>NC_134401.1:152881341-154180299 GCF_050003625.1 Haematobia irritans
GGTACAGTTCACAGTTCTGGAGGATTAGGTGCTGCTGTTGTTGCCGCTGGCGTCATAGGTGCTGGTGCTACAGGTGGCATTGTTATTGGTGGACCTAGTAATGGGGGTACTGCTACCTCCCCGCCTGCTGTAAATGCTGCCAGCAATGGTATAAATAAGGTTAATGGTAAGTCAGTGGGACAATAATATTTTAGTTTTTTTTTTTACATAGAAAAATCTTTGCAGGCTCTATAATTATCTGTGTTCACATGCATTTTTTTGGCATAATAATTTTAAAGCAAGTACTAGGAGAAGTAAATTATCTGCAGAATATATTCAACAAAAACGTTGTTATCTAATATACTATTAAAATTAGATATAACACAATCTACAAATTTTTTTAATATAAATTTCATATTCAATAATCACCGGAAAATATTTTCATAGGATTTGCACACAGAAAAAAATTTACAGAATATGAAAGTAAATAATGGTACAATTTAGCTCGAATTTAGGAAATTCTCAAATCAATTCATTATTCTTTTTAGGAAAGAATTGAAATATTACATTTACTAAGTCATAACAAATTAAAATTCCAAGTCTGACTTTATCTGAATAGGATTTGCCCACATACACAAATTGTGCATAGTGTTAATGTATTTGTAGATATAAAATGGATAAATATCATAGAATTCTCAAAACAATTCATATACTTGTTAGAAAATAAATAAGTCATTATTTACAAGGTTATGAAAAAACTTCAAGTTTATAGCCAATTTTGGGTTTCGTGGGATTTGCACACACAAAAAACCTTACATAATATGAATATGAAATTACAGAATATGAAATTAAATAGAGATACAATTTAGCTAGAAGTTAGAAAATTCTCAAATCAATTCATAATTCATTTCAGGGAAGTATTGAAATATTACATTTACTAAGTCATAACAAATTAAAATTCCAAGCCTGACTTTATTTGAATAGGATTTACACACATACACAAATTGTGCATAGTGTTAATGTATTTGTAGATACAAAATGGATAAATATTACAGAATTCTCAAAACAATTCGTATACTTCTTAGAAAAGAATTAAATCATTTTATTTACAATGTTATGAAAAAACAAGTATATACGGTCGCAAGTTCGGCCAGGCCGAATCTTATGTACCCACCACCATGGATTGCGTAGAAACTTCTACGAAAGACTATCATCCACAATCGAATTACTTGGGTTGTGGTATCTTAAAACTTCTTAACTTCGTTTTCTAAAATGTGATTTAGTCCATACATGGTATATATTAGACAAAAAAGTTATGTATAGTTAAGTCTACAAATAATTACGAATCGATATTGACTTTTTGTACGTAGAGAGTCAGAATTTAAATATGGGGGTCGCTTATATGGGGGCTATATACAATTATGAACTTGATATGGACCAATTTTTGTGTGATTGGGGATCGATTTATCTGAGGGCCATATATAACTATAGACCGACATGGACCTAGTTAGGCATGGTTGTTAACGACCATATACTAGCACAATGTACCAAATTTCAACTCACTCGGATGAAATTTGCTCCTCCAAGAGGTTCCAAAACCAAATCTCGGGATCGGTTTATATGGGGCTATGTACGATTATGGACTGATATGGACCACTTTTGGCATGGCTGTTAAATATCATATACTACCATCACGTTTCAAATTTCAAGCAGATCGGATGAATTTTGCTTCTCCAAAAGGCACCGGAGGTCAAATCTGGGGATCGGTTTATATGGGAGCTATATATAATTATGGACTGATAGGAACCAATACCTGCATGGTTGGTGGATACCATATACTAACATCACGTACCAAATTCCAACCGAACGGGGAAGAATTTTGCTCTTCCAAGGGGCTCTGGAGGTCAAATCTGGGGATCGGTTTATATGGGGCCTATATATAATTATGGACCGATATCGACCAATTTTTGCATGGGAGTTTGAGGCCATATATTAACACCACGTACCGAATTTCAACTGAATCAGATGAATTTTGATCTTCCAAGAGGTTCCGGAGGTCAAATCTGGTGATCGGTTTATATTGGGCCTATATATAATTATGAACCGATGTGGACCAATTTTTGCATGGTTGTTAGAGACCACATACTAACATCACGTACCAAATTTCAGCCGGATCGGATGAAATTTGCTTCTCTTAGAGGCCTCGTAATCCAAATCGGGGGATCGGTTTATATGGGGGCTATATATAATTATGGACCGATGTGGACCAATTTTTGCATGGTTGTTAGAGACCATATACTAACACCATGTACCTAATTTCAGTCGGATCGGATGAAATTTGCTTCTCTTAGAGGCCTCGCAAGCCAAATCGGGTGATCGGTTTATGTGGGGGCTATATATAATTATGGACCGATTTCGACCAATTTTTGCATGGTTGTTAAAGACCATATACTAACACCATGTACCAAATTTCAGCCGGATCGGATGAAATTTGCTTCTCTTAGAGGCCTCGCAAGCCAAATCGGGGGATCGGTTTATATGGGGGCTATATATAATTATGGACCGATGTGGACCAATTTTTGCATGGTTGTTAGAGACGATATACTGACACCATGTATCAAATTTCAGCCGCATCGGATGAAATTTGCTTCTCTTAGGGGCCTCGCAAGCCAAATCTGGGGATCGGTTTATATGGGGGTTATATATAATTATGGACCGATGTGGACCAATTTTTGCATGGTTGTTAGAGACCATATACCAACACGATGTATCAAATTTCAGCCGGATCGGATGAAATTTGCTTCTCTTAGAGGCCTCGCAAGCCAAATTTTGGGGTCCGTTTATATGGGGGCTATACGTAAATGTGGACCGATATGGCCCATTTGCAATACCATCCGACCTACATCAATAAAAACTACTTGTGCCAAGTTTCAAGTCGATAGCTTGTTTCGTTCGGAAGTTAGCGTGATTTCAACAGACGGACGGACGGACGGACGGACGGACATGCTCAGATCGACTCAGAATTTCACCACGACCCAGAATATATATACTTTATGGGGTCTTAGAGCAATATTTCGATGTGTTACAAACGGAATGACAAAGTTAATATACCCCCCATCCTATAAAAAAATAAATTTTCCAGCCAATTTTGGTATTCATGGGATTTGCACACAAATAAAACCCTCACATAATATGAACGTATATGTAGATATAATGTAATTACATATTACGGACTTCTCGTATCAATTGGTTACTTTTTTTTAGAAAAGTATTAAAATATTCTACTTGCCATGTTAATAAAAATTCATATTCCTAACTCAACTTTATTGTCATAAGATTTGAAGAGGATTTGCACACATACACAAATTGTGCATAGTGTTAATATATTTGTAGATATAAAATGGATAAATATTACAGAATTCTCAAAAGAAATCGTATACTTCTTAGAAAAGAATTCTTCTTCTTCTTTATTTGCAAATTCGTTTTCCGAACATTTGCGACCAATACAATTTAATTCCATTTCAAACACATATATAATTTGTTCCTCATAAGGTTTCTAGCAGATCCGCAAAACGCTCCCTGTCTCTCGCCATGCTTAATAGATTTGTAACATCTCGGATACCAGTCCATTCCTTAATATTGTCAAGCCATGTTAACTCTTTTCTTCCTCTAATGGGTTTTCCTTCAATTTTTATGCGGGTAATGTTTTGTAATAATTTATATTTTTGATTCCTCATAATATGTCCCAAATACGCAGTTTTTCTCCTTTTTATTGCTGCGATGAGTTCTCTTTCGCAATACTTCTTTCTTTAATACTTCGGCATTTGAGATATGGGCAGTCCAAGGAATTTTTAATATTCGCCGATATATCCATATTTCAAAGGCTTCCAACTTTTTTGTATCAGTAGATTTTATAGTCCACACCTCCATTGCGTACAGTAGTACTGACCAGACATATGCTTTGATAAATCGAATCTTCGTTTCAAGATTGATGTCATGGCTAGTAAAAACTTTCTTGTACTTTAAAAATGCATCTCTCGCCAATTCTATTCGGCATCTTATCTCCTTCGAGGAGTCCCATTGCTCAGTAATCGTAGCTCCGAGATATTTAAAACTCTTATCTCTCTCTACGTTTGAATTGTGTATTTTTAATACCGCGTCTTTGTGTTCCTGTTTTTTGCTAATAATCATAAACATAGTCATTTTATTTACAATGTCATAAAAAAAAATTTCCAGCCAATTTTGGTATTCATGGGATTTGCACACAAACAAAACCCTCACATAATATGAACGTATATGTAGATATAATGTAATTACATATTACGGAATTCTCATATCAATTGGTATTTTTTTTAGAAAAGTATTAAAATATTCTACTTGCCATGTTAAGAAAAATTAATATTCCTAACTCAAGTTTATTGTCATAGCATTTGCACACATACCAAATTTTCATATAAAATAGGGGTATGTGGCGATACAATATAAATGAATATTAGAGATTTCTCCAATCAATTCGTTATCTTTCTTAGAAAACCATTAAAACAATCTATTTACTAACTCAGTAAAAAAATTTGGATGTTGTTCTAGAGGCATTGCTTTAAAAGCGCATCCAAAAATGTCCTCCCACACATGTTCTTTATTTTAACTACACAGGAAGTTCTCTCAATTAAATTTGTTATAACTCTCATTTTTTCATATTTTTAATGGGTAATTTTAATTTTTTTTGTCTCAAATATTTCAAAAACATCCCAGCAAAAAAGCGTCGCCAAAAAAGTTATGAAAATGTTCTTTTTGGATCCGGAAGTGGTGCAAAATTGACGCAGAAGCGATGGATTTAACATGGGCTTGTCATAGGACGGAATTCCTTCATTTCAACAGCCGTTGCACTGAATTTGCATCACTTCTTTATGTGTGATCCCAATTCATTGTTTTGGATGTAAATTAAAAAATTCTTTTATATTTTGTCAAATAAATAATTTTTATAATTTTTAATGGATTTTAACGCTTGTCGGAAACGTTTGACCTCAAACATTTTCAAAAATGCACAATTTTTTCAGATTGGATTTAGCATTTTTTTTCGACAAAATTTAAATGATTTGTACCATTTTATGAATTCTTACTCTGTTTTTAAACTATTTGACGCAAAAAAAAAAAGTTAAAATTACCCATTAAAAGTATGAAAAAAAAGTTATAAAAAATTTAATTAAAAGAACTTCCTGGGTAGTTAAAATGAAGAACATCATTGGGAGTGCATGGTCTGTGAGTGTTTTTAAAGTTGTGCCTTTGGAAGAACTTCCAAATTTTTTTGCTGGGATACTAAGAATTAATAAAATGGCACAAGTTATTTAAAGTTTTTCAAAAAAAAATGCCCGATTTATTCAAGAATAATTGCGAATTTTTGAAAATATTTGAGGTCAATGTTTCAGACAAGCCTTAGAATGCAATCAAAATCATAAAAAATTATTATTTTTTTTACAAAATTGTATATATTGTTTTTTTTTTTTTTGACAAAATTATGTTTTTTTGACAAATTGTCATAACATTTTTTAACTCACATCGAAAACACTGAATTCGGATAATACCTTAAGAAGTGATGCTAATTCAGTGCAACGGCTGATAAAATGCTGGATATCCGTCCTTTGAGAAGCCTATGTTAAATTCATAGCATCTGCTCCAAGTTTACATCCGCATCCACAAAGAACATTTTCACTCCTTTTTGGAGGGATGTTATAAAATTCTAAATTCTTAACCAAACTTTTATTGTCATAGAACTTTGCACACATGAATAAACTTCGCCTGGTATGAACGTATGTGCTATTATCTTAGAGTTAAATATTAGGAATTTCTCAAATCAATTCATTAGGCTTCTTGGAAAAAGAATTAAATAGTTTAATTACAAAGTTATGGCAAATTTAAATTCCTAAACGAATTTTCATTTTCATAGGCCTTGCACATATTCAAAAGCTTTACTTAATACGAATTTATGTATAGATATAATATAGTTAGATTTCACAAAGCTCTCAAATCAATTCTTCTTAGAAAAGCATTTAGACTTGAAAATTTCAAATTCTTAGTAAATTTTTTTTATTATCAAAAACGTTGCACACATACATAAACTTTGCCTATTATGAACGTATATGCTGTTATATTGTAGCTGAAAATTAGAAAGTTCTCAAATCAATTCATTAGCCTTCTTGGAAACAAACATTAATAATAATGTTTGTGTTATGACAAATTAAAATAGCCAGCCTAATTTTTATTTTCATATGTCTTGCACACATTTAAAAACTTTTCTTTATACAAACTTATGCATTGATATAATGTAGTTACAATCTAAGAAGTTGCCAAATTAATTAATTTAGATTCTTAGAAAAGCACTTAGAAACATAACATTTTCTGACTTACAAAAAATTCGAATTCTCCAATTTTTATTGCAATAAACTTTGCACACATACATAAACTTTGCCAACTATGAACGTATATATTGTTAAAGTACAGCTAAAAACTAGGAAATTCTCACATCAATTCGTTGGCCTTCTTAGAAAAAGCATTTAAAAGTTTAATTACTAAGTTATGAAAAATTTAAATTCCTAGGTGCCTTTTTATTGGCAAATTTAATTTACATTCTCATGGGACTTGCACACTTTCAAAACCGTTACTTAATACAAACATATGTATAGATATAATATAATTAAATTGTAGAAAACTCCCAAAATAATTCACTTCTCTTCATAGAAAAAACATTAACAAGACATTTCTGATTTACGAAAAATTCATATTCTTGACTAAATTTCTATGTCATAAACTTTGCACACAGACATGAACTAGACCTATTATGAATGTATATGTTGTTATATTATAGTTAGAAATTATGAAGTTCTCAAATCAATTCATTAGACTTGGAAAAACATTAAACAGATAAATAACAAAGTTATGACAAATTGTCCTGCACACATTCAAAAAATTTACTGAAAACGAATATATACAGAAATATAATTTAGTAACATTGTAGAAAGCTCCCAAATCAATTTATTTCTCTTCTTAGAAAAAGCATTAACAAAATATAACATTTTTCACATACGAAAAATTCAAATTCTTAGTCGAATTTTTATTGTCATAGACTTTGCACACATACACAAACTTCATCTAGTATGAATGTATGTGTTGCTATAATATAGTTAGAAATTATAAAGCCCTCAAATCAATTGTTTGCCTCTTGGAAAAAGCGTTAAACTTTTCCGTATACAGAATTGGGAAACATTAAATATCCTGACCAAAAAGCTGCACACATAAATATGGTTTAAATTATTTTAAAGCTTCTTCCCTAGAACAGTATTCTCAATCCTCAGAATTGCAATAGCAATTCGATATTTTTTTAAATTTTAATAAAAATTTAAAGTCTGTGATTTCAATTTCTTATGATTTAATACTTAATACTAGTTTTACTATTTCAAAATAAATATATTTAATATTAATATTCTCAACATATTTTACATATTTCGCTTAGCTCAACCTGGTGTTACTGTTGAAGCTTTAATGGAACGCATGAAAGTCTTATCGCAAAAACAAGATGAATGTAGCGAAGCCGAACTGAGTAATCGTTTCAAAAATGTCGAAATGCAAACTGCCGAATTACCCGCTGCTGCAACAATTGTTCCCACCGAAATACCACCAGTCATTTCACATTATATCGAAGATCCAAATTTTACATATCAAGATTTTGCACGACGTGGTGCCGAGAATATACCCAATACATTTCGCATACAAGACTATTCATGGGATGATCATGGTTATTCATTGGTTAATGGGTAACTATTAAAAATTAATATTACAAACCCCTTTTATAGCTAATCAGATATTTATGTTTTTTTGCAGACTATATGAAGATGTTGGAACTTTATTGGATAATAAATTCCGTTGTGCCTATAATTTAACATATTTTACCATGGGTGGTGTTAAAAATGTGGATACATCGAAATTTCGTCGTGCCATATGGAATTATATCCAGTGTATTTATGGTATACGCCATGATGATTATGATTATGGTGAAGTTAATCAGGTGAGAGAGAGAAAGAGAGTTATTTTTTCCAAGAGACATTGTTGACTTTCTTCCCTTTACTTTAGCTTTTGGATCGTCCTTTGAAAATGTTTATCAAAACCGCCTGTTGTTTTCCCGAAAGAATCACAACTAAGGATTATGATAGTATTTTATTGGAATTGCAGGATAGTGAAAAGGTGAGATTAAATAAAATAAGTCTCGTATATTTTTCAAAATTGTATTTCTACACACAAAAAAATTTCACGAAAATTTTTCCAATTAAAATTTTAATTGAGTTTTAAAAGATATTCAATTAAAAATTTAATTGATTCAACAACTTTTTTAATTGAAAAAAAAATCAGTCACAAAAATAATAGTATCAATTAAATTTTTAATTGGATCAATTAACTTTTTAATTGACCTTTAATTAATTTTTAATTGATACTATCATTTCTGTGATTGAAGACATTTCAATTAAAAATTAATTGGATCAATTAATTTCGTGATTGAATCAGAAGAATTTTTTTTGTGTGTATAGAAAATTTTATTTCCATAGAAAACTTTGTCAAAATTTTATTTCTATAAAAATTTTTGGCAAAATTTTTATTTCTATAGAAAATTTTGTCAAATTTTATTTCTATAGAAAATTTTTGTCCAAATTTTATTTCTATAGAAAATTTTTGACAAAATTTTATTTCCAAACCTAATTTTATTTCCATAGAAAACTTTGTTCAAATTTTATCTCTATAGAAAAGTTTTAACCAAATTTTATTTCTATAGAAAATTTAGACAAAGTTTTAGTGCTACAGAATTTTTTTTTTAAATTTTATATCTATAAAAATTTTTGTCAAAATTTTATTTCTATAGAAAATTTATGTCAAAATGTTATTTCTATAGGAAATTTTTGACAAAATTTTATTTCCAAACCAAATTCTATTTCCATAGAAAACTTTATTTTATTTCTATACAAAATTTAGACAAATTTTATTGCTATAGAATTTTTGTTTTAATCTTATATCTATAAAAAAAAATTTATTTTGATTGAAAAATTTGTCAAAATGTTATTTCTATAGAAAATTTTGTCAAAATTTTATATCTATAAAAAAATTGACAAAGTTTTATTTCTATAGAAAATTTTTGACAAAATTTTATTTCAATAAAACTTTTTATCAAAATTTTATTTCTATACAGAATTTTGTTAAAATTTTATTTCTATAGAACATTTTGTCAAAAATTTTTGTCCAAATTTTATTTCTATAAATTTTTTTTGACAAAAATTTCATTTCTATAGAAAATGTTTGACAAAATTTTATTTCAATAGAAATTTTTATCAACATTTTATTTTATAAAAAAATTTGTCAAAATTTTATTTCTATAAAAAAATTTGTCAAAATTTTATTTCAATATAAAATTTTTGACAAAATTTTATTTTTGACATAATTTTATTTCTGTAGAAAATTTTGTCAAAATTTTATTTCTATAGAAAATGTTATCAAAATTTTATTTCTATATAAAATTTTGTTAAGTTTTATTTTTATTTCTATAGAAAATTTTGTCAAAACTTTATTTTTATAGAAAATTTTGTCAAAATTTTATTTCTATATAAAATTCTTAACAAAATTGTATTTCTATAGAAAATTTTTGACAAAATTTTATTTTTTAGAAAATTTTGTCAAATTTTTATTCCTATAAAAAAATTTTCAAAATTTTATTTCTATAGAAATATTTTTCAAAATTTTATTTCTATATAACATTTTGATAAAAAAAATTGACAAAATTTTATTTCTATAGAAAATTTTTGAAAATGTAAAAAATTTTTCTATAGAAAATTTTTGTCCAAATTTTATTTCTATAAAAATTTTTTGACAAAATTTTATTTCTTTAGAAATGTGTGACAAAATTTTATTTCTATAGAAAATTTTTGACAAATTTTGATAAAAATTTAGAAATTTATATCAAAATTTTACTTCTATAAAATAAATTTGTCAAAATTTTATTTCAATAAAAAATTTTGTCAAAATGTTATTTCTATAGAAAATTTTTGTCCAAATTTTATTTCTATAGAAAATTTTTGTCCAAATTTCTATACAACATTTGACAAAATTTTATTTCTATACAAAATGTTTGAAAAAAATTTTTGACAAAATTTTATTTCTATACAGAATTTTGTCAAAATTGTGTCAAAAATTTTTGTCAAAATTTTATTTCTATAAAAATTTTTTGACAAAAATTTGTTGTGTTTAAATTAAGGTTTATTGAACGACTCTTCAAGTTACACTGTAAATGTGTTAGTACTAATATGTTAGGCAGAGTTGTAAATCTATGTACAAGCTGTGGTACGTTAAGAAGTACAGGAGAAATAAAGTGTTGCATACATCATTTTTCATTCATTCTCAACACTCTCCCTGAATGAAGAATTTCCTTATTTTAAGTTTAAATTTCTCATGTACCCTTTACAAAATGTATTCATAAATTAAATTCCAATTTCAATTACAAATGCAAAGTATTATGATTTCATTTAAATTTATGATTTGTTAGTAAAGTCCAAATTTTTCTGTAAAATACATAAGTTTTTGAGGGGTAACAGCCTTAGTGAAGACGTCAGCGATCATCTCCTTGGTACAAAGATATTCAATAACGACTTCCTTTTCATCTAGTTTCTGGCGGATAAATTTGGCTTTAATATCCACATGTTTGGTTCTTGGAGAATAGTTGTTGTTTAGGGCTACCTGGATAGCTCCTTTATTATCACAAAACAGCTTCATGGTTTTGCTATTTTGAGGGTTGAGTTCAGCTTCTAAACGTTTAAGCCAAACTGACTCTTGTATTGCAGAAGTCACTGACATGAATTCGGCTTCCGTCGAAGACAATGCCACTGTCTTTTGCTTTTTCGTTGACCATGATATGGCACCGGATTGATAAATGAATATATAGCCGGTTGTAGAGTGACGATCGTCCATATCTCCGGCCCAATCAGCATCGCAATAGCCTTTGATCTCATCATCTCTCTGCTTCTTGAAAACAATTCCTTTATCAGTCGTGCCTTTCAGGTATCGAAATATTCTTTTTACAGCTTCCCAGTGCGGCTTTCCAGGATTGGAACCAAATCGACTTAATAAATTGACCGCATAGCAAATGTCTGGACGTGAAACTTGGGCAGCAAATAACAAACAACCTATGGCTTGCATGTAAGGGATTTTAGACATTTCGTTTTTCTCTTCACCATCTTTTGGAGACATATTCGATGTTAATTTTTGGTTACAATCTGTAGGTGTCGAAACAGGGTTACAATTCGCCATACCAAAACGAGTTAAAACATTCGATATATATTGTGACTGGTCGATTTTTATTGAGTTGTCTTCTCTAGTTATTTTCATCCCAAGTACAGATGAGACTTCCCCAATATCTTTCATTTTGAACTTGCTCGCCAGTTTTGCTTTTGTTGATTTAATCGTATCCAAATTATTACAAAAAATCAAAACATCGTCGACATCGATTGCGATGTATAGCATCTCGCTATCTGTGATTTTAAAATAAATACATTGGTCTACGTCGCCTCTGGTAAGTCCCATTTTTAATAGCTCATTATTGATCGTGTCGTTCCAAACTTTTCCCGACTGCTTCAACCCATAAATCGACTTTTTGAGTTTACACACTCTTTGAGAGCCATCATTAAACAATTCGGGTTGGATCATAAAAACATTTTCTTTAAGGGTTCCATTTAAATAGGCACTTACCGCATCCATTTGGTGTATTTGTAAATCATGTTTCACGGCCAATGCTATCAAATACCTCAGGGATGTATACCGAACAACTGGTGCGAAGGTTTCCGAATAATCTATCCCTTCTCTTTGGGAAAACCCTTTCGCTACCAATCTTGCCTTTCGTTGAATAACATTGCCATCGCTGTCTCTTTTTGTTCTAAATACCCATTTAGAATCTATAGCTTTTTCACCAGGTGGTAAGTTTGTAAGGGTCCAAGTTTGGTTTGCTCGTAACGATTCAATTTCTTCTTTCATGCTGGCCTTCCATTCAGTTGAATAATTCGACGAAATTGCTTCTTCAACGCTCACTGGATCATTCGAAACATAGTCCATTGCACAAAAACTATGTCCATGTTGACTCCTATTGGCAATACGATTAGAACGACGAATATTTGTATCAGCTATAATATTTCTCGCCTGATACCTATTTGGAGTCCATTCTGCACCATTATCTTCTTCAGCTTGAGGTGGATCGGGTGGCCAGCCAACCGATTCACTGTACTCAGAATCACTTTCAGCATTATTCTCTTCATTTTGGTTATCATCTGTTATTGGATCGACATTTGAAGTCAATTCATCATTGGCAACACTCTCCCCTGAATTGACTGCATCTTCCAAGCGCACCAGATCGGTGTAGTAAAAGTCTTTCTTACTGTCGAAATTCATTTTGCTGTTTTCTAAAAACACTACGTCACGACTGATTATGATGCCTTCGTTTTCTGGATTAAAAAGCCTGTAGGCTTTGCTCTCACTACTATAGCCCATCATAATGCATTCTGTTGACTTTTGATCTAACTTACTTCGTTTTTCTTTTGGCTTATGCACAAGAGCAGGACATCCAAAAACCCGTAAATACTTCAAATTCGGTCGTCTACCAGAATAAATTTCCTCCGGACTGCGTTCTTCGTTCCTACATGGAATTCTATTGATTAAATAACAAGCTGTGTTGGCAGCTTCGGCCCAAAATCTGTGATCCAGCCCACTGTCGATTAGCATACATCGAACTCGTTCCATCAATGTACGGTTTAGCCTTTCGGCAACGCCGTTTTGCTCGGGGGAATATGGACATGTTTTTTGGTGTATAATGCCGCTATTTTTTAAATGTACTTGAAATTTTCCATTTACATATTCACCACCGTTGTCTGTCCGTAGAATTTTTATTTTTGCAGAACACTGATTTTCTACCATTTTCTGGAACGAAACGAATGTATCAAAAACATCTGATTTTCTTTTTATGGGATAAACGAAAATTTTTCTCGAGAAATCATCAACAAAAGTAACGAAAAATCGTGCTCCCGAAAAAGATGTTACATTGAAGGGGCCAACGACATCAGAGTGTACCAACTCCAGTAATTTTCTGGCTCTTGTACCGTCTTCTCTTATTGGTTTTCTTGTTTGTTTACCTTTGATACAAACTACACATGGGCTCTCATTTCTTGTACAGGTATTTATACCAAACGATTTCTTCACAAGATCCAAATTCCTGTCACAAATATGGCCCATTCTTCTATGCCAAAGATCAAAATCTTTCTTTACCAACAAAACTTTTTTGTCTTTAACACGAGCTTCACAGTTTATTTGGTACAAACCATTGCATAGATTAGCTGAAGTAATAAGTTTTTTGTTTTGATCATAAATTTTGCAGCTGTCACCTTCAAATATCACTCTCTTGCCGTCGCTTGTCATCTGTCTAACAGAGAGAAGATTGGCGCATAAGTTGGGTACATACTCGACATTTTTGACTGTTATAATTTTCTCTCCCATAATAGTTACGTCGACGTCGCCAGCACATTCAACGTCAAGCTCATTTTTGTCAGCAACGACAACCTTTTTATTCTCAACTGCGCGGGTGTTGTACAGAAACTTTTTGCTGCTCACCATATGGTTGGTAGCGCCGCTGTCAACATACCAATGCAAAATATTTTTTCCGTTATCTGTATCACCGCATGTTGCAACTGTGTCTGTAAAAGCATGAAGAAGTTGACTCGATGCAATAAGAGTAGATGATGTTTCTTTTTTTTCAAATTTCTTATTCGATTTACCGTTTCCATTGTTTTTGTTGTTGTGACAATTTCTTTGAATATGTCCAAATTCTTTGCAACCATAGCATTGTACCAATTTTTTCTTCTTTTGGGCTTTCTTTGTGTAAAATGCTGCCTCTTTTTCACTGCTTTGATGATCAAATTTGGCGTCCTGAAGGAGGAGATTTTTAACCATATCCACTGTCAATTTTTCTTTAGATCCCTCGACGGCCATAACAAGTGGTTTAAACTCATCCGACAGTCCGGCCAACATTAAAGAGGCTGTTAATTCCTCATCTATATTGAGACCAGCATTTTTCACTTTCAAAGCAATAATCACCAACTCATTGACATACTCCTGCACAGAACTGTAATTTTGAAGCTTCATATTTACTAGTTGCTTTAGCAACTCCACTTTTCTTGTAAGTCCTGTGTCCTCGTAGGTGTTCATTAAAGCGTCCCATGCTTCTTTTGCCGATTTTGCTGTAGCAATATGTCCGTAGTTGCTTGGATCCACCATCAGCGTTATTTCTGCCAGAGCCCGCTCATCCAAACCCACATCCGCGTCAACGCTTGCACCTGAAGTCACCACCTTCCAGCAGCCTTTAATGATCAGCAACGATTTTGCCTGTCTCTTCCAAGCATCGAAATTCTCGCGCCCTCTTAAGCGCTCCAGCGAAAATCCTTGAGGAAGATTTGCCATCTTGCCCGATCTATTTTTTAAATACTTTACATAAACGGTTTAAAAAACGCGTGTCATGCGGCCCATAACCTGTTGTGTTTAAATTAAGGTTTATTGAACGACTCTTCAAGTTACACTGTAAATGTGTTAGTACTAATATGTTAGGCAGAGTTGTAAATCTATGTACAAGCTGTGGTACGTTAAGAAGTACAGGAGAAATAAAGTGTTGCATACATCATTTTTCATTCATTCTCAACAAAATTTCATTTCTGTAGAAAATGTTTGACAAAATTTTATTTCAATAGAAATTTTTATCAAAATTTATTTTTATAAAAAAATTGTCAAAATTTTATTTCAATAGAAAATTTTTGACAAAATTTTATTTCTATAGAAAATTTTGTCAAAATTTTATTTCTATAGAAAATTTTGTCAAAATTTTATTTCTATAGAAAATTTTTGACAAAATTTTATTTTATTTTTGACATAATTTTATTTCTGTAGAAAACTTTGTCAAAATTTTATTTCTATAGAAAATGTTATCAAAATTTTATTTCTATATAATATTTTGTTAAATTTCAGTTTTATGGCAAATGTTGTCAAAATTTTATTTCTATAGAAAATTTTGTCAAAACTTCATTTCTATAGAAAATTTTGTCAAAATTTTATTTCTATAGAAAATTCTTAACAAAATTGTATTTCTATAGAAAATTTTTAACAAAATTTTATTTTTATAGAAAATTTTGTCAATATTTTATTTCTATAGAAAATTTTGTCAAATTTTTATTCCTATAAAAAATTTTTCAAAATTTTATTTCTATAGAAATATTTGGAACAATTTTATTTCTATATAACATTTTTGACAAAATTTTATTTCTATAAAAAAAATTGACAAAATTTTATTTCTATAGAAAATTTTGCCAAAGTATTATTTCTATAGAAAATTTTTGACAAAATTTTATTTCTATAGAACATTTTGTAAAATTTTATTTCTATAGAAATTTTTTGACAAAATTTTGTTTCTATAGAAAATTTTTGACAAAATTTTATTTTTGACATAATTTTATTTCTGTAGAAAATTGTTTCAAAATTTTATTTCTATAGAAAATGTTATCAAAATTTTATTTCTATATAAAATTTTGTCAAAATTTATTTTTATAGAAAATTTTGTCAAAACTTTATTTCTATAGAAAATTTTGTCAAAATTTTATTTCTATAGAAAATTCTTAACAAAATTGTATTTCTAAAGAAAATTGTTGACAAAATTTTATTTTTATAGAAAATTGTATCAATATTTTATTTCTATAGAAAATTTTGCCAAAATTTTATTCCTATAAAAAATTTTTCAAAATTTTATTTCTATAGAAATATTTGACAAAATTTTCTTTCTATAGAAAATTTTTGTCCATATTTTATGTCTATATAACAGTTTTGACAAAAGTTTATTTCTATAGAAAATGTTGTCAACAATTTTTCTATAGAAAATTTTTGTCCAAATTTTATTTCTATAAAATTTTTTTGACAAAATTTATTTATTAATTTATGACAAAATTTTATTTCTATAGAAAATGTTTGACAAAATTTTATTTCAATAGAAATTTTTTTTCTATAAAAAATTTGTCAAAATTTTATTTCAATAGAAAATTTTGTCGAAAGTTTTATTTCTATAGAAAATTTTTGACAAAATTTTATTTCTATAGAAAATTTTGACAAAATTTTCTTGCCTTAGATTTTTTTAAATTTTATTTCGATAGAAATTTTTGACAAAATTTTATTTCTATAAAAATTTGCCATCCACAATCGAATTACTTGGGTTGTGGTAATATAGAGCTGTGAATCACCCTGTATACCTATTTAATTTAATTACTAAATTAAAACTAAACTAAATTAATTTAAATCTAACAACTTTTTCTGTTTTTTTTTTGTTATTTCAGGTCCATGTAAATTTGATGGTTATGGAAGCTCGTAACCAAGCTGAATTGTTATATGCCTTGCGTGAAATAATGCGCTATAGGACATGATCTCAAAAAAATGCAACAAAAAACAATTAAAATACATACGTATAAATTTAAACATATTAAATATATATACATTATAAACACAAACATACATAAATACATACACATACAAACCCATACATATTTACATACAACTGAAAATAAAAATGTTTATATTGCAAACCTAAAAAGGAAAAGTTAAACAGAAAAATTAAATTTTAAAAAATAACAAATATTAAAATATTATAATACTAGATATTTTAAATACTAACGATGATATAAAAACATAATCACACATACCCCCCAAAAAAAAAATATATATATAAAGAAAAAAAAAATTATTTACATATTCATATACATCCACACACGCATACATATACATACATCTATGCATAGATATATTTTTTAAAAATACTAATGTTATATAATCTAAAAACAAAAAATCAATATATATATGTTAAAAATTTTTTATAATTGGAAATTTCTAAGAAAAATACTATGAAAGCACACAACTGAAACCAAATTTATAGTACGTTAACAGCAGTGAAGTGATAATGAATGTGAAAAACAAAACAAAAACGGAAAGGGAGGAGAAAGCAAAAGAAAGCTAAACAAATTTAGAAAAGAAAAAAATTAAATATTGTTGTTCTTTTGAAAGACTGCACCCTCAAAAAAAATCGCTTCTTTAACATATGTTCCAAACATATTTTGCAGGAAGCACATATATTATTGCATACTGCCGAAACATTAATATGTTTGTTTTATGTGAACATATTATATGTTTGGAAGCATTTTGAGCCAAAAATATTATATGCTTGGAAGAATTTTTCCCAAACACGATTGTGCTCATTCCCTAACATACTCGTAATTTTCACTTCCACGAAATTTTTTAGTTATTGGCACCTTTTTCTGTAATACAAATAATGTTGAAGAAATTATTCACTTTTATAAATTTTTTAAATTTTACCTTTCGCCTGCACGGAGAATCGAACCGAGGACCATAGAGTTTGTAAGCCAACACACTATCCACTGGGCTACGTAGCTGTTATAGTCACCAGTAGATAATTATCGTTTTAAGTTACATTTATATAGCATAGTTTGCAGCGCCCACGAGCCCATGCAAACATAACATTATTTAACAGAAACATACATTTGTTTGCCACGTGGAGCAGTGGTTAGCATGCCTGCCTTGCATACAAAGGGTCGTGGGTTCAAACCCTGCTCCGACCGAACATTTTTTTTTTAATTAAAACATTTATATTTATACTATATTAAATTTTTTTAAATGAAACTTCGAAATGTGTGTTATTAAAGATTTATAGTCAATAACAGTGCTTGATATAAACGAAATTGACTGATTTTTGGATAAAATATTATTTTTTATTGCAAAAATAACAATTTTTTAATAAAAAACTGTTTTTGTACAAAACTTTAAAATTTGGAAGGAATTCAAAAACTAACAAAAGAAGAACGTGGAGTCGAGTATAATTAATAATGAGTATAATTTTATAATATAAACATAAATTTATTTAGGAGTGAACATTTTTTTACTAGCATTTAACACCATCGCTCTAAAATTCCTCTTATTTTTCTTTAATAATTCATTTTAAAGAAAATAAACTTTTTAAATTGTTTTAGCTGTAAAACTCGAACTTAATGCCCGCTTTTATATTTGATGGTGTCCGTCAACTACTCGTGGACTACTTTTTAATAAAGAGGAACTAAAGTTTGTTTTTTACATTTTACTGTGTAATTTTTCACCATTTCCTCCTTATTTCATTTTACTGTCCCAACTCTAAAAAGAGTATAGTGCCCTTTCGTTAATTTTATGAAGATCCCTGATTTATTTTAACGAAAAATTGTGCCCATAATGCCAAAATGATAAACAAAACACATGTTCACACATGCATAAAATGCTGCTCTCAAGGCGAAAACATATGCAGTTTGTTTTTCAAATGTCTATTCTCTTGGTTCCGAATGTCTATTCTCTTTATTCAAATTAAATAATATTTAGACTTAAGCATATCAAATTTTAAGCCTTATCATAAAACAGTTTTCCGAAAAAACATACAAGCGCTTTCACAGAAATTGTTCTTTTTTCATTCTCTCGCTTTGTTGTGTTGATATCTTTCGTCAACCCTCCCAGTTTCCATCTCTATTTCTTTCTCTATACTCTCTTTTTGTCGCTCTCTGAATAAAATATCACAACATATATATGTTTACTCGAAATTTGTTAATTTATATATGTTTACATTCACACATATTATTTTTATGAAACATTCATGCCCCAAACATAATATATTCTAACATATTAACATAGATGTCCCAAACATTTAGTGTTAGTTTAGGAACATTACATGTTCGCACTTAAATATATTGTGGTTTAAAATCGTGCCCGAAACACATTTTGTTTATATCGGAACATATGAAAAACATATTTTTCTAACAGAGTGGGTTTTCTTCTTGTTAAAATTATAATATTTTTTTATTGAATATTAAATGCAAAAATGATAGTAGAGAAAGATGGGAAATTAGCAGCAAAGAGTATTAAACCATTGACGGCATTCGATACATTCTTGTCATTAACGATTTTGTTTTTAACTGAAACTAAAAATAAATTAGTTTTCTGGAAACTATCGGGCAAATGTTCCTCATTATTAATTACTCAAGAATTACCATCATTTGTGTATTCTTATGAAAAAAATTTACAATTTAAAAATGACCAAACATTTATGTATCGAAAGCCGTAAATGCAATATTTTGAAATAATGTCCAATTTCTCATTTTCCTCTTTTATTTATTTTTTTAGTAAAACTAAAGTTTACTAAAAGCAACAACAATTTATTATTATATATATTAAAGTAAATTTTTTTTAATATCACACTTATGACTCTTAGATATAATAACAAAATCACAAATCGGCCTCCCCAAAAATAGTTTTCCTCCAATATTATTTTTAAAATTTTAAAAATTTTATAAAACCTATTTTCAACAAACAAATTCTTTTTAATTGTAAATTAAATACAAAAACCAAACTAAATTTTTTTTAAATTAAATTAATTTAAATTGTTCAATTGTTACATTTGAATGGTCCTAAAAGATAAACGATACACTATGCAACACAAAGTTTCATTAAAATATTTTTATTGATTTTTTTATAACAAATTTATGCAATATTATAATCAAATTAAAATTGTATCAATCAGCTCATTAAATTTATATTAATTATAAATGTTGGTCGGATTAAAAATTTTAATTAATTTTTTTTTCAAATTCACAAAGTTTAATAATTCTCGGAATCGGGCAGCAGTTCACCAATGTGGTATCACAATGGACTGAATAGTCTAAGTGAGCCTGATACATCGGGCTGCCACCTAACCTAACCTAACCTAACCTAATAATTCTGCTATGTATATACTCCACCATAAGTGGTATATTATATTTTTATATTTTTGGCGTAACGAAAATTATTCACTTTTCAGATCGTTTAAATAGGAAGTCTAAGAGAAACTAACGATGCATCCTTTAATTTGAAGCCATTGTCATGCAACTCCGTTGACGAATTTCCAAAATATGAATGATATCCATTTATATAATTTTTTATAATATTTTAAAGAATGTAAAAGTTTTAAAATTTTAAAAAATTTCAACAATTTTATCAAGCATATTTTCAACAAACAAAATTTTAAAATTAACTTTTTTTTTCAATTATTACATTTGAATGACCATAAACGATACCCGATACGTTGAAAATTTTCAAAAATATGAATGAAATTAATTTTTAGATTTTTTTTTTTAGAATTTTTAATCTTTTAGTTTTTAGAATTTTGGTCTAAACCTAATAATCATTTTATCTCCAATACATTTTAATTTTTAAATTGCACCTTTATAATTGACAGTTCAACGGAGTCACCCTGTTTTCCAACTATAGACAATTTTCATTGAAATCGCTGAAGAATTTCTAAAATACGAATGAAATCAATGAAATTAATTTTTTATAGAATTTTTAAATCTTTTATTTATTTAGCATTTGGGTCTAAACCTATCATTTTATCTCCAATACATTAAAAATTGCACCTTGTAATTGACAGTTAAATGGAATCACCCTGTTTTCCAACTATAGACAATTTTCACTGAAATCGATGCATACTTTTAGGCGCCACATGTGTGTACTTCTGATGATGGAATTAGAAAAAATGCTCACAAATATTTTATTGAAAACCCCATCTAAAATTCATGTCCAAGAAAGTAGAATTGCCATTTTCGAATTTCGAAAATTTGAAAGTTGTGCTGCATTGTGCTAGGTTTGTGCCGATTTGTGCTGCAATTTGTTTTTTTAAATTTTATCAAATAGCCGAGATATTTCGAAAAAACTTTTTTCAACAAAATTTTTGCCAGAATCGCCATTTTCGAAATTCGATATTTTGACAGTTGTGCTGAGTTGTGCTAGCCGAGTACATTATTGTGCCGTTTAAATAAAAATTCTATCTCTTATAGTTTTCGAGAAATTCTAAAATTTCGAAAAATTTCCAGAATCGCCATTTTCGAATTTCGAAAATTTTAATATTGTATTAAACCGTTATCGACTTGTGCTAAGTTGTGCCGTTGAGATCACCTTTCTATCTCAAGCCGTTTCCGAGAAACAGCCAAATTAAATTTTTAAAAAAGTTCAAAAATATGTGTTTGAAAAACGCCAAAATTTAAATTTTCGAATTTCAAAAAACTGAATGTTGTGTCAATTTGTGCTAGTTCAGTACTCATTTGTGCCGTTCGAATCAACTTTCTATCTCAAACCGTTTTGGAGATATTCGCAAAAACTTTTTTTAAAAAATGCCAATTTATGATTGAAAATAGTCAAAATTTAAAATTTTCGAATTTCAAAAAACTGAATGTTGTGCCAATTTGTGCTAGGTTAGTACTCATTTGTGCCGTTTGAATCAACTTTCTATCTCAAACCGTTTTGGAGATATTCGCAAAAACTTTTTTTAAAAAATGCCAATTTATGATTGAAAATAGTCAAAATTTAAAATTTTCGAATTTCAAAAAACTGAATGTTGTGCCAATTTGTGCTAGGTTAGTACTCATTTGTGCCGTTTGAATCAACTTTCTATCTCAAACCGTTTTGGAGATATTCGCAAAAACTTTTTTTTAAAAAATGCCAATTTATGATTGAAAATAGTCAAAATTTAAAATTTTCGAATTTCAAAAAACTGAATATTGTGCCAATTTGTGATAGGTTAGTACTCATTTGTGCCGTTTGAATCAACTTTCTATCTCAAACCGTTTTGGAGATATTCGCAAAAACTTTTTTTAAAAAATGCCAATTTATGATTGAAAATAGTCAAAATTTAAAATTTTCGAATTTCAAAAAACTGAATGTTGTGCCAATTTGTGCTAGGTTAGTACTCATTTGTGCCGTTTGAATCAACTTTCTATCTCAAACCGTTTTGGAGATATTCGCAAAAACTTTTTTTTAAAAAATGCCAATTTATGATTGAAAATAGTCAAAATTTAAAATTTTCGAATTTCAAAAAACTGAATGTTGTGCCAATTTGTGCTAGGTTAGTACTCATTTGTGCCGTTTGAATCAACTTTCTATCTATCTATCGCAAAGTTTTTGCGAATATCTCCAAAACGGTTTGAGATAGAAAGTTGATTCAAACGGCACAAATGAGTACTAACCTAGCACAAATTGGCACAACATTCAGTTTTTTGAAATTCGAAAATTTTAAATTTTGACTATTTTCAATCATAAATTGGCATTTTTTAAAAAAAGTTTTTGCGAATATCTCCAAAACGGTTTGAGATAGAAAGTTGATTCAAACGGCACAAATGAGTACTAACCTAGCACAAATTGGCACAACATTCAGTTTTTTTAAATTCGAAAATTTTAAATTTTGATTATTTTGGCATAAATTGGCATTTTTTAAAAAAAGTTTTTGCGAATATCTCCAAAACGGTTTGAGATAGAAAGTTGATTCAAACGGCACAAATGAGTACTAACCTAGCACAAATTGGCACAACATTCAGTTTTTTGAAATTCGAAAATTTTAAATTTTGACTATTTTCAATCATAAATTGGCATTTTTTAAAAAAAGTTTTTGCGAATATCTCCAAAACGGTTTGAGATAGAAAGTTGATTCAAACGGCACAAATGAGTACTAACCTAGCACAAATTGGCACAATATTCAGTTTTTTGAAATTCGAAAATTTTAAATTTTGACTATTTTCAATCATAAATTGGCATTTTTTAAAAAAAAGTTTTTGCGAATATCTCCAAAACGGTTTGAGATAGAAAGTTGATTCAAACGGCACAAATGAGTACTAACCTAGCACAAATTGGCACAACATTCAGTTTTTTGAAATTCGAAAATTTTAAATTTTGACTATTTTCAATCATAAATTGGCATTTTTTAAAAAAAGTTTTTGCGAATATCTCCAAAACGGTTTGAGATAGAAAGTTGATTCAAACGGCACAAATGAGTACTAACCTAGCACAAATTGGCACAACATTCAGTTTTTTGAAATTCGAAAATTTTAAATTTTGACTATTTTCAATCATAAATTGGCATTTTTTAAAAAAAGTTTTTGCGAATATCTCCAAAACGGTTTGAGATAGAAAGTTGATTCAAACGGCACAAATGAGTACTAACCTAGCACAAATTGGCACAACATTCAGTTTTTTGAAATTCGAAAATTTTAAATTTTGATTATTTTGGCATAAATTGGC
Organism: Haematobia irritans; assembly: GCF_050003625.1. Taxonomy (NCBI): domain Eukaryota; kingdom Metazoa; phylum Arthropoda; class Insecta; order Diptera; family Muscidae; genus Haematobia; species Haematobia irritans. The sequence continues at coordinate 152,904,550 of NC_134401.1, forward strand.
ATTTTTTAAAAAAAGTTTTTGCGAATATCTCCAAAACGGTTTGAGATAGAAAGTTGATTCAAACGGCACAAATGAGTACTAACCTAGCACAAATTGGCACAACATTCAGTTTTTTGAAATTCGAAAATTTTAAATTTTGATTATTTTGGCATAAATTGGCATTTTTTAAAAAAAGTTTTTGCGAATATCTCCAAAACGGTTTGAGATAGAAAGTTGATTCAAACGGCACAAATGAGTACTAACCTAGCACAAATTGGCACAACATTCAGTTTTTTGAAATTCGAAAATTTTAAATTTTGACTATTTTCAATCATAAATTGGCATTTTTTAAAAAAAGTTTTTGCGAATATCTCCAAAACGGTTTGAGATAGAAAGTTGATTCAAACGGCACAAATGAGTACTAACCTAGCACAAATTGGCACAACATTCAGTTTTTTGAAATTCGAAAATTTTAAATTTTGATTATTTTGGCATAAATTGGCATTTTTTAAAAAAAGTTTTTGCGAATATCTCCAAAACGGTTTGAGATAGAAAGTTGATTCAAACGGCACAAATGAGTACTAACCTAGCACAAATTGGCACAACATTCAGTTTTTTGAAATTCGAAAATTTTAAATTTTGACTATTTTCAATCATAAATTGACATTTTTTAAAAAAAGTTTTTGCGAATATCTCCAAAACGGTTTGAGATAGAAAGTTGATTCAAACGGCACAAATGAGTACTAACCTAGCACAAATTGGCACAACATTCAGTTCTTTGAAATTCGAAAATTTTAAATTTTGACTATTTTCAATCATAAATTGGCATTTTTTAAAAAAAGTTTTTGCGAATATCTCCAAAACGGTTTGAGATAGAAAGTTGATTCGAACGGCACAAATGAGTACTGAACTAGCACAAATTGACACAACATTCAGTTTTTTGAAATTCGAAAATTTAAATTTTGGCGTTTTTCAAACACATATTTTTGAACTTTTTTAAAAATTTAATTTGGCTGTTTCTCGGAAACGGCTTGAGATAGAAAGGTGATCTCAACGGCACAACTTAGCACAAGTCGATAACGGTTTAATACAATATTAAAATTTTCGAAATTCGAAAATGGCGATTCTGGAAATTTTTCGAAATTTTAGAATTTCTCGAAAACTATAAGAGATAGAATTTTTATTTAAACGGCACAATAATGTACTCGGCTAGCACAACTCAGCACAACTGTCAAAATGTCGAATTTCGAAAATGGCGATTCTGGCAAAAATTTTGTTGAAAAAAGTTTTTTCGAAATATCTCGGCTATTTGATAAAATTTAAAAAAACAAATTGCAGCACAAATCGGCACAAACCTAGCACAATGCAGCACAACTTTCAAATTTTCGAAATTCGAAAATGGCAATTCTACTTTCTTGGACATCTAAAATTCGCAATCTTAAGGAAATTCGAATTGAAAACTTACGAAAATATTGTGTTAGAAAAGTGACCTAAAACCTGAAAAAAAGTGGCATTTAGTATCATCACACAAAGGAAAAAAGTGGAAAATTTGCACAGACTTAAATTGTTTGGTAAAGATTTTTTTTAATCTGCATCCATGGCAAATCCAAAGACGAACTATATCCGTAAATTTTGCGTTATTGTCTCTATATGAACTAGAAAAATCAAAGAGGACAAATAGGGTTGCTAACTATTTGATTCCTCACCTAAATAGCCTTGACTTCATAAATTGTCTCTATCGTCAATCCGCCATTTGATATTACAATTTAGCTTTTAGGCCATATTAATTTCACATTATCGCGATAAAATAGTTCTGCTTCACGGTTACTTACTTTTTAATAATTCATTTTTAAGAAATAGACATAAACCAACCTAGGGTGGCATTTTTTGTTGCATAGTGTAATCGTAAACCATGAAGTGCTATTGTATTTTCACCTATGCTCTATTCATCTTAATAGTTTTCCCTCCTTATTTTTATTATTTTTCAAATATGAAATAATAAAACTTTGTATTGAAATGAGTGTGAAACAAAAGTTATAGAAATATTTAAATTTTTATTTTTTTTGTATGTTTTTGTTATTAAATTTTTAGTTTTCATTTTTTTTTTTTTGTTTGTTTTGTTATGATATTGTAAATATATATTTTTTAAATTTTATTTAGGGTTTTTAATCAATTCTCGTTTTTGTTTAGATATGAAATTATGATTGTGCTTCCTCCTCAATTCAATGTTAAACATTGGCTAAATTTATAAAATATATATTACTATTATTTTTTTAATTATAATCAAAAATAAATAAATTAAAAAAAAAATTAAATTAATTGTGTTTTTATTATGGAAATATGAAATACAACACTCAACGACAAACAAGGAAAATGTATATATGGGATTTATTTAAATTAATTCATTCCAAATATATATACAAATAGAAGGAACAAATATTAAATGAGCAAAACTCCTGTTGATAGAGAGCAAAAATAGCAAACATAGTTGTTTTTTAAGTTAATTGGCCTTGAATGGGATTTCTTCGTCCATTGCTATTGCTTTTGTCACGAATGTAATAACATTGCTACGAATTGAAAAAAGTAAATCTCAATCAAACACATTCTACCAGGCGAACATAACTGGTAGGTAGACACAATTACTTCTCTCTTACATGCGTTACCAGTGTTGCCAGTCTGACTCGTATCCCCAAATTAGTATGTTTTAGTCCCCAAAAATTCCCAATTTAAATTAAAATCTCTCACAAAAAATCCCAATAATAAAATAAAAGAAAGAGAGAAGAAACATTGTTGCTATTGTCACGATTGTGAAACATTGCTACGAATGAAAAATAAACATCTCAATACAACACATTCTACCAGGTGATATACCAGGCGAACATAATAATGAGGAGGACACTATTACATTCCACTTACATCTATTACCAGTGTTGCCATTGGCACGAGTGTGAGACATTGCTACGAATGAAAAATAAACCTCTCAATATAACACATTCTACCAGTTGATATACCAGGCGAACATAACATTTAGTTAGCCACGATTACATTACACTTACATCTACTACCAGTGTTGCCATTACTTTCTGGCTCTTATCCCCAAATTAGGACACTTTCCTCAGAAAAATCGCCAATAATTTTTTCACAAGTTTTTATGGAGAATAAAAAATAATAATAAAATAAATAGATCTGTCTGTCTAGAAAATTGGAACATTTCTTTGGAGCACTCAACACGAGCCTTTTTTTGTGCGATTGTCAAAATTTTAGTTCAATAGAAAATTTTGTCAAAATTTTATTTCTATAGAAAATTTTGTCAAAATTTTATTTCTATAGATAATTTTGTCAAAATTTTATTTCTATAGAAAATTTTGTTAAAATTTTATCTCTTTAGAAAATTTTGTCAAAACTTTATTTCTTTAGAAAATATTGTCAAAATTTTATTTCTATAGAAAATTTTGACAAAATTAGTAATATCTTTAGAAAATTTTTTCAAAATTTTATATCCTTAGAAAAATTTTTCAAAATTATATTTATTTAGGAAATTTTTTCAAAATTTTATTTCTATAGAAAATTTTGTCAAAATTTTATTTCTATAGAAAATTTTGTCAAAATTTTATCTCCTTAAAAAAATTTGTGAAAATTCTATTTCTATAGAAACTTATGTCAAAATTATATTTCCGTGAAAAATTTTATTTCTATAGAAAATTTTGTCAAAATTTTATTTCTATAGAAAATTTTGTCAAAATTCTATTTCTTTAGAAAATTTTGTCAAAATTTTATTCCTATAGAAAATTTTGTCAAAATTTTATTTCTATAGAAAATTTTGTCATAATTTTATTTCCATAGAAAATTTTGTAAAAATTTTATTTCTATAGAAAATTTTGTCAAAAATTTATTTCTATAGAAAATTTGGCAAATTTTTATTTCCATAGAAAATTTTGTCAAAATTTTATTTCTATAGAAAATTTTGTCAAAATGTACATCGTTAGACAACTTTGTCAAAATTCTATTCCTTTAGGAAATTTTGTCAAAATTTTATTTCTATAGAAAATTTTGTCAAAATTTTATTTCTTTAGAAAATGTTGTCAACATTTTATTTCTTTAGAAAATATTGTCAAAATTTTATTCTTTAGAAAATTTTGTCAAAATTTTATTTCTTTACAAAATTTTGTCAACATTTTATTTCTAAAAAAAATTGTCAAAATTTTATTTTATGGAAAAATTTGTCAAAATTTTATTTCTATAGAAAATTTTATCAAAATGTTATTTCTATAGAAAATTTTGTCAAAAATTTTAAGCTGAAATAAAAAAACAACAACAATGCTTAAAGAACAAAACCAACGATAACAAAACAAAACAAATGAAAATTTATTTCTATAGAAAATTTGGCAAATTTTTATTCCTATAGAAAATTTTGTCAAAAATGTATTTCTATGGAAAATTTTGGCAAATTTTTATTTCTATAGAAAATTTGGCAAATTTTTATTTCTATAGAAAATTTTGTCAAAATTTTATTTCTATAAAAAATTTTGTCAAAATTTTATTTCTTTAGAAAATGTTGTCAAAATTTTATTTCTTTAGAAAATATTGTCAAAATTTTATTTCTTTAAAAAATTTTATCAAAATATTATTTCTATAGAAAATTTTGTCAAAAATTTATTTCTATAGAAAATTTGGCAAATTTTTTATTTCTATAGAAAATTTTGTCAAAAATTTATTTCTATGGAAAATTTGGCAAATTTTTATTTCTATAGAAAATTTGGCAATTTTTTATTTCTATAGAAAATTTTGTCAAAATTTTATTTCTATAGAAAATTTTGTCAAAATTTTATTTCTATAGAAAATTTTGTTAAAGTTTTCTTTCTATAGAAAATTTTGTCAAAATTTTATCTCCTAAGAAAATTTTGTAAAAATTTTATTTCTTTAGAAAATATTGTCAAAATTTTATTTCTATAGAAAATTTTGTCAAATTTTTTTTCTTTAGAAAATATTGTCAACATTTTATTTCTTTAGAAAATTTTGTCAAAATTTTATTTCTATAGAAAATTTTGTCAAAATTTTATTTCTATAGAAAATTTTGTCAAAATTTTATTTCTATAGCAAATGTTGTCTAAATTTTATTTCTATAGCAAATGTTGTCTAAATTTTATTTCTATAGAAAATTTTGTCAAATTGTTTTTTCTTTAGAAAATTTTGTCACAATTCTATTAAAGAAATTTTGTCAAAATTTTATTTCTATAGAAAATTTTGTCAACATTTTATTTCTATAGAAAATTTCGCCAAAATTTTATTTCTATAGAAAATTTTATCAAAATTTTATTTCTATAGAAAATTTTGTCAAAATTTTATTTCTATAGAAAATTTTGTCAAAATTTTATTTCTATAGCAAATGTTGTCTAAATTTTATTTCTATAGCAAATGTTGTCTAAATTTTATTTCTATAGAAAATTTTGTCAAATTGTTTTTTCTTTAGAAAATTTTGTCACAATTCTATTAAAAAAATTTTGTCAAAATTTTATTTCTATAGAAAATTTTGTCAACATTTTATTTCTATAGAAAATTTCGCCAAAATTTTATTTCTATAGAAAATTTTGTCAATATTTTTGTCAAAATTTTATTTCTAACAAAAATTTCATCAAAGTTTTATTTCTATAGAAAATTTTGTCAACATTTTATTTCTATAGAACATTTTGTCAAAATTTTATTTCTTTAGAAAATTTTGTCAAAATTCTATTTCTTTAGGAAATTTTGTCAAAATTTTTTTCTATAGAAAATTTTGTCAAAATTTTATTTGTTATAATTCGTTTTGGAGTCAACTCTCGATCGTGGTTGAATTCACCGTACATCGCCAAAAATTGAATTAAGTTCATCGATGGATGCACTGTTGTTGAGTTAAAACAATCGCACGAAAATGTTCGCGATTTAATTCCAGTTTTTTTGGGCTAGAAGAATCCTTTAAGTTGGTGCGATCTATAGAGAAAGGATCAAAAATATATTTAAAACAAAATATAAGTACATTTATGAGGAATCTATACACACCCTGTAGTAGAGTGTATCAAATAAAAAAAGTTACGATTTTTTTTATTTTTATTTTTCTTTTTATTAGTAATCATATATGTAGGTATTCCTTTAACTTTTTTTATTTGCAATAAATGATGATATATAATTGTTTCTGTTGTTGTAGTTTCGTTTTGTTTATATAATCTTCTTTGTTTTATCGTTCATTTTACAAATAGTTTTTTTGTTTGAATGTTTTTAAGTTATAAAAAATATATATTAAAACAATAATGTTAAAAAGGTTTTAAATGAAAATGAATAAATGTATACTAGATATATAGATGTGTTGGGGAAAAAATCAATAATTTTCGGTTTTCTTTAAATTTAACATATAACATAAAATAAAGGAATTTTATAATTTCTTTTTCGTTTTTTTTTTCTTGCCTGAAAATAAAAAAAAAATAATTTCATTTCTTCTACTTCTCTTGCCGGAAGGGAACAGATGAAATTTTTTTGGGGTGTTTAATTATTTTTTGTTTAGCAATAAATGTTCAACATTTAGGCACATACTACAATATTGCTTTTTTGTGAGGTGTTTAATGCGGGGGTTTCGTTTTTTTTTTATAATTCTCTCTTTTTGTTTTGGGGGTCTCCAGAGAAAAATTAATGGACGACAAATAAAAAATATAAAAATATTAAACATGGTGATTGGGGAGAGAAAAATATTTAACAAAAAAAATTATTTATGTATATATAAATGTAATTAATAGCTAATAATTATAATCAAATTGTTTTAAGTTTTTTTTTCTTATAAATTTCTTATTTCTTTACTTTCAAAAATTAGGAATCATTTATGTGTGTATTGCGTTTTGTTTTTTTTTTTTCTTTCTTGCATGATCAGTTTTCTAATAAAAATCTTACAACATTTCGTTCTCTATTCTTCCATTTTCTTTCTTTGTTTTATAGGGGATCTATGAATTATTTCTCTTGGGAGATGAAGTCAAAACCTTTTCTTTGGCCTTTTCATGTTCGTCCTCGAATATAATTTTGGTAATGACAATATCACCAGTACTCAAAGTTTGTGATGCTGCGTCAATCATTTTTACTTGGCCTTTATCCACCATTTGGCGTATATGGGCTGTGGTGGGTGTGGTACTGCGTTCACCAACACAATTACAATTTTTCATGCTGAAAATAAATATATAAGAATGTGGTCATTAGTGTTAATTAAATTACAGGAATTAATAAAACAAAATATATTTTAGAATATTGCAGGAAGCGAGCGTATTTAAAGGTGTCGTCACAAGGGGGGTAAATATTAAAAAAAATACAATTTATTTGAATCCAAACAAAAATCAATTTGTCACAAAGAAAAATATTTTTGTGTTCACTTATTAAATTTATATTTAATTTAGTTTGCTTCAATTACGAATATAATAGCATACCTCACCGCTATCTATTAAAGTATTAATTGATGCTTTTAAAAATATTAATTACTTAATTATTTTTTTTTTTTGATTGATTAAAAAAAAAATAAAGGATCGTATTGCAAAAATATCAGCAAAATTAATCATAATTACAATCATATTTCAATTTACCAAATTAATTAATTTAAAAAATTAATTGACTCAATTAAATTAATTATTTATATTCTTCAATTGCAATCTTATTGCGATTTGCCAAACAATTAATCAAAAAATCTACTGATTCTATGATTTTTTTCGATCTTTATTTTTCAAATGAAAATTCTGTGTTCTTCGAATTTTTCAATTTTTGTTTAGCTGACTCAATTAAATTAATTTTTAATATTTTTCAATTACAATCTTATTCCGATTTGCCAAACTAATTAATTAAAAAAATTACTGATTCAAATAAATTAATTATTTTTATTTATTTATATTTATTGGTGTTAATTATTTAATTATTTTTGACTTATTTTTTAATATTTTTTGATTGGTAAAAAAATTGAATGATCGTATTGCAAAAATCAAAATTAATCACAATTACAATCTCATTTCAATTTGCCAAATTAATTTAAAAATTAACTGACTTAATTAAATTAATTATTAAAATTTTTCAATTATAATCTTATTTCGATTTGCCAAACTAATTAATTAAAAAAAATTACTGATTCAATTAAATTAATTATTTTTATTTATTTATTTATATTTATTGTGCAAAAAAACCAAGCCTATAGGCCAATACACAGAAAAAAATATCACCAAAATATATCCTAAAGGGTGATACGGTCAAAATTTGGTCAATATAAACTTGACGTATTTCTTTCAATTTTGCATTTAAAAAACACCCCTCATTTTGAAGGTGTGTGTGTAGAATGTTGCTCCTATTTTGATTTTGGAATTCACTCTTCAGCTGTCAAAATGCCGTCCAAGCAAGAAGAGCAGCGTATCAAAATTTTGCTCGCGCATCGCGAAAATCCGAGCTACTCGCACGCAAAGCTGGCAAAATCGCTAAAAGTTGCCAAATCAACCGTTACAAATGTAATTAAAGTGTTTGGGGAACGTTTGTCGACAGCCAGGAAGTCTGGATCGGGGGGAAATCGAAAACCGGAAGCCGCTGAGACGACAAAGAGAGTTGCCGGTAGTTTCAAGCGAAACCCTAACCTCTCTCTCCGAGATGCCGCAAATAAGCTGGGTGTATCGTCTACAACCGTGCATCGAGCCAAAAAACGAGCCGGACTATCGACTTACAAGAAGGTAGTGACTCCAAATCGCGATGATAAACAAAATACGACGGCCAAAGCGCGATCCCGGAGGCTGTACACGACGATGCTGACGAAGTTTGACTGCGTGGTAATGGACGACGAAACCTACGTCAAAGCCGACTACAAGCAGCTTCCGGGACAGGAGTTTTATACGGCAAAAGGAAGGGGAAAGGTAGCAGATATTTTAAAGCACATAAAACTGTCAAAGTTCGCAAAGAAATATCTGGTTTGGCAAGCCATCTGTACCTGTGGCTTGAAAAGCAGCATTTTCATAGCTTCCGGGACTGTCAACCAAGAAATTTACGTGAAAGAGTGTTTGAATAAACGTCTGCTGCCTTTCCTGAAAAAACACGGTTGTTCCGTACTGTTTTGGCCGGATTTGGCATCTTGCCATTGCGATAAAAAGGCCATGGAGTGGTACGCCGCCAACAACGTACAGGTGGACCCTCCCAACACGCCAGAGCTCCGCCCAATTGAGAAATACTGGGCTATTGTCAAGCGGAACCTAAAGAAGACCAAAAAAACTGCTAAGGACGAGTAGCAGTTCAAGGCAAACTGGCTTTCTGCGGCGAAGAAGGTGGACAAGGGGGCTGTACAAAATCTGATGGCAGGTGTCAAGCGTGAGGCCCAGCAATTCGGATATGGAAAAGCGAAAACCTAACTGAATATTTTTCCTGAATTTTATACTAATTGAACTTGAAAAAGAAATTTAATTTGATTTTTTAAATAAACGATTTCTCCGATTTACACGTGTTTTCCCTTGACCAAATTTTGACCGTATCACCCTTTATTAAAAGTTAATTGAAGCTGAAAACTTTTTCAATTAAAAAATTAATCAATTAATTAAAAAAATAATTGATACAATTAACTTTTTAATCAAACTAAAAACACTAACGCCCATTTTCATGTATCTCCGTTAGACTTTAACTTCCAGTTAACAGAAAGTAAAATCGAAATATCTTCTCTCCTGTTAACTTAAACTTTGAAAAATTTTTAGCAGTTACGTTCCTAACTGGGATGTGGAATATATAGGCATAATATGGCTTAAAAGTTCGTTAGTTAACGTAGTACTAACTGAGCTTCGTGAAAATGGGGATAAGTCAATTAGGTCAATGATTGAAAATTTTGTTAAGCAAATTATTGAATTTAATTTGTTATAAAAATCAATCAATTTTTTATTAAACTAAGAACACAAAGTTATTTGAGAATAGTAGTGAAAATTGTCGTAGTTTTTATTAGAAAATTAATTGTTCCGATTAACAATTTAATTGCAAAAAATAATCGATGTCGATTGCAAAACCCAATTAATTGTTTAATTTATTTAATTAAAAAAGTTTAACTAAATAGTCAATTGAAAAACTGAGTTTTCCAATCGATATCAATTAAATTTTTGATTCAACCAACTAAAAAATTAATTGATTTTTGCAATCACACTGAATTAAATTTTTAATTGAATCAATTAAAAAATTAATTGAAATTGTCAAATCAAAGACAATTATTTTTTATTAAAATTTTTTTGTGTATTTTGTGTACAAAAACTAATTATTAGTTTAAGTCAGTTAATTTTTCCATTAAAATCTTATTTTGGCAAATTGAATTAAAAATATAATTGAGTCAGTTATTTTTTTTTTTTAATTAATTGAGTCAGTTATTTTTTTTTTAATTAATTATTTTGGCAAATTGAAATAAAAATTTAATTCGTTTTGTTTTATTATTGTTGGTTTTTTCCCTTTAATCATTGTTGTTTTTTTTTTTTTATTTCAGCTTAAAACCATGCATTGTTTGTACGAATTTATTTCGGCATAAGCCGGCTATCATAAACCTTTTTTCGGAAGGTTCAAGTGTGCTTCACCTTGGGTTTAGTGAACTGCCTGAATTTATTCTGATAATTGGTTGATAGTTTTGCTGCAAGTATAGGATGCTGATGAGGAATGTGGTAATTCCGAAACGTGCGTCCATCCAACCATCTTGCAATCTATAGGGCTTTGCCCAAATAAATTTGACAAACATTCTTTTCCTCCGTTGGTTAAGCTACTCTTGTAGTTTAGTCAATACAATGGTTTTTAAGATCAGATCAAAACAACAAATATGAATAAAAAAATATTAATTTAATTGAGTTAGTTATTTTTTAAATTAATTATTTTGCAAATTGAAATAAAATTTTAATTAAAAAGGTATTGGTGATATTTTTGCAATTCGATAATTTAAATATTTTAATTTTATGGGAAATAAATTAATAAATTTCATGATTGAAGCAAAATAAAAAAAATCTGTGTTACATTAATGGGATGAGATTATTTATATATTTGAATACACTTTGTTTTTGCTAATTTTTAAAATATTTGCCCATTGTGACTGGTAGCCTTAGAATAGAGTGCCTTTATATTTACACATCGAATAGATGACTGGCCTATGGTTTTGAAACCATATTTAGCATTTTTTTGCTCATCGACATGCATGACACGAGTACAGCTTCAAAACTTTATACATTTCTCCGTTTAATTGTAAGAGAAAAAGATAACTGGAAGATAACAATTATTATTGTAGCGCTACGACTTAAATTAGACATATATTGGGAGCTATTGAGCAAGCATTTCAAGCCTAATTAAAAAAAATTGCACAAGAAACTGGTGATTATACGAATTGTGCAAATTCGTTTTGCTTTTTAGTAACCTACCCGCCGCATGCATATACCATATATAGTGAAATATATTGTTGTAATAGCCTCCTCCATCGTTTTGGAGTATCAAGATTTTTACAATTCTCATTATTTGTTGTTGAATTGGATATCACTTTGTATTCAGTCTTCTCAAATGTAACATTTTCGTTACATTCCGAGCCAATGAGCACTTGAAGTAATCTTTAAAAGAATAAAATGAGGTAATTGTTTATTGTCAAATTTGAAAAAAAAAAACAATAGAGGTGGTCGGGATCACCTTTTGTTTGAACTATGACATTCGACTAAATGTTAAATACGATATTTAAAAGCCAATAAAATATGGAACTTGTGATCTGTTTGTCTGTCTACCCACATATACTTGCAATCAAATAAAAACTGGTCCCAATGCGGTTGGCAGTTTTGCCACAGTTACTTTTTGGTCCTCTAAATTTTTTTTCACCGATCTCAACGAAAATCCCTTTTTCTCAGTTTTCATAGAGAGCTTTTTATGACCACACCCTTAGACTATTCAATTCATTGTGATACCAAAGGTGGTGAGCTTCTCTCTTATCAATGAGTGCTGCCCGATTCAATGGTTTGTTCAACAGGGTTTTTGTAGCCCAACCGAATGCCGTTTCACAGTGAAACCACTAGAAAAACACTGAAAAACTCAGAAATGTTACCACCATTATTGAGTGGAGATAATCCACCGCTCAAAAACAAATTTGGTGTTCTGTTAAAACTGGGATGAACGCCATCAGATTGAGAGTGTATGGAGTTTATTCGAAATTGGCAGATGTGCCAATGTGTGATGAATGATGCGACCATCCACAGTTACCACCCAAATTCTCCTGTTCCTAAATGTGGAGCTTGATACACCCAAAGAAATTTGTTAGTAGGGACAGCAGAGAAGTCTGCTAAAACAGCAGAAAGTCTGCTGAAAAAGGGACAGCAGTCACTGTTTGCTGAAATAGCAAACATTTCCTGCTATTTTTGAAGCTCGATTGCACTAAAACATGTTTTATTTTGGCTAAAACAAATAAAAATGTCAACTTAGGAGCTATCCTAACATAATTAAAACAATATTTTATGAATATCTATTGTATTTGACCAAAAAGTCTGAATATTTACCGAATTGAGGCATAACAGCAAACAAAATGTTTGCTGATCGTATTTAGGAGCTTGTAAGTATATTACAGTGCAAAAATATACCAAATACTACTTTTGGTTCTTAAATGCTTTGGGGAAAATTTATAACCTAAAAATTTTATAAATTGTTGTTCATTTGGCCCTGAAGTACAAAAATATAACAGCAGACATCGACTGCTGTTTTTAGCAGACTTTTTTCTATGAGTGTATCTATCCACATTTATGGCCACATGCAAGAACCCCAAGGTTCTTGGTGTGATGATTGGTAATGATGGCTATAATCGTTGGGAGTAGAAACAAGATCCGGAAGGCATATGCTGCTAGCACTTGGGGGAAAGATAAAGAGACGATACAAAAGACCTATGAGTCTATTGGTCTTCCCATTATCGATTATGCGGCCCCCGTTTGGACTTCCAGTATTAGCGATACCCGATATTAGAAATCTGCGATATTAGAAATCTGCGAATGGTTCAAAGTATTGCGGTGCATGAGTCCAAACTGGTATCGGTGAGGCAACACTGCGACCTCCTCACCCACCAGCGCCAGATAAGGTAGGTTAGGTTAGGTGGCAGCCCGATGTATCAGATTCACTTCGACTATTCAGCCCATTGTGATACCACAGTGGTGAACTTCTCCCTTATCACTGAGTGCTGCCCGATTCCATGTTAAGCTCAATGACAAGGTACCTCCTTTTTATAGCCGAGTCCGAAGGGCGTTCCACATTGCAGTGAAACCACTTAGAGAAGCTTTGAGCCACTCAGAAATGTCACCAGCATTGCTGAGGTGGGATAATCCACCGCTGAAAACTTTTTGGTGTTCGGTCGAAGTAGGAATCGAACCCACGACCTTGTGTATGCAAAGCGGGTATGCTAACCATTGCATCACGGTGGCTCCCAGATAAGGTAATGAGGGGTAAACAACCCAAACCATGCCACATCCAGGAGAGTACCATCTGAACGAGCCAAGTCCATCCGATTCGATTTGAGGATAGCGATACAAGCATTTGATCGGCGATGACAGTGATGAGGGAATAGGGACGGCGGACAGGGCAGTGGTTCAAAAAGCAATATCTTCCTTCCAGTGCATCGTTGTGCTGGGTGTTAGCGATGACGAGAGACGTCTGCGATACCAGGCCGGTGCTACCTCAGTTAAGATCTGGCATTTCCAGTTATTTAAACATTTACTTCTCCCTTCTGACCCCGGATATGTTCTCAAATTGTAATTTTTTTAAGGTCATCAACTAGCACAAACCCACCCCCTAAACCAGTTTGAGGTAATGGTGGAAGTCACCCGATGCAAAGACCATAATCTGTGGAAAAGATTGGAATGCCAGTTTTTCTTCCAATGGCACTTATTTCATAAACTACTGCTGTTTTTATTATTCAACATAGTTCCCTTCAAGAGCGATACAACGATTATAATGACCTTACAATTTTTTGATACCATTTTGGTAGCACTCCTTCGGTTTTGCCTCAAAATAGGCCTCAGTTTCGGCGATCACCTCTTCATTGAAGCCAAAATTTTTCCCTGCGAGCATCCTTTTGAGGTCTGAGAACAAGAAAAAGTCGCTGGGGGCCAGATCTGGAGAATACGGTGGGTGGGGAAGCAATTCGAAGCCCAATTCATGAATTTTTGCCATCGTTCTCAATAACTTGTGGCACGGTGCGTTGTCTTGGTGGAACAACACTTTTTTCTTCTTATATGGGGCCGTTTTGCCGCGATTTCGACCTTCAAACGCTCCAATAACGTCATACAATAGTCACTGTTGATGGTTTTTCTCTTCTCAAGATAATCGATAAAAATTATTCCATGCGCATCCCAAAAACAGAGGCCATTACTTTGCCAGCGGACTTTTGAGTCTTTCCACGTTACCTGTCGCTATCCACTCAGCCGACTGTCGATTGGACTCAGGAGTGTAGTGATGGAGCCATGTTTCATCCATTGCCACATATCGACGGAAAAACTCGGGTGTATTACGAGTTAACAGCTGCTCAGAATCATCAACACGTTGTTGTCTTTGGTCAAATGTGAGCTCGCGCGGCACCCATTTTGCACAGAGCTTCCGCATATCCAAATATTGATTAATGATATGACCAACACGTTCCTTTGATATCTTTAAGGCCTCTGCTATCTCGATCAACTTCATTTTACTGTCATTCAAAATCATTTTGTGGATGTTTTTGATGTTTTGGTCGGTAACCACCTCTTTCGGGCGTCCACTGCGTTCACCGTCCTCCGTGCTCATTTCACCACGCTTGAATTTTGCATACCAATCAATTATTGTTGATTTCCCTGGGGCAGAGTCCGGAAACTCATTATCAAGCCAATTTTTTGCTTCCACCGTATTTTTTCCCTTCAGAAAACAGTTTTTTATCAAAACACAAAATTCTTTTTTTTTAATTTTTTTCACAATTTTCTTCACAAAAGACGCTCTCTCACAAACTAATTGACTTAAAGAAGTCAAATTTTGACACGAATCATTTGGAGGTTGGTACTATATAAAAATAATATACATTTAATACTAGCGACCCCATCTATGTGTCAGACCGGGGACTTATCATCCAACCTGTTACTTGAATTCACTGTAATAAAATTTGTCATGTTATTCCACCTAGAAGTCTTAATGAAAGCAAGTATATTCCACAGACTAAATTCTCGTAAATCGAAAACCAGTATCTTTATTTCTTCTTCCGTGGACTCCGGATCCAAACACCATCTGAGAACTTAAACATTTTGCCAAATATACAAGAAAATCGCTTTTTGTTCTTCCAGATACTAGAAAAATAAAATCCTAAGATCGATTTATGTAGATCTATGTGTAATCTTATCTATGATAATCACATCTAGAGGAATTTTTATACGAGATAATACCAGTATGTATTAAAAAATTCTAATCACTCATCATTCCTGCTTTGTGATAGTTTATAATACCTACTTTTTCGTCTTTTCTCTGACAATCTGTAAATTATCAGTTGTCGCTATGGTAGTGCCCAACTGGTCATTTGAAGTTATGATCTAGAATGATGAAAAACGAGGTTAAAAAAAATAGTAAATTTCATAAATATAATAAAATGAAAATTTTTAGCCTACTTGATCACTTGGCAATAGAGTCACAGCCGATAATATCGCCTCAAGTTTATCAATTTTTGCAACACGATCCATTGATTGATTAGCCAAAATTTCATCCATCATTTGCATAGATTCCGTTAAACTGGGTGGTTCAGAACTGAAACGTGGTGAAAATGTGCCGGTCAATGAATTATCCGATGGCACCGAATCCAAACTGGGGAAATTATCATTTTCGTTAGCTTCCTGATCATCTTCGGAATCACTTTGATCTCTGTGAGATAGAGAATAAAAATTAATAAAAAATCTTTATATATTTATGGGTTTCATTGAAAATATACTTATTCTGTTGGCCAGATGATTCCATTTTCTCCAGCTTTTTGGCAACTTTGTAATAACCCTTAAGGCGTTCTTTTTCATCTTCAGTCAAGTCCATATATCTGGGAATTAAAAACAATTATAAATATAAGATAAAATTAATAAATTTGTACAATTAAAAATAAAGTTGAACAGAACACAAGACCAGAACCAGAACTTTTGACTACTATCTATGCCTGAATCTATTTTCCTTAGACAAAAATAAGGATTCTTGTGTCCATTTTGAGTCCCGAGCACGGTTGCCACTCGAGTCAAAAATAATCTACCAAAATTTGACCAAAAAACTACCAAACCAATAACATGATTTTTTTATTTCATCGCTATTTAAATAATCACTACTACTCTTGCGGCTGGGGAGCCAATTAAATCAGTTTCTTCTTAGTTTAATGTATTAATTTGTTTACATTATAGCAGTATTTTTGTTATGATGTAATATATTTTTATAGGCCTCTATTGGCTTTGTATTAGAATTTTTGAATAAATAAATAACAGTTTGTCAACATTTTTTCTATAGACAATTTTATTAAAATTTTATTTCTATAGAAAATTTTGTCAAAATTTTATTTCTACAGAAATTTTTGTCAAAATTTTATTTCTACAGAAATTTTTGTCCAAATTTTACTTCTATAAATTTTATTATAAATAAAAAAAATATTATAAATAAAATTTTTATAAATTTTATTTCTATAGAAAAATTTTTCAAAATCTTATTTTGACAAATTTCCATATTCTTTTATAAATTTTGTCAAAATTATATTGTCAAAAACCATCTACCAAAATTTGGAGAAAATTTTACCAAAAAAATTTTTTACAAAATTTTATTTCTATAAAAAATTTGTCAACATTTTTTTCTATCAAAATTCAAAATTTTGTTTCTATAGAAAATTTTACCAAAATTTTATTTCTATAGAAAATTTTTTCAAATTTTTATTTTGACAAATTTATATGTATATTCTTCTATAAATTACTTTAAAGTTTTGTCAATTTGTTTATTTATATAGAAAAATTTCTCAACAGTTTATTTATATACAAAATTGTATCAAATTTTATTTCTACAGAAAATTTTGCAAAAATTTTATTTTTATAGAATATTTTGCAAACATTTTTTTTAGAGAAAATTTTGCAAACATTTCATTTTTATAGAAAAATTTGCCAAAATTGTAGATATATAAAAAAATTTCAAAATTTCATTTCTATAGAAAACTTTCTCGAAATTTTATTTCCGTACAAAATTTTGTCAAAATTTTATTTTTATAGAATATTTTGCAAACATTTTATTTCTATAGAAAATTTTGCAAACATTTTATTTTTATAGAAAAATTTGCCAAAATTGTAGATATATAAAAAAAATTTCAAAATTTTATTTCTATAGAAAATTTTGTCAAAATTTTATTTCTATAGAAAATTTTGTCAAAATTTTATTTCCGTACAAAATTTTATCAAAATTTTATTTCCGTTCAAAATTTTGTCAAAATTTTATTTCTATATAAAATTTTGTCAAAATTTTATTTCTACAGAAATTTTTGTCCAACTTTTACTTCTATAAATTTTATTATAAATAAAAAAATATTATAAATAAAATTTTTATAAATTTTATTTCTATAGAAAAATTTTTCAAAATTTTATTTTGACAAATTTCCATATTCTTTTATAAATTTTGTCAAAATTATATTGTCAAAAACCATCTACCAAAATTTGGAGAAAATTTTACCAAAAAAAAAAATTTACAAAATTTTATTTCTATAAAAAATTTGTCAATATTTTTTTTCTATCAAAATTCAAAATTTTATTCCTATAGAAAATATTTTTCAAAATTTTATTTCTATACAAAATTTTATTTCTATGGAAAATGTTGTCAAAATGTTATTTCTACAGAAATTTTTGTCCAAATTTTACTTCTATAAATTTTATTATAAATAAAGAAAAAAATATTATAAATAAAATTTATATAAAGTTTATTTCTATAGAAAAATTTTTCAAATTTTTATTTTGACAAATTTCCATATTCTTTTATAAATTTTGTCAAAATTATATTGTCAAAAACCATCTACCAAAATTTGGAGAAAATTTTACCAAAAAAAATTTGTACAAAATTTTATTTCTATAAAAAATTTGTCAACATTTTTATTCTATCAAAATACAAAATTTTGTTTCTATAGAAAATTTTACCAAAATGTTATTTCTATAGAAAATTTTTTCAAAATTTTATTTTGACAAATTTATATGTATATTCTTCTATAAATTACTTTAAAGTTTTGTCAATTTGTTTATTTATATAGAAAAATTTCTCAACAGTTTATTTATATACAAAATTGTATCAAATTTTATTTCTACAGAAAATTTTGCAAAAATTTTATTTTTATAGAATATTTTGCAAACATTTTATTTTTAGAGAAAATTTTGCAAACATTTTATTTTTATAGAAAAATTTGCCAAAATTGTAGATATATAAAAAAATTCAAAATTTCATTTCTATAGAAAACTTTCTCGAAATTTTATTTCTATACCAAATTGAAGTACCTCTTAGTTGGAGAGGAATATATTTTGCAAAATCTGACACAACATCAAGAATTCTACCAATCTACCAAACAGTAAACTACAAGTTTTGGTAGAATTCTACCAATTTTGGCAACCGTGTCCTGGGTATTTGATCGCATAAAAAGTTCATAGTAAACTTACCTCAGTAAACGTATTTCCCTATTCGATAGGACAATACTTTTATTTGTTTGCGCTAATTTATGTTTGAGATCTGAAACTTCTGTGCTAATTTTTCGTTGTTTCTTGCGAATTTTAACTTCGTTTGGTTTGATATGCATTAAAATTTGTTCCGTACAAAGTTCAGAAAATAATTGCAAATTTTCTGGCTTTATTTGTCTGCAAAGGATAAAAAAAAAAACAAAACAATATAAATTTATTACATTATTATTGCCAAAGAGTTCAGTGAATATCTCACTGTACTTACCTTGATAAATTTCCATACAATTGATCATTGATTAGTACTAATACATCACCGGCAGCATAGAGCAACATTTCTCGTGTTAATGGACGTTTGGCCCAATATTTTTGATCTCGACGATAGATTTGTTTAAGCTGCTCTTTAATGGGATTGATGGGTGCCGTATATTGTTCACACAGTGAATTTAATGATATGTATTTGGCTTTGTACACTTGCTTGCCGTTCTCTTGATATTGGACAATAGCATGGGCAGCCTGGAAGGGAGGAAAAGGTATTGTAAATAAAGTATGAGAAATGGGAAAATTATATTGTAAAAAATATGGAAAATAATTCGAAAGACAATTTTACAACAGACCTATTAACATACACTCATAGAAAAACTAAGCTACGACGAAAAACAGAATTTTTACTATAATAACAATATGTCTCCTATGTTGTAGTAGCAGACTCGCTGTACAATATAGTTTTCAGCCTTTTAGATAGCTGAATCAACAGTTTCGTAGATTAAATAACAGTTTTCGTAGATTAGAACTTTCATCTATGACAATGCTACTGCTGTCATGGCTAATCAAGTCGACCTGTGTATTCCAAATATCCACCCCTAAGGTAGCTAACCATTGAACGGAGACTTCATGCTTTAGTTTTACTATGTGAACGCGAGACATAGATCACAAACGGAGAAAGCTCTAAACAAGAGAGTGACACAGTTTGAGCAGCTCCGGGCAGGATAGCAATAATGGAAAGAGGAGATGAAGAGAATGTCTCGCAATCCCACGGCGGCGGGTTCACAGTACCGGATTTACCTGTTGGATGCAACTCATCGGCTGCCACATCAGTGTACGTGTTGTACGTTTATATATTGAAAGAGTTGAGCAGAACCGGACTTGTTGTTGTATGAACAAATAAGGGAAATAGGAAAAGATAAAACAATTAAATGTAAGCATATAATCCAGTTCGAGGAAGCGAGCTGCCTCTAATGGATGAGTGAAGTAGATGTCAAGTTTGTCACAGCCCCGACATGCAACGTCTCTCGTCAACGCAAACAGGTGGTTATTTTCCGCACAGCACAACTCTGCACCGGAAGGTGGGCCTCCAATGCCGCCCTTGCTTATGGTTATGATATCGGCGTAACCTCTGAACGTCGGACGTTTATTAACCAAAAGAAAACCAACTGGAAGGCTTCAGAGAATACACAGATCGCCGCCTCAGTGAGCTCCCCTACCGTGCGTAATGAACGCCGTCACACTAACCCTGCTGATCCTAGAACCAGGAAACTGAATCTAGAGATTAGTAAGATATAAGATCGCAACCCCAAAAATCATCCCCAGTCATGCCTTAACATCGATGGTAAAGTTGAATATCTATTAAGTGATGTACTGAGAGCTACTGCAATCGAGTGAAACGATGACAGGAGCTTTGATGCATTTTTGTTTTCATTTTGATGCATTTGAGCCGAACATTGCGATATAAATGGCCTCAATATTTGGAAAGGAAGGACAAGATGTTTGTCCAGCAGGATAACGCACCGTCACATGTTGCAAAACCCTAAAAAGCTTATTTGGAAATACTCAAACAGGAAGTACTATTCCCATAGATTACACATGACCTAGCTGATCAGCATTTTCCTTCTTGTGAGTCCTTTTTCGTTGAGGTATCCGTTTGGCTAGCGATGGCCAATACTTCAATTCTGTTACATTTTTTTAATAAATTCTCAAAAATCCGTATTTTTAATTGGCATTCCCGATATGATTTGAAATATCTCATTGAACAAATAAACTTAGATTCCAATGGAAGCATATGTCCCAAAGACTAAACTAAGTGATAATTTTCCCCATATTTACTCACTCACTCACCTGTGTATCGAAAACATTCCTTAGCAATATACCAAACTGAAGATACAAATTAACAGCATCATTGCGACAATCATGGACTACCTTAATGACATTCTCATGTTCGAGTAAAGCTTTAATGCCACCATCATTAATCATCTCCGGGCATGTACGGACATCGAATATAAAGGCCTCACCACGTGTTGTACCTATTTCGATTAGTGTTATCTCACCCTTAACACCCAAATTAATACCCTCACAATCCAGTGAGATGACAATTGATTGATTTTGTTGAGCAAATTTCAGCATAGCCTCAGTAACAAATAACGATTGCTTGATATTGGCTATGACACTGGTATTCTGAAGGACCTTAATTTTCCAGGTATCACCAACAAAATAATTCTGACTAGGTGAAATGTTATAGGCATTTTGTGAACCGCCAAGATTTTGTGAATTATTATGGCCCATTGTGGAATTGGCTGTTATGGCCGTATGATTGGGACTATTGTGTGGTGAGTTTTGGGGAATGTAACCAACAGAGCCAGCCTGTTGATTGGCCATTGATTGTTTGTCTTTTTCATAGTTCTCGGCCAGGGTTCGTATGACCAAATTATTGATACGTTGCTTAAGCGTTTGATTGGCACTATTATTTAAACGTTCTGCAGGAGCCTGGGGTGGCAATGATATGGCAGGTGGTTGTAGAATATGATTTCCTTGCTGATGATTGCTTCCACCACCACCACTTGAAGCGATCTGCTGATTAGAAGATAAGCCATATGAGGAGCAACTATTCGGTGTTGGATAATTACGTTCACATAGATTTTCCAATTTCATCTCGGATATGGGTATGTAACTATCAAAACCCGAATTGGGTTCAGAACGATTTTGTGACAAATCACCATTAGCTGAGGTGGAATTATTGTGGGGTGTTACGGGAGCATTTAATTTGAAATTGGGTGATGCAATGCTGTTGTTGTTATTATTGTTTGTGGAATTTTGATTATTCTGCAAGGAATTATTTAGGCTACTATTGGTGTTGTTGTTGTTGGCCAGCCTTAATCCAGGCGATAATAAACGTTGCTGCACAGCACTAATGGCTGGTTGCTGTTGAGACTGTTGTTGCTGTTGATTTTCTCGGTGGGCCTGACGATTATTATTCATTGCATTATATTGTTCCCTCGACTTGGCCTGTGACTGTTGTATATGGGAATCACTTAGCTTAGGTTTTTGTAAAAGTGTGACTAGATTTGCTTGTATGTGAAAACAATCCGAGAACAATCTCAAGAAAGTCATCAAATCGCTGGGTGTCTTAAACATACGCAACCATTGCTCTTGGGGAAAATTGGTTGTGACCAAATGGAATAGTTGATCCACCATTATGGGCCCCTTCATCTCAATGCATTGGGCAAAGAAATCCAACATTTGTTGTGTTCCTCTCGTATCAATATTGGTCTGAGGCAAATGTAATCTATCGCGTGCCGGTAAATCGGCCATATCCTCACATCCCACCAATACCACATGATCGTCCACCACACGAAATGTATCAGTGTGTTTGGAAAGGAATTCGGTGAATTCCTTAATGTGTTGACCTAGAAGAAAGCAAATTGGATTAGTGCCAACCACCCGGGGACTATGGGCCATTTGCTTACCTGATATATGCCTGACCTGAGGCGATGCCTGGGATCTATGACCCAAAAGGCTACGAACGGGTACCTCAACGCCAACACCATATTGTAGTAATTTATTTTTGAAATAGTCTTTAGCCTCTTGTATGTAATCACGTCGACCACCGAAACCGCCATCATCGGCATTGGAATGTTGATAGCAATTCACTTGAACGTAATCACCATCCACCAGAAAAATGGAAGGATACTGAGCCAAAAATTTCTTTAAACCTAAAAAAAAAAATCGAGAAAAAAAACGAAACGAATAAAATTTTTTGCAATGAACAAAATATAGCTAAAGTCATAAAAATGTTTAAAAGAAGAAAAAAGTGAAGGTGGTCGTATTCCAAGAAACAAGAAAGTATTATCCTCATGAGCTACACAGCCATCTTCATATCCCAATAGTAGACATGGGCATAAAAAATTTATTCAATTTTGTTAAGAGCTAAAAGGAGCTCTTGCTTGTGCCTTGCAAGTATATTAGGAAATATTATAGAAAAGTCACATTCCTTTTGCACGAAAAATGCAATGCTGCATTGGGATTGGCGAAGTGTCTACATGCACAAAAATAAAACCCCGAAACGGAAGTAAACAATTTATAGCATGTTTCTCATTGTACATTGGTTTATTAATCAGGTACTGGCCGGCCTGGGTTTGGAGGTTTGGGGGAGGCTTTATGTGGATTTGAAGGCAATTGGCAAGGCCAATCGAGACAATTAGTTTGTGGCCAATTAAGTGTTCTACAATAAATTAAATTGAGATGGTATCAAAAGTATGAGGTTTTTCAATTGGTTTCATTGTATGTGCCTCTCTGAAATGAAGATAAGAGCATTTTATATAGAAAATTTCGTCAATTTTTTTCCATAGAAAATGTTATTTATATAGAAAATTTTGTGATTTTTTTTCCATAGAAAATTTTGCCAAAATTTTATTTCTATAGAAAATTTAGTCAAAATTTTATTTCTATAGAAAATGTTGTCAAAATTGTATTTGTATAGAAAATTTTGCCAAAATTTTATTTCTATAGAAAATTTTACCAAAATTTTATTTGTTGTTGTTGTTTGTTGTAGCTTAACCAACAGAGGAAAAGAATGTTTGTCAGACTTATTTGGGCAAAGCCCTATAGACTGCAAGATGGTTGGATGGACGCACGTTTCGGAATTACCACATTCCTCATCAGCATCCTCTACTTGCAATTGCTATAAACAATCTTGTCAACATTTTATTTCTATAGAAAATTGTGTTAAAAATTTATTTTTATAGAAAATTTTGTCAAAATTTTATTTCTGTAGAAAATTTTACCAAAATTTTATTTCTATAGAAAGTTTTGTCAAAATTTTATTTCTATAGAAAATTTTGTCAAAATTTTAGTTCTATAGAAAATTTTATTTCTATAGAAAATTTTGTCAAAATTTTATTTCTAAAGAAAATTTTGTCAAAATTTTAATTCTATAGAAAATTTTGCCAAAATTTTATTTCTACAGAAAATTTTGTCAAAATTTTATTTCTAAAGAAAATTTTGTCAAAATTTTAATTCTATAAAAAATTTTGCCAAATTTTATTTCTAAAGAAGATTTTGTCAACATTTTATTTCTAAAGAAAATTTTGTCAAAATTTTATTTCTATAGAAAATTTTGTGAAAATTTTATTTCAAAATTTTATTTCCATAGAAAATTTTGCCAAAATTTTATTTCTATAGAAAAGTTAGTCAAAATTTTATTTCTATAGAAAATTTTGTCAAAATTGTATTTCTATAGAAAATTTTGCCAAAATTTTATTTCTATAGAAAATTTTACCAAAATTTTATTTGTTGTTGTTGTTTGTTGTAGCTTAACCAACAGAGGAAAAGAATGTTTGTCAGACTTACTTGGGCAAAGCCCTATAGACTGCAAGATGGTTGGATGGACGCACGTTTCGGAATTACCACATTCCTCATCAGCATCCTCTACTTGCAATTGCTATAAACAATTTTGTCAACATTTTATTTCTATAGAAAATTTTGTTAAAAATTTATTTTTATAGAAAATTTTGTCAAAATTTTATTTCTGTAGAAAATTTTGCCAAAATTTTATTTCTACAGAAAATTTTGTCAATATTTTATTCCTAAAGAAAATTTTGTCAAAATTTTAATTCTATAGAAAATTTTGCCAAATTTTATTTCTAAAGAAGATTTTGTCAACATTTTATTTCTAAAGAAAATTTTGTCAAAATTTTATTTCTATAGAAAATTTTGTGAAAATTTTATTTCTAAAGAAGATTTTGTCAACATTTTATTTCTAAAGAAAATGTTATCAAAATTTTATTTCTAAAGAAAATTTTGTCAAAATTTTATTTCTATAGTAAATTTTGTGAAAATTTTATTTCAAAATTTTATTTCTATAGAAAATTTTGTCCAAATTTTATTTCCATAGAAAATTTTGTCAAAATTTTAATTCTATAGAAAATTTTGCCAAAATTTTATTGCTATAGAAAATTTTCTCAAAATTTTATTTCTATACAAAATTTTGTCAAAATTTTAATTCTATAGAAAATTTTGGCAAATTTTATTTCTAAAGAAGATTTTGTCAACATTTTATTTCTAAAGAAAATTTTGTCAAAGTTTTATTTCTATAGAAAATTTTGTGAAAATTTTATTTCTAAAGAAGATTTTGTCAACATTTTATTTCTAAAGAAAATTTTGTCAAAATTTTATTTCTAAAGAAAATTTTGTCAAAATTTTATTTCTATAGAAAATTTTGCCAAAATTTTATTTCTATAGAAAATTTTCTATAGAAAATTTTTATTTCTATAGAAAATTTTGTCAAAATTTTAATTCTATAGAAAATTTTGCCAAAATTTTATTTCTATAGAAAAGTTAGTCAAAATTTTATTTCTATAGAAAATTTTGTCCAAATTTTATTTCTATAGAAAATTTTGTCAAAATTTTAATTCTATAGAAAATTTTGCCAAAATTTTATTTCTATAGAAAATTTTCTCAAAATTTTATTTCTATAGAAAATTTTGTCAAAATTTTATTTCTATAGAAAATTTTGCCATATTTTATTTCTAAAGAAGATTTTGTCAACATTTTATTTCTAAAGAAAAATATGTCAAGATTTTATTTCTATAGAAAATTTTGTCAAAATTTTATTTCTATAGAAAATTTTGTCAACATTTTATTTCTATATAAAATTTTGCCAACATTTTTTTCTATCGAAAATGTTGCCAACATTTTGTTTCTATAGAAAATTTTTTCCCAATTTTGGGAAGAAGAGAATCGTAAATTTTTTTCAATAGAAAATTTACACTCCTCCTTCTGCTGCTCCCAAGAAAATCCTACGTTTGTTCCAGTATTCAATTCTTCCTGGACAACGGTTCTAAATTTTTTAATAATGTCTTTCGTTTATAAACACAATTCTGCTTCACACAATGCTAAGCATGTTCCCTTTAAATTGAAATATTCCAGCACAGATTTGTTTGTAATAAATGAATTTGCTTTGTCAGCATAAATTCGAGAAATTATTATTGCAACATAAACAATGCTAACGCTTCAAGTGGCCCTACTTCTCCTGAAATATAAACAAATTCTAGCGTATTTGCCTACTTGTCAACGACAATTTGAAATTCATAAGAAGACTTATGGTTGTATGTTTGTCATTTTGTATGCCATTCTCCCGCTTCAAAATCCTTTCAAGTATAGATTATGATTTAATAAAACTATCCCATACCCTCGCATCTGGTATATATACGATGCACACGATGGCTCATTTCTTGCTAAAATGTAAAAGACAAGGTTTTCAACTGATTTGAAATTTGTTGACTTGAATGAAGCCCCCCTTCCATGGAGTAGAGTGACAGACATCATTCTTACAATGCCTATGGAAAATGGATGTGATCTATTGTATTGTGGATGCCATGTGACATTTATAACTCATTTAGTTAACTTACACCCATCTCAACCAACCAAGCTATTGTCAGTTTCATTTATTCATTCATGCCAGTCATATAAACAAACTTTTTTTAAGCTAACAATCAGCTATGAATGAGCATCAACTCATCAGCATTTTGTGCCGGATTCATAAGACTATAGACTGTCATCTGACGGTTGAATGATGAAGTACGTGGCATAAAGCAAAGAATCGGGTATGTTTATTATGGGAGAAAATACAAAAACAAGGAAATAAAAATTGGGAATAAAAGGGTGGTGGTTCGAGGTGAGATTGCCAGTACATCGGGTCCAGTTTTTCCGAACAAAATAGACGATCATTCGGATGCCTAGACGCTCAAGAAGCCAACTCGGAAGATCGGGCTATATTGGAGCTATACCATGGCCGATATAGCCCATCTTCAAACTTGGTCTGCCTGCAGAAAAAATACGAGTTTATGCAAAATTTCAGCACAATAACTTCATTATTGAAGACTGTAGCATGATTACCAAAGAGAGATAGACATGGTTATATCGTCTTAGAATTTTTGCCTGATCAAGAATATGGTATATATACTTTATGTAACCAGAAATCGATATTGCGATGTGTTACAAACGGATTGACAAACTTATTATACCCCCATCACCATTTTTTTAATTTATTGTTTTTTCGAACGCTAGTACAACAAGATTTTATATGGCGGTGGGTATAAAAATTTAATCTGTATTTTTTCTTTATCTGAAAAAAGAAATTAAGCCTTTATAAGATCTGTGTTACCTTTTATATGTCACTTCATAGATTTTCGCAAAGGTAACGCTGGTTTAAATAAAACCCACTGTGCTTTGTGCATGCCATTAATGAGGCCTAAACATCAACTTATTTGAACAGTGATTTGAAGTATGCTTCGATACAAAGCGTATACAAACATACTCTCACACACACCTAAGTTACATGCTAAACGAAGTTGACATAATTTTATGTTAATGTTGACTTGACGACGTTGCATGTTCACAAACTAAATCGATTCAATTCGTTCATTCACAGTAGATGTCATAACATAACGAAAATTAATTCAATTACAACAACATCGCATAACCAGAGTGTGGGAGAGCTGTTACAAGAGAGTGAGTTAATTCCTTCACTCTGAGTATTTTCGTATGTGTGTTTGTTTGTTGCTTGGTGACTACGTAATTATGAGAAACAATTTGAAATCACAATTCATTACATCAAAAGCATCCCATTGTTAACAACAAATTAGATGAGGATTTTGATGATTTGAAAGTCTGCAGTTTACAAAACAAAAGATAAACAAAAACAAAACACCCAATGGGGGGAGAATAGAAGTGATGTCACTATTGCTTTCTATTAACAACATTTTAAAATGATAAATAATAGTAATAATAGAATTTGAAATCCCTTTTTTATAAGACAAATGACAGTTGAAATCTAGTTAAAGTGGATTTTGAAAGTGTAATGTGTATGAGGTTTTAATAAGGAAGTTAAATTTTGTATACCTCTATAAGTCAAGAGTCGTAAAAAGGGTCAAAAATAGTTCGGTATGCCTCCTTTGCCTTTGGAAAATAATACCCTTCAGTTCGTGGGACTGGTCCCAAACCGGTCGTTTCACTTGTCTTTTATAACCGGTACAGGTCTTTTAATCGGTTAGGTAACATATATGTACAATCTCATGCATCAACAAACGCCAATACATGTGTTGGATAATCCTCCAGCATTGCCAACCGCCATGGAGGTTGTTAAAGAAAAACACCTGAATTGGTTCGTCAAATGACTAAAGATCTGACAAAAATCCCATGAAAAAATGCAAAATATTTTTAATAATGAGCTCTAAGCCAAACCTTACAAGTTCCAAAAGGCACACTCACTTAAACTAATGCTTAGTACTAAGTTAGTTTCTAAGTTAGTTAGTTTCATCTATCTCCGTAAATAGCGTCTCAAACCCAGGGATGTTAACTTATTTATGCGAAATAATATGCCTGCCTATTTTTTCATGCGAAAAATCCAGGGTTGTATAAATATTTGTTGGGAAATGCTCAAAACAAAGATTTCGCATTTATTCCGCGCTAATGCTTAGTACTAAGTTCGTTTCTGCGAAAAACGAATATCTTCATATATCTCCGTAAATAGGGTCTCAATCCCAGGAATGTTAACTTATTTATGCGAAATAATATGCCTGCCTATTTTTTCGTGCGAAAAATCCAGGGTTGTATAAATATGTGTCTGAAAATGCTCAAAACAAAGATTTCGCATTTATTCCGCGCTAACGGTTATATCCGGGAAGGGTTATATCCGAAAGAGTATAGCTTTTGCTGCACTTGCGCTGAACGTGTTGAGTTTCCCAAATATATTACAATACAGAGCTCTGCTAATGTTTTACACAGTGATGCCAACTGCCAAAGGGCAAAAAACACCAAAAATATATTATAAATTCCAACATACCAGTTCCCACCACAAAAATCAGCTAAATTTCATTGTACTAAAAACAACATTCAGAGACGTATTATAGAACTTTTGGGTATTGATTTGGAACATTTTTAATTTTATGAAATTATGAACCACTATCCAAGTGTACAGCTTTATAATTTTTAATGGTTATTTTACTTTCATTTTGATAAATTTTGGTGATGAATAATCCCAGCAAAAAAAAATTGAAAATTCTTCTAAAGGCAAAACTTTAAAAGTTCTTCCAAAAATGTCCTTCAAAGATGTTCCCTATTTTAACAACAAAGAAAGTTCTTTTGATTCAATTTTTTTAAAACCCGTGTTTTTCATATTGTTAATGGATAATTTTAACTTTTTTATTCCAAATATATTAAAAATAGAGCATGAATTAGTAAAATGTTACAAATTATTTAAGTTTTGTCGAAAAAAATACTAAATCCATTTTATAAAAATTGCAAATTTTTGAAAAATTTTGTGGTTAAACGTTTCAGACAAACGCTAGAATTCATTAAAAATCATAAAAAATTATTTATTTGTCAAAATAGCATAAAATTTTTTAAATTCACATCTAAAACACCGACCTCGGATCAGTGATCACTTAAGAACGGATGCCAATTCAATGCAACGTCTGTTGAAATGGTGGATATC
Organism: Haematobia irritans; assembly: GCF_050003625.1. Lineage (NCBI taxonomy): Eukaryota > Metazoa > Arthropoda > Insecta > Diptera > Muscidae > Haematobia > Haematobia irritans. Next base: position 152,933,962 of record NC_134401.1, read on the forward strand.
CGTCCTATGACAAGCCCATGTTAAATTCATCGCTTCTGCGCCAATTTTGCATCACTTCCGGATCCAAAAAGAACATTTCCCCTACACTCAAAAAAAAGTGAACTCTCTATTTCACTAAAGCCAATTTAACTTTATTTTAGTTCATGGAATTATTATGTTTGGAGAAAGATTCCTTTACTCTAATAATTTTTTGTGTACGTTAGTTAAATTAACTAAAACCGAGGAAAAAAATATACTCAAATGAAGCATAAAGATTAACTAAATTCGTTTCTTCCACAAAATAGTTCAGAATTTCTTAAAATTTGTAAATTTTACCAAAAATGCGTTCATCATGAACTTCGTATGTCACTAAAGACATTTTTGCAATTTTGAACTCCAAGTTTTTACTTCAAACTGCAAAATTTTCTTTAACAATTGAAAAAACTTAGTTATGTCTAATAAATTTTCTTGAATTTGTCGAAAAATATTTACTTATTTTAATGACATCGGCGTGATGCCAACGTTTGCAATACTGTTTAGTTCAAATTTTCTACAAATATTCAAAATTTTCTAAAATTAACCGAAAGTTTTTCTTTTTTGACGACGCTTTTTTGCCGGGAATGAATTTCAAAATTTGGAAATATTAATATTCTAGTCTTTTTAACATTTGAAGCTCCCTTCATTATTTTTTATTTCATTTATGAGTGCTATTGTGAATTTAATACAAACGTTTTTAATGTCATCCTTATCAAGTGCAGAAATTCTGCACTCGTCGCTACACTGAAAAAAATATTGACCTAATATGGAAGATTATGCCACTTAAATGTTAGGACTCGTAATTTACGCAATGCTAAGGACAAAATTCATTAAAATAATGACATATTAATTAAAAGAAAGTTTATAATCCTCACTGTTAGAAAAATATGTTTTTCATATGTTTCGATATAAACAAAATGTGTTTCGGGCACAATTTTTAAACACAATATATTTAAGTGCAAACATGTAATGTTCTCAAACTAACACTAAATGTTTGGAACACATATGTTAATATGTTAGAATATATTATGTTTGGGGCATGCATGTTTCATAAAAATTATATGTGTGAATGTAAACATATATAAATTTACAAATTTCGTTTAAACATATATATGTTGTGATATTTTATTCAGAGAGCGAAAGAGAGAGAGAGAGAGAGTATAGAGAAAGAAATAGAGATAAAAACCGGGAGGGTTGACGAAAGATATCAAATTAACACAGCGAGAGAATCGAAAGAGAGCAATTTCTGTGAAACCGCTTATATGTTGTTTCGGAAACTGCTTTATGATAAGGCCAAAAATTTTATACGCTTAAGTCTAAATATTATTTAAGTCTAAATATTATTTAATTTGTGTATATTATAAAATTATTTATGTATGTTTATACTCGACCCCACGTTCTTCCTTTGTTAGAGTTTTTGAATTCCTTCCAAAATATCAAACTTTTATACCAAAACCAGTTTTTTATTACAAAATTGTTATTTTTGCAATAAAAAAATAATATTTTATCCAAAAGCTCAGTCCATTTCGTTTATATCAAGCACTGTTTCTGACTGTAAATCTTTAATAACCCACATTTCGAAGTTTCATTATAAAAATTTAATATAGTATAAATATAAATGCGTAAATTAAAAAAAAAAAACAATTGGTGTTTGGTCGGAGCAGGGATTGAACCCACGACCCTTTGCATGTACGGCAGACATGCTAACCACTGCTCCACGTTGCCAACACATGTATGTTTCTGTTAAATAATGTTATGTTTGCATGGGCTCGTGGGCGCTGCAAACTATGCTATATAAATGTAACTTATAACGATAATTGTCTTCTGGTGACTATAACAGCTACGTAGCTCAGTGGTAGTGTGTTGGCTTACAAACTGTATGGTCCTCGGTTCGATTCTCCGTCCAGGCGAAAGGTAAAATTTAAAAAAATTATAAAATTGAATAATTTCTTCAACATTATTTGTATTACAGAAAAAGGTGCTAAGAACTAAAAAATTTCGTGGAAGTGAAAATTATGTTAGGGAATGAGCACAATCTTCTTTGGGGAAAATTCTTGCAAGCATATAATATTTTTGGGCTCAAAATGCTTCCAAAAATAGAATATGTTCACATAAAACAAACATATTAATGTTTCGGCAGTATCCAATAATATATGTGCTTCCTGCAAAATATGTTTGGAACATATGTTAGAGAGGCGATTTTTTTTGAGGGTGCTTGCTTCAAAATTTTCATTAAATTTAGGACCAGAGAATGAAGCCGACCCATTTTTTTTGGCGGCGGCTGACACTAAATATTTGCCTCCGGCGGCGGCGGCTTGACGGCTAAGCCGATAAAAAATTATATATTCGGCGGCGCAAAATTATCTATTATAAAATCAATTTGAAGTTTTCCGAATTGTAATGAGATTAGTTGTACAACCAATCCTACAATCAAATTTACATTTCATTCAAATTTTTTGAGCTAAATTTTTGTAAAACTATTATAGCAACTTGATAATAATTCATTGAAGGTGGAAAGTTCAAAATTTTGGCAAAAACTATAACAAATATTATTAAATTTTTCTGATATAAATCAATATTTTAGATTAATTGGCGGCTTTTTTGAGTCGAGATGAGTCGACATATTCGGCGACGGCGTCGACTGCTAAAAACGGGTCGGCGACTGCTAAAATCTCATTCTCTGTTTAGGACACAAATCTTGAAATTTTGCGTCCCTCTGTTGAATTTGTAGATCTTTGAAGTAAGGCAAATGTTCCTTAAAGTAAAGAAAAACATTTTTATTTTAAAGAAATCGTCTTTAACTCAACTGACATATTGAATTTTTAAATTTAAGATATAAATGCTTCAAATATAGGCTAAGACTTATTTTAAGGATTTGCATCTTTGGTTTAAAGTTTTTTAGCATTAAGAAACCAGTTTTTACTTTGAAGTAATAGGTATAATTTGGATTTTGAAACTGGAATTTATTTGTAAATGAATACGTTTATTAATATATCACAAACAGAGAATAAAAATTCGACGAATGAGATCTGTATCCAATTTTAATTTTATCGATCCTGGATTTAAAGCCAGGGAGGTCCCTAAAAAATGTCTTTATTTTAAAGAAGCCGCAACTTTGGCTCGGAATTAATACCAAAATCCTTAAAGGAAGGTCAAAATCTTTGGATCCAAGTAAACTTTTTTTGAGTGTAGACTTTTCAAAATAATATCCTAAACCACAATATTGATTAACAATCAAATTCTATATTTGGCAATATACTTGAGTTTCTTAAGCTTTCGCCAGTGTAATCAGAGAACCAAAACAAATTGGCATCACTGATTTTACATATCACTGTTCCCACCTACTTTACTATATATCCAACTATGTTAAGCTATTCGTTCAACTCTGCCTTCTGTTAATTCTCTTCAATTGAAATATACTCTCCACCTGAGTGCAATTTTGATGATATGACAATAAGTGTCAAACAAGTTTACCCAGTTGGGCTATACATAAGTCGTTCTTCATTCTCTATTGTTTTGATTTTAGAAAATTTACCATCACAATAATAACATACTAGAACAAAAATGAGAAGAACATATGTTTGATTAATGGCGTTAAGTTTTGTAAACCATTAACATTGGATCACTGGTAAGTTGAAATTGCCTAAGAAATTCCAAAGATTTGTCATTAAAAAAATAACGGTACTAATATTTAGTTCCCATACTTTTCAGTGCCTTCGTTAGTACAAACAAACAACATTAGTCTCTCAGAGGCGTTGGTTAAGATAATCAGTTAAGGTTTCCGCTCATTTTTCACATATATACATTTACCACAAACAAAAATATTGTACAATTAATAATTGATTTCGATTTTGTTTTTGTTTTAAGACATACGAGTAATGATCATTTTTGGAGACTTTTTGTTTTTGAGGTTTTCGATTTTGTGCTTTAAAAAGGTTCATTTTATGGCGGGCTTTGCAATTTTTTCACTTTTGCTTTTCTTTATTGGAGCTAATGACCACAGCACGACCCCTCAATAATCAGCAAATAATCATTCGAACTAAAACCTCAGCCAACCATAAACGTCACAAACAAGTTTCTTCATTTATGTCCATCCATTTATCTATCCGTTTGTAGTCGTATCGCCTTCAATGGCAGGTGGCTTTATTCACCATGTCAATGAGGAGCAATGGGAAATAGCTTCTGCCACCTGAATAGTAATGGCGGTATGATATTGTATAGCCTAATCTGAAGCGAGCTAATAATAAAAAATACGAATAGGTCTGCCTTGAGGGGGAAAAATTAAAGCGATTGGGATTTTTGTGAAATAAATTAAAAATGAAAATAAATTCTACACAGAAAAAAAATTCACGAAAATTTTTCCAATTAAAATTTTAATTGAGTTTTAAAAAATATTCAATTAAAAATTTAATTGAATCAACAAATTTTTTAATTGAAACAAAAATCAATCACAAAAATTAATTGTATCAATTAATTTTCTAATTGGACCAATTAATTTTGTAATTGACCTTCAATTAATTTTTTAATTGATACCATCATTTCTGTGATTGAAGACATTTCAATTATAAAATTAATTGGATCAATTAATTTCGTGATTGAATCAGAAAAAAAATTTTTTGTGTACATACTTGGTATCACCAAACACAATCTAGAAAACGACGCAGCCTGATTCTCTGAGAGAGAGAGAATAAATGTCAAGGTGTAGAGGGCTATGAGAAAAAATTGTTTTATGTATCAATTTTGTATCCAAGGCAACACTGCCCAGGAATTAAAACAGCAATATTCCCAAAAAAAAAAAATAATAAATATTCACTTCAAATATACATACATACACATGTACTCTTTCTATTTTAATTTTGTATAACAGTTCAGAGACATCGACGCAAACTTCATTATATCATGTTGACAGAGTGCTTCATGTTTGTTATGACAACACTGAGTCTTCTTCTAGATCAGTGATGTGCAAAGAGACTACGCAGCGTTTTACTCTTGTCTCCAATACGTTCTCTTTGTGCAATTCACAGGGAGTATAATAATATTATTAGTAAGTTAATTTTGAAATGCCTTTCTTCAAAAAGTTAATGAAACATATTAGAAAACTTAATATCGAAGTAAATTTCGTTTTTTCTTAATTTCAAAATAAGTTAACATTTGTCAAAGTACAGAAAGAGAGCGATAATACGGACTCGCACACAAACAAAAATGTCTCTCTACCTATCCCTGTTCTATATTGTCCTTGCTATTACAGACGAGTGGTGAGTGCGAAATAAATCAGGTGGAGACTCTGAATTCCTAACATTAAGCTTATCACTAGAGATGCATGTGTTACCAACAAAATATGAAAAACAAAAAAAAACAAATATGATGGGTACAATAGTCATGTATCCAATAATAGTTCAGAATCACAGGGAACAGTGAGAACGTAACATGGTAAATAAAATGACATATCTTTCGAAGAGAGTGTAAGATGATGATGCAAAAACTTATCACTGTGCGAGATAACCAATTAAGTAACGAGAAGAATGAGAGCAATATTTATGAAAGATCGTGTTAATAAAAGAGATTAATGAAAAGATGAATATGAAACATGTAACATAAGAACAATGTCATTGCGGTCAACTATTATAGCTTTAATTAGCATTGCTACAATGCAGGTTCACTTGTATTAAATTAAATTAATGATGAGTACAATAGTCATGTTATCCAAGAACAGATTACAATCAAAGAGACAGGTATTTCAGTCAGAACATAGCTTGTAAATAAAATGACATATGTTTCAATGTGAGTGTAAGATGCCCTGTAGGAAGTCTGGGGATATGTGTCCCGATGTCACCACTTTTGTCAACTATTATGGTGACATTGTCGATAATTTGCCTACAGCTTGTCTACAAATATTTCTCTGGCTTTAATGTGTAGAGAAATTTATGACAAATGAGAGTCAATGCTTCTTCTTCCTTTTCATTGGTTCGCTTTTTTGGTTGTGAAAACACGTGGTATCACAATAATTGGACAATAGTTTAAAAAGAAAAGTGAGTTTTAGAAGTGAATTAAAAAATAAATAAAAAAATTACAAAAGACTTGTAAAAAAAGTAATTAAAATTGTACAAGGATAGAGCAAATGCTGAAGAGGAGTTAAATTCTAGAGAGCACTTTCAGTGATTTTGTGCTGCAAGAAGAAAATTTTGAAACTTTTGAAAATTTTGAGTTAGCTGATTTGCCCACTCCAACTCTGAATTTGAGGGAAAAACTGAAGCAGTGGTACATCGAAACATCGCCTTCCAGAAAGTGTTTGGAGATGCTGCTCAGTATATTGCAGGAGGAAGGCCTAGACGTTCCGCCTTGAAGAAATAGTGCCCATGAAAAAGACTGAATTTTTCATTAATTTAATTAAATATACATAATAAATATAATTTTAATTTCTAATTTTACGCCTTTTTATTTGGTAAAAAAGTGTTGACAAAATGGTGACAATGGACTACTGATTCAGTGGTTCCAATGTCTCCATATGGTTCCAAAAGTACCACCTAGTCAGTAGTTCCTGTGTCAGTAGTTCATTTTTAATGACAAGTACATGTTAAATGTCATTGTCTGGGGTATATTATTGGGCAGTAGTACTGGCGACACAGTCAATAGTAAGTCAGTACTGTTTCACTATTGACATTTCCTACAGGGTGGTGATGCATAAATCACTGTGTGAGATAACGAATTAAGAAAATCGTCTGAGTACAAAACAATAACATTAATATATTAAAAGAGATTAATGAAAAGATGAAACATAACATAAGAAAAATTTTATTGATGTCAACTATTATGGCTTTAATTAGCTATTATTGCTACAATGTAGGTTCACTTCTATTAAATTTAAATAAAATAAAATTTAACTAAATTAACTTATAAACTTAAACTTTATTCAATTCAAGTTTATTTTATTTGAGGATATGTGTAAAAATATAATTTCTCCTCATTACGATGGAGTTGTCACTCATCGACATCCCTATTAACAAACAGTTGCGTTGCGAATTAAGGTGGGAACAAACGTAAACATTTTGGTTGCCTAATGGAATGTTGTTGTTCCAGTTAATGAATTGTTATTAGAAATCATCGTTTATAAAAGCAAAAATAATCAATTGGCGGGACAAAATAGGAGGAAACCAAGGCGACACATTATACATGTTGGTGAATTAATTGCAATCAAGGTGAAAAGGTAATCATTAATGGGTTCATAGTAAATACGGATCGACATATATCAATGAATGTATAAGTACGTCATTTAAACGATACTGCAATATCAAGTGATTTGAAGTAGAAGACTTAATTGATTATCTTATCATATGTTGCGATATTCACCAACCCTTTTATTAGTTACAAAAGTTAATGAAAAAATTTCATTCTAAATGGTCAAACGTGAATAGGTTGATATAATACAAAATGATTAATTGCCCATATATTATCCAATGACAGTTCCAAGTTTTAGTAAAGAGTTAATTGAATCATATTATCTTTATTAATTGAAATGATTTTTATGTCATAATCTAATACGTCATTAACAGGAATAGATGTAATACTTTTGTAGGTGGCTCTGGTTCCCACGAAGTTATTATGGCTCTTATAGGTTTGTAGATGAATAAAATGTTTGCAAACTATATTTCCAAGAAATAAAATAATCAAAACGTATCGACATACACTGTAAGGAATTGGACAGACATAAACCATCTTCATTTCCAAGACATCAAACTTATACATTCGTTTAAAAGTTTCGACAATTCTTTTTCGAATACAAACAGCATTGATTTTCCCCTTTAATATAGTGTATATGGTGGGGTGGGGGCTTTGGAAGAAGACAAAAGTGTTTTCAATATTTATTCCGACTATTGTTAGAAAATGAAAACTACTCTTATCAACTGAGGTTAGTGATGATGATGGCATTGATGCTGTGTACCAGTTGTCCCAGATTGTTTTTGTGTAACCCAATTCCTATTGTTTTTCACAGTTTTCAAATGTTCATTAAGTTCTTCTCATAATCATAAGAACAAAGACAATATTCGTATTATGTCAAAGAATTAAACAAAAACAAAAATAACATGAAATTTGATATCTGGAAATGTTTAATGTACATTTCGAATTAAGAGAAGACATTATAGTCTCCCCTTTTCATTGGAAATATTTTTGATAATTATGGAGTGTTTTTTTACAATACAGATTAGTTCACATGTTGATGGCACCTGTAAAATCCCTGAGAGATTAAAAACGTCGACATTGTGACTAAATGAAGATTTCTTTAATCTGCTAATAAATTGTCTACAAAATCGGACTATATCGAATGACTTTTTTCCAGGACGTTCCAAATAATTTTGGTGATAGAGAAAACTGACATTGGTTGTTATTCCTGGCATAGTTTTGACGCCAGACCACCATATTAGGTTAGGTTAGATGGCAGCCCGATGTATCAGGCTCACTTAGACTATTCAGACCATTGTGATACCACATTGGTGAACTTCTCTCTTATCACCGAGTGCTACCCGATTCCATGTTAAGCTCAATGACAACCCTTCAGTTTTTTTGGTGCCAATTGACCCCATTTTCCAAGCAATTGGAATTTTATACCGGTCATGGGACTGGTTGTATTTAGCCAATTGGTAGCCACTCCATGCATTTGTCTCTAGACCACAATGAACCCATCCCCTAACCGGTTCAAATGTCTCTATCACAGGGTTAATTTACACTAGAGGTCTGCACAATTCCATTTGTAAATGCAGAGTACACGTGTACTTGCTACATGAGTACATCTATTTGAGAGAGTCGCAAAACTATTGGTACACATTTTGATGAACACCAAAAGCCACGAGTAACTTCTTGTTGCTACTCTGATGTCTTCACTACCAACAAATACATATTCCTCTTTCTCTCTTATTGAAGTGTACTCAGAGTGATCACGTCGAGTATGTTGCGAGAACAAAACTTCATAGAGTACTCCATGTACCATGTGCAGTTTCAGAAATACAAAAACACAGTCACTCTCCATAATATATGTTTTGGTTTGTTATAAAGAACGGCAAACGTTAAGGCAAGTGTGTGACATACATATATACATGAAATATGTGATATCTATGATTAATAATAATGAAGAGTTTTGCTTCGCACATAACTGAGAAATACTTGTGGTACTACGTGAAGTGAAGAGAATCCATGTTGTACTTTTTCTCAAGTACTTACATTTTTATTGTTCCTTTTTTTCGGAACACATATTGTTTCGGATAAGTACTTGGTGGTATTTGACAAGCAAGTGTTCTCTTCACTTCACTACTTGCGCTCTGAGAGAAAGACAGTGTATGTACTATATTCGACAGCGAATTGCATACATGTAGTGAAAAGTTATTCGATGCAGACCTCTAATTTACACATTTCTGGCCCTTTTGCATCTATAACAGGGACAGTTCTATTTTTAGATTTTTTTTCAGTTATATTTTCCCTACATTTGTTCATTTTCTACCAATATCACAAACATTTAAATTGTTTCAACGCTGTGTGTTCAATGGCGTTTGTGGCTGAATGCGTTAAGGCGTTCTGTTATGCTGCCAGTAAACCCAGGTTCAAAACCTGGTCGGAGCGAAAAAGTTTTTCAAATTGTAAAAATTAGATAATAACATAAGACAAATAAAAGTTAAAAACAACATTGATAAAAATAAGAAGTAAAATTGGTGGAAAAATTTGTTTTTTAGAACTGTCTCTCTAACATGTCTATTTGAACTGGTTAATTGATGGGTTCAAAACAACCGGTTAAAGGATTGGTTTGTAGGTATCTATGTGGGGGTCAATTGACCCTTCCTATGACAACCCCATGTTCATTTCACCGGTCACCTAACCAGTTAAAGGACCTGTACCGGCTATAAAGGACAGGTGAATCGACCGGTTTGGGACCAGTCCAAGAACTGAAGGGAAGGGACGTCCTTTTTATAGCCGAGTTCGAACGGCGTTCCACATTGCAGTGAAACCACTGAGAGAAGTTTTTTTTGGGATAATCCACCGCTGAAAAACTTTTTGGTGTTCGGTCGAAGCAGGAATCGAACCCACGACCTTGTGCATGCAAGGCGGGCATGCTAACCATTGCACCACGGTGGCTCCCATAACCATATTAGATTTCTCAAGGATACACATCCGTATACGACTCACGACCAGATCACACTGATACATCCCATTCAACACAATAACAACTTCTTCGATGTGAAGGTCGACTTCATGTCCACCTTTTAAATATTCCTAAATTTTATATTAACATCAGATAACTGGCCAATATTTTCCAAAACAAAAAAAGTTAATTCAAAATGTCTGGACAAAAAACGTCGTTCTACAACATGGAACCATGTAGTTTTGTGACTTATTCGTGTTCCTCTAATTAAAACATAACAATAACCTTGACTGAATTTCTATGACAATGACCTTTTAGCACCATTGTTTTCCCCTACTAAATGTCTAATTGGTGGGAGTGTAGGAGAAAATCAAGGAAAGAACATATGTTTAAAATACCAAGTATGATTTATCAATTTGTTCTATTGTGGTTTGAGGAGGACTGACTCTGACGGTATGGTGGGCTAGTCGTATTGTTTATTCCTAAGGCTATCAAATGCTACAAATGTTATTTTAATGGAATGGGAAATGACTTCATAGCACGCACTTTAGTTGTTTTCTAAGACATTCTTAATAACATTGAAATATTCAAGTGGGAAAAAATCACGTATAAATACCACTGGGACCTCTTACTATAGGGAAAGTGTAAATTTGTATAATATTGCAAAGGTAAATAAAAGAAAACTGAGAATGGTAAAAAGTGTTGAAAACCTAAAAACTGAGAATAAGAGAGAGAGAGAGAGAGCAAGAGATAGTTCTCAATCATACATAAGGTAAAAATTATTGCAATCGTCATTCTCAAACTGACAATATGTTATGCAAAGTATTTCCCAACCTTCATCTTCTCAATCACAATGGCATATAATACGATACTTTTGTGCGCTGTTCTTATGGATAAGAAATGTAATTCCCAGAAAACGAGTTAATAGTAAAAAAGAGAACCTAAAACCTGAGAATAAGAGAGAACCTAAAACCTGAGAATAAGAGAGAGAGAACAACAGAACACCATATTACAATATATAAGCTACATATTGATGCAATTGTGATTCTCAAACTGTTTTGGTTTACGAACTGACAAACTACAAAGTATTTTTCAACTTTCAAGTAATACGAAAGTTTTATGCGCTGTTCCAAGAAATTTCTCAGAGAAGGAGTTAATAGTAAAAAGAGAACCAAAAAACTGAGAATAAGAGAGCGAGAGAGAGCAAGATGCTATTCTCACCATATTAGGATGTATAAGGTACAAATTGATGCAATTGTGATTCTCAAACATAATCGCAATGGTATATAATACGAAAGTTTTATGCACTATTCATATGGATAAGAATTTAATTCTATGAAATGTCTCAGAAAACAAGGTAATAGTTAAGAGAGAACTTGGGAATATTCTATGAAAATATTCTTAGGATCCGAAAGTATTGCAATCATCAGTAGCAATGAAAGAGAAGTTCACCAATGTGGTATCACAATGGACTGAATAGTCTAAGTGAGCCTGATACCTCGGGCTGCCACCTAACCTAGCAATGAATTTTACATGGGCTCAAAATAACTTCTGGTGGATTAAATTACAAAGAATGACTTACGAAGAACTTTCATTTTTGTTGTTAAGTATAAGTATTTTCCCCTAAAGCCCCACTCTAATTTTGAACTCAAAATTGGGTATTGACAGCCGCAAATCTGTCAAAGAGATAACTAAGCAGCATACCAATATTAAAAATTAATTAACAAGACTAGGAATAACGTCAACACTCATATCATTTGGATCTCTATCTAAACCAGCTATTAGATTTATTTTTGGCCCTGGAAGAGCAATTGGTGACCAAGTGGTTAAAAAGGAAATCGATTGATAAGCAATACATTGTGTGTGATATCTATGGGGACCATAGACTGTTTAGTAATAGGTCGTAAAAGCTAAATGATAAGAAGCGAATGCCGAATTTGAATTGTTTACTTAAAATAGATATTCAATATCGAAAAAATACCCCAGGTAGAAGATACTATAATAAAATAGAAGTAGACACATAGAGTAATTGATAATATTATTTTTCAATGATAAGTGATTTCTAACTCCCAGTTATAATTGTTACCCCATATGAGCTACTTCTTAAGTTTATAAAAAAAATCGAAAGTGTTTTTTATTCATTATTTCCAGTAATACTGAAAAAATCTTGATCGGTTCCAAAGACTTTGTCCTTATATTAATAATGTTTTGATAATGTAATTAATTTGAATTTATTCATTTCTTCCATTTTTATATTGTTCACAATTTGTGTTTTCCTCATAAGAACAAAAATGCCGATCAGCCACGTCCTGCGCCATCGATCGAACCAAGTGGTAGTCTTTCCTCCAGAACGAAATTTCAAACAAACAAAATTCCCTTTTAGCTACCAAAATATTTTCTTTAACAACAAAATAAATCAGAACTTTTGGCAAGCATTGCACCGAATGACTCTAATCTTTTTTATTTGCTTTAAAAGGAAACAAATTTTAGTCAAAAGAAAATTTTGCTTGTCAAAAAATTCGTTCGTCAGAAAAGAAAACTCTTCTCTTCAGTGTAGAGGCTTCTTCTCTTCAATGCTCGGCTTAGACGCATTAAAGCTCTATAGAAGCCATTATATTGCCTTCTAAGTGCCTCCGAGCCCTTAGAAGACAATATAATGAATTTGGATCACGCCATTCGAGCCATAAACATTTTATTTCTATAGAAAATTTCATTTCTATTAAAAATTATATTCCTATAGAAAATTTTGTCAAAATGTTATTTCTATAGAAAATTTTGTCAAAATTTTATTTCTATAGAAAATCTTAACAAAATTCTATTTCTATAGCAAATCTTAGCAAAATTCAATTTCTATAGACAATTTTGTAAAAAAATTGTATTTCTATAGAAAATTTTGTCAACATTTCATATCTATAGAAAGTTTTGTCAAAATTTTATTTCTATAGAAAATTTTGTCAAAATTTTATTTCTATAAAAACTGTTGTCAAAATTTTATTTCTATAGAAAATTTATCAAAATTTTATTTCTATAGAAAATCTTAACAACATTCTATTTCTATAGAAAATCTTAACAAAATTCTATTTCTATAGCAAATCTTAGCAATTTTTTTTTGTCAAAAATTGTATTTCTACAGAACATTTTGTCAAAATTTTATTTCTATAGAAAATTTTGTCAAAATTTTATTTCTATAGAAAATTTTGTCAACATTTTATTTCTATAGAAAATTTTGTCAAAATTTTATTTCTATAGAAAATTTTGTCAAAATTTTATTTCTATACAAAATGTTGTCAAAATTTTATTTCTATAGAAAATTTTATTTCTATTACAAATTATATTCCTATAGAAAATTTTCTCAAAATTTTATTTCTATAGAAAATTTTCTCAAAATTTTATTTCTATAGAAAATCTTAACAAAATTCTATTTCTATAGCAAATCTTAGCAAAATTCAATTTCTAAAGACAATTTTGTAAAAAATTGTATTTCTATAGAAAATTTTGTCAAAATTTCATATCTATAGAAAGTTTTGTCAAAATTTTATTTCTATAGAAAATTTTGTCAAAATTTTATTTCTATAAAAACTGTTGTCAAAATTTTATTTCTACAGAAAATTTATCAAAATTTTATTTCTATAGAAAATCTTGTCAAAATTTTATTTCTATAGAAAATTTTGTCAAAATTTTATTTCTATAGAAAATTTTGTCAATATTTTATTTCGATAGAAAATCTTAACAACATTCTATTTCTATAGAAAATCTTAACAAAATTCTATTTCTATAGAAAATCTTAGCAATTTTTTTTTGTCAAAAATTTTATTTCTACAGAAAATTTTGTCAAAATTTTATTTCTATAGAAAATTTTGTCAAAATTTTATTTCTATAGAAAATTTTGTCAACATTTTATTTCTATAGAAAATTTTGTCAAAATTTTATTTCTATAGAAAATTTTGTCAAAATTTTATTTCTATAGAAAATTTTGTCAAAATTTTATTTCTATACAAAATGTTGTCAAAATTTTATTTCTATAGAAAATTTTATTTCGACTAAAAATTATATTCCTATAGAAAATTTTGTCAAAATTTTATTTCTATAGAAAATTTTCTCAAAATTTTATTTCTATAGAAAATCTTAACAAAATTCTATTTCTATAGCAAATCTTAGCAAAATTCAATTTCTATAGACAATTTTGTAAAAAATTGTATTTCTATAGAAAATTTTGTCAAAATATCATATCTATAGAAAGTTTTGTCAAAATTTTATTTCTACAGAAAATTTTGTCAAAATTTTATTTCTATAGAAAATTTTGTCAAAATTTTATTTCTATAGAAAATCTTAACAAAATTCTATTTCTATAGAAAATCTTAGCAAAATTTTATTTTTGTCAAAATTATATTCCTTTAGAAAATTTTCTCAAAATTTTATTTCTATAGAAAATTTTCTAAAAATTTTATTTCTATAGAAAATTTTGTCAAAATTTTATTTCTATAGAAAATCTTAACAAAATTCTATTTCTATAGAAAATCTTAACAAAATTCTATTTCTATAGAAAATCTTAGCAAAATTCAATTTCTATAGACAATTTTGTCAAAAATTGTATTTCTATAGAAAATTTTGTCAAAAACAATGACATAATTGCTACAGTCATGTCATGTTGTATCATTGAATAATTTTGATTATCCTAAACCACCATAGAGACATGATATCAAATTTTTCATAACTTCCATTGATGAAAACATTTACAAAATTACTTTTCCATATCCCTAGCTCTTTACGTGGGAAAACACTTTATGACCAAACCAAATCTTCAGTTATAGACGGCATCATGCATTCCAACTCCAGCCGAAATGAATGTCTTATTGATATGGAATTTCTTTTATCAATACTAAGATATTTATTAACCATAATGTCGGCAAAAGAATAAATTTAATGGTATCACATACATGGAGGATTCGTTTTAACCTCTTCGAATTTGGCACTTCACTGACTACCAATCTCTTATTCAAGATCGACCCACAAACATCTGAGTAGACTATAAATGTATGAACACACAAAAAAAAATATTGAAAAAATATGAGTAACATTTCTGTACCACAACCACACCACCAGTTACCAGTACTCGTAAAAATACTTAAATTTATGACCGTAGTAAAATTTTAGCTTTACACCATGAGCAAAGAAAGTTCACGTCACCTCTCAATCAAATGGCCAGTGCAAGGACTAAGCCTTTTACCTTTTCAACTTGGCAAATGACACATATACACTAACATATATGTGTGTGAGTGTGGAAATGGCAATCCTTTTTTCTGGAACAACACTCACTCGGTTGCTTGTTTTCCTTCATATGTAGAATATATTGAAATATGTTGATTTCCATTTTAAAAATTAAAGCAACAAATCAAGCCCAAATGGGTGGCCGTATAGAAATGGAAGAAGAACTACAGGGCCAGACCTCAAATATGAAATAAAAATAAAATTCATAATCCACAATGTGGCACAAAAAACACTCAAGTAGACCACCAATGTAATTGAGCCAAAGAACTGTAGTGATTGTTGCATAGCTAAAAGGATATGCACACTGGTTTAGAGGTCACTAAACAAAATTTGCTACAGAAGTAAAATTTTGACAAATTTTTCTATTGAAATAAAATTTTAACAAAATTTTCTATAGAAATAAAATTTTGACAATATTTTCTATAGAAATAAAATGTTGACAAAATTTTCTATAGAAATAAAATTTTGACAAAATTTTCTATAGAAATAAAATTATGACAAAATTTTCTATAGAAATAAAATTATGACAAAATTTTCTATAGAAATAAAATTATGACAAAATTTTCTATAGAAATAAAATTTTGACAACATTTTCTGTGGAAATAAAATTTTGACAAAATTTTCTATAGAAAAAAATGTTGACAAAATTTTATATAGAAATAAAATTTTGACAAAATGTTCTATAGAAATAAAATTTTGACAACATTTTCTATAGAAATAAAATTTTGACAATATTGTTATAGAAATAAAATTTTGACAAAATTTTCTATAGAAATAAAATTTTGACAAAATTTTCTATAGAAATATAATTTTGACAAAATTTTATATAGAAATAAAATTTTGACAAAATTTTCTATAGAAAAAAATTTTGACAAAACTTTCAATAGAAATAAAATTATGACAAAAATTTCTATAGAAATAAAATTTAGAAAATTTTTCTATAGAAATAAAATTTTGACAAAATTTTCTATAGAAATAAAATTTTGACAAAATTGTCTATAGAAATAAAATTTTGACAAAATTTTCTATAGAAATAAAATGTTGACAAAATTTTCTATAGAAATAAAATTTTAACAAAATTTTCTATAGAAATAAAATTTTGAGAAAATTTTCTATAGAAATAAAATTTTGACACAATATTCTATAGAAATAAAATTATGACAAAATTTTCTATAGAAATAAAACTTTGACAAAATTTTCTATAGAAATAAAATTTTGACAGAATTTGCTATACAAATAAAATTTTGACAAAATTTTCTATAGGAATAAAATTTTGACTAAATTGTTATAAAGGGTGATTCTTTTGAGGTTAGGATTTTCATGCATTAGTATTTGACAGATCACGTGGGATTTCAGACATGGTGTCAAAGAGAAAGATGCTCAGTATGCTTTGACATTTCATCATGAATAGACTTACTAACGAGCCACAACGTCGAATTTTCAGTGAATGGGCCCTAGAAAAGTTGGCAGAAAATCCGCTTTTTTATCGACAAATTTTGTTCAGCGATGACGCTCATTTCTGGTTGAATGGCTACGTAAATAAGCAAAATTGCCGCATTTGGAGTGAAGAGCAACCAGAAGCCGTTCAAGAACTGCCCATGCATCCCGAAAAATGCACTGTTTGGTGTGGTTTGTACGCTGGTGGAATCATTGGACCGTATTTTTTCAAAGATGCTGTTGGACGCAACGTTACGGTGAATGGCGATCGCTATCGTTCGATGCTAACAAACTTTTTGTTGCCAAAAATGGAAGAACTGAACTTGGTTGACATGTGGTTTCAACAAGATGGCGCTACATGCCACACAGCTCGCGATTCTATGGCCATTTTGAGGGAAAACTTCGGAGAACAATTCATCTCAAGAAATGGACCGGTAAGTTGGCCACCAAGATCATGCGATTTGACGCCTTTAGACTATTTTTTGTGGGGCTACGTCAAGTCTAAAGTCTACAGAAAAAAGCCAGCAACTATTCCAGCTTTGGAAGACAACATTTCCGAAGAAATTCGGGCTATTCCGGCCGAAATGCTCGAAAAAGTTGCCCAAAATTGGACTTTCCGAATGGACCACCTAAGACGCAGCCGCGGTCAACATTTAAATGAAATTATCTTCAAAAAGTAAATGTCATGGACCAATCTAACGTTTCAAATAAAGAACCGATGAGATTTTGCAAATTTTATGCGTTTTTTTTAAAAAAAAAGTTATCAAGCTCTTAACAAATCACCCTTTAGAAATAAAAATTTTCTATAAAAATAAAATTATGACAAAATTTTCTATAGAAATAAAATTTTGACAAAATTTTCTATAGAAATAAAATTTTGACAAAGTTATTATAGAAATAAAATTTTGACAAAATTTTACATACAAATAAAATTTTGAAAAATTTTCTATAGAAATCAAATTTTGACAAAATTTTCTATAGAAATAAAATGTTGACAAAATTTTCTATAGAAATAAAATTTTGACAACACTTTCTATAGAAATAAAATTTTGACAAAATTTTCTATAGAAATAAAATTTTGACAAAATTTTCTATAGGAATAAAATTTTTGACAAAATGTTCTATAGAAATAAAATTTTGACAAAATTTTCTATAGAAATAAAATTTTGACAAAATTTTCTATAGAAATAAAATTTTGACAAAATTTTCTATAGAAATAAAATTTTGACAACACTTTCTATAGAAATAAAATTTTGACAAAATTTTCTATAGAAATAAAATTGACAAAATTTTCTATAGAAATAAAACTTTGACAAAATTTTCTATAGAAATAAAATTTTGACAAAATTTTCTATAGGAATAAAATTTTGACTAAATTGTTATAGAAATAAAAATTTTCTATAGAAATAAAATTATGACAAAATTTTCTATAGCAAAAAAATTTAACAAAATTTTCTATAGAAATAAAATTTTGACAAAATTTTCTATAGAAATAAAATTTTGAGAAAGTTTTCTAAAGAAATAAAATGTTGACAAAATTTTCTATAGAAATAAAATTTTGACAAAATTGTCTATAGAAATAAAATTTTGACAAAATTTTCTATAGAAATAAAATTTTGACAAGATTTTCTATAGAAATAAAATTTTGACAAAATTTTTTATAGAAATAAAATTTTGACAAAATTTTCTATAGAAATAAAATTATGACAAAATTTTCTATAGAAATAAAATTATGACAAAATTTTCTATAGAAATAAAAATTTGGCAAAATTTTCTGTAGAAAAAAATTTTGACAAAATTTTTTATAGAAATAAAATTTTCTATAGAAATAAAATTATGACAAAATTTTCTATAGAAATAAAATTTTGACAAAATTTTTTATAGAAATAAAATTTTGACAAAATTTTTTATAGAAATAAAATTTTGACAAAATTTTCTATAGAAATAAAATTTTTACAAAATTTTCTAGAGAAATAAAATTTGTAGAAAATTTTCTATAGAAATAAAATTTTGACAAAATTTTCTATAGAAATAAAATTTTGACAAAATTTTCTATAGAAATAAAATTATGACAAAGTTTTCTATAGAAATAAAATTTTAACAAAATTTTCTATAGAAATAAAATTTTGAAAAAATTTTCTAATATTTTGACAACATTTTCTATAGAAAAAAAATTGACAAAATTTTCTATAGAAATAAAATTTGGCAAAATTTTTCTCTAGAAAAAAAATATTGACAAAATTTTCTATAGAAATAATATTTTGACAATATTTTCTATAGAAATAAAATTTTGACAAAATTTTCTATAGAAATAAAATTTTGACAAAATTTTCTAGTATATTGACAACATAAAAAAAATTGACAAAATTTTCTATAGAAATAAAATTTTTACAAAATTTTTCTCTAGAAAAAAAATATTGACAAAATTTTCTATAGAAATAATATTTTGACAATATTTTCTATATAAATAAAATTTTAACAAAATTTTCTGGATCTAAAAATCACAAAAGCCACTAAAATTCAATGATAAATCCCAAATAGGAATCAATGTTTGTCCCATACAAACCACTGTGTAATCAATGATATTGCCATTACCACCACCTGGTATAGTTTCGCGATACGGTAGGTAGATATAAATAGAAATAAATAATTTGCTCCACTTGGATTTTTATAAATTATTGCCATCTCAAGGAGTGCTAAATAATAATGTTCAAATTGCATTGTGGTTGGTGTTTTTTTGGGGGGGTAATGGGGAGGGAAATGGTTTTCACTGCTTATGAATATGTAGCAGTTGTTTTTTTGGTGGTGTTTTGATTTAAAATATTTTGTTCCTTTTACAAAATGTATATGCGAGAATTGTTGCTTCGCCATTTCCATTTCATTTGCGGTCACATTTTCTTGTGTTAGAATAATGATCGTCGTAGTCACCTGTGTCATAGCAATGACATGGAACAAGCTGTGAACCGTGTCACTCAGTATATTGAGGGTGGGGTTGGTCGAATTTATTCAAAGGTGAGAATGATAAATGGTGGGCAATTTCGTGGATTTCATTATGAAGATGATAGAAATACTATTTGACACCGATCACAAATAATTCAAAATGGGATTTTTTGTTTTGTTTTGTAGAACACAAGCTTTATGGTCTTTTATGGGGGGTAATTTCTCAATTTTTTTTTAAATTTGTTATGTATATTCAGCTGTCATATTGTAACTGTAACCTAAATATATATGTATTGCAATTAATCTCTGTAAATATTGTCGTGAAGCCAAACGTTTCATGTCCTTAAAATGCGAATTCGAATTATGCTTAGCATAGAAGGTGTATTTCTCTGATATAAAGTCTTTTTTTTCGTTGTCCAAAAGTCGATATACTTTTTAATGAAGTCGTTTTTTCTTAATAGTTAATTCGACTTAAAATCGCACTGTTAGAAAAATATGTTTTTCATATGTTCCGATATAAACAAAATGTGTTTCGGGCACAATTTTTAAACACAATATATTTAAGTGCAAACATATAATGTTCCTAAACTAACACTAAATGTTTGGGACACATATGTTAATATGTTAGAACATATTATGTTTGGCTCATGAATGTTTCATAAAAATAATATGTGTGAATGTAAACATATATACATTTTCAAATTTCGAGTAAACATATATATGTTGTAATATTTTATTTAGAGAGCAACAGAGAGAGTATAGAGAAAGAAATAGAGATGGAAACCGGGAGGGTTGACGAAAGAAATCAACATAACACATCGAGATAATCAAAAGGCCAAAAATTTTATATGCTTAAGTCTAAATATTATTTAATTTGAATATTAGAATGACTATTCGCAGTAAAGAGAAAATTGTAAATGCATTTAAAATAGTGCTAAATGCTAGTAAAAAATTGTTCACTCCTAAATAAATTTATGTGTATGTTTATTATAAATTTATTTATATATTTATGTTTGTGCTCGACTCCACGTTCTTCTTTCGTTAGAATTTTTGAATTCCTTTCAAAATTTCTAACTTTTATATAAAACAGTTTTTTGTTACAAAATTGTTATTTATGCAATAAAAAATAATATTTTATCCAAAAGCTCAGTCCATTTCGTTTATATCAAGCACTGTTTCTGACTGTAAATCTTTAATAACCCACATTTCGAAGTTTCATTATAAAAATTTAATATAGTATAAATATAAATATGTAAATTAAAAAAAAATTGGTTCGGTCGGAGCAGGGATTGAACCCACGACCCTTTGCATGCAAGTCAGACATGCGAACCACTGTTCCACGTGGCCAACAAATGTATGTTTCTTGTAAATAATGTTATGTTTGCATGGTCTCGTGGGCGCTGCAAACTATGCTATATAAATGTAACTCATAACGATAATTGTCTACTGGTGACTGTAACAGCCACGTAGCCCAGTGGTAGTGTGTTGGCTTACAAATTCCATGGTTCCCGGTTCGATTCTCCGTCAAGGCGAAAGGTAAAATTTTAAAAAATTATAAAATTGAATAATTTCTTCAACATTATTTGTATCACAGAAAAAGGTGCCAAGAACTAAAAAATTTCGTGGAAGTGAAAATTATGTGAGAGAATGACCACAATATTCTTGGGGAGAAAATTCTTCCAAGCATATAATATTTTTGGGCTCAAAACGCTTCCAAACATATAATATGTTCACATGAAACAAACATATTAATGTTTCGGCAGTATCCAATAATATATGTGCTTCCTGCAAAATATGTTTGGAACACATATTAGAGAAGCGATTTTTTTAGGGTGCGGGTATCCTAAATAAAATAATATTTTGTTTGACTAAGTTCATATTGGCTTTGTTTGACTTTGTTGACTTTATAAGTTTTTTTTGCAATAAATACATCAGTTTTACAACTGACTTTTTTCTGTGCACTTTCAGTGTAATAATTGAGTTCTCATAGACAATATAATGTGTGTGGAATTTACATAGAAATTCTTTTTTTTTAATTTTCTATAATTGATATTTCAAATTACTTAGTTTTCTTCTTTTAAACGTATATTTAGTAATTAATCCATTTTGAAATCTTTTTCCGGAAACATAAAGCTCGCACTAATAGCTCTCAACATTTTTAAAATTTGTTCGCTAAACGGGACTGATGTCTATGGGGGCAATTATGTGTAAAACAATTTCATTTCATGTAGCCTTCATCATTCATTATCGCTTTAAAGCTATCGCGAGTCGAAAACAAGCCTATAGAACAAGCAGAGCTCACTACCCCACCTAGTTTTCCAACAAACTTTGAAATCAAGCAGAAAGTTAAAGAAAAAGCAAAAGTTTCATGAACCACTTTTTGTTTTCTTGTTAAGCCATTATCACGAGCTGTAAAAAAGTGCGTTACAACAATGAATGTTCTGCCTTATTAACCACCGGTGATCATCAGTGTGTTCAATTCATAAACTAAATAAAAAAAAAAACAAATTATAGGTAGATAGACCGATAGACGGACATAAAGAATGAATTTCTAACTGATTGACGGTGTCTGTTCATGTTCATCATCGCGTGACTTAATGCGTGAGTGTAGCCAAGGAAAAGTAACTCATATAAGTGTTTTAATAATAGGATTCCCTCTTTTTTCAGAGTTTCTTAGCTTTGGGTGAGCGAGAGTGGTGAGAGAGAGGAAGAGACGAGGTTTGTATGTTTAGCACAATTAAAAGTTTAGTAGGCGTTATTTCATTGTTTTATTTCTGCACACATTACACACATACCCACATGGTCCTACACCTATACCTCTCTCTCTCTCTCCCCTACCACTACCACACATATGAAAATCGTAATAAACGCTTGAAAGCAAAAATTCCCCATGCCTATATGAGATTATCCATTGTTCATCGTCATATGTTTACTACAACCACCAGCCACCTACCTTTTGGAAAATATTTTTTTTAACTACCGTTTTGGAAAAATTATGTCTCAAACGACGTTTAACCCAAGTAAAATCGAACAAGCTAAAACCCAGATTGTGTTAATTAAGCACATAATTGGTTCACATTTGTTAAAGTGATTAAAATGCAGTAAATTATGTTAACTGAAAATAAAAACAAAACGATTAAACCAAATGGGGAATAGAGAAAGGGGGGACGACCCCTTGGGAAAATTAAGTTAGTAAAGCAAATGGTATAATGGAGTGAAAAAGTCATAGAATAAATTAGCAAAACCATAGCAAAATATTATTTTCTTTTTAGAAAATTTCTATATTTCAATTTTTCCCGGTTGAGATCTAAGTTGTCATAGAATTACTTACAAAAATATTAATTAAGGGTAGACTGTACGAAGTGTTACGAATTCAAACAACCATAGGAGAAATATGTGTTTTTGAGTTAAATGACCAAAATGTGTAGAATAAATCAAAATTTCCGAATCCGAATTAGTTTCTTTGGATAAATTCAATCATTCAACTGTAGACTCTCTCGAGCTAACAACACTTATTCATAAGTACGAAGAAATTTAAAGGTATTTTTAAACTGAATTAGTTTTTTTTTATTTTTTTAATAAATTCAGCTTAAATGGTCCGTTTTGTTAGCATCTGGTAAATTCAATTGTAACATTTATTTTTTCTCTAACCATTTCTCAGAGAGTGTCTTTGCATATGATGGTGTTAAACAGTTGGCCGAAGTGAAATAAGATATTAAATCAGAAAAGGATGTGTGGAACTATAGGTGCGAAAGTGACGTTCCATTTGGTGAACCGTTCATTGGAACTAGTTCGTTCCGATGTCCTCACTGCCAGCGAATACATACTCCTCTTACGCTCTTATTCATGTGCACTCAGAACGATCACGTACTACATGGACAATGTACAGTTTGAGAAATACAGTTACTCTCAGTGCTGCAAATTTTGCCGATTTCAAGTGCACTCAGAACGATCACGTACTACATGAACAATGTACAGTTTGAGAAATACAGTTACTCTCAGTGCTGCCAAATTTGCCGATTTATGAGAATTTTTGCCGATTTTTTACTCAAAAAAATAGAAAATGTCGATTTTTGCATCGAAAATAACGATATGAACTTCGTTTTTTAGAATCCGAGTATAGGAGAGATACACTTAAGTACGTTGGTATTCTGTACTGTTCTCTTCACTTCACTACACTTAAGTACATTGGTATTCTGTACTGTTCTCTTCACTATTAGACAAACAACCATTTGCTTTTCGCTGTAAGAAAATTTGTTTGGAATAAAAGAATACTCTTTGTGGTAAACGTTGATTCTTTTCCAATGTGTGAAAACAAATACTAACTGAAAATAAACGTTTTTTAGTTTTCAGTCTAATTGCATCTTATCTCACATCTTTCTCAATTTCACGAGGTTTATTTAGTTCTTAACACTTTTTCCTGTAACACAAACAATTAAACAAATTATTCGACTTCATCATTTTTAATTTTAATTTAATTTTTAATTATGGCAAAACAACTTCTTAGAATTCTACCAAAAATGGTAGATTTTTTACTATTTGGTAAATTGGTAGATTTTGCAAAATATCCCTCTCCACTAAAAGGTACAACACAAATTTTTTATATCTTAATTTTCCTAAAGAAATAAAATTTTAACAAAATATTATTATAGAAATAAAATTTTGACAAAAAAATTAGACAAAATTTTTGTATAGAAATAACATTTTGACAACATTTTCTATAGAAATAAAATTTGACAAAATTTTCTATAGAAATAAAATTTTGACAAACATTTTTTAGGAAAGAAAATTTTGAAAAAATTTTCTATAGAAATAAAATTTTGACAAAATTTTCTAGAGAAATAAAATTTTGACAAAATTTTCTATGGAAATAAAATTTTGACAAAATTTTCTATGGAAATAAAATTTTGATAAAATTTTCTATAGAAGTAAAATTTTGACAAAATTGTTTAAGAAATAAAATTTTGACAAAATTTTCTATAGAAATAAAATTTTGACAAAATTTTCTATAGAAATAAAATTTTGACAAAATTTTCTATAGAAATAAAAATTTGAAAAAATTTTTGTATAGAAATAAAATTTTGACAAAATTTTCTATAGAAATAAATTTTTTGACAAAATTTTCTATAGAAATAAATATTTGACAAAATATTCTATAGAAATAAAATTTTGACAAAATATTCTATAGAAATAAAAATTTGACAAAATTTTTGTATAGAAATAAATTTTTGACAAAATTTTCTATAGAAATAAAATTTTGACAAAATTTCCTATAGAAATAAAATTTTTGACAAAATTTTCTATACAAATAAAACTTTGACAAAATTTTCTTATAGGAATAAAATGTTGACAAAATTTGCTATAGAAATAAAATTTTGACAAAAATTTCTATAGAAATAAAATTTTAACAAAATATTCTATAGAAATAAAATTTTGACAAAATATTCTATAAAAATAAAATTTTGAAAAAATTTTTCTTAGAAATAAAATTTTGACAAAAATTTTCCATAGAAATAAAATTTTGACAAAATATTCTATAGAAACAAAATTTTGACAAAAATTTCTATAGAAATAAAATTTTGACAAAATTTTTACACATAATATTGGTGATATGTTTTTGCTGTGTAAGAAAATTCAATTGACATCCGGATTACTATAAATCTATCAAAGAATTTTTCTATGACAAATTTAATAGCAACATATCTTATTGGATTACAAAAACTAAACGTTAGTGATGGTTCAGGAGCTTTGCATTTTTTACAAATTTTTAAATCTTCTTATTTTCTATATAATATAAATAAAACCATAATTCCCAAGTGAATACTTAGCTTTAAATTCCTAGGCTAAACCCTTTCCGTAATTGTTGAAATAATTCTTTGTGGCTTCGAACAATCCTATAAATGGACTACAAATATGCGATTCATTGAACATTGCTGCTTATCAGCTATTAGCACATTTGCAAATCATCAAGTCTCGCTCCTCCATCACCATTCCTTTTCTTAGCCCCTCAACCATATCATTTTCCCAATGGAATTAAATGGAAATAAGTTGTAAAGTATTGCATGTCCCAGATGTAACATTTGCTACTGTTGTGTACCACATTACGTGAATAGAATGTTACCCTGCCGGCTGACTGACTTATGTTGACCCCCCTCCCCACCGCCCCTTTAGAAGTTATGAACTCATTATTGTAAAGTTTAATGCCATTTAACACTCGTTTTACTTTTTTTTGCAAACCAAACGGAAAAGTGAAAAAAGCACCAAATGTATGAAATGTCAACTCAAGTTCCGTGCAAATGATGTGAAAGAAAAAGGGGTTTCCTTTACTTGGCAATAGCTTATCGTGATATCACATGGAAGTGGAGGAGGAGGAGGAGGGGCGGTAAATGGGCGGAACAATAGAACGATAGACATTTTTAAAATGCAAAATAATGACATTAACATCAATTCCAATATATCTAAAGACCATTACAATAATAACAAAACTACACGACACCATAGGAATGTAGAATAGGGATGCCATTTTATTTAAATATACTGGGATTTGGTAAATGTTTAAATATGGGATTTTTGGAAAATTATGGTATAATTGTGTGTTGCATAAAAAATTTTGTCAACATTTTATTTCTATAGAAAATTTTGTAAAAATTTTATTTATATAAAAAATTTTGTCAAAATTTTATTTCTATAGAAAATTTTGACAAATTTTAATTTCTATAAAAAATTTTGTCAAAATTTAATTTCTATAGAAAATTTTGTCAAAATTTTATTTCTATAGAAAATTTTGTCAAAATTTTAATTCTATAGAAAATTTTGTGAAAATTTTAATTCTATAGAAAATGTTGTTAAAAATTTTTTCCAATATAAAATTTTGGCAACATTTTATTTCTAAAGAATTTTTTTTTCAAAATCTTATATCTATAGAAAACTTGTCTCAATTTTGTTTTCTATAGAGAATTTTGTCAATTTTTTTCTATAGAGAATTTTGGTAAAATTTTATTTCTATGGAAAATTTTGTCAAAATTTTATTTCTATAGAAAATATTGATAAAATTTTATTTCTATAGAAAATTTTGATAAAATTTTATTTTTATAGAAAATTTTGTTAAAATTTTATTTAAATAGAAAATTTTATTAATTTTTTTTTTTTATAGAGAATTCTGATAAAATTTTATTTCTATAGAAAATTTTGTTAAAATTTTATTTCTATAGAAAATTTTGTTAAATTTTTTTTATAAAGAATTTTGTCAATAGAATATAGAAAATATATAGAAAATGTTGTTAAAAATTTTTTCCAATATAAAATTTTGGCAACATTTTATTTCTAAAGAATTTTTTTTCAAAATCTTATATCTATAGAAAACTTGTCTCAATTTTGTTTTCTATAGAGAATTTTGTCAATTTTTTTCTATAGAGAATTTTGGTAAAATTTTATTTCTATGGAAAATTTTGTCAAAATTTTATTTCTATAGAAAATATTGATAAAATTTTATTTCTATAGAAAATTTTGATAAAATTTTATTTTTATAGAAAATTTTGTTAAAATTTTATTTAAATAGAAAATTTTGTTAATTTTTTTTTTTATAGAGAATTCTGATAAAATTTTATTTCTATAGAAAATTTTGTTAAAATTTTATTTCTATAGAAAATTTTGTTAAATTTTTTTTATAAAGAATTTTGTCAAAATTTTATTTCTATAGAAAATTTTGTTAAAATTTTTTTCCAATATAAAATTTTGGCAACATTTTATTTCTATAGAAATTTTTTTCAAAATCTTATATCTATAGAAAACTTGTCTCAATTTTGTTTTCTATAGAGAATTTTGTCAATTTTTTTCTATAGAGAATTTTGGTAAAATTTTATTTCTATAGAAAATTTTGTCAAAATTTTATTTCTATAGAAAATTTTGATAAAATTTTATTTCTATAGAAAATTTTTATAAAATTTTATTTCTATAGAAAATTTTGTTAAAATTTTATTTAAATAGAAAATTTTGTTAAAATTTTATTTCTAATGAAAATTTTGTTAACATTTTATTTCTAACGAAAATTTTGTCAAAATTTTATTTCTATAGAAAATTTTGTCAAAAATTTTTTTCTATAGAAAATTTTGTCAAAATTTTATTTCTATAGAGAATTTTGTCAAAATTTTATTTCTATAGAAAATTTTGTCAAAATTTTATTTCTATAGAAATTTTTGTCAAAATTTTATTTCTATAGAAAATTTTGTCAAAATTTTATTTCTATAGAAAATTTTGTCAAAATTTTATTTCTATAGAAAATTTTGTCAAAATTTTATTTCTATAGAAAATTTTGACAAAATTTTATTTCTTTAAAAAATTTTGTCAAAATTTTATTTCTATAGAAAATTTTGTCAAAATTTTATTTCTATAGAAAATTTTGTCAAAATTTTATTTTTATACAAAATTTTGTCAACATTTTATTTCTATAAAAAATGTTATCAAAATTTTAATTCTATAGAAAATTTTGTGAAAATGAATTGAGATATTGATTTTTTAATTTTTTTTTAGGAAAAAATCAATATCTGATTTGACATTCCTATTATAGCCAGACGTTTTTCGAATCACTGAAGCAAATATAGTCGAAAATGTTAGCTTTTCCTTTTGAGCTCCCACTATGGTATAGACCTCCACAAAAGAACAAAACAAAAAATCAAACTAAACGAAATGGAGGCCAACAGGCATGACGTCTTTATAACACTCATATTTTATCCCCTTCTCTGATCTTGTTATCCCCAAGTAACTTTGTTTTGAAACTAAAAAGAAGGTTTGCTAAAGAGTACGTGTTGCTAAATGCCCCCAAAATATCCGTATTGTTTTCACTTCAAGTTTTTCATTTAGAAAAAGTACTTTTGGGGGAAACATGAAAATACAATTTGCATTGAATGTTGTCATCGACAACAATGACAAGGACGATATCTCCTCTTTCAAGAAGAAGGAAGTATATTACTTTGTAATTCCCTATTTCAACAAATTATTACATGTATATGAGTTTGTAACAAACTCGTATTTAAAGACTTTCGAGAAGGGATTACATCGTAATTACAAATAGTCAAGTTATCTGGCAAGCTTTTGTAATTACTCTAC
Source organism: Haematobia irritans (assembly GCF_050003625.1). Classification (NCBI taxonomy): domain Eukaryota; kingdom Metazoa; phylum Arthropoda; class Insecta; order Diptera; family Muscidae; genus Haematobia; species Haematobia irritans. The sequence continues at coordinate 152,962,853 of NC_134401.1, forward strand.
TACTACTAAGGCCTAGTAGCTACACAAGTATATGACCGTAAATTTTTCGAAGATCGCCCATTATATAGTCAAGTCATCGCATCAGTCTATTCCTTATAGAGTAATTTTGATGAAGTCATACTTTGATTACAATACGCAAATACATTGAATATGTATTGCAAGTTTGTTTGCAAACAAAAAGTGTGCTCAATTTTGGAATTACACAATTTCTAAAAAAAAACAATAATAAGTAAAAATATAGAAATAAAATTTTGAAAATATTTTCTTAAGAAGTAAAATTTTGACAAAATTTTCTATAGAAATTAAATTTTGACAAAATTTTCTATAGAAATATAATTTTGACAAAATTTTCTAAAGAAATAAAATTTTGACAAAATTTTCTATAGAAATAAAATTTTGACAAAATTTTCTATAGAAATAAAATTTTGACAATGTTTTCTATAGAAATAAAACTTTGACATAATTTTTTAGAGAAATAAAATTTTGAAAATATTTTCTATAGAAATAAAATTTTGAGAAAATTTTCTATAGAAATAAAATATTGACAAAATTTGCTATAAAAATAAAATTTTGTTAAAAATTTTCTATAGAAATAAAATTTTGACAAAATTTTCTATAGAAATAAAATTTTGACAAAATTTTCTATAGAAATAAAATTTTGACAAAATTTTCTATAGAAATAAAATTTTGACATAATTTTTTAGAGAAATAAAATTTTGAAAATATTTTCTATAGAAATAAAATTTTGAGAAAATTTTCTATAGAAATAAAATTTTGAGAAAATTTTCTATAGAAATAAAATTTTGTGAAATAAATTTTTTTGTTTGGTAATTTTTTGGTAAAATTGCCTCCAATTTTTGGTATAATTACTATGGCTCGAGTGGCAACCGTGCTTCGTTTTTTTTTTTTTAATTCGATTTTCGACTTCTGTATCCTATCATCCCAATGTCTCCACCTTCTCCTGCAAAAAGGTAACCCCTTTTCGTTTTGTTTGTGTCCCAAATTACATGCAAAAGTTGTTGATAAGTATGTGCATAAGTACCGAAGTACATGAAACAAATGACGAAGAAATACATTAAGTTTTGGCAATTTGTTTTTTGTAGTCTATGGAACCTTGGCAAAAACACCATCCCCAACCCCACACTCGGACTGGTTATCGAATATTTTAATTTCATTTCAATTGACTATTTCTGTCACGTAATCGTCTATTTTTTCTGGTTTCCTTTTTCATTCATATCTAATGGCTATGGTGAAATAAGACTATGATGTTAAGGGGGGAAATCTCCTACAAGCCCTTCTCTTCGGTAGTCGATGCCCTTTATCCCCATATAACGACTGAAATAAACCCAGACATTTATTTGGTAATTGAAGATGTGTGGATATTTCACATTTGCGGTGACTTAAGACTTTTTTTTTTCTTATCCTTTGGAGACATATACGTATGTATGTATGTGGACTAATGGTAGGAGAGGGATGGGGGAAGGGAAATGATAACTGAAAAGTAAGACAAGTCTCAAGAGGCATTATCATGGATATCATAAACATATCAAAACATATTAGTTTTGCAGGGTAATGTTATTTAAGGATATATCCTTTGTCCTTCCATTAAAAGAGGATAAAAGTATTGACATTTTCTCTTTCCCTACGCACAGAGGGTATTCACATTAAATTCTATTCATATTTACATGCGTTTTTTCTAAGGGGAAATTTAATAGAAAAATATTCTAGGGTAATTGTTCGAAAAGGTCAAAAATTGTTAGAAACTGAAATTGTCAACAAATATTTATTACAATTGTTATTCAGGTGATTGGAAAAGGCAAACTACCATATTATTGGAACTTTTTTTTCGATTTAATGACAGCAAATATTACTGGTAATTTTACACTCAGTTAAGGTCATAAAGGTTAATGGAGGTACTGTACTTTTTATTATTAAACCCCAAAGTGCAATAGGAAAATGGGAAATTTAAATTTTTGTGGCACCTCATAATAAAATAAAATTTTGACAAAATTTTCGATGAAAATAAAATTTTTATAAAATTTTCTATAGAAATAAAATTTTGACAAAATTTTCTATAGAAATAAAATTTTGAGAAAACTTCCTATAGAAATAAAATTTTGATAAAATTTCCTATAGAAAAAAATTTTTGAGAAAATTTTCTATAGAAATAAAATTTTGAGAAAGTTTTCTATAGAAATAAAATTTTGAGAAAAATTTCTATAGAAATAAAATTTTGACAAAATCTTCTATAGAAATAAAATTTTGAGAAAAATGTCTATAGAAATACAATTTTGCCAAATATTTCTATAGAAATAAAATTGTTAGAAAATTTTCTACAGAAATAAAATTTTGAGAAAATTTTCTATAGAAATAAAATTTTGAGAAAATCGTCTATAGAAATACAATTTTGCCAAATATTTCTATAGAAATAAAATTTTTAGAAAATTTTCTATAGAAATAAAATTTTGAGAAAATTTTCTATAGAAATAAAATTTTGATAAAATCTTCTATAGAAACAAAATTTTGAGAAAATCTTCTATAGAAATAAAATTTTGTATAGAAATAAAATTTTCTATATGAATACAATTTTGACAAAATTTTCTATAGAATTAAATTTTGAAAAATTTTCTATAGGAATAAAATTTTGACAAAATTTTCTATAGAATTAAATTTTGAAAAATTTTCTATAGGAATAAAATTTTGACAAATATTTCTATAGAAATAAAATTTTTAGAAAATTTTCTATAGAAATAAAATTTTGAGAAAATTTTCTATAGAAATACAATTTTGAGAAAATCTTCTATAGAAATAAAATTTTGTATAGAAATAAAATTTTGACAAAATCTTCTATAGAAATAAAATTTTCTATATGAATAAAATTTTGAAAAAATTTTCTATAGAAATAAAATATTAACAAAATTTTCTACAGAAATAAAATTTTGAGAAAATTTTCTATAGAAATAAAATTTTGAGAAAATCTTCTATAGAAATAAAATTTTGTATAGAAATAAAATTTTCTATAGGAATACAATTTTGACAAAATTTTCTATAGAATTAAATTTTGAAAAATTTTCTATAGGAATAAAATTTTGACAAAATTTTCTATAGAAATAAAATGTTGAGAAAATTTTCTATAGAAATACAATTTTGCCAAATATTTCTATAGAAATAAAATTTTTAGAAAATTTTTCTATAGAAATAAAATTTTGAGAAAATTTTCTATAGATATAAAATTTTGAGAAAATCTTCTATAGAAATAAAATTTTGAAAAAATCTTCTATAGAAATAAAATTTTCTATAGGAATAAAATTTTTACAAAATTTTCTATAGAAATAAAATATTAACAAAATTTTCTATAGAAATAAAATTTTCTATAGAAATAAAATATTGAGAAAATTTTCTATAGAAATAAAATTTTGCCAAATATTTCTATAGAAATAAAATTTTCTATATGAATAAAATTTTGACAAAATTTTCTATAGAAATAAAATATTAACAAAATTTTCTACAGAAATAAAATTTTGAGAAAATTTTCTATAGAAATAAAATTTTGATAAAATCTTCTATAGAAATAAAATTTTATATATAAATAAAATATTGACAAAATTTTCTATAGAAATAAAATTTTGCCAACTATTTCTATAGAAATAACATTTTGACAAAATTTTCTATAGAAATAAAATATTGACAAAATTTTCTATAAAATAAAATTTTGCCAAATTTTCTATAGAAATAAAATTTTGAGAACAGTTTCTATAGAAATAAAATTTTGAGAAAATTTTCTATAGAAATAAAATTTTGGGAAAATCTTCTATAGAAATAACATTTTGACAAAATTTTCTATAGAAATAAAATTTTGACAAAATTATCTAAAGAAATAACATTCTGACAAAATTTTCTACAGAAATAAAATTTTGTCAAAATTTTCTATAGAAATAAAATGTTGACAAAATTTTCTATAGAAATAAAATGTTGACAAAATTTTCTATAGAAATAAAATTTAGACAAAATTTTCTATAACAAATTTCAAGCGGATCAGATGAAATTTGTGGATCAGTTCAAATGGAGACTATACCTTAAAGTGGTTCTATAAAGCAACACCATTAGACATATATCAATAGAAACTACTTTTGCCAAGTTTCAAGCCGATTGCTTATTTCGTTCCGAAAATTTGAGTGATTTCAACAGACGGACGGACAACGCTAGATCGACTCAGAATTCGACCATGTCCCAGAGACCAATATTTTGATGCCTCACAAATCGAATGACAATGTTAGAATACCCCTCATCTTATGGGGCATTGAACTAGAATACAAGAGAATAGTTAAAAAGTCATACTCAATGCCTTAAAGAGATTTTGAACTTTAAGTGCTCCGGATTGTTGTAAGAGAGCATTACATTCATAGATATGGATTCATTCACAATAGTATTACAACTACACGCTATTGAGAGTTTGTGGTAAATACAGGAAATATGTACCAACAAAAACATAGCCCAAAGGTCTCATACGGCATGCAACATGTGTGTGAGTATGTGTGTGGTGTATTTCGAGAGAGTTGTAGGTTGATATTTACCAACGCTGGGTTAACAAAAACAATGCACGATTCCGCGCCACCATATCCTCCAGCCAAACTGAAACACACGGAGGAAATTAATGGCATACAAAAACAAAAAAAAACTCTGGATGAATGAATGGATGCATGAATGGGATACCATTTAGTTGGTGGTTTTTGTTAGCCATTGGGATTTTGGGATAGAAATCAATTGTAAACATTACCATACAAACAATAAACACAACATCATCATTCGTTGATGCCATTTAACAATAAAAAAAATCAGACCGTCCGTCCATCAGTCATTCCCCCTTTGCTATGCATGTGGAAACAAACCATCAAAGTGATGCTAATGTTCATGGTATTGTACCATGGTGTATTGTCGCCATTCGGTGGCAATCGACCTCTATATGCTAGTCTAGATCTTACAAGTCTAGGGAAATGTTACATAAAAAGTTTATATTTTTTTTGTTTTGTAAAGAGGAAGGGCGAATGTATGGCGGGGGGCAGCATATGCATCCACTGGGCGGCATTGGAGACGGAACTTTTTTTTTTGTTTTAAATAAGCCACAGCTACAGAAAGGCAATGACATGTTACACCTGCACAATGACAAATATTTCTATGCAATTCAAACGGCATCATCCCAACCCGAGTGAATGAAGGGTATATGAATGCATTGAGGTAGAAAAAACAAATGTATATTAGGGTAGTTCGAAATATAATAATATTAATTAAAACCAAAGATAAAATAAAAGTGTTGACTTGCTTTTTCAAGTGAAATTTTGTCAAAATTTTATTCATAAAGAAAATTTTGTCAAAATTTTATTTCTATAGAAAATTTTGTCAGAATTTTATTGCTGTAGACAATTTTGTTAAAATTTTATTTCTACAGACAATTTTGTCAAAACTTTATTTCTATAGAAAATTTTGCCAAAATTTTATTTCTATAGAAAATTTTATCAAAATTTTATTTCTATAGAAAATTTTGTCAAAATTTTATTTCTATAGAAAATTTTGTCAAAATTTTATTTCTGTAGAAAGTTTTATCAAAATTTCTATAGAAAATTTTGTCATTTTATTTCTATAGAAAATTTTGTCAAAATTTTATTTCTATTGAAAATTTTATCAAAATTTTATTTCTATAGAAAATTTTATCAAAATTTTATTTCTATAGAAAATTTTGCCAAAATTTTATTTCTATAGAAAATTTTGCCAAAATTTTATTTCTATAGAAAAGTTTATCAAAATTTTATTTCTATAGAAAATTTTGTCAGAATTTTATTTCTATAGACAATTTTGTCAACATTTTATTTCTACAGAAAATTTTATTTCTATAAAAAATTTTGTCATAATTTTATTTCTATTGAAATTTTCTCAAAATTTTATTGCTATAGACAATTTTGTCAAAATTTTATTTCCACAGAAAATTTTGTCAAAATTTTATTTCTATAGAAAATTTTCTCAAAATTTTATTTCTATAGAAAATTTTGTCAAAATTTTATTACTACAGAAAATTTTCTCAAAATTTTATTACTACAGAAAATTTTGTCAAAATTTTATTTCTATAGAAAATTTTGTCAAAATTTTATTGCTATAGAAAATTTTATCAAAATTTTATTTCTATAGAAAATTTTCTCAAAATTTTATTTCTATAGAAAATTTTGTCAAATTTTATTTCTATAGAAAATTTTGCCAAAATTTTATTTCTATAGAAAATTTTGTCAAAATTTTATTGCTATTGAAATTTTTTTCAAAATTTTATTTCTATAGAAAATTTTTTCAAAATTTTATTACTATAGAAAATTTTGTCAAAATTTTATTTCTATTGAAATTTTCTCAAAATTTTATTTCTATAGAAAATTTTATCAAAATTTTATTTCTATAGAAAATTTTGTCATTTTATTTCTATACAAAATTTTGTCAAAATTTTATTTCTATCGAAAATTTTGTCAGAATTTTATTGTCTATAGAACATTTTATCAAAATTTTATTTCTATAGAAAATTTTATCAAAATTTTATTTCTACAGAAAATTTAACAAAATTTGACTTCTATAGACAATTTTGTCAAAATTTTATTTCTATAGACAATTTTGTCAAAATGTTATTTCTATAGAAAATTTTGTCAAAATTTTATTTCTATAGACAATTTTGTCAAAATTTTATTTCTATAGAATATTTTTTCAAAATTTTATTTCTATAGAAAATTTTGTCAAAATTTTATTTCTATAGAAAATTTTGTCAAAATTTTATTTCTATAGAAAATTTTGTCAAAATCTTATTTCTATAGAAAATTTTGTCAAAATTTTATTTCTATAGAAAAATTTGTCAAAATTTTATTTCTATAGAAAATTTTGCCAGTTGGCAGATTACAACGCTAGGGTTACCCAATTCCACCAAATAAAAGGCAACCCATGTATATTCTCCAAATATGTTTTGGTCTTACACTAAAATCTCTATTTTATTCCTATATCCACCCTAATGTTTTAGTGTATTATTTTTATATGAATTTCCATATAAATCTCTCTGTCTGTCTCGCCATACATCGTCTAAGAGCGTTAATGATTGTGCATTTCTATGGTATATTGAATTTCATGGATTTCGTGAAATTGAGCTAAAATTTGAGGGAAAATGTGTTAGTGATTGCTGGTGTTGTGCTAAAGACTATGAAAGGAATTTCCGTTACAAGAAAAACGTAATTTTTCATATGATCTTCATATCATAGATCTGTCGATCAACAGATCGTTCACCCCAATATACCAAATATGAAACAATACGATGATGATATCAATGGCATGTTCCTTATATGCCAGAATGATGTTGCTATAAAAAAATTCAAATTCAATTTTTTATGAATTTCTTCTACACTTTGATTTTAGAAAAAAAAAAAATAAAATTTTAGTTCAAAGTGTCAAAAAAACTGAAGTTTTTGATTTTCCCCAATTTTCATCAAATTTATTTTTGAGTTAATTTATTGACCCCCCAAAGCAGATATTTCTTGGTGTAGGATAAATGGTAAAATAAAAATTTTTTTAAGGTGTTGAGAGGACTGGTAATTTTTGGATTTTCACATCTTCATAGATTCTGTGCAGGCTTCTCAACACTTTCGATATTTTTTTCCATGACACCTAGACTCAACAAAAAGTGAAATCCGCAATCTATATTTTCCTTTCTATTGCATTTACTTTTTTGAATGTAACTTCGAGAATTTAATTAATACTATTAAATAACAAAACATTTCATACTATTAATGAAAATGTTCATTGTTTTCTATTGATCTATTGTAACTGTCGCACTAATGGAAAAAGATTCATAATATTAAGGAAATTTATTATTAAAATTCAACCAACAATTTCATAAATAAAGTAAATTTTTTAATTGTTGTAATGAAGTCAATAATGAAACATTTCATATTCTTAATGAACATTTTCATTGTCTCAATGAAAAAAAATCGTTGGCCCAATTTTTAATGAATTTTTCTATGAATGTTTTTGTAATATCGCGCTGATAGTATAAAGTATTTAATAATTTGTATTGAACTTACCCGATTGTGATCCACCGGCAATTTGACGCATTTCCTTGGTGAATTCCTTGTTACCAAATTGACATGATAAATCGTGAACAGTGCGTGGTTCTCCCTTATCAAGTAGACGTTCCAAAAAGAATAGCAACGTCATATTGCGTGCCATTTCATACTCCATGGACTCCATGGTTAATATTTAGTTTTGGCCTTGAGATAGTGTCTGTGTGTATAGGTCTACACGTCTTATTGTGAGTTATAGTAAAGAAAGGGGTGTGAAGAAACCTTGTTTGTTATTGCTTTCGTTCCTTACTAAACCAAATGATTTATTTATAGATGAATAGTAATATTAGTTCGATTTTAGCACAATCCCCATAAAAATTATGAGGATTTTCGGTCTATTTTTTGTCTCTAATGTTATTATTTTGTATTTGATTTTGTTTTTTTTGTTTTGGGTTATTCGTCGTGGTTTATTAAGACAATTTTGGGAAGCTCAATATTTTTTCGATTATAACTTATTTCTAGATTAAGAGGTGGAGAATTTTTATTTAAGGCAGTTGTTTTGATGATTGGTTGTTAGCTGAAAAAAGATAAAAAATATGTATATTAAAACCAAATTAAAATATATATGTTATGATTTAGATGAAATAAAAAAATATTTAAATATGTAAAAAATTTAATAGTAATTTAAAAAAAATTACGATCAAAAAAATTTTCTTGGAAACAAAAATATGAAATTACAAAGAGAAAGAGCGCGTATATTTTATTGTCATTACTCATTATGCTAGAAAGATTTTCGTTAGAGAATTTTAAAAAAGTGGCACAAATAGTGTCATAGTAAATGTTGGCACAAAACATGGCATCAGGGAAAATTACCATTATCTTAAGGAAGACTTTCATTTGAGGTTTTCTAAAAAGTAGCATAAAAAGTATCATTCATGATAAAAAGTGGCACCAGGGAAAATGATCAATATTCTAAGAAAAACATTCAGTTGAGAATATATAAAAAGTTGTACAAAAAGTGTCATAGTAAAGGGTGGCAAAAAGAATTGCACAGGGAAGATTACCATTAACTTAAGAAAGACTTCCGCTTAAGGATAAAAAGTGTTATTCATAATAAAAGGTGGCACCAGGAATAATAGCAATTGGTACACTGACATTAAAAAATATGACACAAATAACATTTTTTTTTGGAAAAAATAAAAGAAGGGAATGATGCCTTCTATAGAATTATGAATAATGAAATACATTTTCAAATTAGACGTAAATTAATCTTAAAACCATTCCAAAATAGTACAGTTTGGCTGAGTAACCTGGTAAACGAACTCTATAAATTTTTCTTCACATACATTTATCCGTAATAGTTATGGGATTTAATATCAAAATCTATAAAAAAAAACTATTACAGTATGAATACACGGAGAAAAATCTTTGAAAACTAACATTTTGGACACTCGATTTACACAATATTAAGTACAAATTTCTTAGAAACAAAGTAATTTTAATTAAAATAAAAAGTTTTTATTCATCGCTCTAAAATTTTTTCATTGTTCACTGAGCCAACATGGTTGAAGTTGAAAATTTTACATGGTCGCCGCAAAAATAGCTCCCATCATATTATTTTGCTCTTTGAATATGATCGTGACAATCATGTGTCTTCTCTGCATGTTCAACGTCCAGAGTGGTAGATGTTTTATCGAAAATATTTTCTAATTTGAACTGATGGAAAACTCCACTATTTAACAAAAATATCATAGACATTTTATCACTTACAAAATCGATTAAGAAATCCACTATTCAACAATTATGTCGCAGTAGATTTGTATGGTTAATATCGATAAAAGAAACCCAAAATTTGATAAAAATATCGTCGTCAGTTTATCAATATTCAACAAACAATGTGGTTGAAATAAAAAACACTTTTAAAAAGAAAGAAATAAAAACTCTTTTAAAAAGAAAAGTTTTTCACGAAAAATCAAAACGGAATATTGATGGTTTCGTCCGCGGCCGTCCACGATTTCATAAACGCCCTTCGCTTTTCTTTTGCATTTTTTCTTTGCACCTCCGTCCGGGGTGCAGCGTGCTAAGGCGACTGTTAACGCGTATGGAGACAATCCAATCTAATTTCGGCAAGTACGTTATGTTTTGCGACAAAAAAAAAAAACAATATTTTCTATGTTACCATGTCATATCTCACCCAAATATGTATCAAGACCGTAATGATAAGTCTTGAAGCATATTTGGGTGACAGTGTTGTCAGTATTTTTCTGGCGCTTCTCCCCAAATTGGGACCCATTTTAATCAATTCAATCACGAAATTAATTGGTCAAATTAATTTTTTAATTGAAATGTCTTCAATGACAGAAATGATAGTATCAATTAAAAAATTAATTGAAAGTCAATTAAAAAATTAATTGTTAGAATTAAACAATTAATTGAAACTATTAATGTTTGTGATTGATTTTTATTTCAATTAAAAAAATTGTTGAATCAATTAAATTTTTAATTGAATATTAAAATTTTATTTTATTTTATAATTAACATTTTAATTGGAAAAATGTTCGTGAAATTTGTTTCTGTGTAGGCTCTGTGATAGAAAATCAGTAACAATTTAAAAATTGAAAAAAATATAAAATTTATTCTTATACCAGCTAACGAGCTGCAATAAAATCAAAATTTCGAAAGCCAACTCCTGGGAGTTCGGTCACCATGTATTTATGGACGAAAATTTATTTCTGAATACTTAAGTAATAAAATTGGGGGTAGGAGGTGAACCATCTTCATCATTTATATATTTATGGAATATATAGTCCAAATCAGTGATCAATTCTCATGAGAGGGCAACATTTAGGCCCGAGTCTTCACGAAATGGCTTCGCAAATTGTCTTAAACTAGCCGAGTAAAATTATAAATTAGCACTTGGGCTCCCAAAATAAAATTCTGTGTCCGTTTCTAGTCCAAATGCTTCATTTGCACGCTTTTGTAACTTGTTATACCCTTCACCACTACTGTGTACAGGGTATAATAAGTTTGTGCATTTGTATGTAACGCAAAGAAGGAGTAATCATAGACCAACCTTTTAGTATACGGATCGGCTTAGAATTAAATTCTGAGTCGATTTAGCGATGTCCGTCTGTCTGTTGATGTATTTTTATGTGCAAAGTACAGCTCGCAGTTTTAGTCCGATTGTCCTAAAATTTGGTATAGGGTCCTGTTTCGGCTCAAAGACGATCCCTATTGATTTTCGGTTCAGATTTAGATATAGCTGTCATATATATTTTTCACCGATCTGGTCATAATTGGCGTGTATATCAACCGATCTTCCTCAAATTCCGTACATCCGAATATTTTATGAGTCTCGAAAAACTTGCAAAATATCAGCCAAATCGGTTCAGCTTTCGCCTGATTTACACTCATTTGCCCACAGAGGCCAATTTTTTGCTCCGATTTAGTTGAAATTTTGCATAGGGAGTAGAATTAGAATTGTAATTATGTGTGCTAAATTTGGTTGAAATCGGTTCAGATTTGGATATATCTCCCATATATAGCTTTCGCCCGATTTACACTCATATGACCACAGAGGCCAATTTTTAACTCAATTTAGTTGAAATTTTGCACAGGGAGTAGAATTAGCATTGTAGCTATGCGTGCCAAATTTGGTTGACATCGGTTCAGATTTAGATATAGCTCCCATATATATGTTTTTCTGATTTCGACAAAAATGGTCAAAATACCAACATTTGCCTTGTTAAATCGCCACTGCTTAGTCGAAAAGTTGTAAAAATGACTCTAATTTTCCTAAACTTCTAATACATATGTATCGAGCGATAAATCATAAATAAACTTTTGCGAAGTTTCCTTAAAATTGCTTCAGATTTAAATGTTTCCCATATTTTTTTTACTAAAATTGTGTTCCAACCTAGTGCATTAGCCAACTTAAATTTTGAGTCTATAGATTTTCTAAAAGTCTATCAAATTCCGTCCAAATCAAGTGATATTTAAATGTATGTATTTGGGACAAACCTTTATATACAGCACCCAACACATTTGACGGATGTGATATGGTATCGAAAATTTAGATCTACAAAGTGGTGCAGGGTATAATATAGTCGGCCCCGCCCGACTTTAAACTTCCCTTACTTGTTTAATAATGTAGAAATAAACAAAATTTCTTGAAAATCATTAGTGCAATCTGATTTATTATACTGAACGGATTTCGAAAAAATCCCCCAAAATCCCCAAATTTATGGAAATTCCCCACCAAATCCCCAACTCAAAATGTTCGTCCCCATCCAAGAAGAAATAGTGAAAAAATGTGTCTTCTCCCAGAGAAAGAATGGGCTTTGGGAGAAGGCACATTTTTTTCACTAAATACCCTATCTAGTCCAAAAGTGATCACAAAATCTGTGCTTCTGATGCCGATTAAATAAATGAGACCAAATCATGTCTAAAAATGTAAATTTATCCATTCAATAGCAAACCAATGTTAATGTGACCGGTCGCGTTCAGTACTTTTCAAACCAGAATAGGGACTTATACCGGTACTTGGGTTGATTCATTTCCTATTCTAAAATAAATAGGACTACAATATGGGGTCTTCATTTTCAAAGATTAAGATTGTAGATCCCTCAATTTCCTCCGATGTTTATATACTAGTCGAATTCATTTCACAAGACAAGCATGCATGCAACACTTGTAAAGATGTCATGTGTTCGAAGCATTACTCATGCATATATGGCCACTTTGTGATGTAGAAGCTCTACGTCCGCTTAATTCTTTGTTTGGGGGCCAGTTGCTGTGATCAGGACGTTTGTCAACTATGGGTCTTTAATTATGTATTCCCGTTTTATATACATACATATGCGTGCGGACAGACAATTTATATTTTGAACTCCGTTGCAAAGATAAACTAACAACAGTCAAGGTATTCTTCTATGATTTCTAGGCACGTTTCTAGCTTTCTTTGGAGTTATCTTCATGCGGTTTGTTTATCGTTAATAATTCACGTTACTTTTACCGTAATGAAAAACCAAGAGTTAATGGAATGACATTTTTTAGTGTGTGTGTGAGTTTGTGTGCGTGTGTTTTAACAAAATTTTCTGTTATTTTACTTGATAATATTTTAAAGACATTGCACTTTTTCTTTCCCACACAAACACAAAACTCACGGTTTACCTTGAGTAAACAGAATTTCAAACATAAAATAACCGTTGCACGAAATTGAAGAAACGTGATTAAATTCCATTAACGTGTGGCCCGGTGTATCTCTCGTTCGCTTGCTTTTATTATCCTTGTTAAGGAAGCGGAAGTTGAAATAGGACTGAATGCAAAACTAAAAACCAAAACATTCCTTTACTTGTTTATCATCAAAGCTGTAAAAAGCCAGTTGTGGATAGAACAAGAGTTTGTTTATGATTCGGCGCAAAAATAATCAGCTGTTAGTTATTGCTATGGCTCATTCTCTCTCTCTCTCTCTCTCTCTTCGCCTTTGTACAAAATTAATGAATTTCTCCCGCTCTCATTTTTTCGCCTCTTAAAGAATGTGTCACAGATTTCGGCAAATAACGGTAATTCTTTTTAAAAGTAACCGCAAAAAATGATGGCTAAATATTAGGAAAAAATCTGCTTAGGTATTTAAATAAGAGTTTTGTTTCATTTTGTTTTATTTTAAAGTTGCTACTAAAATTTCAAAGAAAGAAGCAAAATATAAAAACAAGAATAAGAGGCTCATTTACCAGTAGGCTCAACCTCTTAAGATAATCTCTTGAATGACCAAAATATCAGTCATAACAATTCATTAAAAAAACAACGGATTTTTCCTTGTGTACTATCGACATTTTCGACTCATCATCCTTGTACATTTCTGACATCAGCGACTAACATATGCTTGCATGCGTAAAAACAAATCAAACGTAACAAATATAAGTGGGAGCTAATTCCAAACACCTGCGACTTTTGTGAAAAGCACCTTCAAATAGGTGCTATTTATAGCCCAACATAGACACGACTATGTCAAATACTGAACTATTTAGTCATATCTACGAGTATAGCCCTCTCACCCATTGACCACCAGAGGCTCTTCCTGTGGTATAAAGTTTGCCAGTACGCTAGATTTTTTTTTTATTCAAAAATATGTGAAAGTTTTCAAAAGTTTCATTCATAGTTTTGCACATTTTGCCATAACACAACACACCTCAAAACCACTTGCACAAGCAATCAAAGAAAAACAAAAAAGAAAACAACAAATGTTAAAAAATTTGCAAGAAAATATAAAACCAGTGAGTGGCGTCCTCCACCACCAAATGCCCGCGTGTCTATTGAATAAATTAAAACGTGAGCGAGTTCTTCGATTACAAGGCAAAATAGTTGAGTGCCAAAGAAAATCAAGCAAAATGGGCAAAGATAAAAAAGTATTTTATATGTGATATTCTCTTTTGGTCGAGATATTCTTTTTTTTCTTAGTTTATGGATTTTTCGTTTGTTTTGAAGTTTTGCGTGTGAATTTTGCCGCCATAGATTTGAAGGCCGATATTAGTAACTCATGGAGCCCGGTGTAATAGTGTGCGAAATCCAAGAGTTGTGAAAAAAATGTGGTCAATTGATTTGCAGAAATACTATAAGAAAATACAAAATGGTTACCAATCTATAAACTAAATTCGCCTACTTTTGAATCCGTATTGTTTAGTTGTCCAACATAACTCTCTGTCTCTCTCTCTCTACCTGTCTCTAAATTAAAGTTTGAAGTAAGCTTGAAGTTTCTATAAAGGAAATTTGATTTTCATCCGATCGCCGAGATCCTATTATTACTTTGTATAAATATAGGAAAAATACAGAATGATAAATAATCCATAAACTAATTTATCCAACCTGTGCATCCATATCGTTTAGTTGTTCAGAATAACTCTCTCTATGTCGAAGCTTGGATTATGTTTGAAGTTTTTTTTTAAGGAAATTTTTTTAATCTCATCAGAGAGAGCCAATTAGTACTCTTACCATTATCCAAAAAAACTAATATTTTTTATTCCAACCCTACTTTTCTCTCGCTCTCTCTCTCTCTCTCTCTCTATCTATGATATTTACCTAATCGACATTTGTCCACCTTACAATGATATTAGAGAAATTCTGGGGTATTTCTCATTGGATATTCATGGTAAATATCTGTGTATATAAAAATACAAATTTTACCCAATGATGTTGTGATTGATTTAGTTTTATGTTTGAGATATAGATGGAGCTGAATGACCTCTAACTAGAAATAATAGGAAATATTGTAAGGCGGCTCTAATTCCAATATTGCTGTAATCCATGGTAATTTTAAAATTCAGAAGGAATGCAAATATGGCCTCTAATATCAATTTTGTTTTATGACAATCTATAATTGTTAAAAGTATTTCTAAAACAAATGCAAATGCCGCTATATTCAAAATTTCACACAAAAACTGTTGTATATTGTATCATTTTCTTTTAAATTAAATCCATGTTCTTTTCATATGCCAAAAGAATAACGACCTCCACAGATATGACGACTTTGTACAAGAAAATATTACTCATCCACTTATGATCGACAGTGATGACACACAACAGAGAAATTTTGATAGAATCTAAACAATAAATATTGTAAACAATAGTGTGCTATAGCAAAATTTACTTTTATAATTGGAAACAATTCTTTTTAATTGGGTAAGACAAACAATTGAAAAATACATATGTACATAATTATATAACTTTTATTCAGGCCTGATACAATCATAATTTTAGATTTTAAAAGTAAAATGAAAAATGTTGAGGTAACTATAGTATTCTTGTTTTATTGCACTCATAAGAGCGTTACACCCAAATAATTATCTTCGTAAAAAGAACGAAATGCGTAATTATTTTACAATCAAAGAAACTTTACATTGAAAGTACAAGATTTTATTTATGAAAATCGTTCGTGTTTTTATTGAATTTTTAGGAGAAATATAATAGTTAATGAAGAATGTTTATAAATATAACGAAAAGAATTATTTCCCTTCTTTCACGGAAACTAATAATTAATTTAAAAGAATATAAACTTTTTTGATTTTTTTTTTATTTTTTGAATCATTCCTCTTCGTGATATAATAAATTTTGCAATAAAAAATATACTATTATTCTGTTCTCCAGATTTATTTTTGATTTAAACGGAAAAAGTCGAACTTAGTACCCACCCAAAATCATAGAAACATTCTATAAAATTTAACGACAATACGAAAATCATTGTTTTCATGGTTAATTTTTTGAATGAATTAATTTGGAAAGATTAAATGATACACGCCTTAATTTGACAAAATTCGATAAAATACTTTGTATTTATCGCCATATATAAAGCATTTATTTTTCCCTTTTAATTTGTTGTTTTTGGGGAAACGCTCAACATAGGACCCACCATTATACAGGAAATCTATATAGTAAAGCCTCATTCTCCCGTTTTCTATTTTTGTCTTTGGGAAACTGTCAAAAATTTGATGAGTTGATCATATCAACGCATATTCTAAGATTCTAAAGAAACTCGAGAGAGAGAAAATGTAAACAAACTTTTACAAAAAGAAATTCAACGGCAACAACAAAAAGCATGTCATGCACAACAAACACACACACACACTCACACAAAACAAACGAACTCTGCCCCAATAGCAATACACTTATCCAAACCCATATAATAGAGAGCTAAACATAAAATGCATGGTAAAAAGAATTGCCACAAAAACTAAGGTGTGCTCCAATAACACAACAAATACAATACATATCATGTGTGAGAGGGGGTTTTGTGTGTTGGAGACCGCCAATAAAATCGACTGTGTGCCAGGCAGCAGCTAGTAATCATATTCGGTTAACAACAAATATGAAGAAGAAGAAGAAGAAGACAAACACTGTCGCCGCTCATTATAAACATGAAAAACCTGACACGACAATCGCAACGTACGAACCCAGAGGGGCCAAGAATGCAAGAACTAGAATGGTGGGGCAAACAAACATGTGATAAAGAATACTATTGCGGTGAGTTCATTTTGCTACGAACAAAAAAAATTATAATAACAATATGCAAAAAAGTAGGAAATAGATAAGAAGATAAAATTATCGCAAATAAAATAGGTTAAGATAATTAAAGTGGCAAAAAAAAACATTCACTGAGATGGAGAAAATTGAAAGCGGCAACTAAGTGTTTTACTCATTTAATACGTTGACTGCTTACTCAGTCGACTAGTCTAGCTGAGTGCTAATTAGAGATTTGCAATGGGGCATTGTGGATATTCAAAACTATGCCTAGGGAAAAATATTTCGGAAAAGATAATTTATATTTGTGGAATAAAGCGTTTAATTTTAATTTATTCAGAAGTAAATTTTACACCAAGACTATTGCATATATGAAAATTAACCCTTTATCCACAATATGTATAAAAATGCGCAACTATCAGCTGGTTAAATATGAAGATGGAAAATAAGTTCAATTCTATATTTTTATGCATAAAATTCTCAATTGGTAACACGCGTTTTCTGTGCAATAATTTTGTTACTTTATTGCTTTTTATTTAATCTTATTGGAAAAAATAGCTAATGGGAAACGAAAATTCAAATTGGCAACACTAGCGAGATTTGTGCCGACAGGAAGTTTTGGATAGAAATAGAATTAAAAATAAAACTAAGATGAATTGAATTAAACAAGTCTCTTTTATTCTATCATTTTATTGTGCCATTTTACCTATCCCCAAAATTTTGTCGATATAAATCTCAACGGACATCCCTAAAACCTACATACTAACTCACATATTAAAGTTTGTTCGTTACCTTGTTTTTCATTCGTCGTTGATGGTGAGAGCGCGCTCTGTGGCCCGATTGAAGAACCGAAAAGAATGAATAGCAGTAGACTTGGAACTTTTTCTGATATTTCTTTTTGTCGTTTTTATTTTATGTAATATAAGAGCACTTAAGGTGATTTTTTTTATCAAAATATATTTATATATTTCTGCTTGTTCTATTTTTTTTTGAGATTTAAATTGGTGAAATAAAAACACGATACAGATCCTCGTGAGGGGGATTTGCAGAAACACTCGCACTCACACTTTCACAAATTTAAGATGATGATCATCGTTAGCAGAAATTTTTTAACTTTGTCATTCCAATAACAATTTCACTTGGCTTATTTTTTAAATTATTCATAAGGTAGCACTGATGGTGATTTTTGCGATTTTTTTCTTAAATTCGAATGCAAAGCAATACAAATAAAACAACAATTACGTCGTTTTTAGCTGCTGTTTAGTTGCTTACTAATAGAAAGGTATTTTCTATCTGACTGCACACACTCACACAAAAATGAAACGACGAATGTAAGAAATCATAATAATTTAAGCAAAAAAAAATTTGCATTGGAATCGATAGGAATTTTGAGACAAGTTAATTTTATTGGTTTTTTGCAGCAGTTATTAATATTTTTGAATAATAACACAATAATGTTATTGGGTGAGTAGTGGATACTCGTTTGATTGATTGATTTAGTTTATTTATTTGTAGCAAGGCACAATAATCCAAGAGAGAACAGCAATAGAAAACAGCCACGAAACGAACCTTCGGCACTGTAGTCAAACAACGGCAGCACTACAACAACAACTAAAATGAAACGTCGCCCAACAACTGTTGGTTAGCAGCGAATTCAGAGTGACATTGCAGAGATGTCTATCATGTGTTGGAATGTTATACCAAATAGGATTTATCGTTCAATTTTGCTTTATTTATAGAAAAATATTCCAATTAGAAAAATTGCGGGTAAAATTATAATATGTAGAAAACGTGCATAAGGAATTTTCATAAATAAATAAATAAAACAAAGTGGAAGGTTAGGCCCGGAATGTATAAATAAATATTCTATTACCCAAACAATCCCTGCCAGCATTTCAAAGTTGCATTTCATCCTCATCGCTACCACAGACTCGTAAGTGACACTGCAACAATCTCCAACTGTGATGGGGAAAGCGTATGAAAAAGTATGAAATGTACATGAAAGTATTTTGCCATTACTATTGTTACAAGAGCCATTTTATATTTTGTGAAACACCAAGCGCCACTAGCTTCTCAAAATTTCTTTAAATAAAATCGATAATGAAGTGCTGAAAACATAGTTATTTCGCTTAATGCGCTTTACAGACTATCAGTTATTCCGGACGACAGTACTCGTGTCGAACATATCCCATATATTGTGCACATTATAAGTTAGGTCCGAAGGCATAATCGATACTGCTGCATGTTTATGGGATCGATAACACATTTACCGATTATTTCGTCATCGCCGACATGTCGTACCGATCCGACACACTGTAAGATTCTTTACAAACACCGACATTCCGTCCGGAATAACTGATAGTCTGTAAAGCGCATAAAATTGTAAAAGGTATAATGGTGAACAATTTTTGACTTTCCAAATGAAATAAAGTGATTGTTTTTCAGATATTTTACAGACACGCTGCCTCCATCGACAATAAAAACACTGGATATAGACGCTGTAACATGTAACTTGCCACTTGTAAATCAACATCATTTTATTATTAAAGGCCGGTATGCACCTCTAGCGAAATTTTCGGTAGCAAAAATTTATTTAAGTCTACAACAAAAAAAACAGGGCTGTGTACACAAATTTTAAACCAGCTAATCGCTTTTAAAAATTGTTAATATATGTTCCAAATATTCCTCAAATAAATTGTTTATTATTTACAGACCTTTTAAAACTTTTACGCACACAATGATTGTAATAAATTACATTTTTGCTGCCAAAATATGCTATTGACAACCCTGTTATTTTCATTTGAGGTGCGTACCAGCTTACGAAATTGAACGCTACCGAAAATTTCGTTAGCATAAATAGCAATGCATTTCTTATGGGAATGAAATTTTTCGCTAGAGGTGCATACCGGCCTTAATGAAAAAATTATGTTAAATGTGTTGTGATAGTGGTATAAATGTTATATTTATAAGAATTTATAAATGTATAATCAAATTAATAAACATCTAAACATTCGTGTTTTACTTGACCACAATGATTCTTTTACAAATATCTTAACCCTTATATTATGTTGGGGTCATTTGATGACCCACGTCGCATTTTTCATCCGCGCATTTCTTACTGTTGGAATATAAATAAAAGTTCTTACTACTCAACGCATAATTTGTTGACATGTAGTGAATTCTTGCTGAGTAGTAAGAACTTTTAATTATATTCCAACATTAAGAAATGCGCTGATGAAAAATACCATATCATCATCAGATGACCCCAAACATAATATAAGGGTTAAACTGCACTTTTTCTGAGTGTTTGAAGGGGCTCTTATTGGCGTCGTTCTAAATTTTTTAAAAAAGGCACCTAATAATTGAAGTCATGCGATACTTTTTTTAGTAACTTGGCGTGGTACAATTTCTCAACAGTGTCGGCGCTTTTCCGACGAGTTTGGATGTCGGATACGATTGTTGTCAACGTGGTGGTGATTCCCAGAAGCGCCGTCAATTTCAAAAAATGTTGGCAGTCTAATACGGTGTTCTCACCAAACATGTTTTGGGGTTTGAACTGTTTTCCCTTTATAAGCACTTCAAAACGAGTCGTTTTCGCCATACTAAAAAACAAGTTCAAAACACAAGTTTTCCTCCAAAACACGTCAATTTTAGAATGTGAAGCCATCTAATTTGGAATATACCCCGAATAACATACCCTATTCAAAATATGTGTCAAAATATTGAAATAAGTTTCATAGAAAAAAAAAAAATAGAATAAACAAAGGCTTTTAAGAAGATGGACATGTGAAAATCACATACAATTTTTTCCCTTTGCGCTCGCGGTAATTATTTGGACATAGGTTGCATATATGTGAATTTCGAGTAAAGGTGAGTATTAAGTTCGAGTTTAGCCGCTAAAATAGCTAAAGTGAAAACTAAATCAGTAAGAAAAATGCATGAAATTATACATATTTGTTGCAAATTTTATTATAACTTGATGGGGAAAAGCCCAAAGCAAATGTTCACAAAGTTTGTATTCCTTAAAATGGATTATTAAAGAAAAGTAATCGTGAAAAAATGACGTTTTTAGCGGCTAAACTTGAACTTAATACCCACCTTAAATGTGAATTTCTAGTTTCCATGGTAACTGTCAAACTAAAACATCTCAACCCAGTGTGAACGGTGAAATGGTTTGGATAAACGAATGAGCAAAACAAGTCGGTGGGAAGATAGCATAAATACTATATTCGCTTTTCGCTTTGAAATTTTCGTGGTTACTTTATTAAAAAAATTCAATATAAAGTAGACAAATTAACTCAATTGATGCGCAGTTTCTTGTTCCCACTTGTTGAACACATTGTTCGATAAGTGGGAAATTTAAATCAATTTGACTGGAAATAAAAGTTTCAATATGGCGTCTGATATTTTTGTTTTTGCAATACTAAAACTACCTTAGTAAATCTGCCTTGCTATAATCTGTTAATAAAATGCCTCTACCTTTTGTTTATTAGTAAAAAATACAACCCTGCAACACTTGTAGCAAACTGTTCGAAAGTACTGTCAAATATAAGCCGTAAGTGTTATAAACTCGTGCCTCGTGGTCTTTTCTTGACATTTCTTAGTTCTTGTAAACAACGTGCATTTTTTGGAAGAAATTATCAAAGAAAACCCCAACTGTAGGCGAAAGTCCACTAATAGTGTGTATTTCTGGAGTAAAACAGTTCAAATTTTAACAATCACGTAAATAAAATGGGCTTCGGTGGCGGTGGAGGAGGACGTGGTCGTGGAGGTGGAGGTGGATTTGGTCGTGGTGGCGGAGGTGGTGGTAGAGGAGGCGGCGGTGGTTTTGGTCGTGGAGGTGGTGGTGGACGTGGCGGTGGAGGAGGTCGTGGCGGTTTTGGTGGTCGCGATCGCAATAACTTCAATCAAGGACCCCCAGATCGTGTTATACCTCTTGGCCATTTTGCCTACAAATGTGAGGACGATTTGGTGTGTAAAGTGGAAATTGATGATATTCCTTACTTCAATGCGCCAATCTTTCTGGAGAACAAAGAACAAATTGGCAAAATTGATGAAATTTTTGGTACAGTCAAAGACTACTCGGTGTCAGTGAAACTCTCGGAGAATATGAATGCCAGCAGTTTTAAACCACAACAGAAACTTTTCATTGATCCCTCAAAGTTGTTACCAATTGCAAGATTTCTACCCAAACCACCTCAACCTAAAGGAGCTAAAAAGAAGGGCCCTGCCGGTGGTGTTGGAGGAGGTAGAGGAGGTGGTGGTGGCCGTGGAGGATTTGGCGGTCGTGGTGGTGGTGGCGGCGGCCGCGGTGGTGGCTTTGGTCGTGGAGGAGGCGGCGGCGGACGTGGTGGTGGTGGCGGTTTTGGTCGAGGAGGTGGTGGCGGTGGATTTGGCCGTGGAGGTGGTGGCGGTGGACGTGGTGGAGGAGGCGGTCGTGGTCGCTGGTAATAGACTCAGGCTAAACCCTAATTTTAAGCAATCACTACTTGATTGTAGTTGTTAGAGAAAACATTCTAGTTTTAGGAGTATGTTAGAGATATAAAATTTTTAACTTTTCATTACATTTAAGTCCACAAGACCCATTTTTTTTTTAAACTGAAGGGAATACGTTCCCTACTAATGAATGAAATAACGACAAATAAAAAAAAATACGAAATATTTTTGTATGTATTTATATTTTGTTAAAAAGAATTCATTGAGAAAACAAAAGCATTTGGGACAAATAAATCTGTCTTTGAACTAAGCGAAGAGTTTCATTGGAGGGGGGATTTTTTTTTACTAACATTTTGTTCGAAATTTTATATTAAAAGCCTATAAATTGCACACCACTGTGTAAAACCCCTTATAGCCCATTCACTTTAGGCACGAAATCTACTAAAATATGGATTTCAAATTTCATTTGTATAAGGTAAAAGACAGTTATCTAGTTAAAATGGATTTTGGAAGTGTAATGTGACTGAGTTACTAGATAATTTCAGAATTCTGTTGGTTTAAAGAGGTGCCATTGTTTCTCGTTTCTCAATCTGCTACAAAAAGAAACCATTTATCGTTTATATAAAAGAAAATTCTACTTGATCCTTATGGAAAGTCTATGTGTTAAACGCATTGCATCAAGGTTCTACATTCGTAATTCATTTAATTTAGTTACTCTTAAGACGTTCAAGGTAAGATGGGTTCCTGGGATCTAAAACTCGACAAAACAATTTTTGTTAATTTCACTATCTACTTTTCATATTTCCCTAAAGAGGATTTATCCGCTTTTCATACTGTAATCTATTTAACTCTATGACTACAATAGCATCGATTACCAATATCTGGATTATTAACACAGTTTCTCCATCATCCCACTCAAACAACAATAAAATCGAACAATGGAAAGTCATTACATCTTGAAAACATATATTTTTGTCTTATTTTGCAAACTAATAAAATTATAACTTTTTTTTTAAATGCTAAGCATAACAAAATGTACGTGTAAAGAAAACAATTTGGAAGAATTTTTAATACACTAGCACTTCTATTGTGTTAATTTAGTCCATTTCTCACTTACGGCCCATAGCCATTTACCTAAAGTTTCGTTCTTTGCTTGAGGTGCAACATCCTTAAAATCACAATCGCTAAAATATTGACCACTTACTGTCTGCAAGTCTTCATCGAGGGCAGCATAAAGTGTAGTTTGAGCTCCATTTATTGGTGACTTTAGGAAAGGCCATGAAAGCGGCTTAAATATAAGACTAGCGAAAAAGGAGTTAAAGAAACCCATGTGACGGAAAAGTTCAGTATCCACAACACCTGGATGGAGGGCATTTACGGTGACACCAGTACCTAAGGACAACGAAAAAAAAATTAATTGATTTATATAAAACAAGTAAGTAAAGTTTAAAGTCGGGCGGGGCCGACTATATTATACCCTTCACCCCTATGTAGGTCAAAATTTGTGTTACCATCTCAACTACTTCACATTTGCTGGAAGCTATATAAAGGAGACAATTTTTTTACTTCTACAAAATCTCTAGAATTAAAATTTAAATCGGCTAACGCTATCCAGTTAATTGGAGGAAACTTCCATTGAAAATGGGTCTAAATATATTTCCATATTTCCCCAACTCCTGTGTACGTATATATGGGAGATATATATAATCTGAACCGATTTTGACTAAATTTGACATGTATAGTTAGAATAATAATTCTGCTATCTATGCGAAATTTCACGTAAATGGGAGTATAACCTTGGCCCCCCTGGTCATATGAGTGCAAATCGGACGAAAGATATATATGGGAGCCATATCTAAATCTGAACCGATTTCAACCAAATTTGGCACAATTACCGATACTACTAAACGTACTCCTTGTGCGAAATTTGAAGCAAATCACGGCAAAATCCTGGATTTTGAGTAAGTTCAAATCGGACGAAAGATATATATGGGAGCTATATCTAAATCTGAATCGATTTTGACCATATTTGGCACATACAATAATATCGTTAAAAGTACCGCTTGTGCAAATTTTGAAGTAAGTCAGGGCAAAACTCTGGCTTTTGAGACCATATAAGTCCAAATCGGGCGAAAGATATATATGTGAGCTATATCTAAATCTGAACCGATTTTAACAAAATTTGACACACTTAACGATACTATTAAACGTACACCTTGTGCAAAATTTGAAGCAAATCACGGCGAAACTCTGGCTTTTGTGGCCATATAAGTTAAATCGGACGAAAGATATATATGGGAGCTATATCTAAATTTGAACCGATTTCAATAAAATTTTCCAAGCATTGGTAGAATGCCAATTCTACCCTCTGTGCAAAATTTCACGAAGATCGGTAGTAAACTTTGGCCTCTGTGGTCATATGAATCTAAATCGGACGAAAGATATATATGGGAGCTATATCTAAATCTGAACCGATTTGGCTGATATTTTGCCAGATTTTCGATGTACGGTATTTCAAGAAAATCGGTTGATAAACACGCTAACTATGACCACATCGGGGATATATATATATATATATATATATATATATATATATATGGCAGCTATATCTAAATCTGAACCGATTTTTTCCAAAACCAATAGCGATTGTCTCTGTCCCAAGAAACGGCCCTATGCCAAATTTGAGGACGATCGGATTTAAATTGCGAGCTATACTTTGTGCACAACATTACATATACAGACAGACGGACGGACAGACAAACAGACAGACGGACATCGCTAAATCGACTCAGAATTTAATACTAAGCCGATCGGTATACTAAAAGATGGGTCTATGACCACTATTTCTTGGTGTTACATACAAATGAACAAACTTATTATACCCTGTACCACAGTAGTGGTGAAGGGTATAAAAATGTTCATTTCAAATCTATGGATAAGGATTACATGACATAAATTAATGTCTTAAGCATTTTCGAAATTTGCAAGGAAAATAATATTCCCGAAATAGTTTATACTTTTCTTTCGCGGGCATTCATTTAGGAAATAATAATTTTCGGACTAATTTCTATGATAGAAGAAAAAAGTTGCACTATAAGACCTTGGCCGACGTTATGATTATTATACGTAATATGAATTTTGTTCTTTTTAAACATACCTTCAAGCCTTTTGGCCAGCTCTCGTGTGAATAAAATATTTGCCAATTTACTTTGATTATAAGCCTTGCCTTCATCATAGGATTTTTCACTATTCAAATCACCAACATTTATTTCACCCCTTGTATGGGCCATGCTGGAGACAACAACAATACGACTTGGAGCAGATTTCTAAAGAGAAGAGAAAACCGAACCATTCAAGAATACTTTTTTAATAAGATCTACAAAGAATGTTTTCGTAACTAAACTCATGGAGTTACCATTTGATTTAAAGACCTACCTTAAGTACATCTAATAAAAGATTCGTTAATAGAAAGTGACCCATATGATTAACACCCAATTGCAATTCAAAGCCTTCCTTAGTCAAAGAACGAGGACAACGCATAACACCGGCATTATTTATTAAAATATCTAAACGTTTCTGTTCTGATTTGAATCTGGAAATGAAATACAGAAGAAAAAAAATTAATTTAATTAGCTAATATTCTAGATTAAGGAGATATTCTGGATTTATTTTGAACCAGATCAAATGGAATATCTCTTATTCAATAGCATCTCGCTGAGGAATTAGCCCAAAAGCTTTGTTTATTCATTTTCGTTTTTTTCTTACTTACTTTTCCACAAATTGTCTTATTGAATCTAATGAAGACAAATCACATTCTCTGCAATAGACATACTTATTACGAGATTCCAAAACAATTTCTTCTCTTGCCTATATATAAAAAAAAAAAAAAAAAAAAAACAAAAAAAAATATAGATTATAAAGAATTTATAACAAACTTTAAAGCAAATACCTCTTCACATTTTTTCATATCTCTGCAGGCCATATACACTGTGGCACCTCTTTTTGCTAATTCTCGTACTGTCTCTTTTCCAATACCTGTATTGGATCCAGTAACAATAACAACTTTTCCATCGGCTTTAGTGGGTTTCGTAAATTTACCACCTTGCATTAAATCTCTGGAAAGGATAGAAAAAAAGAGAGGATATTGATCTGATATTTATTTTTGCCATATATACTTTTTAAAGACATCAACTGTCCCAGCAAAAAATGGAGCACTATTTCAGCAGGTTTGTAAGGGAGAGAGGCAGTACCAACTGCTTACAAATCAACGGAATCAGCGCTGTGGGCGATGTCCCGATTTATAGCAGCTTCAACATAGCGCTGATATAATTGCTCATTTCAATAACAATATTGCCTAGAAGTGAGCAATATTGTCATTGGTGTGAAGGAAAACAGCATTACCTTTCGTGCATCTATACTACATGAATTGGTTGCAATAACGTAAACGAATGAACATAAACTTGTTTGATTACTCGTTTACGTTATTGCCACCAATGCATGCAGTGTGGATGCACTGCATACTTTATTGTATACCAAAAAGCGCAACTAAAATTTACTGCTGAAATATTTTTTGCTGGGGTGTAAATGAGGTATGATCCTGCGGGAAATGGATCAACGCTAAGATCGGACCCTGGACCCCATGACTAGACCCTGGTGTGTTTGGACCAGTCCCAGTTTTGTCACTTTAACATGGAGTTTTCATTGACGTGGTAAAGTTTTCACACTACTTAGAGTCCTACCGAAGGACTAGTCTTGCGACTATTTAGTAGGACAAGTCCTCATGAATCATTCTGGAACAAACTCCTAGAAACCAGTTTCATTTTAAGCGTCCAAATCGCATCACAAAGGAAACCCTCTGGGTACATATTGAACAATAAAAAGGTAAAAACGATGACATTTTTTGGGAATAATTCCCCCAAAAAATCGAGGGAGTTGTAACCAAAAGGCATCATTTCTCTGTAATTTCCGGTCAAAAACCTTGAACTAAAATTGATAATGGAATGCATCCAACTACTATGGTCACAGATCTGTACATATTTTAAAAATTCTTTTATATAGAAAATAGAGGTTTTACATTTAAGATATAATATCCCTTCCTGTTTTAATGTAGGTGCTTGTTTCTTAAAGGAGCAATAATGCGAACATTTGTCCCGCGTGGCGTAAAAAGCTGAAGAAATTTACTAGCTTTTTTCATCCGTTTTGATGAAATATATCCAATTCGGGCATAGGTGTTCTTTAAATATATTTATGCCTTCTTTATGAACTTTGTTCAGGCTACTCTGGGCCACAGATCTTTTCCTACGCCCTTTTTGGTAGCCACCTTCGACAAAGAAGCGTAGCACCTAATCTTACTAGTGGAGATAATCCAAAAGACTTGGGGTTGAGGTGGAATGTGGGCGGCTAATACATCCAACAGGTATTTGAAGGCTGGATTATTTACCTTATAATATTGTATCACAATGGACTGAATAGTCTAAGTGAGTCCGAATCAATTCGGGCTGCCACTTTAACCCATAAATCCCATGAACTAAGTAACAACCTCTTCATGTACAAGTATGTAGTTACAACGTTTCAGGCAACTCAAGTGGGTTAATGGCATCGCGTAGTTTTCTCCTTTCTATCCTTTAGACCTTGTTACGTTGATACACCTCTCCTCAGCTACTACCATAAACACGGCACTAAACATTTTTGACGTTTTTCGCATTTAACTCAACTTTTACACCAATTTAATACAATTTCAATTCAAATTTCTAATATTAAAAATTTATTAAAATAAAACAGTTGAAGTAAAACAGCTGACTTCGAATGCTCTGAACTATATTTCTCCCTTGTTATTCTCTTCTCCTACTGTTTGGAATAGGAGGATTTTATTCCCGGGGAAAATGGATTCCCCGAGAACACATTCCCTAGGGAATATTCAGAATTGGGCTAATCCTGAATCCATTTCAAGGATATGTCACCAATTACCAAACATTTTATAGCTGATAGTATATTTGGCCCATTTCAAATGATGAGTGATGACTACTAAATGTCTTAGCAATAAAGTTTTGTTGCTATTTACAAAAAGTCATAGATATTTTGCACAATTTCATTTATAACTTACTTAACAAAACAAGCCACTCCCACAGTTGTACCGGCAACACTTGTCCAAAATACTGGACGACTTTTGAGAAATTTAAACAATCCTTCCATGCTTAATTCCTATGATATGTTTAAAATGGCAAAACACTTTTCTAGAAGTACTTGGGCAAAAATCAGAAATTGTTTTAGAATTTGATAACAGGTTATAGCCAGATAAAGTTTTTTTTTGCCAATAACAATTCGATCTATAGGGGGGAACAGCTGATTTTAATGTGTCAAGTTACCATTTACACGAAAGCTATATATATGCGTGTTAAGCATTAGGGGTGTTTTCTTTTTGCACTGGATACAACATTTGTATGGGCTATCCAGAACATCGTTGCACTGGTGTTCTATCCAGAACATCTCATCAGTGCAAGTCGCGCCGATCTTGCCAGATTGTGTTTTGATAAAGTGACGCTTCATCGATTCACAATAGCACTTTATTGTGACTAATTTATGGAAAAACATGTAATTCAAAGTGGTATAGTGTCATAAATAATCGCAGCAGTAAATATTTTTATTACTAATTGGAGCATTTCATACATTAAATTGCAAGATTTCACTTCTTTTCTGTGATTGTTTTTGAACAGCTGATGGCAGTGTTGCATATTTTTGGAGATGTCCTGGATAAACGAGTACTCTGTTTTCTTTTAGTCCTTCACGGCTTAGGGTATCCAGTGCTAAAAGAAAACAGCCCTATTATGAGTGACAATCAGTGTTGCCAATAGATTTGTTTTAAAATACGCGGTCAAATAATGCGCCCAAAGAAACTTGTTTGTATAAACAGCAGATATATATGCTAAAACAGCAGAAATTGTGCTGAAAATGGGAAAAAGTTACTATTTGCTGAAATAGCAAAAGTATAATAGATTAGTGTGGATATTAAGTTCGTGTTTAGCCGCTAGAATCGAAAATAAATCTGTAAAAGCAGAATAAAATTAAAAAAAATTGGAAAATGAACTAAAAAATTGCTTTTCTTTCAAAATAAATTAAAGAAAAATAACAATAAAAAGAATATCTATTGTATTAGCTCTAAAATCTCACTATATCTCAAATTAAGGCATAAAAGCAAACGAAATTTTTGCTGATTGAATTTAGGAGTTTTCGATGATATGTAAAAATTAAATGAATGGAATGTAAAAAAATGTTTTTTTTTTTTTTTAAATAGTAAAATAAAAATACATGACAAACGGCTTTATTCGTATTTAAAAAAATAAATTTTGCATTTTATTTATGACTTATTTATATATATATATATATATATATATATATATATATATATTTTTTTTTGGATTTACAAAAGCACCAGCAAATAAAATATTTTTCTTATTCCAAATAAAGTACAGAAAGGGATGGTTAGCATTGAACTCTGGTGGCATACAGCACAACATAATTTCCATTGCAGTAGAAGCTGCAGCTTCTGCTCCTTGTTCGTTTATTTCAATTGATGTTTTGTGCATTACTTTGGATATATGAATTTGCACCTCTGACTTAAAGATATTGCTTAGGTCTGCACCATGATCAAATGCATTGATGATGCCAATCTGAAAAGTAAAGTGTATTGAAGTAAAGGGTGATTTGTTAAGAGCTTGATAACTTTTTTAAAAAAAAAAACGCATAAAATTTGCAAAATCTCATCGGTTCTTTATTTGAAACGTTAGATTGGTCCATGACATTTACTTTTTGAAGATAATTTCATTTAAATGTTGACCGCGGCTGCGTCTTAGGTGGTCCATTCGGAAAGTCCAATTTTGGGCAACTTTTTCGAGCATTTCGGCCGGAATACCCGAATTTCTTCGGAAATGTTGTCTTCCAAAGCTGGAATAGTTGCTGGCTTATTTCTGTAGACTTTAGACTTGACGTAGCCCCACAAAAAATAGTCTAAATGCGTCAAATCGCATGATCTTGGTGGCCAACTTACCGGTCCATTTCTTGAGATGAATTGTTCTCCGAAGTTTTCCCTCAAAATGGCCATAGAATCGCGAGCTGTGTGGCATGTAGCGCCATCTTGTTGAAACCACATGTCAACCAAGTTCAGTTCTTCCATTTTTGGCAACAAAAAGTTTGTTAGCATCGAACGATAGCGATCGCCTTTCACCGTAACTTTGCGTCCAACAGCATCTTTGAAAAAATACGGTCCAATGATTCCACCAGCGTACAAATCACACCCAACAGTGCATTTTTCGGGATGCATGGGCAGTTCTTGAACGGCTTCTGGTTGCTCTTCACTCCAAATGCGGCAATTTTGCTTATTTACGTAGCCATTCAACCAGAAATGAGCCTCATCGCTGAACAAAATTTGTCGATAAAAAAGCGGATTTTCTGCCAACTTTTCTAGGGCCCATTCACTGAAAATTCGACGTTGTGGCAGATCGTTCGGCTTCAGTTCTTGCACGAGCTGTATTTTATACGGTTTTACACCAAGATCTTTGCGTAAAATCTTCCATGTGGTCGAATAACACAAACCCAATTGCTGCGAACGGCGACGAATCGACATTTCACGGTCTTCAGCAACACTCTCAGAAACAGACGCAATATTCTCTTCTGTACGCACTGTACGCATTCGTGTGGTTGGTTTAATGTCCAATAAAGTAAACTGAGTGCGAAACTTGGTCACAATCGCATTAATTGTTTGCTCACTTGGTCGATTATGTAGACCATAAATCGGACGTAAAGCGCGAAACACATTTCGAACCGAACACTGATTTTGGTAATAAAATTCAATGATTTGCAAGCGTTGCTCGTTAGTAAGTCTATTCATGATGAAATGTCGAAGCATACTGAGCATCTTTCTCTTTGACACCATGTCTGAAATCCCACGTGATCTGTCAAATACTAATGCATGAAAATCCTAACCTCAAAAGAATCTCCCTTTATAAATACCAATCTCGACAGAAAATGTATATTACGCTTTAAAGGTGGGTATTAAGTTCGAGTTTAGCCGCTAAAAACGTAATTTTTTCACGATTACTTTTCTTTTTTCACCCATTTTAAGTAATACAAACTTTGTGAACATTTGCTTTGGGCTTTTCCCCATCAAGTTATAATAAAATTTGCAACAAATATATATAATTTCATGCATTTTTCTTACTGATTTAGTTTTCACTTTAGCGATTTTAGCGGCTAAACTCGAACTTAATACTCACCTTTAAATCGTAATTTTTTCACTAAAGTGAAAACTAAATCTGTAAAAAAGGCATACAATTATACATATTTGTTGCAGACTTCATTGTAACTTGATGGGAAATAGCCCAAAGCAAATTTTCACAAAGTTTGTATTCCTTAAAAAGGATTAATTAAAGAAAAGTAATCGTGAAAATATGACGATTTTAGCGGCTAAACTCGAACTTAATACCGACCTTTAGTCACAAAATTATATTAATCCATTGATTTATAAACAAATCTTACACCCAAAGATATTTGTTAGTAGGGACAGCAGAAAAGTCTGCTAAACCAGCAGAAAGTCTGCTGAAAAAGGGACAGCAGTCACTGTTTGCTGAAATAGCAAACATTTCCTGTTATTTTTGAAGCTCGATTACACTAAAACATATTTTATTTTGGCTAAAACAAATAAAAATGTCACCTTAGGAGCTATCCTAACATAATTAAAACAATATTTTATGAATATCTATAGTATTTCACCAAAAATCTGAATATTTATCGAATTGAGGCATAACAGCAAACAAAATGTTTGCTGATCGTATTTAGGAGCTTGTAAGTATATTACAGTGCAAAAATATACCAAAAACTATTTTTAGTTCTTAAATATGTTTTGGGGAAAAATTTATAACCTAAAAATTTTATAAATTGTTCTTCATTTGGCCCTGAAGTACAAATATATAACAGCAAACATCGACTGCTGTTTTTAGCGTACTTTTTTCTATGAGAGTAGAATCATTCGTGTGTACAAAAAAAATTATATTTAAAAAAATATAAAAAAAAATAATAATTTAATAGAAAATTTGATTTTATTAAAACAAAATGCATGTACGTATAAAATACATCCGAACATAACATATAGTAGACACATCAAAAAATTCTGATAAACCAGCAAAAAGTCTGCTTAAAATGGGGAAAGCAGTCAATGTTTGTTAAAATAGAAATTTTTGAAACTCGATGTTGAGTTAGACCATGAATTTCAAAAATATAACAGCAAACACCAACTGCTGTTTTCCGCAGACTTTTTTCTATGAGAATATATTTATTGGATTTACAAAAGCACCAGCAAATAAAATATTTTTCTTATTCCAAATAAAATAGAAGAAGGGATGATTGGCTTCAAACTGCGGCGGCATACAATACAAAGCGATTTGGACCCCTGTGGAAGCTGCTGCTTCTGCTCCATGTTCGTTTATTTCAATAGATGACTTGTGAATTACTTTGGATATTTGAAGATTTGTCTCTGATAATAAAATATTGCTTAGATCTGCCCCATGATTAAATGCATTAATGACACCAATCTGGAAAGCGTAATAACATGAGATTCAGAATTTTGTTTTTTTTTTTGTTGAAAATTCTAGTGAATATAAGATAAAATTCAAAATTCTATAAAAAGCAATGTATATTCACAATTGCGTCTATTGTGTTGACATTCACAATCACAAAAATTTTTGTAATTCAAATAATTCTAAATTTTCTATGAAAATTTTTGTAGATTCGTGTTTCACAAATCTTCCTTTAGTAAATTCATATTTTCCATAAGAAACCGAAAGTAAATTTTTGGTTGAATTAAAATTTTCCATAAATATTCGAATTAATTCAAATGTTCTATTTTTGTAAAAAAAAACAATTTATACAAAAGTATAAATATTAGAAAAATTTTAATAATTTTTTTCTTATAAATCGAGTTAAAAGTAATCATTTTTATTAAAAAAATAATAGAAATTAAGTAAAAAAGAAATAATTTTTGTACAAAAATTTGAATTATTTTATTAGAAACCAAATAAAAAAACAATAATTTTTATATAAAAAATACAGTTATTTTAAATTTGAATAATTGAATAATTTTCTATAAAAATTGAATGGAAATTTAAGAAATTTATGATTATTATCAAAATAATTTCATTATTATATTTCACTTTTGTAAAATCGAAATTCGAATATTAATTTGTATTAATTATAAGTTTAATATAAAAATATATTTATAGTTATATCTACAAATATAGGGAATGTGTACACACAAAAAAAAAATTTTCTGATTCAATCACCAAATTAATTGATCCAATTAATTTTTTAATTGAAATGTCTTCAATCACGAAAATGATAGTATCAATCACAGTTTTAATTGGGCATAGAAAAAATTCTTGATTAAAAAATTAATTGATTTTTTCAGCAAATTTCAATTAATTTTTTAATTGATTCAATTAAAATTTAATTGATGTTGATTGCAAAACTCATTTAATTTATTAATTAAAAAAGGTAACTATTTTTAATTACTTTCTGAATTGGCTTAGGGTTTTTATTTGGATTAACAAATGATTGTTTGAAATACATTTTTAATTAGTCTTCCGAATTAGATTAAAAAGTTAATTGTATCAATTAATTTTTTAATTACAAATTTTTAAATTTTCAATCATTGACTTAATTAACTTAATGTTTCTATCATGATTAAAAAGTTAATTGTATCAATTAATTTATTAATTGAAAAAATTTTCAACTTCAATTAACTTTTTAATTGGAAATATTTTGGTGATATTTTTTTCTGTGTATGTATGTACAAAATATTGGTTTCTCAGTTATTGACTTAACCAAGGGCAGGAGGCCTACGAAGAGCACCGGCAAACATAATATTCTTTTTATTCCAAATGAAGTAGAAAAATCTTCGATTTCCATTGAATTGCCTTGGCATGCAATAGAATTCACCCAATACACCAGTAGCCGCAGCAGCTGCTGTGCCTTCTTCATTTACTTCAATACTAGTTTTATGGAAAATTTGCGAAATTTTTAAGGCCTCTGGGGATAGAAAAAGATTGGCGAAATTGGCCGTTTGCTGGAAGGCTTTGGAAATACCCATCTGTAAATATTTGATATTTTGAAGTTACTGAATGAGGTTATCCCTTTGGTATAAAATAAGATAGAAACCAATTTAATTTTATCAAAAATCTATTTATTAAAAATTGGTTTTGACTTGACAATGGAAAAAAAAAACATTTCTTCTAATATTTAAAAAAATATCACACTTCAACTCTCCGTTGATGGTTTTACAAAAGCTCCAGCAAAAAGTATGTTTTTTTTATTCCAAATAAAATAAAAGAATGCATTGTCGGCAGAAAATGTTCTGGGCATACAACGTAATTGAATGCGTAAGCCCGTTGCAGCTGCTGCCTCACATCCTTCTTCATTTACTTCTATTGCTGTCTTGTGTAAAACTTGAGCGACATAAAGGCCTTGGGCAGATTCCATCATATTACTCAGATCAGCTGGACCAAAAGCGGCTTTGATACCCATCTGAAAGAGAATGAATGGAAGAGACTTGCCATGAAATTCTATGAATTTTGGTTGTAGATTTCAAGCATAGGCTTGGCCAAATTAATTAATTAAAAATTTCCATGAAAATTCATAATCGAAAAAAAATCAAATTTTCTATGACAATAAGAAAAAAAAAATATATATTTTTAAGGAAAACTAAAAAAATCAAATTTCTATGAAAAGTCTAAAGTTTTCTTTGAAAATTCAAATAAATTCATATTTCCTTTGAAAGTATGAATAAATTAAATTTTTCTTTCAAAATTCGAAAAAATTCATATTTTCTATTAAATTCAAATAAATTCATATTTTCTTTAAAAATTCGTATGAATTCAAATTTTTTATAAAAATTCGAATAAAATAACATTTTTCCATAAAAATTCGAATATATTAAAATTTTCTATGAAATTTAGAATTCAAATTCAAATAAATTCATATTTTCTTTAAAAATTCGTATGAATTCAAATGTTTTATGAAAATTCGAATAAATTAATAATTTTCCATAAAAATTCCAATATATTAAAATTTTCTATGAAATTTCGAATTCAAATTCAAATAAATTCATATTTTCTATTAAAATTCGTATGAATTCAAATTTTTTATGAAAATTCGAATAAATTAAAATTTTCCACAAAATATTCGAATATATTAAAATTTTCTATGAAATTTCGAATAAATTCAAATTTTCTATGTAATTTCGATTGAAATAAAATTTTCTAAGAAAATACGAATCGATTCAAATTTGCAATGTTAACTCGAAAAATTCAAATTTATTATGAAAATTCGAATAAATTCATATTTTCTATGAAAATGCGAATAAATTCATATTTTCTATGAAAATTCGAATAAATTCATATCTTCTATGAAAATTCGAATAAATTCAATTTTTCTATGAAAATTCTATTATATTAAAATTTTCTATGAAATTTCGAATATATTCAAATTTTCCATGAAATTTCGGTTGATTTAAACTTTTTTTAAGAAAATTCGAACAGATTCAATTTTGCTATGTTAACTCGAATAAATTATTTTCTATTACAATTAATATGAATTCAAATTTTATATGAAAATTCGAATATATTTTCTATGAATCGGAGATGTCATAAAAAAATTAAATTTCTCTGAAAGGTCTAAAGTGTTCTTTGAAAATTCAAATATATTCTTTCTTTGAAAATTCGAAGAAATTAAATTTCTCTTTCAAAATTCGAATAAATTCATATTTTCTATAAAATTCAAATAAATTCATATTTTCTATTAAAATTCGTATGAATTCAAATTTTTTATGAAAATTCAAATAAATTAAAATTTTCCATAAAAATTCGAATATATTAAAATTTTCTATGAAATTTCGAATTCAAATTCAAATAAATTCATATTTTCTTTTAAAATTCGTATGAATTCAAATTTTTTATGAAAATTCGAATAAATTATAATTTTCCATAAAAACTCGAATATATTAACATTTTCTATGAAATTTCGAATAAATTCAAATTTTCTATGTAATTTCAATTGAATTAAAATTTTCTCAGAAAATACGCAATTTGCAATGTTAACTCGAAAAATTCATATTTTCTATGAAAATTCGAATAAATTCATATTTTCTATGAAAATTCGAATAAATTCATATTTTCTATGAAAATTCGAATAAATTCATATCTTCTATGAAAATTCGAATAAATTCAATTTTTCTATGAAAATTCTATTATATTAAAATTTTCTATGAAATTTCGAATATATTCAAATTTTCCATGAAATTTCGGTTGATTTAAACTTTTTTTAAGAAAATTCGAACAGATTCAATTTTGCTATGTTAACTCGAATAAATTATTTTCTATTACAATTAATATGAATTCAAATTTTATATGAAAATTCGAATATATTTTCTATGAATCGGAGATGTCATAAAAAAATTAAATTTCTCTGAAAAGTCTAAAGTTTTCTTTGAAAATTCAAATATATTCTTTCTTTGAAAATTCGAAGAAATTAAATTTCTCTTTCAAAATTCGAATAAATTCATATTTTCTATAAAATTCAAATAAATTCATATTTTCTATTAAAATTCGTATGAATTCAAATTTTTTATGAAAATTCAAATAAATTAAAATTTTCCATAAAAATTCGAATTTATTAAAATTTTCTATGAAATTTCGAATTCAAATTCAAATAAATTCATATTTTCTTTTAAAATTCGTATGAATTCAAATTTTTTATGAAAATTCGAATAAATTATAATTTTCCATAAAAAACTCGAATATATTAACATTTTCTATGAAATTTCGAATAAATTCAAATTTTCTATGTAATTTCTATTGAATTAAAATTTTCTCAGAAAATACGCAATTTGCAATGTTAACTCCAAAAATTCAAATTTATTATGAAAATTCGAATAAATTCATATTTTCTATGAAAATTCGAATAAATTCATATTTTCTATGAAAATTCGAATAAACTCATATCTTCTATGAAAATTCGAATAAATTCAATTTTTCTATGAAAATTCTATTATATTTTCCATGAAATGTCGGTTGATTTAAAATTTTTTAAGAAAATTCGATAGATTCAATTTTGCAATGTTAACTCGAGTAAATTCAAATTTTCTTCAAAATTTCGAATAAATTCAAATTTTCTTTGAAAATTCGAATAAATTCATATTTTCTATTAAGTTTAAATAAATTCATATTTTCTATTAAAATTAATATGAATTCGAATTTTATATGAAAATTCGAATATATTAAAATTTTCTATGAATCGGAGATGTCATAAAATCGGACAGAAAAAAATCCGTGGTTTTTCTTTATTTTTCTTTGCAAAAAAATTATTTGTTATAGTTAAATTTTATTATTCTTTACGAAATGAAATTTTCATATTTTTAAGTATATCTCAAACATTTTATGAACTAAAAGTGGTTATAAAGTTCAATGACCGTACACATTAGTTCAAAATAAACTAAAGCAGAAGAAAATTTTCATAACTTCGTGTGTAACTTCGTAAACTGAAGTTCAAATGTACAACAGGGCCTTTATTTTTTCCTGGTTTTAACAACGATTTGTGGAAATCTCAAAATGTGGAGTACAATTTAGTTCAATTTTCGCACGAGTTAGTTCATTTTTCCTATAAAACAGTTCACTTTTTTTCGTTGTAGATATTTTGAATTCACTCGAATTTTCATAGAACTTTTTGAATTCGAATGTAATAAAACCAAGAGAGTTCACGTTAGCGGAAATGTTCACTTTAGCGAACTTCAGCGAATTTCAGAACAAAACATAGCCATATTCAGGAGAATTACACGTTCTAGCGTGATAGTCTTTTATTTTTTTATTAGTAATATAAAAAACATAATTTAAATTTATGAAAAAATTAAAAATAAATAGATCGGAAAAATATCAGTGGGTACATTCCGTACGCAATATTAATTAAGACTTAAAATGCACGAACTAGATCTCTAAAACCATCCGTAGGTGTATTTGAAATTGTGTTTGGCATTGTGAATCTGAATCAAATTTTATGTTTTTCAGCGTTACGGAGTAGTTTGTGTAGGAAAAAACGTGTTCTCGTTAAGCGGTGTTCACGTTACAGCGAGTGCACTGTATGTATATTCGAAATAGTATATATTGTTTGAATTTGACGCATGCAGGTCTTTTAAAAATGCAATAAAACTACTTCCAAAGATAAATTATTAGAGAATTCAATATTTATCGATTGCCAGATATTTAAAGCTATTTGCCGTTTCTTTATCACCGAACATTCCTTGAGAATGCAATTGCGATAGCGGACATGATGCAGATACACACTTATAACTCATAATTCACTCTGGATTCTCATCCCCTCCGAAAATCTCTTACACCTACAATTCTTTTGTGTTACGCTCACAAATTCCTATTATCTCTTTATGTCAGCACACACACATACATATATTTATCTTTATATCACTCTCCCTCTCTCTCGGTACTTACCTCTTTCAAGACATCCGATAATTCAATGGAATATTCAATTTTAAATTTGGGAAATCTAACAACCATATCGTTCATAGTCCTTAGTTGACTATCCAAATCCAATAGATTCGTAGTCTTCAATTTCTCAGCCAAGGCATTTAAGCCATCACGTTTGAATGGGAGTATTACAAACATACTCAAATCAGAATCCTTATAGGGCAATTCCAAAGCTTCACACTCTAAATCGGGTAAAAAGCCATAACGGAATTTCGATTGGAGACGCATAAATTTCGCTTTTACCGATTCCTCTTCATTCAGCCAGAAATCATCTTCGGCAGTGTTTTCTTCATCGAATTTCTCTTGCCATTCCCCCTTGAAGTGAAGAGCATTGAGTAGTACTACACGGGTATCTGGACCCAAGGCATCAGCTGAAATTAAATCGGTAATTTTACCGGCAGTTTTAGATTCTACCCAACTATTTATGTTTTGAGCAGCCAATTGGCTTTGGACAAAATCCACAGACTCTGCTTCAGCATGATACTTTTCTTTGGTGAGAGCTGCATATTCTGGTTTAATGGCATTTC
The DNA here is from genome assembly GCF_050003625.1 of Haematobia irritans. Taxonomy (NCBI): domain Eukaryota; kingdom Metazoa; phylum Arthropoda; class Insecta; order Diptera; family Muscidae; genus Haematobia; species Haematobia irritans. The sequence continues at coordinate 153,002,480 of NC_134401.1, forward strand.
CCTCTTGAACATAAACTTTATTGGCCATTTTGACTAGATTGCTATCTTGATATTTCTCTAGAACATGATGGAATGTTTCGGCCACCTCTTTGGGACATTTGGAGATGAATTTCATAGCCGTAGCTATTTCATCGGCAGTAGGTCCTTTGGCCCCTGAAAAGGCCAAAGCCATGGCGGTCTGTATGGATAACGGTGAAATGAGAACATTCTCCTTATTAGTGGAAGCCTTGAGTTTATCGAAAAGTTCCAATGTCAATTCAGCTCCACCACGGGCAAATTTCAAATCATTTTCGGTCATTTTGGTTAAAACAGCGTATTGCAGCAAGCTCCTTCTTTTTTAAATTTAAATGATAAAAATGATGTCACGCTATTTGAAACAATTGGACGGTGGTTGTTGTATTGAATGCGTTCGTTCTGTATAAATAACTTTGCCCGAGTACTGTCTTCTCCGGAATGCTGCATATTAACATTTCAAGTTCTGTTTTTACCTTTGAGCGAGTAAAATCTCTACGATTTTGTTTCTCATCCACAACTCTTTGGGACTCTCTTCGCTTGTGTTGATTTTTTATGAGGGCACAAGTTTGCCGATTGCTCCCCAAAAGAGATTTTGCTGATGATGAGTCAAACAGAAAATAAATACAAACATTTGTGTAAATTCCGTAGTCCCCCTTGCATTGACATTGAATTTCCTAAAGTGAATTTGTTTTGTTTTGACGGCATTTGTTGATATTGTGTGGAGTAATTACTTGGAAATGTTTAGCCTAGCATGAGTTAAAGTATCGGCTAAGGGAGACAGCATGTCATCTGAATAATAAACAGCAGATTTTGTACCCTCCACTGTTCTACGAGGCTATCGAAAACTTTAGTAGATGGTATCTGGAAGTATTTAAAAAGGAGTGTCTTTGGAACCTTGATAAATAGGAGAGGTATTGTTAGTTCTACGAAAAGTAAATATGTACTATAAATAAACAATATAATGAAAGGTTTCATGGGGCCATTTACAAAAGCTCTGAATCTATTGTTTAGAAAATAATAAAAAGAAAATAATATTTAATTTATAGTTTATTTTTTTTTTATTCTACCATATTTATATTTTTTAATTTTTAATTCAGAAAAACAATAACTAAATAAAAGAAATAATTAATTAAGGTTTATTGGGATCATTCACAAAAGCTCCGGCAAATAAAATCGTCTTTTTATCCCAAATCCAATATAAAAATGGATGATCTGCCACAAATTTGTATGTTCGAGGGGCACAACGCTTAGCAATGCGACATGCGGTAGCAGCAGCCGCCTCAGTTCCTTCTTCGTTAACTTCAATACAAGCTTTGTGGATTACATTTGATATGGAAAGACCTTCGGCGGGATCTAATAGGTTACTAAAATCTCCACTACCATCAAAAGCTTTCCTAATGCCCATCTAAAAAATAAACAAACAAAAAAAAAAAAAATAAAATAAAAATAATTAAAAACATGTTGTAGTGGATAATTGAGTTTCCATTAAACCATCGTGGCGAGCACATCGTTTTCTTTTCTTCCTTCGCCTTTATCTTTAATGTACAATTAGGAGTCGTTGTACAGGTGGATTCATATATAACAACTAAAGTATTATAATTAAATATTTATTATTTTTTTATGTTATCTACTTAGGGTGGATGCAGCTTTTGTATTTTACTTCCACTGTTGTTGTGGATTGCAAATGACGCAAGTTATTTTTGTCTATTGATGCTGACAAAAAAATAAATATCTGTACATTTTTAAGATTAGAAACTAGAAACAACAAAAAATTATATACATATTTAAAGAACCAAATATTTATATAAATGGCGATATTGTATTTATTAAAAGGAATTGAAACAAGTACATACGGCCGCAAGTTCGGCCAGGCCGAATCTTATGTACCCACCACCATGGATTGCGTAGAAACTTCTACGAAAGACTGTGATTTAGTCCATACATGGTATATATTAAACAAAAAAGTTATGTATAGTTAAGTCTACAAATAATTACGAATCGATATGGACTTTTTGTACGCACACACAGAGAAGAGATTGGTTGGAAATCGGTTGAAGTAATGAATATTCTACATTTATAATTAAATATCAATTGCCCCAATCTATGTACTATATTTGCAATCATACGTGGGTCTCTACTACAATGTTTCGATTATTTCAATGGATTTACGTTTGTGATAGAAGACAGACAGTTGTAGGAGCTAAATGTCTCTACTTTAAAAAATTTTGCCCGTATTCGGATGATACAACCTACCGCAATTAATTGTCATAACTGTCACTTTGTTATCACAACTTACGGATGGCTTTCACAACCGAATGCCATTTGAATTATTGTACAAATGTCATTTCTACTAAAATATTAATTTCATGTCTAAGGAAGACGTATTTTTTTAATTTTTAATCTTCTGGAGAACACGGAATGTAATGCATCGGATGAGAAATACACTTCCTCAATGGTCAAGGAGTGCTCCGAGACACCACTTTAATGTACCAATCTTCACAGTTCCAAGAGGTATTTAACCCTAGCATCCAGTCTGTCATTTGATCAATTAATCAAAACTTTTGTCTTTTAGATTAGTAAATTACTGGCCACTGGCCAGAGAGGTTGACAACTTAATTCCGTGCTAAAGCAAATAACATATAAACTCTCTCGATAGCTGGCGACGTCGGCAACAAGTAAATATTTGTAATCTGCTATACTCTCAATATGCTAGTAACGATCAGTACAAATCAGCTAAACAGGTGCAGATGTTCATGCAATATGTTACGAGATGAGTCTTCAAGTAAATTTCTTGTGTGTCCTCCATTGTGATGGGTATTATACCCTCCACCATAGGATGGGGTGGAGGGTATCGAGATATTGCTCTGAGTATATATATTCTTAAAGTATATATATTCTTAGTCATGCTGAAATTCTGAGTCGATCTAGCCATGTCCGTCCGTCTATTGAAATCACGTTAACTTCCGAACGAAACAAGCTATCGACTTCAAACTTGACACAAGTAGTTGTTATTGATGTAGGTCGGATGGTATTGCAAATACATATTGCCCCCATATAAAACGACCCCCAGATTTGGCTTGCGGATCCTCTTAGAGAAGCAACATTCATCCGATTCGGTTGAAATTTGGTACGTGGTGTTAGGTCCATATCGGTCCGTAATTATATTTAGTCACCATATAAACCGATCCCCAGATTTGACCTCGGGAGTCTCTTGGAGGAGCAAAATTCATCCGATCCGATTGAACATTGGTACGTGGTGTTAGTATATGGTATTCAACAAACATGAAAAATTGGTCCATATCGGTCTATAATTATATATAGCCTCCATAGAAACCGATCCACAGATTTGACCTCCGGAGCCCCATAACATAATTCATTCGACTCGGTTGAAATTTGGTACATTGTGCCAGTAAATAGCCGCTATCAACCATACAAAGCCTGATCCATATCGGTCTATAGTTATATAGCCCCCATATAAAACAAACCCCATATTTCAATTCTAACTCTCTAATTACCGTGCAAAAGTTCATATCGGTTCGATCTTTCTGCGTATTTAGTTGTTTTCGATACGAATATATATTAATTAATTTATTAATCAATTTTTATTTTGTTTGTAGTAAAAATTTTTTGCCACATAGGATGATGCGCAAATTCATGGCGAAGGATATACGAGCTGATTTACAACCAACTTAATCGTTAAAAATTATAAATTGTAATTTTCATAATTTGATATGAAATACAATGAGTTAAGATTTATTTTCATTTCATATTTTTAAATAAAATAAAATATAATATTTAATTGGGAAGGAATTGGTTTTTAATTTGGCCATGAGTATTATTAAGGTTGGGCAACACAACCGAATGATGAAGGTAGCTACAACCAATGTCGTCGGCAGACCCAACCAATACCACATTAGGCATTAGTTGTGTCGACCGAATCAGTCGGGTGACACAACTGCCAACTGATAGTTGCTACAACTGCAAAAAGGAGGTTGGCAATAAATTCGGTTGTCACAACCAATCTGTATTGTCTGTGTAGAGAGCCAGAATTGAAATATGGGGGTCGCTTATATGGGGGCTATATACAATTATGAACTTGATATGGACCAATTTTTGTGTGATTGGGGATCGATTTATCTGAGGGCCATATATAACTATAGACCGATATGGACCTAGTTAGGCATGGTTGTTAACGACCATATACTAGCACAATGTACCAAATTTCAACTCACTCGGATGAAATTTGCTCCTCCAAGAGGTTCCAAAACCAAATCTCGGGATCGGTTTATATAGGGCTATGTACGATTATGGACTGATATGGACCACTGTTGGCATGGTTGTTAAATATTATATACTACCACCACGTACCAAATTTCAAGCAGATCGGATGAATTTTGCTTCTCCAAAAGGCACCGGAGGTTAAATCTGGGGATCGGTTTATCCCATATAATATATAATTATGGACTGATAGGAACCAATTCCGGCATGGTTGTTGGATACCATATACTAACATCACGTACCAAATTTCAACCGAATGGCAAGAATTTTGCTCTTCCAAGGGGCTCTGGAGGTCAAATCTGGGGATCGGTTTATATGGGGCCTATATATAATTATGGACCGATATCGACTAATTTTTGCATGGGATTTTGAGGCCATATATTAACACCACGTACCAAATTTCAACTGAATCAGATGAATTTTGGTCTTCCAAGAGGTTCCGGAGGTCAAATCTGGTGATCGGTTTATATGGGGGCTATATATAATTATGAACCGATGTGGACCAATTTTTGCATGGTTGTTAAAGTCCATATGCTAACATCACGTACAAAATTTCAGCCGGATCGGACGAAATTTGCTTCTCTTAGCGGCCTCGCAAGCCAAATCGGGGGATCGGTTTATATGGGGGCTATATATAATTATGGACCGATGTGGACCAATTTTTGCATGGTTGTTAGAGACCATATACTGACACCATGTCTAAGGAAGACGTATTTTTTTAATTTTTAATCTTCTGGAGAACTCGGAATGTAATGCATCGGATGAGAAATACACTTCCTCAATGGTCAAGGAGTGCTCCGAGACACCACTTTAATGTACCAATCTTCACAGTTCCAAGAGGTATTTAACCCTAGCATCCAGTCTGTCATTTGATCAATTAATCAAAACTTTTGTCTTTTAGATTAGTAAATTACTGGCCACTGGCCAGAGAGGTTGACAACTTAATTCCGTGCTAAAGCAAATAACATATAAACTCTCTCGATAGCTGGCGACGTCGGCAACAAGTAAATATTTGTAATCTGCTATACTCTCAATATGCTAGTAACGATCAGTACAAATCAGCTAAACAGGTGCAGATGTTCATGCAATATGTTACGAGATGAGTCTTCAAGTAAATTTCTTGTGTGTCCTCCATTGTGATGGGTATTATACCCTCCACCATAGGATGGGGTGGAGGGTATCGAGATATTGCTCTGAGTATATATATTCTTAAAGTATATATATTCTTAGTCATGCTGAAATTCTGAGTCGATCTAGCCATGTCCGTCCGTCTATTGAAATCACGTTAACTTCCGAACGAAACAAGCTATCGACTTCAAACTTGACACAAGTAGTTGTTATTGATGTAGGTCGGATGGTATTGCAAATACATATTGCCCCCATATAAAACGACCCCCAGATTTGGCTTGCGGATCCTCTTAGAGAAGCAACATTCATCCGATTCGGTTGAAATTTGGTACGTGGTGTTAGGTCCATATCGGTCCGTAATTATATTTAGTCACCATATAAACCGATCCCCAGATTTGACCTCGGGAGTCTCTTGGAGGAGCAAAATTCATCCGATCCGATTGAACATTGGTACGTGGTGTTAGTATATGGTATTCAACAAACATGAAAAATTGGTCCATATCGGTCTATAATTATATATAGCCTCCATAGAAACCGATCCACAGATTTGACCTCCGGAGCCCCATAACATAATTCATTCGACTCGGTTGAAATTTGGTACATTGTGCCAGTAAATAGCCGCTATCAACCATACAAAGCCTGATCCATATCGGTCTATAGTTATATAGCCCCCATATAAAACAAACCCCATATTTCAATTCTAACTCTCTAATTACCGCGCAAAAGTTCATATCGGTTCGATCTTTCTGCGTATTTAGTTGTTTTCGATACGAATATATATTAATTAATTTATTAATCAATTTTTATTTTGTTTGTAGTAAAAATTTTTTGCCACATAGGATGATGCGCAAATTCATGGCGAAGGATATACGAGCTGATTTACAACCAACTTAATCGTTAAAAATTATAAATTGTAATTTTCATAATTTGATATGAAATACAATGAGTTAAGATTTATTTTCATTTCATATTTTTAAATAAAATAAAATATAATATTTAATTGGGAAGGAATTGGTTTTTAATTTGGCCATGAGTATTATTAAGGTTGGGCAACACAACCGAATGATGAAGGTAGCTACAACCAATGTCGTCGGCAGACCCAACCAATACCATATTAGGCATTAGTTGTGTCGACCGAATCAGTCGGGTGACACAACTGCCAACTGATAGTTGCTACAACTGCAAAAAGGAGGTTGGCAATAAATTCGGTTGTCACAACCAATCTGTATTGTCTGTGTAGAGAGCCAGAATTGAAATATGGGGGTCGCTTATATGGGGGCTATATACAATTATGAACTTGATATGGACCAATTTTTGTGTGATTGGGGATCGATTTATCTGAGGGCCATATATAACTATAGACCGATATGGACCTAGTTAGGCATGGTTGTTAACGACCATATACTAGCACAATGTACCAAATTTCAACTCACTCGGATGAAATTTGCTCCTCCAAGAGGTTCCAAAACCAAATCTCGGGATCGGTTTATATAGGGCTATGTACGATTATGGACTGATATGGACCACTGTTGGCATGGTTGTTAAATATTATATACTACCACCACGTACCAAATTTCAAGCAGATCGGATGAATTTTGCTTCTCCAAAAGGCACCGGAGGTTAAATCTGGGGATCGGTTTATCCCATATAATATATAATTATGGACTGATAGGAACCAATTCCGGCATGGTTGTTGGATACCATATACTAACATCACGTACCAAATTTCAACCGAATGGCAAGAATTTTGCTCTTCCAAGGGGCTCTGGAGGTCAAATCTGGGGATCGGTTTATATGGGGCCTATATATAATTATGGACCGATATCGACTAATTTTTGCATGGGATTTTGAGGCCATATATTAACACCACGTACCAAATTTCAACTGAATCAGATGAATTTTGGTCTTCCAAGAGGTTCCGGAGGTCAAATCTGGTGATCGGTTTATATGGGGGCTATATATAATTATGAACCGATGTGGACCAATTTTTGCATGGTTGTTAAAGACCATATGCTAACATCACGTACAAAATTTCAGCCGGATCGGACGAAATTTGCTTCTCTTAGCGGCCTCGCAAGCCAAATCGGGGGATCGGTTTATATGGGGGCTATATATAATTATGGACCGATGTGGACCAATTTTTGCATGGTTGTTAGAGACCATATACTGACACCATGTACCAAATTTCAGCCTGATCGGATGAAATTTGCTTCTCTTAGGGGCCTCGCAAGCCAAATTTTGGGGTCCGTTTATATGGGGGCTATACGTAAAAGTGGACCGATATGGCCCATTTGCAATACCATCCGACCTACATCAATAACAACTACTTGTGCCAAGTTTCAAGTCGATAGCTTGTTTCGTTCGGAAGTTAGCGTGATTTCAACAGACGGACGGACGGACGGACGGACATGCTCAGATCGACTCAGAATTTCACCACGACCCAGAATATATATACTTTATGGGGTCTTAGAGCAATATTTCGATGTGTTACAAACGGAATGACAAAGTTAATATACCCCCCATCCTATGGTGGTGGGTATAAAAAAATGGCATAAAATGAGGAGAGATGAAAACGAAAGAAAATTTTCTATAGAAATAAAATTTTGACAAAATATTCTATAGAAATAAAATTTTGAGAAAATTTTCTATAGAAATTTTGACAAAATTTACTACCGAAATAAAATTTTGACCAAATTTTTTATAGAAACTAAATTTTGGCAAAATTTTCTATAGAAATAAAATTTTGATAAAATTTTCTATAGATATAAAACGTTGACAAAATTTTCTATAGAAATAAAATTTTGACAAAATGTCCTATAGTAATAAAATTTTGACAAAATGTTCTGTAGTAATAAAATTTTGACAAAATTTTCTATAGAAATAAAATTGTGACAAAATTTTCTATAGAAATAAAATTTTGATAACATTTCCTATAGGAATAAAATTTTGATAAAATTTTCTATAGAAACAAACTTGTGACAACATTTTCTATAGAAATAAAATTTTGCCAAAATGTTCTATAGAAATAAAATTTTGACAAAATTTTCTATAGAAATAAAATTTTGACAAAATTTTCTATAGAAATAAAATTTTGACAAAATTTTCTACAGAAATAAAATTTTGACAAAATTTTCTATAGGAATAAAATTTTGACAAAATTTTCTATAGAAATAAAATTTTGACGAAATTTTCTATAGAAATAAAATTTTGACAAAATGTTCTATAGAAATATAATTTTGATAAAATTTTCTATAGAAATAAAATTTTGACAAAATGTTATATAGAAATTAAGTTGTGGCAAAATTTTCTATAGACATAAAATTTTGACAAAATTTTCTATAGAAATACCATTTTGACAAATTTTTCTATAGAAATAAAATATTAAAAAAATTTTCTATAGAAATAAAATTTTGACAATATTTTCTATAGAAATAAAATTTTGACAAAACTTTCTATAGAAATAAAATGTTGACAAAATTTTCTATAGAAATAAAATTTTGACAAAATATTCTATAGAAATAAAATGTTGACAAAATTTTCTATAGAAATAAAATGTTGACAAAATTTTCTAAAGAAATAAAATTTTGACAAAATTTTCTATAGAAATAAAATTTTGACAAAATTTTCTATAGAAATACCATTTTGACAAAATTTTTTATAGAAATTAAATGTTGACAACATTTTCTATAGGAATAAAATTTTGACAAAATTTATTATAAAAATAAAATTTTGACAAAATTTTCAATAGAAATAAAAGTTTGACAACATTTTCTATAGGAATAAAATTTTGACATAATTTTCTATAGGAATACCATTTTGACAAAATTTTTTATAGAAATAAAATGTTGACAAAATTTTCTATAGAAATAGAAATAAAATTATTAGAAATACAATTTTGACAAATTTGTCTATAGAAATAAAATTTTAAAAACATTTCCTATAGAAATAAATTTTTGACAATATTTTCTATAAAAATAAAATTTTGACAAAATGTTCTATAGAAATAAAATTTTCTATAGAAATAAAATTTGACAAAATTTTTTATAGAAATAAAATGTTGACAAAATTTTCTATAGAAATAAAATGTTGACAAAATTTCTTATAAAAATAAAATTTTGACGAAATTTTCTATAGATATAACATTTTGAAAAATTTTTCAAAAAAATAGCATAAAAGTTTGAGAAAATTTTCTATAGAAATAAAATTTTGACAAAATTTTCTATAGGAATAAATCTTTGACATAATTTTCTATAGGAATAACATTATTAGAAATACATTTTGACAAAATTTTCTATAGAAATAAAATTTTAAAAACATTTTCTATAGAAATAAAATTTTTACCAAATTTTCTATAGAAATAAAATTTTGACAAAGTTTTCTATAGAAATAAAATTTTGATAAAATTTTCTATACAAATAAAATTTTGAAAAAAGAAATTTATAAAAATAAAATTTTAACATTGTTGCTTTAATTTTTTCAATTCAATGTACCTACCTTTTCCAAAAGTTTCGCCAGATCAACGGTATATTCAATTCTAAATTTCGGAAATTGTACAATGACATTCTTTCTTTCACACAGTTGTTCAGATAAATCCAATAAATTAACGTTTTGTAATTTTTCTGCCAAATCCTTTAATCCATCTCGTTCTCGAGGTAATATGGCGAACATACTTAACTCGGAATCTTTATAAGGCATTTCTAGGGCTTGACAATTGTACTCATCAAAATAAGCATAATTGAAAGAGCCTTTTTGATTCATGTAAGGCAATTTAATTGATTCCTCAGAATTAATCCAGAAATCATCTTCCATGGTCTTTTCCTCCAGGAATTTTCGTTGCCATTCACCTTTGAAATGTAAAGCATTTAGAATTAGAATGCGGGTAGAATTGTTCAAAACTCCATTGGCTATTAAATTGCATATTTTCCCTGATGTTTTCTCCATTACCCATGTGTTAATTGTTTTGGTAGCCTGTTGACTTTCTCCAAAGTCGATGGATTCAACATCAGAGTAATAGTTTTCCTTGATAGTGGAAGCATAATCGCTTTTGATATTATAGCCCTCTTTTAAATAAACTTTATTGGCTATTTTCACTGAATCACTTTGATGACATTGTCGCAGAATATTTCGGAATGCTATTGAAACTTCATCGCTGGAATTGGAAACATATTTCATCACGTTGGCTATTTCTTCAGATGTCTTGCCTTTAGTCCCAGTAAATACCATAGCCATACATGTTTGAATGGAGAATGGTGAAATAACGGTGTTCTTTTTTGTGGTGGTCACTTCCAATTGTTTTATTAGTTCCATAGTGAATTGGGCACCACCATGTGCTTGCCGTATATCGATGTCATTCATTATGAGGGGCGGAATAATAAGTTCAGCAATAACGAGAAGAACGAAAGAACACACACACTCTCCTCCTGAAATCTTAGGGAATACTGTCCACCAGCTAGTTTTGCATTCTTCTCATAAGACCTCTTTCATGCTTTCACTTTGCTATAGAGAGTAGCGTGTGAAATGTCTCTCAAATATGAGCATCAGTTAGGGTTACTCTCTTATTGTTAATTTGCAATTCAAATAGCAACAAACGAATCACTGACTTAATACGGGGAAATTAAATGTTAAATATAAGTACATATATAAAGTAATATAATTTTTTTTGACAAAAATTTCTATAGAAATAAACTTTTTGACAAAATTTTCTATAGCAATAAAATTTTGACAAAAATTTTCTATAGAAATAAAATTATGGCAAAATTTTCTATACAAATAAAATTTTCACAAACGTTTCTATAGAAATAAACGTTTGACAAAATTTTCTATAGAAATAAAATTTTCTATAGAAATAAAATTTTGACAAAATTTTCTATAAAAATAAAATTTTCTGTAGCAGAAAAATTTTGACAAAGTTTTCTAAAAAAAAATAAAATTTTGACAACATTTTCTATAAAAATAAAATTTTGACAAAATAGACAAAATAATGCGGGGAAATTAAATGTTAAATATAAGTACATATATAAAGTAATATATTTTTTTTTGACAAAATTTTCTATAGAAATAAACTTTTTGACAAAATTTTCTATAGCAATAAAATTTGGCAAAATTTTTCTATAGAAATACAATTATGGCAAAATTTTCTATAGAAATACAATTTTCACAAACGTTTCTATAGAAATAAACTTTTGACAAAATTTTCTATAGAAATAAAATTTTGACAATAATTTTCTATAGAAATAAACTTTTGGCAAAATTTTCTATAGAAACACAATTTTCTATAGAAATAAATTTTTGACAAAATTTCCTATAGAAATAAAATTTTGACAAAATTTTCTATAGAAATAAAATTTTCTGTAGCAGAAAAATTTTGACAAAGTTTTCTAAAAAAATTAAATTTTGACAACATTTTCTATAAAACTAAAATTTTGACAAAATAGAAATAAAATTTTCTGTATAAGTAAAATTTTGACAAAATTTTCTATAGAAATAAAATGTTAACAAAATTTTCTAAAAATAAAATTTTGACAAAATTTTCTATAGAAATATAATTTTGACAAAATTTTCTATAGAAATAAAATTTTGATAAAATTTTCTATAGAAATAAAATTTTATTAATTTTCTTTTTGTTCGACCTTTATCAATATATAATGAAATAAAATTTTGACAAAATTTTCTATAGAAATAAAATATTGACAAAATTTTCTATAGAAATAAAATTTTCACAAAATTTTCTATAGAAATAAACTGTTGACAAAATTTTCTATAGAAATAAAATTTTGTCAAAAATTTTCTATAAAAACACAATTTTGACAAAATTTTTTTATTGAAATAAAATTTTAACAAAATTTTCTATAGAAATAAAATTTTTACAAAATTTTCTATAGAAATAAAATTTTAACAAAATTTCCTATAGAAATATAATGTTAACAAAATTTTCTATAGAAATAAAATGTTGACTAAATTTTCTATAAAAAAAATTCTTTATAAGTCAAATTTTGACAAAATTTTCTTTAGAAATAACATTTTAACAAAATTTTCTATAGAAATAAAATTTTGACTAAATTTTCTGTAGAAAAAAAATTTCTGTAGGAGTAAAATTTTGACAAAATTTTCTATAGAAATAAAATGTTCTATAGAAATAAAGTTTTGGCAAAATTTTCTATAGACATAAAATTTTGACAAAATTTTCTATAGAAATAAAATTTTGACAAAATTTTCTATAGAAATAAACTTTTGACAACATTTTCTATAGAAACACAATATTCTATAGAAATAAAATTTTGGAAAAATTTTCTATAGAAGTAAAATTTTAACAACATTTCCAATAGAAATAAAATTTTGACAAAATTTTCTATAGAAATAAAATTTTCTGTAGGAGAAAAATTTAGACTAAATTTTCTATAGAAATAAAATTTTGACAAAATTTTCTATAGAAATAAAATTTTCTGTATAAGTAAAATTTTGACTAAATCTATATATATAAAATTCAATCTATGTTTGTTTATTTGTTTGTTTGTTTGTTTGTTTGTATGAACCGAGTTGGCTCCGAAACGGCTGAACCGATTTACTTGAAACTTTCAGAGATCATAGGGGACGTTCATATGGTGAAAATAGGGTACCTCATTTTTCGACACCTGGTCGCGGAGGGGATCTCCCCTTTGTCGGACTTTTTGAAAATTGGACCAAAGTTGACCGATTTGCTTGAAATTTTCATTGAAGGTTGGGATTGGCAACTAGACAAAGATCCGCTACTTTATATTTCGATATTTGGTGGCGGAGGGGGACCTCCCCTTTGTTCGACTTTTTTTAACGTACAGTGAAAAACTAAAATTCTCTAAATTATCTGAGATTTAAAGAGAGCATGCGGTGAGGTTATGGAATTATTATGGGGTACCTGATGATTTCATATGCGGACGGGGAGGGGACCTCCCCCTTGCCTTACTTTTTGAAACTTGGAACAAAATTATGCGATTTGCATGAAATTTTCATTGAATGTTGGGGTTGGCATCTAGACAAAAATCCGCTACATTATTTTTCGATATTTGGTCGGGGAGGGGGCCACCCCTTTGCCCGACTTTTTTTAAAGTACAGTGAAAACAAAACTAAACTCCCCCGACTGAAATTTTACGGAAAAATGGGTGAGGTTATGAAATTTATATCAGGTTCCTGATTTTTTAATAAAAATAAAAGGACATAGGGAGACATCCGCTTCTCTTAAGTACATACAGAGAAACAATTAAACTTTACCGACTTACTTGAAATTTACAGAGGACTGGGGAGAGATCGTAACCTCTGTCAACCGTAATAGTTGATACCCGATTTTGTGATTTTTGGACGGAAGAGAGGCCGCCCCTTTAGGCTTATAATTTGCTTGACATTTTCTGGGACGTTTACAAAAGATACGCTTTTCGACATTTGGTCGGGGAGGAGGTCCTCCTCTAAAACTGCAAAAAAAAGGCTCTATTAACCATGTTCCTTAATCTATATCTGTCCATAAAGCTCGAAAAATAATTGTATAATTAGATATAATGCATTTGGACGTCAATTGCCTGTTTCGGTATCAGGCTAACATGAAATATAAAAAAATTTAAGTTTTCTTGAAATTTACAAAGGAAGCGGGGGAAAAGGTTATAAATGAAGAGGCAACCTTCATTGCCCCACACTTGAAGGAAAGTTTCAAGAATTTTCAGGGAAGGTTAGGGTGCTATTCACTACGGTGTTTGTCGATATTGTATCGGGGAAAGTGACGTCCCTTTAAAACAATAGAGCAAAAATTAAACATCACCGATCTACTTGAAATTTACAGGGAACGTGGGAGGAGGTGATGAAATTAATACATGATTTTTAAATTAATATATGATCGATATCTGGTTGGGGAAGGGGAAAATTGAAATAAACTTTGTCGATTTACTTCGATAGAATTTATAGGGACCATTGAGTAGTTGCGAAATTAATATAGGGTACGTGATAGTCCGATATCAGGTCAGAGTGGAGCGAAGGTGGGGAGAGAGTTCCCTTTTGTCGGTTTTTTCTCTTAAATTAAAAGTGGAGGGTTGTCCGTAAATGGGAACTCGATATATAATTTTATGATTTTTGCACAGGCTTCTTTCTTCCAGACTTCTTATTAGTAAAAATAGGGTTCCCTTTTGTCCGTTTTTTTTTTTCTTAAGTTGAAAGTAGAGGGTTGTCCGTAAATGGGAACTCGGTACATAATTTTATGATTTTGATTGTAAAGAACTTAAATTTACATGAAATTGGCAGCCAACGTAGAGGGTGCATTATTTTCCAACATTTTAGCAAATGTTAATGTGGTAAAATTTTTTACTACTTTTGCCTTTTCCGATTTATTGGATGGGAAACAGTAATTCTTTGTATGTTATTATAATATAATGCTTAATTTTCAGATATGTTGAGGAGAAGGATACCTTTCCTTGACAAACCACACTTAAAATTCACAAGAAATATAGAAGAAGGTACACCCTCTCCCGCCGTATTTGTACCTATAAACGAAAAATCAAGTAGTCCGATTTGTTTAAAAGAATTCAAATCTTTTCGAATTTGTTTTCAGCACGAAGGATATAGTTGACTAAGTTAACGCAAAATGTTCCTCCAAATACGCTTCGGAAGGCGCAGCGAAGCGGGCCGGGTTACGCTAGTTTTCTATAGAAATAAAATGTTAACAAAATTTTCTATAGAAATAAAATTTTGACAACATTTTCTAAAGAAATAAAATTGTCTGTAGCATTAAAATTTTGACAAAATTTTCTAAAGAAATAAACGTTTGACAAAATTTTCTATAGAAATAAAATTTTGACAAAATTTTCTATAGAAATAAATGTTTTACAAAATTTTCTATAGAAATAAACTTTTGACAACATTTTCTAAAGAAATAATATTTAGACAAAAATTTTCTATAGAAACACAATTTTTACAAAATTTTCTATAGAAATAAAAATTTGACTAAATTTTCTATAGAAAAAAAAAAATTCTGTAGGAGTAAAATTTTGACAAGGTTTTCTATAGAAATAAAATTTTCTGTATAAGTAAAATTTTGACACAATTTTCTATAGAAATAAAATTTAACAAAATTTTCTATAGAAACAAATGTTTTACAAAATTTTCTATAGAAATAAAATGTTGACAAAATTTTCTATAGAAACAAATGTTTTACAAAATTTCCTATAGAAATAAACTTTTGACAACATTTTCTATGGAAATAAAATTTTGACAAAAATTTTCTATAGAAACACAATTTTGACAAAATTTTCTATAGAAACACAATTTTCTATAGAAATAAAAGTTTGGAAAATTTTTCTATAGAAATAAAATTTTAACAAAATTTCCTATAGAAATAAAATTTTGACAAAATTTTCTATAGAAATAAAATTTTCTGTAGGAGAAAAATGTTGACAAAATTTTCTTTAGAAATAAAATTTTGAAAAATTGTTCAAGAAAATAAATTATGACATTTTTTATAGAAATAAAAGTTTGACAAAAAAATTTTCTATAGAAATTAAATTTTTGACATAAAATTTTCTATAGAAATAAAATTTTTCAAAATTTTCTATAGAAATAAAATTTTTCAAAATTTTCTATAGATATAAAATTTTGAAAAAATTTTCTATAGAAATAAATTTTTAACAACATTTTCTATAGAAATAAAATTTTGACAAAATTTTCTATAGAAATAAAATTTTGACAAAATTTTCTGTAGAAATGAAATGTGGAAAAATTTTTTATAGAAATAAAATTTTCTATAGAAATAAAATTTTGACAAAATTTTTTATAGAAATAAAATTTTGACAAAATTTTCTATAGAAATAAAATTTTGACAAAATTTTCTATAGAAGTAAAATTTTGACAAAATTTTTTATAGAAATAAAATTTTTACAAAATTTTCTATAGAAATAAAATTTTGACAAAATTTTCTATAGAAATAAGATTTTGACAACATTTTTTATAGAAATAAAATTTTGACAAAATTTTCTATAGAAATAAAATTTTTACAAAAATTTCTATAGAAATAAAATTTTCTATAGAAATAAAATTTTTTCCGAATTCGATATATAGGAAAATTGGTTCATATCGGTTCGTAGTCTCCTGTTTATAAAACGATCAAGACTTAAAGTTGGTCTATTTGGTATATTCTTATTTATATTATTTTGATCTATTTAAATTCTTAAAGACATCTTTGGTATGACCTAAATGTATGACTTTAAAGTATCATTTCCTTTCAAAGGTTACCATATTACTTGAAATTCTAATTCCTATCTTTTGCAGGTACATCTACAAAAGTTCCAGCTATTAAAATTTCTCTGCGATTCCAAATCCAATAGAAAAATGGATGATTTGCAATAAATTGAGCGATCCTATTGAAACACATACTGATCAGAGTGTCCATGGTGTTATCATCTGGCTCGAAACCTTGTTCATTTACTTCAATGTGGGTTTTATGGAAAATGTTAGAAATCGGTTCGGGGCAATCTAAAAAGTTTCCAAAATCGGCATGAGGACCAAAGGCTTTCTTAAGGCCCATCTAAAGAAAAAATAGCAAATTTTAACGTTCGGCAAAATTGAGAAATAAACATTAGTTACCATACCTTTTGTAATACTCTGGATAATTCAATACCACAATCAATTTTAAATTTTGGAAATATAACCGTGACATTCTCTGGACCCATTTGATGGACTAGCTCGAATAAATTAATATCCTTAAGTTTCTTACCCAACTTGGCGAGACCATCTCTTTTTGTTGGCAACAGGACAAGCATACTCAAGTCGGAATCCTTGTAGAACATTTCCAAAGCACTGCAATTGTATTTCTTAAAATATCCATAATTGAATTCTGATGTTTGATACATGTAGACAATTTTTTTTGCTTTATTTTCCATTGTCCAGAAATTACCAAGATATGAACAATCCGCAGCAAACTTTTGTTTCCAAATACCTTTAAAGTACAAGGTATTGACTAAAAGCCAACGGGTATCACCGTTTAAGGAAGATAAGCCCTCTATGAGATTTTTGATTTGGCCTTTGGTTTCAGTTTCTATCCATTGGTTGATGATTTGGTGGACAGATTGGGATTTGTTGGAGAAATTTATGGGTTCTATTTCAGTATGAAATATGTCTTTAATTTCTTTGGCATATTCGGAATTTATATTCTTTCCTTCTTGAACATATAACCTATGGGCAAATGTGAGTAACTCATTTTCTTCAAGAATTTTTAAAAAGTTTTGAAAAAAGTGACCCACTTCACTGGGTGATTTGACGGTATGTTTCAAGGAATCAGCAATTTCTTTAGCCGTGTCGCCTTGGGCTCCACTATATAGTAAAGCCAAGCACGTTTGTATTAAGAATGGTGACACTACAATATTCTCGTTGGAAGAAAACGCTTTAAGTTTCTTTAAAAGATGTACCGTAAATTTAGTTGAACCCTGAGCGAATTTAAGATCGAGATCCGCCATTAGACACAATTTCTACGTTGGACTAAAGCGAAATGTTTTAAATAAAATTTTCTGTATTTATTCTTAGTTTTAGTTAAACCACAATACTGCAACCAACCGCACTAAGCAAATCAAATGGTCTTATGTTATCGGTTTGAGTATGAGACTGAAATTTACACTCACAAAAAAATATCCAATATTTATTTTCTCCAAAGTGGTTCAGTCGCACAAAACCCACGGAGGGAGATCCGAAAGTTTTTTTTTATGCCATTTTTGGTTAACACGTGTTGAGTGGGATGGTACTGAGTCATTTTGAAATGTCCAGAGTTTGCCCCCGAAATGTTTGTCTGCCCAGGCCTTCAATACTGTTTCAGGATATTTTCCCCATAATATTCCACATTTATTTTGACCCTAGGGTAGACGAATATGAGCGAGAAGCGACCATCGGCCCATACAATTACCTTCGGCGGTGTTTGAGTTGAGGTGGTAAATCGTAGGAGATAACCAAATTCGGTAATTAACCTGAAGGCCACCGTGGTGCAATGGTTAGCATGCCCGCCTCACATACACAAGGTCGTGGGTTCGATTCCTGCTTCGAACGAACACCAAAAAGTTTTTCAGCGGTGGATTATCCCACCTCAGTAATGCTGTTGACATTTCTGAGTGTTTCAAAACATCTCTAAGTGGTTTCACTGCAAATGTGGAACGCCGTTCGGACTCGGCTATAAAAAGGAGGTCCCTTGTCATTGAGCTTAACATGGAATCGTGCTGCACCCACTGATAAAAGAGAAGTTCACCACTGTGGTATCACAATGGACTGAATAGTCTAAGTGAGCCTGATACATCGGGATGCCACCTAACCTAACCTGAAGTTGGTTACAATACATATCTGTCACCCTGTTAATCTTTTAAAGATATGAATCTTGGCCTCCAAATGAATATGTTCGACATCTATTCGAACACCGCAACATACCTACACCTGAATCTATGTTGAATTTCCTGTTCGTCGGCACATGTTGATCTCCAGATTTTGTTAAAAAAAAAAATCGGGGTTTGCTAAAATGTGATAGGTCCCAAGGTTCAATACGAAAGGCAGGTGCATTAAATGCGTTGCAGTGATGGATGTCTCATTGTGATCTTTATACTTCTCCCTAATCAGTTTAACCGCTTTAATATTAAGTCAGGACAGATCCCGAATTGCGCTCACTCATAATGAAAACCGGTATATTTGGTTCCAGCAGAACATTCAGGACATACCAAACGGATCTGAGGATACTGTAGCTGAAGAGGTAAGAAGCTGCTAGATTAATTCTGAAGGTTGTCGGTGTCAGATCACCGCCAATAGCACAGCAGAATGAAATCTCTCACGATAGACTAGAGTAGTTTTAGCCAAATTAAGATCACTACAATGCAGCCGCCTCAAAACCTATTTATTAAGTGGCCCTTAATAGCAGCCACGCGTCACCTTTTCGCTTGCCTATCCACAACTATCCAACTCACCACCAGATCATTCAGGACGAATTCCAAGTTAACCGCAGAGCTCCTCTTGTGGCACCCGCTGGCAGGTGGAATGGGTCGTCCGCCCATGTCAATCCAATTTGCGATAGGCTCCGGGATAGAAACAAGGTACTCAATTCGCTTGCCGGCAGTACTTGGGGTGCAGACAAGAAACCTTGTTGGCTACATATAAGACAATTCGCCTGTCAGTGGTAAACTATGAAGCGCCAGAGTGGACACCTCCAACAAGTGACACGCAGTGGAATACCATACAGACTTATCAGAACGCTGCCCTTAGAACTGCGACAGTATGTCTCTGCATTACACCCCTGGATCATGTGGAGCAGTATCTCCTGGGTTGTTATCGCAGTAGCCCTGCAAATCATCATCTTGGGGATAGGCAATCACAATCCAGGAATTTAAGGGTTGATCTTCCCTTCTAGAGCGCGAAATCCTGCGATAGAAAAGATAGCCTTTATACCAAGTAGCATACCAGGCAGGTTTGACTAGGATTCATGAGGATACTGCAGCGGTATCCGGCGAGAAACTAAAAAGTTGATCCTGTTCTCGGAGCTCGGACCGCAACCCATAGCACCGGAGGAAAGAGATTAGAGAAGTTTCAGCCCAACTAAAATCAGGCAAGGCAGTCGCCTCAATTTCTATTTAGCAGTGAGTGATAGGAGGATGAGATCTCCCACGGTAGACTTCAGTAGTTCTAGCTAAACTAAGATCTCGCAAGTACAGCAGCCTTCTTATCAGTATCAGTAAGTGAAAATGTGACGACGCCGAGATTTGTTGGTACGTCCATGGAGTACGACCGAAGTTGTTACAGGCCTACTGCGGGTGCTTCTTTGAATTCGATTCTTCTCTAACCCACAAATGTGCATCCATGGTTAAGTTAGGTTAGTCATAGTAGAAGCCCGAAATTTCAGGCTCACTTAGACTATTCAGTCCATTGTGATAGCAAAGTGGTGAACTTCTCTCTTATCTCTGAGTGCTGACCGCTTCTATGTTAAGCTCAATGACAAGAGACCTCCATTCTATAGCCGAGTCCGAACGGCGTTTCACATTGTAGTGAAACCACATAGAGAAGCTTTGAAACCCTCAGAAATGTCACCAGGTTAGGTTAGGTGGCAGCCCGATGTATCAGGCTCACTTAGACTAGTCAGTCCATTGTGATACCACATTGGTGAGCTTCTCTCTTATCTCTGAGTGCTGCCCGATTCCATGTTAAGCTCAATGACAAGGGACCTCATTTTTATAGCCGAGTCCGAACGGCATTTCATATTGCGGTGAAACCACTTAGAGAAGTTTTGAAACCCTCAGAAATGTCATTAGCATCACTGAGGTGGGATAATCCACCGCTGAGACTTTTTGGTATTCGGTCTAAGCAGGAATCGTAGCCACGGCCTTGTGTATGCAAGGCGGGCAAGCTAACCATTGCACCACGGTGGTTCCATGGTGTTACTCAAACCTACCAGTATCAATATAACGATTTATGGGGTTATACTCAAACATTTTGTTTGTGCCAGAATAGCCTTTGTTTGTTTGCTCCTTCAAACTTACTCATTGAAGTTCCGGAATTACGTGATCTGGAAACAGTAACAAAATCATAAATAACATTTTCAATGATTTGTTTTTATTTTTCAAAATTTTTATTTTCATAGAAAATTTTACAAAGTTTTAAATTATATTGAATAAATTTTTATGAACTTTCCAAAAATACAGTGAAACTTTTCAAGCTAAGAGGACAATTGTCTTGAGATGTCTGGTAAATTATCACATTAAAATTAACCTTTCCAAACTGGACAAAATTTAGGCTAAGAAAAGGTGACCACACTTGTGAGAAGTTTCACTGTAATTTGTTTTATTCGGCAAGAATTAACTTAAACTACATAAGCCCAAAGTTAATCTAGTTCATTATTGCTATAACCTGAGATTACAATTTATAGATATTCATAATATAATCTATAATCTTATAGATCTTTGGATGCATTTACAAATGCTCCAGCGAATAGTATATTCTTTTTATTCCAAATGTAATAGATGAATGGATGATCGGCAATAAACTCGAATCCCATCAGACAACGGGCCATCATAACTGCACCAGTAGCGGCTGCAGCTTCAGTACCTTCTTCATTCACCTCAATGGATGCTTTGTGGAATATATTTGATATAAACATATTTTCGGAGGGATCCAACATGCCACTGAAATCAGCTTCATTGCTAAATGCTTTCGTAATGCCCATCTGGAATGAAAAATTGGGTATTATTAGAAATTATATTTAACTGAAAGCAAACAAAAAAAAATGTTATAAACAGCTGAATTTATAAGAAACTATGGGCTGGTTTTCCCAAGAGGAGTGGTGGGCAATTATTTTTTCTCCTATAAGAAAACATGGCAAAACTGCGTTATTAGCACGAAGAGAAAATAGCCTCTTATAGGAGTGTGGTTAGGTTAAAGTGGCAACCCGATTGAATTTCAGGCTCACTTAGACTATTCAGTCCATTGTGATACCACATTTAACTAAAAGTACCTATTACATATGGGCACTTCTAGTCTTAACCACTGAACCTTCTCTATTATTTACTTTTGTGGAACCAACCAGATTGCTCCAAAAACATTAACAAACTGCTTAAGTTAACGTTTTCCAGGTCAGCCAGTAATCTAAAGCTATATGCTCCTAAAATTCGCTTACGCCTTACACAAAAAGCAGGACACTCACACAAGAGGTGTTTAATTGATTCCTTTTCCTCCACATCATGACAGCTTATACAATAGTCATTATACTTCGCACCTATAGTTTTTGCAAATTCATCTATCAGGCAGCGACCCGTTATAGCAGATATCAGGAGTGCTATCTGACGCCTTGAGAACACTAGCATATCTAGTGTGCGGTTTAAGTTTAAATGGGGCCATATTTGCTTGGTGTCGTTACAACCCTTGCAATTTTCCCATCGAATATTGGCCATCATAACCGCCTTCTCACGCAGTAAGAGCTTGCAGGTGCAGAGGCATACCAACAGATTCTAGTTCCCCTGGAATATGTAAGGTAGTTCCTAGCCTTGCTAACACATCTGCTTCGCAGTTCCCCGGTATGTTCCTATGGCCAGGCACCCATATTAGGTGAATATTGTACTGCTCAGCAATCTCGTTGAGAGATTTGCGGCAGTCTATGGCCGTTTTCGAGTTAAGGAACACAGAGTCCAAGGATTTTATTGCAGGTTGACTGTCTGAGTATATATTAATGTCAATATTTGTTGGAACATTACTTCTCAGCCAATGCGCCACATCTCTTATTGCCAATATTTCAGCATGAAAAACACTACAGTGATTAGGTAATCTTTTCGCAATTCGAATTTCCAGATCTTTAGAATATACTCCGAACCCCACTTGTCCATTCAATTTGAAGCCATCAGTATAGAAATCTATATATCTGTTATTCCCCGGGGTCTGTGTACACCACGCCTCACTGTTGGGAATTAGAGTTTCAAACTTTTTGTCGAAAAGTGGTTTCTCCAGGGTGTAATCCACTACGTTAGGCACATCTGGCATTACTTTGGGGACCGAACTATGACCGTAACTTTTTTCCGACCACAGCGATAGCTCGCGCAACCGCACAACCGTTGTTGCAACTGACTGTTTGCCCAAAATGTCTAAAGGCAATAGATGTAGCATGACATTAAGGGAGTCTGTTCCTGTCTTACTAAATGCGCCTGAGATACATAAGCTCGCCATACGCTGAACTTTATCTCAACAAGTCGGTTTCTGAAGTGCCGGCCACCAGACTACAACACCATATAGCATTATAGGTCTAACTACTGCCGTGTATAGCCAATGCACAATTTTTGGTCTTAGTCCCCACTTTTTCCCTATTGCCTTTTTGCACGAGTACAAAACTACCGTGGCTTTTCTCGCCCTCTCTTCAATATTAAGACTAAAATTCAGCTTCCTGTCCAAAATAACGCCAAGGTATTTTGCACACTCACCAAAGGGAATTTCAGTACCCCCTAAGGAAATTGGCCTAACCGTGGGACTACATGACTAGTTCTGTCTGCTGGATTTACACCAAGACCATTATCTTTCGCCCATTTCTCAGTCATCCGGAGAGCTCTCTGTATAATATCTCTGATTGTGGATGGGAATTTTCCCCTGACTGCTAGCGCCACATCATCTGCGTATGCCACCACTTTTATCCTTTCTTTTTCTAGGGAAACCAGAAGGTTGTTTATAGCAACATTCCAAAGAAGAGGTGATAGAACTCCTCCTTGGGGAGTGTCTCTGTTCACATACCTTTGTATGTTTGCTTGCCCTAGTGTGGCTGAAATACGTCTCTTTATTAGAAGTTCGTCTAACAGCCTAAGTATACCTGGATCAACATTCAGAGTTGTCAGTCCATTTAATATCGACCTCGGATGGACATTATTGAACGCCCCTTCGATGTCTAGAAACGCCACGATTGTGTATTCTTTGACAGATAGTGAGATTTCAATAAAGCTGACTAGTTCATGCAATGCGGTCTCAGTAGACCTGCCCTTCGAGTATGCATGCTGTCGTTTCGAGAGCAAACTTGAATCCAGTGTGAAATCTCAGCAATGAATAGGAGTGTGAAATCTCAGCAATGGAATGACCCGATGGATCCAAGCCGTTAGCCTTCGGCAGCATTGGTGGAGGTCTCCGGAAGTTTCCATTTGCTATTTGCTCTGCCAGAACCAAACTCACTACCGTTTCATGGGGAATACGGAATGGAGGAAAGTTTCCGATCTAAGATAAATGGGAACCCCAGAACCATGATTCTGAATGTTCTACCGGAACTAAATACACCAGCGTTCGGTGAGGTGTAACAACTATGTATGAGAGCAATCCCGCAATTATTGAATACTGTCTGGAGATCAACAAGAGAGTCGATGAACTCTAGCACAACACGTCTTAAGAGCATCTGAGAAAATGGAACATAGGCTCAGGTATATATAAGTTACGGAGTTCTGTAAATGACCTCTCGAACGACCAAAAGGAGGAATGGCAGGATTTCAGTCACGTCTTTAGAGCACCTGAGTAAATAACAGATAACATAGGCTCAGGTAACAGGTTGGCTGATAAGTCCCCGGTCTGACACATAGATGGCGTCGCTAGTATTAAATGCATATTATTTTTATATAGTACCAACCTTCAAATGATTCGTGTCAAAATTTGACGTCTGTAAGTCAAGTAGTTTGTGACATAGAGCGTCTTTTGTGAAGCAACTTTTGTTATTTAAAAAAAAAAAGGAATTTCGTGTTTTGATAAAATACTGTTTTCTGAAGGGAAAAAATACGGTGGAAGCAAAAGCTTGGCTTGATAATGAGTTTCCGGACTCTGCCCCAGGGAAATCAACAATAATTGATTGGTATGCAAAATTCAAGCGTTGTGAAATGAGCACGGAGGGCGGTGAACGCAGTGGACGCCCGAAAGAGGTGGTTACCGACGAAAACATCAAAAAAATCCACAAAATTATTTTGAATGACCGTGAAATGAAGTTGATCGAGATAGCAGAGGCCTTAAAGATATCAAAGGAACGTGTTAGTCATATCATTCGTCAATATTTGGATATGCGGTAGCTCTGTGCAAAATGGGTGCCGCGCGAGTTCACATTTGACCAAAAACAACAACGTGTTGATAATTCTGAGCGGTGTTTGCAGCTGGTAACTCGTTAATACACCCGAGTTTTTCCGTCGATATGTGACAATGGATGAAACATGGCTCCATCACTACACTCCTGAGTCCAATCGACAGTCGGCTGATTGGACAGCGACCGGTGAACCGTCTCCGAAGCGTAGAAAGACTCAAAAGTCCGCTGGCAAAGTAATGGCCTCTGTTTTTTGGGATGCGCATGGAATAATTTTTATCGATTATCTTGAGAAGGGAAAAACCATCAACAGTGACTATTATATGGCGTTATTGGAGCGTTTGAAGGTCGAAATCGCGGCAAAACAGCCCTTTATGAAGAAGAAAAAAGTGTTTTTCCACCAAGACAACGCACCGTGCCACAAGTCATTGAGAACGATGGCAAAAATTCATGAATTGGGCTTCGAATTGCTTCCCCACCCACCGTATTCTCCAGATCTGGCCCCCAGCGACTTTTTCTTGTTCGCAGACATCAAAAGGATGCTCGCAGGGAAAAAAATTGGCTGCAATGAAAAGAGGTGATCGCCGAAACTGAGGCCTATTTTGAGGAAAAACCGAAGGAGTACTACCAAAATGGTAAAACAAAATGGAAGGTCGTTATAATCGTTGTATCGCTCTTGAAGGGAACTATGTTGAATAATAAAAACGAGTTTTGACAAAAAAATGTGTTTTTCTTTGTTAGACCGGGGACTTATCAGCCAACCTGTTATATGTAAGTTGCGGAGTTCTGCAAATGACCTCTCCAAAGACCAAAAGGATGGATGACAGGACTTTAGTCGACCAACTTCACTTGGAGGCCAAGATCCTTCCTGTGCATAGACATAATTATATTTTGTCAAAACCATCAAATCACCTTGTGGTTAGCTAACCATCCTCCAGGAATATCATGGTCGATCATCATTCTCTAGAGAACGATATTAAGGACTTCAATAGAGAACCAATAGATGAGGTAGTATAAGCGGTTCATAATTACATGTCGTGAAAACGTTACCTCCAGGGCTGTTATCGCAGTAAACATCTTATAAACCTATCCAAAAGGCAACAACCTCCCAGGATTGTCGAGGCCGATCTGCATTTTCTAGTGATAGATATTCAGCATTACAAAAGGGATAAGGTATCAGACAGTTCTGAATAGAATTACATGAGGATATTGCAGCAGAAGCCGCAGTGGTAATTCTACTGCAGAGTAGGTTAGGTTAGGTATAGTGGCGGCCCAATATTGTTAGGTTCACTTAGGCTATTCAATCCATTGTAATACCATAGGTGGTGAACTTCTCTATTATCATTCTATGTTACGCTCATTGATAAAGGACCTCCTTCTTATAGATGTGCCAGAACGGCGTTTCACATTACGGTGAAACCGCTTAGAGAAGCTTAGATACACTCGGAAATATGACCAAGGTGTAGATCGGGAGCCACCGTGGTGCAATGGTTAGCATGCCCGCCTTGCATACACAAGGTCGTGGGTTCGATTCCTGCTTCGACCGAACACCAAAAAGTTTTTCAGCGGTGGATTATCCAACCTCAGTAATGCTGGTGACATTTCTGAGGGTTTCAAAGCTTCTCTAAGTGGTTTCACTGCAATGTGGAACGCCGTTCGGACTCGGCTGTAAAAAGGAGGTCCCTTGTCATTGAGCTTAACATGGAATCGGGCAGCACTCAGTGATAAGAGAGAAGTTCACCAATGTGGTATCACAATGGACTGAATAGTCTAAGTGAGTCTGATACATCGGGCTACCACCTAATCTAACCTAACCTAAGGTGTTGATCGAAATTCGAATTTAACCCTAGACTCTATGTATGTAAGGCGGGCATGCTAACCATTGCACCACTGTGACTCCCAGAGTTGGGTATTTTTCGACAAATTTAAATCGGGCAGTGCAGCTGCTTCAATTTCTATTTATTTTGCTTGCCCCGCTAAACTTACCCGACTAGCTCCTGCCCCGCTATACCAACATTTTCAATATGGATACATCATACCTTAGTCGCAGAGTTTCTCGATTTGGACCCAAATTGACGAACTCCTAATGCAACTCCTTAATTCGTCATAGCTAATTTTTCAATAACACCCCTTTGGAAGTTTACGTGAGTAAAATTCCACGAACAAGCAACAATAATGAGTGGTACCGTGTAAGAGCATTCGACTTGAAAACGAAGAGTTCCGGCTTCAAGGCTCAGTCTGGGCGATCATCATTATTATTTTTAAAAATTTGCTACGCTTTTTGGACTTTTCTTAGCCACTTGTTCGACTTCTCTAGGACATTAGCGCTTGGTGGGACATTAGTTCCCGAACGGATACAGTAATTCGACAAAAAGATGATATCGCCTATGTAAGTCTTATCTTACATGGCGAAACTACTAAGATACACTTTCGATAAGATATCCGATTTCAAACAACCATTTATTGCTCATGCCAAGAGTGATAGAGCAAAAAAGTGAGTCTGTACGAGTTGATAAAGTCAAAGAACCTCTTCCCTTCCCCCTTCAGAGGTTAGTAGATCTATCAATAAAAACACTTACCTCCTGCAGAATCTCCTTTGCATCAATAGAATAGTCGATTCTAAATTTGGGTAACATCAAAATAACCTCATCATTGGTCATTCTTTGTGACAACTCCATCAAGCTAACCTCCTTTAATTTTGTCATTAAATCTTTTAAGCCATCCACAGCATCGGGTAAGAGAATCAGCATACTTAAATCGGAATCATTGTAGGGCATTTCCAATATACTAAATTTATGCTCATGAATATAGGCATGATTTAAATGGGTTGTCTGGCGCATATATTGAACTTTAACCGTTTGTTCGGAATCAATTGAAAAATCACCTTCTTTAGTATAGGCCTCATCAAATTTATTCTGCCATTGGCCTTTAAAATGCAGAGCATTCAAGAGCAGCACAAGAGTATCTTCACCCAAAACTTGGGAGGGTATTAGATCTACAATCTTTCCCAAAGTTTTATCTTCAACCCATGAATTTATCAACCCGGCTGCTGCTTCATTATCCGTGAAATCTATAGATTCAGCTCCGGCATAATAATCGCTTTGGATCATCTGCTTATAATCATCTTTGATATTCTTTCCTTCTTTTACATAAATCTTATTGGCCATTTGCAAGAGTTTGGAATCTTTGTATTGATCCAAAATACAATGGAAATTCTTTGCTATCTCAGCGCTGGCGGTTGATCCATATTTCATAGATACAGCTATCTCTTTGGCTGTCTCACCTTCGGCACCTGCCAATGCCAAAGCTATACAGGTTTGTAGCGAGAAAGGTGAGATAATGGTGTTAACTTTGCTATCGCTTAACTTTAGCTTTTCTAAAATTTCCATTGTAAATTGAAGTCCACCATTAACGAAATTTTCTTCTAGGTCAGCCATTGTCAGGCACTTTTCACTTTCGTTATAGTGGTTTAACCGGTAATTAATCACAGTCTAGCTAGTAGGTAGTGAGATGACGGTGATTCGTTATTGTTAATGGCCTTCTTAGACGCACGCACCGCTACCTTGTTCGTTCACTGTTTGTGTGGGACTGATTGTTTGACAACAAACTTTTGGCCCTCAACCATAATACCTACATATTCAAGTGTGTACGTTCATATGATAAGCAAAAGGCCTTCTCTAATTTCTCTCTAAGGTCTCTTTCTCTCACCATTTCCCTCTAATTATCGGGAGTGTGACTCACTCGCTGATTGTATTCGAAACAATTTACCAGGGAATGAGAATATGTTCTACGTATCAAAATGAAGTTTGATTCAGCGTTGCCACAATCAATATTTTATTTTATTTCTATAGAAAATTTAGTCAAAGTTTTATTTTTATAGAAAATGTTGTCGAAATTTTATTTCTATAGAAAAT
The DNA here is from genome assembly GCF_050003625.1 of Haematobia irritans. Lineage (NCBI taxonomy): Eukaryota > Metazoa > Arthropoda > Insecta > Diptera > Muscidae > Haematobia > Haematobia irritans. The sequence goes on from NC_134401.1 coordinate 153,031,358, forward strand.
TTCGTCAAAATTTTATTTCTATAGAAAATGTTGTCAACATTTTATTTCTATAGAAAATTTTGTTAAAATTTTATGCCTATAAAAAATTTTGTCAAAATTTTTTTTCTTTAGAAAATGTTGTCACCATTTTATTTTTATAGAAATTTTTGACAAAGTTTGATTTCTATAGAAAATTTTGTCAAAATTTTATTTCTATAGAAAATTTTGTCGAAATTTTATTTCTATAGAAAATTTCGTCAACATTTTATTTCTATAAAAATTTTGTCAACATTTTTTTTCTATAGAAAATGTCGTTAAAATTTTATTTCTATAGGAAATTTTGTCAAAATTTTATTTCTTTAGAAAATGTCGTCAAAATTCTATTTCTATAGAAAATTTCGTCAACATTTTATTTCTACAGAAAATTTTGTCAACATTTTATTTATATAGAAAATTTTGTCAACATTTTATTTTTATAGAAAATTTTGACAAAATTTTATTTGAAAAGAAAATTTTGTCAAAATTTTATTTATATAGAAAATTTTGTCAAAATTTTATTTCTACAGAAAATTTTGTTAAAATTTTATTTCTACAGAAAATTTTGTCAAAATTTTATTTCTATAGAAAGTTTTGTCAACATTTTATTTCTATAGAAAAATTTGTCAAAATTTTATTTCTATAGAGAAATTTGGTAAAAATTTATTTCTATTGAAAATTATCGCAAAATTTTATTTCTACTTAAAATTTAAAAAAAAAAAAATTTTCCCTACAAAAAATTTTCCATAATTTTGAATCTATACAAACATTTTTTAAAGATTATTTATGTACAAAATTTTTGTTTCTATAGAAAATTTCGTCAACATTTTATTTCTATAGAAAATTTTGTCAACTTTTTATTTCTATAGAAAATTTTGTCACCATTTTATTTCTATAGAAAATTTTGTCAAAATTTTATTTGTGCCGAAAATTTTGTCAAAATTTTATTTCTACAGAGAAATTTGGTAAAATTTTATTTCTATTAGAAAATTATCGCAAAATTTTATTTTTACAGAAAATTATCGCAAAATTTTATTTCTATATAAAATTTTTAAAAAATTTTCTTTCTGTATCAAATTTATTTTAAAGTTTATTTATGTATAAAATTTTGGCAAAATTTTGATTCTATAGAAATTTTTGTCAAAATGTATTTCTATAGAAAATTTTGCCAAAATAGAGAAATTTTGTCAAAATTTTATTTACATAGAAAATTTTATCCCAATTTTAGTTGTACAGAAAATTTTGTCAACATTCTATTTTTATGGATAATTTTGTCAACATTTTATTTCTATAAAAAATTTTGTCAAAATTTTATTTATATAGAAAATTTTATCACAATTTTAGTTGTACAGAAAATTTTGTCAACATTCTATTTTTATAGATAATTTTGTCAACATTTTATTTCTATAAAAAATTTTGTCAACATTTTATTTGTATAGGAAATTTTGTCAAAATTTTATTTCTGTAGAAAATGTCGTCAAAATTCTATTTCTATAGAAAATTTTGTCAACATTTTATTTCTATAGAAAATTTTGTCAACATTTTACTTTTACAGAAAATTTTGTCAACATTTTATTTTTATAGAAATTTTTTTTCAAAATTTTATTTCTATCGAAAATGTTGTCACTCTTTTTATTCCTATAGAAAATTTTGTCAAAATTTTATTTGTGCAGAAAATTTAGTCAACATTTTATTTCTACAGAGAAATTTGGCAAAACTTTATTTCTATTGAAAATTATCGCAAAATTTTATTTGTGCAGAAAATTTTGTCAAAATTTTATTTCTACAGAGAAATTTCGTAAAAATTTTATTTGTGCAGAAACTTTTGTCAAAATGTTATTTCTATAGAAAATTTCGTCAATATTTTATTTCTTTAAAAAATTTTGTCACATTTTATTTTTATAGAAAATTTTGTCACCATTTTATTTCTATAGAAAATTTTGTCAAAATTTTATTTGTGCAGAAAATTTTGTCAAAATTTTATTTCTACAGAGAAATTTGGCAAAACTTTATTTCTATTGAAAATTATCGCAAAATTTTATTTCTATAGAAAATTATCGCAAAATTTTAGTTCTAGCGAAAAATTTTTTAAAAATTTTCTTCCTGTACAAAATATTTTTAAAGTTTATTAATGTACAAAATTTTGGCAAAATTTTGTTTCTATAAAAAATTTTGTCAACATTTTATTTCTATAGAAAATTTTGACAAAATTTTATTTCTATAGAAAATTTTGACAAAATTTTATTTCTATAGAAAATTTCACATTTTATTTCTATAGAAAATTTTGTGAACATTTTATTTCTATAGAAAATGTCGTCAAAATTCTATTTCTATAGAAAATTTTGTCAACATTTTATTTCTATAAAAAATTTTGACAACATTTTATTTCTATAAAAAATTTTGTCAACATTTTATTTCTATAGAAAATTTTGTCAAAATTTTATTTCTATAGAAAATTTTGTCAACATTTTATTTCTATAGAAAATTTTGTCAACATTTTATTTCTATAGAAAATTTTGTAAAAATTTTATTTCTACAGAGAAATTTTGTAAAAATTTTATTTGTGCAGAAACTTTTGACAAAATTTTATTTCTATAGAAAATTTCGTCAATATTTTATTTCTATAAAAAATTTTGTCACATTTTATTTTTATAGAAAATTTTGTCACCATTTTATTTCTATAGAAAATTTTGTCAAAATTTTATTTGTGCAGAAAATTTTGTCAAAATTTTATTTCTACAGAGAAATTTGGTAAAATTTTATTTGTATTGAAAACTATCGCAAAACTTTATTTCTATTGAAAATGTTGTCAAAATTGTATTTCTATAAATTTTTTTTTCAAAATTTTATTTCTATAGCAAATTTGTCAAAATTTTATTTCTATAGAAAATTTCGTAAACATTTTATTTCTATAGAAAATTTTGTCAACATTTTACTTCTACAGAAAATTTTGTCACCATTTTATTTCTATAGAAAATTTTGTCAAAATTTTATTTCTATAGAAAATTTCGTCAACATTTTATTTCTATAGAAAATTTTGTCAAAATTTTATTTGTGCAGAAAATATTGTCAAAATTTTTATTTTACAGAGAAATTTGGTAAAATTTTATTTCTATTGAAAATTATCGCAAAATTTTATTTCTATAGAAAATTATCGCAAAATTTTATTTCTATATAAAATTTTTTAAAAATATTCTTCCTGTACAAAATTTTTCCATAATTCTGAATCGATACAAAAATTTTTTAAAGTTTATTTGCGTACAAAATTTTGGCAAAATTTTGTTTCTATAGAAAATTTTGTCAAAATTTTATTTCTATAGAGAAATTGGGTAAAATTTTATTTCTATTGAAAAGTATCGCAAAATTTTATGTCTATAGAAAATTATCGCAAAATTTTATTTCTATATAAAATTTTTAAAAAATTTTCTTCCTGTACAAAAATTTTTTAAAGTTCATTTATGTAAAAAATTTTGGCAAAATTTTGTTTCTATAGAAAATTTTGTCAAAATTTTATTTCTATAGAAAATTTTGCCAAAATATAGAAATTTGGTAAAATTTTATTTCTATAGAAAATTATCGCAAAATTTTATTTCTTTATAAAATTTTTTAAAAATTTTTTCCTGTGCAACATTTTTCCATAATTTTGAATCGATACAAAAATTTTTTTTAAGTTTATTTAGGTACAAAATTTTGGCAAAATTTTGTTTATATAGAAAATTTTGCCAAAATTTTATTTCTATAGAAAATTATCGCAAAATTTTATTCCTATGGAAAATTATCTTACAATTTTATTTCTATGGAAAATTATCGCAAAATTTTATTTCTATATAAAATTTTTATAAAATTTTCTTCCTGCACAAAATTTTAGCATAATTTTGTATCTATACAAAAATGTTTTTAAGATTATTCCTGTACAACATTTTGGCAAAATTTTATGTATATAGAAAATTTTGTTAAAACTTTATTTCCATAGAAATTTTGGACAAAATTTTTATTTCTATAGAAAATTTAAAAAAAATTAAAATTTAATAATTTTTTGGACCAATTTTGGTCCGATCGGACCAAAATGGCAACCCTGGTAAGCTTGTTTGTTTGTTGTTGTTGAATCGGGAGAGGGCGATCTAGGTCAACACGAAATAGACCAATTGGTAATGGTTGCTAGTAATTAATGTTGGCCTATTATATTTTTGGATACCGTCTAGGTAATTGGCTATTATGGAAGGTCATTCACTGTGGTAACGGAAAACGAAGTGTAGGAAGGGGTTAACTGCTGGTTTGAAAAATGATTTGACTTATTTACTTGAAATGTTACCAAAATGGTAACATTACTAGATGAGTACTGGCATTGGCCTCTTAATCGATATATTCGACATTTAAGGTGGGAAACACTGAAATATGACAAACCACAGAGACGCTAAAATTATTCGTATAGCATAGCAGAATTATTTAACACTAGCTAGAGATTCATAACGATGACAATGAGTATCACGTTTACACCAGAAAATCCTTTTTGGTACCCTAGGTGACAGTGGAAAAATAATGAGCTAGTGGTTAATCATGATGAAAGAGACCTTTTTTCTTCTCAAAGTTCGACCGTTTTATTTTTCAATTTAGCGTCAAATCTACCCAATAGTTTTGTGATCGTTATGCCCTTCTGCAGGTAGTCGATGTGGACTTCATCTTACGAATCTGACTGATGGGATATTCTGCACCTTCATTGGATCGCTTTTGCAGAATGAAGTCCTCTCTTTCGATATGGTATATCCACGGTCACTATACAATGAAGCAACTTTCTTGGATAGCTCAGAAACAACAGGTTTGTTGTCAGAAGTAAGCAAATTAGGCCTCCATTGGCCGACTGTTCAGCACTCTTGTGGATTTTTCTCACCTTATCCTCTGTGACAGAATGTCGTGGCTTATCAAAAACCAACGAGAGATCAGGTTTACCGCAACTATACTGTTTTTACTTCGCTGGTAGCCACCGTAGTGCTATGGTTAGCATGTCCGCCTTGCATACAATTTGGTCCTGGCTTCAATTCCAGTTTCGATCGAAAACCAAAGAGGTCATCAGCGTTGAATTGTGCTTTCTCAGTAATGCTGATGTCATTTCTGAGTTTTAAAGCTTCTAAGTGGTTTCACCGCAATCTAAACCGCCGTTCGGACTCGGTTATAAAAAGGGTATAAATATGGAATCGGACATAGTGGCTGATAACAGAGAAGTTCACCACTCTGCTATAACAGGTTGGCTGATAAGTCCCCGGTCTAACAAAGAAAACACATTTTTTTGTTTAAATTCCTTTTTATTATTCAACATAGTTCCCTTCAAGAGCGATACAACGATTATAACGACCTTCCAATTTTTTGATACCATTTTGGTAGGTTTTGCCTCAAAATAGGCCTCAGTTTCGGCGATCAACTCTTCATTACAGCCAAATTTTTTCCCTGCGAGCATCCTTTTGAAATCTGAGAACAAGAAAAAGTCGCTGGGGGCCAGATCTGGAGAATACGGTGGGTGGGGAAGTAATTCGAAGCCCAATTCATGAATTTTTGCCATCGTTCTCAATGACTTGTGGCACGGAGCGTTGTCTTGGTGGAACAACACTTTTTTCTTCTTATGGGGCCGTTTTGCCGCGGTTTCGACCTTCAAACGCTCCAACAACGCCATATAATAGTGACTGTTGATGGGGTTTCCCTTCTCAAGATAATCGATAAAAATTATTCCATGCGCATCCCAAAAACAGAGGCCATTACTTTGCCAGCGGACTTTTGAGTCTTTCCACGCTTCGAAGACGGTTCACCGGTCGCTGTCCACTCAGCCGACTGTCGATTGGACTCAGGAGTGTAGTGATGGAGCCATGTTTCATCCATTGTCACATATCGATGGAAAAACTCGGGTGTATTACGAGTTAACAGCTGCAAACACCGCTCAGAATCGTCAACACGTTGTTGTTTTATGGTCAAATGTGAGCTCACGCGGCACCCATTTTGCACAGAGCTTCCGCATATCCAAATATTGATGAATGATATGACCAACACGTTCCTTTGATATCTTTAAGGCCTCTGCTATCTCGATCAACTTCATTTTACGGCCATTCAAAATAATTTTGTGGATTTTTTTGATGTTTTCGTCGGTAACCACCTCTTACGGGCGTCCACTGCGTTCACCGTCCTCCGTGTTCATTTCACAACGCTTGAATTTTGCATACCAATCAATTATTGTTGATTTCCTGGAGCAGAGTCCGGAAACTCATTATCAAGCCAAGTTTTTGCTTCCACCGTATTTTTTCCCTTCAGAAAACAGTATTTTATTAAAACACGAAATTCCTTTTTTCTCCATTTTTTTCACAATAACAAAAGTTGCTTCACAAAAGATGCTCTATGTCACAAACTAATTGACTTACAGACGTCAAATTTTGACACGAATCATTTGAAGGTTGGTACTATACAAAAATAATATGCATTTAATTCTAGCGACGCCATCTATGTGCCAGACCGGGGACTTATCAGCCAACCTGTTAATTAGTCTAAGGGAGCCTGAAATAACAGGGAGTCACTATACCTATCCTAATCTACTTAGCTGAGCAACTTACCACCCACGAACAAGAATCGAACCATCGACCCATATTGTTCTCTTTTATAATTCTAAAAATCCGGTAAATCCAAAAATACCAATCCGATCTGGCTGAAATTTTGATAGCATACGTTTACGAAAATGCACTACAGTTATGATGCGGTATTTTGCCCATATGGAGACGAGCAAAGTACTTAACAGGCCACCATCCTATTGTCGACCCCGACGTTGAATTTTGCTTAGTGGTTTTGAAAGAGTTTGGGTTTGGAATATTTATTTATGTGAGTAAAGCGAACATTTTAACATGGCAGCTGAGTGGTTCAATTAAACACACAGAGAAAAAATTATTCGAAGAACTATTCCCGGTTCCACCCTATTGTTCGCCAATGCTTTTCAAAAGTAGGTGTCAATCGTTAATCTTTGTGAAAAATGACTGTTTATTTGAAACCAATTGTTGCAACGCAAAATAAAAACATCTGGAATTGTTTACTAATTTGAGGATTTATCCAATTTCGCATGCTGGCGTTAACAATTAGATTAGAAATGGGGACGTGTGTAAACATTTCACACTCGTGCTCACTAGATCACGGAGTAAAGACGATGTGTACTCACTCTAACGAACCAACAATCACGCTAATGGTAATACTTTTCTAACGCAAATGAAAAAAATTGTTTTTTCACATATAAAATTTCACCCATTTGTACTTATACACAAGAATCAGAAAAATATCAATAGACTGCAATATTTAAATTATATCTGTGATTGATTTTTTTAAGAGAGCGCGAGAGTAGACATTAACACATACCCATGCATGATATTTTTCTTTTAACACTCAAATTATGGGCTTCTATCGTATTTTAAGTACACGTGTGAATCATGGAATTGGGTGTCTCATGCACATCTCTGAATCATTTGTATACCCTTCATCACTACTGTGGTACAGGGTATAATAAGTTTGTGCATTAGTATGTAACGCCAAGGAATAGTGGTCATAGACCCATCTTTTAGTATACCGATCGGCTTAGAATTAAATTCTGAGTCGATTTAGCGATGTCCGTCTGTCTGTCTGTCTGTCTGTCTGTCTGTCTATCCGTCCGTCTGTCTGTATATGTAATTTTGTGCACAAAGTACAGCTCGCAATTTAAGTCCGAATGTCCTCAAATTTGGCATAGGGCCGTTTCTTGGGACAGAGACAATCGCTATTGGTTAAGGGAAAATCGGTTCAGATTTAGATATAGCTCCCATATATATATTTATCACCGATGTGGTCATAGTTAGCGTGTTTATCAACCGATTTTCTTGACATACCGTACATCCAAATATTTTATGAATCTTGAAAATCTTGGAAAATATCATCCAAATCGGTTCAGATTTAGATATAGCTCCCATATATATCTTTCGTCCGATTTAGACTCATATGACCACAGAGGCCAAAGTTTACTACCGATCATCGTGAAATTTTGCACAGAGGGTAGTATTGACATTCTACCAATGCTTGGTAAATTTGATTGAAATCGGTTCAAATTTAGATATAGCTCCCATATATATCTTTCGTCCGATTTGAACTTATATGGCCACAAAAGCCAGAGTTTTGCCGTGATTTGCTTCAAATTTTGCACAAGGGATACGTTTAATAGTATAGTTAAGTGTGTCAAATTTTGTTAAAATCGGTTCAGATTTAAATATAGCTCAAATATATATCTTTCGCCAGATTTGGACTTATATGGTCTCAAAAGCCAGAGTTTTGCCCTGACTTACTTCAAATTTTGCACAAGCGGTACTTTTAACGTACTATTGTATGTGCCAAATATGGTCAAAATCGATTCAGATTTAGATATAGCTCCCATATATATATTTCGTCCGATTTGAACTTATATGGCCTTAAAATCCAGGGTTTTGCCGTGATTTTTTTCAAATTTCGCAAAAAGGAGTACGTTTAGTAATATAGGTAATTGTGGCAAATTTGGTTGAAATCGGTTCAGATTTAGATATGGCTCCCATATATATATCTCCCGTCCGATTTGCACTCATATGAACAGGGGGGCCAAAGTTACGTGAAATTTCTAACATTGTGTTTCATCCCAGGGCGTTAGCCGATTTAAATTTTAATTCTAGAGTTTTTGTAGAAGTACAAAAAATTGTTTCCATTAAAAGTATTTGTATCTGGAATCGCAAGCTTTTATATAGCTCCCAGCAAATTTTAAGTAGTTGAGATGGTAACACAAATGTTTGTCTACATTGTGGTGAAGGGTATAATATAGTCGGCTCCGCCCGACTTTAGACTTTACTTACTTGGTTTTTATTAAAATTCCTCCTAATGTGTGAATGATGAATACCATTCATCATTGTCCGATGCAGTAACTTTATGGAATAATACATTATTTTTATTAATGAAATAAATAGATAAGAGGATGGACCGATAAATACTTAGCCTGAAACAAGTATATACGGCCGTAAGTTCGGTCAGGCCGAATCTTATGTACCCTCCACCATGGATTGCGTAGAAACTTCTACCATCCACAATCGAATTACTTGGGTTGTGGTATCTTAAAACTTCTTAACATCATTTTCTAAATTGTGAGTTAGTCCATACGTGGTATATATTAGACAAAAAAAAGATATGTATAGGTAAGTCTACAAATAATTACGAATCGACATGGACTTTTGCAAGGTACGTAGAGAGCCAGAATTGAAATATGGGGATCGCTTATATGGGGGCTATATAGAATTATGAACTTGATATGGACCAGTTTTTGTGTGATTGGGGATCGATTTATCTGAGGGTTATATATACATAACTATAGACCGATATGGACCTAGTTAAGCATGGTTGTTAACGGCCATATACTAGCACAATGTACCAAATTTCAACTGACTCGGATAAAATTTGCTCCTCCAAGAAGCTCCAAAACCAAATCTCGGGATCGGTTTATATGGGGGCTATATATGATTATGGACTGATATGGACCACTTTTGGCATGGTTGTTAGATATCATATACTAACACCACGTACCAGATTTCAACCAGATCGGATGAATTTTGCTTCTCCAGAAGGCACCGGAGGTCAAATCTGGGTATCGGTTTATATGGGGGCTATATATAATTATGGACTGATATGAACCAATTCCTGCATGGTTGGTGGATACCATATACTAACATCACGTACCAAATTTCAACCGAATCGGATGAATTTTGTTCTTCCAAGGGGCTCCGGAGGTCAAATCTGGGGATCGGTTTATATAGACCTATATATACTTATTGACCGATTTCGACCAATTTTTGCATGGGTGTTGGAGGCCATATATTAACACCACGTACCAAATTTCAACTGAGTCAGATGAATTTTGGTCTTCCAAGAGGCTCCGGAGATCAAATCTGGTTTATATGGGCGCTATATATAATTATAGACCGATGTGGACCAATTTTTCCATGGTCTTTAGAGACCATATACTAACACCATATACCAAATTTCAGCCGGATCGGATGAAATTTGCTTCTCTTAGAGGCTCCGCAAGCCAAATCGGGGGATCGGTTTATATGGGGGCTATATATAATTATGGACCGATGTGGACCAATTTTTGCATGGCTGTTAGAGACCATATTTTAACACCATGTACCAAATTTCAGCTGGATCGGATGAAATATTTTTAATATGGAAACAAAAGTAAGGCGCGCGGTGCTAAATCCAGAAAAATAAAGTGGATAGGACATCAGATCATACCAAGAGCTTATCGGCTCATGTGGTGTCGTTGTTCCTCCAAATTTGTCAAATGCCAAATTCAGCATAAAGCCTTGTGTTTATTTTCTGCATATGGTCAATGTGGATCTTTGCGAGCGATGGACCGGTCTTTGCATTTAGGAATGTTTTTCGATTTCTTGTAAAATGAGACAAGCACTGCCATGGAACGATCTCATAGTGGCGCTTGAGCAACCATGCACCCAACGTAATCTCAGCTCAACATTTTGTGTAGGATATACCCCCACGATCATTTAAATAAGGATTTCGATTTACTCCGAAAGATCGACAATGTCGGAAACTATAGCCAATTTCCTGACGATTACGGGGTGATTCAAAATTAAAAATAATTTATTTGTGACAATTATCAGAAATTCTTACTGGAAGCCAGTTACTCCTAAATCCCAACAGACCTACATTAATAAAGGTACATTTTTTCTACAAATTAGAATTTTATTACAACAAAACAAATTAATAAATAATCATACAAAAAAAAGCATAAAACTAAAATAAAATCTACATTTACACAGAAATGTTCTGGAATTTTTGGTTTTCAATACTTTTCATGGATTGAGCAATTCTCATAAAATCTATCAGCATTTAAGATTCAGCTGGAGCATTTACAAAAGCACCAGCAAACAAAATATTCTTCTTATTCCAAATCCAATAGAAGAAGGGACGATCAGCTACAAATTGCAGGGGCATCATCATCATACGGGTCATCATAATCATACCAGTGGCAGCAGCAGCTTCGGAACCTTCTTCATTGACTTCAATGCAGGCTTTGTGAAGGACTTTCGAGATACTAATATCTTCGGGAGATTCCAAAATGTTGCTGAAATCAGCACAATCGCCAAAGGCTTTGGTGATACCCATCTGTAAATAAAAAAAAAACGGGAGAAAATATTGTCGGTTAATAATTGAAAAACTTGAAAAAATTTAATTTCGGTTAATAATAGAAACATTAAAAATGGAACTGGTGGATATTTCCAAAATCTCATGCTCATTATTTAGGCTCGAAATCTATCAAAAATGGATTTGAAATCCCTTATTTATAAGGCAAATGACATTTGAAATTTAGTTGAAGTGGATTTTGGAATTGTAATGTGGTATAACTCAATTTAAGTAAAAGGTAAATTTTTATCTATCTTAAATATTAAATAAATAACTCTGATATTTATTTGGACCGAAGGTCTTTACCAAGTGAGTGGTTTTGACATTGCAGTTCGACAAAATGCGAACGAATCGAGTTATGCGCTTTACAGACTATCAGTTATTCCGGACGGAATGTCGGTGTTTGTAAAGAATCTTACAGTGTGTCGGATCGATACGACTTGTCGGCGATGACTAAATAATCGGTAAATGTGTTATCGATCCAATAAACATGCAGCAGTATCGATTATTATGACTTAACTTATAATGTGCACGATATATGGGATATGTTCGACACGAGCACTGTCGTCCGGAATAACTGATAGTCTGTAAAGCGCATTAGAGAAACCCAATTTTAGAGATTACGTTATGTTTTCGTTCGCATTGACTTTCGTTTCGATTTTCGTTTAGATACCCCTTAGAGAAAACAAAATCAGCTGTTTTTGGTTTTGTATGCGAACGAAGACTAGAATTCGGATAGCAGAAATAGGCTCTTATATTTTCTTTTTGATAAAAACCATATGTGGTTGTGTCACCCTGTTATGATAACATGGATGTAGTAATAAGGTGGCACCATCAAATCAGCTGACTATAATTTTTCTTCGGGAATGATCTTCGAATGTCATCTTTCACTTATCATTTCTTAAATTCCGAAAAACTCAACAGAAGAATTGTATTATAACCTCATAAAAAAATGTTAAAAAAAAAACATCACAAATTTCGCATTTACATTTTCATAATGATTTAGTTCAATCAATTTCTTCATGTCAAAAAGTTTAATTTAGGTTATACAAATGGTCTTTTAAACATGTCATCTTATCAGTCCCATAGAAACCATGATAAGTGCTCTTATTTGGGCCGCTATCAGATAGCTATATCGAATGCTACCATACAAGCGTAGTAAATACCAAATACGCTATATGAAGCCGTCATTGATTAGTTATCAACTATATTTTATTATGCAAGTGCACTTCAGTAAGAATCCCAAAATAACTCGGAAAATAAGATATCAAAATTGAACTACGGTTAAATGATGTCAGGTGGCGGCGACATTTATGGGTGAAAACTTTATATGAGACTGCAATATATTTTACTAGGCGTGATGGACTAAACGAAAATAAAATCTATAGAAATAAAATGTTGACAAAATTTTATACAGAAGTAAAATTTTGAAAATATTTTCTACAGAAATAAAATTATGACAAAAATTTTTATAGAAATAAAAATATGTATGACAAAATTTTTTATAGAAATAAAATTATGAAATTTATTTTTTTTAGAAATAAAATTTTGAAAAAATTTTCTATAGAAAAAAATTTTTACAAAATTTTATATAGAAATAAAATTTTGAATAACTGTTGACAAAATTTTCTATAGAAGTAAAATTTTGACAAAATTGTTTATAGAAATAAATTTTTGAAAAACTGTTGACAAAATTTTCTATAGAAGTAATATTTTGACAAAATTTCCTATAGAAGTAAAATTTTGACAAAATTTTCTAAAGATATAAAATTATGACAAAATTTTTTATAGAGGACCTGTTCGAAACCGAAACTTGGTAAAAATTTGACGAAAGTCGAAGTAAGTATAATTTCACTAGCTAGTAAGAAATTTGACATTTGTTGAAATGACATTTATTACATCAGTAGGCTTGGCATGTTTTGATTATTGCTTAGTACTAAGTTCGTTTCTGCGAAAAACGAATATCTTCATCTATCTCCTTATATAGGATCTCAAACCCAGGGATGTTACCTTATTTATGCGACATAATATGCCTGCCTATTTTTTCGTGCGAAAAATCCAGGGTTGTATAAATATGTACTTTAAAATGCTTAAAACAAAGATTTCGCATTTATTCCGCGCTAACATTTTTTATATGGAGTATAACAGTTGTTCGTGCAAAAACGTGATCTTAGTACTAGGCTTATATCAAAACAAAAAAAATAGTTTTATTTGTTAAAGAAATGAGTACACCAAATTAGCAACTGTTTTTCACCATAGTAAATTGATATATCACCACAGTAAAAAGTTTCGGTTTCGAACAGGCCCAGAAATAAGAATATGACAAAATTTTTTAAAGAAATAAAATGTTGACAAAATTTTCTGTAGAAAACAATTTTGACAAAATTTCCCATAGAAATAAAATTTTGACAAAATTTTCTATAGAAACAAAATTTTGACAAATTTTTCTATAGAGATAAAATTTTGACAAAATTTGCTACAGGAATAAAATTTTGATAACATTTTTTGAGAAATAAAATTTTGACAAAATTTTCTATAGAAATAAAATTTTGGCAAAATTTTCTATAGAAATAAAATTTTGACAAAATTTTCTATAGGAATAAAATTTTTGACAAAATGTTCTATAGAAATAAAATTTTGTCAAAACTTTCTACAGAAATAAAATTTTGACAAAATTTTCTATAGAAATAAAATTTTGACAAAATTTTCTATAGAAATAAAATTTTGACAAAATTTTCTATAGAAATAAAATTTTGACAAAATTTTCTATAGAAATAAAATTTTGAGAAAATTTTCTATAGAAATAAAATTTTGAGAAAATTTTCTATAGAAATAAAATTTTGACAAAATTTTCTATAGAAATAAAATTTATAGAAATAAAATTTTGACAAAATTTTCTATAGAAATAAAATTTTGACAAAATTTTCTATAGAAAACAATTTTGACAAAATTTCCTATAGAAATAAAATTTTGACAAAATTTCCTATAGAAATAAAATTTTGACAAAATTTCCTATAGAAATAAAATTTTGACAAAATTTTCTATTGAAATAAAATTTTGTCAAAATTTTCTAAAGAAATAAAATTTTGAAAAAATTTTCTAAAAAATAAAATTTCGACAAAATTTTCTATAGAAATAAAATTTTGACAACATTTTCTATAGAAATAAAATTTTGACACAATTTTCTATAGAAATAAAATTTTGACAAACTTTTCTATAGAAATAAAATTTTGACAAATAGAAATAAAATTTTGAGAAAATTTTCTAAAGAAATAAAATTTTGACAAAATGTTCCACAGAAATAAAATTTTGTCAAAATTTTCTATAGAAACAAATTTTGTCAAAATTTTCTATAGAAATAAAATTTTGACAAAATTTTCTATACAAAAAATTTCAAAATTATTGTTTGGTTGTTTTTTTCTAATTTTTTTCAAATTTTTTGTAGATTTTTCTTTTGGCTCGAATGGCAACCGTGGTTTGGGACCTTATTTATGATGTTACATAACTACTAAGTAATAAGCTATAAACATTTTGGTTTGATATTTTCTTACCTCTTTCAATGTATCCGTCAACTCAATTGAATAGTCGATTTTGAATTTAGGGAATTTAACCACCACCTCTTCTTCATTCATTTTATCAGCTAAATCCACTAAATTGACTTCTTTCAATTTCAAAGCCAAATCCTTAAGGCCTTCACGTTCCTGGGGCAATATAACAAACATACTCAAATCCGAATCCTTATAGGGCATTTCCAAGGCTGTGCAATTGTACTCTTCAAAATAGCCATATCCAAATTTGGCTTTTTGATTCATATATTTCACTTTCACTGATTCTTCTTCCGCAGTCCAAAAATCATCCTCTTCGGTGGCGGCTTCATCGAATTTCTTTTCCCATTCACCCTTGAAATGCAAAGCATTCAGGAGAACCAATCTTGTGGTGGAATCAAAACTATCACTGGATACTAATTCGGTAATTTTTCCAGCAGTTTTCTCCTCAACCCAACCATTAATGGTTTGGGCGGCAGCTTCACTTTCAGCAAAATTTAAATTTTCTGCCTCAGCATGATAATGTTCCTTGGTAGCTTGAGCATAATCGGCTTTTATTTCTTTACCCTCTTGGACATAGATTTTATTTGCAATTTTCACAAGATCACTATCCTTGTATTTTTCCAAAACGAATTGGAATGTCTCAGCTACTTCGGGAGGAAAATTCGAAACATATTTCATGGCGGTGGCTATTTCCTCAGCGGTATCATCCTTAGCTCCAGCAAAGGCCAAAGCTAGACAATTTTGTATGGAAAAGGGTGATACAATAATATTTTCCTTGGTAGTTGCTGCTTGTAGTTTTTCAAAAAGTTCCACAGTAAATTGAGCACCACCACGAGCGAATTGCAAATTGAAATCAAACATTTTGTTTAAGTTTTTTTTTTTTATTATTAATTTTGTTAGCACTTAAAAATGTACGTGTATATTTTTTACACTTGAATATAACTTTCCTTGACCAACGTCTGTTATGGAATGCTCAAAAAAGACTATTTACGTGGTGGCTAAAGCAATGCCTTTTAACGCCTCTATGCGATTTGAGTTATGCCATTAAAATTATGTGTACCGGTTGTCTGATATATGACTCACGCGATAATAGTTTGTTTATCTTTTTTGGGCGCTCAATTTCAATTGAATTATTCTCACTAACATAAATATATTGGGCATTTTTGTTGTTGTAACTTTTATTACTCTCACTTACTCTTTATTTGGGGGGCCAATTTGAGTTGGGGAATTACCAATGCTTACGTTTTCTCTTTACTCTAAGAGAACTCAATTGCCAAGTATTTTAAGAGATTAGTTTTGAAGTGTATGGGAAAAAATAATCTTATCTAAAAGGAATTCCAACTTATAGATTACACCATATGAAAATTCTACAAAAATTATTATTATAAGAGATATGATTGAACGTTTTAAAAATAATCAATTACTAAATGTAGGTGTTGTAAACAAATGTTTGTATGTAATATGTAGTAATTGTTTGTATTTGTTTACAAAAAATATTGCACGAATGATATTGTACACCTGTCAATGGAGAATGCCTTCAGAGCAAAATAACAGTAAATCGATAACATAACGTGCAGTACATACAAGTGTAAGTAACGGTTATTACTCAACACTTTTCCGGTGACGTACAAAGTTCTGATTGTGTCAATTTAAGACGCACAATGGGACGATTAACTCATTCATATCGAAAGCGATATGAAAGAGCTTTTAAATTTATATTTGTGTTCATAGTTTTTGTTATGTAGCAATTTGAAATTGCGTTTTAATTTACTCTTATGTTCTGTTGTTACGTAATTTGTTAATAAAATTTAATTATACCTCAATCACATTACACTTCCCAAATCCACTTTACTAGATTTCAACTGTCATTTGCCTTACAAAAAGAGGATTTCAAACCACTCTTACTCGATTTCGAGCCTAATGTGAATGAGTTATTAAACCAAATATGCTTGATGTACTACAATTTTTGATGCTGTAGATAGTTATTACTCTGAATATTTAAAGAATTCAAAAAAATTCGGGATGCCGGGATTTAACATTTTGAATTCCCGAATCCCGGGATTTACAAGAATCGATCCCGAATGACAGCCCTAATTGGGGCTTAAATCTACTTTAGTATTAGTATTTTCTATATTTTGTCAAAATGTTATTTTTATAGAAAATTTTTTCATAGATTATTTTTATAGAAATTTTTTTCATTTTTTACAGAAAATTTTGCCAAAAGTTTATTTTTATATAAAATTTTGTCTAATTTTTAATTCTATAGAGATTTTTTTAATTTTTATACAAAATATTGTCAAAATTTTATTTATATAGAAAATGTTGTCAAAATTTTATTTCTAAAGAAAATTTTGTCAAAATTTTGTTTCTATAGAAAATTTTGTCAAAATTTTATTTCTATAGAAAATTTTGTCAAAATTTTATATCTATAGAAAATTTTGTCAAAATTTTATTTCTATAGAAAATTTTGTCAAAATTTTATTTCTATAGAAAATTTTGTCAAAATTTTATTTCTATAGAAAATTTCGTCAAAATTTTATTTCTATAAAAAATTTTTGTCAAAATTTTATTTCTATAAAAAATTTTTGCCAAAATTTTATTTCTATAGAAAATTTTGTCAAAATTTTATTTCTACAGAAAATTTTGTCAAAATTTTATTTCTATAGAAAATTTTGTCAAAATTTTATTTCTATAGAAAATTTTGTCAAAATTTTATTTCTATAGAAAATTTTGTCAAAATTTTATTTCTATAGAAAATTTTGTCAAAATTTTATTTCTATAGAAAATTTTGTCAAAATTTTATTTCTATATTTTGTCAAAATTTTATTTCTATAGAAAATTTTGTCAAAATTTTATTTCTATAGAAAATTTTGTCAAAATTTTATTTCTATAGAAAATTTTGCCAAAATTTATTTCTAAGAAAATTTAACCAAATTTTATTCCTGTAGAAAATTTTGCCATTTTTTTGCCAAATTTTATTTTTATATACAATTTTGTCAAAGATTTATTCAAAGATTTATTTTTATTGAAAATTTTTATTTTTATAGAAAATTTTGTAAAAATTTTATTTTTATATAAAATTTTGACGAAATTTTATTTTATATAAAAGTTTTCTAGTCTTTAATTCTATAGAGATTTTTTTATTATACCCTCCACCATAGGATGGGGGTAATATTCTGTTTGTAACACATCGATATATTGCTCTAAGACCCCATAAAGCATATATATTCTGGGTCGTGGTGAAATTCTGAGTCGATCTAAGCATGTCCGCCCGTCCGTCCGTCTGTCTGTTGAAATCAATCTAACTTCCGAACGAAACAAGCTATCGACTTGAAACTTGGCACAAGTAATTGTTATTGATGTAGGTCGGATGGTATTGCAAATGGGCCATATCGGTCCACTTTTACGTATAGCCCCCATATAAGCGGACCCCGAAATTTGGCTTGAGAATCCTCTAAGAGAAGCAAATTTCATCCGATCCGGCTGAAATTTTGTACATGGTGTTAGTATATTGTCTCTAACAACAATGCAGAAATTGGTCCATATCGGTCCATAATTACATATAGCTCCCATATAAACCGATCCCCCGATTTGGCTTGCGGAGCCTCTAAGAAAACTAAATTTCATCCGATCCGGCTGAAATTTGGTACATGGTGTTCGTATATGGTCTCTAATAACCATGCAAAAATTGATCCACATTGGTCCATAATTATATATAGCCCTCATATAAACCGATCCCCCGATTTGGTTGCGGAGCCTCTAAGAGAAGCAAATTTTATCCGATCCGGCTGAAATTTGGTACATGGTGTAAGTATATGGTCTCTAAGGACCATGCAAAAATTGGTCAACATCGGCCCATAATTATATATAGGCCCCATATAAACCTATCCCCAGATTTGACCTACGGAGCCCCTTAGAAGACAAAAATTCATCTTGTTCAGTTCAAATTTGGTACGTGGTGTTAATATATGGCCTCAAACACCCATGCAAAATTGGTCGGAATCGGTCCATAATTATATATAGCCCCCATATAAACCTATCCCCGGATTTGATCTCCGGAGCCCCTTGGAAGAGCAAAATTCATCCCATCTGGTTGAAATTTGATACGTGGTGGTAGTATGTGATATTTAACAACCATGCCAAAAGTGGTTCATATCAGTCCATAATCATATATAGCCCCCATATAAACCGATCCCGAGATTTGGTTTTGGAGCCTCTTGGAGGAGCAAATTTCATTCGAGTCAGTTGAAATTTGGTACATTGTGCTAGTATATGGCCGTTAACAACCATGCCTAACTAGATCCATATCGGTCTATAGTTATATATAGCCCTCAGATAATTCGATGCCCAATCACACAAAAATTGGTCCATATCAAGTTCATAATTGTATGTAGCCCCCACATAAACGACCCACAAATTACAATTCTGCTGGAAGTTTCTACGCAATCCATGGTGGAGGGTACATAAGATTCGGCCTGACCGAACTTACGGCCGTACATATATACTTGTTTTTATATAAAATGTATATAGAAAATTTTGTCGAAATTTTATTTCTATAGAAAATTTTGTCAAAATTTTATTTCTATAGAAAATGTTGTCAAAATTTTATACCTTTAGGAAATGTCTTTCAAAGATTTATTTTTATGGAAAATTTGTATTTTTTATAGAAAATTCTATCAAAATTTTATTTGTATATAAAATTTTGACGAAATTTTATTTTATATACAAGTTTATCTAGTCTTTAATACTATAGAGATTTTTTTGAATTTTTATATAAAATTTATTAGAAAATTTTGTCGAAATTTTATTTCTATAGAAAATTTTGTCAAAATTTTATTTCTATAGAAAATTTTGTTGCTCTTTGTTGGAGAGAAATATTGTGCAAAATCTACAAAAAACATGAAGAATTATACCAATCTATCAACAATAACGAATCTAACATTTTTGTAGAATTCTACCAACTATTGCAACCGTGGTTACGCGCCCCTAACGTTTTCATTATCATGTATTTTGGAGTTAGTACCCATCTCACTTAATCATCGTAAAAGTAATATATTTAGAATACACATAAAAAACTTCATAATTATGGACCCGGAGAGGTCCTGGGTTCGCGTTAGCTCACTTTGGACTGTACCCATAGGTGAAAGTCTCAAACCTTCTCCTACTCTCAAAATTTTTTTCTTTTTTGACAACTTTTGCTAAAGTAGATTTTGTCCCTAATTGGCTGCAAATGAACTACAGTGGATTTGTTTTGAATTAACGGCAGTTATTTTTTGTCAATATGGCAATTCCTTTTCTAATTCAATACAAAGATAATTGAGAAGAAGATGCAGTCTTGTCATAGCAAAACTGAAGCACCAGAGGACTCTGCCAACAAAATATCAAATGTACTGCCGTTTGCGTCGGAAAATATCATAACATTAGCGTTTTTCATAAATTTCTGAATAAAAACCCACAAAAGCAATACCACAACGATTGTAGAAAATTAAAATAAAACGTATGTGTATTTTAAAGCGAATATTCATTATGGTTTTATGTGAATATTGCCGTTTTAAATTTATTCTTGGGCAGAGCTGCTTTGGAAAAAATTGACAAATAAAACAATTTTTTTCTCATAGCCCTCTACACCTTGACATTTGTCTTCTCTTGATAAGAGCACAATGCTTAATCTTGTTATACTCAATTATCTTTGTTCAATATGCCAATCTCTATACTCAGCTGTTTTGCAATGGGCAATCATTTAATGTTGGCAGCACTGATTGTCAGTCGAAAATTTGAATCTGACATCGTTCTAATTGTACGGCGTTACAAATACGACTGACTATGCGTCAATCAGCTGTTTCGAGTCATCCATAGAAAAAAGCCAAGCAGCAACAACAACAATCTATATAGAGCAACTATAATAACAAATACCAAATAACAAGAAAATTTGCGTTTTACTTAGTAAAATGCAACGAAGAAGAAAGAAATAAAGTAAAAACCTATTGCAAACGGATACCAGCAAATAGTTTAAAGTGTGAAACACCAATAAGAAAAAAAGCAGGAAAACAAAGACAACCACTGAGTAAATACTAGATAAGAAAAAAATCCATTAATATTGTTCTTCTGACGTAGAAAATAAGGAGAAGCATTGGCGATAAACCAGAACGCCAAGAAAGTTCAAGGAACCTTGGGGAATTCCATGAACAGGGCTTAGAATCTCCCATAATTCCCATTCACTGCCCGACTCTATTCTTTGGAGGTAATTGTAGAAGCTCACCATCATGAGAGGAATCGAAGGCAAAGTTGTTATATTGGGATCCAAAGGTAAGTGGAATCATCAGATAATCTCACCATTTAAGATTAATGTATGTCTCCATGCTTGAATTGATATAAATGTTCCCATTATTCATTCATTATTCTTGTATAATTTTTTAATGACCAATTATATGGAGCAGTGAATGCATTGACTTTGCAATTCGTCGTTATTATTGTTGTTGTTTTTTCATTATTGTTGACTCGCGTTCTTCCTATTCACTGAATTGTCACAAAAAAATAAATCGATAAGGCAAGGGGCTCGAAAGTATCTGTGCAGATGGTACTACTGTTTACTAGTGTGTCAGAAGGCGGGGGAAGGCGGTGGAGGAAGGAAAAAAAACATTTATGCCATGGTCCGCAGGCACGTAATATGTATGCATGCTCTTCATGCATGTATATTTCAATAAACAAATAACCTTGAGGGAAACCACTTGCATAAATTCTTTTGTCTTAAAATTGTCTTAGTCATATTCATCATTCGGGGGTCTGTGATAAACGTAAAACCTAGTGAAAAAGATTTAAGCTTTTGGATTTTAAGATTTAAATTTCATTATAGAATCTAGTTTTGTTTGGGGGAAGTA
The DNA here is from genome assembly GCF_050003625.1 of Haematobia irritans. Taxonomy (NCBI): domain Eukaryota; kingdom Metazoa; phylum Arthropoda; class Insecta; order Diptera; family Muscidae; genus Haematobia; species Haematobia irritans. The sequence continues at coordinate 153,053,001 of NC_134401.1, forward strand.
CATAGTGTGGGAGAATTTTTTCCTTTGCAAAGGAGGCTAAAGTAAACAAATAAAGGGGAATCACATAAACCTCTTATGACAAAATTGTTTTGATTACATTCAGCATATTGTTTATGTGCATTTTAACTGGGTAAACTAATCTGCTTTAAATTTTCAAAGAATTACAAAATGAGATAAGAAAATTGGCGGGTATGGCTATTTGTTATTTTCTCTAGTCCTATGAGACGAGGAACATAAATCGCTTAATATCGGTTGAGGATATTATGATGTATTTGGTAAAGCATCTGGGAGCCAAACTGGAGTCGATTTGTTAATTTCCGCCCGTTGTTGTTTCATGTAGTTTCATTCATTTTGTTCTATGCTTGTGTAGTTCAACTTTTTGCCAGATCAAGGAACTCTGCGACAAGGATGGGGTGTGTCCAGAGTGATCTGGTGGTGAGAGCGCTATCCTTAGCTGGGCAAGCAAAAAGGTGACGAGTGTCAATCACTGATAAGTATGAATTAAGGCGGCTGCACTTGCCTGATCTTAGTTGGGCTAAAACTACCCTGGTCTGCTGTGGGAGGTCTCTCTCCTCCGGTGCTATGGACGGCGGTCGGACTCGGAGAACAGGATTAGCCTTGTAGCTTCTCACCGCTTCAGCTACAGTATCCTCATGAATCCTGTTCAGACCTGTTTGGTATGCTGCCTGATCTAGAGGCTCTCTTTTGTAACGCTGGATCTCGGGCTCTAGAAGGTTAAAATCAACCCTTACATTCCTGGGTGGAGGTTGACTATCCATAAGATGATGATTCGATGGCAACCCAAGACAACATGTAATTGTGTCGACGCACTGGGATGATCTTAGTCTCCGCATAAAGGTGATCCAGGGGTGTACTGCGGAGACATCCTGTTGCTGTTCTAAGGGCAGCGTTCTGACAGGTCTGTATGTTATTCCACTGTGTATCGCTCGTTTGAGGTGTCCACACTTACGCTGCTAGTTTACCGCCCGTCCATCTATTTGAAGACCAATTCAAAGGTCGAAATGGAAGCCTAATTTTTTGCATAAAACTCCTTTTCACTCTAAGAGGAATTAAAGGGTGATACGGTAAAAATTTGGTCAATATAAACTTGACGTATTTCTTTCAATTTTGCATTTAAAAAACCTGAACACCCCTCATTATGAAGGTATGTGTAGGCTTTGTGTGGCGAAGAAGGTGGACAAGGTGGCTGTACAAAATCTGATGGCAGGTGTCAAGCGTGAGGCCCGGCAATTCGGATTTGGAAAAGCGAAAGCCTAACTGAATATTTTTCCTGAATTTTTTACTAATTGAACTTGAGAAAAAGAAATTTAATTTGATTTTTTTTAATAAACGATTTCACCGATTTACACGCGTTTTCCCTTGACCAAATTTTGACCGTATCACCCTTCAAGCTAATTTTTACTCTTGGCCACATAGTTTTTGGAGATATGAACAAAATAAGTTTTTCATATGGAAATTTAGAGTTTTTCAAGATTTGAAATTAATTTTAGGTTTTTTGGAAGTAATTTCAAATTAAGCTTCTTTATTGTTCTAGGGCACGTATTTTGGGAGATTTGAGCAAAATATTTTTGTTTTTTTCGGATATGGATTGAATATTGGATTTTTTGGGGTTGCTTACAAATTAAATTCCTTTTCGCCGAAGGAAGCATAGCTTAAAAGATATAAACAAAATAAGTTTTTCGTACGAGGGTTGCCTTTAATATTTCTGGATTAGAGATCAATTTGTGATAATCATCAAAAATCGCTTTATTGTTTTCCAAATTACTCCCCATTAAGATCTATACGTTGGAATCAATTGTCGCTTCTTTAGTCGTAGAAAAACGTTGACCTCTTATTTTATTGTGGCCAAGTCAGGACAATACGTCTTGATGAGTCGATGTCTGAGAGAGTGATCCATCTTCGCCGGTTGGTTTTACTAATTTCATGGAGGACAATTGGCAAACAAATGACTGTGTACCACTCAGAATTGGCTGTTCTGCTTTGCTGTAGTGGTACAATTGTCTAGTTTTTCCGAAAAAAAACGGCGATTTTGTTTGGAAGTGTTTCGTGCGCAAGCAACTTTTGTGTGTTGTGTTTCGTGAGCAATAACAAACGTTCTAAGTAGGGACATCTTCAAAAATGTCAAGGACGGAATTTTGGATTTTTCGGGGGAGACCACAAATTAAGGCAAAATAAGTTTTTCATATAAAACAAGTAAGGAAAGTCTAAAGTCGGGCGGGGCCGACTATATTATACCCTGCACCACTTTGTAGATCTAAATTTTCGATACCATATCGCATCCGTCAAATGTCTTGGGGCTATATATAAAGGTTTGTCCCAAATACATACATTTAAATATCACTCGATCTGGACAGAATTTGATAGACTTTTACAAAATCTATAGACTCAAAATTTAAGTCGGCTAATGCACTAGGGTGGAACACAATGTTAGTAAAAAAATAGGGAAACATTTAAATCTGAATCAATTTTAAGGAAACTTCGCAAAAGTTTTTTTATGATTTATTGCTCGGCATATATGTATTAGAAGTTTAGGAAACTTAGTCATTTTTACAACTTTTCGACTAAGCAGTGGCGATTTTACAAGGAAAATATTGGTATTTTGACCATTTTTGTCGAAATCAGAAAAACATATATATGGAGCTATATCTAAATCTGAACCGATTTCAACAACATTTGGCACGCATAGCTACAATGCTAATTCTACTCCCTGTGCAAAATTTCAATTAAATCGGAGTTAAAAATTGGCATCTATGGTCATATGAGTGTAAATCGGGCGAAAGCTATATGTGGGAGATATATCTAAATCTGAACCGATTTCAACCAAATTTGGCACGCATAGCTACAATGCTAATTCTACTCCCTGTGCAAAATTTCAACTAAATCGGAGCAAAAAATTGGTCTCTGTAGTCATATGAGTGTAAATCGGGCGAAAGCTATATATGGGAGCTATATCTAAATCTGAACCGATTTCAACCAAATTTGGCACGCATAGCTACAATGCTAATTCTACTCCCTGTGCAAAATTTCAACTGAATCGGAGTTAAAAATTGGCCTCTGTGGTCATATGAGTGTAAATCGGGCGAAAGCTATATATGGGAGATATATCTAAATCTGAACCGATTTCAACCAAATTTGGCACGCATAGCTACAATGCTAATTCTACACCCTGTGCAAAATTTCAACCAAATCGGATTTAAAAATTGGCCTCTGTGGTCATATGAGTGTAAATCGGGCGAAAGCTATATATGGGAGCAATATCTAAATCTGAACCGATTTCAATAAAATTTGGCACACTTGACTACACTACTAATTGTACTCCTAGTGCATTTTTCAACCAAATTGGGGTAAAACTCTGGCTTCTGGGACCGTATTAGTCCATATCGGACTAAAGATATATATGGGAGCTATATCTAAATCTGAACCGATTTCAATAAAATGAACTTGACTATTGTGTTAATTGTTCTTCTTGTGCAGAATTTTAAGCACATTAGGGTAAAACTCTGGCTTCTGGTGCCATATAAGTCCATATCGGGCGAAAGATATATATGGGAGCTATATCTAAATCTGAACCGATTTCTTCCAAAATCAATAGGGTTCTATTCTGAGCCAAAACACATACTTGTGCCAAATTTGAAGTCGATTGGACTAAAACTGCGACCTAAACTTTGATTACAAAAATGTGTTCACGAACAGACGGACATGGCTATATCGACTCAGCTCACCCTGAGCATTTTTGCCAAAGACACCATGTGTCTATCTCGTCTCCTTCTGGGTGTTGCAAACATATGCACTAACATATAATACCCTGTTCCACAGTGTGGCGCAGGGTATAAAAATTGTGGTATTTGGCAAATAATTGATTATTAAAATTTTTTTGTGATTTTTAATGCTATCTAACGCTTGTCGGGAACCCTTGGCCTCAAAATTTCACAATTTTTCTAGAATGAATTTAAAAAAATTTTCGACAAAATTTAAATAATTTCTACCATTTTATTAATCCTTACCCTGTTTTTACCCTATTTGAAAGATGTTAAAATTGCCCTTTAAAAGTATGAAAAAAGCAAGTTATAAAAAATTAAATTTAAAGAACTTCCTGCGTAGTTAAAATAAAGAACATCTCTGGAAGGACATTTTTGGAAGTGCTTTTAAAGTTGTGCCTTTAGAAATACTTTCAAATTTTTTTGCTGGGCATTAAAAGATCCATAAAATTGGCACACCGGTAGTCACTTATAACTTTCTGCGGTTCCGTGAAACTTATTTTTCCTCTAGCACCCTCAAGCGCCTACGATATTTTTACCATCAATAAACGAACAAAAAGTATTGCCATCACATATTTTACAATTCAATGGTTTATTCCAATTCAGTTTTTTTTGTTCACCTGATATTTCATTTAAATTCATTCATATTTTAATATACTATTTACGTTGTAGTCTTTATACATTCTGCTAGAAATATTTCTATCGCCATTTATAATTTATTAGTGTTTTTTATAGTTTCGTTTCGTGGTATGCCATTTTTATTTACGTAAAATTTTAATCAATATGCACACAATGTTTTGTTTTGTTGTCAGCTTACTTTCTATAGCTTTTAGTTCCGATTAGTATAGTCTGTGGGCTTTGGGACGTTCTCTACTCTAAAACAAACATTGATAGTGTAACAAATGAGTAGTTTCTCAGTAAGCAACGATAATAGCATCCAAACACAAGTACAATTAAAAGACAAAAATGATGTTGTTGTAACAGTTTTTAATGTAATTTCATCTATTTTGTTCTATACTTGTGTAGTTAAACTTGTAGCCAGATCAAGGAACTCTGCGACAAGGATGGGGTGTGTCCAGAGTGATTTGGTGGTGAGACGGGTAGGCTTAGCCGGGCAAGTGTCATGTGGCCCTTGATTGCAGATGGGACACAAGTCAGCTACGCTGCTAGCAATCACTGATAAGTATGAATTGAGGCGGCTGCACTTGCCTGATCTTAGTTGGGCCAAAACTATCGTGGGAGGTCTCTCTCCTCCAGTGCTATGGGCGGCGGTCAGACTCCGAGAACAGGATTAACCTTGTAGCTTCTCGCCGCCTCCGCTACAGTATCCTCATGAATCCTGTTCAGACCTGTCTGGTATGCTACCTGATCTAGAGGCTCTCTTTTGTAACGCTGGATCTCGGGCTCTAGAAAGTTAAGATCAACCCTTACATTCCTGGGTGGAGGTTGTCTATCCACAAGATGGTGATTCGGATGACAACTTCGATGGCAACCCAAGAGGTACTGCTTTGACAACATATAATAGTGTCGACGCACTGGGATGATCTTGGTCTTTGCATAAAGGTGATCCAGGGGTGTACTGCGGAAACATCCTGTTGCGGTTCTAAGGGAAGTGTTCTGAGAGGTCTGTATGTTATTCCACTGCGTATCGCTCGTTTGAGGTGTACACACTGGGGTTGCATAGTTTATTACTGACCGGCCAATTGCCTTATATGTAGTTAACAAGGTTTCTTTGTCCGCACCCCAAGTGCTGCCGGCAAGCGACGTGAGGACCTAGTTTCTACCACGGAGCTTATCAAAAACTGCAGTATGTATATACCGCCGGTTTGTAGCTGTGCTCCAGGTTATAGCCCAAACATTGAGTGGCTGTTGTGCGGGCATAACCGATTGGTTCTAGGAGACTTTAATGCCTACCATGAACTTTGGCATTCTCCCCTAGGTAATGACCAGAGAGGCATAGCCTTGGCAGAGCAGATAGATGACTCCATATTTTGCACGGCGAACGAAGAGGCTCCCACGAGAATTATGGGTGACTGCAGTAGTTCGCCAGATTTATCTTTATCGTCGTCTGGTCTGATAAATGACGTTTCCTGGCAACCCGCCATTTCATTTGGATCGGACCACCTCCCCATAATTCTCACCATTAACCGACCCTCCGCTTTCATGACCTCTGAACGCCGGAAGTTTTTCAATCAAAAGAAAGCCAACTGGAAAGGCTTCAGAGAATACACCGATCGCCGCTTCAGTGAGCTCCCGTCCCCTCTGATGTTCATGTTGCCCAGTGACGTTCCGGGACATCATCAACGTAGCAGCCACTCGCTTCATACCCGCTGGTCGAATTGCCCAAGTGAGGCCCAACTTCCCAGCCGAAGCGGCGGGACTCGCAGACGAGCGTGATGAACGCCGTCGTGCTAACCCTTAACAAGGAATCGGACAGCACTCAGTGATAAGATAGAAGTTCACCACTGTGGTATCACAATGGACTGAATAGTCTAAGTGAGCCTGATACATCGGGCTGCCACATAACCTAACCTAACCTAACCCTGCTGATCCTAGAAACAGATAACTAAATCTAGAGATTAGTAAGATAGTCGACGAGCACAAGCGGAGCACCTGAAGCAATGTAACTTAGGCACCGGAACTGGTAAATTGTGGTCAATAGTGAGAGCCCATATCGAACCCCGCTACAAATGATGATGGGATTTCAGTCACCTTTGGCGACGTGACTGTGACTGATTCGAAGAGATGCGCCAAATACTTCAACCGACAGTTTGTCGAGCATCCCGAGAGTGATAGAGCGAAAACGAGAGCCACTCGTCGCATACGTGGTCACCGAGCCGACGACACACCACAATTTACCGCAGCCGAAGTTACCAATGTCATCAACAGCGCGAAACCATCCAAGGCGCTGGGCCCCGACGGAATTTCAATGCTAATGCTGAAGCATCTGGGAATAGGGGGAGTTGAGTACCTGACCAGACTCCTCAATTTGTCCTTGGAATCACTCATTATACCCGATGTCTTGAAGATGGGTAGAGTGATTCCACTACTGAAGCCAGGCAAAGATTCGAGTAAAGGCGAATCGTACAGACCGATATCCCTTCTCTCGCCAGTAGCCAAGACACTTGAGGCACTACTCCTCACCTGCCTTGTGGAGAATTTTCCAGGTGCCCACCATCAACATGGATTCCGTAAGGTACACAGCACGACGACAGCCTTACATGCCATTTCGACACATATCAATAGGGGACTTAATCAGCCCAAGCCGTGTCATAGGACGGTCGTCGTGGCGCTTGGCCTATCGAAAGCATTTGATACGATCATCGAGGACATCGAGAATACGTCCCCACCTGCAGGAACGAAGCGTTGGGTTCTGAATTATATGTGAGGACGCCAGTCGTACGTGGAATTCAGGGACAAGAAGTCTAAACCCCGTAGAGTTCAACAGGGAGTTCCCCAGGGCGGGGTGATATCTCCGGCAATGTTTAACCTCTACCTGTCCTCGATTCCACCCCCTCCTGACCATTGTTGATGACATTTGTGATCGATTGAATGTCTACCTCGCTGATCTTACCAGTAATTTCACTGCAAGAAATTTGAGAATATCTCCCACCTCAGCCACACTATTCACTACATGGACGGCGGAAGTGCGCAGGCAGTTTAATGGCGAAACAATTCCGACAACAAATTGCCCCAAGGTTCTCGGGGTCACATTCGACAGCCTATTTAAGTCGTCCGCCCATTCCACTGCAATTTGTGACAAAAATGATATTGATTTTTATACTGCAACTCGAACTTTAAAAGAAAATTTCCCAGGCATTATTCTACAGGTAATCACAGTGCATCAACATTTTTGCCAAATAATATTGTCTACTAGGAATTGTAATGAAAATCTCGACGCTATGATTGTCATTACAATTCTACATTTTTAATATTTAGAAAAGGTGACTTTTCGAATTTTTCAAAATTGTTGAAAAGTCGACTCTGTACTCTCTGGCAATAATTTTTGAATCACTGATTTCCATTATATTAAAGTCTGGAGAGCTGGGAAAAGAATCTTAAAAGATGGTTTCAATTTCTATATATAATTTATTAATTTTAATTTTATATATATTTTTTAAATATATTTTTAAAAACTCCTAAATATGTTAAATAATATTATAAATCTTTTCGATTTTTGTATTTCTATAGGTGTTGGCAAATCATGTCTCGTAACCAAATACATCAAAAATACTTTACACAAAGATGTTGAGCATGTGAGTGCAGCTTCATTTTTTACATGCAAAGTCATTTTAGAAGATGCGCGAGTTAAATTACAAGTAAGTCTTATTGTTTCAGATTCTTCTCATTTCGTTTTGTTAAAATTTTGCAATATTTTTTTTTGCAGATATGGGACACAGCCGGTCAGGAGCGTTACAAAGCAGTAGCACCAATGTACTATCGCAATGCCAATGCCGCCATATTAGTTTTCGATTTGTCACAATATCGAACATTTACAGAAATCAAATCATGGATACAGGAATTGCATCGCAATGTTCAAGATCCGCTCATCTTAACCTTAGTGGGAAATAAATTGGATTTACATGTATCACGGGCAGTCTCACGAGAAGAAGCTATTCTCTTTGCCAATTCAATAGGAGCAACTTACTTTGAGACATCAGCAGAGACAGATCAAGGTTTGGAACAGGTATTTCTTAGTACAGCATTGGGTTTGGTACGTTTGGCCAGAGAAGGAAAATGTCGATCGTTGCGTCAATTCGATTCATCGGATTCCATTTCCACATACACCAATAACAATACCGCCTTTAATTATTCCACTCAGGCCATTAGAAATCGTTATGTTTATGATAATGGCGCAATTATTCACTTACCGTCAGTGCCCATGGGAATACCAGTGGAAGGCGATGATATAAAGGCCACAGCAGAGGGACGTTTAGAAACGCCGTCATGGAGCATAGAGCATATAGCATTGGGTGAAGTTGAACCAGTTAATTGGTGTTGTTAAAGAAATATTTTGACACAAAATATGAAAAGCCAAGATAGAGAGAAGAAAGGCATAAGGTATTGAAAACAAATGTGATTTATTACTAAAAAAAAAAACAAAAAGCAAAGCAATTTCAAGCAAATCCCAAAAACAAAACACAAAACTGAAACGAAATATGTGGATATTATTTTGAATAAGCCAGCCAGCTAACAAACAAGAAAATCCGTATCTGAAATTTATTTACACCTACTATAACCAAGTTGGAGATGCTTTTGATGACCAAAAATACCCATCGAATTTTTCCAATCAAGAAATTACGTATGATATTAATTTTGTATTTTTTTGATTTCGTATGGAACTGAAACTTTAGTTTGTTAAGGCTCATTTATCATATCTACGATTTGTTATTCGTATGTACAAATATCTATATAAATATATACATAAAAACATTCGATATGTTTACTTTATTTTTTTTTTAAATAGAACCTCATCTCAATCATTCAGATTAATTGTAAGATCCATTGATTTGAATTCATGGTATATGATTTTAATACGTTTCTCAAAAGGTTATGTTTTTTTACGACTTATTATAAAATATATGTATATATACATATGTAAAAACCTAAATGTAAAATAAGTAAAGAAATAAAGTCATGCTGAAAAAAGAATAAAAGTTACTGTTTTTTTTTAACAATAATAATATTAAATTAACCCTCTTATGCCCCAATTATTTTGTCAGAAGATTAAATATTCAATGTTAACGGCACAAAAGCAAGAAAACTAAACAAGAAAAATTTATACGGGAAATCGGTCCATATGGGCGATTTCCCGTATATATGCTGCAAAACCTATTAAACAGTTTTAACTAAGTCTTCTTTTTATTTTACCCATTTTTTTATCTTAAGGTGTATTTTACTAAAAGCTTCCTGATTTAACGCAGCCCGCCCAAAAGGCGGGATTGGACATTAGAGGGTTAAGTTAAAGAAATAAATATTCTACGAACATTTTCAATATTTGAGATTTGAATTTATTCGAGTTTTCTTAAAATCATTGGGATTTTAACAGAGAAATTTAATATATATTCGAATTAAAAACAAGTATAAACAGCCGTAAGTACGGCCAGGCCGAATCTTATGTACCCTCCACCATGGATTGCGCCAATCGAATTACTTGGGTTGTGGTATCTTAATTCGTTTTCTAAATTGTGTGTTAGTCCATACATGGTATACATTAGACAAAAAAAGTATGTGTAGGTAAGTCTACAAATAATTACGAATCGATATGGACTTTTGCACGGTACGTAGGGAGCCAGAATTGCAATATGGGGGTCGCTTATATGGGGGCTATATACAATTATTGATATGGACCAATTTTTGTGTGATTGGGGATCGATTAATCTGAGGGCTATATATAACTATAGACCGATATGCACCTAGTTCGGCATGGTTGTTAACGGCCATATACTAGCACAATGTACCAAATTTCAACTAACTCGGATGAAATTTGCTCCTCCAAGAAGCTTCAAAACCAAATCTCGGGATCGGTTTATATGAGGGCTATATATGATTATGGACTGATATGGACCACTTTTGGCATGGTTGTTAAATATCATATACTACCACCACGTACAAAATTTCAACCAGATCGGATGAATTTTGCTTCTCCAAAAGGCACCGGAGGTCAAATCTGGGGATCGGTTTATATGGGTGCTATATATAATTATGGACTGATATGAACCAATTCCTGCATGGTTGTTGGATACCATATACTAACATCACGTACCAAATTTCAACCGAATCGGATGAAGTTTGCTCTTCCAAGGGGCTCCAGAGGTCAAATCTGGGGATCGGTTTATACGGGGGCTATATATAATTATGGACCGATTTCGACCAATTTTTGCATGGGAGTTTGAGGCCATATATTAACACCACGTACCAAATTTCAACTGAATCAGATGCATTTTGGTCTTCCAAGAGGCTCCGGAGGTCAAATCTGGTGATCGGTTTATATGGGGGCTATATATAATTATGGACCGATGTGGACCAATTTGTGCATGGTTGTTAGAGACCATATACTAACACCATGTATCAAATTTCAGCCGGATCGGATGAAATTTGCTTCTCTTAGAGGCCTCACAAGCCAAATCGGGGGATCGGTTTATATGGGGGCTATATATAGTTATGGACCGATGTGGACCAGTTTTTGCATGGTTGTTAGAGACCATATACTAACACCATGTATCAAATTTCAGCCGGATCGGATGAAATTTGCTTCTCTTAGAGGCCTCGCAATCCAAATCGGGGGATCGGTTTATATGGGGGCTATATATAATTATGGACCGATGTGTACCAATTTTTGCATGGTTGTTAGAGACCATATACTAACACCATGTACCAAATTTCAGCCGGATCGGATGAAATTTGCTTCTCTTAGAGGCCTCACAAGCCAAATCGGGGGATCGGTTTATATGGGGGCTATATATAGTTATGGACCGATGTGGACCAGTTTTTGCATGGTTGTTAGAGACCATATACTTACACCATGTACCAAATTTCAGCCGGATCGGATGAAATTTGCTTCTCTTAGAGGCCTCGCAAGCCAAATTTGGGGGTCCGTTTATATGGGGGCTATATATAATTATGGACCGATGTGGACCAATTTTTCCATGGTTGTTAGAGACCATATACTAACACCATGTACCAAATTTCAGCCGGATCGGATGAAATTTACTTCTCTTAGAGGCCTCGCAAGCCAAATTTGGGGGTCCGTTTATATGGGGGCTATACGTAAAAGTGGACCGATATGGCCCATTTGCAATACCATCGGACCTACATCAATAACAACTACTTGTGCCAAGTTTCAAGTCGATAGCTTGTTTCGTTCGGAAGTTAGCGTGATTTCAACAGACGGACGGATGGACGGACGGACATGCTCAGATCGATTAAAAATTTATTCTAATTTTCATAGAAAATTTTGAATTTATCCGAATTTTCATTTTTGAATTTATTCTAATTTTCATAGAAATTTTGAATTTATTCTGTTCTTAAAATTTTTCATAGAAAATTTCAATTTGAATTATAATTTTCATAGAAATTTTGAATTTATTCTAATTTTCATAGAAATTTTGAATTTATTCTGTTCTTAAAATTTTTATAGAAAATTTTAATTTATTGGTATTTTCTTTTTTTTGAATTGTCTTAGAAAATATGAATATATTCGAGTTTTGTTTTGTTATTGTTGGTTTTGTTCTTTAAGCATTGTTGTTGTTTTTTATTAATTCAGCTTAAAACCATACATTGACTAAACTACAAGTGTCTTTAAAATTTTGAATTTATCCGAATTTTCAAACATAAATTGCATTTGTTCGAATTTTCATAGAAAATTTAATATTGAACGAATATTTATAAATTAATATATTCGAATTTGTTCATAGAAATTTTGATTTTATTCGACTTATATCATAGAACATTTTAATTTATTCGAATTTTCATGGAGAATTGGAATTTATTCTAATTTTCAGAATAAATTTAATTTTTTGCATTTATTAGAATTTTCCATTCCATGGATTTTATAAAATACTAGCATAACCCGGCCCGCTTCGCTGCGCCTTCCGAAGCGTATTTGGAGGAACATTTTGCGTTAATTTAGTCAACTATATCCTTCGTGCAGAAAACAAATTCGAAGAGATTTGAATTCTTTTAAACAATCGGACTACTTGATTTTTCGTTTATAGGTACAAATACGGCGGGAGAGGGTGTACCCTTTCCTCCAAATTTTCTTAATAATGTTCTGTATTCAAGTAGTTGGACAATCTTCTATATTTCTTGTGAATTTTAAGTGTGGTTTGTCAAGGAAAGGTATCCTTTTCCTCAACATATCTGAAAATTAAGCACTATATTATCCAATAAATCGGAAAAAGCAAAAGTAGTAAAAAATTTTACCACATTAACATTTGCTAAAATGTTGGGAAATGATGCACCCTCTACGTTGGCTACCAATTTCATGTAAATTTAAGTTCTTTACTAAAAAGAAGTCTGGCAGAAGCCTGTGCAAAAATCATAAAATTAAGAAAAAAAAACGGACAAAAGGGAAACCTCCCCCACCTTCGCTTCGTACCCTATATTAATTTCGCAACTACTCAATGGTCCCTATAAATTCTATCGAAGTAAATCGACAAAGTTTATTTCAATTTTCCCCTTCCCCAACCAGATATCGAAAAATCGTATACTAATTTAAAAATCATGTATAAATTTAATCACCTCCTCCCACGTTCCCTGTAAATTTCAAGTAGATCGGCGATGTTTAAATGTTGCTCTATTGTTTTAAAGGGACGTCACTTTCCCCGATACAATATCGACAAACACCGTGGTTAATAGCACCCCTAACCTTCCCTGAAAATTCTTGAAACTTTCCTTCAAATGTGGGGCAACGAAGGTTGCCTCTCCGTTCATAACCTTCCCTCACTGCCTTTGTAAATTTCAAGAAAACTTAACAAATTTTTTTTTCCAGGTTTAAATGAGGACCTCCTCCCCGACCAAATATCGAAAAGTGATGTAGCGTATCTTTTGTAAACGTCCCAGAAAATGTCAAGCAAATTATAAGCCTAAAGGGGCGGCCTCTCTTCCGTCCGAATATCACAAAATCAGGTATCAACTATTAATATCGTAACCTCTCTCCAGTAATCAAGTAACTCGGTAAAGTTTAATTGTTTCTCTGTATGTACTTAAGAGAAGCGGATGTCTCCCTATGCCCTTTTATTTTTATTAAAAAATCAGAAACCTGATATAAATTTCATAACCCATTTTTTCCGTAAAATTTCAGTCGGGGGAGTTTAGTTTTGTTTGTACTTTCAAAAAAAAAAATCGGCAAAGGGGAGGTCCCCCTCCCCGACCAAATACCGAAAAATAATGTAGCGGATTTTTGTCTAGATGCCAACCCCAACATTCAATGAAAATTTCAAGCAAATCGCATAATTTTGTTCTAAGTTTCAAAAAGTAGGGCAAGGGGGAGGTCCACCTCCCCATCCACATATGAAATCATCAGGTACCCCATATTAATTCCATAACCTCACCACATGTTCTCTGTAAATCTTAGAGAATCTGTAATTTAGAGAATTTTAGTTTTTTTCACTGTACTTTAAAAAAGTCGAACAAAGGGGAGGCCCCCTCCCCCGCAAAATATCGAAATAAAAAGTAGCGGATCTTTGTCTAGATTCCAACCCCAATCTTCAATGAAAATTTCAAGCAAATCGATCAACTTTGGTCCAATTTTCAAAAAGTCCGACAAAGGGAAGGTCCCCCTCCGAGACCAGGTGTCAAAAAATGAGGTACCCTATTTTCACCACATGAACGCCCCCTACGATCTCTGAAAGTTTCAAGTAAATCGGTTCAGCCGTTTCGGAGCCAACTTGGAACATACAAACAAACAAACAAATAAACAAACATAGATTGAATTTTATATACAGCTGCGCTCAAAATAATAGTAGTAGCAAATAAATTAAAGCACCATCGTGATTTACAGTTTTTGTCGTAAAATTGGTACTGTACTCAGTGTTTTTAGGTTGCCGAACATATAGACGGGATCCTCTTCAATCATAAGGCACCATTTTTGACTCATCCATCCAATGTTCCTCCATTTCTGTACTGGGGAATGTTCCTCCATTTCTGTACTGACCAATGGAAATCCTCTTGGGCATACTTTATTCTTTTCGATACATGTTTTTTTTGAAAGGAGAGTGACTTTTCTTGGACTATGGACAGCTAAATTATTTTCGTCTTTTAAATGTTTGTAAGCTAGCTTATAACTCTTTTATTTGTTTTGGAGCTTGCAAAGGGATTCTTCTTATGTCGATTTTTTTACAACAACAATAGCATCAGAAGTTAAACCAACGGTATTTTTTTATTATGCACACTCCAAACAATGATATAGTAAAAAACAAAGATAAAATAAACCTTTAGTGGAAGGAATAGAAGAAGCAGAAAAAAAAATTCAGCACAGCACTACTATTATTTTGAGCACAACTGTATATAGATTTTTCTATGTTATGCATTGTTTTTATTTTTTATTTTCGGCATATATTTTCGTATAAATATATCTATTTCATTAAAAATCAACAAAAAAAATGTAAATTCTCGTAATTTGCAAAACCTTCTCAAAAGAACTTCCATGGAAGCGAAAAAGTCAAACGGCACAGGTTAAAATCCCAGCGGGGATGAAATTATTTTTTTTTTTTACTTTTTTTATTAATTTTCTATTTTCTATTTTTTTTATAAGTTTTCTATTTTTTGTAAACTTTAACTGTCCAAAATTTGCACTTAAAATAGCCCGATTGTTTTTTTTCTAACACTTGTCCACAAGGACTGCATTGGAAGTAGAAAAAAATCATTGGGGGATCCCAAGATGCGCTTTAGAAGAAATGTTTGTGCACTTGTCCAAAAGGACTGCATCAGAAGTGGAAAACAATTATTGGGGGATCCCACGATGTGCTTTAGAATAAATGTTTGTGGACTTGTACAAAAGGACTGCATCGGAAGTTGAAAAAACTCAATGGGGGATTCTGGGATGGGCTTTAAAAGAAATGTTTGTGGAACAACTTCCAATTTTTTTGCTGGGTAGTTTACGATTTGTGAAAATCGTACTTATATACATTAAAATTCCTAAGAGGATTTTATTTATTAAATTTTTCTACAGATGTTTTGGATGAATATTTAATTCTAGACACATGCTTTTTAGTGCAAAAATTATTAGAAAATTCTTAGCAAAAGGCAAATTCTGGAATCGCACAATGAAGCCATACTACGAGTATTTTGAATTTTCATAAAAAAATTGAGTTATTTTGAATTTTCATAAAAAATTAGAAATTATTCAAATTGAAGTTATACGAATTTTCCTAAACAATTTCAATTTATTCGAATATTGAACCGTTTGACTTTCGGCCACAATACACACCTCATCACCTAACATATCAAGCCAACATAATAACATGATAATTCCATAAAATATAATTGATTTCCTATTAAGCAATAACTCGTCAACAATCGCCCATAGACAACCGATTCCTGACGAACATGCATAGATTCAATCAATCAATCATCCTTCTTATCACGATTGTTCGCAGTAGACAAAGTGTTGAAATAATAGTGAAAAATTACACAATGATAATTTATCATTGTTATTTGTCTGTGGTTTGTTGTTGTCGAGAGGGTGCCTACACATATCACCCACTTGGGGATTTATTTGTGTGATAATCATAAGACTTAGTATTTACTAGAAGGATAACTGAGGATAACAAAACAAAACATTTATGAAAGTGATAGGAGAAAAAAAAAGAAATAATAAATTATTGCTTATTGAGTTTGAGTTTAGTAGATATGATATGAATGGGATTACCGTTGGGAATAGTGATGTGCAATTTCCGATATTATGGACGATGAATGGGCCAGTATACAAGAAACCAAATTATCTGTGAGATTGGAGAAAAATGTTTTTTTTAGCCATTAAGGGTTAAAACATCCACACGTATTAAATTTTTTAAGGGGGCTGGGCACCCCCAAGACTCCCTTAGCTACGCCAATGGCCGTCGTTCACTCCAAGGAACGAATGTTTAGACATGAAAATTTGACGATGAAAATTTTTCTGAAAAGCTTATAGGAAGTTTTCTCTTAAATAAACTATTTTATAGCATAGAATAGTTTTTTTTGTGTAAAATTTCATTTTGGAGGAAAGTATTTTTCCTTTATGTGTACACGGATGAAAAAGACTGTTTTTCATATGTTTGGCTATAAACATTATATGTTTGGAACACAAATTTTTAAACACAATATTTTTGAGTGCAAGCATATAATGTTCATAAACTAGCATAACATGTTTGGGACATATATGTTAATATGTTAGAACATATTATGTTTGGGACATAAAATGTTTGTAAATATAATATGCTTGGATGCAAACATATATTAATTTAGAAATAGCCTATAAACATATAAAGGGTGATTTGTTAAGAGCTTGATAACTTTAAAAAAAAAAAAAACGCATAAAATTTGCAAAATCTCATCGGTTCTTTATTTGAAACGTTAGATTGGTCCATGACATTTACTTTTTGAAGATAATTTCATTTAAATGTTGACCGCGGCTGTGTCTTAGGTGGTCCATTCGGAAAGTCCAATTTTGGGCAACTTTTTCGAGCATTTCGGCCGGAATAGCCCGAATTTCTTCGGAAATGTTGTCTTCCAAAGCTGGAATAGTTGCTGGCTTATTTCTGTAGACTTTAGACTTGACGTAGCCCCACAAAAAATAGTCTAAAGGCGTCAAATCGCATGATCTTGGTGGCCAACTTACCGGTCCATTTCTTGAGATGAATTGTTCTCCGAAGTTTTCCCTCAAAATGGCCATAGAATCGCGAGCTGTGTGGCATGTAGCGCCATCTTGTTGAAACCACATGTCAACCAAGTTCAGTTCTTCCATTTTTGGCAACAAAAAGTTTGTTAGCATCGAACGATAGCGATCGCCATTCACCGTAACGTTGCGTCCAACAGCATCTTTGGACCGTATGTCCAATGATTCCACCAGCGTACAAACCACACCAAACAGTGCATTTTTCGGGATGCATGGGCAGTTCTTGAACGGCTTCTGGTTGCTCTTCACTCCAAATGCGGCAATTTTGCTTATTTACGTAGCCATTCAACCAGAAATGAGCCTCATCGCTGAACAAAATTTGTCGATAAAAAAGCGGATTTTCTGCCAACTTTTCTAGGGCCCATTCACTGAAAATTCGACGTTGTGGCTCGTTAGTAAGTCTATTCATGATGAAATGTCAAAGCATACTGAGCATCTTTCTCTTTGACACCATGTCTGAAATCCCACGTGATCTGTCAAATACTAATGCATGAAAATCCTAACCTCAAAAGAATCACCCTTTATGTGTTTAGTAGCTTGGAGCGCTATTTAACAGGGAGCGATATTGAATTAAGTTGGTGGTTGTTGCTTGTTATTACAAAATTAACATTTTATTTTTCCTTGGGCAATTGATCAGCTACTTCTTTGATCCTTACAAACTGTATGGTCCGCTGTTCGAATCCCCGTCCGGCAAAAGGTAAAATTAAAATAAAAAAAAATCATACAATTTAATAATTTCTTCTACAATGTTTGTATTACAGAAAAAGGTGCTAAGAACTAAAAAATCTCGTGGAAGTGAGAAAGATGTGGGGGAATATACAATTGGGCAGAAACAAAATTTTGAGCATTCAGGTCGAAAACCTATGTTGTTAGCACCTATATTACCTGTTTATTTTCATAATTCATTATGATTGTAAATATATAAATAAATAAATAAAATTGTGAGCACAATATTGTTTGGGAGAATTTTTTTAAGCATATAATATTTTTGGGTGCAAAATGCTTCCAAACATATTATATGTTCACATAATAACATATTGTTTTTTGGAAGACAACATTATTGAATTTGGATGCAAAAATACAAAATGTTTGGAACTTAGACTACCCAAACATATATTGTTTAGACCAATATGCTTTCAAACATATTATATATTGGAAGAGATCAAACATATAAATGTTTGGGCAATACCCAAAAATGTATATGCTTGAAGCAAAATATGTTTGGGAGTATATGTTACAGAAGCGATTTTTTGTGAGCGTGTAGGAAACAGGGATGGAGAATCCAATTTTTGAGCGAAAAAGTACTTTTCACCAAATTTCAACAAAATTCCATTGGAAGATTATTGTCAAGAGCTCCTTTAGACTGAATTTTAAAGAAAATAAAGTTTTGTTTGTCAATTCTTCAATTTTAAATATTTTTTTGTTTTAGTTTTATATCCGCTTACAAAGACTACGGTAGTATTGTAATCACGGTTGCCACAGATGTACTTCATGGTACTGCATAAATTTTCCATAGATAAATAAGAAACAATTTTTTTTGACAAAATTTTCTAAAGAAATAAAATTTTGACTAAATTATCTATAGAAATAAAATTTTGATAAAATATTCTATAGAAATAAAATTTTGACAAAATATTCTATAGAAATACAATTTTGACAAAATATTCTAAGAAATAAAATTTTGACAAAATTTTGTATAGAAATAAAATTTTCACAAAATTTTCTTTAGAAATAAAATTTTGACAATATAAAATGTTGACAATATATTCTATAAAAATAAAATTTTAACAATATTTTCTATAGAAATAAAATTTTGACAAAATTTTCTATAAAAACACAATTTTTACAAAATATTCTATAGAAATAAAATGTTGACAAAATTTTGTATAGAAATAAAATTTTGACAAAATTTTCTTTAGAAATAAAATTTTGACAAAATTTTCAACAAAAATAAAATTTTGACATAGAATACTATAGAAATAAAAGTTTGACAAAATTTTCTATAGAAATAAAATTTTGACAAAATTTCCTATAGAAATAAAAATTTTTACAAAATTTTCTACAAAAATAAAATTTTGACAAAATTTTCTATAGAAATAAAATTTTGACAAAATTTTGTTAGAAATAAAATTTTTAAAAAAAAATTTTTAGAAACAAAATTTTTACAAAATTTTCTACAAAAAATAAAATTTTGACAACATTTTCTATAGAAATAACGTTTTGACAAAATATTCTATAAAAATAAAATTTTAACAAAATATTCTATAGAAATAAAATTTTGACAAAATTTTGTATAGAAATAAAATTTTGACAAAATTTTCTTTAGAAATAAAATTTTGACAATATAAAATGTTGGCAATATATTCTATAAAAATAAAATTTTGACAAAATTTTCTATAGAAATAAAATTTTGACAAAATTTTTTTAGAAATAAAATTTTTAAAAAAATTTTTTAGAAATAAAATTTTTACAAAATTTTCTACAAAAATAAAATTTTGACAACATTTTCTATCGAAATAACGTTTTGACAAAATATTCTATAAAAATAAAATTTTAACAAAATATTCTATAGAAATACAATTTTGACAAAATATTCTATAGAAATAAAGTTTTTACAAAATTTTCAACAAAAATAAAATTTTGACAAAATTTTCTTTAGAAATAAAATTTTGACAACATTCTCAACAAAAATAAAATTTTGACATAGAATACTATAGAAATACAAGTTTGATAAAATTTTCTATAGAAATAAAATTTTGACAAAATTTTCTATAGAAATAAAATTTTGACGAAATATTCAATAGAAATAAAATTTTGACAAAATTTTCTATAGAAATAAAATTTTGACATAGAATAGTATAGAAATAAAAGTTTGACAAAATTTTCTACAAAAATAAAATTTTGACAAAATTTTCTATAGAAATAAAATTTTGACAATATTTTGTATAGAAATAAAATTTTGACAACATTTTCTATAGAAATAAAATTTTGACAAAATTTTCTATAAAAACACAATTTTGACAAAATATTCTATAGAAATAAAATTTTGACAGTATTTTGTATAGAAATAAAATTTTGACAAAATTTTCTATAGAAATAAAATTTTGACATAGAATACTATAGAAATAAAAGTTTGACAAAATTTTCTACAAAAATAAAATTTGGACAAAATTTTCTTTAGAAATAAAATTTTGACAATATTTTGTATAGAAATAAAATTTTGACAAAATTTTCTATAGAAATAAAATTTTGACAAAATTTTCTATAAAAACACAATTTTGACAAAATATTCTATAGAAATAAAATTTTGACAATATTTTGTATAGAAATAAAATCTTGACAAAATTTTCTATAGAATTAAAATTTTGACATAGAATATTATAGAAATAAAAGTTTGACAAAATTTTCTACAAAAAAAAAAATTTTACAAAATTTTCTATAGAAATAAAATTTTGCAAAATTTTCTATAGAAATAAAACTTTGACAAAATTTTCTATACAAATAAAAATTTTATTTTTCAATCATTATTGTTCTTTTTGATTTCAGCTTAAAACCATGAATTGACTAACTACAAGTGTAGCTTAACTAACGGAGGAAAAGAATGTTTGTAACATTTATTTGGGCAAAGCCCTATAGACTCCAAGATGGTTGGGTGGACGCACGTTTCGGAATTACCACATACCTCATCAGCATCCTCTACTTGCAGCAAAACTATCAACCAATTATCATCTTTGGGTTTAGTGAACTACCAGAATTCAGTCTGATAATTGGTTGATAGTTTTGCTGCAAGTAGAGGATACTGATGAAGTATGTGGTAATTCCGAAACGTGCGTCCATCCAACCATCTTGGAGTCTATAGGGCTTTGTCCAAATAAATGTTACAAACATTCTTTTCCTCTGTTAGTTAAGCTACACTTGTAGTTAGTCAATTCATGGTTTTAAGCTGAAATCAAAAACAACAATAATGATTGAAAAATAAACCAACAATAACAAAACAATACGCAGTAAAATTTTGTCAAAAATGCCTATAGAAATAAAATTTTGACAAAATTTTCTATAGAAATAAAATTTTGACAAAATTTTCTATAGAAATAATATTTTGACAAAATTTTCTATAGAAATAAAATTTTGACAAAATTTTCTATAGAAATAAAATTTTAACACAATTTTCTATAGAAATAAAATTTTGCCAAGATTTTCTATAAAAATAAAATTTTGACAAAATTTTCTATAGAAATAAAATTTTGAAAAAATTTTCTATAGAAATAAAATTTTTGTTGTTCAAATCATCGATTTGAATGAAGTTGGCTGGGTTTTATTTTGAGCGTGCGATGATTTGACGGTGGCAAAGGAAAAGGGAGATGTTTGTACGAATTTAGTTCGGTAAAAACCGGCTATCAATGTAAAACCCTTTTTTCGGAAGGTTCAATTGTGGTTTATTGTTGGGTTTAATGAACTGCCTGAATTTATTCTGATAATTGGTTGATAGTTTTGCTGCAAGTAGAGCATGCTGATGAGGAATGTGGTAATTCCGAAACGTGCGTCCATCCAACCATCGTGCAGTCTATAGGGCTTTGCCCAAATAAATTTGACAAACATTCATTTCCTCTGTTGGTTAAGCTACACTTGTAGTTTAGTCAATGTGTGGTTTTAAGCTGAAATAAAAAAAAACAACAACAATGATTAAAGATTGAAAACCAACAATAACAAAACAAAACGAAATAAAATTTTCTATAGAAATAAAATTTTGACAAAATTTTCTATGGAAATAAAATTTTGACAAAATTTTCAATAGATATAAATGTTTGTCAAAATTTTGTATAGAAATAAAATTTTGACAAAATTTTCTATAGAAATAAAATTTTGACAAAATTTTCTGTAGAAATAAAATTTTGACAAAATTTTCTATAGAAATAAAATTTTCACAAAATTTTCTATAGAAATAAAATTTTGACAAAATTTTCTATAGAAATAAATTTTTGACAAAATTTTCTATAGAAATAAAATTTTGACAAAATTTTCTATAGAAATAAAATTTTGACAAAATTTTCTATAGAAATAAAATTTTCACAAAATTTTCTATAGAAATAAAATTTTGACAAAATTTTCTATAGAAATAAAATTTTGACAAAATTTTCTATAGAAATAAAATTTTGACAAAATTTTCTATAGAAATAAAATTTTGGCAAAATTTGCTTTGAAATAAAATTTTGATAAAATTTTCTATAGAAATAAAATTTTGAAAAAATTTTCTATAGAAATAAAATTTTGATAAAATTTTCTATAGAAATAAAATTTTGATAAAATTTTCTATAGAAATAAAATTTTAACAACATTTTCTATAGAAAAAAAAATTTGCCAAGATTTTCTATAGAAATAAAATTTTGACAAAATTTTTTATAGAAATAAAATTTTGACAAAATTTTCTATAGAAATAAAATTTTGACAACATTTTCTATAGAAATAAAATTTTGACAACATTTTCTATAGAAATAAAATTTTGACAAGATTTTCTGCAGAAATAAAATTTTGATAAAATTTTCTAAAGAAATAAAATTTTCAATAGAAGTAAAATTTTGATAAAAATTTCTATGGAAATAAGACTTTGACAAAATTTACTATTGACAATATTTTCTAAGAAATAAAATTTTTGTCAAAATTTGTTAGGTCGAAATCTTAGTTGTTAGTACCTTTTTTTGTATTTATTATGATTTATTATGGTTTTAAATAAACTAGCATGAAATACTTTCAACACATACTCTCTCTCATTAAAAACATGCTTTATCGTACAATTTATCTATTATTTGTAGTCTGAGGCTAAGACATTAAAGTGTATACTTATTTGCTAGGATAATGGTATCCTTAGTTTGCCATAATAAAATATTGTAAAAATTTCTTGCCCTTTGAACCTAAGCTGTCATGGTGGATGTACTCATTTCCGAATCACCATCACCGCCCAACGTAGGAAAAGCCATAATGTTTACAATTGTGAGAAAATTTCTATACCATATTGTGTCCATAGGAGTTCGTGGTTTTTATTATCCACCATCAGCAGTTCTACCAAAAAGAAACCCCCCCTCCCCCATCCAATTGTATTGGCCACGTTTACCAAGTGGCTGTGTTGGCTATTTAACCTTCTTTTCATTCAATAACCATAAATTAGATTTATGGTAGCTAATCTTTAAATGTGCCACTCCTCTACTTTAACTTGTTCGAATTTTTTGTTTCGTTTCATTTCCTCCATTTTAGTGAAGGAAAAATATTACGTTCATGATGCTACTAGGAAAGAGCTATTTTTTCGGTGTCTTTTTGTTGCTTTTATTCATCCAATGACAGGACATTATTTTGCTTGCATTCAAAATTGCAAATGCTGAGATTAAAAAGGATCTGCGCTTTTTATGAAAGATAGCAACAAAAAATACCATTTATAATTTCTTTTCCAGATTTTGTGAAAATATTTTCATGTCATGCAATTAATTTTCTTTTGAACTTTTACCCTATGAACCGAAGTGTAATAACTCTTTTTGAAACAGCCAACATAGGAAGGGGGAATATTTTGAAATCCTTAATATTGAAGGTAATGCAATTTCACACAGATTCGTATTTTGTCTGTGGGTAGGTCAAAGATTGCCTAGGTTGGGTTAGGCAGCCCGTTTTTTCAGGCTCACTTAGACTATTCAGATCAGGCTCACTTAGACTATTCAGTTCTTAACAATGAGAACTTTTATTTCTATAGAAAATTTTGTCAAAATTTTATTTCTATAGAAAATTTTGTCGAAATATTATTTCTATAGAAAATTTTGTCAAAATTTTTTTTCTATAGAAAATTTTGTAAAAATTTTATTTCTAGAGAAAATTTTGTTAAAATTTTATTTCTATAGAAAATTTTGTAAAAATTTTATTTCTATCGAAAATTTTTTGAAAATTTTATTTCCAAGAAAATTTTTTGAAAATTTTATTTCCAAGAAAATTTTATTTCTATAGAAAATTTTGGCAACATTTTATTTCTATAGAAAATTATGTCAACATTTTATTTCTATAGAAAATTTTGTCAACATTTTATTTCTATAGAAAATTTTGTAAAAATATTATTTCTATCGAAAATTTTTTGAAAATTTTATTTCTATAGACAATTTTTTCAAAATTTTATTTCTATAGAAAATTTTTACTTTTATAGAATTTAAATTTTACTTTTATAGAAAATTTTGTAAAAATATTATTTTTATAGAAATTTTTTGAAAATTTTATTTCTATAGAAAATTTTGTCTAAATTTTATTTTTATTTATGTATAGAAAATTTTATGAAGTACCATGAATTCTGGCAAACAGTAAAAAACACACATTTTTGTAGAATTCTAGCAACTGTAAAAACCGTGATTACAATACTACGGTAGTCTTTGGATGCGGATATAAAATTAAAAAAAAATATTTAAAATATTCTTCCAATGGATATTTGTTGAAATTTAGTGGAAAGTAGTTTTTCGCTCAAAAAATAAATTTTTTGTACTTTCTTAAAAATTCGTTTTGTTTTGTTATTGTTGGTTTCGTTCCTGAATCATAGTTGTTGTTTTTGATTTCAGCTTAAAACCATGTATTGACTAAACTACAAGTGTATGTTAGCTTAACCAACAGAGGAAAAGAATGTTTGTCAAAGGGAGCCACCGTGGTGCAATGGTTAGCATGCCCGCCTTGCATACACAAGGTCGTGGGTTCGATTCCTGCTACGACCGAACACCAAAAAGTTTTTCAGCGGTGGATTATCCCACCTCAGTAATGCTGGTGACATTTCTGAGGGTTTCAAAGCTTCTCTAAGTGGTTTCACTGCAATGTGGAACGCCTTTCGGACTCGGCTATAAAAAGGAGGTCCCTTGTCATTGAGCTTAACATGGAATCGGGCAGCACTCAGTGATAAGAGAGAAGTTCACCACTGTGGTATCACAATGGACTGAATAGTCTAAGTGAGCCTGATACATCGGGCTGCCACATAACCTAACCTAACTTAACCTAATGTTTGTCAAATTTATTTGGGCAAAGCCCTATAGACTGCAGGATGGTTGGATGGACGCACGTTTCGAATTACCACATTCCTCATTAGCATCCCCTACTTGCAGCAAAACTATCAACCAATTATCAGAATAAATTCAGGCAGTTCACTAAACCCAAAAGTAAACCACACTTGAACCTTCCGAAAAAGGTTTTACATGATAGCCGGCTTATGCCGAAATAAACATATCTCTTTTCCTTGGCCACCCTCAAATCATCGATTTGAGTGCAATTGGCTGGGTTTATTTTGAGCGTGCTTCCCCTTTTTTCATTCGTTTTTTTTTGTTATTGTTGGTTTCGCTCCTTAATCATTGTTGTTGTTTTTGATTTCAGCTTTCTTAAAAATTGTATTTTCCATCCTTGATGTGCATTAGAAAAGAGAACGAAGCCCAAAAATGCAAGTGAGAAAAGTAGAGCTCAACTTTATGTTCTCTTTCGATAAGATAAAGAAAACAAACAAACATTGAGAGAGCTTCCGTTACCATCAATATGAGTTGCATGCGTTTAATATCCGCTTCCTCTCCTTGTTCGGCAGGTTATTTTATTATCATCCAAGAACTAAACTAACAGTTCGGTTTTTATGCTCGTGCCGTGTAGACGTGTTGTGTGTTATCAAAATTTGTTATTTTTGTAGTGCTGTATGTGTGTGTTTTTTATTTATATCTTCTGTGGACTATATAACAGTGTTAAAAACTATACCCATGACAAACATACTCGCCAAATAATCCAATTGGTGCTTTACATGTAAGTTTGTTTACTATTCAAAGTTTCTAAAATGTTTATATAAATTTGTTGTTAATGGAGAAATTCATTTTGTCCAATACATAACTGTTAGATCACTTACGTGCTGTACTTCTGTGGAAGTAGTTTCAGTGAGTATGAAATTTTTGGTTATTTACTAGAATTACAAGAACATTACCCGCTTGTTCGGCAAGAAGCCATTGTCGCATTTTCGCTATTTATATAAACAACTACAAGGTTGACTGGTTATTTAAGAGGAGATAAGTAATCTATGAAATAGTCGAATAATTATAACACAGATAACTGGTTGCGTGTAAAATAGACACGGGAGAATTCTCTTATTTGCTGGACAATTTGTAGAGCTCTCTGAGATAATTATCCGTTATTTTGAAGAACAAAAAAAGCAACAAAGCTCATCTCAATACTTTAGAATTTTCAGAAACTCATAATTCAGTTAGTTTTATGTTGGTTTCGTAGCAAGAAGTTTTTGGAGAGCATTGCAAAACAATTTAATAAAAACGTGTTTGGATATATTGCGGAATTTTTTTAGTAAGTATACTATAATAATGTGGTATACATTATGCATTATTTTGTTAATTTTATTCTTTGTTTTCAGGTACCACTATATCATTCAGATGTACATGCTATGCGGTACGTTCCCGTAAAGACACCTTTATATTATGTATTTAAATTACGTTTTATGTTTTGTATTTTTTAATTTTACTTTTAAATATGTTTGTGAAATATATTTAGTTTTAATTTAATATAATTCATGTTAATAAATAAATTAAAATAATCAAATTATATATTAATCGATTTGTGGTCTAATTATTACAATACTGAAATGAAGTCATTTATATATGGATCCCACAGTTACTACTTATTTCTTGTGCTAAACGTAATGCTAAGGATATCCAATTGGCTCCCTCCAATGACATCCCCACGTTAAATTCACCAGTTAAATACGTGTCTAGTAGATTTGGGAGTAACTAGTGGTACTTATTGGTGATAGGTGAATTTGATAATCAATAACTAGTTACTTGAACAAGCGGGTAAGCATAAGATGTTCTTGTTCTTCACACACACAAGCTTGAGCATACATTGCTTGTGGTCTACCGTTCAACTCAATTCTCCATTGCTTAACAGTGTTCTCCACAAAAAAAAAAATGTGAGAGAGGATTAACAGATCAGAGGATTAACATAACAGAGCATCAACATCGTTGACAACGGAAGAGCGCCAAAGTAAATCTACAATGGTGTGGTGGTTTAAAGGGGAACAAAAAAACCAAAAACTGCGAGTGAGAAAAGAAGAGTTTAATTTTATGTTATCTTACGATAAAAAAACACAAACACTAGGAGTTTCTGTTGCCGTCAACATGAGTTGCATGCGTTTAATATCCGCTTCCTCTCCTTACCCAACAGGTTATTTTATTGAGATCTAAAATTGAAACTATCAGTTAGTTTTTTTTTATCGTTTAGTTGGTTTTGTGTGTTACGATAATTTTCTACGGGCGAAATTTTTTGCAGTTTTGTGTTTTTCTTTATTTCTTCTGTGGACTATATAAAAGTGTTAGAAAACTATTTATACCCATGACGAACATACTCGCCAAATAATTAGTGTTTTAAGTAAGTAATTCTTTGATTAAAAAAAATCTATTTTGACAAAATTTCATATAGAAATAAAATTTTAACAAAATATTTTATAGAAATAAAATTTTGACAAAATTGTCTATAGAAATAAAATTTTGACAAATTTTTCTAGAGAATTAAATTTTTGACAAAATATTCTATAGAAATAAAATTTTGTCAAAATTTTCTATAGAAATAAAATTTTGTCAAAATTTTCTATAGAAATAAAATTTTGGCAAAAAATTGTCATTTTTAGGTCAAAAATCGGAAAATCGGCATTTGTTTGGGTAAGAATCGTGAAAATGACAATAATTCAGCAAAATTGGCATCCGTGGTCTCCTGCCTATTGGAGAGAGAGAGAGAGAGAGAATGAGACCAGATAAAATGTAAAACGAAAACAAAGGAATATTGATTTAAAAATACCCATCCTACTATAATTCCATTGTAAGCATTTATCATTTCATTTTGCTTTTAAAAAGTAAGGGTACGGAATTGTGATTTTGGTGGAGAAGATACTTGATCATCTTCCATTGTGGATAAAGAGTCTGCTCCAGGAAATGATGGAAGAATTTTAAGGAGCCAATTTGAGACCTTTCAGTTTTTTTTATTACTTAACAGGTTGGCTGATAAGTCCCCGGTCTGACACATAGATGGCGTCGCTAGTTTTAAATACATATTATTTTTATATAGTACCAACCTTCAAATGATTCGTGTCAAAATTAGACGTCTGTAAGTCAATTAGTTTGTAAGATAGAGCGTCTTTTATGAATCAACTTTTGTTATTGTGAGAAAAATGGAAAAAAATGAATTTCGTGTTTTGATAGGTTAAGGTTAGGTTAAAGTGGCAGCTCGATTAAGATTCAGGCTCACTTAGAGTATTCAGTCCATTGTGTTTTGATAAAATACTTTTTTCTGAAGGGAAAAAAATACGGTGGAAGAAAAAACTTGGCTTGATAATGAGTTTCCGGATTCTGCCCCAAGGAAATCAACAATAATTGATTGGTATGCAAAATTCAAGCGTTGTGAAATGAGCACGGAGGACGGTGAACGCCCGAAAGAGGTGGTTACCGACGAAAACATCAAAAAAATCCACAAAATGATTTTGAATGAACGTAAAATGAAGTTGATCGAGATAGCAGAGGCCTTAAAGATATCAAAGGAACGTGTTGTTCATATCATTCATCAATATTTGGAAAAGAGGAAGCTCTGTGCAAAATGGATGCC
This sequence comes from Haematobia irritans, assembly GCF_050003625.1. Classification (NCBI taxonomy): domain Eukaryota; kingdom Metazoa; phylum Arthropoda; class Insecta; order Diptera; family Muscidae; genus Haematobia; species Haematobia irritans. Next base: position 153,081,795 of record NC_134401.1, read on the forward strand.
GCGCGAGCTCACATTTGACCAAAAACAACAACGTGTTGATGATTCTGAGCAGCTGTTAACTCGTAATACACCCGAATTTTTCCGTCGATATGTGACAATGGATGAAACATGGCCCCATCACTACATTCATGAGTCCAATCGACAGTCGGCTGAGTGGACAGCGACCGGTGAACCGTCTCCGAAGCGTGGAAAGGCTCAAAAGTCCGCTGGCAAAGTAATGGCCTCTGTTTTTTTGGATGCGCCTGGAATAATTTTTATCGATTATCTTGAGAAGGGAAAACCCATCAACAGTGACTATTATATGGCGTTATTGGAGCGTTTGAAGGTCGAAATCGCGGCAAAACGACCCCATATGAACAAGAAAACAAGTGTTGTTCCACCAAGACAACACACCGTGCCACAAGTCATTGAGAACGATGGCAAAAATTCATGAATTGGGCTTCGAATTGCTTCCCCTTCCACCGTATTCTCCAGATCTGGCCCCCAGCGACTTTTTCTTGTTCTCAGACCTCAAAAGGATGCTCGCAGGGAAAAAATTTGGCTGCAATGAAGAGGTGGTCGCCGAAACTGAGGCAAAACCGAGGGGTACTACCAAAATGGTATCAAAAAATTGGAAGGTCGTTATAATCGTTGTATCGCTCTTGAAGGGAACTATGTTGAATAATAAAAACGAATTTTGACAAACCAATGTGTTTTTCTTTGTTAGACCGGGGACTTATCAGCCAGCCTGTTAGTAAATTTGCCTACCAGAAATATTGATTATAGACTCCATAAAACATACTGATCGACTCGGAATCACCTCCTGAGTCGATCTATTCGTATTGGTCCCTTCATCGATCGGTCTGTCTATGTATTGTTCGCAGGATTCCGGTCGCAATTGTTTTGATGAAACTTGGTTCAGTGCTTTTTTGACACAAGGACGAATGCTATTGAATTTGGAAAAAATCGAATTAAATTTAGATATAGCCCCCCACACACAATAGGGTCGTATTGAGCCTATTTACTAACCGGCCGTCTTCAAATTTAATACAAGATAATTAAGCAACCTTAAAGTAAGCAAAATTTAATCGACATCGGTTCAGATTTCGAATTCGCTCGATTTTCCCAAATTTTTTAACGGAGTAAATATCGTCATTTTTGAGGCAAAAATCGGAAACTGCTATTTTTTGAGTAAAAAATCGTCAAAATGACGATAAATCGGCAAAATTGGCAGCTCTGGTTGCATGCGTATAATATCCGTTTCGTCTCCTTGCTCAGCAGGTTATTTTATTATCATCCAGTTCGGTTTTTATACTCGTGCCGTGTAGACGTGTTGTGTGTTATGAAAATTTGCTATTTTTGTAGTGCTGTATGTGTGTCTTTTTTATTTATATCTTCTGTGGACTATATAACAGCGTTAAAAAACTATACCCATGACAAACATGCTCGCCAAATAATTTGAATAAATCCAATTGGTGATTTACATGTAAGTTTGTTTACTGTTCAAAGTTTCTAAAATGTTTATATAAATTTGTTGTTAATGGAGAAATTCATTTTGTCCAATACATAACTGTTAGATCACTCACGTGCTGTACTTTTGTGGAAGTAGTTTCAGTGAGTATGAAATTTTGGGTTATTTACTAGAAATACAACAACATCAAACATAAGCTGTTCTTGTTCTTCACACACACAAGCTTGAGCATACATTGCTTGTGGTCAACCGTTCAACTCAATTCTCCATTGCTTAACAGTGTTCTCCACAAAAAAAAAAATGTGAGAGAGGATTAACAGAGCAGAGGATTAACATAACAGAGCATCAACATCGTTGACAACGAAAGAGCGCCAAAGTAAATCTACAATGGTGTGGAGGTTTAAAGGGGAACAAAAAAACCAAAAACTGCGAGTGAGAAAAGAAGAGTTTAATTTTATGTTATCTTACGATAAAAAAACACAAACAATAAGAGTTTCCGTTGCCGTCAACATGAGTTGCATACGTTTAATATCCTCTTCCTCTCCTTACCAAACAGGTTATTTTATGTTATTGACAGTGTTGCCAATTTGGTGCTTTTAGCACCAAATTTAGTGCTTTTTGATTTCTAAAAAGCACCAAATTGCATTTTTAGTGCCTTTTCAAAAAAAGCACCAACTTGGTGCTTTCTGGCATTTTCATTTAGTGCTTTTGGTGCTTTTTTTATTTTGAACAGTATTAAGTTTAATTGATACAAAAATTTTGACTAGACTTCCAAGAGGCGAAGAAACTCAAATTTTTTGCCAAATATAGAATTTGATTGTTATGAAGTTGGTATTGATTATTTTTTAATTAATATTGTTATTTAGGGTATTCTGTAGGAAAGTAGAGCGATGAGTGTCGAATTTTTGAATTTTGTAAAGATGTCATTAAAAACGTTTGTATTAAATTCACAAAAGCACGCACAACTGAAATAAGCAATAGACTCCTTCCATATATTAATATTTTGAAAGTTGAAAAACATCACTGATCAAAATGAATTGGACGAAAGCATTAAAACTGATCAAGGTGTATACTTGAATAGCGGTTCATAATGGTGAGTACTAAGTTTGAGTTTTGCCGCTAAAGTGAAAACTGTCTCAGTAAAAATGGGCATAAAATTATGCATATTTGCTGCAAATTTTATTATAACTTGATGGGGAATAGCCAAAACCAAATTTTCACAAAGTTTGTATTCCTTAAAATAATTTATTAAAGAAAAGTAATTGTGCAAAAAGTGACTATTTTATATTTTAGCGGCTAAACTCGATCTTAATACCCACCTTAACTTCTTGAAATTCAATTCACAAAAGTTCTATAATACATCTTCAGAAGTTTTTTTTTTTTTTTTTTTTTTTTTTTTTTGTAGTAGAGCATTTAATTTTCGATTTTGTGGTGGAAGGTGGTATGTTAGAATTTATAATATTTTTTTGGTGCTTTTTGGCCTTGGGGAGTTGGCAACACTGGTTATTGAGATCCAAAATTGAAACTATCAGTTAGTTTTTTTTTATCGTTAAGTTGGTTTTGTGTGTTACGATAATTTTCTACGGACGAAATTTTTTGCAGTTTTGTGTTTTTCTTTATTTCTTCTGTGGACTATATAAAAGTGTTAGAAAACTATTTATACCCATGACGAACATACTCGCCAAATAATTAGTGTTTTAAGTAAGTAATTCTTTGAATAACTAAAATTCTATTTTGACAAAATTTCATATAGAAATAAAATTTTAACAAAATATTTTATAGAAATAAAATTTTGACAAATTTTTCTATAGGAATAAAATTTTGACAAAATTGTCTATAGAAATAAAATCTTGACAAATTTTTCTATAGGAATAAAATTTTCGAAACAAATAAAATTTTGACAAAATTTTCTATAGAATTAAATTTTTGACAAAATATTCCATAGAAATAAAATTTTGTCAAAATTTTCTATAGAAATAAAATGTTGTCAAAATTTTCTATTGAAATAAAATTTTGGCAAAAAAATTGTCATTTTTGGGTCAAAAATCGGAAAATCGGCATTTGTTTGAGTAAGAATTGTCAAAATGCCGATAAATCGGTAAAATTGGAATCCCTGGTCTCCTGCCTATTGGAGAGAGAGAGAGAGAATGATATCAGAATGTAACACGAAAACAACGGAATATTGATTTACGAGTAAAAACACCCATCCTAGTATAATTCCATTGTAAGCATTTATTTTAAAAAGTAAGGGTACGGAATTTTGATTTTGGGGGAAAAGATACTTGAACATCCTGCAGCGTGGATAAAGAGTCTTCTCTAAGAAATTATGGAGCCAATTTGAGTTATAGAAAATTTCTATCTAAAAAAATCGTATTACATTTTTGCAATTTTTCTTCAAACTACGAAATTTTATTTAACAAGTGAATTGGATTATCGCACCTCAGTAATGCTGGTGACATTTCTGAGGGTTTCAAAGCTTCTTTAAGTGGTTTCACTGCAATGTGGAACGCCGTTCGGACTCGGCTATAACAAAGGAGGTCCCTTGTCATTGAGCTTAACATGGAATCGGGCAGCACTCGGTGATAAGAGAGAAGTTCACCAATGTGGTATCACAATGGACTGAATAGTCTAAGTGAGCCTGATACATCGGGCAGCCACCAAACCTAATGTTCTTAAATTTGTCAAAAAATATTCACAGGTTGTAGTTACAACTTTCTAAGATTAAACAAACTTTTCCTTTCGACTATGACGAATTCCTGTCTTAAGGTGAGTATTAAGTTCGAGTTTAGCCGCTAAAATCGCTAAAGTGAAAACTAAACCACTAAGAAAAATGCATGAAATTATACATATTTGTAGCAAATTTTATTATAACTTGATGGGGAAAAGCCCAAATCAAATTTTCACAAAGTTTGTATTCCTTAAAATGGATTATTAAAGAAAAGTTATCGTGAAAAAATGACGTTTTTAGCGGCTAAACTCGAACTTATGAGTTAACCGTGATTTTAGCCGAGTCTGAACGGTATTTAAAATTACGGGGAAACCACTTAGAGAAGCCTTGAAGTACTCAAAAATTTCAACAGCATAACTGAGAAGGGTTAAACCGCTGAAGAACTTTTTGGTGTTAGGCCGAAAATGGGATTGAACCCATGCACCACGATATTAAGGTTCTTGCGCCATAACCTTATACCTGACGGTGAGGCGAGGTACTTATTGGACCTATTCCCTTAAGATACTCTCACGAGGGCAAGGAATCAGCCATATTACCCATATGATAAATGTTCGCCCATTGCTTTCGCCTAGGGTTTTAACTTATTTATGTTGATCTTGGCCCTCTGGTCTGATCTGAAATTGCACTCACCTTTAAATCAAAAATTTAAAAACTGACTGTTTCACCTTCCCGCTTTGTATTCCCACTGTAAAGCAATGATTGTGGCATTCAATTCCCTTATCCTGCACAAGGTTCATATTTCATTTCATTTCTTTTCTTTATTTTTCTTTTTTATCCTTTTTTTTTGCTAGGTGAGGTAGAACTTTGAGTTGGGTCTTTGTTTGCTGTTTGTTTTGTCTGAAGCTTTTCGTTTTATTCCAAAGGTTAACACAAAAAAAAAAATAAAATAAAATAAAATGTTGCTGGACCCCATTATCAAGTTACGTCTTGCCATTCTCCGCATCACAGCCATTTCGCCCAGTTCATCTCCAAGTTGACTTGGTCATCATTTTGCCGTATTCCGTCTGTCTGCCCAGCAGCTTCGGTATTTGGTATGGATGCTAAAGTGAAAGTTTAGTTAAATTTTGGTTTTAAATAATGGAGTGTTAAAAGGATTTGTATTTTATTCTCCCCCTTCTCTCTCACTCACATGCTCTTTCTCTGTTCCAGTGATGAAAGTGAAAAGTTAAATGGAAAAAGGTTTCTTCAGTCAACATTCCGGAAATACCATTCATGTATTTTTTTGGTGCAGATTTAACACCTTTTGCTTCAAATTGTTACTCTTATCAAAACTAAAGTAGATAAGGTGAGGTAGATTCTTTGGATGGGTAGGCAGAGAAAAGTGGGAAGGATGTGTTAGGTTTGTGGTAGGAATTTTGGTTGGAAATTATGTCTAGTAGGTTTAATAGTAAAGGAGTATCATTGAAAGTGAGTGTTAAAAGGTGCTAGAGTTTATGGCGTGAATGAAATATGGATGCTAATAGAAAAAGGGCTTTTTTAATGACTATATGAAATGATAGGCATATGGCATACCAGAAAGTTTGTTTAAGTAAAATATATACATATTAGAAAGTTTATTAACTTTAAATACTTTTTTAGGCTCTGTCTCAGTTTTGAAATCCATCTTAGTAAAGGTTAGATACAGCGAATTCTATGTTGTCTTCAAATGCGCCAATTGAAGCTGGCTTGTCTGTATAGACATGAACTTTAACAAAGCTCCAGAAAATTTTGTCAAAATTTTATTTCTATAGAAAATTTTGTGAAAATTTGATTTCTATAGAAAATTTTGTGAAAATTTGATTTCTATAGAAAATTTTGTCTAAGTTTTATTTGTATAGAAAATTTTGTCAAAATTTTATTTCTATCGAAAATTTTGTCAAAATTTTTGTTTCTAACAGAATTTTTTTTTCAAAAATTTATTTCTGTAGCAAATTTTGTCATAAATTATACAAAATTTTCCAAAAATTTTATTTCTATAGATAATTTTTTATTTGTATAGGAAATGTTGTCAAAATTTTATTTCTATAAAAAAATTTTGTCTATTGATTTTTTGTTTCTATAGAAAATTTTGTCAAAATTTTATTTCTATAGAAAATTTTGTCAAAATTTTATTTCTATGGAATTTTTTTTCAAAATTTTATTTATATGGAAATTTTTGTTAAAATTTTATTTCTATAGAAAATTTTGTCAACATTTTATTTCTATAAAAAATTTTGTAAAATTTTATTTCTATAAAAAATGTTGTCAAAATTTTATTTCTATAGCCAATTTTGTCTAAATTTTATTTCTGTTGTTTTTTATTGCAACTTAAAACCATACATTGACTAAACTACAAGTGTAGCTTAACCAACAGAGGAAAAGAATGTTTGTCAAATTTATTTGGGCAAAGCCCTATAGACTGCAAGATGGTTGGATGGACGCACGTTTCGGAATTACCACATTCCTCATCAGCATCCTCTACTTGCAGCAAAACTATCAACCAATTATCAGAATAAATTCAGGCAGTTTATTAAACCCAACAAAAACCACACTTGAACCCTCCGAGAAAAGGTTTTACATTGATAGCCGTCTTATGCCGAAATAAATTCGAAACAAACATAATGTATGGTTTTAAGCTGAAATAAAAAACAACAACAAAATTTTATTTCTATAAAAAATTTTGTCGAAATTTTAGTTCTTTAGAAATTTTTTTCAAAATTTTATTTCTATAGAAAATTTTGTCATAATTTTACTTCTATCGAAAATTTTGTCAAAATTTTATTTCCATAGAAAATTTTATCAAAATTTTACTTCTATAGAAAATTTTGTCAAAATTTTATTTCTTAAATTTTATTTCTATAGCAAAATTTGCCAAAGTTTAATTTCTATAGAAAATTTGTTCAAAATTTTATTTCTATGGAAATAGATTATTTTGTAAACATTTTATTTCTATAAAGATTTTATCAAAATTTTAATTCTACCGAAATTTTTCTCAAAATTTTTTCAAAATTTTGTCTATATTTTATTTCTATAGAAAATTTTGCCAACATTTTATTTCTATAGAAAATTTTGTTAAGTTTTATTTTTATAAAAAATTATGTCAAATGTTATTTCTATAAAAATTTTTGTCAAAATTTTATTTCTATAAAAATTTTTGTTAAAATTTTATTCTACAGAAAATTTTCTCAAAGTTTTTTTTTCTATAGAAAATATTCTCAAAATTTTATTTCTATAGAAAACTTTGTCAAAATTTTATTTCTATAGAAAATTTTATCAAAATTTTACTTCTATAGAAAATTTTGTCAACATTTTATTTCTATAGAAAACTTTGCCTAAATTTTATTTCTATAGCAAAATTTGCCAAAGTTTTATTTCTGTAGAAAATTTGTTCAAAATTTTATTTCTATGGAAATAGAATATTTTGTAAAAATTTTATTTCTATAAAAAATTTTTGCCAAAATTTTGTTTCTATGTAAAATTTTGCCAAAACTTTATTTCAATAGAACATTTTGTCAAAACTTTATTTCTATAAAAAATTATGTCAATTTTTGTCAAAATTGTATTTCTATAGAAAATTTTGTCAAAATTTTATATCTATAGAACATTTTGTCAAAATTTTATATCTATAGAAAATTTTGTCAAAATTTTATATCTATAGAAAATTTTGTCAAAATTTTAGTTCTTTAGAAAATGTTTAAAAAATTTTATTTCTATAGAAAATTTTTGTCAAAATTGTATTTCTATAGAAAATTTTGTCATAATTTTACTTCTATTGAAAATTTTGTCAACATTTTATTTCTATGTGTTTTTTTTATACCCTGCGCCACACTGTGGAACAGGGTATTATAAGTTAGTGCATATGTTTGTAACACCCAGAAGGAGACGAGATAGACACAAGGTGTCTTTGGAAATAATGCTCGGGGTGGTTCCCTGAGTCGATATAACCATGTCCGTCTGTCCGTCCGTCTGTCTGTGAACACATTTTTGTGATCAAAGTCTAGGTCGCAGTTTAAGTCCAATCGACTTCAAATTTGGCACATATTCCTGTTTTGGGTCAGAATAGAACCCTATTGATTTTGGAAGAAATCGGTTCAGATTTAGATATAGCTCCCATAAATATCTTTTGCCCGATATGGACTTATATGGCCCCAGAAGCCAGAGTTTAGGCCCAATTTGGTTGAAATTTTGCACATGGAGTACAATTAGTAGTGTAGTCAAGTGTGCTAAATTTTATTGAAATCGGTTCAGATCTGGATATAGCTCCCATATATATCTTTCGCCCGATATTGACTACTATGGTCCTAGAAGCCAGAGTTTTGGCCCAATTTGGTTGAAATTTTGCACTAGGAATACAATTAGCAGTGCAGTTTAGTGTGCCAAATTTGATTGAAATCGGTTCAGATTTATATATAGCTCCCATATATAGCTTTCGCCCGATTTACACTCATGTGACCACAGAGGCCAATTTTTAACTCCGATTTAGTTGAAATTTTGAACAGGGAGTAGAATTAGCATTGTAACTATGCGTGCTAAATTTGGTTGAAATCGGTTCAGATTTGGATATATCTCCCATATATAGCGTTCGCCCGATTTACACTCATATGACTACAGAGGCCCATTTTTAACTCCGATTTAGTTGAAATTTTGAACAGGGAGTAGAATTAGCATTGTAGCTATGCGTGCCAAATTTGGTTGAAATCGGTTCAGATTTAGATATATCTCCCAAATATAGCTTTCGCCGGATTTACACTCATATGACCACAGAGGCCAATTTTTTGCTCCGATTTAGTTGAAATTTTGCACAGGGAGTATAATTAGCATTGTAGCTATGCGTGCCAAATTTGGTTGAAATCGGTTCAGATTTAGATATATCTCCCATATATAGCTCTCGCCCGATTTGCACTCATATCACCACAGAGGCCAATTTTTTACTCCGATTTAGTTGAAATTTTGCACAAAGAGTAGAATTAGCATTGTTGCTATGCGTGCCAAATTTGGTTGAAATTGGTTCAGATTTAGATATAGGTCCCATATATATGTTTTTCTGATTTCGACAAAAATGGTCAAAATACCAACATTTTCCTTGTAAAATCGCCACTGCTTAGTCGAAAAGTTGTTAAAATGACTAATTTTCCTAAACTTCTAATACATATATATCGAGCGATAAATCATAAATAAACTTTTGCGAAGTTTCCTTAAAATTGCTTCAGATTTAAATGTTTCACATATTTATACCCTTCACCACTACTGTGGTACAGGGTATAATCTACAAAGTGGTGCAGGGTATAATATAGACGGCCTCGCCCGACTTTAGACTTTCCTTACTTGTTTTCTATAGTTATTTGGTTATTCAAAATGTCATTTCTATAAAAATTTTTGTCAAAATTTTATTTCTATAAACAATTTTGTCAAAATTTTAATTCTACAGAAAATTTTCTCAAAATTTTATTTCTATAGAAAATTTTGTCAAATTTTTATTTCTATAGAAAACTTTGTCAAAATTTTATTTCTATAGAAAATTTCTATAGAGAATTTTATAAAATTTTACTTTTATAGAAAATTTTGTCAAAATTTTATTTAAAAAAAAAAATTGCCTAAATTTTATTTCTATAGCAAAATTTGCCAAAGTTTTATTTCTATAGAAAATTTGTTTAAAATTTTATTTCTATGGAAATATAATATTTTGTAAAAATTTTATTTCTATAAAAAATTTTTGCCAAAATTTTATTTCTATGTAAAATTTTGCCAAAACTTTATTTCTATAGAAATTTTGGCAAAACTTTATTTCTATAAAAAAAATTATGTCAATCTTTGTTTTATAGAAAATTTTGACAGATTTTTTCTATAGCTATTTTGTCAACATTTTTTTTCTATAAAATATTTTGTAAACATTTTATTTATATAAACAAATTTTGTCAAAATTTTAATTCTACCGAAATTTTTCTCAACATTTTTTCAAAATTTTATTTCTATAGAAAAATTTGTCTAAATTTTATTTCTATAGAAAATTTTGCCAAAATTTTATTTCTATAGAAAAATTTGTCTAAATTTTATTTCTATAGAAAATTTTGCCAAAATTTTATTTCTATAGAAAATTTTGTAAAATTTTATTTCTATAAAAAATTATGTCAAATTTTTTTTGTATAGAAAATTTTGTCAGTTTTTTTTTTTATAAATATTTTGTCAACCCCAACACTTTTGTTCCACGTAAACACCACCTAAAAATATATGTAAATGCAAATGCCATAGAACAATAGCAGTTGCCATGACCAAGAAAAACGGATTTTTTGTAAATGTCATACTTTGTTTTTAACAAGTAAAGATCTTGTTTGTAATTTGCACGAAAGCAGAAATTGCACCAGAGAACCGGATGAAAAGCCTAAGGTTACACTTCGGTTAACACCATAAGAGTAAAAAACGAAAAAAGAAAAACAGCAAAACAAACCATAATGGCATTCAAACCGCCCTCGAAGATTTAATTATCGCCATTCAATGTGACATTGGGAGGATCCAGCATGCACATAGCAGCCTGTGGCGAACCACGGAAAGCATCCATGTCTACCACCATCTAAAATTGTGGCCATATCCAATGTCTGCCTTGTCCTTGTTGCGAACTCTCGTTCGGAGCAAATCTCATACACCCACACATTCATATTGAAGCGTAGATTTGCTGATTCACTTATCAGTGGCTGTAACAGAATTTCCACATCATTAAATGGGATGTTTTGTCCATTTGTTCGAGGTCCCCATTCCATGCATAATGGTCAGGAATGAACATTGAAGGCTGTTCGCTCATATGCTACGGTCCAAGTCTCAAAGAGGAATTGGGATTCGTAATCCTTTTGAATTAATTGTTACTCCTCTTGGAAATTCAATTCATGATCCCTGCGGGTCGTTCTGCGGACAATGTCATGTTATTTTTTTTTTTTTTTGGAAAGTAAAACTCTTAATGGATACTAATTTAATAAATGGTAAATGAAATAAAGCAAATATGGAGCAAATCCCTGGACTATTTCATACATCAGGAGTAGTGGTGATGATTTTATAAACATACTTTCAAATGAAACGATTTAAAGATATAAAAGTGGAACCTTGAATTCTAGAATTTTTGTCGAAAAGTAGAAGACCATATGTTGGCCAATTGTCCCTAGTCCTCCTTAGGTTTGATTTTGTTGATTTCGGTTTTCATAGGGGTTTTCATTTGATGAGGTAAAATCAGTAGTCTCCAGAGTCTATGTAAGGATCCACTAAACCTTTTGGAACAAGCGATATATCCTATGGCAATCTCACTCTTTCTCCAACATGGCCAGGAAATGGTGGAAGCAAACTCTGGGAAACTAAACGAAGTCAGATAAGAAGTTTTAAAAATTTCGCCTTGAAGTGGAGTATGTTCAATTTCTGAACGGTAATAGTTTAGGGTCGTTTGCGGTATTATTGCAGAGTACTCATGCAAACAAGCTACTTAACTTATCTAAGTGGGAACTATATTATGGGGGCTCTCGCTCCGAGAATTGTAAGACCGAATACTCAGTGTGAGAAATGTATTCCCTCGGGTCTCTATATGGGAATTGTAGGCTTGAAAGAAGTTTCACTGTAACTGTCTACAATGGTTCTAGGAACGAACTCCTTACAGTACATAACAACAATTGAACCTCCAGGTCTGCACATCAATCACTCGGCCATTAAGTTATCCTCCCTTGGTTGTGTAGTTGAATCGCTGATATTTTTAAGTCTGCAAATTACCCACCGATATCACAGAGATCTTCTTGCCGACCATTCAGCAGTAGAGATCCTCTCGTCTTGTTGACCACTGAGTCTTTGCGCTGCATTTGTTCTCCCTTTGGTGTACAGCTTAATTTAACATTTGGTTCTGCAGTTTAACCACCGATACCTCGGGTTTCAGTGACTGAAATTTGCGGGTCTGTAGTTAAATCACGGAGTCCTTCGTGTTCCCAGTTCAACCAATGAGATTATAGGGACTGCACATCAATCATTGAGTCCTCGAACTGCAATTCTCCTCGGTTGGGGGTGCAGTTGATTCGCTGATATCTTCAAGTCTGCAGTTTAGCGACTGAAATCTACAGTTCGAATACGGAGACCTTCGTGTATGCAGTCTAACGAATGGGACCCCATCGCCTGCACATCAATCACTAGCCCGCAGTTATCCTCCCTTGGGTATGCAGATGAATTGCATATATTTTCCAGTCCGCATATAAACCACCGATACCTCCTGTTTTGCAGTTCAATTACAGAGACCTGCTGGTCTGCAGTTGAATAACTTACACATTCGCTCTTACAGTTAATCTATTCAAACCTTCGGGTCTTCAGCTTAATAATTGAGTTCGTGGCCTATAGTCCCCCCCCTCTTGAAAGGCTGAGATCTCAGTCATTGAGATTTCAAAATTTGCGATCCTGAGATTTGCAGTTCAATCACTGAGATTTCTGCCAGATGGTTTCCTCCCTTGGATGTCAATTTTAATCATTGATACCTTCGGTTCTAAAGCTTAACCAGCGATAAATTGGGTTTGCATTTCAGTCTCCAACTGTCCCCATAAAAACCAAGATTGCAGGGATGTACCTGCATTAAACAAAGTGAACAAAGCCATAAGCATAACCTAGAAAAAAATTGGAAATATCAGATCCAGAAAGGATGTGAAGTCTGCCAATTAACCACTGATACCGCGGGTTGACAGTTCAATCACTGAGGCATACGGATTGGCAGTTGAATCATTAGACCTCTCTTTCCGCAGTTCAGATTAATAACTGAGTCTTCGACCGGAACTTTCCCTTCCTTAAATATGCAGTTCAATCACTGTAATTTATGGGTCTGTATTCCAAATGCTGAGATCCCCGGGCCTGCAGTTCAATCACTAAGTCTTCTGTCTGCAGGTATTCCTCTTTGGATGTCCATTTCAATCATTTAAAGATTAACCAGCGTAACATAGGATTTGCAATTCATTCTCTACGACAGCAGTTCAAACACTGAGAAACTTGGGTTTGTTGTTCTATTTCTGAGATCTTGGTGCCTGCATCGATCTTAGGGCCTGTATATTCCTGAGTCTTCGGCCTGCAACTCTCCTTAATAACTTAGAGCTTTTGATTTGAAGTTTAACGTCCTATTGGATTTGCAGTTTTGCGTCCTAAGACCAGGTTGCAGTTCTATCACAGAGAACCTTGTGTTTGAAGTTCCATCTCCGAGAAGTTCGTGCACACAAAAAATTTTTTCTCTGATTCAATCACCAAATTAATTGATCCAATTAATTTTTTAATTGAAATGTCTTCAATCACGAAAATGATAGTATCAATCACAGTTTTAATTGGGCATAGAAAAAATTCTTGATTAAAAAATTAATTGATTTTTTCAGCAAAATTCAATTAATTTTTTAATTGATTCAATTAAAAATTTAATTGATGTTGATTGCAAAACGCAATTAATTTATTAATTAAAAAAGGTAACTATTTTTAATTACTTAGTTAGATTGGCTTAGAGTTTTTATTTGGATTAACAAATGATTGTTTGAAATACATTTTTAATTAAAAAAGTAAAAAAAATCAGCACTTTTTTAACTGAATTAGTCTTCCGAATTTGATTAAAAAGTTAATTGTATCAATTAATTTTTTAATTAAACATTTTAAAAATTTCAATCATTGACTTAATTAACTTAATGTTTCTATCATGATTAAAAAGTTAATTGTATCAATTAATTTATTAATAGAAAAAATTTTCAGCTTCAATTAACTTTTTAATTGGAAATATTTTGGTGATATTTTTTTCTGTGTGTCTGCAGTTCAAACATTGAGTGCCTAGGGCCTGGCAATCTTCGGCATGCAGTTCTCCTCTATTGGGTTTTCACTAATCACTGAGACCTTTGCGTCTTCGGGTCAACAATAAACTGAGACTCTCGGGTCTATATACACAGAAAAAAATTTCACGAAAATTTTTCCAATTAAAATCTTAATTGAGTTAAAAAAAATATTCAATTAAAAATTTAATTGAATCAACAAATTTTTTAATTGAAATAAAAATCAATCACACAAATTAATAGTATCAATTAATTTTTTAATTGGATCAATTAATTTTTTAATTGACTGTCAATTAATTTTTTAATTGATACTATCATTTCTGTGATTGAAGACATGTCAATTAAAAATTTAATTGGATCAATTAATTTCGTGATTGAATCAGAAAAATATTTTTTTGTGTGTAAGTATTCAAATTAAACTAAAGTACAGGAATCGGGATCGAGTCGAAGACGGCATCGAATCTCGAGAAGATGTCCTAATGGAGAAAGGATGATCCAGGTGATCAGACATTCAGTAAAAGAGATGCTGGTATGATGTAATGCTAACTCACATTACACAGTCTGGGGCAGCACCAATAGAAGAAGAAGTTAATAGAAGAAGTCAAACCATTCTAGAGTTTCTAAATACGAATATCTTTATGACACGAAATAGGGACAATAGTGTCACCTACATGAATAGGGTAAAAGAGGTAATATTGGACATTACCATAAGTTCAGAGACTTTATCGGAAGAGTACTCATACTCTGACCATCGTTACATCAGGTTTAGAATAACTGGACCCTATAAGATTCCGAATTAAGGCGAAAAACGACTGGACAAAATTCTAAACAAAGGTAAGACTCCACTTGGAACTATATAGCCTAAACTGTCCAAGAGTAGAGGACACTGATAAAAACGTCGAAATCCTAACGGTGGCACTAGTAAGGGCCTTATCCTCTCCGCGAAAGGAAATCTACTCATGAACAAGTATATACGGCCGTAAGTTCGGCCAGGCCGAAGCTTATGTAGAAACTTCTACTGAAGACTGTCATTCACAATCGAATTACTACACCCTCACAAAAAATCGCTTCTGTAACATATACTCCCAAACATATTTCGCTTCAAGCATATACATTTTTGGGTATTGCCCAAACATTTATATGTTTGATCTCTTCCAATATATAATATGTTTGAAAGCATATTGGTCTAAACAATATATGTTTGGGTAGTCTAAGTTCCAAACATTTTGTATTTTTGCATCCAAATTCAATAATGTTGTCTTCCAAAAAACAATATGTTATTATGTGAACATATAATATGTTTGGAAGCATTTTGCACTCAAAAATATTATATGCTTAAAAAAATTCTCCCAAACAATATTGTGCTCAAAATTTTATTTATTTTTTTATATATTTACAATCATAATGAATTATGAAAATAAACAGGTAATATAGGTGCTAACAACATAGGTTTTCGACCTGAATGCTCAAAATTTTGTTTCTGCCCAATTGTATATTCCCCGACATCTTTCTCACTTCCACGAGATTTTTTAGTTCTTAGCACCTTTTTCTGTAATACAAACATTGTAGAAGAAATTATTCAATTTTATGATTTTTTATTTTATTTTAATTTTACCTTTTGCCGGACGGGGATTCGAACAGCGGACCACACAGTTTGTAAGGATCAAAGAAGTAGCTGATCAATTGCCCAAGGAAAAATAAAATGTTAATTTTGTAATAACAAGCAACAACCACCAACTTAATTCAATATCGCTCCCTGTTAAATAGCGCTCCAAGCTACTAAGCACATATATGTTTATAGGCTATTTCTAAATTAATATATGTTTGCATCCAAGCATATTATATTTACAAACATTTTATGTCCCAAACATAATATGTTCTAACATATTAACATATATGTCCCAAACATGTTATGCTAGTTTATGAACATTATATGCTTGCACTCAAAAATATTGTGTTTAAAAATTTGTGTTCCAAACATATAATGTTTATAGCCAAACATATGAAAAACAGTCTTTTTCATCCGTGTAGGGTTGCGGTAACACTTGCCGATGGCAAGGTATCTTAAAACTTCCTAATATATACCACATAGTCCATACGTGGTATATATTAAACTAAAAAAGGCCGATTAAATACGTATATAATTAAGTTTAAAGTTTCTATAGAAATAAAATGTTGACAAAATAAAATTTTGACAACATTTTCTATAAAAGTAAAATTTGGAAAAAAAATTCTACAGAAATAAAATTTGGAAAAAAATTTTCTATGGAAATAAAATCTTTGCAAAACTTTCTATAGAAATAAAATCTGGAAAAAAATTTCTATGGAAATAAAATCTTTGCAAAACTTTCTATAGAAATAAAATTTTGACAAAAGTTTCTATAGAAATAAAAGTTTGAAAAATTTTTCTATAGAAATAACATTTTGACAATGTTTTCTATAAAAATTAAATTTTGGTAGATTATTTTTGGCTCGAGTGGCAACCATGATTATGAACCGATATCATATGCTGACACCATGTACCAAATTTCAACCGAATCGGATGAAAATTGCTTCTCTTAGAGGCTCCGCAAGCCAAATCTGGGGATCGATTTATATGGGGGCTATATATAATTATGGACCGATATGGACCTATTCCTGCAGGGTTGTTGGATACCATATACTAGAACCACGTACCAAATTTCAACCGGATCGGATGAATTTTGCTCCTCTAAGAGGCTCCGGAGGTCAAATCTGGGGATCGGCTTATATGGGGGCTATATATAATTAAGGACTGATATGAACGAATTTTGGCATGGTTGTTAGAGACAATATACTAACACCACGTACCAAATTTCAATCGGATCGGATGACTTTTGCTCCTCTAAGAGTCCCCGGAGTTCAAATCTGGGGATCGGTTTATATGGGGGCTATAAATAATTATGGGCCCGATGTGGACAAATTTTTGCATGGTCATTAGAGAACATATACCAACACCATGTACCAAATTTCAGCCGGATCGGATGAAATTTAGTTTTCTTAGAGGTTCCGCAAGCCAAATCGGGGGATCGGTTTATATGGGGGCTATATGTAATTATGGACCGATATGGACCAATTTCTGCATGGTTATACTAACACCATGTACCAAATTTCAGCCGGATCGGTTGAAATTTGCATCTCTTAGAGCAATCGCAAGCCTAATTTGGGGGTCCGTTTATATGGGGGCTATACGTAAAAGTGGACCGATATGGACCAATTTTTGCGTGGTTGTTAGAGATCATATACTAACATCATGTACCAAATTTCAGCCGGATCGGATGAAATTTGCATCTCTTAGAGCAATCGCAAACAAAATTTGGGGGTCCGTTTATATGGGGGCTATACGTAAAAGTGGACCGATATGGACCAATTTTTGCATGGTTGTTAGAGACCATATACCAACACCATGTTCCAAATTTCAGTCGGATCGGATGAAATTTGCATCTCTTAGAGCAATCGCAAACCAAATTTGGGGGTCCGTTTATATGGGGGCTATACGTAAAAGTGGACCGATATGGACCAATTTTTGCATGGTTGTTAGAGACCATATATCAACACCATGTTCCAAATTTCAGCCGGATCGGATGAAATTTGCTTATCTTAGAAGATCGGCAAGCCAAATTTGGGGGTCCGTTTATATGGGGGCTATACGTAAAAGTGGACCGATATGGCCCATTTGCAATACCATCCGACCTACCTCAATAACAACTACTTGTGCCAAGTTTCAAGTCGATAGCTTGTTTCGTTCGGAAGTTAGCGTGATTTCAACAGACGGACGGACGGACGGACATGCTCAGATCGACTCAGAATTTAACCACAACCCAGAATATATATACTTTATGGGGTCTTAGAGCAATATTTCGATGTGTTACAAACGGAATGACAAAGTTAATATACCCCCATCCTACGGTGGAGGGTATAAAAATGTTATTTCTATAGAAAATTTTGTCAAAATTTTATTCCTATAGAAAATTTTCACAAAATTTTATTCCTATAGAAAATTTTGTCAAAATTTTATTCCTATAGAAAATTTTCACAAAATTTTATTCCTATAGAAAATTTTGTAAAAATTTTATTTAAAAAAAAGTCAACATTTTATTCCTATAGAAAATCTTGTGAAAATTTTATTCCTATAGAAAGTTTTGTCAAAATGTTATTTCTGTAGAAAATTTTGTCAAAATTTTATTGCTAGAGAAAATTTTTTAAAAATTTTATTTCTATAGAAAATTTGTGAAGTACCTGTTAGGTGGAGAGGAATATTTGCAAAATCTACCAAAACATCAATAATTCTACCAATCTACCAAACAGTAAAAAATCTACCATTTTTTGGTAGAATTCTACCAACTGTGGCAACTGTGATCCGAGTTTTATTTCTATAGAAAATTTTGACAAAATTTATTCCTATAGAATTTTTTCAAAATTTTATTCCTATAGAAAATTTTATCAAAATTTTATTCCTATAGCAAATTTATGGCGATTTCGATTGGGAAAAAAGGTGCAACATTCTCGAAATTGATTGCCAAATATAAAGGACACTGTCATAGATTTTGGATCCTGTAGCCCTCACAATATTATGAATTAACAATAACTTTGGAATGACACTATTATTTGAGCGAAAATACAATGAGGGAAAAAGTAGTGTAACACCAGGGCAACATATTTTTTGCGAAACAAAAACGCCCTTAGTCAAAATCCTAAAGAAAATTTTGTCAAAATTTTATTCCTATAGAAAATCTTGTGAAAATTTTATTGCTAGAGAAAGCTTTGTCTAAATTGTATTCCTATAGAAAATATTTGCAAAATCTACCAAAACATCAAGAATTCTACCAATCTACCAAACAGTAAAAAAATCTACCATTTTTGGTAGAATTCTACCAACTGTGGCAACTGTGATCCGAGTTTTATTTCTATAGAAAATTTTGACAAAAATTTATTCCTATAGAATTTTTTCAAAATTTTATTCCAATACAAAATTTTGTTAAAATTTTATTCCTATAGAAAATTTAGTCAAAATCCAAAAGAAAATTTTGTCAAAATTTTATTCCTATAGAAAATCTTGCGAAAATTTTATTCCTAGAAAAAGCTTTGTCTAAATTTTATTTCTATAGAAATTTTTTTCAAAATTTTATTTCTGTAGAAGATTTTGTCAAAATTTTATCCCTAGAGAAAATTTTGTCAAAATCTTTTTTCTATAGGAAATTTGTGAAGTACCTCTTAGGTGGAGAGGAATATTTGCAAAATCTTCCAAAACATCATGAATTCTACCAATCTACTAAACAGCAAAAAAATCAAAAATTTTTTGGTAGAATTCTATCAACTGTGGCAAACATGATCTTAGCACAGTGGTTAGGTCTCAGAAGCACTTACATTTCTTCGGATATATTCAGACCCTACTACACACAAAAAAAATTTGTATGGTTCAATCACGAAATTAATTGATCCAATTAATTTTTTAATTGAAATGTCTTCAATCACAGAAATGATAGTATCAATTAAAAAATTAATTGAAGACCAATTAAAAAATTAATTGATCCAATTAAAAAATTAATTGATACTATTAATTTTTGTGATTGATATTTGTTTCAATTAAAAAATTTGTAGAATCAATTAATTTTTTAATTGAATATTTTTTAATGCTCAATTAAAATTTTAACTGGAAAATTTTTCGTGAAATTTTTTTCTGTGTAACGTCAACAATGTTTATCTTAAACAATTGGAACTTTTCCAAACTTTGCAAATATTTAATTATAGGCATTTCCGAAGAGTTTAATGGTTCTATTATTAAAGATTTTCTACGCCTATTGCTCAGCATGAGAGACCTATTCATTCTTTTCTTAAGCCAAATTTCAAAGTGAAAAAGTGACTTTGTCATTAAATTCAATTCTTTTGTAATAATTTCAATTTAATTGCATTGTCCAGTTGCCCATTGGCCATGATGACTATGATGTTGCTGTGATGATGCCTTTTCCTCTCAAAATATACAACAGCAATCATCATCATTGTAGCTCTACTAACAGCAGGAAGTCCAAAAAGAGAGAATTTAATAAAAAATATTTTGTGTCATCTTTTGTAGAGAAAATAAGCAAGTCCATTGAAACCACATAATTTCGGTTGTATTGCGAAATTATTTTTTTTTTTTGTGAGCATCACCACACAATGTGGCCAGAACGATGGTGAGGTAGCGGGCCAAAAAGGGAGAGTAATGAAATTAAAAACGAAATACTTGTTCTGGTCAACAATACCTTCTTATATATATATGGATGGTGGTTGGGGGGGATGCTGATAAAGAAAAGGAATGTGTAGCAAATGGCATGAAACAAGTTCTTCAAATGAAGCCGGAACTTTCTTTTAATTCTCATTACATTTATGTCAATGTAGGGATTTGTGTTCTAGAAATTCCTTTCTTTAAGAATTACAATGAAATGCTATTAACAACTTTTGCTGCGAATGAAAGTTTAAGTGCGCCAAATAATAGAACGAAAAATACTTATAAATTTTGAAGAGCAGAGATAAAAAAGGGAACAATGCCTGGCCATGAGAACCCAATGTGAGTTTAGAGATAAAATTATTGTAATTGTTCGAATTCGTAGGTCCTTATTACGAGACGTATTTCAATCAATTTTTGGTTGGTAAGCAATCAAAGGTTTAAATATCACACATTGTGGTCGGCTTAGAAAAAGAAGAAGTAGAGAAAGAAGAGGAACAAGAAGATATTTGATGTGATTGTTCAAAAGCTCTGTTGTTCAGACATTGCTATAAATAATACTTGAGAAGAGATGGTATTCAAAGCGGCTCTGTATACTGTTCTGATACCCATTAATATATTCAATGCAGTCGGACTTGAGAACGTCAATGCATTGAGCTTATGAACTCCCACCAATGTCATGGTGATACGAGAATATAAATTAAAATTTTTCGGGGAATTGAGAGTCCTCACGGCCATGGATATGAACTAGACGATCATGGTAAACTCAATTGGAAGTATACCACTAATTGCATTCATAATAAGCTTACTACCGCATGAAATGTTCCGGTTTTTAGATTGCTTTCGCCTTAATTGTCTCGCACTATAGCTTACTTCCGCCCCAATTGCTGCATATATTATGTACCTTGGTTCCTATATATATTCTTCGGCACCTGGTTTGATTCATAGGAAATTTCGCCGAAATTGATATTCTATAAGAAATTTCGTTGAAATTGACTTTCTATAAGAAATTTCGTTGAAATTGGGTTTCAATAGGAAATTTTGTCAAAATTGACTTTCTATAGAAAATTCGACGAAATTGCGTTTTATAGGAAATTTTGTCAAAATTGACTTTCTATAGGAAATGTTGTCGAAATTGACTTTCTATGAGAAATTTCGTTGAAATTGGATTTCAATAGGAAAATTTTGTCGAAATTAACTTTCTATAGGAAAATTCTTCAAGATGGACTTTCAATAGGAAATTTCGCCGAAATTGACTTCCTATACGAAATTTCGTTGAAATTGGGTTTCAATAGGAAATTTCGTCGAAATTGATATTCTATAAGAAATTTCGTTGAAATTGACTTTCTATAAGAAATTTCGTTGAAATTGGGTTTTAATAGGAAATTTTGCCAAAATTGACTTTCTATAGAAAATTCGACGAAATTGACTTTTTATAGGAAATTTTGTCGAAATTGACTTTCTATAGGAAATGTTGTCGAAATTGACTTTCTATAAGAAATTTCGTTGAAATTGGGTTTCAATAGGAAATTTTGTAGAAATTGACTTTCTATAGGAAATTGAACGAAATTGACTTTTTATAGCAAGTTTTGTCGAAATTGACTTTCAATAGGAAATTTTGTCGAAATTGACTTTCTATGGGAAATTTCGTTGATATTGGGTTTCAATAGGAAATTTTTGTCGAAATTGACTTTCTATAAGAAATTTCGTTGAAATTGGATTTCAATAGGAAAATTTTGTCGAAATTAACTTTCTATAGGAAAATTCTTCAAAATTGACTTTGTATAGGAAATTTCGCCGAAATTGATATTTTATACGAAATTTCGTTGAAATTGGGTTTCAATAAGAAATTTTTGTCGAAATTAACTTCCTATAGGAAAATTCTTCAAAATTGACTTTCTATAGGAAATTTCGCCGAAATTGATATTCTATAAGAAATTTCGTTGAAATTGGGTTTCAATAGGAAATTTTGTCAAAATTGACTTTCTATAGAAAATTCGACGAAATTGACTTTTTATAGGAAATTTTGTCGAAATTGACTTTCTATAGGAAATGTTGTCGAAATTGACTTTTATAGGAAATTTCGCCGAAATTGATATTCTATAAGAAATTTCGTTGAAATTGGGTTTCAATAGGAAATTTTGTCAAAATTGACTTTCTATAGAAAATTCGACAAAATTGACTTTTTATAGGAAATTTTGTCGAAATTGACTTTCTATAGGAAATTTTGTCGAAATTGACTTTCTATAGGAAATTTCGCCGAAATTGATATTCTATAAGAAATTTCGTTGAAATTGGGTTTCAATAGGATATTTTGTCAAAATTGACTTTCTATAGAATATTCGACGAAATTGACATTTTATAGGAAATTTTGTCGAAATTGACTTTCTATAGGAAATTTTGTCGAAATTGACTTTCTATGAGAAGTTTCGTGGAAGTTGGGTTTCAATAAGAAATTTTTGTCTAAATTAACTTTCTATAGGAAAATTCTTCGAAATTTACTTTCTATAGGAAATTTTGCCGAAATTGATATTCTATAAGAAATTTCGTTGAAATTGGGTTTCAATAGGAAATTTTGTCAAAATTGACTTTCTATAGAAAATTCGACGAAATTGACTTTTTATAGGAAATTTTGTGGAAATTGACTTTCTATAGGAAATTTTGTCGAAATTGACTTTCTATAGGAAATTTCGCCGAAATTGATATTCTATAAGAAATTTCGTTGAAATTGGGTTTCAATAGGATATTTTGTCAAACTTGACTTTCTATAGAAAATTCGACGAAATTGACATTTTATAGGAAATTTTGTCGAAATTGACTTTCTATAGGAAATTTCGTTGAAATTGACCTTCTATGGGAAATTTCGTCGAAATTGACTTTCTATATGAAATTTCGCCGAAATTGACTTTGTATAGGAAATTTCGCCGAAATTGACGTTCTATAGAAAATATTGTCGAAATTGTCTTTCTATGTAAAATTTCGCAAAATTGCCTTTCAATAGGAAATTTCATCGAAATTTTATTCGAAAAAAAATTCCTACTATAGGAATTTTTGTCGAATTCGAATATCTATAGAAAATTACGTCGGAATATTGGAAATTGATCTTTTATAGGAAATTTCGTTGAAATTGACTTTCTACGAAATTTTTATAGGAATAGACTTCATATAGGAAATTTCGTCGAATTTACGAAATTACCAAATTACGTCGAATTTGACTTTCTATATCAATTTTTTATCGAAATTTACCTTCTATGCATAATGGAAATTGACTTTCTATAAGAAATTTCGTTGAAATTGACTTTCTATAGGAAATTGAACGAAATTGACTTTTTATAGGAAATTTTGTCGATATTGACTTACAATAGGAAATTTTGTTGAAATTGACTTTCTATGGGAAATTTCGTTGATATTGGGTTTCAATAGGAAATTTCGCCGAAACCGACTTTCTATAGGAAATCTCGTCGAAACTGACTTTCTATAGTAAATTTCGCCGAAATTGACTTTCTATAGGAAAATTCTTCAAAATGGACTTTCTATAGTAAATTTCGCCGAAATTGACTTCCTATAAGAAATTTCGTTGAAATTGGGTTTCAATAGGAAATTTTGTCGAAATTGACTTTCTAAAGAAAATTCGACGAAATTAACTTTCTATAGGAAAATTTTTCTAAATTGACTTTCTATAAAAAAAAAACTTTGTTGAAATTTACGTTCTATACGAAATTTTGTGGAAGTTGACATCCTATATGAATTTTCGACGAAATTGATTTTCTCTAAGAAATTTCGTTAAAATTGTCTTTCTATACGAAATTTCTTCGAAATTTACATTTTATAGGAAATTTCGGCGAATTTGACTTTCTACAGAAATTTTTATCGAAATTGACTTTCTATAGGAAATTTCGCCGAAACCGACTTTCTATAGGAAATTTCGCCGAAATTGACTTTCTATAGGAAATTTTGAGGAAATTAAATTTCTATAGAAAATGTTGTCGAAATTGACCTTCTATAGAAAGTTTTGTGGAAGTTGATTCTATAGCAAATTTCGTCGAAATTGTCTTTCAATATAATTTTTTTGTCGAAATTGACTTACTAAAGAAAACGAAATTAACTTTCTATAAAAAATTGACTTTCTAAAGGAAATGTTGTCGAAATTGACTTTCTATGAGAAATTTCGTTGAAATTGGATTTCAATAGGAAAATTTTGTCGAAATTAACTTTATATAGGAAATTTCGTTGAAATTGGATACAATAGGAACATTTTGTCGAAATTAACTTTCTATGGGAAATTTCGTTGATATTGGGTTTCAATAGGAAATTTTTGTCGAAATGGACTTTCTATAAGAAATTTCGTTGAAATTGGATTTCAATAGGAAAATTTTGTCGAAATTTACTTTCTATAGGAAAATTCTTCAAGATGGACTTTCTATAGGAAATTTCGCCGAAATTGACTTTCTATAGGAAATTTTGAGGAAATTAAATTTCTATAGAAAATGTTGTCGAAATTGACCTTCTATAGAAAGTTTTGTGGAAGTTGATTCTATAGCAAATTTCGTCGAAATTGTCTTTTAATATAAATTTTTTGTCGAAATTGACTTACTAAAGAAAACGAAATTAACTTTCTATAAAAAATTCTTCAAAATTGACCTATAGAAACTTTGTCGAAATTTAAGTTCTATAGGAAAGTTTGTGGTCCTATATGAAATTTCGACAAAATTTACTTTTTATAAGAAATTTTGTTAAAGTTAGTTTTCAATAAGAATTTCGTGGAAATTACCATCTTATCGAAATTTACATTCTATGGGAAATTTCGCTGAAGTTGAATTTCTAAGAAATTTCCTTAAAATTTCGACTAAATTTCGTTAAAATTTCGTCGAAATTGACGTTCTATAGGAAACTGAACTTTTTTTTAGAAAATTTTGTGGAATTTTACTTACTTTTTGAAATTTCTTCGAAATTGACAGTCTAACATACGAGTATATTACCTTGGTTTCTACACCCTCAAAAAAAAATCGCTTCTTTAACATATGTTCCAAACATATTTTGCAGGAAGCACATATATTATTGCATACTGCCGAAACATTAATATGTTTGTTTTATGTGAACATATTATATGTTTGGAAGCATTTTGAGCCAAAAATATTATATGCTTGGAAGAATTTTTCCCAAACACGATTGTGCTCATTCCCTAACATACTCGTAATTTTCACTTCCACGAAATTTTTTAGTTATTGGCACCTTTTTCTGTAATACAAATAATGTTGAAGAAATTATTCACTTTTATAAATTTTTTAAATTTTACCTTTCGCCTGCACGGAGAATCGAACCGAGAACCATACAGTTTGTAAGCCAACACACTATCCACTGGGCTACGTAGCTGTTATAGTCACCAGTAGATAATTATCGTTTTAAGTTACATTTATATAGCATAGTTTGCAGCGCCCACGAGCCCATGCAAACATAACATTTTTTAACAGAAACATACATTTGTTTGCCACGTGGAGCAGTGGTTAGCATGTCTGCCTTGCATACAAAGGGTCGTGGGTTCAATCCCTGCTCCGACCGAACATTTTTTTTTTTTAATTAAAACATTTATATTTATACTATATTAAATTTTTTTAAATGAAACTTCGAAATGTGTGTTTTTAAAGATTTATAGTCAGTAACAGTGCTTGATATAAACGAAATTGACTGATTTTTGGATAAAATATTATTTTTCATTGCAAAAATAACAGCTTTTAAAAAAAAAACTGTTTTTGTACAAAACTTTAAAATTTGGAAGGAAATCAAAAACTAACAAAAGAAGAACGTGGAGTCGAGTATAAACATACATACATAATTTTATAATATAAACATAAATTTATTTAGGAGTGAACCTTTTTTTACTAGCATTTAACACCATCGCTCTAAAATTCCTTTTATTTTTATTTAATAATTCATTTTAAAGAAAATAAACTTTTTAAATTGTTTTAGCTGTAAAACTCGAACTTAATGCCCGCTTTTATATTTGATGGTGTCCGTCAACTCCTCGTGGACTACTTTTTAATAAAGAGGAACTAAAGTTTGTTTTTTAAATTTTACTGTGTAATTTTTCACTATTTCCTCCTTATTTCATTTTACTGTCCCAACTCTAAAAAGAGTATAGTGCCCTTTCGTTATTTTTATGAAGATCCCTGATTTATTTTAACGAAAAATTGTGCCCATAATGCCAAAATGATAAACAAAACACATGTTCACACATGCATAAAATGCTGCTCTCACGGCGAAAACATATGCAGTTTGTTTTTCAAATGTCTAGTCTCTTGGTTCCGAATGTCTATTCTCTTTATTCAAATTAAATAATATTTAGACTTAAGCATATCAAATTTTTAGCCTTATCATAAAACAGTTTTCCGAAACAACATACAAGCGGTTTCACAGAAATTGTTCTTTTTTCATTCTCTCGCTTTGTAGTGTTGATATCTTTCGTCAACCCTCCCGGTTTCCATCTCTATTTCTTTCTCTATACTCTCTTTTTGTCGCTCTCTGAATAAAATATCACAACATATATATGTTTACTCGAAATTTGTTAATTTATATATGTTTACATTCACACATATTATTTTTATGAAACATTCATGCCCCAAACATAATATATTCTAACATATTAACATAGATGTCCCAAACATTTAGTGTTAGTTTAGGAACATTACATGTTCGCACTTAAATATATTGTGGTTTAAAATCGTGCCCGAAACACATTTTGTTCATATCGGAACATATGAAAAACATATTTTTCTAACAGTGTATATATATCCTTCGGCACCTGGTTTGGTTCAATACTAAATGCTTCGATTTTTAGCTTGGTTTTGCACTAAGTTCTCCAGTTCTAAGCTTGGTTTCGCACTTATTGCCCTAGCATATAGCCTGCTTTCTCACTAATTGCTACGGTTCCGAACTTATTGCTTCGAAAATGTTGTACTTCATTCGACATCGTCATGCAGAAGTTGCCAAAGTTGTTTCGGTAACTAGCTTGTTTCGTACTTTTAATTTGGTTCCACACAAGCAATTAGTGAGTTTATCTTGGTTCCGTACTAATTGCTTTGGCACTTATCTCGGTTTCGCACTAGTTGCTTCCGCTTTTAGCTTACTCACTGATTGCTCTGGATATAACATAAGCTTGGTTCTGCACTAAGTTCTCCGGCTTTAAACTTGGTTCCGCACTAATGACAACGGAACCTAACGTACTTCCGCACGCATTGTTCCGGCAATGTTGGAATTGCTTCGACAACGTAGTGTCATAGTTGCTTCACCATCTACTTTGTTCCGCATTAGTTGCTCCGTCGTTTAGTTTCGGAACTTAGTTCGGTATAGCACTAATTGCTTTGCCTTTTAATTTGCTCCACACAATTTGTTTGGCTTGCTTCCGCACTAACTGCTCTGGCTTTAAACTTGGTCCCGCACTAATTACTACGGAATCTAGCGTACTTCCGCACGTATTGCTCCGGCAATGTTGGAATTGCTTCGACAACGTAGTGCAGAAGCCATAGTTGCTTCACTATCTAGTTTGTTACGTATTAGTTGCTCCGTCGTTTAGTTTCGTTCGGGAATTATTGTTTTGCCGTTTAGCTTGTTCCCATAGTAATAAGCTAAACGCCTAAACGATTTAGCACTAGTTGCTTCGCCTATTAATTTGCTCGACACTATTTGACTGCTCTGGTTTTAAACTTGGTTTCGCGCTAATTGCTACGGAATTGTTTCGTCAACGTTGTTCTTTCTTCGACAGCGTAGTGCTGAAGCAATAGTTACTTCACCATCTAGCTTTGTTCCGCACAAGTTACCCCGTCTTTCAACTTGGTTCCGCACAAATTGCTTTGGTATATAGCTCGTCTCCGCATTAGTTGCACTAATTGCTACGACATTTAGCATAGTTCTTCACTTATTGCTTTGGCAATGTTGTAATTACTTCGACAACGTAGTGCAGAAACCATAGTTTCTTCGGCATCAAGCTTGTTCTACACTAGTTCGGTCGTTTAGTTTGGTTCCGAACTTATTGCTTGGGCATTTAGCTTGGTCCCGTACTAATTGCTTCGGTACTTAATTCGGTTTCGCACTAGTTGCTTCGGCTTTTAACTTATTCTATACTATTTGTTTTGGCATATAGCTTTCTTCCGCACTAACTGCTCCGGCTTTAAACTTCGATACGCACTAATTTCTACGGAACCTAGAATGGTTCTACACTTATTGTTTCGGCAATGCTGTTCTCGCTTCGACAATGCTATTCTCGCTTCGGCAACGTAGTGCAGAAGCCAAAGTTGCTTCGGCTTCTTTCTTGTTCCGCACTAATTGCTTCGTCTTTTAGTTTTGTTCCGCACCAATTGCTTTTGCGTTTAGCTTGGTTCCGCACTAAATGCTTCAGCTTTTAGCTTTCCACCACACCATTTGTTTTGGCATTTAACTTGGTTTCGCAATAGTTGCTCCGGCTTTTTGATTTGGCATATAGTTTGCTTTCTCACTAAATGATCCAGCTTTAAACTTAGTTCCGCACTAATTGCTTCGGCGATGTTGTAATTGCTTCGACAACGTAATGTAAAAACCATAGCTGCTACGGCAACTAGCTGGTTCCGCACTATTCTCTCCGTCTTTTAGTTTGGTTTCGCACTAATTGCTTTTGCGTTTAGTTTGGTTCCGTACTAATTGCTTCGACTTTTAGCTTGCTCCAAACCATTTGTTTTGGCATTTAACTTGTTTCCGCTTTTTGCTTGGTTATGCACTAAGTGCTCCGGCTTTAAACTTGGTTCCGTAGAAATTGCTACGGCATATTGCTTGCTTCCGCACTAATTAATCCATATTTAACTTGGTTCCGCATTAATTTCTCCATAATTACCTCGGTTCCGTAAAAAGTTCTTCGGCATCTAGTTTTGGTCTTCACAAATTGCTCCGATTTTTAGCTTGGTTTCGCATTTATTGCTTCGGCAATGTTGTAATTGCTTCGACCACGTAGTGCGGGAGCCATAGTTGCTTCGGCATCTAGCTTGTTCCGCACTAATTGCTTCGTCTTTTAGCTTAGTTCCTCACGAATTGCTCTGGTTTTTTTGCTTGGTTTCATACTAAATTGCTTCGGAAGTTAGCTCGGTTGTACACTACTCACTTCGGCGTTTTTAGGGAGCCACTGTGGTGCAATGTTTAGCATGCCCGCCTTGCATACACAAGGTCGTGGGTTCGATTCCTGCTTCGACCGAACACCAAAAAGTTTTTCAGCGGTGGATTATCCCACCTCAGTAGTGCTGGTGACATTTCTGAGGGTTTCAAAGCTTCTCTAAGTGGATTCACTGCAATGTGAAACGCCGTTCGGACTCGGCTATAAAAAGGTGGTCCCTTGTCATTGAGCTTAACATGGAATCGGGCAGAACTCAGTGATAAGAGAGAAGTTCACCAATGTGGTATCACAATGGACTGAATAGTCTAAGTGAGCCTGATACATCGGGCTGCCACCTAACCTACTTCAGCTTTTAGCTTGCTCTACACTTTTTGATTTGGTATTTAACTAGGTTCAGATTTGCTTCCTAACCCAAGTATTTGTCCGCTCCTTTTGATCCGCACTCCCAATAGGAATTAACACCGAATCAACAAAGTCGAACAAAGTCAACGATCCCAAACTAATAATGCTGAAAGTAACGAACAGTCAGCGTCGAGGATCCTACAACATCTAACCAAAAAACCCCAAATCAACTATTTCGAACTACAAGCCATGAACCAACGAACATTTAATTACGCTAGCGAACAGTCATCGACGTATCAACGAATCGTTAACAACAATACTCCGATCGTGAGGGAATCATCAACTGGTATTTGGTTTCGGTAAAAGGTAAACTTGCGTGCCAACCATGACATGATGTACACGTTCAGTTAAGTCCTTTAGAGAGCTTTGAATTTAATACAATTTCAATTTAGGGTCATTCAAAATAAATCGCCTGGGGTATATCAACTGGTCGTTGATTTCTGTCAAAGGTATGCGTGGCACCCATTTTGCATGCAGATGATGTACACGTTCAGTTGATTCCTTTGCTGTACCTGCTATTACATTCAATTTTAATTTAGGTTCGCTCAAAATCGTTCGTTGATTTCGGTCAAAGGTATGCTCGCGTGGCAACCATTTTTCATAGAGCTTTTTCGTAGTTATTTACTCTAGAATCGTATGATGTACATGTTCAGTTAATTCCTTTAGAAAGTCTACTATTTCAATCAATTTAAATTAAGGATAATTCAAACTCAACCGATCGCGTGGAAATTATAAACTAGTTCTTGAATTCGGGCAAAGGTATGCTCGCGTGGCACTCACAGAGCTTTTTCATACTCATATACTTGTGAAACATATGATGTACACGTTCAGTTAATTCCTTTGCAGTACCTGCTATTTCATCCAATTTCAATTTAGGATTATTCAAAATGAACCGACCGCAATCATATGATCGTTGATTTCGGTCAAAGGTAAGCTCGCGTGGCACACATTTTCCAGAGGGCTATTTCATACGCTAGTCAATGATATGATGTACACGTTCAGTTAATTCCTTTAGAGTATCTCCCATTGCATTCAATTTGGATTTGGGGTTACTCCAAATCAATAGGTACCCTATCTGGGTCGAAGGAACGCTCGTGTTGCACCCACAAGGCACACCTATTTTTTAAACTCATTTTCTCGTGAATGATATAATATACACGTTCAATTAATTCCTTTAGAGAGCCTGCTAGTTCATCAATTTATAAGGCAATTTTTTTTTTTGAATTTGCTAACCCATACTGGAATTCTCTTGGCAATTACACAAAATTGTCTTTATAACATTTAAATTTTAAGATGTTCTCCTAACCTATCCCTTATTTTATCGAAAATATTTTAATGCAATCAGTTCTATGTGAAATTCAAAACTATTTAAAATATTTCAACACAACTATCGAAAGCTAAACTAACTCTTCGAGACATTAATGAGTTCATATGGAGATTTCTTGGTAAGGAGATTTTATTTGATTATGTCATCCAACTTTCAAGCCTTTCTATAGCTGTTATTGTGTCAAGATATTAAAATTCCAATGGAAATATCTCATGAATAAAACATTTCGTAGATCTCTAATGTTACTTTGTACAATGTTAAAACTAAATTGAAATAGGAATCTTTAAAGTGCTGTTGCTATTGCAAAATCAAACTAACGAAATTTTTAAACATTTATTAAAT
This sequence comes from Haematobia irritans, assembly GCF_050003625.1. Classification (NCBI taxonomy): domain Eukaryota; kingdom Metazoa; phylum Arthropoda; class Insecta; order Diptera; family Muscidae; genus Haematobia; species Haematobia irritans. Next base: position 153,113,161 of record NC_134401.1, read on the forward strand.
TCCCAAAAGTGATTTTCAATTTGCCTATTGACATTTCATCCACTGTGAAACAATTCTTAACAATGTGACTGGCAGGATATACATATAAAAGTAAATAGAACTTAATTCGGAAATGAAAATTATATAGCAATGCCTGTTTATGCCACTGTCTGTCCGTCCGTGTGGGTATACATAAATTTTTGGTCTGCAGATCTAGCTCGAACCCCACTTAGACTTCCCGAGGTTTTTGACAAAATTTTCTATAGAAATGAAATGCTGACAAAATTTTCTATATAATTAAAATTTCAACAAAATTTTCTATAGAAATGAAATTTTGACAAAATTTTCTACAGAAATAAAATTTTGACGAAAGTTTCTATAGAAATAACATTTTAACAAAATTTTCTATAGAAATAATGTTTTGACAAAATTTTCTATAGAAATAAAATTTTGATAAAATTTTCCATAAAAATAAAATTTTAAGAAAATTTTCTATAGAAATAAAATTTTAACAAAAAATCTTTTAGAAATATAAATTTTGACAACATTTTCTATAGAAATAAAATTTTGTCAAAAATTTCTTTAGAAATAAAATTTTAACAAAATTTTCTATAGAAATAAAATTTTGACAAAATTTACTATAGATAAAAAAATTGATAAAATTTTCTATAGAAATAAAATCTTGACAAAATTTTCTATAGAAATAAAGTTTTGACAAAATTTTCAAGAGAAATAAAATTTTGACAAAATTTTCATTTCTGTTGAAAACTTTGATAAAATTTTCCATAAAAATAAAATATTAAGAAAATTTGCTATAGAAATAAAATTTTGATAAAATTTTCCATAAAAATATAATTTTTAGAAAATTTGTTATAGAAAAAAAATTTTGAGAAAAGTTTCTATAGATATAAAATTGTGGCAAAAATATTCTATAGAAATAAAATCTTGACAAAATTTTCTATAGAAATAATTTTCTATAAAAATAAAATTTTGACAAAATTTTCAAATGAAATGGCAACATTTTCTATAGAAATAGAATTTTGATAAAATTTTCTATTAAAATAAAATTTTAAGAAAATTTGCTATAGAAATAAAATTTTGAGAAAGTTTCTATAGAAAAAAAAATTTTAACAAAAAATCTTTTAGAAATAAAAATTTTGACAAAAATTTCTATAGAAATAAAATTTTGTCAAAAATTGTCTTTAGAAATAAAATTTTAAGAAAACTTGCTATAGAAATAAAATTTTGGCAAGCTTTTCAATAGAAATAAAATGTTGTTACAAATTTTCTTTAGAAATAAAATGTTGACAAAATTTCTATAGAAATAAAATTTTGACAAAATTTTCTATAGAAAAAAAATTGACAAAATTTTCTACAAAAATAAAATTTTGACAAAATTTTCTATAGAAATAATATTTTGACAAAATTTTCTGTAGAAATAAAATTTTGACAAAATTTTCTATAGAAGTAAAATTTTAAAAAAATGTTCTATAGAAATAAAAATTTGATCAAATTTTCCATAAAAATAAAATTTAAAAAAAAATTGCTATAGAAATAAAATGTTGACAAAATTTTCAAAAGAAATAAAATGTTGGCAAAATTTTCTATAGAAATATAATTCTGACAAAAATTTTTCTCGAAATTAAATGTTGACAAAATTTTCTATAGAAATAGAATTTTGGCAAACTTTTCAATAGAAATAAAATTTTGACAAAATTTTCTATAGAAATAAAATTTTGACAAAATTTACTATAGATAAAAAAATTGATAAAATTTTCTATAGAAATAAAATCTTGACAAAATTTTCATTTCTGTTGAAAACTTTGATAAAACTTTCCATAAAAATAAAATATTAAGAAAATTTCTATAGAAATAAAATTTTGATAAAATTTTCCATAAAAATAAAATTTTTAGAAAATTTGTTATAGGAAAAAAATTTTGAGAAAAGTTTCTATAGATATAAAATTGTGGCAAACTTTTCAATAGAAATAAAATTTTGTCCAAAATGTTCTTTAGAAATAAAATTTTGATAGAATTTCTTATAGAAATAAAATTTTGAGAAGATTTTCTATAGAAATACACTTTTTTACAAAAAGGTCTATAGATAAAATTTTGGCAAACTTTTCAATAGAAATAAAATTTTGACAAAATTGTCTATAGAAATACAATTTTGACGAAATTTTCTATAGAAATGCAATTTTGACAAAATTTTCTATAGAAATAAAATTAAAAAAAAAAAATATTCTATAGAAATAAAATCTTGACAAAATTTTCTATAGAAATAAGTTTTGACGAAAGTTTCTATAGAAATAACATTTTAACAAAATTTTATATAGAAATAAAGTTTTGACATACATAATTTTCTATAGAAATAAAATTTTGATAAAATTTTCCATAAAAATAAAATTTTAAGAAAATTTTCTATAGAAATAAAATTTTGACAACATTTTCTATAGAAATAAAATTTTGACAAAAATTTCTATAGAAATAGCATTTTAACAAAATTTTCCATAAAAATAAAATTTTGACAAAATCTTCTATAGAAATAGAATTTTGACAAAATGTTCCATAGAAAGAAAATTTTTACAAAATTTCCTATAGAAATAAAATTGCGACAAAATTTTCTATAGAAGTAAAATTTTGATAAAAGTTTCCCTAAAAATAATTTTTAAGAAAATTTGCTATAGAAATACAATTTTGACAAAATTTTCTATAGAAATAACATTTTGACGATATAAAATTTAAAAAAAATTTGCTATAGAAATAAAATTTTCTATAGAAATAAAATCTTGACACAATTTCCTATAGAATTAAAATTTTGATAAAATTTTCTATAAAAAATAAAATTTTCTATAAAAAATAAAATTTTGACAAAATTTTCGAAAGAAATAAAATTTTGACAAAAATTTCTACAGAAATAAAATTTTGACAAAATTTTCTATAGAAATAAAATTTTGACAAAATTTTCTATAGAAATAAAATTTTGGGAAAAGTTTCTATAGAAATAAAATTTTAACAAAAAATCTTTTAGAAATATAAATTTTGACAACATTTTCTATAGAAATAAAATTTTGTCAAAAATTTCTTTAGAAATAAAATTTTAACAAAATTTTCTATAGAAATAAAATTTTGACAAAATTTACGATAGATAAAAAATTGATAAAATTTTCTATAGAAATAAAATCTTGACAAAATTTTCTATAGAAATAAAGTTTTGACAAAATTTTCAAGAGAAATAAAATTTTGACAAAATTTTCATTTCTGTTGAAAATTTTGATAAAAATTTTCCATAAAAATAAAATATTAAGAAAATTTGCTATAGAAATAAAATTTTGATAAAATTTTCCATAAAAATAAAACCATTAGAAAATTTGTTATAGAAAAAAATTTTTGAGAAAAGTGTCTATAGATATAAAATTGTGGCAAAAATATTCTATAGAAATAAAAAATATTCTATAGAAATAAAATCTTGACAAAATTTTCTATAGAAATAATTTTCTATAAAAATAAAATTTTGACAAAATTTTCAAATGAAATAAAAGTTGGCAACATTTTCTATAGAAATAGAATTTTGATAAAATTTTCTATTAAAATAAAATTTTAAGAAAATTTGCTATAGAAATAAAATTTTGAGAAAGTTTCTTTAGAAATAAAATTTTAACAAAAAATCTTTTAGAAATAAAAATTTTGATAAAAATTTCTATAGAAATAAAATTTTGTCAAAAATTGTCTCTAGAAATAAAATTTTAAGAAAACTTGCTATAGAAATAAAATTTTGGCAAACTTTTCAATAGAAATAAAATGTTGTTACAAATTTTCTTCAGAAATAAAATTTTGACAAAATTTCTATAGAAATAAAATTTTGACAAAATTTTCTATAGAAAAAAAATAGACAAAATTTTCTACAGAAATAAAATTTTGACAAAATTTTCTGTAGAAATAAAATTTTGACAAAATTTTCTATAGAAGTAAAATTTTAAAAAAATTTTCTATAGAAATAAAAATTTGATAAAATTTTCCATTAAAATAATATTTAAAAAAAAAAATTGCTATAGAAATAAAATGTTGACAAAATGTTCAAAAGAAATAAAATGTTGGCAAAATTTTCTATAGAAATATAATTCTGACAAAAATTTTTCTCGAAATTAAATGTTGACAAAATTTTCGATAGAAATAAAACTTTGACAAAATTTTCTATATAAATAAAATTTTGACGAAATTTTCTATAGAAATACAATTTTGACAAAATATTCTATAAAATTTTAAGAAAATTTGCTATAGAAATAAAATTTTGAGAAAAGTTTCTATAGATATAAAATTTTGGCAAAATTTGCAATAGAAATAAAATTTTAAGAAAATTTGCTATAGAAATAAAATTTTGAGAAAAGTTTCTATAGAAATAAAATTTTGACAAAATTTTCTATAGAAATAAAATTTTGATAAAATTTTCTATAAAAATAAAATTTAAAGAAAATTTGCTATAGAAATAAAATTTTGAGAAAATTTTCAAAATTTGTATTTTAACAAAAGTTTCTATAAAAATAAGATTTTCTCTAGAAATGAAATTTTGAGAAAATTTTCTCTAGAAATTAAATGTTGACAACATTTTCGATATAAATAAAATTTTGAGAAAATTAGATTTTATTTGGTAGTTTTTTGGCAATATTTTCTGCAAGTTATTTATGGCTCGAGTGGCAACCGTGATGCCTATACTGATTTTTTATGTCCTTTTATTCAAAGTTCATTTAACCAATTTTTGCTATTAGTTGGGCCCATCAGCATAACACTTCATTCTCACATTGTAAATAAATGTGGCTAGGGGACTTGATTTATGGGACACATTTGGTGAATAGAAAGACATGAATGAATACCATGACATGTATTGGTTGCAGTTCTGTCTTAATATTTGAAAAGAATTTTAGATTTCAATAAATTGAAACTGGAGAACACATTTTGGTAATGGAATTGCTTTTAATTAATGTGAATTTTAATTATAGCAAGAGTCAACTATTGATAGAATATTTGAGGTAATTGGAATTGAAAAAATAGTACAAGATGGTTTTTAATTTTTTTTGTTTTATTGTTCAAAAGCAAAACAAACAAAAAAAAACAAATGTGGGAAATATTATCAAATTTTAGAATCAGTTTTGATTTGTTGAATGTGGCACGAATTACAGCCATCAAATGGTAGACAAAACCATCACAGTACAAGAAAATGCTTCTGCGGTATTTTGGCCTATTACCATCAAAGCGCCGTCTAGAGATGATCGACAATTTTTTTTCAAAACCACCTGAACGACAAGAGGGTTTCAAATGGGTATTCTATGGTGAGGGTATTTAAGCTTCGGCCCAGCTAAATTGTTTCATTGCAAGCTCTGGTTTTCAATTGTTTTCATTTAGTTTGATGTTCATCCATGAAATCTTTAAAAAAAATTAAATATATTTTTTTGTATAACTTATTTAAGAGTTTAAAGAGCTTTTCGTTACTATCTACTGATTCTAGCGAAAAATTGAACAAGAGAGAAGACTTGTAAAAAAAGACGACAATTTCCATAATCTCTTGGTTTTGAGGTTTTTTTTTGTCTAATCCAAAAAACACATTCATTCAAAAGAAGAGCTCTCGTCTACTCATGCTGCTTTTTCTTTGCTACACAGAATGTATTACACAGAAAGAAAATATTTTTGATCAAAATAATTTTTATTTGAAATTGCTTCAATCATAAAAAACATACGCTCAGAGAAAAAATATGATCACCTACTAGAACAATGTCCGAAAAAAAATTATATGATTGCGACAATAATGGTACATGTTCACCATCCAAAAAAAAATTGCATATTCCTTCTCTGTGTGTAATATCCATCACCGAGCCTATTAGTAATCAAATTAACAATTGTATTGATTTTATTAATTTGTTTGATTGATTTTTGTTTTGATTAACAAACTAACAGAACCAATTAATTTTTTAAATAATTAAATATCATTTAAAATTTCCTTGAGATTTTAATGGAAAAAGTTTTTGATGATATGTTTTCTGTGTAGCAAAAAAACGTGTCCTCAAGCCATGCATGCCATCGTGTTGCTAGTAACCACTGAGCCACTGAAAAACTGATGACGATGGTGACCCGTAACATCTGTCTCCTGCAGTTTCACGTTTTGTTCAAAGTGTCGCTTTTTCCCCCAAAAAACTTCTACTCGTGCATTGCTACAGTGTGCATATGTATGCATGAATCCTATGTGATGACACAAACTCTCAGATAACAAATCGTTTTATAACGAGCGAGTGGCGAATTAAAGTCACATAAGTTTAGACAAGGAACAAAGATGGTGGCCAGGCAACACGTCTATATTTTTTCTAGTTTTTGTTTCTCCCTCTGCTAAATCATCCCAATTTCTTATGTCCTTGTTCTAAAAAAATGTATGCAATCTGTATGAGTATTCAAAAAACAAAATGTGGATAAAATGGAAAATTGCCCTTGCTTCGTTAGTTGTCTTGGAAAATAAAAACCAAGGTATAAACTTTAAACAAAACTGTCCAATGCACTTCTGATATGTGGTTCCTTATGAGATCTAGTTGATGAATTTACTTGTAAGCATATTCTCTTAGATATATTTGAAAAATTGCTAAAGTTTTGAGAAAAACGGTTGGCATGGAATGACAGATTTCAAAAGGGTGGTTTACATAGTCTTTGGTGGCTTAATGGAAATTAAATAAATTATCAATTCACAAAGCATTTTTGTTAAACATTTACATACACTTAAAAGAAGTTTATTTGGATCAAAAGATTTTGACCTTCCCTTGGGGACACGGTAGCCCCAGTTGGTAGAATTCTACTAAAAATGGTTTACTGTTTGGTAGATTGGTAGAATTCTTGATGTTTTGGTAGATTTTGCAAAATAATTCCCTCCATCTAGATGGTACTTTTCTGTAGAAATAAAATTTTGACAAAATTTTTTTCTAGGAATTAGAATTTGATAAAATTTTCTCTTGGTAAAAAATTTTGACAAAATTTTCTCTAGAAAAAAAATTTGACCAAATTTTCTATAGAAATAAAATTTTGACAAGATTTGCTCTAGGAATAAAATTTTCACAAATTTTTCCCCAACAATAAAATTTTGACAAAATTTTCCCCAGGAATAAAATTGTGTCAAAATTAACAAAAAAAATCTAGAAATTACATTTTGACAACATTTTCTCTGGGAAAAAATGTTGACAACTGTTTCTATAGAAAAAACAATTGAACAAAATTTTCTCTAGTAATAAAATTTTGACAAAATTTTCAATAGAAATAAAATTTTGATGAAATTTTCAATAGAAATAAAATTTTGATGAAATTTTCAATAGAAATAAAATGTTGACAACATTTTCTCTAAAAAAAATTGTTTGAAAAATTTTTCTATATAAATAAACTTTTGACAAAATTTTCTATAGACAATTTTCTATTTGACCAAGTTTGCTATAGGAATAAAATTTTGACAAAATTTGTTATAGGAATCAAATTTTAATAAAATTTGCTACAGAAATAAAGTTTTGACCAAATTTTCTATAGAAACTAAATTTTGACAAAATTGTTTATAGAAATAAAATATTGACAAAATTTGCTCCAGGAATAAAATTTTGACAAAAATTTCTATGGAAATAAAATTTTGATAGAATTTTCTAAACCGATAAAGTGTTGACAAAATTTTTTTCAGGAATAAAATTATGACAAAATTTTCTCCAGAAATAACATTTTGACAAAATTTTCCTCAGGAATAATATTTTCACAAAATATTCTATAGAAATAAAATTTTGACCAAATTTTCTATAGAAATAAAATTTTGACCAAAATTTCTTTAGAAATAATATTTTGATAGGATTTTCTATACCAATAAAATATTGACAAAATTTTATGTAGAAATAAAATGTAGATATAATGCATTGACAAATTTTCTTCAGGAATAAAATTTTGACAAAACTTTCTCCAGAAATAAAATTTTGACAAAATTGTCCTCAGGAATAATATTTTCATAAAATTTTCTATGGAAATAAGATTTTGACAAAATCTTCTATATAAATAAAATGTTGACAAAATTGTCCTCAGGAATAATATTTTCATAAAATTTTCTATGGAAATAAAATTTTGACAAAATTTTCTATATAAATAAAATTTTGGCAAAATTTTCTAAATAAAATAAAATTTTGATAGAATTTCCTATAGAAATAAAATTTTGACAAAATTTTCTCTAGGAATAAGATTTTGAAAAAATTTGCTATAGGAATAAATTTTTGACAAAATTTGCTATAAGAATAAAATTTGCTATAGAAATAAAGTTTTACAAAATTGTTTATGGAAATGAAATTTTTACAAAATTGTTTATGGAAATGAAATTTTTACAAAATTTGCTACAGGAATAAAATTTTGACAAAAATTTCTATAGAAATAATATTTTGATAGGATTTTCTATACCAATAAAATATTGACAAAATTTTATGTAGAAATAAAATGTAGATATAATGCATTGAAAAATTTTCTTCAGGAATAAAATTTTGAGAAAATTGTCCTCAGGAATAATATTTTCATAAAATTTTCTATGGAAATAAGATTTTGACAAAATCTTCTATATAAATAAAATGTTGATAAAATTGTCCTCAGGAATAATATTTTCATAAAATTTTCTATGGAAATAAAATTTTGACAAAATTTTATATATAAATAAAATTTTGGCAAAATTTTCTAAGTAAAATAAAATTTTGATAGAATTTCCTATAGAAATAAAATTTTGAAAAAATTTTCTCTAGGAATAAGATTTTGAAAAAATTTGCTATAGGAATAAATTTTTGACAAAATTTGCTATAAGAATAAAATTTTGATAAAATTTGCTATAGAAATAAAGTTTTGACCAAATTTTCTATAGAAATTAAATTTTTACAAAATTGTTTATGGAAATGAAATTTTTACAAAATTTGCTCCAGGAATAAAATTTTGACAAAAATTTCTATAGAAATAATATTTTGATAGGATTTTCTATACCAATAAAATATTGACAAAATTTTATGTAGAAATAAAATGTAGATATAATGCATTGAAAAATTTTCTTCAGGAATAAAATTTTGAGAAAATTGTCCTCAGGAATAATATTTTCATAAAATTTTCTATGGAAATAAGATTTTGACAAAATCTTCTATATAAATAAAATGTTGATAAAATTGTCCTCAGGAATAATATTTTCATAAAATTTTCTATGGAAATAAAATTTTGATAGAATTTCCTATAGAAATAAAATTTTGAAAAAATTTTCTCTAGGAATAAGATTTTGAAAAAATTTGCTATAGGAATAAATTTTTGACAAAATTTGCTATAAGAATAAAATTTTGATAAAATTTGCTATAGAAATAAAGTTTTGACCAAATTTTCTATAGAAATTAAATTTTTACAAAATTGTTTATGGAAATGAAATTTTTACAAAATTTGCTCCAGGAATAAAATTTTGACAAAAATTTTATAGAAATAATATTTTGATAGGATTTTCTATACCAATAAAATATTGACAAAATTTTATATAGAAATAAAATGTTGACAAAATTTTCTATAGAAATAAAATGTTGGCAAATTTTCTATAGTAATAAAAATTTGACAAAATTTTCTATAGAAATAAAATTTTGATGGAATTTTCTATAGCAATAATATTTTCTATAGAAATAAAATATTTTGCCAAAAATTTTTCTAGAAATAAAATGTTGACAAAAATTTCCTCAGGAATAATATTTTCACAAAAGTTTCTATAGAAATAAAATTTTGACCAAATTTTCTATAGAAGTAAAATTTGGACAAAATTTTCTATAGAAGTAAAATTTTGACAAAATTTCCTATAGAAATAAAATGTTGGCAAATTTTCTATAGAAATAAAATGTTGACAAATTTTCTATAGAAATAACATTTTGACAAAATTTTCTATAGAAATAAAATTTTAACAAAATGTTGTATAGAAATAACATTTTGACCAAATTTTCTATAGAAGTAAAATTTGGACAAAATTTTCTATAGAAGTAAAAATAGAAATAAAAATTTGACAAAATTTTTATATAAATAAAATTTTAACAAAATTTTTTATAGAAATAAAATGTTGACAAAATTTTCGCTAGGAGAAAATATTGATAGAATTTTTTATTGAAATAGAATTTTGAAAAAAAATTCTATAGAAGTTCAATTTTGAGAAAATTTTCTATAGAAATAAAATTTTAAGAAAATTTTCTCCATAAATAAAATTTTGACAAAATTTTTCGCTAGAAATTAAATGTTGACAACATTTTCGATAGAAATAAAATTTTGACAACATTTTCTCTAGTAATAAAATTTGGCAAAATTTTCTATAGAAGTAAAATTGTGACCAATTCCGATGTTTTACAAACGTTATGACAAAATTAGTATACACCCCATCCTATGGAGGACCAATACAACTTATATGTCTTATATATAATGGAGAGATCCTTTGAAGTCAATGGTGGCATTTGTTCGCAAGTAATTCCATTGGAATTGTGTTATTATTTTCCTTTGTAAATCTCTTCCCAGTGCAACATACACACTAACACATTACATAAATTATGCTCAGGGGAAAAATTACTCACATGAAATAAATAACACCCACGAAAAATTTGCTCTCATGAGGTTTTAAGTTGAATATATCTTAAATACACACAATACTTGAATGTGATTGTGTTGTGAGCGTAACATAAACTCTGAGCTCAGTTCCAAAAATCACAACTTTGAATATTTGGTTTGGTGATTTTTCTGTGCATGTGTGTGAGTGTGTGTTTGTGTGCTATTTTATCAAAACTACTATCAACTCTTCATCTCCATATTGTGAAATTGCATTTGAATATATATGACTCTCACTATGACCATTATTTCGTCTATAAAAACCCATAAATATGCCGTTGTTGAAATTGGGTTAGAATGCAGAGGAATAAATTTCAAACATTTGAAAAGCCTGAAGGCAATTTCATTTACAGCAATATAGTATGATAGTTTGTTTGAATGAGCCATGTTAAATTGGAATTTAAAGGTAGTTGGTGAACGAAATAGTTATGCGTACATTGAAAAAAATATATATATATTGTCTTGAGCTTTAAGAATTCATGCGAATTTTGCTTAGTATTATTATATTCCATCCAGTCCATTGTGATACCACGGTGGTGAACTTGGGAAAAAGTAACATTATGCTTGAGAATGGGGGTGATTCCATTTCCTTCTAGTGTATAGGTTTCCAAATTATATATGCTCACGGTTGACACTCGAGTAAAAAATAAACTACCAACATTTGAAGCAAATTTTTTTCTAAAGAAAATTTTGTCGATTTTTCATTTCTAGCGAAAATTTTGTCAAAATTTTATTTCCATAGAAATTTTTCTCAAAATTTCATTTCTATACAACATTTTGGTAAAATTTTATTGATATTAAAAATTTTGTCAATATTTTATTTCTATAGAAAATTTTCTCAAAATTTTATCTCTATACAACATTTTATTAAAATTTTATTTCTATAGAAAATTTTGTCAAAATTTTATTTCTATAGAAAATTTTGTCAACATTTTATTTCTATAGAAAATTTTATTTCTATAGAGAATTTTGGTCAAAATTTTATTTCTATAGAAAATTTGTCAAAATTTTATTTCTATAGAGAGTTTTGTCAAAATTTTATTTCCATAGAAAATTTTATCAAAATTTTATTTCTATAGAAAATTTTGTCAAAATTTTATTTCTATAGAAAATTTTGTCAAAATTTTATTTCTTTAGAAAATTTTGTCAAAATTTTATTTCTATAGAAAATATTGTCAAAATTTTGTTTCTATAGATAATTTTGTCAAAAATTTGTTTCTATAGAAAATTTTGTCAAAATTTCATTTCTAGCAAAAATTTTGTCAACATTTTATTTCTATAGAAAATTTTGTCAAAATTTTATTTCTTTAGAAAATTCTGTCAAAATTTTATTTCTATAGAAAATTTTGTCAACATTTCATTTCTATAGAAAATTTTGTCAACATTTTATTTCTATAGAAAATTTTGTTAACATTTTATTTATATAGAAAATTTTGTCAAATTTTTATTTTATAGAAAATTTTGTCAAATTTTTATTTCTATAGAAAATTTTGTCAAAATTTTATTTCTTTAGAACATTTTGTCAAAATTTTATTTCTATAGAAAATTTTGTCAACATTTTACTTCTATAGAAAATATTGTCAACATTTTATTTCTATAGAAAATTTTGTTAACATTTTATTTATATAGAAAATTTTGTCAAATTTTTATTTTATAGAAAATTTTGTCAAATTTTTATTTTATAGAAAATTTTGTCAAATTTTTATTTCTATAGAGAGTTTTCTCAAAATTTTATTTCTATAGAAAATTTTGTCAAAATTTTATTTCCATAGAAAATTTTGTCAAAATTGTATTTCTATAGAAAATTTTGTCAACATTTTATTTCTAAAGAAAATTTTGTTAACATTTTATTTATATAGAAAATTTTTTCAAATTTTTATTTTATAGAAAATTTTGTCAAATTTTTATTTCTATAGAAAATTTTGTCAAAATTTTATTTGTATAGAAAATTTTGTCAACATTTTAATTCAACATTTTATTTCTACAGAAAATATTGTCAACATTTTATTTCTATAGATAATTTTGTCAAAATTTTATATCTATAGAAAATTTTGTCAAAATGTTATATCTATAGAAAATTTTGTCAAAATTTTATATCTATAGAAAATTTTGTCAAAATTTTATTTCTATTGCAAATTTTGTCAACATTTTATTTTTATAGAAAATTTTCTCAAAATTTTATTTCTATAGTACATTTTGTTAAAATTTTATTTACATTGAAAATTGTGTCAAATTTTTATTTCTATAGAAAATTTTGTAAAAACTTTATTTCTGTAGAAAATTTTGTCAAAATTTTATTTCTATAGAAAATTTTGTCAAAATTTTATGCCTATGGAAAATTTTGTCAAAATTTTATTTCTATTACAAATTTTGTCGAAATTTTATTTCTATAGAAAATTTTGTCAAAATTTTATTTCTATAGAAAATTTTGTCAAAATTTTATTTCTATAGAAAATTTTGTCAAAATTTTATTTCTATTGCAAATTTTGTCATAGAAAATAGAAAATTTTCTCAAAATTTTATTTCTATAGTACATTTTGTCAAAATTTTATTTCTATAGAAAATTTTGTCAAATTTTTATTTCTATAGAAAATTTTGTGAAAATTTTATTTCTATAGAATTTTGTCAAAATTTTATTTCTGTAGAAAATTTTGTTAAAATTTTATTTCTATAGAAAATTTTGTTAAAATTTTATTTCTATAGAAAATTTTGTCAAAATTTTATTTCTATAGAAGATTTTGTCAAAATTTTATTTCTTTAGAAAATTTTGTCAAGATTTTATTTCTATAGAAGATTTTGTCAAAATTTTATTTCTTTAGAAAATTTTGTCAACATTTCATTTCTAACGAAAATTTTGTCAACATTTCATTTCTAACGAAAATTTTGTCAACATTTCATTTCTAACGAAAATTTTGTCAACATTTTATTTCTGTAGAAAATTTTGTCAAAATTTTCTTTCTATAGAAAATTTTGTCAAAATTTTATTTCTATAGAAAATTTTGTCAAAATTTTATTTCTATAGAAAATTTTGTCAAAATTTTATTTCTATAGAAGATTTTGTCAAAATTTTATTTCTATAGAGAATTTTGTCAATTTTTTTTAGAAAATTTTGTCAAAATTTTATTTCTTTAGAAAATTTGTGAAAATTTCATTTCTATAGAAAATTTTGTCAAAATTCTATAGAGAATTTTGTCAAAATTTTATTTCTTTAGAAAATTTTGTCAAAATTTCATTTCTATAAAAATTTTTGTCAACATTTTATTTCTATAGAACATTTTGTCAAAATTTTATTTCTATAGAAAATTTTGTCAAAATTTTTTTCTATAGAGAATTTAGTCAAAATGTTGTTTCTTTAGAAAATTTTGTCAACATTTTATTTCCTTAGAAAATTTTGTCAAAATTTTATTTCTATAGAGAATTTTGTCAAAATTTTATTTCTTTAGAAAATTTTGTCATAGAAAATAGAAAATTGTCTCAAAATTTTATTTCTATAGTACATTTTGTTAAAATTTTATTTACATTGAAAATTTTGTCAAATTTTTATTTCTATAGAAAATTTTGTCAAAATTTTATTTCTATAGAATTTTGTCAAAATTTTATTTCTGTAGAAAATTTTGTTAAAATTTTATTTCTATAGAAAATTTTGTTAAAATTTTATTTCTATAGAAAATTTTGTCAAAATTTTATTTCTATAGAAGATTTTGTCAAAATTTTATTTCTTTAGAAAATTTTGTCAAGATTTTATTTCTATAGAAGATTTTGTCAAAATTTTATTTCTTTAGAAAATTTTGTCAACATTTCATTTCTAACGAAAATTTTGTCAACATTTCATTTCTAACGAAAATTTTGTCAACATTTTATTTCTGTAGAAAATTTTGTCAAAATTTTCTTTCTATAGAAAATTTTGTCAAAATTTTATTTCTATAGAAAATTTTGTCAAAATTTTATTTCTATAGAAGATTTTGTCAAAATTTTATTTCTATAGAGAATTTTGTCAATTTTTTTTAGAAAATTTTGTCAAAATTTTATTTCTTTAGAAAATTTGTGAAAATTTCATTTCTATAGAAAATTTTGTCAAAATTCTATAGAGAATTTTGTCAAAATTTTATTTCTTTAGAAAATTTTGTCAAAATTTCATTTCTATAAAAATTTTTGTCAACATTTTATTTCTATAGAACATTTTGTCAAAATTTTATTTCTATAGAAAATTTTGTCAAAATTTTTTTCTATAGAGAATTTAGTCAAAATGTTGTTTCTTTAGAAAATTTTGTCAACATTTTATTTCCTTAGAAAATTTTGTCAAAATTTTATTTCTATAGAGAATTTTGTCAAAATTTTATTTCTTTAGAAAATTTTGTCAACATTTCATTTCTAACGAGAATTTTGTCAACATTTCATTTCTAACGAAAATTTTGTCAACATTTCATTTCTAACGAAAATTTTGTCAACATTTCATTTCTAACGAAAATTTTGTCAACATTTCATTTCTAACGAAAATTTTGTCAACATTTTATTTCTGTAGAAAATTTTGTCAAAATTTTCTTTCTATAGAAAATTTTGTCAAAATTTTATTTCTATAGAAAATTTTGTCAAAATTTTATTTCTATAGAAAATTTTGTCAAAATTTTATTTCTATAGAAGATTTTGTCAAAATTTTATTTCTATAGAGAATTTTGTCAATTTTTTTTAGAAAATTTTGTCAAAATTTTATTTCTTTAGAAAATTTGTGAAAATTTCATTTCTATAGAAAATTTTGTCAAAATTCTATAGAGAATTTTGTCAAAATTTTATTTCTTTAGAAAATTTTGTCAAAATTTCATTTCTATAAAAATTTTTGTCAACATTTTATTTCTATAGAACATTTTGTCAAAATTTTATTTCTATAGAAAATTTTGTCAAAATTTTTTTCTATAGAGAATTTAGTCAAAATGTTGTTTCTTTAGAAAATTTTGTCAACATTTTATTTCCTTAGAAAATTTTGTCAAAATTTTATTTCTATAGAGAATTTTGTCAAAATTTTATTTCTTTAGAAAATTTTGTCAAAATTTTATTTCTATTGCAAATTTTGTCATAGAAAATAGAAAATTGTCTCAAAATTTTATTTCTATAGTACATTTTGTTAAAATTTTATTTACATTGAAAATTTTGTCAAATTTTTATTTCTATAGAAAATTTTGTCAAAATTTTATTTCTATAGAATTTTGTCAAAATTTTATTTCTGTAGAAAATTTTGTTAAAATTTTATTTCTATAGAAAATTTTGTTAAAATTTTATTTCTACAGAAAATTTTGTCAAAATTTTATTTCTATAGAAGATTTTGTCAAAATTTTATTTCTTTAGAAAATTTTGTCAAGATTTTATTTCTATAGAAGATTTTGTCAAAATTTTATTTCTTTAGAAAATTTTGTCAACATTTCATTTCTAACGAAAATTTTGTCAACATTTCATTTCTAACGAAAATTTTGTCATCATTTTATTTCTGTAGAAAATTTTGTCAAAATTTTCTTTCTATAGAAAATTTTGTCAAAATTTTATTTCTATAGAAAATTTTGTCAAAATTTTATTTCTATAGAAGATTTTGTCAAAATTTTATTTCTATAGAGAATTTTGTCAATTTTTTTTAGAAAATTTTGTCAAAATTTTATTTCTTTAGAAAATTTGTGAAAATTTCATTTCTATAGAAAATTTTGTCAAAATTCTATAGAGAATTTTGTCAAAATTTTATTTCTTTAGAAAATTTTGTCAAAATTTCATTTCTATAAAAATTTTTGTCAACATTTTATTTCTATAGAACATTTTGTCAAAATTTTATTTCTATAGAAAATTTTGTCAAAATTTTTTTCTATAGAGAATTTAGTCAAAATGTTGTTTCTTTAGAAAATTTTGTCAACATTTTATTTCCTTAGAAAATTTTGTCAAAATTTTATTTCTATAGAGAATTTTGTCAAAATTTTATTTCTTTAGAAAATTTTGTCAACATTTCATTTCTAACGAGAATTTTGTCAACATTTTATTTCTATGGAGAATTTTGTCAACATTTTATTTCTATAGAAAATTATGTCAAAATTTTATATCTATAGAAAATTATGTCAACATTTTATTTCTATTGAAATTTTTGTCGAAATTTTATTTCTATAGAAAACTTTGTACCTGTTAGTTGGAGAGGAATATTTTACAAAATCTATCAAAAACAGTAAAAATTCTACCTTCTTTTGTAGACCGACGGTGGCAACCGTGGTTATGCTCCTTGAGAAAAGTTTGTTTTCTTGTTTGGTAATAATATTGCCACGAATGAAAATCTCATAATCCTAAATTATTTTTTATTTCCATTCCATCCCTCGTATCCTTTGCTATATTTGAAGTGGTAGTGGTAAAAACTTTTCCCATGCCTGCAATACATGATCTGAACACACTTTGTGGTTCTACCGCAAAAAATTGTTATTCTCAATTAACGACTATTGGTTTGTGGTCACCACACTTAACTCCTTGTATTCCATTAGAATGTTTCACAAAAAAAGATTTTGTGAGTTAATTGGTCTTTGAGGGGATTTTCGAATGTTTAGTTGAGATTTGTCCATGTAGACTAATTTCAGCAAATTGTTTATATGTTTAATTTTTGTTTGTTGAAGCGTTTCAATTGACTTCCTGTGAAAACGGCATGTTGAGCAACAATCAGTTTATGTACATGTTCATATATCAACTAACGGCAGAATGTGAATCTACAATCCACAAACTTGCTACTCTACTCTCCATATTTTCAAAAATATGAAAAAACATTTCAAAAATTTTTTTCTATACAAAATTTTGTCAAAATTTTATTTCTATTGAACATTTTGTCAAATTTTATTTCTATAGAAAATTTTGTCAAAATTTATTTTCTATAGAAAATTTTGTCAAATTTTATTTATATAGAAAATTTTATCTAAATTTTATTTCTAGAGAAAATTTTGTCAAATTTTATTTCTATAGAAAATTTTGTCAAAATTTTATTTCTATAGAAAATTTTGTCTATATTTTATTTATATAGAAAATTTTGTCTAAATTTTATTTATATGGAAAATTTTCTTACAATTGTATTTTTATAAAATTTTGTAAACTACCTCTTAGGAATATATTGTAAAATCTACCAACACATCATGAATTCTAGCAATCTAACAAACAATAAAAAAATCTACCATTTTTATAGAATTTTACAATTGTGGCAATCGTGCCCCTGAGTCGATCTAGCCATGTCCGTCCGTCCGTCTGTTTGTGAACAAATTTTTGTAATCATAGTCTAGGTCGCAATTTTATTCCAATCGACCTCAAGTTTGACACAAGTATGTGTTTTGGGTCAGAGTAGAACCCTATTGGAAGAAATCGGTCCATTTGGAGATATAGCTCCCATGTACCATAGGTAGCCACTGTGGTGCAATAGTTAGCATGCCCGCCTTGAATACACAAGGTCGTGGGTTCTATTCCTGCTTCGACCGAATACCAAAAAGTTTTTCACCGGTGGATAATCCCATCTCAGTAATGCTGGTGACATTTCTGAGTGTTTCAAAGCTTCTCTATGTGGTTTCATTGCAATGTGGAACGCCGTTCGGACTCGGCTATAAAAAGGAGGTCCCTTGTCATTGGGCTTAACATGGAATCGGGCAACACTCAGAGAGAAGTTCACCACTGTGGTATCACAATAGAATAAATAGTCTAAGTGAGCCTGATACATTTGTGTGAGCCGAATACTAAATATAAATAAAAAAAAACATTTTTTATTTGTCCTATTTTTTCAATAATATTGCATATTAAATTGAACATTTTATATAATTGGATTTTTTAAACTATGCATGAGTTTGTCATAAATAAACAAGAGGAAGTCAGGAATTGTGACTTCCTACTCTTTTACTACTCCCTATAAAATATGTGCATACTTTTAGGCGCAATTTAATTATGAGCAAGATGTTTACGATTCCCTGTGGTTATTCATTGGGGAAAGAATATCACATATTTAGCTCATAAAACATACATATCTAATCGATAAGTAAAATTTCTTCAATTGGAAATTATTTCTTCTCTCTCTTGGGCAAAAATTTCATTATAAATATGAATAAATAAAATAAATAAAAATTTAATAAATATCCCGAAAAAAAAGAAACGAAAATCAATGATTTGCCCCTATGGACCATCGAAAATAAAAGCACAAAAATAAATGTTGTGGCTAAAAATACCCTTGAGTAGCCGAAGCACGTGCGTTCAAATATCTTTTTGGGTTCACTTCAATTTCAGTGAGGCTATAAAAAGCACCAGGTCTTGGCAAATTCTCACGTACAAAACTTTCATTTTGGGAGACGATGTTGATGCCTGAGGACAACTTGTGTCCTTAGTTTCGGTTTTCCTTTTTCGATCATCGTAAAACAGCAAAAGGGAATACGAAATTATTATGTCCACAATCCTTGTGGAACTAATCTATCAAATTATGACCAAATGATAATGTGACTAGGGATAATGACGATGATGCTTTGCCCAACGACGACTATGGTGATGATGATTTGTATTCTGCGTATGAAATGACCGGAAGTAAATGCCATAATTAAGTAAAGGCAAAATGAATTTCATTTTAATTCATCCTGTGTTTGGTCATCTCTGGGTTTTTTGGGTAGTCCCTCCTCGTCAATGTGAAGGAAGGTATTTATGCATTTGGCACAGATCAGTAGTCAGTCATTTATGAATATTAATAAGAGTGCATAAAACCGAAAATGCTAATAAGTTGCTAATGATGATTACATTGGCGCAGTGTTGCCAGGGAAATTTTTCGCATTACCCTACAAGGCCAAAATAAATTCCCTATTTTCCCCCACCATCCCCAACAATTTCCCCTATAATATTGTTCGTTCTATAGAAATAAAATTTAGACAAAATCATCTATAGAAATAAAATTTCGAGAAAATTTTCTGTAGAAAAAAATGTCCCAAAACATTTTTTTTGGGAGAAAATTTTCTATAGAAATAAAATTTTGACAAAATTTTGTTTAGAAATAATATTTGACAAAATTTTCTTTAGAAATAACACTTTGCCAAAATTGTTTACAGGAATAAAATTTTGACAAAATTTTCTAACGAAATAAAATTTTGACAAAACTTTCTATAGAAATAAAATTTTGACAAAATTTTGTATAGAAATAAAATTTTTACAAAACGTTCTATAGAAATAAAATTTTGACAAAATTTTCTATAGAAATAAAATTTTGACAAAATTTTCTATAGAAATAAAAATTTAATATAAATAAAATTTTAACAAAATGTTGTATAGAAATAAAATTTTGACAAAATTTTCTATAGAAATAAAAATTTTATATAAATAAAATTTTAACAAAATGTTATATAGAAATAAAATTTTGACAAAATTTTCTATAGAAATAAAATTTTGACAACATTTTCTATAGAAATAAAATTTTGACAATATATTCTATAGAAATACAATTTTGACAAAATAATATACAGAAATAAAATTTTGAAAAATTTTCTATAGAAATAAAATGTTGACAACATTTTCTATAGAAATACAATTTTGACAAAATTTTCTATAGAAATACAATTTTGACAACATTTTCTATAGAAATAAAATATTGACAAAATTTTCTATAGAAATAAAATATTGACAAAATTTTCTTAATAAATAAAATTTTGACAAAATTTTCTATAGAAATAAAATTTGACAAAATTTTCTATAGAAATAAAATTTTGACAAAATTTTCTATAGAAATAACATTTTGACAAAATTTTCAATAGAAATAAAATTTTGTCAAAATTTTCTACAGAAATAAAATTTAGACAAAATTTTCTATAGAAATAAAAATTTAATATAAATAAAATTTTAACAAAATGTTGTATAGAAATAAAATTTTGACAAAATTTTCTATAGAAATAAACATTTTATATAAATAAAATTTTAACAAAATGTTGTATAGAAATGAAATTTTGACAAAATTTTCTATAGAAATTAAATTTTGACAACATTTTCTATAGAAATAAAACAATATTTTTTTATTGACAATATTTTCTATAGAAATACAATTTTGACAAAATATTATACAGAAATAAAATTTTGACAAAATTTTCTATAGAAATGAAATTTTGACAAAATTTTCTATAGAAATAAAATATTGACAACATTTTCTATAGAAATAAAATTTTGACAAAATTGTCTACAGAAATAAAATTTTGACAACATTTTCTATAGAAATAAAATTTTGACATTTTCTAAAGAAATAAAATTTTGACAAAAGTTTCTATAGAAATAAAAATTTGACACAATTTTTAATATAAATAAAATTTTAACAAAATGTTGTATAGAAATAAAATTTTGACAAAATTTTCTATTGAAATAAAATTTAGACAAAATTTTCTATAGAAATAAAATTTTGACAACATTTTCTATAGAAATACAATTTTGACAACATTTTCAATAGAAAAATAGAAATTTTGACAAAATTTTCTATAGAAATAAAATATAGACAAAATTTTCTTAATAAATAAAATTTTGACAAAATTTTCTATAGAAATGAAATGTTGACAAAATTTTCTATAGAAATAAAATTTTTAGAAAATTTTCTATAGAAATAAAATGTTACAAAATTTTCTTTATAAATAAAATTTTTATAGAAATAAAATTTTGACAAAATTTTCTATAGAAATACAATTTTGACAAAATTTTCTATAGAAATACAATTTTGACAAAATTTTCTATAGAAATAAAATTTTGACAAAATTTTTAATAGAAATAAAATTTTGACAAAATTTTCTATAGAAATATAATTTTGAGAAAATTTTCTATAGAAATAAAATTTTGACAAAATTTTCTATATAAATATTTGTTTGTTTGATTTGTGGTAACATTTTCTTCAAATGGTGGTAGATCATTTTTGGCACGAGTGGTAACCGTTGTTACAGTGCATATTTAAAGATCAAGCTTTGCCTGCTTCTAATTTCCTGCTATAGAGCCATCAACATATAAAAATTATTAAAAATTGTGTTGAGTAAAAAATTCCTTACATTGTGTCCCTACAAGGCGCTAAATATTAGAAAAAACCTACATGTAAGGAATTTCCCCTACTTCTGGCAACACTGCATTGGCGACACATTGGGATTTGGGCATTTGGCATTTGCCTAATTGAAAATATTCAATTCACATTTATGAAAATGAAGTTTGAATGGTGGCAATTGCTGCATATTTTATGGAAATTACGTGTAAATGGCAGCAAGGGGGGTTATTAAATTCTAGTTTGGCATATAGAGGGAATATAATGAGGGAGGCTATGTAGTGAACATTGGATGATTTTTTTTTTTTGTACCCTGCACCACTCTGTGGAACAGTGTATTATAAGAAAGTACATATGTTTACCATACCACAAAGGATAGGAGATAATGACAGATAATGCTTTTGACTGTTGTATTGGATTTAGCGATGTTCGTAAATCTGTTCGTTCGTCTGTCTGCATGTGAACAAATTTTTGTAATCTGAGTGTAGATCGCAGTTTTCTTTCAAGAGTCATGAAAGTTTTGGCACCAGACCATTTTTTGGATCAACATTTTACCCTATTGCTTTTGGTAGAAACCGGTTTAGATTTATTGAAAATCGACTTTTTGTCACAAAAATTCGACATAAAATTTCGCACAAGTCCACTTTTTGGGTCAAAGTCATTCCCTATTTATTTAGATAGAAATTGCTTTGGATTTAGATATAGCTCCCGAATATATTTTTTGCTCGATATCCACTTGTATGATTCAAGAGTTTAAGGTTACCACAAAGTCGATTGACTTTTTGTCAAAAAAAAAAAAAAAAAAAATCAAAAATCGACTTATATTTTTTTGTAAATATAAAATTCATCTAATCGGGGTTTGATACACAGAAAAAAATTTTAACAAAATTTTTCCAATTACAGTCTTAATTGAGTTGAAAAAAATATTCAATTAAAATTAAAATTTTATTGATTCAAACGAATTATTATTAATTGAAACGAAAATCAATTACAAAAATTAAAATTGGTAGATTGGTAGAATTCCTGATGTTTTGGTAGATTTTGTAAAATATTCCTCTCGTACTAAGAGGCTCTTAACAAATTTTCTATAGAAATTAAATTTTGACAAAATGTTCTATGGAAATAAAATTTTTACAAAATTTTCTAAAGGAATTAACCTTTTACAAAATTTTCTAAAGAAATAGATTTTTGACAAAATTTCCTAAGGAATTACAATTTTGACAATATTTTCTAAGGAAATGAAATCTTTACAAAATTTTATTTCTTTTTTTTCTATAGAAATAAAATTTTGAGAAGGTGTTCTATGAAAATAAAATTTTGACAAAATTTTTATAGAAATAAAATTTTAACAAAATTTTCTATAGAAATAAAATTTTGACAAAATAGAAATAAAATTTTGACAAAATTTTCTATAGAAATACAATTTGTACAAAATTTTCCATAGAAATAACATTTTGGCAATATTTTCTATGGGAATAAAATTTTGACAAAATTTTCTATAAAAATAAAATTTTGACAAAATTTTCTATAAAAATAAAATTTTTACAAAATTTTCTATAGAAATAGAAATAAAATTTTGACAAAATAGAAATAAAGTTTTGACAAAATTTTCTATAGAAATACAAGTTGTACAAAATTTTCCATAGAAATAACATTTTGGCAATATTTTCTATGGGAATAAAATTTTGACAAAATTTTCTATAAAAATAAAATTTTTACAAAATTTTCTAAAAAATTAAATTTTTACAAAATTTTCTATAGAAATAAAATTTTGACAAAATTTTCTATTGAAATAAAATTCTGACAAAAGTTTCTATAGAAATAAAATTCTGACAAAAGTTTCTATAGAAATAAAATTTTGACAAAATTTTCTATAGAAATAAAATTTTGGCAAAATTTTCTATGGAAATAAAATTTTTGACAAAAAAAGTTTTTTTTTTGTTTGGTAGTTTTTTGGTAAAATTTTCTCCAAATTTCGGCTCGAGTGGCAACTATGCTTCAATTGAAGCGAATTTGTCTGTGTAGACATGAGCTGTAACATAGTTCCACAAAAATTAGTGTAAAACCCTTAAATCCCACGATCTAGACTGCCCTTAAATCCCACGGTTTTGAACGTGAAATAGAAACAGTTTAGATTTGCTCGAACTGGAAACCTCAAAAAGGGGTTCTGTGGTAGTTTGGTCCCTTCCCGGCACGTTGGTATTTTTTTGGTACCATCCAAAATTCTTCTTCAAACAAAAGTCCTACCGATTGAAATCCGGTTATTTTGGTGGCCATTGTGCGGTAGATATGAAGCGAGGAACTTCCTTTATAAGCCATTTTTGCTAGGTGCGATGGTTATTACGTCTGTGGGAATATCAATGTCTCTGAGGCCAAAATATTTGTTTGCCCGGGGCTTCCATACTGTGGACATTTTTATACCCACCACCATAGAATGGTAACGGGGGTATAATAAGTTTGTCATTCCGTTTGTAACACATCAAAATATCGATTTCCGACTATATAAAGTATATATATTCTTGATCAGGGAGAAATTCTAAGACGATATAACGATGTCCGTCTGTCTGTCTGGCTGTCTGTTGTAATCACGCTGCAGTCTTCAATAATGAAGCAATCGTGCTGAAATTTTGCACAAACTCGTCTTTTCTCTGCATGCAGGTCAAGTTCGAAGATGGGCTATATCGGTACAGGTTTTGATATAGTCCACATATAAACCGACCTCCCGACTTGGGGTCTTGGGCTTATAGAAATCGTAGTTTTTATCCAAATTTGCATGAAATTTGAAATCTAGAGGTATTTTATGACCATAAAGAGGTGTGCCAAAAATGGTAAGTATCGGTCCATGTTTTGGTATAGCCCCCATATAGACCGATCTCCCGATTTTATTTCTTGGGCTTATAGAAACCGCAGTTTTTATTCAATTTACCTGAAATTGGAAATATAGAGGTATTTTCGGGCCATAAAGAGGTGTGCCGAAAACGGTGAGTATCGGTCCATATTTTAGTATAGCCCCCATAAGAACGATCTCCCGATTTAAGTCCTTGGGTTTCTAGAAACCGTAGTTTTTATCCGATTTGCCTGAAATTGTAAATATTCTGGTATTTTAGGCTGACAAAAACGTGTATCGGATTAACTTTTTATCGGTCCATTTGGTAATGCCTCCATTAGACCGACTTCACTTCTTGAGGGTATAGAAGGCGCACTGATCATGAAAATTGCTTGAAACTCAATGTAAAATTTCCAGATTTTACTTCTCGGGTGAAAATCTACAGGTTTAAGATTTCAAATCAAGACGTTATTTTATAATTTTCTTGCACACTTACAAGAGATGTTAATGATTCCTCTAAAACTCAAACAAAAATGGTTCAAATAAATCCAGAATCTGATATAGTCCTCATAGGTGAAATCTTTAAATTTATCTTCGGGAAGTGTCCTCAAGCCCTTCTGAAATTTCAAAGGAAACCCTAATATTTGGTTCATGGTTGTGGGTATTTAAGATTCGGCCCGGCCGAACTTACTGCTGTATATACTTGTTCTGATAATATTCGGAATGTATTTTGACATCACGGTGGATGAATACGGACGAGATATAAATTTTCATCTGACTTCCTTGGCAAGTAAACCCGATAATTTCGTTTGCCCACAAACTGCCCGATTTGGAATGTCTTCTTGTCGGAAGCGAAGCTCTTGTCTTCTGCTTAGTCTAACTTTTGCTTGTGCATCGGCGAGCCTTTGCACGTTTTGGATCTGTAATAGCTTCAATTCTGGAGGGGACTAACGATAGCCACGGTTGTCCAATCAAACATAAAACAATCACCCGATCATGATTGATAGCAACCTGCACTGAAAAAAAATCCGATGTTAAACTAACACTAAAATAAATTATTCAATAAATAAATGTAAACGTAAACTTAACTTATTTTTATTAAAAAAAAATATTTGTTAGTAGTTAAATTTAATTATTATTTTAAAAATTTTCCACAGCCCATTGAAATTTCCCCTTTGTTAAAGGCAAATATTTTCCTTATTCTTTTTTGGATTATTCATCATTATTTACCCAAGTTGTATCATAATTAAGGAAAGTCCCTCAAATTTGAAATTTCTTTTATTAGTTGCTGTGCGTTTTGCACATTATTTATCAAATATCACGAGTAATTTTTTCGCTTAATATCATTATCAAGTCCAGGTGCAAATACATAATTAATTTCGTTAGTGGATCTAATTAATGATGCCATGTAAGAATACATAAAAAAAAATTAAAACAAAATACATAATAATAAGATTTAGTATACTTTTTATATTATGGCAAATTTCTTAGGAGTTTTCGATGCAGAGAATTTACCAACACAAATTGATGAAAAACACTAACAAAAGACGAATCTATTTCTTCATAATAAACTAAAATGAAAATAATTCATAGTTGATGGCAGTTGAATCATTAATCCACTATGTTTTGTTATTTTTTTACCTAGCTTCCGAACATGTCCTACGATAGGGCGTAATGGGGGCCCATTCATTCAGAAAGCTTTAACATTGGCAAACGATATCTTGTCATCCTTCGTCAGCTACCTTACAAGCAAATACCCCACCACTATGGTGAGATTGATTTATTTCCTGTACGTGATTCCATTTGTATGTACATTTCCGACAATGGTGGCACCTGTTGTCAGCATAATGTATGAAAAACTGACGATAGAGAATAACCAGTAAGGCAAAAACAACAACAACAACAACACATGGTCGTTTTCGTCTACGCGATGCAAGCATATTGCGTGCCTTGAAATCTTTATTAAATTAACAAACTGGGGAAACACACACTCACACACCGCCGCACATTACACCATTGGCACCCTTAGCTGTACTCATCAAATCTCACACCCTAACACCCGATGCATAGGAGTAAAGAAGGCAAATGATAAATACGGGAATTTGTAGACAAGAGCACGTACTACTCATATTTACTCACAGAGATAGTTAGATAGACACACACCCACACACAAGAAAATTCTTGTACTCAATCTCCAACTCAGATAGTAATTGCATATTCTATGTAGGTATCCCACAAAAATTCATTTAAACAGAGAGTACACCAACATTGAGCTGGCTTAAGAGATGATTTACTTAAGATTAGACTTATGAGTGAATATTTTAAGGGAATATTGGCTAAAAGCCATATTTGTAGATGCTTTTATAGTAGGTCTTGTATCTATAGGTGGGGTTTGACTAAATTTAATTCGTTCAGGTATTAGGACATGATCATTTGTCAACGTACATATATGTGGTTGTAATAAGAATCGGGACAACAAATCAATTATTTAAGATTTTAAATATTTGGAAAAAATTAGTTTTTTATTGATTTTTTTTGAATCATTACAAAAAGCCATATTGTGAATTAGGAAAATTTCTAAAAAGTGGACCAAAAAGGGTAACAACACCAGAAATGATCAGAAAATTTATCATTTAATTATTATAATTTCATTCTCTATAGAAATAAAATTTTCACAAAATCTTCTATAGAAATAAAATTTAAAAAAATTTTTCTTTAGAAACAAATTTTTACAAAACTTTATATAGAAATCTAATTTTGATAAAAGTTTCTATAGAAATAAAATTTTGATAAAATTTTCTATAGAAAAAAAATGCTGACAAAATTTTCTATAGAAATAAAATTTTGACAAAATTTTCTAAAGAAATAAATTGTAGACAAAATTGTCTATGAAAATGAAATTTTGACAAAATTTTCTATAGAAATAAAATTTTGACAAAATTTTATATAGAAATAAAATTTTTACAAAATTTTATATAGAATAAAAATTTTGACAAAATTTTCTACAAAATTAAAATTTTGACAAAATTTTCTATAGAAATAAAATTTGGACAAACTTTTCTATAGAAATAAAGTTTTGACAAAATTTTCTATAGAAACAAAATTTGGACAAACTTTTATATAGAAATAAAATTTTTACAAAATTTTATATATAAATAAAATTTTTACAAACTTTTCTATAGAAATAAAATTTTGACAAAATTTTCTATAGAAACAAAATTTGGACAAACTTTTATATAGAAATAAAATTTTTACAAAATTTTATATAAATAAAATTTTGACAAAATTTTCTACAAAATTAAAATTTTGACAAAATTTTCTATAGAAATAAAATTTGGACAAACTTTTCTATATAAATAAAATTTTGACAAATTTTTCTATAGAAATAAAATTTTGACAAAATTTTCTAAAAAAATAAAATGTAGAAAATGTTGTCTTTGAAAATAAAATATTTACAAAATTTTATATATAAATAAAATTTTGACAAAATTTTCTACAAAAAATAAAATTTTGACAAAATTTTCGATAGAAATAAAATTTGGACAAACTTTTTTATAGAAATAAAATTTTAACATAATTTCCTATAGAAATAAAATGTTGACAAAATTTTCTATAAAAATAAAATTTTGACAAAATTTTTTATAGAAATAAAATTTTAACATAATTTCCTATAGAAATAAAATGTTGACAAAATTTTCTATAAAAATAAAATTTTGACAAAATTTTTTATAGAAATAAAATTTTTACAAAATTTTATATATAAATAAAATTTTTACAAAATTTTATATATAAATAAAATTTTGACAAAATTTTCTACAAAAAAAAATTTTGACAAAATTTTCTACAAAATTAAAATTTTGACAAAATTTTCTACAAAATTAAAATTTTGACAAACTTTTCTATATAAATAAAATTTTGACAAAATTTTCTAAAGAAATAAAATGTAGAAAAAATTGTCTATGAAAATAAAATTTTGGCCAAATTTTCTATAGAAATACAATTTTAACAGAATTTCCTATAGAAATAAAATGTTGACAAAATTTTCTGTAGAAATAAAATTTTGACAAAATTTTTTATAGAAATAAAATTTTTACAAAATTTTCTATAGAAATAAAATTCTGACAAAATTTTCTATAGATATAAAATTTTGACAAACTTTCTATAGAAATAAAATGATGACAAAATTTTCTAAAAACATAAAATGTAGAAAATATTGTCTATGAAAATAAAATTTTGACAAAATTTTCTATAGAAATAAAATTTTGACAGAATTTCCTATAGAAATAAAATGTTGACAAAATTTTCTATAGAAATAAAATTTTGACAAAATTTTTTATAGAAATAAAATTTTTACAAAATTTTCTATAGAAATAAAATTTTGACAAACTTTCTATAGAAATAAAATGATGACAAAATTTTCTAAAAAAATAAAATGTAGAAAATATTGTCTATGAAAATAAAATTTTGACAAAATTTTCGATAGAAATAAAATTTGGACCAACTTTTCTATAGAAATAAAATTTTGACAAAATTTTCTAAAGAAATAAAATGTAGAAAAAATTGTCTATGAAAATAAAATTTTGGCCAAATTTTCTATAGAAATACAATTTTAACAGAATTTCCTATAGAAATAAAATGTTGACAAAATTTTCTGTAGAAATAAAATTTTGACAAAATTTTTTATAGAAATAAAATTTTTACAAAATTTTCTATAGAAATAAAATTCTGACAAAATTTTCTATAGATATAAAATTTTGACAAAATTTTCTACAAAAATAAAATTTTGACAAAATTTTCGATAGAAATAAAATTTGGGCAAACTTTTCGATAGAAATAAAATTTTGACAAAATTTTCTAAAGAAATAAAATGTAGAAAAAATTGTCTATGAAAATAAAATTTTGACAAAATTTTCTATAGAAATAAAATTTTGACAGAATTTCCTATAGAAATAAAATGTTGACAAAATTTTCTACAAAAATAAAATTTTGACAAAATTTTCGATAGAAATAATATTTGGACAAACTTTTATATAGAAATAAAATTTTGACAAAATTTTATGAAGAAATAAAATTTTGACAAAATTTTCTATAGAAATAAAATTTTGACAAAATTTTGTACAAAAATAAAATTTTGACCAAATTTTCTATAGAAATAAAATTTTGACAAAATTTTTTATAGAAATAAAACTTTTACAAAATTTTCTATAGAAATAAAATTTTGACAAAATTTTATATAGAAATAAAATTATGACAAAATTTTCTTTAAAACAGAAAGTTTTACAGAATTTTCTATAGAAATAAAATTTTGACAAAATTTTCTATAGAAATAAAATATTGACAAAATTTTCTATAGAAATAAAATTTTGGCAAAATTTTTTTTTGACAAAATTTTTCGATAGAAATAAAATTTGGACAAATTTTTCTATAGAAAAAAAATGTTGACAAAATTTTCTAAAGAAATAAAATGTAGAAAAACTTGTCTATGAAAATAAAATTTTGACAAAATTGTATATATAAATAAAATTTTGACAAAATAAAAAAAAAATTTCTACAAAAATAAAATTTTGACAAAATTTTATGAAGAAATAAAATTTTGACAAAATTTTCTATAGAAATAAAATTTTGACAAAATTTTCTAAAAAAATAAAATTTTGACAAAATTTTCTATAGAAATAAAATTTTGACAAAATTTTTTATAGAAACAAAATTTTTACAAAATTTTCTATAGAAATAAAATTGTGACAAAATTTTCTATAGAAATAAAATTATGACAAAATTTTCTTTAAAACTAAAATTTTTACAGAATTTTCTATAGAAATAAAATTTTTACAACATTTTATATAGAAATAAAATGTTTACAAAATTTTATATATAAATAACATTTGGACAAAATTTTCTACAAAAATAAAATGTTGACAACATTTTTGATAGAAATAAAATTTGGACAAATCTTTCTATAGAAATAAAATTTTGACAAAATTTTCTAAAGAAATAAAATGTAGAAAAAATTGTCTATGAAAATAAAATTTTGACAAAATTTTCTATAGAAATAAAATTTTGACAGAATTTCCTATAGAAATAAAATTTTGACAAAATTTTCGATAGAAATAAAATTTTGACAACATTTTTATAGAAATAAAATTTTAAAAAAAATTTTCTATAGAAATAAAATTTTGACAAAATTTTATATAGAAATAAAATTTTTACATAATTTTCTATAGAAATAAAATTTTGACAACATTTTATATAGAAATAAAATGTTTACAAAATTTTATATATAAATAAAATTTTGACAAAATTTTCTACAAAAATAAAATTTTGCAAAATTTTCGATAGAAATAAAATTTGGACAAACTTTTCGATAGAAATAAAATTTTGACAAAATTTTCTAAAGAAATGAAATGTAGAAAAAATTGTCTATGAAAATAAAATTTTGACAAAATTTTCTATAGAAATAAAATTTTGACAGAATTTCCTATAGAAATGAAATGTTGACAAAATTTTCTATAGATATAAAATTTTGACAAA
The DNA here is from genome assembly GCF_050003625.1 of Haematobia irritans. NCBI lineage: Eukaryota > Metazoa > Arthropoda > Insecta > Diptera > Muscidae > Haematobia > Haematobia irritans. Next base: position 153,144,150 of record NC_134401.1, read on the forward strand.
ATTTTTTTATAGAAATAAAATTTTTAAAAAATTTTCTATAGAAATTAAATTTTGACAAAATTTTATATAGAAATAAAAATTTACAAAATTTTATATATAAATAAAATTTAGACAACATTTTCTACAGAAAGGAAATTTTGACAGAATTTTCTATAGAAATAAAATTTTGACAAAATTTTCTATAGAAATAAAATTTTGGCAAAATTTTCTATAGAAATAAAAATGTTGACAAAATTTTCTGTAGAAATAACATTTTGACAACAATGTTCTTTAAAAATAAAATGTTGATAAAATTTTCGATAGAAATTAAAATTTAACAGAATATCCTATACAAATAAAATTTTGACAAAATTTTTTATAGAAATAAAATGTTGACAAAATTTTCTATAGAAATAAAATTTTGACAAAATTTTCTATAGAAATAAAATTTTGGCAAAATTTTCTTTAAAACTACAATTTTGAAAAAAAAAATTCTATAGGAAAAATTTTTAACAAAATTTTCTCCAAAAATAAATTTTTTTCTTTAAAACTAAAATTTTTACAGAATTTCCTATAGAAATAAAATTTCGACAGAATTTCCTATTGAAATACAATTTTGAAAAAATCTTCTATAGAAAAAAAAATTTTGACAAAATTTTTATAGAAAAAAGTGTGACAAAATTTTCTATAGAAATAAAATTTTTACAAGATTTTCTATAGAAATAAAATTTTGATAAATTTTCTATAGAAATAAAATGCTGACAAAAATTTCTATAGAAATAAAATTATGACAAAATTTTCAATAGAAATAAAATATTTTAAAAATTTTCTATAGAAATAAAATTCTGACAGAATTTTCTATAGATATAAAATTTTGACAAAACTTTTATTTTTCGAACACCTATGTTTACTCGTAACAACCGTATGATTATCGCATACCACCTTTTGCTATCATCACACGCATAATTGCTTTAAATGGTATTCCTGCCATTTATGCTATTGGCCCCGGGAGCTGGTTAAATAAATCATATTAAATTAACTTGTAGTGCTTTATAGCCTTGGGGATATATTTGCACTTCAAATCAAATCGGTGTTCTTTTCGCCATTCATTCCATGTAGTGGTGAATTAGCTGCCAACGCAACATCCTACATTCAATTGAAAGGCATGGAAAGGTTATAACAGGATTGAACTGACGTTTCCACTTACATGTCAGTCATTGTTAAGTATTAATGAATTACCTTCTTTTGGCCAATACCAATTTTGTGTGCATGCTATAAAGGTGAAATATAAGATTGAACAGTGGTTAAACGAAGGGATTCAATGACAATCTTTTAGGAAAAAAAATGGCAATGAAATTCCACTTTCTCTGGTAGCTACGGGGTGATCCACTTCTTATAGCACAGACTGAATTGCGTAGCAGACTAAGTGCGATACGTTTTGGATAATTGTACAAGCTCTTGAAATAAAAACAGCTTTTCGAAAGAAGACAAATCACTGTTCTTTAGGACATTTTCCAAATAGTATTGAGCCACGGTCAATGAAGACAAGCAGGGAGTGTCCATTGGGCAAATTTTAAGTCAATCTAATGATATGTCCGTCTATGTATTTTATTCTATTTAAAGCCTTTACTTACAAAACTTTCATTTAAATCTAGGAGTTGGAAAAGTCTATAGGTAATTATGGTATTTCCCTCCTGGAATTTTCTAATTTTGAAACGTGTACGAATACATGGAGAAGCCACCTTTGGATATTATTTGCATCACTGTCCGCAAATTTTCTTGCATCTTTGGCAATATTGTCGTCTATGTCAATTCATTGCGTTTTAGGTATCGTGACCAATATTCATTGTGTTAGCCCGTGTTAATGGCCGGATGGAGAAGGCTTTGGTGCAAGTTTACATGGCATTTTCATTTTCTGTCCAAGGCTAACAATAATGTCAGAGACGCATCTTAGCATTTTGTGTAGAGTAGCAGCGATGTAGGAATGGTTCAAACGCTTCGGTGATGGAAAGGCAATGCAAGAACTTTGAAATGGGTTCAATTGTCTTGTTGGAAGTCAAAGTTGGGCATTGGTTGTCATGTCAAACTAGCCCGCCAAAAACTTTTTCATCAGTGGATAATCCCCTCTCAGTAATGCTGCTGACACTTCTGAGAGTTTCAAAGCTTCTCCATGTGGTTTCAGCGCAATGTGAAAGGCCGTTTCGACTCGGCTCTATAAAGGACTTCCTCTCATTGAGCTAAACATAGAATCGGACAGTACTCATTGATGAGAGAAGTTCACCTCTTGTGGTATCACAATGGACTGAATATTCCATGGACCATACATCGGTGGTGGGTATAAAAAGTACAACTTTATCAACCCTGGCTCACACATAGTCATGGCTGTTGATTTTTACTCACGAACACTCTCACGAACGAAAAATCTTAAAGGTAAAGAGAATTCTTTTGATTTGTAAGCAGGGTTGCCAATCGAGCAAAAAATAATCTACCAAAATGTAGAGAAAATTTTTATACCCTCCACCATAGGATGGGGTATATTAACTTTGTCGTTCCGTTTGTAACACATCGAAATATTGCTCTAAGACCCCATAAAGTATATATATTCTGGGTCGATCTGAGCATGTCCGTCCGTTCGTCTGTTGAATTCACACTAACTTCCGAACGAAACAAGCTTTCGACTTGAAACTTGGCACAAGTAGTTGCTATTGATGTAGGTCGGATGGTATTGCAAATGGGCCATATCGGTCCACTTTTACGTATAGCCCCCATATAAACGGACCCCCAAATTTGGCTTGCGAGGCCTCTAAGAGAAGCAAATTTCATCCGATCCGGCTGAAATTTGGGCAAAAATTGGTCCACATCGGTCCATAATTATATATAGCCCCCATATAAACCGATCCCCCGATTTGGCTTGCGAGGCCTCTAAGAGAAGCAAATTTCATCCGATCCGGCTGAAATTTGGTACATGGTGTAAGTATATGGTCTCTAACAACCATGCAAAAATTGGTCTACATCGGTCCATAATTATATATAGCCCCCATATAAACCGATCCCCCGATTTGGCTTGCGAGGCCTCTAAGAGAAGCAAATTTCATCCGATCCGGCTGAAATTTGGTACATGGTGTTAGTATATGGTCTCTAACAACCATGCAAAAATTGGTCCACATCGGTCCATAATTATATATAGCACCCATATAAACCGATCACCAGATTTGACCTCCGGAGCCTCGTGGAAGACCAAAATTCATCTGATTCAGTTGAAATTTGGTACGTGGTGTTAATATATGGCCTCAAACTCCCATGCAAAAATTGGTCGAAATCGGTCCATAATTATATATAGGCCCCATATAAACCGATCCCCAGATTTGACCTCCAGAACCCCTTGGAAAAGCAAAATTCTTCCCATTCGGTTGAAATTTGGTACGTGATGTTAGTATATGGTATCCAACAACCACGCAGGAATTGGTTCCTATCAGCCCATAATTATATATAGCTCCCATATAAACCGATCCCCAGATTTGACCTCCGGTGCCTTTTGGATAAGCAAAATTCATCCGATCTGCTTGAAATTTGGTACGTGGTGATCGTATATGATATTTAACAACCATGCTAAAAGTGGTCCATATCAGTCCATAATCATATATAGCCCCATATAAACCGATCCCGAGATTTGGTTTTGGATCCTCTTGGAGGAGCAAATTTCATCCGAGTGAGTTGAAATTTGATACATTGTTCTAGTATATGGTCGTTAACAACTATGCCTAACTAGGTCCATATCGGTCTATAGTTATATATATCCCTCAGATAAATCGATTTCCAATCACACAAAAATTGGTCCATATCAAGTTCATAATTGTATATAGCCCCCATATAAGCGACCCCCAATTTCAATTCTGGCTCTCTACGTACCGTGCAAAAAGTCCATATCGATTCGTAATTATTTGTAGACTTAACTATACATAACTTTTTTTTGTCTAATATATACCACGTATGGACTAACTCACAATTTAGAAAACGATGTTAAGAAGTTTTAAGATACCACAACCCAAGTATTTCGATTGTGGATGACAGTCTTTCGTAGAAGTTTCTACGCAATCCATGGTGGGGGGTACATAAGATTCGGCCTGGCCGAACTTACGGCCGTATATACTTGTTTTTAATTTTATTTTATTTGTAGAAAATTTTTGTCAAAATTTTATCTCTATAGAAAATGTTCTCAAAATTTAATCTCTATAGAAAATTTTCTCAAAATTGTATCTCTAAAGAAAATTTTCTTAACATTTTACTTCCATACAAAATTTGTGAAGTACCTCTTAGTTGGAGAGAAATATTTTGCAAAATCTACCAAAACAGAAACAATTCTACCAAACAGTAAAAAATTTACCATTTTTTGTAGAATTCTACCAACTGTGGCAACTGTGTTTGTAAGTCATAAGACATTGAGTCAATACTGAATGTTGCAATCCCTAGTTTTAAGAACCTTGGCTGCTCACAATGATGTTGTATCACTAACACATCTCTAATATTCCCTCATACCAAATGTATCTATAGCATTACGATTGCTTGTTCGCTCTCTTTGCCCGGTAATTGTTAGCAAGTGTTTTAGTTGTTTTTTCTTAAAATGATTTTTTTCTATTCGTTCTAAGATTGGTTCATACATCTTGGATTGTTTTAAGGAGTCTTTTGTTAAGGATATTATCTTTGTATTCCATTGTCGTTGGCCTTTTAATGCTGGCACAAGTTTTGCATAAACAAATAAATCTTCATTTTATTTATGCTCCATCAGTTTCATCGAAGAGCAAACGATTTTTTTGTTCCCAAGAGAAAGGAGCAACGAAATGGACCAAGGCTACATCAAACACTTCATAGCACTTCACTTTATTTGATTCGATTCGATTCAAGAGTTAAATATTGTTTTTCCTTTTCTGTTATTTGTTCGTCATTTGGAACTCTAAAGGTTATAGAGAAGGTGAGAGTTGGAGAGCACAAGAGTGAGAATGAGAGAGTGGATGTAAGGTAATAAGAAAATAAAAATTTATGATTTTGTCTGCGTGTGATTCTTGTCTTTCTACAAGAGTTGAATATGTATGCACAAAACGTACCTTAACTACCTTCAATTTGTTGATTTAATTGAGAGTTTGTTATTTTAGTTGCTCTTGTGTTTTGTGTGTTTTTTTTTGTACTCAAATGAATGAATTGTTTGCATAATCATTTGCGACTGCAAGAATATTCAAATCCATTTTTGTTTCAGACAATGGAAAATATTGGATAATGAATAATGTCATGAATACTAAATGAAATGGGGTTAACATTTTTGGAGATTATTTGAACTCGTATAAAGAGTATTTAATATACTTGCTATATCTACTTCGCATGCTACGAATTAGAAAATAAAAAAAAAATGTCAAAATATTATTTCTATAGAAAACTTTACCAAAATTTTATCAAAATTCTATCGAAAAATTTGTCAAAATTTTATTTTTGTTAAAATTTTATTTCTATGGAAAACTTTGTTAAAATTTTATTTATATAGAAAATTTTGTTCAAATTTTAGTTCTATATAAAATTTGTCAACATTTTATTTCTATATAAAATTTTGTCCAAATTTGATTTCAATAGAAAATTTTGTCAAAATTTTATTTCTATAGAAAAATTTGTCAATATTTTATTTCTATAGAAAATTTTGTCAATATTTTATTTCTATAGAAAATTTTGTTAAAATCTTATTTCTATATAAAATTTTGTAAAAATTTTATTTCTATAGAAAATTTTGTCCAAATTTGATTTCTATAGAAATTTTTTCAAAATTTTATTTCTATAGCAAATTTTATCAAAACTTTATTTCTGTAGAAAATTTGTCTCAATCTTATTTCCATAGAAGGTTTGGTTAGGTTAGGTGGCAGCCCGATGTATCAGGCTCACTTAGACTATTCAGTCCATTGTGATACCACATTGGTGAACTTCTCTCTTATCACTGAGTGTTGCCCGATTCCATGTTAAGCTCAATGACAAGGGACCTCCTTTTTATAGCCGCGTCCGAACGGCGTTCCACATTGCAGTGAAACCACATAGAGAAGCTTTGAAACCCTCAGAAATGTCACTAGCATTACTGAGTTGAGATAATCCACCGCTGAAAAACTTTTTGGTGTTCGGTCGAAGCAGGAATCGAACCTACAACCTTGTGTATGCAAGGCGGGCATGCTAACCATTGCACCACGGTGGCTCCCTATTTCCATAGAAAATTTCGTCAAAATTTTATTTCTATATAAAATTTTTCAACATTTTATTTCTATAAAAAATTTTGTCAAAATTTTACTTCAAAGAAAAATTTTGTCAAAATTTTATTTCTGTAGAAAATTTTCTCAAAATTGCATTTCTATAGAAAATTTTCTCAAAATTTTATTTCAATCGAAAATTTTGTCAAAATTTTATTTCTATAAAAAATTTTGTCAAAATTTTATTTCTATAGAAAATTTTGTCAAAATTTTATTTCTATAGAAAATTATGTCAAAATTTTATTTCTATAGAAAATTATGTCAAAATTTTATTTCTATAGATTTTTTTTTTCAAAATTTTATTTCTATAGAAAATTTTATCAAAGCTTTTTTTCTGTAGAAAATTTGTCTTAATCTGATTGCCATAGAAAATTTTGTTAAAATTTTATTTCCATAGAAAATTTTGTCAAAATTTTATTTCTATATAAAATTTTGTCAAAATTTTATTTCTATAGAAAATTTTGTTTTATAGAAAGTCTGTTAAAATTTTATTTCTATAGAAAATTTTGTCAAAATTTCATTTCTATAGAACATTTTATCAATATGTTATTTCTTTAGAAAACCATGTCAAAATCTTATTTCTATAGAAAACCATGTCAAAATTTTATTTGTGTAGAAATTTTTGACAACATTTTCTAATTTTGTCAAAAAAAATTTTCTATAAAAAATTTTGTCAAAATTTTATTTCTATAGAAAATTTTGTCTAAATTTTTTTTGTGTAGAAAATTTTGTCCGAATTTGATTTCTATAGAAAATTTTGTCAAAATTTTATTTCTATAGAAAATTTTGTCAAAATTTTATTTCTATAGAAAATTTTGTCAAAAAATGTTTTTCTGTAGAAAAATTTCTTAAAATTTTATTTCTATAGAAAATTTTGTCAAATTTTTATTTCCATAGAAAATTTTGTCAAAATTTTATTTATATAGAAGATATTGTAAACATTTTATTTCTATAGAAAATTTTGTTTTATAGAAAATTTGTCATAATTTTGTTTCTTTAGAAAATCATGTCAAAATTTTATTTCTATAGAAAACCATGTCAAAATTTTATTTGTGTAGCAAATTATAACAAAATTTTCCAATTTTGTCAAAATTTTATTTCTATAGAAAATTTTGTCAAAATTTTATTTCTATAAAAAATTTTGTCAAAATTTTATTTCTATAGAAAATTTTGTCAAAATTTTATTTCTATAGAATATTTTGTAAAAATTTTAATTCAAGAGAAATTTTTGTAAAAATGTTCTTTCCATTGAAAATGTTGTCAAAATTTTATTTCTAAAGAAACTTTTGTCAAAGTTTATTTCTATAGAAACTTTTGTCAAAATTTTATTTCTATGGAAAATTTTGTTAATTTTACTTCTACAGAAAATTTTGTGTAAATTTTATTTCTATTGGAAATTTTGTCACCGTTTTATTTCTATAGAAAATTTTCTCATATTTTTCTATAGAAAATTTTGTTAAAATTTTATTTCTATATAAAATTTGTCAACATTTTATTTCTATATAAAATTTGGCTAAATTTGATTTCTATAGAAAATTTTGTTAAAATTTTATTTCTATAGAAAATTTTGTCCAATTTTGATTTCTATAGAAAATTTTGTAAAAATTTTATTTCTATAGAAAATTTTGTCAAAATTTTATTTCTATAGAAAATTTGCTCAAAATTGTATTTCTATAGAAAATTTTGTCAAAGTTTTATTTCTATAGAAAATTTTCTTAAAATTTTATTTCTATAAAAAATTTTGCCAAAATTGTATTTCTATAGAAAATTTTGTCAAAGTTTTATTTCTATAGAAAATTTTCTTACAATTTTATTTCTATAAAAAAATTTTGCCAAAATGTTATTTCTGTAGAAAATTTTATCAAAACTTTATTTCTGTGGAAAATTTTGTCTAAACTTCATTTCTGTAGAAAATTTTGTCAAAATTTTATTTCTATAGAAAATTTTGTCAAAGTTTTATTTCTATAGAAAACTTTCTTAAAATTTTATTTCTGTAGAAAATTTTGTCTAAACTTTATTTCTGTAGAAAATTTTGTCAAAATTTATTTCTGTAGAAAATTTTGTCCAAATTTGTTTTCTATAGAAAATTTTGTCAAAATTCTATTCTATAGAAAATTTTTAAAAATTTGTTTCAAATAAAAATTTTGTGAAAATTTTATTTCTGTGGAAAATTTTGTCAAAATTTTATTTCTATAGAAAATGTTGTCAATATTATTATGGTATATTCCAAATAACGAGGCCTTAAGATTTTGCTGTCCGTCTGTGATATAATCAGATATGATGTTGTGGGCTTCTGATCACGGTATGCTCGCAATGACAATTCGTATTAAAAACGTATAAAGTTGGGATTGGACGACCAGGCCCTATGACTTCAAAATCAGCACTCATAATAGGCCTGCTAATTAGAATTTTCCGCCACTGGGTTGACATATATTTCTCGTCATTAAGAGTGACCCTTTGCAAATCATTTCAAATTGCCTTTTGTGGCATTTACCAACTCTCTAGACATTGAGAGGTGTAAGAGTGTAAAATGTTCTCAATTGTGGTTTATACTTAGTCTCATCTTTTGCTAAATTCAAATTCAGACCAAGGAAATACTTACGGATACAGATAAGTTGGTGTGTTAGCCTCAAATAAGATATTAATGTCTTGTGTAAACCATAGCAATCCATTAAAATGACAACTTCTAAATTAAACCATCAATGTTGAAGCTTTTGCTTTCTTAACATTATCTTGGAGTAAAGTCACAAAGCATAGCCAAAATGTGGTTGCATCGAGTAAATGCATGATGCCATAGTTGGACCATGCCTAGTTGGAAAGATTGCTTTGCCATTCATTTCTCGATTGTAGTCGGTTGCTGGGTTGGTTAGTGGTAAGGCCAAAAGGAAGGGAAATTTCTTGCTTTCCTTCACAAATCTTCTCCTGGCAAAACGGGCACTCCATCTCTGTTGTTGTTAGTGTTGTTGTTGAGCCTTTCATGGGATGCAAAGCATTCTGCTCCATATAATAAATATAAGATATTTTTCGAAGATTACAATTTAATTAGATACGCTTACGGAGCAACTTTTAATATGGCATGAATGCCAAAGTCATGGGTACTTGGTAGCAAGAGTGTTCTCCAAGTGGTGAAGCTTGAATGTTCAGCCTTTGAAAAGGGAAGTAAGGATTAATGTCAGTATTGTAAAGTTCGAAAGCGGGCTATATGTGTGATTGTAGGTGTAGTGACATCATTATCATGGTTTTGTGAGATGTTTATGGATATATTTTGAGGACATTAATGGGAAAATGATCATAAAAGCTTTGAGTTATATTAAATGCATTTTAAGATACTTAGATAAATTATAAATTTGACAAGGGAGAATCTTAAAGCTAATATTAAAATCTTTTGCAAGTACCTATTGGATAATAGGTATAACCTCATGGTTCCAAGGAATAACGTTTCAATGAATCATGGTCCCAATGATGAATGTTGCCAACTATTGATTTTGACACAATAGCCCCATTTCATAGGGATGTATTTATTTTTTTCCGAGTGTCTTACACACAAAAAAATATTTTTTGGCTTCAATCACCAAATTAATTAATCCAATTAACTATTAATTGAAATGTCTTCAATCACAGAAATGATAGTATCAATTAAAAAATTAATTGAAAGTCAATTAAATAATTAACTGATCCAATTAAAAAAAATTAATTGATACTATTAATTTTTGTGATTGATTTTTGTTGCAATTAAAAAAATTGTTGTTGAATCAATTAAATTTTTAATTGAATATTTTATAGACTCACTTAACGAAATTTTCCAGAGAGAAACTATTTCGTCGAAATTCCTTATGGAAAAATGATTTCAACGAAATTTCCTAAAGAACTTTAATTTTGTGATAATTTCCTATGTGAAGTCAAGGTCGATGAAATTTCATATAGAAAAATAATTTCATACATTTTTCTACAGAAGTAAATTTTTGATGGGTTTTCCAGTATAGGTCAATTTTTCTAGAGAGAAACAATGTTTACAAAATTTTCATATAGAAAATTAAATTGGATCGTTAATTTTGACGAAGGTTAGGTTAGGTGGCAGCTCGATGTATCAGGCTCACTTAGACTATTCAGTCCATTGTGATACCACATTGGTGAACATCTCTCTTATCACTGAGTGCTGCCCGATTCCATGTTAAGCTCAATGACAAGGGACCTCCTTTTTATAGCCGAGTCCAAACGGCGTTCCACATTGCAGTGAAACCACTTAGAGAAGCTTTGAAACCCTCCGAAATGTCACCAGCATTACTGAGGTGGGATAATCCACCGCTGAGAAACTTTTTGGTGTTCGGTCGAAGCAGGAATCGAACCCACGACCTTGTGTATGCAAGGCGGACATGCTAACCATTGCACCACGGTGACGAAACTTCAAAGTCAATTTAAACGAAATTATATATAGAAAGTCAATTTCGGAGAAATTTCATAGAAACTCAATTTCAACTAAATTTTCTATAAAGACAGTTTCTAGTTTTGGAGAAATTTCTTGCAGCAAGTCAATTTCGAAGAAATTTCCTATTGAAAGTCAATTTCGATGAAATTTCCTTTTGGAAATCCATTTCGACGAAATTTTCAAAAAAGTCAATTTTAACGAACTTTCCTATAGAAAGTCAACTTTGACGAAATTTGCTATAGAAAGAAAATTTCAACGAAATTTCTTATAGAAAGTCAATTTCCATTATGCATAGAAGGTAAATTTCGATAAAAAAATTATATAGAAAGTCAAATTCGACGTAATTTGGTAATTTCGTAAATTCGACGAAATTTCCTATAGGAAGCCTTTTCCTATAAAAAGTCAAATTTCATAGAAAGTCAATTTCAACGAAATTTCCTGTAAAAGATCAATTTCCAATATTTCGACGTAATTTTCTATAGATATTCGAATTCGACAAAAAGACCTACAGAATTTTTTGTCGAATAAAATTTCGATAAAATTTCCTATTGAAAGGCAATTGGGCGAAATTTCACATAGAAAGACAATTTCGATAATATTTTCTATAGAACGTCAATTTCGGCGAAATTTCCTATACAAAGTCAATTTCGGCGAAATTTCATATAGAAAGTCAATTTCGACGAAATTTCCTATAGAAAATCAATTTCGATAACATTTCCCATAGAAAGTCAATTTCGACAAAATTTTCTATGGAATGTGAATTTCGAAGAAATTTCATATAGAAAAACAATTTGACCGAAATTTCTTATAGAAAGTCAATTTTGACAACATTTCATATAGAAAGGCAACAAAAATTTTTATAGAAAGTCAATTTCTTTTTCCGACAAAATTCGATGAAATTTCGTATAGGAAGTCAATTTCGACCAAATTTCCTAGAACGTCTTGTATTCCTTTAGAACGTCTATTACGACAAAAATTCCTACAGAAATTTTTGCCCTACATAATTTCGGTGAAATTTTCCTATTGATACACGATTTCGTTGAAATTTCATATAGAAAGTCAATTTCAAAGAAATTTCCTATAAAAGATCAATTTCCACAAAATTTCAATAGAAAGTCAATTTCGACGTAATTTTCTATAGATAGTCGAATTCGACAAAAATTCCTACAGAAATTTTTGTCGAATAAAATTTCGACGAAATTTCCTATAGAAAGTCAATTTCGACGAAATTTCCTATAGAAAGTCAATTTCGATATAAATTTCTGTAGAAAGTCAAATTCGGCGAAACTTCCTATAAAATGTAAATTTCGAAGAAATTTCGTATAGAAAGACAATTTTAACGAAATTTCTTAGAGAAAGTCTATTTCGTCGAAAATTCATATAGAATGTCAACTTCCACAAAATTTCGTATAAAACGAAACTTACAACAAAGTTTTTTTTTTATAGAAAGTCAATTTTGAAAAATTTTCCTATAGAAAGTTAAATTCGTCTATTTTTCTTTAGAAAGTCAATTTCGACAAAATTTCCTATTGAAACCCAATTTCAACGAAATTTCTTATAGGAAATCAATTTCGGCGAAATTTCCTATAGAAAGTCAATTTTGAAGAATTTTCCTATAAAAGGCTAATTTCGACGAAATTTTCCTATTGAAATCCAATTTCAACGAAATTTCTTATAGAAAGTCAATTTCGACAAAATCTCCTATGGAAAGTCAATTTTGAAGAGTTTTTCTACAGACAAAAATTTCCTATTGAAACCCAATTTCAACGAAATTTCTTATAGAATATCAATTTCGGAGAAATTTCCTATAGAAAGTCAATTTCGACAAAATTTCCTATAGAAAGTCAATTTCAACGAAATTTCTCATAGAAAGTCAATTTCGACAAAATTTCCTATAAAAGGTCAATTTCGACAACATTTCCTATAAAAAGTCAATTCGTCGAATTTCCTATAGAAAGTCAATTTCTACAAAATTTCAAATAGAAAGTCAATTTCGACAAAATTTCCTATAGAAAGTCGATTTGGACAAAATTTCCTATAAAACGTCAATTTCGTTCAATTTCCTATAGATAGTCAATTTCTACAAAATTTCATATTCAAACCCAATTTCAACGAAATTTCTTATAGAATATCATTTTCGGCGAAATTTCCTATAGAAAGTCAATTTTGAAGAATTTTCCTATAGAAAGTTAATTTCGACAAAAATTTCCTATTGAAACCCAATATCAACGAAAATTCTCATAGAAAGTCAATTTCGACAAAATTTCCAATAAACGGTCAATTTCGACAAAATTTCCTATAAAAAGTCAATTTCGTCGAATTACCAATAGAAAGTAAATTTCTACAAAATTTCCTATTGAAACCCAATTTCAACGTAATTTCTTATAGAAAGTCAATTTCGGCTAAATTTTCTATAGAAAGTCAATTTTGAAGAATTTTCCTATAGAAAGTTAATTTCGACAAAAATTTCCTATTGAAACCCAATTTAACCGAAATTTCTTATAGAAAGTAAATTTAGAAAAAAAATCTATAGAAAGTCAATTTCGACAAAATGTCCTACAAAAGTCAATTTCGTCCAATTTTGTATAGAAAGTCAATTTTGACAAAATTTCCTATTGAAACCCAATTTCAACGAAATTTCTTATAGCAAGTCAATTTCGACAAAATTTCCTATAGAAAGTCAATTTCGACAAAATTTCCTATAGAAAGATAATTTCGACAAAATTTCCTATAGAAAGTCAATTTCGACAAAATTTCGTATTGAAACCCAATTTTAACGAAATTTCTTATAAAGGGTGATTTGTTAAGAGCTTGATAACTTTTTTTTTTAAAAAAACGCATAAAATTTGCAAAATCTCATCGGTTCTTTATTTGAAACGTTAGATTGGTCCATGACATTTACTTTTTGAAGATAATTTCATTTAAATGTTGACCGCGGCTGCGTCTTAGGTGGTCCATTCGGAAAGTCCAATTTTGGGCAACTTTTTCGAGCATTTCGACCGGAATAGCCCGAATTTCTTCGGAAATGTTGTCTTCCAAAGCTGGAATAGTTGCTGGCTTATTTCTGTAGACTTTAGACTTGACGTAGCCCCACAAAAAATAGTCTAAAGGCGTCAAATCGCATGATCTTGGTGGCCAACTTACCGGTCCATTTCTTGAGATGAATTGTTCTCCGAAGTTTTCCCTCAAAATGGCCATAGAATCGCGAGCTGTGTGGCATGTAGCGCCATCTTGTTGAAACCACATGTCAACCAAGTTCAGTTCTTCCATTTTTGGCAACAAAAAGTTTGTTAGCATCGAACGATAGCGATCGCCATTCACCGTAACGTTGCGTCCAACAGCATCTTTGAAAAAATACGGTCCAATGATTCCACCAGCGTACAAACCACACCAAACAGTGCATTTTTCGGGATGCATGGGCAGTTCTTGAACGGCTTCTGGTTGCTCTTCACTCCAAATGCGGCAATTTTGCTTATTTACGTAGCCATTCAACCAGAAATGAGCCTCATCGCTGAACAAAATTTGTCGATAAAAAAGCGGATTTTCTGCCAACTTTTCTAGGGCCCATTCACTGAAAATTCGACGTTGTGGCAGATCGTAAGTCTATTCATGATGAAATGTCAAAGCATACTGAGCATCTTTCTCTTTGACACCATGTCTGAAATCCCACGTGATCTGTCAAATACTAATGCATGAAAATCCTAACCTCAAAAGAATCACCCTTTAGAATATCAATTTCGGCGAAATTTCCTATAGAAAGTAAATTTTGAAGAATTTTCCTATAGAAAGTTAATTTCGACAAAAATTTTCTATTGAAACCCAATTTCAACGATATTTCTCATAGAAAGTCAATTTCGACAAAATTTCCTATAGAAAGTCAATTTCGACAAAATTTCCTATAAAAAGTCAATTTCGTCGAATTTTCTATAGAAAGTCAATTTCTACAAAATTTCAAATAGAAAATCAATTTCGACAAAATTTCCTATAGAAAGTCGATTTGGACAAAATTTCCTATAAAAAGTCAATTTCGTTCAATTTCCTATAGATAGTCAATTTCTACAAAATTTCGTATTGAAACCCAATTTCAACGAAATTTCTTATAGAATATCATTTTCGGCGAAATTTCCTATAGAAAGTCAATTTTGAAGAATTTTCCTATAGAAAGTTAATTTCGACAAAAATTTCCTATTGAAACCCAATATCAACGAAAATTCTCATAGAAAGTCAATTTCGACAAAATTTCCTATAAACGGTCAATTTCGACAAAATTTCCTATAAAAAGTCAATTTCGTCGAATTTCCAATAGAAAGTCAATTTCTACAAAATTTCCTATTGAAACCCAATTTCAACGTAATTTCTTATAGAAAGTCAATTTCGGCGAAATTTTCTATAGAAAGTCAATTTTGAAGAATTTTCCTATAGAAAGTTAATTTCTACAAAATTTCCTATTGAAACCCAATTTCAACGAAATATATTATAAAATATCAATTTCGGCGAAATTTCCTATAGAAAGTCAATTTTGAAGAATTTTCCTATAGAAAGTTAATTTCGACAAAAATTTCCTATTGAAACCCAATTTCAACGAAATTTCTCATAGAAAGTCAATTTCGACAAAATTTCCTATAAAAGGTCATTTTCGACAAAATTTCCTATAAAAAGTCAATTCGTCGAATTTCCTATAGAAAGTCAATTTCTACAAAATTTCAAATAGAAAGTCAATTTCGACAAAATTTCCTATAGAAAGTCGATTTGGACAAAATTTCCTATAAAAAGTCAATTTTGTTCAATTTCCTATAGATAGTCAATTTCTACAAAATTTCGTATTGAAACCCAATTTCAACGAAATATCTTATAGAATATCATTTTCGGCGAAATTTCCTATAGAAAGTCAATTTCGGCGAAATTTCCTATTTCGACAAAATTCCCTATTGAAGACCAATTTCGACAAAATTTCTTATAGAAAGTCAATTTCGACAAAAATTTCCCGTAGAAAGTCAATTTCGGCGAAATTTGCTATTTCGACAAAATTCCCTATTTCGACAAAATTCCCTATTGAAGACCAATTTCGACAAAATTTCCTATAGAAAAACAATTTCGACAAAATTTCTTATAGAAAGTCAATTTCGACAAAAATTTCCCGTAGAAAGTCAATTTCGGCGAAATTTGCTATTTCGACAAAATTCCCTATTTCGACAAAATTTCCTATAGAAAATCAATTTCGGCGAAATTTCCTATAGAAAGTTAATTTCGTCGAATTCGCTTTAGAACGTCTATTTCGACAAAAAAATTCTACCTTTCAATAAGAAAATTTCTTTCGGTGACATTTTCTTATTGAAAGGTATCGGTGAAATTTCATATAGAAAGTTAATTTCGACTAAATTTCCTATAGAAAGTCAATGTTGAAAAGTTTTCCTATAGAAAGTCAATTTCAACGAAATTTAATACAGGAAGTAAACTTCCAAACAATTTCCTATAGAAAGTCAATTTCGACAAAATTTCCTAAAAAAAGTCAAATTCAACGAAATTTCAAATAGAAAAAATTCTTAACGAAATTTCTTATAGAAAGTCAATTTCGAAGGAATTTCCATTAGAAAATCAATTTCGACAAAATGTCCTATTGTAAAACTATTTCGACTAAATTTCTTATGAGACAAACTTTGATTCAAATTTTTTTTTTTTACAATTGTATTTTACTTCATTTATTCTTCCAAAAAATGTACAAAAATGACCATCGCCAGTTTATATCTAAGGAACAGAAGATTATGATATTTAGTGGATAACAATTCTATGGATGTTTATACCATCATTACTCCGTTTTTAATTATGGTGGCACAAAACCTTACGATTGTATTCTACTTCCCTCCAAGATGCTAGTATAGAGTATGTCACAGAGCTCTTTCTGATTTCTTCGCAACATGCTGCTGGTGATGTTATCTCCATTTCATGCTGTGGCAACTGGTCTGGTCCATTTAATGAAATTCGAAGCTACTTCACTCAAAGCTACAGAGAGAAAAGGATGAATTTCATTTGTTTGGACCTTTCGACAAACTATTCGTACTTTACTTAGTTTTTGTGTCAAGTGTTGGCTAACTTTTATGCTATATACTATGGAAGTTCATCCCTCATCCTTCACATTCAATGTCCGTCAGGATACTACGTTGCCAGGTAGTTGGCATCTTAGGCTGGTGAAGTGCATTTGTGGCTTCCTCATCATTTGTAGTTGGCAAGAGATTTCCTCCAAAATAATTACATTGAATGAAGTGCCATGTTGCTGGGACATTGTCTCTTGTCGCTATCTGCCATCACTCTTGGACAGCCATTGAGGTGGCCTGTTGTTTGCCTTGGGGCTTTGTGTCATGTTGGGGATGCTGGGTTGTCAGCTTTCTAGTGAATTGTCAACAACATGCCAAGTATCTGCTAAGGAATTTCTTTATCACCACAAAGGATTGCATTAAGAACAAAGATGGGGCTCCAACGGTGGGTGGGGTCGGTTTGGTCCAAACAAATTCATTAAAATAAACTTCTTCTCTTGAATATTTCTGTTGTGATTGACACAACTTTGTTATATTATTTGTTCGTTGTCTTGACCATGGAATAACATTGTCCAAAAAGTTTGTTTGATTGCCCCTAGCCCCCCCCCCCCCGGAATTAAGAGAGATCAAAGGACAAAAAAGAAAATAGTAGTTTTGAAAGGACTCATAATAGTTTCAGGAAAATTGTATATGAATAATTTGAATTTCTTCAAGAAATTTACATGAAATTTACTTTCAATAGGAAATTTCGACGAAATTATCTTCTTGAGCAATTTCGAGAAAAGTGATTTTTTATAGAAAATTTCTTGGAAATAGATTTTCTACAGGAACTTTAAACGAAATTTACTTTCTATAGGAAATTCAGATAACATTAGCTATCACTAGAAAATTTCGATAAAATTGAATTTCTATAAGAAATTTCAACGAAATTGTATTTCATTAGGAAATTTCGATGAAATTCACTTTCCATAGAAAATTTCAATGAAATTAACTTTCCATAGAAAATTTCAATGGAATTAACTTTCAATTGAAAATTACTATGAAATTGACTTTCAATTAAGAATTTCAACGAAATTTACTTTCTATAAAAAATGTCGACTAAATTAATGCAATTGATTTTCTGCAGGAAATTTCGATGAAATTTACAATCTGTAGAAAATTTCAACGAAATTTACTTTCTCTGCAAAGTTTCGATCTGTCTATTGGAAATATCAATTAAATTTATTTTTTATAGGAATTTTCATCGAATTCTACATTCTATGGGAAATTTCGTCAAAATTAGCTTTATATAGAAAATTTCGATGAAATTAAATTTCTATGGGAAATGTTGTCAAAATGGACTTTATATAGGGAATTTCGACGAAATTGACTATCAATAGGAAATTTCGACGAAATTTACTTTCTGTAAGTAATTTTGACGAAATTTCCGTTCAGGAAATTTTGAAGAAATTTACTTTTTTAGGAAATTTGGACAAAATTGACTTTCTATAGAAAGTTTCACAAAAAAAAAAAAAATGATTTCTATAGGAATTTAGACGTAATTGGCTTTCTATATGAAATTTCGTCAATATTGACTTCCTATGAGAAATTTCGATGAAATTGACTTTCATTAGAAAATTTCGATAAAACAGTTATTCTGACAGAATTTACTTTCTGTAGGGAATTTCATGAAATTGATTGTTTATAAAAAATTAGAACAAAATTGAAATGATACAAAAACATGTATATACGGCCGTAAGTTCGGCCAGGCAGAAGCTTATGTACCCTCCACCATGGATTGCGTAGAAACTTCTACTACATAATGTCATCCAAAATCGAATTATTTGGGTTGTGGTAACACTAGGCGATGGCAAGGTATCTTAAAACTTCATAACACCGTCTTCTAAATTGTAAGTTAGTCCATACGTGGTCAATTAAATACGAATATAATTCAGTTTGACAAAATTTTCTATAGAAAATTTGCACAAAATTTTCTATAGAAATAAAATTTGGACAAAATTTTCTATAGAATTAAAATTTTTGATAAAATTTTCTATAGAAATAAAATTTTGACAAAATTTTCTATAGGAATAAAATTTTGACAACATTTTCTATAGAAATAAAATCTTGACAAAATTTTCTATAGAAATAAAATTTTGACAAAATTTTCTATAGCAATAAAATTTTGACAAAATTTTCTATACAATAAAATTTTGACAAAATTTTTTATACCAATAAAATTTTGACAACATTTTCTATAGCAATACAATTTTGACAAAATTTTCTATAGAAATAAAATTTTGGAAAAATGATCTATACGAATAAAATTTTGACAAAATTTTCTATAGAAATAAAATTTTGGAAAAATTTTCTATAGCAATAAAATTTTGACAAAATTTTCTATAGAAATAAAATTTGACAAAATTTTCTTTAGAAATAAAATTTTGACAAAATTTTCTATAGCAATAAAATTTTGACAAAAATTTTCTATAGAATTAAAATTTAGACAAAATTTTCTATAGAAATAAAATTTTGACAAAATTTTCTATAGAGATAAAATTTGGACAAAAATTTCTATAGAATTAAAATTTTGACAAAATTTTCTATAGAAATAAAATTTTTACGGAATTTTCTATAGAAATAACATTTTGACAAAATTTTCTATAGAAATAAAATTTTGACGGAATTTTCTATAGAATTAAAATTTTGACAAAATTTTCTATAGAAATAAAAATTTGACACAATTTTCTATAGAAATAAAATTTGACAAAATTTTCTTTAGAAATAAAATTTTGACAAAATTTTCTATAGCTATAAAATTTGGACAAAAATTTCTATACCAATAAAATTTTGACAAAATTTTCTATAGAAATAAAATTTTGACAAAATTTTCTATAGAAATAAAATTTTGGAAAAATTTTCTATAGCAATAAAATTTTGACAAAATTTTCTATAGAAATAAAATTTTGGTAAAATTTTCTATAGAAATAACATTTTGGAAAAATTTTCTATAGAAATAAAATGTTGACAAAATTTTCTATAGAAATAAAATTTTGACAACATTTTCTATATCAAATAAAATTTTGACAAAATTTTCTATAGAAATAAAATTTTGACAACATTTTCTATAGCAATAAAATTTTGACAACATTTTCTATAGCAATAAAATTTTGACGAAATTTTCTATAGAAATAAAATTTGGACAAAATTTTCTATTGAAATAAAATTTTGGAAAAATTTTCTATAGCAATAAAATTTTGGAAAAAATTTCTATAGCAATAAAATGTTGACAAAACTTTCTATAGAAATAAAATTTTGGAAAAATTTTCTATAGCAATAAAATTTTGACAACATTTTCTATAGCAATAAAATTTTGACAAAATTTTCTATAGAAATAAAATTTGTACAAAGTTTTCTATAAAAATAAAATTTTGGAAAAATTTTCTATAGCAATAAAATTTTGACAAAATTTTCTATAGAAATAAAATTTTGACAAAATTGTCTATAGCAATAAAATTTTGGAAAAATTTTCTATAGAAATAAAAATTTGACACAATTTTGAATATAAATAAAATTTTGACAAAATTTTCTATAGAAATAAAATTTTGACAAAATTTTCTATAGAAGTAAAATTTTGACAAAATTTTCTATAGAAATAAAATTTTGGTAGATTATTTTTGGCTCGAGTGGCAACCATGAACATGAACCGATATGGACCAATTTTGTTGTGATTGGGGATCAGCTTTATATAACTGTAGACCGCTATGGACCAATTTTGGCATGGTTGTTAGCGGCCATATACTAACACCACGATCCAAATTTCAACCCAATCGGATGAAGTTTGTTCCTTCAAGAGGTTCCGCAAGCCATAATATAATTATGGACCGATGTGGACCAATTTTTGCATGGTCATTAGAGAACATATACCAACACCATGTACCAAATTTCAGCCGGATCGGATGAAATTTGGTTCTCTTAGAGGCTCCGCAAGCCAAATCGGGGGATCGGTTTATATGGGGGCTATATGTAATTATAACCCGATATGGACCAATTTTTGCATGGTTGTTAGAGACCATATACCAACACTATGTACTAAATTTGAACCGGATCCGATAACATTTGCTTCTCTTTGAGGCTCCGCAAGCAAAATCGGGGGATCCGTTTGTATGGGGGCTATACGTAAAAGTGAACCAATATGGCCCATTTGCAATACCATCCGACCTACATCAAAAACAACTACTTGTGCCAAGTCGATAGCTTGTTTCGTTCGGAAGTTAGCGTGAATTCAACAGACGGACATGCTTAGATCGACTCAGAATTTCACCACTACCCAGAATATATGTTAGAATGTCACTTTTACTGAAATTTCATATAGAAAGTCAATTTTCTCGAAAATTTCTATAAAACGTCAATTTCGACCAAATTTTCTGTTGAAAGTCAATTTCATATATAAAGTCAATTTTCTCGAAATTTTCGTCGACATTTTCTGTTGAAAGTCAATTTTATCGAACATTTCTATAAAACGTCAATTTCGACCAAATTTTTTGTTGAAAGTCAATTTTATCGAAAATTTCTATAAAACGTCAATTTCGATCAAAATTTTTTTTATAAAAAAAAAAATCAATTTCATCGAAATTTCCTACAGAGAGTAAATTTTGTCAAAACTTCCTGTAGAAATTAAAATTTGTTGAAATTTTCGTTGAAATTTCCTATTGAGCGAAAAATTTGTCAAAAAAAGTAAATTTCTTCAAATTTTCGGTAGGAAGTTAATTTCGTCGGTTTTATAGGAAATTTCGAGGAAATTATATTTCTATAGAGAACTTCCACAAAATTTACTATCTAAGGTTAATTTCGTTGAAATACGAAATTTCGAAGATTGACTATCTAAAGAAACTTGCAATTAAATTGACTTTCTGTGAGAAATTTTGAGGAAATTAAAAAAAAAAAATATTTCTTAGGAAATATCGACGACATTGTCTTAATGAAATTTCACTTTTTATAAAAAAATCTACAAAATGCCATAGCAAGGACCTTTTTTCTTCAAAATTTACTTTCTATAGAAAATTTAATCGAAATTTACGAATGGTAGAAAACTTGCCATCCTCTCCTTAAATTTAGTTAAATTTGAATTTTGGTATTTGCATCTGGTTATAGTCCTCAAACTATTATCTCCCTTTTGTTGGAAAATATTTACATGTGAAACTAAATAAACATAACAAGTTTTTGTAGTTGTTCTTGGCCAATGATTTATTTAAGTTATTTAAGTTTTCAATATTCATTTGAAAAGTTTTATTCATCAAAGTTATTTTCACCAGGGGAGTCATTGAATCCTTTTTCGTATATTTGTCATAGACTAAATAAATAACCAAAAAAAAAACAACGCCTTGGCTAACCACAAAACTTTGGAAACAAACAATCCTGCTCTACCCATCAACATCCTGTGTGCACATACACACACACACACGCCCACACAAACATCCATATGTGCAGGGAATCTAAAACTATTGGTGGAACCAACAAATCTCCACAACTTAACATGGCTGCCTAGCTAAATGGCTAAATCATAGTCCTACACTCAAAAACACCTTCTGGGCTTTGTTTGTCTACTCCCAGGGGTCATATGAAACTTTTAATCGTTGGCATACAAAAACTCTGCTCTTAGGTTTATTTTAGCTCAACAATTATGCCCCCGCCACTCCTCAATCCGCAATATTATATCCTTGCAAAAATCAAAAAACAGAAAAAACTTTAACAATTTAATTTCATACAAACCACAAAATGGTCTCATAAAAAATCCAAATAGGAAAATGGGAAGGCATTACAAAATAAAAAGAGTGAAAATGTGATCCACGAGAAAAAAGCAGAATGATTTTGTGAGGGGACAAAAAATAAAGGTAATAAAGTTGAAAGGTAGTGGCTTTTATGAAGAAAATATGCATATGTAATTATGTTGTTGAAGGTTATGAATTAATTTAAAATTATTTTTTTTCCAAAATTTCCTACAAAAATGAAATTTTGCCAAAACTTCCTATAAAACTAAATTTTGTCTAAATTTCCGATAGCAATGGAATTTTGACAAAAATTTCCTATAGAAATGAAATTTTGACAAAATTACCTATAGAAATTAAAGTTTCACAAATTTTCCTATAGAAATAAAATTTTGTCAACATTTTCTATAGAAATGTAATTTTAAGAAAATTCCTGTAGAAATGAAATTTTGCCAAAATTTCCTACAGAAATGAAATTTTGACAAAATTCCATAATGAAATGAAAATTTTTTGAGAAAAATTCCTATAGAAATGAAATTTTGCAAAAAATTTCCTAATGAAATGAAAATTTTGTGAGAAAAATTCCTATAGAAATAAAATTTTGACAAAATTTTCCATAGATATGAAATTTTGACAAAATTTTCTATAGAAATGAAATTTTGACAAAATTTCCTATAGAAATGAAATTTTGACAAAATTTTCTATAGAAATGAAATTTTGACAAAATTTCCTAATGAAAATTTTGTGAAAAAAATTCCTATAGAAATAAAATTTTGACAAAATTTTCTATACAAATGAAATTTTGACAAAATTTCCTATAGAAATTAAATTTTGACAAAATTTTCTATAAAAATTAAATTTTGACAAAATTTCCTATAGAAATTAAATTTTGACAAAACTACCTATGGAAATGACATTTTAAGAAAATTTCTACAGAAATGAAATTTTGATAAAATTTCCTATAGAAATGAAACTTTGACAAAATTTCCTATAGAAATTAAATTTTGATAAAATTTCCTATAGAAATGAAATTTGACAAAATTTCCTAATGAAATGAAGTTTTAAGAAAATTCCTATAGAAATGAAATTTTCACAAAATTTCCTATAGAAATGAAATTTGACAAAATAAAATTTCCTATGGAAATTAAATTTTGACATAATTTCCTATAAAAATGAAATTTTGACAAAATTTTTTAACTAAATGAACATTTTTTGAGAAATTTGGTATAGAAATGAAATTTTGACAAAACTTTCATAGAAATGTAATTTTGACAAAGTTTCCCAATGAAACCTTCACAAAATTGCCTATAGAAATGAAATTTTGACAAAATTTCCTATAACATGAAATTTTGACAAAATTACCTATAAAAATGAAATTTTGACAAAATTTCGTATGGAAATGAAATTTTGACAAAATTTCCTATATAATTAAAATTTTGACAAAATTTCCTAATAAAATGAACATTTTTTGAGAAAAATTCCTATAGAAATTAAATTTTGACAATATTTCCTATAGAAATGAAATTTTGACAAAATTTTCTATAGAAATGAAATTTTGACAAAATATTCTAATGTAATGAAAATTTTGACAAAATTTCCTATAGAAATGAAATTTTGTCAAAATTTCCTAATGAAATGAAAACTTTTTGAAAAAAATTCCTATAAAAATTGAATTTTGACAAAATTTCCTATAGAAATGAAATTTTTACAAAATTTTCCATAGAAATGAAATTTTAAGAAAATTCCTATAGAAATGAAATGAAATTTTGACAAAATTTTCTATAGAAATGAAATTTTGACAAAATATTCTAATGTAATGAAAATTTTGACAAAATTTCCTATAGAAATGAAATTTTGTCAAAATTTCCTAATGAAATGAAAATTTTTTGAAAAAAATTCCTATAAAAATTGAATTTTGACAAAATTTGCTATAGAAATGAAATTTTTACAAAATTTTCTATAGAAATGAAATTTTAAGAAAATTCCTATAGAAATGAAATGAAATTTTGACAAAATTTTCTATAGAAATGAAATTTTGACAAAATATTCTAATGTAATGAAAATTTTGACAAAATTTCCTATAGAAATGAAATTTTGTCAAAATTTCCTAATGAAATGAAAATTTTTTGAAAAAAATTCCTATAAAAATTGAATTTTGACAAAATTTCCTATAGAAATGAAATTTTTACAAAATTTTCTATAGAAATGAAATTTTAAGAAAATTCCTATAGAAATGAAATTTTGAAAAAATTTCCTATGAAATTGAAATTTTGACAAAATATCCCACGAAAATGAAATTTTGACAAAATTTCCTACAAAAATGAAATTTTGACAAAATTTCCTATAGAAATGAAATTTTGACAAAATTTTGTAATGAAATGAAATTTTTTTGAGAAAAATTCCTATAGAAATGAAATTTGGACAAAATTACCTATAGAAATTAAATTTTGACAAAATTACCTATAGAAATTAAATTTTGACAAAATTACCTATAGAAATGAAACTTTAACAAAATTTCCTATAGAAATGAATTTTTAAGAAAATTCCTATAGAAATGAAATTTTGACAAGATTTCCTATATAAATTTTGACAAAATTTATTATAGAAATGAAATTTTGACAAAATTTCCTATAGAAATTAAATTTTGACTAAATTTCCAATAGAAATGAAATTTTAACTAAATTTCCTATAGAAATGAAATTTTGACAAAATTTCTTATAGAAATTAAATTTTGACAAAATTTCCTATAGAAATGAAATTTTGAAAAAATTTCTTATGAAAATGAAATTTTGACAAAATTTCTTATAAAAATGAAATTTTGACAAAATTTTCTATAGAAATGAAATTTAGACAAAATTTCCTATAGAAATGAAATTTTGACGAAATATCCTATAAAAATAAAATTTTGACAAAATTTCCTATAGAAATGAAATTTTGACACGATTTCCCAATGAAATGAAAATGAGAAAAATTCCTATAGAAATTAAATTTTGACAAAATTACGTATAGAAATGAAACTTTAACAAAATTTCAAATATAGAAATAAAATTTGGATCAAAATTTGTCACAATTTCTAAATTGACAAATATGGTTAAAATTGACAAAATTTCCTGTCTATGGGAAATTTTGACAAAATTTGACAAAATTTCATGCCTATAGGAAATTTTGCCAAAATTTATTATTCATTTTTATAGGAATTTTAGTCAATATTTCGTTTTCTATAGGAAATTTTAACAAAATTTTAAAATATTTTTAGGAAATTTTGTTAAAATAGGAAATTATAGTGGCAGCCCGTTATTTAATTTTAGGCTCACTTAGATTATTCCCTCCATGAGGTGAACTTCTCTCTTATAAATGGGTGCTGCCCGATTCTATGTCTAGCTCAATGACAAGGGACCCCCTTTTTATAGGCGAGTCCAACAAGCATTTTTCAATATGGAGAATCCACTTAGATAAGCTTTGAAAAGCTATGTAATGTCACTAGCATTACCAAGAGGGATAATCCACTGCAAACTTCACGCCGTGGCTCCCCAGTAAACAGAGGAATATGCCTTCAAACTGTAAAAGGCCATCATCTGCGTTTCGAGAGGCGGCGATTGTTGCTTGAACGAAATGCCTCCGTCAACAAGGATCACTACATTTTCCGGGTAATCCGCGTAAATGCTATTTGGATGAGAAGACCCGATAGACAGGGCCCAGTTATTTTGAACCACGGTTGCCACTGTGGGCAGATAGAATTCTACCAAAAAATGGTACATTTTTTACTGTTTAGTAGATTGGTAGAATTCTTGATGTTTTGGTAGATTTTCAAAATATTCTTCTTCAACTAGGAGGTATTTCACAAAATTTCCTATAGACAGGAAATTTTCCCAAAATTTCCTAAGAAATGATATTTCGAAAAAATTTCCTAAGAAATGAAATTTTGACAAAATTTCAAATAGAAATGACATTTTTACAAAATTTCTAAGAGAAATGAAATTTTGCAAATTTTCCTATACACATGACATTTCCTATGAACATGAAGTTCTGAAAAAAATTCCTACAAAAATTAAATTTTGACAAAATTTCCTATATGAAATTTTTATGAAACTTCCTATATAAATATAATTTTCACAAAATTTCCTATAGAAATGAAAGTGTTACAAAATGTCCTATAGCAATTAAAATTTTGGTAAAATTTGCTATAAAAATTAAATATTGACAAAATTTCCTATAGAAATGAAATTTTGACAAAATTTCCTATAGAAATGAAATTTTCAAAAAATTTCCAAAAAAAAGGAAATTTTGACAAATTTTCTTATAGAAATGAGAATTTAACAAAATTTCTTATAGCCTTTAAAATTTTGGTAAAATTCCCTATAAGAATTGAAATTTTAACAAAATTTCCTATAAAAATAAAATTTTGAGAAAATTTTTTATAGAAATAAAATTTTGATTGAATTTTCTATAGAAATGAAATTTTGAGAAAGAATTTTATAGAAAATTTTATCAAAATTGCATTTCTATAAAAATTTAAAATTTCATTTGCGAAAATTTTTTATAGAAATGAAATATTGAAATATTTCCAACAGAAATGAAATAGTGACAACATTTAATATAGGAATAAATTTTGACAAAATTCTTATATAAATGAAATTTTCATTAAATGGCCCATAGAAATAAAATTTTGACAAAATTTTCTATAGTAATGAAATTTTGACAAAATTTCTTATAGAAATTAAATCTTTAAAAAAAAAATTAAATTTGGTAAAATATCTTAAGGAAATGAAATTAAAAAAAGTGCCTATAGAAATGAAATTTTGAGAAAATTTCCTATAGAAATGAAATTTTGGGAAAATTGCTATTGAAAGCAGAGACAAGTTGCCCACATATGATAATTTAATTTCGAAAATTTTGGAAGAAGAGAACCGTCAAGATGATAAAAATATACACAATGGAGAGACCGTTTTCGCCGCAAACCTCAAGAAAGGTAAATCAAATCATTACAAGGATTCAAACCATGGGAATAAAAAGCGAAACACAAAAAAGCGGATGGCAGTCAAGAAATAATTCCAATGAGAAAAAATCATCTTTAGCAAATATGAAATGTTTCCGGTGTGGTAAACTGGGACACATAAGATCTCAGTGTAAGAGTGGAGACGTTGAAAAGAAAAAGAATGACTTTGCGTGCTCATTATTTAATAATCGGTCAAATATTGCTACATCGTGGATTCTGGATAGTGGGGCAACATCGCATATGTGTCGGAATAAAGAGTTTTTCTTATCATTGACAGAATCAAGACAGCAAATCATATTGGCATCAGGGGAGAACATATTTGCTGAAGGAATTGGAGATATAAAATTGCAGACTTCTACAACAACATTAACATTGCGAAATGTATGGTATGTACCAAAACTTCATTCCAATTTCTTATCAATTACAAAGATTATCAATGCTGGCCATTCCGTGATTTTTAACGGAAATGGAGCTGAAATGAAAAGTGCGAATGGTTTTGCAATTTTGAAGGCAAAATTGATGGACGACATGTTTATTGCTGAATTAAAAATGGATGTGGTCCAGACTGTAAATGTGGCTAATAATACAGCAATAGCTCAAAAATGGCATAAGAGATTCGGTCACATAAATGTGAATGACATGGGCAAATTAGCGTCAAAGAACATGGTTTCGGGATTAGACTTGAAGGTTCCAGATAGTATAGATTGTGTAACATGTGGAATTTGCAAAATTTCTGCAAAACCCTGTAAAACTAAACGCAGTATACAAACCAACGATATACTCGAATTGTTGCATATGGACATATGCGGGCCTATGGATGTTCGTTCGATTGGTGGGTCTTTTTACTTCATGACCATCATAGATGATTTTTCTCGTTTTACATCTATATATTTCTTAAGAAAAAAATCTGAAGCTTTTGAAGCCTTCGAAAATTTTACTGCGACCGCGGAGAAGCAGACAGGTCGTCAGATAAAGGTTGTTCGGAGCGACAACGGCAAGGAATTTGTTAATGCGAATTTTCAACATTTCTTTGCAAAGAAAGGTATAGTTCACCAGACAACTGTTTGTTATACTCCTCAACAAAATGGAGTGGCCGAAAGGGCGAATAGAACGCTAGTGGAAATGGCTAGGTGCATGTTGGAATCGTCTGGTTTACCACAAACTTTCTGGGGTGAGGCAATAAATACAGCCGCTTATATAAGAAATAGAGCTCCGACGAAAGTTTTAGGTGAGTGTACACCATATGAGAAATGGAATGGAAGAAAACCGTCAGTGTCCCATTTCAAAACATTTGGCTGCGATGCTATTGTTTTACGTAAGGGTCCCAAATCTAAGGGAAGAAAATTTATGCCTAAAGGAATCAAGATGAAGTTTGTTGGTTATTCTACTACAACAAAAGGATATCGCTTTTGGGATACCGAATCAAGAAAGATTCAAATTGCTAAGGATGTATTGTTTTATGAAGAGTCCTTTGAAAATATATCTGGTGAGTCAGATAAATCTGAATTGTTTTGTACAGAAATTTTGAAGCAGTCAAATTTTGAAGAAAATCAAGAAAGTAATAACGCTCAGGTAGAAGCATTTCCACCTGATTTATCCTCTTCTAATGATGTTTCAATGGAAGAAAATGTAGATTCTACAGACCAGATAGAAGTAGATGATGGTTCCGAATTGGATGAAACGATCGTGGTTGATAATAAGAGGAAACACAAATATAAAATACAAAAATCCGATCGAGTTCTGAGACCAAGATTAGTCGAAAATGTGGAAATGTTAAATTCAATAATAGAGAATCCCCAAACTATTGCAGAAGCTCTGAATTCCGAGAATTCCAGCAAATGGAATGAGGCAATGATAAAGGAATACGAATCTTTGATCAAAAACCAAACTTGGACTCTCGTGGATCGGCCTAAAGGAAAGAATGTGATTGGGTGCAAATGGGTATTTGCCTTGAAACGCAATCCTGATGGTTCTGTTGAAAAGTACAAGGCCAGGCTTGTGGCGCATGGGTGCTCCCAGAAGTATAACGTGGATTATAAAGAAACTTTTGCTCCCGTTGTTAGACATTCTGTGATAAGATTATTCTTATCTTTAGCAGCTCAACACAGATTGTTGGTTAATCACATCGATATAGAAGCGGCATATTTAAATGGAGATTTGCATGAAGAAGTATACATGTTGCAGCCTCCTATGTTTGATAATAATACAAGCCAGGTATGTAAATTAAAAAAAATCCTTATATGGCTTGAAACAAGCAGGTCGAGAGTGGAATAAAAAGGTCAATGATATTTTGTTGAAGATGAATTTCAAAAGATGCAAATCAGATACATGCGTGTATGTCAAAAGAGAAAAAAGTAAGATTACTTTAATCGCATTGTATGTCGACGATATGTTAATAGCATGTTCATACGAGACGGAAATGTATGAAATCGTGACGAATTTGAACAAGTACGTCAAGGCTATTGATCGTGGTCCTGTGAAATTTTATTTAGGCATGGAAGTAGAACGCGATGGTCAAAAAGGTGATATAACAATTCACCAGAAAAAATACTGTAAAGAGATACTGAAACGTTGGGGAATGGAAGAGTGTAATCCAGCAAGTACCCCATGGCCTAGTGGTGCAGTTTTGGTAAAATGTGATAAGAAATGCGAAGATTTAGATTCCCATACATACCAAAGTCTGACTGGTGCTTTAATGTATTTGGCAATAATTTCAAGACCTGATCTTATGCATGTTGTTTCAAGACTATGTCAATTTAATTCTCATCCACACAAGGAGCATTTCCAAGTAGCAAAACATGTCCTAAGATATTTGAAAAAGTACCCAGATGGAAGAATAACATTTAAAGCAAATTCTGGATGTCTAAATTGCTTTGCAGACGCTGATTGGGGATCTGACTTGAATGATCGAAGGTCCTACTCAGGTTTTGTTTTATTTATGGGGAATGGTCCCGTCGCTTGGGAATCACGTAAGCAATCAGTGGTAGCCTTAAGCACGATGGAAGCTGAATATATTGCCCTTTGCCAAGCCACAAAAGAAGTTTGTTTCCATCGAGAGTTAATTAATGAGCTTGGTTTCAAGATCTATTTGGAAGATCCAACTACAATTCTTTGCGATAACCAGGGCGCTCAATTTTTAGTCAAGAATCCAACTGTTCAGAAGAAAAGCAAACATATAGACATTCGATATCATTACGTACGTGAAAAATATGATGACCATAAAATTGATATCAAATATATTCCTACTAACGAAAACGCAGCTGATATCTCCACTAAAATATTGGGCAAGCAACTTCACCTCCATAATTGTAAACTTTTAAATATTGACTTGAGGGGGCGATTGTTGTAATTTAGTACTCTTCAATTCAAATACTTTGTTATATTGTTAATTTTTTAGTCATAGCAATCTTTGCATTTTTGGTTGAAAAATTATTTTCTGTGTTTGAAGTTTTCAAATGTTTTTTTTCTTCTTTTTTTTTTGTGTTACCAATAAACGTTTATTTAATTTGTACACCACGGCAATTTCCTATAGAAATGAAATTTTGACAAAATTTCCCAATGAAATGAAAATGAAAATGAGAAAAATTCCTATAGAAATTAAATTTTGACAAAATTACGTATAGAAATGAAACTTTAACAAAATTTCAAATATAGAAATGAAATTTGGATCAAAATTTGTCACAATTTCTAAATTGACAAATATGGTCAAAATTGACAAAATTTCCTGTCTATAGGAAATTTTGACAAAATTTGACAAAATTTCATACCTATAGGAAATTTTGCCAAAATTTATTATTCATTTTTATAGGAATTTTAGTCAATATTTCGTTTTCTATAGGAAATTTTAACAAAATTTTAAAATATTTTTAGGAAATTTTGTTAAAATAGGAAATTATAGTGGCAGCCCGTTATTTAATTTTAGGCTCACTTAGATTATTCAGTCCATGAGGTGAACTTCTCTCTTATAAATGGGTGCTGCCCGATTCTATGTCTAGCTCAATGACAAGGGACCCCCTTTTTATAGGCGAGTCCAACAAGCATTTTTCAATATGGAGAATCCACTTAGATAAGCTTTGAAAAGCTGTGTAATGTCACTAGCATTACCAAGAGGGTAATCCACTGCAAACTTCACGCCGTGGCTCCCCAGTAAACAGAGGAATATGCCTTCAAACTGTAAAAGGCCATCATCTGCGTTTCGAGAGGCGGCGATTGTTGCTTGAACGAAATGCCTCCGTCAACAAGGATCACTACATTTTCCGGGTAATCCGCGTAAATGCTATTTGGATGAGAAGACCCGATAGATAGGGCCCAGTTATTTTGAACCACGGTTGCCACTGTGGGCAGATAGAATTCTACCAAAAAATGGTACATTTTTTACTGTTTAGTAGATTGGTAGAATTCTTGATGTTTTGGTAGATTTTCAAAATATTCTTCTTCAACTACACTGAAAGGAAAAAGTACGTCATGAGGATGAATCTTTACATCACGGTGACGAATTTTTCGTCAAAAATGAGCTAACGTAAGATTTCATCCCATTGACGATTTTTTCGTCATAGCGATGAATTGAATTCATCCTTGTGATGAACTTATTTACATCCCATATACAACTATGTTACGTCCAGATGATGAATGTATTTCATCTATGTGATGATATGTTTCGTATCTGCGATTATTCTCTTTCATCCATGCGATGATGCAATTCTTCAAAAGTACGATTCTCGTTCGTCATCGCTACAAACGCCTTCGTCATAGCGATGAACTCCTTCCCTAAATTTGACGTAATCCATTCATCAATATGATGTAATAGATTCATCAATTTAATGTAATCGATTCATCAATACGATGTAAACATCAAATTGATAAATTGATTATTAGAAATATTTTCTACGACACTTTTAATAAAGAACCATATTGTTTTTTATCTTAATTAAATTTAAATTTTATTTATTTGAAATATGTACAACTAACGAAGTAAAAACGTATACAAAATTGTTCATACACATCTACCAAAGCTGTTGATTTTGATAAATTGACCATCTAGACACACAAACATTCTGTTACCCTAATTAGTGTTTAGATCACCAAGGATGAAAAGTTTTATGGGTTCATTCTGTGGAGTAAAAAAATTATAAAGAAGAATTTATAAATTTAAATTTTAAATTATTGTAAACTATATTTGATCTTTTTAGAACAAAATTTAACTCACCCTTTTTGTGCCCAACTGTTCCTTTTCGTTTTGAATTGTTTGCTCATCCAATTCATCTTTATTCTTTAATTTCTTTATCCGTATTCGGTTTTCACAGAACGAAAAATGTTGCGGCATTTATCTGTAAATTTAGAAATACTTCCATAAACATATAAATGTTAAAAAAATAAATTGACCAAAAAATAAAAAAATCGTCATTTTGGTTAAATTTTTTTCCATATATAACATTTCATGTTTTTTTATTTTTACTCACATTTTTGTTTTTCTTTTCACTTTCACATCTTTAACCATTAGCCCTTTATTTTCGGCACGCGCGACCACCTTTACACTTTGGACTAAACTCAACACCTGAGAGGAACCATTTCAAATGTTCTTACCGCACAGAAAAAAAAAACAATATTTCTACCACACAACTACATATGGATGTGTTATTGCATTAGTATTTGAATACATGTCAACGGAGTAGATGAAACTTTTCGTCTATTTGATTACTATTTTCGTCAATTTGACGACTTTTATTGTTCTCATATGTCTTGGAAGCCAATTTAATAACAAACATGTGAACAAATGTTTGCTCAAATACTCGTTTGAGTTAAGTTAAATGTGGAGAGAGCATGAATACCCAACAAAAATAACTTAGCTCTCATTAATAAAAGCTGTGTACAGTTATTTTAAAAACAAAACGTACCAAGCGCATTTGGTTGTGTGTGTGTTTTTTTAGGTAGAGAAATAAACACACATCTACAGAACGTATGAATTTTATCATCACATTGAACACTGTTTCGTCACATTGACTATTCGAATCGACTTTTAGGTGTTTCACTTTAGTACTAATGGAAAAATGTAAATTACAAACATCTATATACTATATACACCGTATATCGTTTTATGTTTTAGTTAGCATTGAGATTTTTTGATACACATTTCAGAGAAAAGTGTGTTTCATCAATTTGAAGATTCTTTCATCGCATTGACGAAAACCAGCAGCCTTGATACATCATCAAAATAAAACACTTAAAACTTTTGTCCAACTTCTATTAATATGTGTAATTCATATATTGGGACTTCATATAAACGAAATTAATTTAAATCAAATGTTAATTTTGGTTAACTTTCGCTGAATCGGTAAGAAAATAATTTCGTCTCATAGACGAAACTAGATCATCAATGTGACGAACTATGAAAAGACCAAAAATTGACTTTGATGATTGATTTCGTCACGTGGACTACCGAAATACTCCCATGGACGAAACTTTTCATCGCATAGACGAAAACGCATTGATGAAACTCAATCGTCAATGTGACGAACGCTTTTTCTTTCGGTGTAGGAGGTATTTCACAAAATTTCCTATAGACAGGAAATTTTCCCAAAATTTCCTAAGAAATGATATTTCGAAAAAATTTCCTAAGAAATGAAATTTTGACAAAATTTCAAATAGAAATGACATTTTTACAAAATTTCTAAGAGAAATGAAATTTTGCAAATTTTCCTATACACATGACATTTCCTATGAACATGAAGTTCTGAAAAAAATTCCTACAAAAATTAAATTTTGACAAAATTTCCTATATGAAATTTTTATGAAACTTCCTATATAAATATAATTTTCACAAAATTTCCTATAGAAATGAAAGTGTTACAAAATGTCCTATAGCAATTAAAATTTTGGTAAAATTTGCTATAAAAATTAAATATTGACAAAATTTCCTATAGAAATGAAATTTTGACAAAATTTCCTATAGAAATGAAATTTTCAAAAAATTTCCAAAAAAAAGGAAATTTTGACAAATTTTCTTATAGAAATGAGAATTTAACAAAATTTCTTATAGCCTTTAAAATTTTGGTAAAATTCCCTATAAGAATTGAAATTTTAACAAAATTTCCTATAAAAATAAAATTTTGAGAAAATTTTTTATAGAAATAAAATTTTGATTGAATTTTCTATAGAAATGAAATTTTGAGAAAGAATTTTATAGAAAATTTTATCAAAATTGCATTTCTATAAAAATTTAAAATTTCATTTGCGAAAATTTTTTATAGAAATGAAATATTGAAATATTTCCAACAGAAATGAAATAGTGACAACATTTAATATAGGAATAAATTTTGACAAAATTCTTATATAAATGAAATTTTCATTAAATGTCCCATAGAAATGAAATTTTGTCAAAATTTCATTATTATAGAAACTTTTGTCAAAATTTCATTTCTATGGGACATTTAATGAAAATTTCATTTATATAAGAATTTTGTCAAAATGTATTCCTATATTAAATGTTGTCACTATTATAGAAATTAAATCTTGAAAAAAAATTAAATTTGGTAAAATATCTTAAGGAAATGAAATTAAAAAAAGTTCCTATAGAAATGAAATTTTGAGAAAATTTCCTATAGAAATGAAATTTTGGGAAAATTTCCTGTAGAAATTGAAATTTTGAGCAAATTTCCTATAGAAATGAAATTTTGGTTGTAAAGGGTGATTTGTTAAGAGCTTGATAACTTTTTTTTAAAAAAAAACGCATAAAATTTGCAAAATCTCATCGGTTCTTTATTTGAAACGTTAGATTGGTCCATGACATTTACTTTTTGAAGATAATTTCATTTAAATGTTGACCGCGGCTGCGTCTTAGGTGGTCCATTCGGAAAGTCCAATTTTGGGCAACTTTTTCGAGCATTTCGGCCGGAATAGCCCGAATTTCTTCGGAAATGTTGTCTTCCAAAGCTGGAATAGTTGCTGGCTTATTTCTGTAGACTTTAGACTTGACGTAGCCCCACAAAAAATAGTCTAAAGGCGTCAAATCGCATGATCTTGGTGGCCAACTTACCGGTCCATTTCTTGAGATGAATTGTTCTCCGAAGTTTTCCCTCAAAATGGCCATAGAATCGCGAGGTGTGTGGCATGTAGCGCCATCTTGTTGAAACCACATGTCAACCAAGTTCAGTTCTTCCATTTTTGGCAACAAAAAGTTTGTTAGCATCGAACGATAGCGATCGCCATTCACCGTAACGTTGCGTCCAACAGCATCTTTGAAAAAATACGGTCCAATGATTCCACCAGCGTACAAACCACACCAAACAGTGCATTTTTCGGGATGCATGGGCAGTTCTTGAACGGCTTCTGGTTGCTCTTCACTCCAAATGCGGCAATTTTGCTTATTTACGTAGCCATTCAACCAGAAATGAGCCTCATCGCTGAACAAAATTTGTCGATAAAAAAGCGGATTTTCTTCCACTGATTTTGGTAATAAAATTCAATGATTTGCAAGCGTTGCTCGTTAGTAAGTCTATTCATGATGAAATGTCAAAGCATACTGAGCATCTTTCTCTTTGACACCATGTCTGAAATCCCACGTGATCTGTCAAATACTAATGCATGAAAATCCTAACCTCAAAAGAATCACCCTTTATTATTTATAGAAATGCAATTTTTGAAAAACATCGCTATAGAAATAAAATTTAAATGCTTCAAATAAATTTCCCTTTTATTATGTATGCCTGAATAATAGCCTTTTAACATATATGTGTTAAGTAGATAGGGTCATTAAAATTTGTTCTTAATAAGGCAGGTACGCGAAATAAAACAATATTAAAAACTGCACCAAAACAAGGACGGAAGCCTTCTTCTGACTTTATTGTTAAATAATGAAAAAAATCCCCTTTGGATCCTTCAAGATTTTACTTTACTCTCTTCTGTTGAATTGTTTTGCTTCTTGTTTTTGGGGTCATATATCTTACAAGGGTGCTAAAGTTAAAGAAATTTATAAGTTTTTATATGAATTTATATGACGTTAATGATTATTACCAAGGTACCAGGCTGTAAACGAAAATCATAAAGATTGTGTTTTTTTTGTTTTTTAATCTGTGGTAAAATGGTGAAAGTTTTCATATAGCCAAGATATTAAGATGTTGCCTTAGATACTAAAACATGTGCTATGGCTAATGGAAGAGTAAAATAAATAATTTTATATTTATTTCCATGAAGAATACTTACAAGCTAAGTGGAATCTTTTTAGCCTTATTAATTTGTTGGTTAGCAAACATTTTTGTGTAATATTGGTAATATGTTAAAAACAAAAAAAATTGTAGTTATATCTTTTTACACTAGGTAATAAAGTCGATCCATTCTCGGCGGAAAATAATGTCATCACATATTTATTACTAGAAGCCGCGCGTTGATAATTAAGTCGAAATAAAATTTTATAGAAAAATTATGTATACATGGCCGAGATGTTGGCCAGTTGAAATCTAAGATTCCCACCACAATGGAGCGCACACAAGAAAATTCTTTGAAAGC
Organism: Haematobia irritans; assembly: GCF_050003625.1. NCBI lineage: Eukaryota > Metazoa > Arthropoda > Insecta > Diptera > Muscidae > Haematobia > Haematobia irritans. The sequence goes on from NC_134401.1 coordinate 153,181,106, forward strand.
TTCTCCTCGTGGGGTTGGGAAATCTTTATATAGATGGTACTGTAGGGTAGGTAAAGTTAGGTATAGTGGCAGCCCGTTATTTAATTTTAGGCTCACTTAGATTATTCAGTCTATGAGGAGAACTTCTCTCTTATAAATGGGTGCTGTCCGATGTTTAGCTTAATGGCGAGGGACCTCCTTTTTATACCCGAGTCCAACAAGCGTTTCTCATCATGGAGAATCCACTTAGATAAGCTTTGAAACACTGGGTAATGTCTCCAGCGTTACCGAGAAGGGATACCGCAACTGCACGCTATGGCTGCCCGGTAAACAGAGGAATATGCCTTTTGTAAAAGGCCATCATCTGCGTTTCGAGAGGCGGCGAGTGTTGCCTTTTATAAAAGGCCATCATCTGCGTTTCGAGAGGCGGCGAGTGTTGCCTTTTATAAAAGGCCATCATCTGCGTTTCGAGAGGCGGCGAGTGTTGCTTGAACGAAATGCCTCCGTCAACAAGGATCGCTACATTTTCCGGGTAATCCGCGTAAATGTTGTTTGGATGAGAAGACTCAATAGACAGGGCCCAGTTATTTTGAACCACGGTTGCCACTGCGGGCAGGTAGAATTCTACCAAAAATGGTAGATTTTTTACTGTTTGGTAAATTGGTAGAATTCTTGATGTTTTGGTAGATTTTCAAAATATTCTTCTTCAACTAAGAGGTACTTCACAAAATTTCTATAGAAATGAAATTTTGAAAAAAATTTTCTATAAAAATAAAATTTTGAAAAAATTTTCTATAGAAATAAAATTTTGACAAAATTTTCTATAGAAATAAAATTTTGACAAAATTTTCTATAGAAATAAAATTTTGACAAAATTTCTATAGAAATAAATTTTTGACAAAATTTTCTATAGAAATAAAATTTTGACAAAATTTTCTATAGAAATAAAATTTTGACAAAATTTTCTATAGAAATAAAATTTTGACAAAATTTTCTATAGAAACGACATTTTGACAAAATTTTCTATAGAAATAAAATTTTGACAAAATTTTCTATAGAAATGAAATTTTGACAAAATTTTCTATAGAAATAAAATTTTGACAACATTTTCTATAGAAATAAAATTTTGACAAAATTTTCTATAGAAATAAAATTTTGAAAAAATTTTCTATAGAAATAAAATTTTGACAAAATTTTCTATAGAAATAAAATTTTGACAAAATTTTCTATAGAAATAAAATTTTGACAAATTTTCTATACATGTTTTTTTTTTTTAATTTTTAGTGTGTTTTAGGGACGTAAGGGCACAATTTAGGGACTTCTTCACTCAACACAATTTTTAATAATTTTTACATGTTGGTGGCTCTAGATGAGCAAATTAGAAGCCGGCAAGCCTTGATGTTTAACAATGTGTGGAAACCGAGGTTACCACTCGTGCGAAGAAAAATTTTAACAAAATTTGAAGAAAATCTTACCAGAAATGAAATATTTCTATAGAAAATTTTGTCAGATTTTTTTTTCTATATATTTTGTCAAACTTTTAATTCTATAGAAAATTTTGTCAAAATTTAATTTCTATAGAAAATTTTGACAAAATTTAATTTCTATGGAATTTTTTGCCAAAATTTTATTTCTATAGAAAAATTTGTCAACATTTAATTTCTATAGAAAATTTTGTAAAAATTTTATTTTATAGAAAATTTTGTCAAAATTTTATTTCTATGGAATTTTTTGTCACAATTTTATTTCTATAGAAAAATTTGTCAAAATTTAATTTCTATAGAAAATTTTGTCAAATTTTATTTTATAGAAACTTTTTCCAAAATGTAATTTCTCTAGAAAATTTAATTGTTAAATTTTTTTCTATAGAAAATTTTGACAAAATTTTATTTCTCTAGATAAGTTTATCAAAATTTAATTTCTATGGAATTTTTCTCAAAATTTTATTTCTATAGAAGAATTACTTAAGAATTAATTTCTTAAGAATTAATTAATTAATAGATAATTTGTTCACAATTGTATTTCTATAGAAAATTTAGTTAATTTTTTTTATGGAAACTTTTTCCAAAGGTTTTCTGGTATAGATAATTTTATTTCTATAGAAAATTTTGTCAAAAAATCTTTTTATAGAAACTTTTTCCAAAATTCATTTCTATAGAAAATTTTGTCAAAATTTTATTTCTATAGAAAATTTTGTCAAAATTTTATTTCTATAGAAAATTTTGTCAAATTTTATTTCTATAGAAAATTTTGTCAAAATTTTATTTCTATAGACAATTTTGTTAATTATTTTTTCTATCGAAAATTTTTGTCAAAATTTTGTTTCTATAGATAAGTTTATCAAAATTTAATTTCTATGGAATTTTTCTCAAAATTTTATTTCTATAGAAAAATTACTTAAAAATTCATTTCTATAGATAATTTTGTCAAAATTTTATTTCTATAGAAAATTTTCTCAAAATTTCATTTCTATAGAAAATTTTTTCAAAGTTTTATTTTTATAGAAAATTTTTCCAAAATTTCATTTCTATGGAAAATTTTGTTAAAAAGTTTTATTCCTCGAGAAAAATTTGTCAAAATTTAATTTCTATTGAAAATTTTGTCAAATTTTGTTTTATAGAAACTTTTTCCAAAATTTAATTTTTATAGAAAATTTAATTGTTAATTTAATTTTATTTCTATAGAAAATTTTGTCAAAATTTTATTCCTACAGAAAATTTTGTCAAAATTTTATTTCTGTAGAAAATTTTGTCAAAAGTTTATTTCTATAGAAAATTTTGTCAAAATTTTATTTCTATAGAAAATTTTGTCCAAATTTTATTTCGATAGAAAATTTTGCCAAAATTTTATTTCTATAGAAAATTTTGTTAAAATTTTATTTCTATAGCAAATTTTGTTAATATTTTTTTCTATAGAAAATTTTTGTCAAAATTTTGTTTCTATAGATAAGTTTGTCAAAATTTTATTTCTATGGTATTTTTCTGCAAATTTTATTTTTATAGAAAATGTTTTCAAAATTTTATTTCTATAGAAAATTTTCTCAAAATTGTATTTCCCTAGAAAATTTTTCAAAATTTTATTTTTATAGAAAATTTTTCCAAAATTTCATTTCTATGGAAAATTTTGTTAAAACGTTTTATTTCTATAGAAAAATTTGTCAAAATTTAATTTCTGTTGAAAATTTTGTCAAATTTTGTTTTATAGAAACTTTTTCCAAAATTTAATTTCTATAGAAATTTTAATTGTTAAATTTTTTTCTATAGAAAATTTTGTCAAAATTTTATTTCTATAGATAAGTTTATCAAAATTTTATTTCTATAAAAAATTTTGTCAAAATTTTATTTCTATACCAAATTTTGTCAAAAAATTATTTTTAAAGAGATTTTTCCAAAAATGCCATTTCTATAGAAAATTTTGTCAAAATTTTATTTCTATAGAAAATTTTGTCAAAATTTTATTTCTATAGAAAATTTTGTCAAAATTTTATTTCTCTAGCCAATTTTGTTAAATTTTTTTCTATAGAAAATTTTTGACAAAAATTTGTTTCTATAGATAAGTTTGTCAAAATTTTATTTCTTTGGTATTTTTCTGAAAATTTTATTTCTGTAGAAAATTTTCTCAAAATTTTGTTTCTATAGAAAATTTTGTTAAACATTTTTTATAGAAACTTTTTCTAAAAATGTCATTTCTATAGAAAATTTTGTCATCATTTTATTCCTATAGAAAATTTTGTCAAAAAATTCTTTGTATAGAAACTTTTTCCAAAAATGTCATTTTTATAGAAAATTTTGTCAAAATTTTACTTCTATAGAAAATTTTGTCAAATTTTATTTCTATAGAAAATTTTGCCAAAATTTTATTTCTTTAGAAAATTTTGTTAATTCTTTTTTCTATTGAAAATGTTTGTCAAAATTTTGTTTCTATACATAAGTTTGTCAAAATTTTATTTTTATGGTATTTTTCTGAAAATTTTATTTCTATAGAAAATGTTTTCAAAATTTTATTTCTATGGAAAATTTTATCAAAATTTTATTTCTATAGAATTTTGTCTCAAAATTTTATTTCTATAGAAAATTTTTTCAAAATTTTATTTTTATAAAAAATTTTTCCAAAATTTCTTTTCTATATAAAATTTTGTTAGTTTTTTTTTCTATAGCAAATTTTTGTCAAAATTTTATTTCTATGGAATTTTTCTGAAAATTTTATTTCTATAGAATTTTTGTTCAAAATTTTATTTCTATAGAAAATTTTCTCAAAATTTTATTTTATTTATAGAATTTTTTTTTTGCAAAATTTTGTTTCTGTAGGAAATTTTCTAATTTTTTTTTTATAGAAACTTTTTCCAAAATTGTATTTCTATAGAGATTTAATTTATTTTGGCTTAAAATACATTGCATTTTCTTATGTTTTAAGACAATAAAGCACACAGAACTATTTTGGTTTTATAAATTTTGTCTAAATTTAACGAAAAATATTGTAGGGGAAATTGTAGGGACATTTTTTGGGAATGTAGGAGAATTTATTATTAAGCATTAGTCTGTAAGGAATATTTTCCCTAGATGAAATAAATAAATAGGGAACATTTTTTGTCCTTGTAGAGTAAACCCAAAATTTTCCCTGGTACGCCCTGTATCGGGTGTACCAGCTTGCGAGTTGAAAAAATAAAAAAATAATTGTACATCAAAAATGTGGTCATTTGTATTTTCCCTGGTACGCCCTGTACCGGGCGTACTTGCTTGCGATTTGAAAAAATAAAAAATAATTTTACATCAAAAATGTGATAATTTGTATTGGTAACACTTCGTGTCAACTATCTTGTATATAGTAATGTAAATATAATATATACCACATAGTCACCTTTGTGCAACCTTAACTTTCTTATTTTGTATTACTTTTTTGAGAATAAATCGACCCACCTTAATGTATTACTCTGTAGTAACTATCATTGCTTCGTCTATTTCAAGAACTTTATTAAATAGAGAAAAGTTCTTATGTTGCCATAGTTTAAAGCTGGTTATAACCAAATATTATTAAGTATTTACCATTCACTTCTCATCGCCATCCTCCCCTTCATGGCATACTTGTCAATTAATTCAAAGCTTCTTGAGATACAACCGCAACCATGTTGACTAATTAGCATTTATGGAAAGTAGTCCTTGAGTACTACAAAGACGATTTGTAGGTGTTGGTAACAACAGCGAAGAGACCATAGGCTCTATGTTGACGCATAGATATTGAGTGAAAATGTTATGGTTACTGGCATGGAGCTAGCCCCTTTTTGGGCTAACTCTTTGCAGGTTAATTATCATAAATGTGGTGATGACAAGTTAATGCTGCAGTCTACGATACGAAGTCAATGAGTTATTACGAAAGGACTCTATGAAAAATATGATTTCTAAGAAAATATCTAAAATAGAATTTACCATGAACTTTAATTTATTTTAAAACTGGCATATTTGTCGGTAGTATTAAGTATAGGATTTTGATGGTTTTACATTTTAACCTAACTTTAAGGAAAAATAATATCTCCTGCTCCTGCCTCTTATATCTTCAAGTTTCCATTTAGGCAAAAATTATTAATGCTTAAAGGTAGATATCCTTCGGGCCAAGTATTTACTCTTGAGTGAGGCTAGGCCTTTTTAGAGAAAGAAATAGGAAAAACTATAAAAAAAAAAGAATTTTTTCTCTTGGCCAAATTTAAACATTGGCCTTGTCATTGACATCATCATTAGCATCATGATATTTGCAAAGAAAGAAGGTGATATAGTGGTGTATTAGGTCTTTACCTTACTATTACTCTAATCCATCCATCATCAGTTTCGAACCCTTTTCGTTTTTTGCTTCATTGGTGACCCTTCTCTAAAAAAAACAAACCAGGAGGGAAATAAACCATGAGCTAAGCCCAAATAAGTGCCAAACACATGTTTTTCTTTCCCTCGAATGACTTGGCCGTTCATTCGTTCATCATTGTTCGTTGTCATCACTGTAATATTACATTTGCTTAAATTCTGATTATATTAACATACCCCAAAATGAATCTGGCTCTTGCATACATCACCCAAACACATACACTCAGATATACCCACATACAAGCTCATCTAAATACATTTGGGCATAGACATGCCTCAGCTCAGGTATTCAGTCTTATAGAAGAGATATTTTGGGGCCTTTTTTTTATCTAAGAACCAAATTTTTCTATAGAAATAAAAATGTGACAAAATTTTCTATAGAAATAAAATTTTGAGAAAAAATTCAATAGAAATAATATTTTGATAAAATTTTCTATATAAATAAAATTTTAACAAAATTTTCTATAGAAATAAAAATTTAACAAAATTTTCTATAGAAATAAAATTTTGACAAAATTTTCTACAGAAATAAAATTTTTAGAAAATTTTCTATAGAAATAAAATTTTAAGAAAATTTTCTATAGAAGTAAAATGTTGACAAAATTTTCGATAGAAATAAAATTTTGATAAAATTTGCAATAGAAAATTTCAACAAATTTTTCTATAGTAATAAAATTTTGACAAAATTTTCTATAGAAATAAAATTTTGACAAACATGCCTCAGCTCAGGTATTCAGTCTTATAGAAGAGATATTTTGGGGCCTTTTTATCTAAGAACCAAAATTTTTTATAGGAACAAAAATGTGACAAAAATTTCTATAGAAATAAAATTTTGATAAAATTTTCAATAGAAATAAAATTTTGATAAAATTTTCTATATAAATAAAATTTTAATAAAATTTTCTACAGAAATAAAATTTTGACAAAATTTTCTATAGAAATAAAATTTTGACAAAATTTTCTATAGAATAAAAATTTGGACATAGTTTTCTACAGAAATAAAATGCTGACAAAATTTTGTATCCAAATAAAATTTGACAAAATTTTCTATAGAAGTAAAAAGTTGGCAAAATTTTCTATAGAAATAAAATGTTAAGAAGATTTTCTATAGAAATAAAATTTTTGGAAAATTTTCTATAGAAATAAAATTTTTAGAAAATTTTCTATAGAAATAACTTTTTTAGAAATTTTTCTATAGAAATAAAATTTTTAAAAAATTTTCTATAGAATAAAATTTTTAGAAAATTTTCTATAGAAATAAAATTTTAAGAAAATTTTCTATAGAAATAAAATGTTGATAAAAATTTTCTATAGAAATAAAATTTTTAGAAATTTTTCTATAGAAAATTTCAACAAATTTTTCTATAGTAATAAAATTTTGACAACATTTTCTATAGAAATAAAATTTTGACAATTTTGACAAACATGCCTCAGCTCAGGTATTCAGTCTTATAGAAGAGATATTTTGGGGCCTTTTTTATCTAAGAACCAAAATTTTCTATAGAAATAAAAATGTGACAAAATTTTCTATAGAAATAAAATTTTGAGAAAATTTTCAATAGATATAAAATTTTGAGAAAATTTTCTATATATATCAAATTTTAACAAAATTTTCTATAGAAATAAAATGTTGACAAAATTTTCTATAGAAATAAAGTTTTGACAAAGTTTTCTATTGAAATAAAATTTGGACAAAGTTTTCTATAGAAATAAAATGCTGACAAAATTTTGTATCCAAATAAAATTTTGACAAAATTTTCTATAGAAGTAAAAAGTTGACAAAATTTTCTATAGAAATAAAATTTTGACAAAATTTTCTATTGAAATAAAATTTGGACAAAGTTTTCTATAGAAATAAAATTTTGAGAAAATTTTCTATATATATAATGTTAACAAAATTTTCTATATAAATAAAATTTTGACAAAATTTTCTATAGAAATAAAATTTTGACAAAATTTTCTATAGAAATAAAATTTGGACAAAGTTTTCTATAGAAATAAAATGCTGACAAAATTTTCTAGAGAAGTAAAAAGTTGACAAAATTTGCTATAGAAATAAAATTTTAAGAAAATTTTCTATAGAAATAAATTTTTTGGAAAATTTTCTATAGAAATAAAATTTTTAGAAAATTTTGTATAGAAATAAAGTTTTTGGAAAATTTTCTATAGAAATAAAATGTTGATAAAAAATTTCTATAGAAATAAAATTTTTAGAAAATTTTCTAAAGAAATAAAATTTTGACAAAATTTTGATAGAAATAAAATTTTGACAAAATTTTCTATAGGAGTAGTAAGTTGACAAAATTTTCTATAGAAATAAAATTTTTGGAAAATTTTCTATAGAAATAAAATTTTTAGAAATTTTTTTATAGAAATAAATTTTTGAGAAAATTTTCTATAGAAATAAAAATTTAAGAAAATTTTCTATAGAAATACAATTTTCGTAAAATTTTCTATAGAAATAAAATTTTTTTTAATAAAGTTTTGACAAAATTTTCTATAGAAATAAAATTTTTAGAAAATTTTCAATAGAAATAAAATTTTCTGTATAAATAAAATTTTAACAAAAGTTTCTATAGAAATAAAATTTGACAAAATTTTTGATAGAAATAAAATTTTGAATAAATTTGCAATAAAATTTCAACAAATTTTTTTAACAGTAACTAGCGTATCCCGGCCCGCTTCGCTGCGTCCCCCGAAGCCCATTTTCGTTAACTTAGTCAATCATATCCTTCGATCTGAAAACAAATTCGAAAAGATTTGAACTCTTTTAAAACAGTAGGGTCAGTGGAAGTCTGGCACAAAAAACTGAAGTACTAATTAATCACTCCATGGTTTCCACACAGGTGTCCCGTACATTTCAAAAAAATTGGACTACTTGCTTATACAGAAGTAGGGCGTGTATGTAGATGTAAAACGGACCGGCTTAACAAACGTCGGGTAGGGGGTGCTACCTTTCAACCAATTTTTTGTTTTTTAATTGTTCTGTATGCAAATCGTTGGACAATCTTCTACATTTCCTGTGAATTTCAAGCGTGGTTTGTCAAGGGGAGGTATATTTCTATATTATCGACAATCCTATACTTTCTATTTAAAAAAAAAATCGGGCAAAAGGGAACCCCCCTCTTTCGCTCCTCCCCGACCAGAAGCAATTGCGATGTATTCAAATTATAATTTTTGTAATGTGCGCTGTATTTAAAATAAAATTTTTCTATAGTAATAAAATTTTGACAAAATTTTCTACGGAAATAAAATTTTCACAAATTTGTCTACAGAAATAAACTTTTCACAAATTTTTCTGCAGAAATAAAAATTTTACAAAATTTTCTATAAAAAAAAATGTTGACAAAATTTTCTATAGAAATAAAATTTTAGGCAAAATTTTCGCTAGAAATAAAATTTTACTAAAATTTTCTATAGAAATAAAAATTTGAGAAAATTTTCTATAGACATAAAATAATGACAAATTTTTCTATATAAATAAATTTTTGACATAATTTTCTACAGATATAAAATTTTGATAAATTTTTCTATAGAAATAAAATATATACAAAATTGAAATTGGTGAAAATCATACTCTATATAGCATTGGCCGTCTTTCCATCTGTTTAAATCACGCGTACTTCCAAAAAACCAAGCTGTCGACTTGACACAATTAGTTGTTATCGACTTGACCAATTAGTTTTTATTGGCGTAGGTCGGATAATACTGTAAATGGTCCATATTGGACCACGTTTTATTATAGCCTCCATATAAACTGACCTTAAGATTTCACGTCTTGAGCCTTTTGGAAGAGAAAAGAAAACCAGGTTAAAACCGAAAATACAAAAATTAGTGAAGATGAGTTTTAAACACTCATTTTATTTTAAAAAATGAATTAACAATTTCTTGCAATAAAATGAACATTAAAAAAAATAGGATTAACTCATGCTGTACTTCCAGTGTGCAAGCAATATTTTCGTTTATATTTTTATGAAACATGACAATGACACTACTCATGGTAGATGTCTGATGCGTATAAACTACGTCATCTGCTGTGCAGCCCGTATTACTAATTTGAGCATCCAATATTACCAGTTAGCCATACCTACATCTTCTAAGATTATTACCAATATGAATGAATCAGAGATTATCAACAAAAAGGCCTCAATACCATAACCACTCCAAACCTATTTCACCATCATGACTTAGGAATAGAACCCAATCGCTCTCACATAATTGAATAGCTTATGTGAGATAAGGAAAATTGTTACAACATCTCTTAGACCCATACTAATGGATCTCTTCCTTGGTAGAGAGAAATTGGATCTTTGTAATAGAAACATAATGCGGATATTTCTTCATTTCGTTTATCCAAGTCACTCATGTGTGGGTGAAAAGGTTTACAGTACTTTCTACTATAGGCATATGGAATTTCTGTCTCTCTCTCTCCCACTCTTTCTCCCTGAGTATATGTAGGCCTACAATATATGTATGTGGGTGAGTGTGTGGTGTGCTATTGTGTGCAAAGAAAATTTTTTTTGTTATGTATGTCAGTGTTTTGTCTTATTACCCAGTAATGTACTTAAATATTAACTTGGCCAGAATGTAGCTCTTCGTTGCCATTATCATGATAAAGAGAAGACGATATGGCTATATGTTGTTGATGGCTGTAGTATGAGTGCCTATATGAACGTTTGTCAGTGTGTGTGTGTGTGTTTGTGTTGATGTCATGGTGTTAGTGTTATTTTCTTTTATCCTTTACGAAAAGTTTAAGCTTTTGTTTCTTTATTTATTTTCTACTCAATCCTCTCCCATGGTATTTAATGCTTGTCACTCACTTAGACGAAATGATAAAAATGAAATCGGTATTTCATACATGGCAGAACCCACAGAGAAGAATATCTCTATTTCACAATGTTGGGGCTTGAGTCTTCAAGGATGTTTGATGAGTAAAACAAAAATAAATTTATTTAAACTTAAGAAATCTTTGAGGATTGTTTTATAATTATGGAAGCATGAAATGTAATCTCACTGAAAGTAGATTATTAGATAATTCGATTGTTTGGTACAATAGACTCATTGGGTCTACCAGCGCGGTCGAACCAAAAATAAAATTTTATTTCTATATAAAATTTTGTGAAAATTATTTCTATAAAAAAAAATGTCAATTTTTTTATAGAATATTTTGCCAATATTTTATTTCTTTAGAAAATTTTGTCAAAATTTTATTTCTTTAGAAAATTTTGTCAACATTTTATTTCTAGAAAAAATTTTGTCAAAATTTTATTTCTATAGAAAAATTTGTCAAAATTTTATTTTTATAGAATATTTTCTCAAAATTTTATTTCTATAGAAAAATTTTTGACAAAATTCTATTTCTGTAGAAAAGTTTGTAAAAATTTTATTTCTATAGAAAATTTTGTCAAAATTTTATTTCTAGAGAAAATTTTGTCAAAATTTTATTTCTATGGAAAATTTGCTCAAATTTTTATTTATATAGAAATTTTTTTTCTATGGGAAAATTTTGTTAAAAATTTATTTCTATAGAAAATTTTGTCAAGATTTTATTTCTATAGAAAATTTTGTCAAAATTTTATTTCTGTAGAAAATTTTGTCAAAATTTTATTTCTTTAGAATATTTTGTCAAAATTTTATTTCTATAAAAAATTTTGTCAAAATTTTATTTCTATGGAAAATTTGCTCCAAATTTTATTTCTATAGAAAATTTTGTCAACATTTTACTTCAATGGGAACTTTTGTAAAATTGTATATCTGTAGAAAATTTTGTCAAAATTTTATTTCTGTAGAAAATTTTGTCGAAATTTTATTTCAATTGATTTTTATAGAAAATTTTGTTAAAATTTTATTTCTATCGAAAATTTTGTCACAGTTTATTTCTATAGAAATTTTTCCAAAATTTAACTTCAACAAAAAATTTTGTCAAAATTGTATTTCTATAGAAAATTTTATTTCTAAAGAAAATTGTGTCAAAATTTTATTTCTATAGAAAATTTTGTCAAAATTTTATTTCATTTTGTCAAAATTTTATTTCTACAGAAAATTTTCTCAAAATTTTATTTCTATGGAAAATTTTGTCAATATTTTATTTCTTTGGAAAAATTTGTCAACATTTTATTTCTATGGAAATTTTTCCCAATATTTTATTTCTATGGAAAATTTTGTCAAAATCTTATTTCTGTGGAAAATTTTGTCAACATTTTATTTCTATGGAAATTTTTCTCAATATTTTATTTCTATGGAAAATATTGTTAAAATTTTATTTCTATAGAAAATTTTGTCAAAATTTTTTTTTTCTATAGAAAATGTAGTCAAAATTTTGATACTTTAGACAATTTTGTCAAAATTTTATTTCTATAGAAAATTTTGTCAAAATTTTATTTCTATAGAAAAATTTGCCAACATTTTATTTCAATGGAAAATTTTCTCAACGTTTTATTTCTATGGAAAATGTTGTCAACATTTTATTTCTATAGAAAATTTTCTCAAAATTTTATTTCTATAGAAAATTTTGTCAAAATTGTATTTCTATAGAAAAGTTTGTCATCATTTTATTTCTATAGAAAGTTTTGTAAAAATTTTATTTCTATAAAAAATATTCTCAAATTTTTATTTCTTTAGAAAATTTTGTTTAAATTTTATTTCTATAAAAAATATTCTCAAATTTTTATTTTTTTAGAAAATTTTGTTAAAAGTTTTGTCATTTGTTTCCTGTAGAAATTTTGTCAAAATTTTATTTCCATGGAAAATGTTGTCAACATTTTATTTCTGTAGAAAATTTTTTAAAATTTTATTTCTATAGAGAATTTTGTCAAAATTTTATTTCTGTAGAAATTTTTTCGAAATTTTATTTCTGTAGAAAATTTTGTAAAAATTTTATTTCTATAGATTTTTTTTTGAAATTTTATTTCTATAGATTTTTTTTGTTAATATTTTATTTCTATGGGAAATTTTGTCAAAATTTTATTTCTGTAGAAAATTTTGTCAAAATTTTTTTTCTATAGAAAATTTTGTCAAAATTTTATGCCTATAGAAAATTTTATCAAAATTTTATTTCTATAGAAAATTTTGTCAACATTTTATTTCAATGGGAAATTTTGTAAAATTGTATTTCTGTAGAAAATTTTATTACACACAGAAAAAAATTTCCGTAGTTAAACTAACTCTAAATTTAACTTCTGTTTATTGGAGACAATTTATTTGCTAGCAGTTAAATTTTATTATTTTTATAGAAATATTCCACAGCTTAATGAAATCTTACTTTTTTAAGTATGTCTCCAAAATTTTATTAACTAAACGTGGGTATAAAGTTCAATGACATAAGTTCAATATGAACTAAAGCAAAAGAAGATTTTCGGACGATGCCCAAAAATAGTAAGAATGAACTACTGTATGGTTAAAATGGTCATGATTTGGCGCCAATGATTTTCTTTAATTAACTAAAAAAATTTTCTTTTATGAGAGGATGTAATTTCGTGAAATGCAGTTAAGAAGTACAACAGGGCATTAAAATTTCCTGGTTTTAACAACGCTTTGTGGAAATCTCAAAATGTGGAGCAAAATTTAGTTTTAATTTTTATTTCTATTAAAAATTTCTGAAGTACCTCTTAGTTGGAGAGGAATATTTTGCAAAATCTACCAAAACATCAATACACACGATCAAACATCTAATATTTTTTGGCGGAATTCTACCAACTGTGGCAACAGCTTGGACTGACCCGTGATCTTCAGTGTGCAAATAACGGCATAGAAACTCACTCTTTTTACAACCATCGTTATCATTTCAGAGTGTTTATTATCCTTGCAGTCAGTTGTATCTGCTCTAAAATAAAGAGTGCATTGTTGCTAATTAAGACCGTTTGTAGTCGTATCATTCTTTTCATCTTTGTTTTGAATTTTTCCTCATATTTTTTTTCGTATAAATTTATTTTTCACTTCAACATTCAAAAGAACGTTACTCTATTCTGTTTTTCAATGAAACATGGGTAGGCAATAGTGTTGGGATGTAGGGCATCTACAGCTTATCTCTTTGTATCCCCTTTTCGATTTTATAAAATCCAAGGCAAGAGAATATTCTTTGTGATGCTACTCGACCATTCACTATGTAGAAACTATCCAAATATTTATGTCAAATTTAAGCCTATATGGCATTATTAACCCAAATAGTGGATACATTTGCCTTTGCCAATTTGTCTTTTTGTGAATATGTTCTTACCCGTAATATTATTGAGGCTTCTTATGATATCCTGGATATAGGATGCAGGATTAAGATGTACAAAAACGATCCCATGCATGGATGTTAATGGAAACCTTCATCAATGTCGTTACAGCCATTATAACTGGGATTTATGTGTGCATGGGTGTGTGAGTGAGTGTATATGTGTGAGGTAGTGTGGGTATAAATTTAAGGTATATGTAGCTGCTTAGATTTTTTGGCTCTTTCACACCAGTGATGTCGTCAAGGCGGAGTGGACGTACACAAATCGTACACTCCCCCATCTGTATCTCCGTTGCCACAGATGGTAGAATTCTACCAAAAAATTTAGGTGTTTTACTGTTTTGGTAGATTTTATAAAATATTCCTCTCCAACTAAGAGGTACTTTAATTTTGTATAGAAGTACAATTTTGGCAAAATTTTCTAAAGAATTAAAATTTTGACAAAGTTTTCTATAGAAATAAAATTTCGGCAAAATTTTCTATAGAAATAAAATTTCGGCAAAATTTTCTATAGAAATAAAATTTTGGCAAAATTTTCTATAGAAATAAAATTTTGACAAAATTTTCTATAGAAATAAAATTTTTGCAAAATTTTCTACAGAATTAAAATTTTGACAAAGTTTTCTATAGAATTTTCTATAGAAATAAAATTTTGACAAAAATTTATATAGAAATAAAATTTTTACTAAAATTTTCTATAGAAATAAAATTTAGACACAATTTTCTATAGAAATAAAATTTTGCAAAATTTTCAATAGAAATAAAATTTTGACAAAATTTTCCAAAGAAATAAAATTTTGATAAAATATTCTATAGAAGTAAAATTTTGATAAAATTTTCTATAGAAATAAAATTTAGACAAAATTTTCTATACAAATAATATGTTGACAAAAAATTCTATAGAAATACAATTTTTACAAAATTATCTATAGAAATAAAATGTTGACAAAATTTCTTAAAGAAATAAAATTGTGATAAAAATTTTCTATAGTAATATAGTAATATAGTTTGACAAAATTTTCAATAGAAATAAAATGTTGACAAATTTTTAAAATGTTGACAAAATTTTTTATAGAAATAAAATTTTGGTAAAATTTTCTATACAAATAAAATTTTGGCAAAATTTTCAATAGGAATAAAATTTTGGCAAAGTTTTCTATAGAAATAAAATTTTGGGAAAATTTTCTATAGAAATAAAATTTTGACAAAAATTTTCTATAGAAATAAAATTTTGACAAAATTTTGTATAGAACTAAAATTTTGACAAAAATTTATATAGAAATAAAATTTTTACAAAAATTTCTATAGAAATAAAATTTTGACAATAATTTTCTATAGAAATAAAATTTTGACAAAATTTTCTATAGAAATAAAATGTTGACAAAAATTTATATAGAAATAAAATTTTGACAAAGTTTTTTATAGAATTTTCTATAGAAATAAAATTTTGGCAAAATTTTCAATAGAAATAAAATTTTGACAAAATTTTCTATAGAAATAAAATTTTTAAAAAAATTTCTATAGAAATAAAATTTTGGTAAAATTTTCTAGAAAAATAAAATTTTGCAAAATTTTCTATAGAAATAAAAATTTTGACAAAATTTTCTATAGAAATAAAATTTAGACAAAATTTTCTATAGAAATAAAATTTGGCAAATTTTTCTAAAGAATTAAGATTTTGACAAAATTTTCTATAGAAATAAAATTTATACAAAATTTTCTATAGAAATAAAATTTAGACAAAGTTTTCTATGGAATTTTCTGTAGAAATAAAATTTTGACAAAATTTTCTATAGAAATAAAATGTTGACAAAAAATGTATATAGAAATAAAATTTAGACACAATTTTCATAGAAATAAAATTTTGCCAAAATTTTCAATAGAAATAAAATTTTGACAAAATTTTCTAAAGAATTGAAAATTTTACAAAAATTTCTAAAGAATTAAAATTTTAACAAAGTTCTCTACAGAATTTTCTATAGAAACAAAATTTTGTCAAAATTTTCTATAGAAATAAAATTTTGGCAATCTTTTCTATAGAAATAAAATTTTGACAAAATTTTCTATAGAAATAAAATTTTGGCAAAATTTTCTATAGAAATAAAATTTAGACAAAAAATTTATATATAAATAAAATTTAGACACAATTTTCATAGAAATAAAATTTTGACAAAATTTTCAATAGAAATAAAAATTTGACAAAATTTTCTAAAGAAATAAAATTTTGATAAAATTTTCTATAGAAATAAAATTTTTATAAAATTTTCTACAGAAATAAAATGTTGACAAAAATTTCTATAGAAATAAAATTTTGATAAAATTTCTTAAAGAAATAAAATTGTGACAAAAAATTTTCTATAGTAATAAAGATTTGACAAAATTTTCAATCGAAATAAAATGTTGACAAAATTTTTTATAGAAATAAAATTTTGGTAAAATGTTCTAGAAAAATACTAATAAAATTTTGACAAAAATTTCTATAGAAATAAAATTTTGACAAAAATTTCTATAGAAATAAAATTTTGACAAAATTTTCTATACAAATACAGTTTAGGTAAAATTTTCGTGAAAATAAAATGTTATTAAAATTTTCTATGGAAATAAAATTTTGGTAAAATTTTCTAGAAAAATAAAAATTTTGGTAAAATTTTCTAGAAAAATAAAATTTTGACAAAATTTTCTATAGAAATAAAATTTTGGCCAAAATTTTCTATAGAAATAACATTTTTGTCAAAATTTTCTATAGAAATAAAATTTTGACAAAAATTTTCTATAGAAATAAAATTTGGTAAAGTTTTCTAGAAAAACAAACTTTTGGTAAAATTTTCTAGAAAAATAAAATTTTGACAAAATTTTCTATAGAAATAAAGTTGTAACAAAAAATTTCTATAGAAATAACATTTTTGGCAAAATTCTCTATAGAAATAAAATTTTTACAAAATTCTCTATAGAAATAAAATTTTTAAAAAATTTTCTATAGAAATAAAATGTTGGTAAAATTTTCTATAGAAATAAAATTTTGACAATATTTTCTATAGAAATAATATTGTGGTAAAATTTTCTAAAGAAATAAAATTTTTACAAAATTTTGTATAGAAATAAAATTTTGGTAAA
Organism: Haematobia irritans; assembly: GCF_050003625.1. Taxonomy (NCBI): domain Eukaryota; kingdom Metazoa; phylum Arthropoda; class Insecta; order Diptera; family Muscidae; genus Haematobia; species Haematobia irritans. The sequence goes on from NC_134401.1 coordinate 153,198,266, forward strand.
ATTTTCTATAGAAATAAAATTTTGGTAAAATTTTCTAAAGAAATAAAATTTTTACCAAATTTTATATAGAAATAAAATTTTTACAAAATTTTGTATAGAAATACAATTTTGTTAAAATTTTCTATAGAAATAACATTTTGACAAAATTTTCTAAGAAAGTTTTTTTTCTACAGAAATAAAATTTTGATAAATTTTTCTATAGAAATAAAATATTGGCAAAATTTTCCATAGAAATAAAATATTGAGAAAATTTTCTAGAAAAATAAAATTTGGACAACAATTTTTAGAGAAATAAAATTGTTATTAAATTTTCTAGAACAATAAAGTTTTGATAAAATTTCGAAAGCAATTAAATTTTTATAAAAACTAAGCTTTTTTAAATTTGGTAGATTTTTCTTAAAATTTTGGTAAATTATTTTTGGCACATTTTAGTATAAATTAAAAAAAAAAACTTTTTCCAAGGACATCTCCTTCCAAAATAAAATTCTAACTGTGTCTCTGTTTTAATCCCGATGACATCTTCCTGCCCATAGAGTGTGAGCGGTGTCAAAACAAAAGCCCAAGTAGTCACTATTGATTTGTTTACCTGTCAATCTTTTCTTTGGTAAATGTAAAGCCCAATTTTATTTTTAGCACCGGATTAAGCCAAGAAATTGCCAAGGAAAACAGAAATGATTGGCAAATTGATTATTTAGTAAGAAGGCGTACATGCAAAAGTGCTAACGCTGTGTAAGACTAAAAATACATTTTAACTCAAACCTATTTTAGTACAGCATTTGCAGGAAGACCTTATAATTTAATAAAGATAACGTTTGCGTATACAAGTGATAGATATTTAAATACTACAAATGCTGAGTGTTACTATGATGGATGAATGTCAGTAAGAAAAAAATTGATGTTGAAGGTTAGGTTGGTGAAATTCGACAATAAGATGGACCCTTATGGAATAGGATGCAATAAGTTACGATGTTAATGCATACAAGGAGTAAAAATAAGCCTTTGATATCCATGTCAAAACCTTATTCAATTTAATGATGTCCATCTGTCCATCCCTCCAATTTTTTGTAATCAAAATCTATATGGCAATACTAATACCATTGCCTCGATTTTTTTTGGATCAATAATGATAACTATATAGCAGCATTTGCAAGGAAGCAAGATAAGCCAATAATGTTCTTGAAAATATCAACAAAAGGGTCAAGTACTGAGCCGATTTAATAAAGTTTTTCCGTCCGTCTGTCCATAGACGTTTTTTTTAATCAATATTAAGATCGCAACTGACAGGCATAACCTACAAAGAGGTAAGAAAAACTCCATGAAAAAATCAATATCAAGTCCTAAGTCAATTTAACGACATCCATTTGTCCGTCCATCCATCTGCGCCCAGACACCTTTTTGTAATTAAAGTCTAGATGGCAGTGTTTGTCCCATTGACTTGAAATGTTTGGCTAACGAGCAACATCTGACAGGCAACACCTACAAAGCAGCAAGAAGAATCTTTAATGTCCTTGGAAAATCGTTTGGGGTCAAGACTTTAGTCTATTTAATGAGGTCAATATGTCCGACCATCCATCTGGCCATAGATATTTTTTGTGGTAATCAGAAACTAGACTTTAAGTTTGTTCCATTGGCTTTAATATTCGGACCGAATGATGATGCCTTTATGACAATATCTTCATAACAGCTTAATAGGTATATAGGGCCCTTGAGAAAATCATTAAGGGTCTAAGTCGATTTAAAAATGTCCGTCCATCCATCTGTCCTTAGAGAGTTTTTATACCCTACATCATAGGATGGGGGTATATTAACTTTGTCATTCCGTTTGTAACACATCGAAATATTGCTCTAAGACACCATAAAGTATATATATTCTGGGCCGTGGTGAAATTCTGAGTCGATCTAAGCATGTCCGTCCGTCCGTCCGTCCGTCCGTCTGTTGAAATCACGCTAACTTCCGAACGAAACAAGCTATCGACTTGAAACTTGGCACACGTAGTTGTTATCGATGTAGGTCGGATGGTATTGAAAATGGGCCATATCGGTCCACTTTTACATATAGCCCCCATATAAAGGGACCCTCAGATTTGCCTTGTGGAGCCTCTAAGAGAAGCATATTTCATCCAATCCGGCTGAAATTTGGTATATGGTGTTGGTATATGGTCTCTAACAACCATGCAAAAATTGGTCCACATCGGTCCATAATTATATAAAGCCCCATATAAACCGATCCCCAGATTTGGCTTGCGGAGCCTAAAAGAGAAGCAAATTTCATCCGATCCGGCTGAAATTTGGTACATGGTGTTGGTATATGGTCCCTAATAACCATGCAAAAATTGGTTCACATCGGTCCATAATTATATATAGCCCCTATATAAACCGATCCCCAGATTTGGCTTGCGGAGCCTCAAAGAGAAGAAAATTTCATCCGATCCGGCTGAAATTTGGTACATGATGTTGGTATATGGTCTCTAACAACCATGAAAAAATTGGTCCATATCGGTCCTTAATTATATATACCCCCCATATAAACTGATCCCCAGATTTGGCTTGTGGAACCTCTAAGAGAAGCATATTTCATCCGATGCGGCTGAAATTTGGTATATGGTGTTGGTATATGGTCTCTAACAACCATGCAAAAATTGGTCCACATCGGTCCATAATTATATATAGCCCCCATATAAACCGATCCCCCGATTTGGATTGCGGAGCCTCAAAGAGAAGCAAATTTCATCCGATCCGCCTGAAATTTTGTACATGATATTGGTATATGGTCTCTAACAACCATGCAAAAATTGGTCCACATCGGTTCATAATGCGAAGTCTCCAAGAGAAGCAAATTTCATCCAATCCGGTTGTAATTTGGAACATGGTGTTAGTATATGATCTTAAACAACCGTGCCAGAATTGGTCCATATCGGTCCATAATTATATATAGCTCCATATAAAACATTCTCCAGATTTGACCTACGGAGCCTCTTGGAGGAGCAAAATTCATCCGATCCGGTTCAAATTAGGCACGTGGTGTTAGTATATGGTCGCTAACAACCATACCAAAATTGGTCCAATCACACAAAAATTGGTCCATATCGGTTCATAATCATGGTTGCCACTAGAGCCAAAAATAATCTACCAAAATTTTTTATTTCTATAGAAAATTTTGTCAAAATTTTATTTCTATAGAAAATTTTGTCAAAATTTTATTTCTAGAGAAAATTTTGTTAAAATTTTATTCGGTTCATAATAAAATTTTCATCATTGTCAAAATTTTATTTCTATAGAAAATTTTGTCAAAATTTTATTTCTATAGAAAATTTTGTTCAAATTTTATTCGGTTCATAATCATGGTTGCCACTCGAGCCAAAAATAATCTACCAAGATTTTATTTCTATAGAAAATTTTGTCAAAAGTTTATTTCTATAGAAAATTTTGTTAAAATTTTATTGCTGTAGAAATTTTTGTCAAAATTTTTATTTCTATAGAAAATTTTATAGAAAATTTTGTTAAAATTTTATTTCTGTAGAAAATTTTGTCAAAATTTTATGTCTACTTTGTCAGACTGAATTATATACGTATTGGATCGATCTTTTTTGATTTAATATATACCAAGTATGGACTTACATACAATTTAGAAGATGGTGTTAGGAGGTTTTAAGATACCTTGCCATCGGCAAGCGTTACCGCAACTTAAGTAATTCGATTGTGGATGGCAGTGTTTAGATGAAGTTTCTACGCAATCCATGATGGAGGGTACATAAGCTTCGGCCTGGCCGAACTTACGGCCGTATATACTTGTTTTTTTTTTTTTTTTTAATCAATATCTAGATCGCAATGTTTGTTCCATTCACTTCAAATAAACGGTGATAACTAACGGGAAACACCTACCAGGAATCAAAAAAGCCTTTGTTGTCCTTGACAAAATCGTTCATTGATTTTCTGATGTCCGTCTGTCTATACGTCTGTCCTTAGAGATGTGTTTTAAATCAATGTCTAGATCGGAATGCTTGTCTCATTCACTTCAAATAAAGGACGACAACCAACGGGAAACACCTACCAAGAAGCAAAAAACACCTTGATTGTCCTTGAAAAATCGTTCGTCGATTTACTCATTTACTCCGTTTGTCCATAGACGTTTTGGATCAAGGTCTAGACGATAGTGTTTTTCCCAATGATTTAACATTTTTGGCTAAAAATCAATAAATGACAGGCATAATCTACAAAAACGTAAGATAAGATCTTGGATTACATGAAAAAAAATATCAATATCAAGTCCTACGTCAATTTAACGACATCCATTTGTCCGTTCATCCATCTGCGCCCAGACACTTTTTTTGTAATTCTTTTTTGTAAAGCAACATCTGACAGGCAACACCTACAAAGCAGCAAGATAAGTCCTTGGTGTCCTTGGAAAATCGTCCAGGGTCAAGACTTTAGTCTATTTTATGAGGTCAATATGTCCCACCATCCATCGGACCATAGATATTTTTTTGGTAATCAGAAACTAGAAGTTTGTTCCATTGGCTTTAATTTTCGGACCGAATGATGGCACCATATTCAAAAGGGCTTAATAGGCACAAATGCGTTCTTGAGAAAATCACTCAGGGTCAAATTCTAAGCAGATTAAAAAAAAAATCCGTGGTTAAACTAACGCTAAATTTAACTTATTTTTATTGGAAAAAAATTATTTGCTAGTAGTTTAATTTACTATTTTTCGAAATTTTCTACAGCTTAATGAAATCTTACTTTTTTTTAAGTATGTCTCAAAAATTTTATGAACTAAACGTAGGTATAAAGTTCAATGACCGTACACATAAGTTCAATATGAACTAAAGTAAACGAAGATTTTCGTGCGATTTCCAAAAATAGTAAGAATGAACTACTGTATGGTTAAAATGGTGATGAAATATCATTAATGGTTAAGCGTACAACTATCTGGCCATATATACTTTTTTTTTTTAGTATATATGTTATCCATGACATCAAGTTTTTGGCTCAAGGACGATAACTAGTTAAAATCACATGGACAAGAGCAAGATAAGCCTTGACGTTTTTAAAATTTATCCCGAGTCAAGATTTAAATAGACTTAACGATGTTCATCTGTCCGTCCATCCGTTTGTCCATAGACACTTTGGAAATCAATGTCTAGATAGCAATGTTGCCCTATTGCTTTAAATGTTTTGGATAAAGGGCGGGCAATAACTCATTGATAACACCTTCAAGGATATATGATAAGCTCTCGGTGTCCGTGAAAACATTATTTAGGATCAAGTCTTAAGTCGTCCATTTGTCCGTCCGTCTGGCCATAGATACTTTTTTGTAATTATTTGTATCTAATATTTAAATGGAAATATTTGTTCCATTGGCTTAAATTTTTTGACTCAATGACGATAACTAATTGGCAACGCCTTCAAAGATAAGTTTTTGGGTAGATAATTTTTTGAGGTTCTTGAAAAATTATTCAGATTCACGGTTTGAGGTGATTTAATTATGTGAATCTGGCCGTCCATCCGTTTCAACATAGATAGTTTTTATACTATAAAAAATTTTGTTAAAATTTTATTTCTATAGAAATTTTTATCAAGATTTTATTTCTATAGAAAATTTTGTCAAGATTTTATTACTATAGACAATTTTGTCAAAATTTTATTTCTATAAAAAATTTTGTCAAAATTTTATTTCTATAGAAAATTTTGTCAAAATTTTATTACTATAGAAAATTTTGTCAAAATTTTATTTCTATAGAAATTTTTGTCAAAATTTTATTACTATACAATATTTTGTCAAAATTTTATTTCTATAGAAAATTTTGTCAAAATTTTTTGTCAAAATTTTATTTCTATAGAAATTTTTGTCAAAATTTTATTACTATACAATATTTTGTCAAAATTTTATTACTATACAATATTTTGTCAAAATTTTATTTCTATAGAAAATTTTGTCAAAATTTTTTGTCTATAGAAAATTTTGTCAAAATTTTATTTTTATAGAAAATTTTGTCAAAATTTCATTTCCATAGAAAATTTTGTCAAAATTTTATTTCCATAGAAAATTTTGTCAAAACTTTATTTCCATAGAAGATTTTGTCAAAATTTTAATTCTATAGAAAATTTTATCCAAATTTTATTTTTATAGAAAATTTTGTCAAAATTTTATTTCTATAGAAAATTTTGTTAAAATTTTATTTCTATAGAAATTGTTATCAAGATTTTATTTCTATAGAAAATTTTGTCAAAATTTTATTACTATAGAAAATTCCGCCAAAATTTTATTTTTATATAAAATTTTGTCAAAATTTTATTTCTTTAGAAAATTTTATCAAAATTTTATTTCCATAGAAAATTTTGTCAAAATTTTATTTCCATAGAAAATTTTGTCAAAATTTTATTTCCATAGAAAATGTTTTCAAAATTTTATTTCTATATATTCGTTTATATACGTTTTTAATCGGCCGTTTTTTTAGTTTAATATATACCACGTATGGACTAATGTACAATTTAGAAGACGGTGTTAGGAAGTTTTAAGATGCCAAGTAATTGGATTGTGGATGACAGTCTTTAGTACAATTTTCTACGCAATCCATGGTGGAGGGTACATAAGATTCGGCCTGGTCGAACTTATGGCCTTATATACTTGTTTTGTAATCAAAATCTAGAATGAAATGTTTGTTCTAAAATTTGGTTCGTTATTTTTCACCCATTGACTATTGTGGCTAAAGGACGATAGGTTAAAGTGGCAGCCCGATTAAGATTCAGGCTCACTTGGACTATTCAGTCCATTGTGATAGGCTAAAGGACGATAACTTGTTAACAGAATATTCAAGAAGATACGAGCCTATCATATCTTCTTGAATATTCTGGAGTCCTTAAAAATATCATCTAGGGTAAAGTTTTAAGTCGTCAATGCGTCCGTCCGTGTGGTCATATATACTTTTTTGTAATCAATTTATCGATCGAAATATTTATCCCATTGACTTGAACATTTTGTTTTTGCTGAAGGATGTTAAGTAATAGACACCACTTATAAAAATGTAAGATAAGTTTTAGACGTTCTCAAGAGTACAGCTTGATATTGGTTTAACATGTCCGTCCATGTGTCCACAGGCCTTTTTGGTAATAAAAATTTCGATAGCAATGTTTGTTCCATCAACTTGACATTTGTTTCATTGACTTCTATGGAAAATAAGGCGACTTCTATTGTTAATCAAAAAAAACAAGTATATACGGCCGCAAGTTCGGCCAGGCCGAATCTTATGTACCCACCACCATGGATTGCGTAGAAACTTCTACGAAAGACTGTCATCCACAATCGAATTACTTGGGTTGTGGTATCTTACAACTTCTTAACATCGTTTTCTAAATTGTGATTTAGTCCATACATGGTATATATTAGACAAAAAAGTTATGTATAGTTGTCTATAAATAATTACGAATCGATATGGACTTTTTGTACGTAGAGAGCCAGAATTGAAATATGGGGGTCGCTTATATGGGGGCTATATACAATTATGAACTTGATATGGACCAATTTTTGTGTGATTGGGGACCGATTTATCTGAGGGCCATATATAACTATAGACCGATATGGACCTAGTTAGGCATGGTTGTTAACGACCATATACTAGCACAATGTACCAAATTTCAAGCAGATCGGATGAATTTTGCTTCTCCAAAAGGCACCGGAGGTCAAATCTGGGGATCGGTTTATATGGGAGCTATATATAATTATGGACTGATAGGAACCAATTCCTGCATGGTTGCTGGATACCATATACTAACATCACGTACAAAATTCCAACCGAATGGGAAGAATTTTGCTCTTTCAAGGGGCTCTGGAGGTCAAATCTGGGGATCGGTTTATATGGGGCCTATATATAATTATGGACCGATATCGACCAATTTTTGCATGGGAGTTTGAGGCCATATATTAACACCACGTACCAAATTTCAACTGAATCAGATGAATTTTGGTCTTCCAAGAGGTTTCGGAGGTCAAATGTGGTGATCGGTTTATATGGGGGCTATATATAATTATGGACCGATGTGGACCAATTTTTGCATGGTTGTTAGAGAGCATATACTAACACCATGTACCAAATTTCAGCCGGATCGGATGAAATTTGCTTCTCTTAGAGGCCTCGCAAGCCAAATCGGGGGATCGGTTTATATGGGGGCTATATATAATTACGGACCGATGTCGACCAGTTTTTGCATGGTTATTCGAGACCATATACTAACACCATGTACCAAATTTCAGCCGGATCGGATGAAATTTGCTTCTCTTAGAGGCCTCGCAAGCCAAATCGGGGGATCGGTTTATATGGGGGCTATATATAATTATGAACCGATGTGGACCAATTTTTGCATGGTTGTAAGAGACTATATACTGATACTATGTACCATATTTCAGCCGGATCGGATGAAATTTGCCTTTCTTAGGGGCCTCGCAAGCCAAATCGGGGGATCGGTTTATATGGGGGCTATATATAATTATGGACCAATGTGGACCAATTTTTGCATGGTTGTTACAGGCCATATACTAACACCATGTACCAAATTTCAGCCGGATCGGATGAAATTTCCTTCTCTTAGAGGCCTCGCAAGCCAAATTTTGGGGTCCGTTTATATGGGGGCTATACGTAAAAGTGGACCGATATGGCCCATTTGCAATACCATCCGACCTACATCAATAACAACTACTTGTGCCAAGTTTCAAGTCGATAGCTTGTTTCGTTCGGAAGTTAGCGTGATTTCAACAGACGGACGGACGGACGGACATACTCAGATCGACTCAGAATTTCACCACGACCCAGAATATATATACTTTATGGGGTCTTAGAGCAATATTTCGATGTGTTACAAACGGAATGACAAAGTTATTATTCCCCCCATCCTATGGTGGTGGGTATAAAAAAAATCATTTCCGATTCCTATATATAATTTTGCGATACTGGACCTGCCAGTCCAAATTTAGTTCATATTTTGTGCAAAGACTTACGAGTTTAAAATGTCTTGGTATTTGTTGTAAAGAATAAGGTTTCAATTCTCGCCAAGTGTATAGCATTTAAGCCAAATTGCCCAAGATTTTGATATAACTTCGCCATACAAAATAGCTGACACGAAGTATTACCAATTCTAATTATCATTTTATTTTGTGTTTAAATATTTTTTTATTCTAAATTTCACTCACTATTGATTGATTGATTGAGCACCCTTTGCTTTCACTATTGCTTCGAGTCTGCAAAAAAAAAAACTGAGTTGCCAGGTGCACTAATATAATATGTTGGTATTGTGGTCCATACTCGGTTTTCTTCGCCGCAGTTTTACTTTTTACCTATGTATCCAAATGGCTCGAATTGAAATGTCCTTCGGATTGTCATCTGAAAAATTGGAAAACACTTAGAAAAGGAGACAGTTTAGCTACAATATTATTGCTATAAGCTTCCCTTAGTGGTTAGGAGTGTTGACACCAACAGTGACTGGTGTAATGCAATTGGGGGTTTTTTGCACTGAAATCAATTAATTTCTATTAAAATTTTACCATTTTATTTTTAATATCATCCACGTTTCCATCAACACGTAAGAAACAAAAAACCAAAAAAAAAAAAAATCTATTAAATGGAATAATTATTTTTATTTACAGGCACCATGTGGCACGTGTCTATAAAAAAACGATGAAAATATGTGAGTATTGCCATGGATCCGTGAAGAGGAATTAATAAAATCGCCACGAAATCAATACACAAAAAATGACATAAATTTAAAATCATTATAATGAATTCCAGGTAATCTTAACTGTTAGGAGGAGGTATTTTTTGGAAAAAACGTACACCTTTGCAAACCATTTGTATTCGAATGGAATATAGCAAAAAAAATTCACCCTGCAGGTGTCTTTTGTTTAAAATCCAAAAAAAAAACAAGTATATACGGCCGTAAGTTCGGCCAGGCCGAATCTTATGTATCCTCCACCATGGATTGCGTAGAAGCTTCTACTACAGACTGTCATCCACAATCGAATTAATTGGGTTGCGGTAACACTTGCCGATGGCAAGGTAAAAAAACTTCGTACCACCGTCTTCTCAAAAAAGGCCGATTAAGTACGTATATAATTCAGTTTGACAAAATTTTCTGTAGAAATAAAATTTTTACAAAATTTTCTATAGAAATAAAATTTTATCAAAATTTTCTATATCAATAAAATTTTGACAAAATTTTCTATAGAAATAAAATTTTGACAAAATTTTCTATAGAAATAAAATTTTTACTAAAATTTTCTATAGAAATAAAATTTTGAAAAAATTTTCTATAGAAATAACATTTTGACAAAATTTTCTATAGAAATAAAATTTTGACAAAATTTTCTATAGAAATAAAATTTTGACAAAATTTTCTGTAGAAATAAAACTTTGACAAAATTTTCAGAAGAAATAAAATTTTGACAAAATTTTCTATAAAAATAAAATGTTTACTAAATTTTCAAAAGATTTAAAATTATGACAACATTCTCTATAGAATTAAAATTTTGACAACATTTTCTACAGAAATAAAATTTTGCCAAAATTTTCTATAGAAATAAAATTTGACAAAATTTTCTATAGGAATAAAATTTAGACAAATTTTGCTAGATTATTTTTGCTCGAGTGGCAAGCATGATTATGAACCAATGTGGACCAATTTTTGTGTGATTGGGAATCGGCTATATATAACTATAGACCGATATGGACCAATTTTGGCATGGTTATTAGGGGCCATATATTAACACCACGTTGCAAATTTCAACCGGATCGGATGAATTTTGCTCGTCCAAGTGGCTCCGGAGTTCAAATCTGGGGATCGGTTTATATAGGGGCTATATATAATTATGGACTGATATGAACCAATTTTTGAATGGTTCTTAGAGACTATATACTAATATCATGTACCAAATTTCAGCCGGATCGGATGAAATTTTCTTCTCTTAGAGGATCCGCAAACCAAATCTGGGAATCGGTTTATATGGGGGCTATATATAATTATGGACCGATATGGACCAATTTTTGCACGGTTGTTAGTGACCATATATTAACACCATGTACCAAATTTCAGCCGGATCGGATGAAATTTGCTTCTCTAAGAGCAATCGCAAGCCAAATTTGGGGGTCCGTTTATATGGGGGCTATACGTAAAAGTGGACCGATATGGACCAATGTTTGCATGGTTGTTAGAGACCATATACCAACATCATGTACCAAATTTCAGCCGGATCGGATGAAATTTGCTTCTCTTAGAGCAATCGCAAGCCAAATTTGGGGGTCCGTTTATATGGGGGCTATACGTAAAAGTGGACCGATATGGCCCATTTGCAATACCATCCGACCTACATCAATAACAACTACTTGTGCCAAGTTTCAAGTCGATAACTTGTTTCGTTCGGAAGTTAGCGTGATTTCAACAGACGGACGGACGGACATGCTCAGATCGCCTCAGAATTTCACCACGACCCAGAATATATATACTTTATGGGGTCTTAGAGCAATATTTCGATGTGTTACAAACGGAATGACAAAGTTAATATACCCCCATCCTATGGTGGAGGGTATAAAAATGTAATTTCTTAACTAGAACTAAATTAAATTTTAAACGACATTCACTTTTGGATTGTATGGTCTATGGCCTTGTCTCTCAGTTGCCATGTAGAAAAAGAAGATTTTACGTCTTTTTTTTTTTTTTTGCTCCAAAGAAAACAATCAACAAAATGGATTTCGATATCTCCACTCTGGGCAATCTTATTAAAGTCACATCAACATTTATGAAGAGCATCGTGAAAAAAAAAGGTTGAAGCCTTTCTCCTAGCTTTCATCGTCCAATACAAATGTGACCATAAAACACACACCCCCACACATGCCTTTGAAACGTTTGGCACTTGTATAAAGCTATGCAATTGAAAACCACTCAAAGTTATTGATTGCCCCCCTAGATCCTTGGCATTGAAAATAATCTTCTTTCAATGATGAACATTTTTTTTTCTGTGAACAAATATAACTCTCTTAAATATTTGCACTTGAATATCATCAAGTATGGCAAATACCAAAATTGATAAAATGATTTATTGTGACAATACCAAGGAGACAGGAAATGTGATTGATTTTCACTAAAAGCTAATCGTATAAATGAATTTCGAAATGTCTAGAAAAAAAGGACTTTCGTCTGATTGGAACGCCTGTTCTAAGAACTTGGATAAGTCGCCGACCTCAGAGCCCTCTCTTACAGGAAATAATATATGTAAAATTTAAGACATATTAAGCATCAAAAACCCCGAACGAGAAAAGGAATGGATTTATTCTAATGGGTAGAATCTGGGTTAAAATGCCGACTTTTATAATTTTTGAAAATAAAATTTATAAAATTTGGGAAAAATTTTTATACCCTCCATCATAGGATGGGGGTATATTAACTTTGTCATTCCGTTTGTAACACATCGAAATATTGCACTAAGACCCCATAAAGTATATATATTCTGGGCCGTGGTGAAATTCTGAGTCGATCTAAGCATGTCCGTCCGTCCGTCCGTCCGTCTGTTGAAATCACGCTAACTTCCGAACGAAACAAGCTATCGACTTGAAACTTGGCACAAGTAGTTGTTATCGATGTAGGTCGGATGGTATTGAAAATGGGTCATATCGGTCCACTTTTACATATAGCCCCCATATAAAGGGACCCTCAGATTTGCCTTGTGGAGTCTCTAAAAGAAGCATATTTCATCCGATCCGGCTGAAATTTGGTTATGGTCTCTAACAACCATGCAAAAATTGGTCCACATCGGTCCATAATTATATAGAGCCCCCATATAAACCGATCCCCAGATTTGGCTTGCGGAGCCTAAAAGAGAAGCAAATTTCATCCGATCCGGCTGAAATTTGGTATATGGTGTTGGTATATGGTCCCTAATAACCATGCAAAAATTGGTTCACATCGGTCCATAATTATATATAGCCCCTATATAAACCGATCCCCAGATTTGGCTTGCGGAGCCTCAAAGAGAAGAAAATTTCATCCGATCCGGCTGAAATTTGGCACATGATGTTGGTATATGGTCTCTAACAACCATGAAAAAATTGGTCCATATCGGTCCTTAATTATATATACCCCCCATATAAACTGATCCCCAGATTTGGCTTGTGGAGCCTCTAAGAGAAGCATATTTCATCCGATCCGGCTGAAATTTGGTATATGGTGTTGGTATATGGTCTCTAACAACCATGCAAAAATTGGTCCACATCGGTCCATAATTATATATAGCCCCCATATAAACCGATCCCCAGATTTGGCTTGTGGAGCCTCTAAGAGAAGCATATTTCATCCGATCCGGCTGAAATTTGGTGCATGGTGTTGGTATATGGTCTCTAACAATCATGCAAAAATTGGTCCACATCGGTCCATAATTATATATAGCCCCCATATAAACCGATCCCCCGATTTGGCTTGCGGAGCCTCAAAGAGAAGCAAATTTCATCCGATCCGCCTGAAATTTGTACATGATATTGGTATATGGTCTCTAACAACCATGCAAAAATTGGTTCACATCGGTTCATAATTATATATAGCCCCCATATAAACCGATCCCCAGATTTGGCTTGCGAAGTCTCCAAGAGAAGCAAATTTCATCCAATCCGGTTGTAATTTGGAACATTGTGTTAGTATATGATCTTAAACAACCGTGCCAGAATTGGTCCATATCGGTCCATAATTATATATAGCTCCATATAAAACATTCTCCAGATTTGACCTCCGGAGCCTCTTGGAGGAGCAAAATTCATCCGATCCGGTTCAAATTAGGCACGTGGTGTTAGTATATGGTCGCTAACAACCATACCAAAATTGGTCCAATCACACAAAAATTGGTCCATATCGGTTCATAATCATGGTTGCCACTAGAGCCAAAAATAATCTACCAAAATTTTTTTTCTATAGAAAATTTTGTCAAAATTATATTTCTATAGAAAATTTTGTCAAAATTTTATTTCTAGAGAAAATTTTGTTAAAATTTTATTCGGTTCATAATAAAATTTTCATCATTGTCAAAATTTTATTTCTATAGAAAATTTTGTCAAAATTTTATTTCTATAGAAAATTTTGTTCAAATTTTATTCGGTTCATAATCATGGTTGCCACTCGAGCCAAAAATAATCTACCAAGATTTTATTTCTATAGAAAATTTTGTCAAAAGTTTATTTCTATAGAAAATTTTGTTAAAATTTTATTGCTGTAGAAATTTTTGTCAAAATTTTTATTTCTATAGAAAATTTTGTGAAAATTTTATTTCTATAGAAAATTTTATTTCTGTAATTTTATTTCTATAGAAAATTTTGTTCAAATTTTATTCGGTTCATAATCATGGTTGCCACTCGAGCCAAAAATAATCTACCAAGATTTTATTTCTATAGAAAATTTTGTCAAAAGTTTATTTCTATAGAAAATTTTGTTAAAATTTTATTGCTGTAGAAATTTTTGTCAAAATTTTTATTTCTATAGAAAATTTTGTGAAAATTTTATTTCTATAGAAAATTTTGTTAAAATTTTATTTCTGTAGAAAATTTTGTCAAAATTTTATGTCTACTTTGTCAGACTGAATTATATACGTATTGGATCGATCTTTTTTGATTTAATATATACCACGTATGGACTTACATACAATTTAGAAGATGGTGTTAGGAGGTTTTAAGATACCTTCCCATCGGCAAGCGTTACCGGAACTTAAGTAATTCGATTGTGGATGGCAGTGTTTAGATGAAGTTTCTACGCAATCCATGATGGAGGGTACATAAGCTTCGGCCTGGCCGAACTTACGGCCGTATATACTTGTTTTTTTTTTTAAATTTTGTTTTCGATTTGTCCACCTTTTTAAAATTTTTGACTTTTCGAAATTGTATCCTTTATTGATTACTTTTGTAAATGTTTAGACCAGCATATAGTCGCTAACTGAGTTCTATATTTAATCCGAGTGCCTTAAGTTCTCAAGTCTTGTCTTTTTTCATCTCCAAAAAGAAATCCTCAAATTATATGATATTAACCTTCTGTCTTCAATGATTGAAGGCAAAAATGAAAAAAGGTTATTTGCTTCTTTTTTGTTTATACGAGTAATTAATTTATAATGTTGTTCAGATTTTGTTGGTAACTAATTCAATTTGTTTCGAATTAAATCCTAAATTCAAGAAAAATCTCTTTTAATTAAATTTACTAAAGCCATAAAAGCAAACAAACAAAAAAATGGATTTTCTTGAATTTTCTATATCATGGCCAATAACACCTACATTGTGGTAAATTAAATGCATACAAATGTACCAGTACAACGCCTTCATCCGCTTCCACCAACATATGATTTCTCTTTGCCAATTATTCTTAGCTTATAAATGAGATTTAATTTTGTTTCTTTAGCTCTTTCTCTCGGTACATATATTTGTAATTGTTTGCATGTAAATGGGTGTGTATGTGTGTGTGAGCGCATTTGATTCTGATTGTGCTTATAATGGATGCTTCATTCGGTTTCGTGGTTTCATTGAGGTATGTTTGAATGAATTGCTTTGGGTGAGATGAATATGTGAATACGAGTGTGAGTGCATGTAGCATTGTTTATTAGAGTGGGGGGTACTCGTACAAAAGAGAGGATGTATAAATTAGCTTTCTTAAGGATAATTTATCATTGTTATAGGAAATTTCGTTAAAATTTCTTTGTTATAGGAAATTTCGTTAAAATTTCTTTGTTATAGGAAATTTTCTCAAAATTTCTTTTCTTATAGGAAATTTTGTCAAACTTTAATTTCTATAGAAAATTTTCTTAAAATTTAATTTCCGTAGAAATTTTTTAAGAAATTAATTTTTACAGTAAATGCTGTCAAAATTTAATTTCAATAGAAAATTTTTTAAATTTTGTAAATATTTCATTTCTAACAGGATGACGTCGCTAGTATTAAATGCATATTATTTTTATATAGTACCAACCTTCAAATGATTCGTGTCAAAATTTGACGTCTGTAAGTCAATTAGTTTGTGAGATAGAGCGTCTTTTGTGAAGCAACTTTTGTTATTGTGAAAAAAAATGGAAAAAAAGGAATTTCGTGTTTTGATAAAATACTGTTTTCTGAAGGGACAAAATATGGTGGAAGGAAAAACTTGGCTTGATAATGAGTTTCCGGACTCTGCCCCCGCGGCAAATCGGCCCCATATGAAGAAGAAAAAAGTGTTGTTCCCCCAAGCCAACGCACCGTGCCACAAGTCATTGAGAACGATGGCAAAAATTCATGAATTGGGCTTCGAGTTGCTTCCTCACCCACCGTATTCTCCAGATCTGGCCCCCAGCGACTTTTTCTTGTTCTCAGACCTCAAAAGCATGCTCGAAGGGAAAAAATTTGGCTGCAATGAAGAGGTGATCGCCGAAACTGAGGCCTATTTTGAGGCAAAACCGAAGGAGTACTACCAAAATGGTATCAAAAAATTGGAAGGTCGTTATAATCGTTGTATCGCTCTTGAAGGGAACTATGGTGAATAATAAAAACGAATTTTGACACAAAATGTGTTTTTCTTTGTTAGACCGGGGACTTATCAGCCAACCTGTTATAGGAAATTGTATAAAAATTTCTTTTCAATAGGAAATCCGAACAAAATTTAATTTCTATAACAAATTTTCTCATGTCTATAAGATAGTTAACAAAAATTTATTTTCTATAGGAAATATTTTATTCTATGGAAAATTAAACCAATATTAACCAAAATTCCATTTCTGTAGGAAATTTTGTTAACATTTAATTTCTATAGGAAATTTTCTAAAATTTCATTTCTATAGGAAGTTTTCTCAAATTTCATTTCTATATAAAATTTTTGTAAAAATTTAATTTTTATATACAATTTTTGTAAATATTTCATGTCTATATGAATTCTTTTCACTTCTATAGTAAATTTCGTCAAAATTTCATTGCTATAAGAAATTTTATCAAAATTTAAATTTTAAAAATTTTATTTCAATATGAAATTTTTGTAAATATTTAATTTCTATTTTTTATATATTTCGTCAAAATGTCATGTTGTCTAACTTTCATTTCTATAAAAAAAATTTGTGAAAATTTTATTTCTATAGGATATTTTATAAAAATTTCATTTTTATAAGAAATTTAACTAAAATTTCATTTCTATTCGAAGTTTTGTGAACATTTCATTGTTATAGGAAATGTTGCCAAAATTTCATTTCTACAAAAAATTTCTTTCAAAAATTCAATTTCTATAGGAAATTTTGTCAAAATTTAATTTCTAAAGGAAAGTTTATCAAAATTTCATGTCTATGGGAAATTTTCTGAAAATTTAATTTCTATAGGCAACTTTCTGAAAATTTCAATTCTATTGGGAATTTTCTCAAATTTCATTTCTATATAAAATTTTTGTAAAAATTTAATTTTTATATACAATTTTTGTAAAAATTTCATGTCTATATGAATTCTTTTCACTTCTATAGTAAATTTCGTCAAAATTTCATTGCTATAAGAAATTTTATCAAAATTTAAATTTTAAAAATTTTATTTCAATATGAAATTTTTGTAAATATTTAATTTCTATTTTCTATATATTTCGTCAAAATGTCATTTTTATAACAAATTTTGTCAAAATTTCATTTTTATAAGAAACGTTGTCTAACTTTCATTTCTGTAAAAAAATTTTGTGAAAATTTTATTTCTATAGGATATTTTATAAAAATTTCATTTTTATAAGAAATTTAACTAAAATTTCATTTCTATTCGAAGTTTTGTGAACATTTCATTGTTATAGGAAATGTTGCCAAAATTTCATTTCTACAAAAAATTTCTTTCAAAAATTCAATTTCTATAGGAAATTTTGTCAAAATTTCATTTCTAAAGGAAAGTTTATCAAAATTTCATGTCTATGGGAGATTTTCTGAAAATTTAATTTCTATAGGCAACTTTCTGAAAATTTCAATTCTATTGGGAATTTTCTCAAAATTTCAATTTTATAGAAAATTTTTGTAAAAATGTCATTTCTATATGAAATTTTTGTAAAAGTTTCATTTCTATATGAAATGTTTGTAAACATTTCATTTCTATATGAAATTTTTATAAAAAGTTCTTTTTTACATTATATTTTTGTAAATTTCCAAAATTTCCAATTGAAATGAATTTTTTACAAAAATTTCATATAGAAATTAAATTTTTACCAAAATGTCCAATAGAAGTGACATTTTGAGACAATTTCCTATGAAATAGAAATTTTGAGAAAATTACCTAGAGAAATGAAATTTTGAAAAATTAAATTTCGGCAACATTTCCTATAACAATGAAATTTTAACAAAATTTCGTGTAGAAATGATATTTTAGTTAAATTTCTCATAGAAATGAAACTTTGATTTTTTATAAGAAATGTTGTCTAAATTTCATTTTTATAAGAAATTTTGTGAAAATTTTATTTCTATAGGATATTTTATAAAAATTTCATTTTTATAAGAAATTTAACTAAAATTTCATTTCTCTTCGAAATTTTGTTCAAATTTCATTGTTACAGGAATTGTTGTCAAAATTTCATTTCTACACAAAATTTCTTTCAAAAATTCCATTTCTATAGGAAATTTTCTTAAAATTTCATTTCTAAAGAAAAGTTTCTTAAAAATTTCATGTCTATGGGAAATTTTCTCAAATTTTCATATTTATAAGGATTTTTCTCAAAATTCCAATTCTATAGGGAATTTTCTCAAAATTTCAATTTTATAGGAAATTGTTGTAAAAATGTCATTTCTATATGAAATTTTTGTAAAAGTTTCATTTCTATATGAAATTTTTGTAAACATTTCATTTCTATATGAAATTTTTATAAAAATTTCTTTTTTACATGATATTTTTGTAAATTTCCGAAATTTCCTATAGAAATGATTTTTTTTACAAAAATTTCATATAGAAATTAAATTTTTACAAAAATTTCCAATAGAAGTGACATTTTGAGACAATTTCCTATGAAATTGAAATTTTGAGAAAATTACCTAGAGAAATGAAATTTTGAAAAACTTTCCTTTAGCAATGAAATTTTGAAAAAAAAAATCCTACAGAAATGGAATTTTTGAAAAAAAAATATGTAAAAATGAAATTTTGACAAAATTGTCAATAGAAATTAAATTTCGGCAACATTTTCTATAACATTGAAATTTGAACAAAATTTCGTGTAGAAATGATATTTTAGTTAAATTTCTCTTAGAAATGAAATTTTGATAACATTTCCTAAAAAAAAAAAATTAAATTTTCACAAAATTTTTTATAGAATGAATTTTTGACGAAATTCCTATAGAAATAATATATAGAAATTAAATTTCTACAAAAGTTTTATATAGAAATGAAATTTTTACAAACATTTAATATAGAAATGTAATTTTGACAACATTTCTTATAGAATAGAAATTACATTTTGAGAAAATTTCCTATAGAAATGAAATTTAAGAACAAAATTTCCTACAGAATGGGTGTTTTGGCTAAATATGCCAAAGACATGAAATCTTGACAAAATTTCCAATAGAAAATAAATTTTGACAAAATTTGTTATAGAAATTAAATTTTGAGAAAATTTCGTATAGAAATTTAAAATTTTTAAATTTCCTGTAGAAATGAAATTTTAACAAAATTTCGTATAGAAATGAAATTTTGTCAATTTTTTTTTCTATAAGACATTTTATCAAAATTTCATTTCTATAGTAAATTTTGCAAAATTTTCATTTCTATAGGAAATTTGGCAAAATTTCATTTCTATTGGAAATTTTGTCAAAATTTCATTTCTATAGGAAATTTTGTCAAAATTTCATTTCTATTGGAAATTTTCCGAAAATTTCATTTATATAATAATATTTGCCAAGATTTCATTTCTATAGAAAATTTTAGCAGAATTTAATTTCTATAGGAAAACTTGTCATTTTTTTTTATAGGAAATACAAGAAAAAAAAAGCATTTCCATAGGAAATTTTAACAAAATTTCATTTCTATAGAAAATTTTAGCAAAACTTTATTTCTATAGAATTTGTAATAAAACTTCATTTCGATAAAAATGTTAACAAAATTTCTTTAGTATATTTGTCAACATTTAATTTTATAGGAAATTTTGCCAAAATTTAATTTCTTTAAGAAATTTCTTAATACGTTCTTTAGAAAAGTTTGTCAATATTTCATTTCTATAGGATATTTTGTCAAAATTTCATTTCAATAGGAAATTGAACCAAAATTCCATTTCTATACGAAATTAAACCAAAATACCATTTGTATTGGAAATTTAACCAAGATTTTATGTCTATAGGTTATTTAGCCAAATTACATTTCTATAGAAAATTTTGTCAAAATTTCTAGAAAAAGGGAAATTGTGTCAAAATTTAATTCTTTGAGAAAATTGAGCTTTAGTTTATTTCTTTGAAATGTATTGTCTCGAAGATATTTCATTTAACCAAAGCCATTGGACGGACCCGTCTTATTGCACACATGAACATGATTCACGTGATGTTGGCATAACGACTTCATGTGTTTCATTGAAGCCTATTTTCTTCGAAAATACAATGCCGAACAAATTAATTGCTTTAATTGATGAAATTTAAACAATTCAATTAATGTAATGAATGTCGATTGTCATTCGACATAGCCACAATCGTATATGATATCAATGTGTTGGAATACTCGCACATGTGTATGTATGTGTAACTTTATCCCATCTACATATGTATGCATGTGTGTTGTAGTTCGTGGTAGCTCCAATCGTAGGAGGTAGTTGATGATGTTTTTATTTCCCCATTATTTGTTGTTTTTGTTGTTGTTGTTGTTGTTGTTGTTTTTCTCTTGGCTTCAATGTTGATATTGTTTCCAATATTTTCTTTTCTGATTCGGGTGTTTTTTTTTTTACTTTTGTAAATGACATGCACGTGTATGATTTAGCCTATCACCATGGCAGAAGAAAATTGTTTACCTCTCTTGAATATATTAAATCTCCATGTATGTGGTGTGTGTATAAATAAATCTCCTTGAATGACTGGCTCTTCCGCTGACGCACTTACCCTCTGGTAGGCTTAGTGTTTCTCGTTTTTTGTTGTTTTTTTTTTTGGTCCATTTAGTGATGAATTTGTGTTGAAGAACAATTGACAGAATATTTTATGGGATATCATTTTATCCATTGAAAGGTTATCTATCTTAAGTAAATCGTTTGTTCTTAGTAAAATTCCATTTTAGATTGTTATCATCAATAAAATTGTTTATGTCAGCTCATAAAAAAGTAAAAGGAGAAATGAATTAAATAACATGGCAATGACGATGACACATACATATGTACATATGTGAACAATAGCAATGAATAATATGCGAGGACTTTCCGGTAGGCCTTTTACAAATTAACCCCCATTTTCATGAAGCTCAGTTAGTGCTACGATAGCTAACGAACTTTTAAACCACATTATGGACATATCTGTCACCTTGCCTATATATTCCCGATGTCAGTTAAGAACTTAACTGCCGAAAATTTTTCGGTTAAACTTAACCGGAGAGAAGATATTGGCAGTTTATTTTCTGTTAACTGGTAGTTAAAACCAAACGGAGCTACATGAAAATGGCCGTAAGTATAGAAACAAAAATTGTGGTATTTTTTTTTGTAAAGTATCTATGATTATTGGTTTTCTAAAAATAATCTGTGATGGATGTTAATGACAATTTTGTGATTTCTAATTTCTATGACCTTTGTTAGAAAATCTTATAAGATTTTCTGATCATATGTATGTGACTTTCTACAGAAATTTTTCGTAATGGATTTTTTTATATGAAGATTATCTTGTGAGATGAAATTTGTCATGATGTACAATAAAACAAGTATATACAGCCGTAAGTTCGGCCAGGCCGAAGCTTATGTACCCTCCACCATGGATTGCGTAGAAACTTCTGCTGAAGACTGTCATCCCCAATCGAATTACTTGGGTTGCGGTATCACTTGCCGATGGCAAGGCTTCGTAAAACTTCCTAACACCGTCTTCTAAATTGCAAGGTAGTCCATATGTGGTATATATTAAATTAAAAAAATGCCGATTAAATACGTGTATATATTTAAGTTTGACAAAATTTTCTCTAGAAATAAAATTTAGATTAAAGTTTCTATAGAAGTAAAATTTGGACAAATTTTTCTATAAAAATAAAATTTTAACAAAATCTATATATATAAAATTCAATTTATGTTTGTTTATTTGTTTGTTTGTTTGATTGTTTGTTTGTATGTTCCGAGTTGGCTCCGAAACGGTTGAACCGATTTACTTGAAACTTTCAGAGATCGTAGGGGGCGTTCATGTGGTGAAAATAGCGTACCTCATTTTTTGACACCTGGTCGCGGAGGGGGACCTCCCCTTTGTCGGACTTTTTGAAAATTGGACCAAAGGTGACCGATTTGCTTCAAATTTTCATTGAAGGTTGGGTTTGGTATCTAGACAAAGATCCGCTACTTTATATTTCGATATTTGGTGGCGGAGGGGGACCTCCCCTTTGTTCGACTTTTTTTAAAGTACAGTGAAAAAACTAAAATTCTCTAAATTATCTGAGATTTACAGAGAACATGCGGTGCGGTTATGGAATTAATATGGGGTACCTGATGATTTCATATGTGGACTGAGAGGGGGACCTCCCCCTTGCCCTACTTTTTGAAACTTGGAACAAAATGATGCGATTTGCTTGAAATTTTCATTGAATGTTGGGATTGGCATCTAGACAAAAATCCGCTACATTATTTTTCGATATTTGTTCGGGGAGGGGGACCACCCCTTTGACCGACGTTATTTTGAAAGTACAGTGAAAACAAAACTAAACTCCCCCGACCGAAATTTTACGGAAAAAATAGGTGAGGTTATGAAATTTATATCAGGTTCCTGATTTTTTAATAAAAATAAAAAGGCATAGGGAGACATCCGCTTCTTTTAAGTACATACAGAGAAACAATTTAACTTTACCGAGTTACTTGAAATTTACAGAGGACAGGGGAGAGGTTACGATTATTAATAGTAGATACCTGATTTTGTGATATTTGGACGGAAGAGAGGCCGCCCCTTTAGGCTTATAATTTGCTTGACATTTTCTGGGACGTTTACAAAAGATACGCTACATCACTTTTCGATATTTGGTCGGGTAGGAGGTCCTCCTCTCAAACTGCAAAAAAAATTCTTAAGTTTTCTTGAAATTTACAAAGGATGTGGGGGAAGGTTATGAACGAAGGGGCAACCTTTCTTGCCCCACACTTGAAGGAAAGTTTCAAGAATTTTCAGGGAAGGTTAGAGGTGCTATTCACCACGGTGTTTGTCGATATTGTATCGAGGAAAGTGACGTCCCTTTAAAACAATAGAGCAAAATTTAAACATCTCCGATCTACTTGAAATTTACAGGGAACGTGGGAGGAGGTGATTAAATTTATACATGATTTTTAAATTAGTATATCATTTTTCGATATCTGGGGAAGGGGAATATTGAAATAAACTTTGTCGATTTACTTCTATAGAATTTATAGGGATCATTGAGTAGTTGTGAAATTAATATAGGGTACGTGATAGTCCGATATCAGGACTTTCCTTGACAAACCACACTTAAAATTCACAAGAAATATAAAAGATTGTCCAACTACTTGAATACAGAACATTATTTAAAAAATTTGGAGGAAAGGGTACACCCTCTCCCCGACATTTTTTAAAACGAACCGTTTTACATATGCATATCCGCCGTATTTGTACCTATAAACGAAAAAGCAAGTAGTCCGATTTGTTTGGAAGAATTCAAATCTCTTCGAATTTGTTTTCAGCACGAAGGATATGTTTGACTAAGCTAACGCAAAATGTTCCTACAAATACGCTTCGGAAGGCGCAGCGAAGCGGGCCGGGTTACGCTAGTTTTCTATAAAAATAAAATTTTAACAAAATTTTCTATAGAAATAAAATTTTGACAAAATAAAATTTTGATAAATTTTTCTATAGAAATAACATTTTGCCAACATTTTCTATAAAAACAAAATTTTGGTAGATTATTTTTGGCTCGAGTGGCAACTATGATAATGAACCGATATGGACCAATTTTTGTGCCGATATGGACCAATTCAAACTTATATAATTAAGTTTGACAAAATTTTCTATAGAAATACAATTTTGATAAAAGTTTCTATAGAAATTAAATTTTGACAATATTTTCTATAGAAGTAAAATTTGGACAAATTTTTCTATAGAAATAAAATTTTGTCTAAAATTTCTATAGAAATAAAATTTTGACAAATTTTTCAAGAGAATTAAAATTTTGCCAAATTTTTCTATAGAAATTAAATTTTGACAAATTTTTGAAGAGAAATAAAATTTGACAAAATTTTTTATAGGAATAAAATTTTGACAAATTTTTCCATAAAAAAATCACAAAATTATCTATAAAAACAAAATTTTGGTAGATTATTTTTGGCTCGAGTGGCAACCATGATTATGAACCGATATTGACTAATTTTTGTGCCGATATGGACCAATTCAAACTTATATAATTAAGTTTGACAAAATTTTCTATAGAGATACATTTTTGATAAAAGTTTCTATAGAAATAACATTTTGACAACATTTTCTGTAGAAGTAAAATTTGGACAAATTTTTCTATAGATATAAAATTGTAACAAAATTTTCTATAGAAAAGAAATTTTGTCTAAATTTTCTATAGAAATACAATTTTGACAAAATTTTCTATAGAAATAAAATTTTGACAAAATTGTCTATATAAATAACATTTTGACAAAATTTTCTATAGAAATAAAATTTTGACAAATATTTCAAGAGAATTAAAATTTTGCCAAATTTTTCTATAGGAATAAAATTTGTCAAAAATTTTCCATAAAAATAAAATTTTAATAAAATTTTCTATAAAAACAAAATTTTGGTAGATTATTTTTGGCTCGAGTGACAACCATGATTATCAACCGATATGGATCAATTTTTGTGCCGATATGCACCAATTCAAACTTATGTAATTAAGTTTGACAAAATTTTCTATAGAAATAAAATTTTGACAAAATTTTCTATAGAAATAAAATTTTGACAAAATTTTCTATAGAAATAAAATTTTGACAAAATTTTCTATAGAAATAAAATTTTGACAAAATTTTCTATAGAAATAAAATTTTGACAAAATTTTCTATAGAAATAAAATTTTGACAAAATTTTCTATAGAAATAAAATTTTGACAAAATTTTCTATAGAAATAAAATTTTGACAAAATTTTCTATAAAAACAAAATTTTGGTAGATTATTTTTGGCTCGAGTGGCAACCATGATTATGAACCGATATGGACCAATTGTTGTGTGATTGGGGATCGGCTATATATAACTATAGACCTATATGGACCAATTTTGGCATGGTTATTAGCTGTTGTTAGAGACCATATACTTACGTATATGGTATATGGTCTCCAGCAACCAAGCAAAACTTGGTCCACATCGGTCAATAATTATATATAGCCCCCATATAAACCGGCCCCACGATTTGGCTTGGTCCACATCGGTCCATCATTATATATAGCCCCCATATAAACCGATCCCCCGATTTGGCTTGCGGAGCCTCTAAGAAACGAAAATTGCATCCGATCCAGCTGAAATTTGATACATGGTGTTGGTATATGTTCTCTAATGACCATGCAAAAATTGGTCCATATCGGTCCATAATTACATATAGCCCCCATATAAACCGATCCCCCGATTTGGCTTGCGGAGCCTCTAAGAGAAGCAAAATTCATCCGATCCGGTTGATATTTGAAATATGGTGTTAGAATGTGGTGTCTATAAGAAACACGCAAGTATTGGTCCATATCGGTCCATAATTATATATAGCCCCCATATAAACCGTTCCCCAGATTTGATCTCCAGAGACTCTTGGAGGAGCACAATTCATCCGATCCGGTAATATACATGCCTAAATTGGTCCATATCGGTCTATAGTTATATATAGCCGATCCCCAATCACACAAAAATTGGTCCATATCGGTTCATAATCATGGTTGCCACTCGAGCCAAAAATAATCTACCAAAATTTAGTTTTTATAGAAAATTTTGTCAAAATTTTATTTCAGTAGAAAATTTTTGTCAAAATTTTATTTCTAAAGAAAATTTTGTCAAAATTTTATTTCTATAGAAATTTTTTTCCAAATTTTACTTTTATAGAAAATGTTGTCAAAATTTTATTTTGTCAAAATTTTATTTCTATAGAAACTTTAAACTTAATTATAGACGTTTTTAATCGGCCTTTTTTAGTTTAATATATATCACGTATGGACTATGTGGTATATATTGCGGTGTTAGGAAGTTTTAAGATACCTTGCCATCGGCAAGTGTTTCCGCAACCCAAGTAAATCGATTGTGGATGACAGTCTTCAGTAGAAGTTTCTACGCAATCCATGGTGGAGGGTACATAAGCTTCGGCCTGGCCGAACTTACGGCCGTATATACTTTTTTCAAAATCGGTCGCTACATATATATGGGAGCTATATCTAAATCTGAACCGATTTTGATGATAATTTGTACATAGAGTCAGTCTTTTAGAAGATTAGAGTAAGCCAATTTTGAGTAGGATCGGTTGATAAATAAGGGAAAATCGGGCAATACATATATATGGGAGCTATAGCTAAATCTGAACCGATTTCGATGATTTTTTGCACATATAGTAAGAGCTATAGAAAACTAGATTTGACCAACTTGAAGTCAGATCGGTTGATAAATAAGTGACTTATGGCCAAATTTGGGAAAATCGGGGGATACATATATATGGGAGCTATAACTACATCTGAACCGATTTCGATGACATGTGGCGCACTTAAAGGGTAGTCAATTGGATTACTTTGTGGCAAATTTGACGCCGATCGGTTAGTAAATAAACGCAATCTGACCCCATTTATCGAAATAGGACGATACATATATATGGGAGCTATATCTAAATTTGATCCGATTTTTTCCAAATTTAATAGCGTTCGTCTCTGTACCAAAAAAAACCGCCACATACAAAATGTCATCAAAATCGGTTAATAATTGCGACCGGAATCCTGCGAACCATAAATACATGGACGGACGGACGGACACCAAGCGCTAGATCGAGTCAGGATTCTG
Source organism: Haematobia irritans (assembly GCF_050003625.1). Classification (NCBI taxonomy): domain Eukaryota; kingdom Metazoa; phylum Arthropoda; class Insecta; order Diptera; family Muscidae; genus Haematobia; species Haematobia irritans. The sequence goes on from NC_134401.1 coordinate 153,225,393, forward strand.
AGTCGATCGGTATATATTTTATGGGGTCTAAAATTAATATTTCTGGTAGGTACATTTTTTTGGCAGATCAAAGTTATTATACCCTGACCACTATGTGGTTTAGGATATAATTAATTGGATCAATTAATTTCGCTATTGAAATCAAAAATTATATTTTTTTTCTGTGAAAGAAATGTCAAACTTATTATACCTCCACTACCATTCTATGGTGGTGGGTATAAAAACAGGGAAAATAATTTATTAAAATTTAAAAGGGATTTTTATTGCATATTATTCCTTTTCTTATTAGATATCAATATGCAGTGGTTCCTCATTTAGATGTACACCAAATGTTGCCATTATTTGATTTTTTCCTATATATTTTCTTTTGAATGAGATGTGTAAAGGTTCCGCTCGGATTCATGAATAATATATTCTTCACTTGCAATGAACTGGAACCCACGTCCTATTTGAAATTAGTTTCCTATCTCACACATTCGTAAATGTGATTGATATGCTTGATTTGGATTTGTCTAAAAATGAAGAATATTTTTATTTCTATTGAAAAAATATCAAAAATATGAGTACATCCTTTTTATTTTGTTTTACCATCCATTCAAGCATGAGATTGAGTACAAGAAATATTTACTAATTCAAATTTATGCGAAGTGGATATGTGAATTAACATATGTCGAAAGAAAATCTACTGGATGAGGTTGTGGGTTTAGGAATCATTTAGGCAGTGGGTCTCAAGGGAAGTGTTAAGTGAAAAGTTGACAAACTTAGATACGAAGAGAATAAAAACAGAAAACCCTAGATGTGTTATATATGCGGTATAAAGCCATTCGTTCTACAGCACTTGATTTGAGCGATATCGATTGTGGTTTTGGAATCAAAAGGCTTTGTTTCTTGAAATACAATTTTTTTCTGGAGATAAAATTTTGAACTTTTAAAGGAGATGCTACAAACTGTAACCAAAAACAAGTATAAACGGCCGTAAGTTCGGCCAGGCCGAATCTTATGTACCCTCCACCATGGATTGCGTCAATCGAATTACTTGGGTTGTGGTATCTTAATTCGTTTTCTAAATTGTGTGTTAGTCCATACGTGGTATACATTAGACAAAAAAGTATGTGTAGGTAAGTCTACAAATAATTACGAATCGATATGGACTTTTGCACGGTACGTAGGGAGCCAGAATTGCAATATGGGGGTCGCTTATATGGGGGCTATATACAATTATTGATATGGACCAATTTTTGTGTGATTGGGGATCGATTAATTTGAGGGCTATATATAACTATAGACCGATATGCACCTAGTTAGGCATGGTTGTTAACGGCCATATACTAGCACAATGTACCAAATTTCAACTAACTCGGATGAAATTTGCTCCTCCAAGAAGCTTCAAAACCAAATCTCGGGATCGATTTATATGAGGGCTATATATGATTATGGACTGATATGGACCACTTTTGGCATGGTTGTTAAATATCATATACTACCACCACGTACAAAATTTCAACCAGATCGGATGAATTTTGCTTCTCCAAAAGGCACCGGAGGTCAAATCTGGGGATCGGTTTATATGGGTGCTATATATAATTATGGACTGATATGAACCAATTCCTGCATGGTTGTTGGATACTATATACTAACATCACGTACCAAATTTCAACCGAATCGGATGAAGTTTGCTCTTCCAAGGGGCTCCAGAGGTCAAATCTGGGGATCGGTTTATACGGGGGCTATATATAATTATGGACCGATTTCGACCAATTTTTGCATGGGAGTTTGAGGCCATATATTAACACCACGTACCAAATTTCAACTGAATCAGATGCATTTTGGTCTTCCAAGAGGCTCCGGAGGTCAAATCTGGGGATCGGTTTATATGGGGGCTATATATAATTATGGACCGATGTGGACCAATTTGTGCATGGTTGTTAGAGACCATATACTAACACCATGTATCAAATTTCAGCCGGATCGGATGAAATTTGCTTCTCTTAGAGGCCTCACAAGCCAAATCGGGGGATCGGTTTATATGGGGGCTATATATAGCTATGGACCGATGTGGACCAGTTTTTGCATGGTTGTTAGAGACCATATACTAACACCATGTACCAAATTTCAGCCGGATCGGATGAAATTTGCTTTTCTTAGAGGCCTCGCAATCCAAATCGGGGGATCGGTTTATATGGGGGCTATATATAATTATCGACCGATGTGTACCAATTTTTGCATGGTTGTTAGAGACCATATACTAACACCATGTACCAAATCTCAGTTGGATCGGATGAAATTTGCTTCTCTTAGAGGCCTCACAAGCCAAATCGGGGGATCGGTTTATATGGGGGCTATATATAGTTATGGACCGATGTGGACCAGTTTTTGCATGGTTGTTAGAGACCATATACTTACACCATGTACAAAATTTAAGCCGGATCGGATGAAATTTGCTTCTCTTAGAGGCCTCGCAAGCCAAATCGGGGGATCGGTTTATATGGGGGCTATATATAATAATGGACCGATGTGGACCAATTTTTGCATGGTTGTTAGAGACCATATACTAACACCATGTACCAAATTTCAGCCGGATCGGATGAAATTTGCTTCTCTTAGAGGCCTCGCAAGCCAAATTTGGGGGTCCGTTTATATGGGGGCTATACGTAAAAGTGGACCGATATGGCCCATTTGCAATACCATCCGACCTACATCAATAACAACTACTTGTGCCAAGTTTCAAGTCGATAGCTTGTTTCGTTCGGAAGTTAGCGTGATTTCAACAGACGGACGGACGGACGGACATGCTCAGATCGACTCAGAATTTCACCACGACCCAGAATATATATACTTTATGGGGTCTTAGAAAAATATTTCGATGTGTTACAAACGGAATGACAAAGTTAATATACCCCCCATCCTATGGTGGAGGGTATAAAAAATGTCTGAGTTATCCTATTTCCAAAGATTCTTTGCTTTTCTAGCACTGGCTGGAGGGTATTTTCATAGTCCTGGTGTGGCGGGGAAAATTACTTATTTTTATACATTTTCTGTCTACATCCCTTCGGGCGCCAGTCTCATCGAATCCAATGGCATCACTATCACTTTCGTAAATGGCATCACTATCACTTTCATAATACCAAATCTGAAAATAATGAATACCTTTAGAATTATTCAATGTTACAAATTATAATTGTAAATTTTATACTTCAACTATGTGTGGGATATTGACATGTCTTATCTATGTTCGATGCCAGGCATTGATTCTCTCAATGTTTTATGTATGAAGGAATAACAAAAATGCACATAGAAAAATATCTGGAGTACAATGTGAATGTAAAGCGCTATATATTTCATTTTTCAAAAAGAAAATGTTGGAAAAAAACATCGTCATTTGGAAACAGTTTAGATTTGTTCGAATTGTCTAGCTTTGGCTCGAATTATGGCCTTCAAATTAGAGATGTGCACGTGAGTAATATTTTGCTCACGCACACTCACGACTGAGTAATATTATTCACGCACGATATTTTTTGGTAGGACTCTCGCTCACGAAAAGAAAATTTGTACTCACGCACGAAAATCTTTTAAATGTCGAGACTCACGAAAAATATCGTGACTCACTAAAAACCTCGTGACTCACGAATAATTTAATGAGTGATTTACCTATAGAACCTGATTGAAAACATGAGTATGGTTAAAATCGAGTGCGTTATAAAACTCTTACCACCTAGGTTAGGTTAAGTTATGTGGCAGCCCGATGTATCAGGCTCACTTAGACTATTCAGTCCATTGTGATACCACAGTGGTGAACTTCTCTCTACCACCTAGGATATCACTAAAATTATAAATGAATTCAACTAGTACGCATTTTATGTTCGTAAGCGGGATTATTTTCGTGAGCGCGTTTTCCGAAATTCGTTACTCACGCACACTCATTAAGATATTATTTTCGTGACTCACGCTCATTTGGTTGGTTAAGCACGCTCACGCACACTCACGCCGTTGCCGTCAGCGTGACTCACGCATGAGAAAATTTTCGTGAGTCATGACAATTTCATGTCACGTGCACACCTCTACTTCAAATGGCTGACAAATTAATAACACGCTGCACGAAAGTGGCTTGAGATGATCAACACATTCGTATTTTTTTAGTGGCAATCTTACTCTCCCAAATGCCACAGGCTACAAAGGCCATCGAATTGAGGTCATGGTTGCCACTCGGCCCAAAAATAATGTACCAAATTTGAACAAAATTTTACTAAAAAATCTACCAATTTTAAAAAAAGCTTATTTTTAATTTTTTTAATTTTTTTAATTTAATTTTTTTTCTTCGGAAGAAATGTTTTATTATTTTACTTTAGAAGTTTATTTATTATATAGAAAATTTTGATATAGTTTTATTTCTATAGAAAATTTTGTCAAAATTTTATTTCTATAGAAAATTTTCTTAAAATTTTATTTTTATAGAAAATTTTCTTAAAATTTTAATTCTATAGAAAATTTTGTCAAAAACTTTATTTCTATAAAAAATTTTGTCAAAATCTTTATTTCTATAGAAAATTTTCTCAAATTTTTATTTCTATAGAAAATTTTCTCCAAATTTTTATTCCATAGAAAATGTTGTCAACATTTTATTTTATAGAAAATTTTGTCAAAATTGTATTTCTATAGAAAATTTTTTCAATATTTTATTTCTATAGAAAATTTTCTCAAAATTTTATTTCTATAGAAAATTTTGTCAAAATTTTATTTCTATAGAAAATTTTCTCCAAATTTTTATTCCATAGAAAATGTTGTCAACATTTTATTTCTATAGAAAATTTTGTAAAAATTGTATTTCTATAGAAAATTTTTTCAATATTTTATTTCTATGGAAAATTTTGTAAAAATTTTATTTCTATAGAAAATTTTGTCAAAATTGTATTTCTATAGAAAATTTTGTCAACATTGTATTTCTATAGAAAATTTTGTCAAAATTTTATTTCTATAGAAAATTTTGTCAAAATTTTATTTCTATAGAAAGATTTGTCAAAATTTTTTTTCTATAGGAAATTTTATCAACATTTTTTTCTATAGAAAATTTTGTCAAAATTTTATTTCTATAGAAAATTTTGTCAAAATTTTATTTCTATAGAAAATTTTGTAAAAATTTTACTTCTGTACAAAATTTTATTTCTATAGAAAATTTAGTCAAAATTTTATTTCTATAGAAAATTTAGTCAAAATTTTATTTCTATAGAAAATGTTGTCAAAATTTTATTTCTATAGAAAATTTTGTCAAAATTTTATTTCTATAGAAAATTTTGTCAAAAACTTTATTTCTATAGAAAATTTTGTCAAAATTGTATTTCTATAGAAAATTTTGTCAAAATTGTATTTATATAGGAAATTTTGTCAAAATTTTATTCCATAGCAAATGTTGTCAAAATTTTATTTCTATAAATAATTTTCTTAAAATTTTATTTCCATAGAAAATGTTGTCAACATTTTGTTTCCATAGAAAATGTTGTCAAAATTTTATTTCTATAGAAAATGTTGTCAAAATTTTATTTCTTTAGAAAATTTTGTCAAAATTTTATTTCTATAGAAAATTTTGTCAAAATTTTATTTCTTTAGAAAATTTTGTCAAAATTTTATTTTCTGCAGGAAATTTTCTCAAAATTTTTATTCCATAGAAAATGTTGTCAACATTTTATTTCTGTAGAACATTTTCCCAAAATTTTATTTCTATAGAAAATTTTCTTACAATTTTATTTACATAGAAAATGTTGTCATAATTTTATTTCTATAGAAAATTTTGTCAAAATTTTTTCTATAGGAGATTTCGTCAAAATTTTATTTCAATAGAAAATTTTATCAAAATTTTATTTCAATAGAAAATTTTGTCAAAATTTTATTTCTATAGAAAATATTGTCAAAATTTTATTTCTATAGAAAATTTTGTAAAATTGTATTTATATAGGAAATTTTGTCAAAATTTTATTCCATTGAAAACGTTTTCAAAATTTTATTTCTATACAAAATTTTGTCAAAATTTTATTTCTTTAGAAAATTTTGTCAAAATTTTATTTTCTGCAGGAAATTTTCTCAAAATTTTTATTCCATAGAAAATGTTGTCAACATTTTATTTCTGTAGAACATTTTCCAAAAATTTTATTTCTATAGAAAATTTTCTTACAATTTTATTTACATAGAAAATGTTGTCATCATTTTATTTCTATAGAAAATTTTGTCAAAATTTTTTCTATAGGAGATTTCGTCAAAATTTGATTTCAATAGAAAATTTTATCAAAATTTTATTTCAATAGAAAATTTTGTCAAAATTTTATTTCTATAGAAAATATTGTCAAAATTTTATTTCTATAGAAAATTTTGTAAAATTGTATTTATATAGGAAATTTTGTCAAAATTTTATTCCATTGAAAACGTTTTCAAAATTTTATTTCTATACAAAATTTTGTCAAAATTTTATTTTTATGAAAATTTTGTCAAAATTGTATTTCTATGAAAATTTTGTCAATATTTTATTTCTATAGCAAATTTTCTCAAAATTGTATTTCTATAGAAAATTTTGTCACAATTTTATTACTATAGAAAATTTTATCTCTATAGAAAATTTTGTCAATATTGTATTTCTATAGGAAATTTTGTCAAAATTTAATTTCTGTAGAAATTTTTGTCAAAATTGTATTTCTATAGGGAATTTTGTCAAAATTTTATTTCTGTAGAATTTTTTTTCAAAATTTTATTTTTATGAAAATTTGGTCAAAATTGTATTTCTATAGAAAATTTTGTCAAAATTGTATTTCTATAGAAAATTTTGTCAAAACTTTATTACTATAGAAATTTTCTCAAAATTTTTATTCCATAGAATATGTTGTCAAAATTGTATTTCTATTGATAATTTTTGTCAAAATTTTATTTCTATAGAAAATTTTGTTAAAATTGTATTTCTATAGAAAATTTTGTCAAAATTGTATTTCTATAGAAAATTTTGTCAAAATTTTATTTGTATAGAAAATTTTGTCAAAATTGTATTTCTATAGAAAATTTTGTCAAAATTGTATTTCTAAAGGAAATTTTGTCAAAATTTTATTTCTGTAGAAATTTTTTTTCCCAATTTTATTCCATAGAAAATGTTGTCAAAATTTTATTTCTATAGAAAATTTTATCAAAATTTTATTTCTATAGAACATTTTCTCAAAATTTTCTTTCTATGAAAGTTTTGTCAAAATTTTATTTCTGTAGAAAATTTTCCCAAAATTTTATTTCTATAGAGTTTTTTCTCAAAATTGTATTTCTATAGGAAATTTTTTCAAAAATTTATTTCTATAAAAAAATTGCTCAAGATTTTATTTATATGGAAAATTTAAGTAGCTTAAGTAGTGAACAAAATATTTATTGAAACGCTGGACGGTTCTAACGATGGACACCTTTGTGTTTCCTGCCAAATCAAAGCAATCACTCTATCACGCTAGAATTTCATCACGAATAATTTATTTCTAAATGCAATGCTCTTGTAAGCTAATAAACAATAAAATGAACTGTTTCTGAACTGGTTGGAAACGATAGCAACTTGAAGATGCTTGCATTACAAATCACCTTCCTATTTTTGTTATAGGTCTCATTCATGAAAATCGAAGAACTATAGTTGAACTTTTAATTATGTGGATAATATAAGATTTTCTACATCGGACCTCATTTTACCTTTTTCAAACTTTCGTATATTTGCCACAACCGTTTTTTAGGGTGTACGCAACTACACCATTAACACAGACAATTCATGATTCCTCAAAATTCAACCATGAATTTAACCCCATCATGGTGGTTATTAACATATGCAAAAAAAGAAAAAAAAAAACACAAATACTTGGAAATATTCTTCCATAAACATATTCTTGTTATTTTATATTCGAAAAGAACTCATAAGCGAGGAGATGTCTGTATTTCTTTGGATTTTTATTTTCTTTAAATTCCCCCTCTGCCTCATCTACTAAGAATATTCATTCATCGGTAAATGGTTGAATGAATTCAACCGCACAATATTTATTTGGTTACATTTATTTTCCTTTATTTAAAATCTGAGGTTCCTTCAATGGATGGGTAAACCACCATATGGGAGGTATATTCGAAGAATCCTCAGATTTTTATATGATTTGTGATTCATCATGATATGGATGGAATAACGTTTAAAAGGAGTATGAAAGAAAGAATTGCACGAGCATAAGTAGAAATAAATTTATTATTTTATTCCAATAGCAGATAAGGAAAAACCCTCGTAGGTGCTAAGAATACAAGGGTTGTTTTTTAGATATTTCGGAATTGGGAAACCCTAGTGGTGCAATCTGCCAACTGACAGATTTGAGGTTATATGTACTTTCAAACATTTTGACATACGAGTGCTACTTGTGTTGTTTCCAGCTCCGTAAAAGGTCAATTTCGCCCATAAAATTGAATTAAATCGTGAAATTTTTCGGCCAATGTTTTTTTTACAACTTCAGATTAACTTAACAACAGTACATCGATGAACTTAATTCAGTAGAGTTTTTTTTTAAAATTTCACTTCAATGGCAAATTTTCTCAAATTTTTATTTCTATAGAAAAGTTTTGTCAAAATTTTATTTCTATAGAAAATTTTGTCAAAATTTTATTTCTATAGAAAAATTTGTCAAAGTTCTATTTCTATAGAAAATTTTGTCAAAATTTTGTTTCTATAGATAATTTTGTCAAAGTCTTACTTTTATAGAAAATTTTGTTAAAATTTTATTTCTATAGAAAATTTTGTCAAACATATATTTCTATAGAAAATTTTGTCAAAATTTTATTTCTATAGAAAATTTTGTCAAAATTTTAGTTCTATAGTAAATTTTGTCAACATTTTATTTGTATAGAAAATTTTGTTAAAATATTATTTCTATAGAAAATTTTGTCAAAATTTTGTTCCTATAGATAATTTTGTCAAAGTTTTACTTTTATAGAAAATTTGTGAAAATTTTATTTCTATAGAAAATTTTGTCAAAATTTTATTTCTATAGAAAATTTTGTCAAAATTTTATTTCTATAGAGAATTTGTCAAAATTTATTTCTGTAGAAAAATTTGTCCAAATTTTATTTCTGTAGAAAAATTTGGCAAAATTTTATTTCAATAGAACATTTTGTCAAAATTTTACTTCTAGGGAAACGTTTTCTCAAAATTTTATTTCTATAGAAAATTTTGTCAAAATTTTATTTTTATAGAAAATTATGTCAAAATTTTATTTCTATAGAAAATTTTTTCCAAAATTTTAATTCTATAGAAAAATTTTCCAAAATTTTATTTCTATAGAGAATTTTGTCAAAATTTTTTTGTCAAAATTGTATTTCTATAGAAAATTTTTGTCAACATTTTATTTCTATAGAAAATTTTGTCAACATTTTATTTCTATAGAAAATTTTGTCAACATTTGATTTCTATAGAAAATTTTGTCAAAATTTTATTTCTATAGAAAATTTTTTCAAATTTATATTTCTATAGAAAATTTTGTGAAAATTTTATTTCTATAAAAAATTTTGTCAAAGTTTTACTTCTATAGAAAATTTTGTCAATTTTTTTTTTCAAATTTTCTTAAATTTTTATTTTTATATAAATTTTTTGTCAAAATTTTATTTCTATAGAAAATTTTGTTAAAATTTTATTTCTATAGAAAAATTTGTCAAAGTTTTATTTCTATAGAAAATTTTGTCAAAATTTTGTTTCTATAGATAATTTTGTCAAAGTCTTACTTTTATAAAAAAATTTTGTTAAAATTTTATTTCTATAGAAAATTTTGTCAAACATTTATTTCTATAGAAAATTTTGTCAAAATTTTAGTTCTATAGAAAATTTTGTCAACATTTTATTTGTATAGAAAATTTTGTTAAAATATTATTTCTATAGAAAATTTTGTCAAAATTTTGTTCCTATAGATAATTTTGTCAAAGTTTTACTTTTATAAAAAATTTGTGAAAATTTTATTTCTATAGAAAATTTTGTCAAAATTTTATTTCTATAGAAAATTTTGTCAAAATTTTATTTCTATAGAAAATTTTGTCAAAATTTTATTTCTATAGAAAATTTTGTCAAAATTTTATTTCTATAGAGAATTTGTCAAAATTTATTTCTGTAGAAAAATTTGTCAACATTTTATTTCTGTAGAAAAATTTGGCAAAATTTTATTTCAATAGAAAATTTTGTCAAAATTTTACTTCTATGGAAACGTTTTCTCAAAATTTTATTTCTATAGAAAATTTTGTCAAAATTTTATTTTTATAGAAAATTATGTCAAAATTTTATTTCTATAGAAAATTTTTCCAAAATTTTATTTCTATAGAGAATTTTGTCAAAATTTTATTTCTATAGAAATTTTTTTGTCAAAATTGTATTTCTATAGAAAATTTTTGTCAACATTTTATTTCTATAGAAAATTTTGTCAAAATTTTATTTCTATAGAAAATTTTGTCAACATTTGATTTCTATAGAAAATTTTGTCAAAATTTTATTTCTATAGAAAATTTTTTCAAAATTTTACTTCTATTGAAAATGTTTTCTCAAAATTTGGCTTCTAAAAAAAATTTTGTCAAAGTTGTATTTCTATAGAAAATTTTGTCAAAATTTTACCTCTATAGAACATTTTTTCAAAGTTTTACTTCTATAGAAAATTTTGTCAAAATTTTATTTCTATGGAAAATTTTGTCAACATTTTATTTCTATAGAAAATTTTTGTCAAAATTGTATATCTATAGAAAATTTTGTAAAAATTTTATTTCTATAAAAAATGTTTATCTAAATTTTATTTCTATAGCAAAACTGTCAAAATTTTATTTCTGTAAAAAATTTTGTCAACATTTTATTTCTGTAGAAAAATTTTTCAAAATTTTTTTTTGTAGAAAATTTTGTCAAAATTATATTTCTATAAAAAATTTTGTCAAAATTTTATTTCTATAGAAAATTTTTGTCAAAATTTTATTTCTATAGCAAAATTTGTCAAAATTTTATTTCTCTAGCAAAATTTGTCAAAATTTTATTTTTGTAGAAAATTTTGTCAGAATAATATTTCTATAGAAAATTTTGTCAAAATTTTATTTCTATAGAAAATGTTGTAAAAATATCTATAGAAAATTTTGTCAAAATTTTATTTTTATAGAAATTTTTTGTCAAAATTGTATTTCTATAGAAAATTTTTGTCAACCTTTTGTGTCTATAGAAAATTTTGTCAAAATTTTATTTCTATAGAAAATTTTGTCAAAATTTTATTTTTATAGAAAATTTTATCGAAATATTATTTCTATAGAAAATTTTTGTCAAAATTTTATTTCTACAGAAAATTTTGTCAAAATTTTATTTCTATAGAAATTTTTTGTCAAAATTTTATTTCTATAGACATTTTTTTCAAATTTTTATTTCTATAGAAAATTTTATATCTATAAAAAACATTATATCTATAAAAAAAAAAAACATTTATATCTATTTTTCATCATTTTATTTCTGTAGAAAATTTTGTCAAAATTTTATTTCTATTGAAAATGTTAATTCTTTTTTGACGCCTGCTGGAGTCTGTCGCCGAAATGTTTGTCTGTCAATTTTTAGGATATTTTCCCCGATAATAACAGCGAGTTTTCGTGGCCAATCGAAGGTTAAAATCTTCAGCTGACCTCTGTGGAAGTGCCGTCTTTTTGTTGGCGAAAATTTGATTTAATGCACATAAAATGCAATTAAATCATGAAAATTTTCGTGCGATTTGTTGTTAAAACTTCAAATTAATTCAAGATGAAGTTAATTTACTTTTTGGCAATGAAGCTCTATGAAGGACCAAAGCTTATCGATGGTATGGTGAATTTAACCGATGTCGTGATTCACACCCAGACAAATTTCGTCCGAAATCAATTGTTGTTTAGGAACCATTGATGCTGTTCGCCAACTGATTGCACGATAGTCATGTGACCTATCGTTAGATTGAGAAAACCTTAGGCATTAGTGGGACCAGCATACATTCTATACAAAGCACAACTGCGACCTCATTCAGCCAATTCTGAGTGGTAAAAAAAACATTTTTTTGCCAGTTGTCTTCCAAGATATCGGTATACCAACTGCCGAAGACGGCACACTATTCACCCCGACAATGTGAGATTTCACACATCGGCTTAAAAAATTGCATTTTTCGGAACTCAAAACATAGAATTAATGGGTTATCCGCTGTATAGTGCTGACATGCAACGAATGACTTCCGTTTATACCCGTACACAAAAAAAAAGAATCTGATTCAATCACGAAATTAATTGATGCAATTAATTTTTTAATTGAAACGTCTTCAATCACAGAATTAATTATAATTATAGTATGAATTAAAATATTAATTAAAATTCAATTAAAAAATTAATTGATTCTATTAATTTTTGTGATTGATTTTTGTTTCAATTAAAAAAAATTGTTTAATCAATTAAATTTTTAATTGAATATTTTTTAAAACACTATTGAAATTTTAATTGGAAATATTTTCGTGAAATTTCTTTCTGTGTTAATAAAAAATAATATGAGAGGTGAGCGTTTTTCGACACCATAAAAAGCGGTTGATAATTTCAGAATGCTTGTTTTGGAGATACCTCAAGCAGAGTGGTAAAAGTGCTTCGATTATTGGTTCAAAGGCCTGCAATTCTATATAGATCTTAAAAAAAAAAACAAGTATATACGGCCGTAAGTTCGGCCAGGCCGAAGCTTATGTACCCTCCACCATGGATTGCGTAGAAACTTCTACTGAAGCCGATGGCAAGGCATCTTAAAACTTCCTAACACCGTAATATATACCACATAGTCCATACGTGGTATATATTAAACTAAAAAGGCCGATTAAATACGTATATAATTAAGTTTAAAGTTTCTATAGAAATAAAATTTTGACAAAATAAAATTTTGACAACATTTTCTATAAAAGTAAAATTTTGACAAAATTTTCTATAGAAATAAAATTTGGAAAAAATTTTATAGAAATAAAATGTTGACAAAATTTTTTATAGAAATAAAATTTTGACAAAATTTTCTATAGAAATAAAATTTTGTCAAAATTTTCTACAGAAATAAAATTTTGGCGAAATTTACTATAGAAATAAAATTTTAACAATATTTTCTATAGAAATAAAATTTTGACAATGTTTTCTATAAAAATAAAATTTTGGTAGATTATTTTTGGATCGAGTGGCAACCATGATTATGAACCGATATGGACCAATTTATGTGTTATTGGGGATCGGCTATATATAACTATAGACTGATATGGACCAATTTTGGCATGGTTATTAGCGACCTTATACTAACACCACGTTGTAAATTTCAACTGGACGGGTGAATTTAGCTCCTCCAAGAGGCTCCGGAGATCAAATCTGGGGAACGGTTTATATGGGGGCTATATATAATTATGGACCGATATGGACCAATTCTTGCGTGTTTGTTAGAGACCACATTCTAACACCATGTTCCAAATTTCAAACGGATCGGATGAATTTTGCTCCTCCAAGAGGCTCCGGAGTACAAATCTGGGGATAGATTTATATGGGGGCTATATATAATTATGGACCGATATGGACCAATTCTTGCATGGTTGTTAGAGACCATATACTAACACCACGTACCAAATTTCAAACGGATCGGATGAATTTTGCTCCTCTAAGAGGCTCCGGAGGTCAAATCTGGGGATCGGCTTATATGGGGGCTATATATAATTATGGACCGATGTGGACCAAATTTTGCATGGTTGTTAGAGACCATATACTAACACCATGTACCAAATTTCAGGCTGATCGGATGAAATTTGCTTCTTGTAGAGCAATCGCAAGCCAAATTTGGGGGTCCGTTTATATGGGGGCTATACGTAAAAGTGGACCGATATGGCCCATTTGCAATACCATCCGACCTACATCAATGACAACTATTTGTGCCAAGTTTCAAGTCGATAGCTTGTTTCGTTCGGAAGTTAGCGTGATTTCAACAGACGGACGGACGGACGGACGGACGGACATGCTCAGATCGACTCAGAATTTCACCACGACCCAGAATATACATACTTTATGGGGTCTTAGAGCAATATTTCGATGTGTTACAAACGGAATGACAAAGTTAATATACCCCCATCCTATGGTGGAGGGTACAAAAACAAGTATATACGGCCGTAAGTTCGGCCAGGCCGAATCTTATGTACCCTCCACCATGGATTGCGTAGAAACTTCTACAATAGACTGTCATCCACAATCGAATTAATTGGGTTGTGGTATCTTAAAACTTCTTAACATCGTTTTCTAAATTGTGAGTTAGTCCATACATGGATATTAGACAAAAAAGTTACTTCTACAAATAATTACGAATCGATATGGACTTTTGCACGGTACGTAGAGAGCCAGAATTGAAATATGGGGGTCGCTTATATGTGGGCTATATACAATTATGAACTTGATATGGACCAATTTTTGTGTGATTGGGGATCTATTTATCTGAGGGCTATATATAACTATAGACCGATATGGACCTAGTTAGGCATGGTTGTTAACGGCCATATACTAGCACAATGTACCAAATTTCAACTGACTCGAATGAAATTTGCTCCTTCAAGAGGCTCCAAAACCAAATCTCGGGATCGGTTTATATGGGGGCTATATATGATTATGGACTGATATGGAGCACTTTTGGCATGGTTGTTAAATATCATATACTACCACCACGTACCAAATTTCAACCAGATCGGATGAATTTTGCTTCTCCAAAAGGCACCGGAGGTCAAATCTGGGGATCGGTTTATATGGGGCCTATATATAATTATGAACCGGTTTAGATCAATTTTTGCATGGGTGTTTGAGGCCATATATTAAAACCACGTACCAAATTTTAACTGATTCAGATAAATTTTGGTCTTCCAAGAGCGTCCGGAGGTCAAATCTGGTGATCGGTTTATATGGGGGCTATATATAATTATGGACCGATGTGGACCAATTTTTGCATGGTCGTTAGAGACCATATACCAACACCATGTACCAAATTTCAGTCGGATCGTATGAAATTTGCTTCTCTTACAGGCTCGGCAAGCCAAATCGTGGAATCGGTTTATATGGGGGCTATATATAATTATGGACCGATGTAGACCAATTTTTGCGTGAATGTTAGAGACCATATACTAACACCATGTACCAATTTTCAGCCGGATCGGATGAAATTTGCTTCTCTTAGACGATCGGCAAGGCAAATTTAGGGGTCTGTTTATATGGAGGCTATACGTAAAAGTGGACCGATATGGCCCATTTGCAATACTATCCGACCTACATCAATAACAACTACTTGTGCCAAGTTTCAAGTCGATAGCTTTTTTCGTTCGGAAGTTAGCGTAATTGCAACAGACGGACGGACTCTCCACTATGGTGGAGGGTATAAAAAACAACAATAAAGCGATTTCGATGATTAATATTTGTTTTGTTCTCTAATCCCGAAATATAAAATGCAAGCCTACTTTGTGTCCTATATTTAAATGTGATAAAATTAATTAAATAAAATTCTTTTAATTTTACCACAAATTATCGAAAGCATAGATTTCTTAAAGTCATGGCATAGTTTTCTACATTTAAAAACTGAATTAATTTTCTCAATGTTTCCCATATTTGTCCATAGCATATCGATGATAATTAATCCGTTTTACATGATGTGGTGGTGTAGGGAACATTTCGTATTATGTCATCTATTCTTTGGTAAGATTCGTTTAACCATCTTTCCCTTGAGGGGTGGCCAAACAGCATTCATAGTGGCTTAAATTCATGCACTTCATCAAGAGTTGGTGTTAGGGCTAACGGAAACAGGGAAATGACAGAGGAAACGGAAACGACAAGTGAAACGGAAACTCAAGGTATGACCAACATAATTTAAACCAGGTGTATTTACATTGTCACCATCATCATCATCACCGTCATCATCGTCAGCAGCAGCAGCAGTAGCATCCTAAGGGAGGATGTTGCATGATACTAATTAAATTATGATAATACTTTTAGTAGCCATCACTCGTTCGTTAGCTTATTCTTCCCTCTTCCTTCATTTGTCGTTATTCCCTATGGCTAAATATTGGCACATTGCAATTGAGCATGAAATCGGCATGGGTATTGCAGGTAGACAGAGAGAGAGAGAGAGAGAGAGAGAGAGCGGGAGGGGAAGAGACATTGACAAAACGCCTTGGTGAATTTGTTATGGATATCTTTCGTAGATATCCATTTACACTTTCAAAGAAATGTATTTGCTTGGATTTTTACCCTTCTGGTGTATCAATTAGCCCTGCTCTAATTTCATGTCCTGTACACATTTACATAATGGCATTAACAGCAATCCTAATTAGAGGCAACAACACACTTACACTGACATACGACGACGACTGTCATCTCTAACGGCAAAAGATCATTAATGGAGATGTGCATGATGATAGCACATGATTATGTTTATTTTATCGGATTTGAATTTTCAATTTAGTTCAAAGTTCTAGATGATGTTCGGGCAATAGGCAAATGTTGTGATAGTACTATATACTAACTGTCCATTAAATGGAATTATTCTTATGAAAGGTGAATCTAACAAACTTATCAGTGTTTGCATATTTAAATTGTCATTTAAAATTAGATATTTTAGTCGGAACACATTGTAATTAAGACACCTTCTTCGTAGACGAGCCTGAATAATGACGAACATTAAAGTTATCAAAAAAAAAAAAAAAGAATAAAAAAAAACAAACAAAAGTGAAAATAATAATGGTGGTTAAATTGTAAGGGCCGATGTTGAATGTGAACCACACGTAAACGCCAAGTTTTTTTTCCGAATTTTATTTGACATTTCTCTATTTCAGACTTACTCAATTTGAACCATGGAGAGATACACAATCCAACAACGTGTTAAATGGTTCCAAGAAATGGCAACAGTGGATGATCAATTTTCGGAGAAAATCATCTTCAGTGATGAGGTACATTTTCACCTCAGTGGATTCGTCAATAAACAGAATTACCGCATTTGGGCGAATGAGAATCCAAAAGTGATTGTCGAAAAACCAATGCACCCACAAAGAGTGCCTGTTTGGTGCGGTTTATGGGCTGGCGGCATCATCGGGCCGTAGTTTTTCCAAAATGCGGCCGGTCAGGCAGTTACTGTGAATGGTGTTCACTATCGTGAGATGATAACGAAATATTTATGGCCCGAATTGGAAGATATGGATGTGGACGATATGTGGTTTCAGCAGGACAGTGCCACTTGCCACACAGCTAACGAAACAATGGCTCTTTTGCGCAACAAATTCAATGGCCGTGTTATCTCACGTAATGGCGATGTCAATTGGCCGCCAAGATCATGTGATTTGACACCGTTGGACTTTTTTCTTTGAGGTTATTCGAAAGAAAAGGTGTACGTCGATAAGCCAGCAACAATTCAAGAGCTAAAGGATGAGATAATTCGGCACATTATCGGCATAGAAGCTCCATTATGCCTCAGCGTCATCGAAAATTTGAACCATCGGATGAAGGTGTACCACCGAGGTCGCGTCACCCATTTGGCCGATATTTTGTTCCATACATAATTGAGTAATACCAATATATCATCTTCTTCTATCTTCTATATATATAAAATTCAATCTATGTTTGTTATACCCTCCACCATAGGATGGGGGTATATTAACTTTGTCATTCCGTTTGTAACACATCGAAATATTGCTCTAAGACCCCATAAAGTATATATATTCTGGGTCGTGGTGAAATTCTGAGTCGATCTAAGCATGTCCGTCCGTCTGTCCGTCTGTCCGTCCGTCTGTGGAAATCACGCTAACTTCCGAACCAAACTAGCTATCGACTTGAAACTTGGCACAAGTAGTTGTTATTGATGTAGGTCGGATGGTATTGAAAATGGGCCATATCGGCCCACGTTTACGTATAGCCCCCATATAAACCGATCCCCAAATTTGGCTTGCGGAGCCTTCCGGAGCAGCAAAATTCATCCGATCCGGTTGAAATTTGGTACCTGATGTTAGTATACGGTCTCTAACAACCATGCAAAAATTGGTCCATATCGGTCCATAATTATATATAGCCCCCATATAAACCGATCCCCAGATTTGACCTCCGGAGCCTCTTGGAGGGGCAAAATTCATCCGATCCGGTTGAAATTTGGTACCTGATGTTAGTATACGGTCTCTAACAACCATGCAAAAATTGGTCCATATCGGTCCATAAATATATATAGCTCCCATATAAACCGATCCCCAGATTTGACCTCCGGAGCCTCTTGGAGGAGCAAACTTCATCCTACCCGATTGAAATTTGGTACGTGGTGTTAGTATATGGTCTCTAACAACTATGCAAAAACTGGTCCATATCGGTCCATAATTATATATAGCTCCCATATAAACCGATCCCCAGATTTGACTTCCGGAGCCTCTTGGTGGGGCAAAATTCATCCGATCCGTTTGAAATTGGGTACCTGATGTTCGTATACGGTCTCTAACAAGCATGCAAAAATTGGTCCATATCGGTCCATAATTATATATAGCCCCCATATAAACCGATCCCCAGATTTGACCTCCGGAGCCTCTTGGAGGGGCAAAATTCATCCGATCCGGTTGAAATTTGGTACCTGATGTTAGTATACGGTCTCTAACAACCATGCAAAAATTTGTCCATATCGGTCCATAATTATATATAGCTCCCATATAAACCGATCCCCAGATTTGACCTCCGGAGCCTCTTGGAGGAGCAAAAGTCATCCGATGCGGTTGAAATTTGGTACATTTCGTTAGTATATGGCCTCTAACAGCCATGTAAAAATGGTCAAATTTTATTACTATAGAAAGTTTTGTCAAAATTTCATTTCTATAGAAAGTTTTGTAAAAAGTTTATTTCTATAGCAATGTTTGTCAACATTTTATTTCCATAGAAAATTTTGTCAAAATTTTATTTCTATAGAAAATTTTGTAAAAAATTTATTTCTGTAGAAAATTTTGTCAACATTTTATTTCTATAGAAAATTTTGTCAAAATTTTATTGCTATAGAAAATTTTGTCAACATTTTACTTCCATAGAAAATTTTGTCAACATTTTATTTCTATAAAAAATTTTGTCAACATTTTATTTCTATAGAAAATTTTGTCAAAATTTTATTTCTATAGAAAATTTTGTCAAACTGAATTATATACGTATTTAATCGGCCTTTTTTTTTTGTTTAATATATACCCCTTATGGACTAACTTACAATTTAAAAGACAGTGTTAAAAGTTTTACGATACCTTGCCATCGGCAAGTGTTATCGCAACCCAAGTAATTCGATTGTGGATGACAGCCTTTAGTAGAAGTTCCTACGCAATCCATGGTGGAGGGTACATAAGATTCGGCCTGGCCGAACTTACGGCCGTATATACTTGTTTATTTGTTTGTATGTTCCGAGTTGGCTCCGAAACGGCTGAACCGATTTACTTGAAACTTTCAGAGATCGTAGGGGGCGTCCGTGTGGTGAAAATAGGGTACCTCATTTTTTGACACCTGGCCGCGGAGGGGGACCTCCCCTTTGTCGGACTTTATGAAAATTGGACCAAAGTTGACCAATTTGCTTGAAATTTTCATTGAAGGTTGGGGTTGGCATCTACACAAAGATCCGCTACTTTATATTTCGATATTTTGTGGCGGAGGGGGACCTCCCCTTTGTTCGACTTTTTTTTAAGTACAGTGAAAAAACTAAAATTCTCTAAATTATCTGAGATTTACAGAGAACATGCAGTGAGGTTATAGAATTAATATGGGGTGCTTGATGATTTCATATATGGACGGGGAGGGGACCTCCCCCTTGCCCTACTTTTTGAAACTTGGAACAAAATTATGTGATTTGCTTGAAATTTTCATTGAATGTTGGGGTTGGCATCTAGACAAAAATCCGCTACATTATTTTCGATATTTGGTCGGGGAGGGGGACCACCCCTTTGTCCGACTTTTTTTTTAAGGTACAGTGAAAACAAAATTAAACTCCCCCGACTGAAATTTTACGGAAAAAATGGGTGAGATTATGAAATTTATACAGGTTCCTGATTTTTTAATAAAAATAAAAGGGCATAGGGAGACATCCACTTCTCTTAAGTACATACAGAGAAACAATTAAACTTTACCGAGTTACTTGAAATTTACAGAGGATTGGGGAGAGGTTACGATATTAATAGTTGATACCTGATTTTGCGATATTTGGACGGAAGAGAGGCCGCCCTTTAGGCTTATAATTTGCTTGACATTTTCTGAGATACGCTACATCACTTTTCGATATTTGATCGGGGAGGAGGTCCTCCTCTAAAACTGCAAAAAAATTTTTAAGTTTTCTTGAAATTTGCAAAGGCAATGGGGGAAGGTTATGAACGAAGAGGCAACCTTCCTTGCCCCACACTTAAAGGAAAGTTTCAAGAATTTTCAGGGAAGGTTAGGGGTGCTATTCACTATGGTGTTAGTCGATATTGTATCGGGGAAAGTGACGTCCCTTTAAAAAAATGGAGCAAAATTTAAACATCTCCGATCTACTTGAAATTTACAGGGAACGCGGGAGGAGGTGATTAAATTAATACATGATTTTTAAATTGGTATATGATTTTTCGATATCTGGTTGGGGAAGGGGAAAATTGAAATAAACTTTGTCGATTTACTTCGATAGAATTTATAGGGACCATTGAGTAGTTGTGAAATTAATATAGGGTACGTGATAGTCCGATATCAGGTCGGAGTGGAGCAAGGTGGCAGAGGGTTCCCTTTTGTTCGTTTTTTTTTCTTAAATTGAAAGTAGAGGGTTATCCATAAATGGGAATTCGGTACATAATTTTATGTATTTTGCACAGGCTTCTGCCAAATCTTTTCGAATTTGTTTTCAGCACGAAGGATATAGTTGACTAAGTTAACGCAAAATATTCCACCAAATATGCTTCGGAAGGCGCAGAGAAGCGGGCCGGGTTACGCTAGTAATAAAATAAAATTACAATAATTTCCTAAATAGTTTGTGTTTTATTCAAAATCAACATCGGCCCTTGAAATTTTAACCACCCTTTATAATTATGGACCGATATGGACCAATTCTGGCATGGTTGTTAGAGACCCTATGCTAACATCACGTACCAAATTTCAACCGGATCGGATGAATTTTTCTCCTCTAAGAGGCTCCGGAGTTCAAATCTGGGGATCGCTTTATATAGTGGCTATATATAATTATGGACCGATGTGGACTAATTTTTGCATGGTTGTTAGAGACCATATACTAACACCAGGTACCAAATTTCAGCCAGATCGGATAAAATTTGCTTCTCTTAGAGGCTCCGCAAGCCAAATCGGGGGATCGGTTTATATGGGGGCTATATATAATTATGGACTGATATGGACCAATTTGAGCATGGTTGTTAGAGACCATATACGAATACCATGTACCAAATTTCAGCCGGATTGGATGATATTTGCTTCTCTTAGAGGCTCCGCAAGCCAAATCGTGGGACCGGTTTATATGGGGGCTATATATAATTATTGACCGATGTGGACCAATTTGTGCATGTCTGTTAGAAATCATATGCTGACACCATGTACCAAATTTCAGCGGGATCGGATGAAATTTGCTTCTCTTAGAGCAATCGCAAGCCAAATTTGGAGGTCCGTTTATATGGGGGCTATACGTAAAATGGACCGATATGGCCCGTTTGCAATACCATCCGACCTACAGCAATAACAACTACTTGTTCCAAATTCCAAGTCGATAGCTTGTTTCGTTCGGAAGTTTGCGTGATTTCAACAGACGGACGGACGGAAGGACATGCTCAGATCGATTCAGAATTTCACCACGACCCAGAATATATATACTTTATGGCGTCTTAGAGCAATATTTCGCTGTGTTACAAACGGAATTACAAACTTAATATACCCCCATCCTATGGTGGAGGGTATAAAAATAATATTGAAATAAAATTTTGACAAACTTTTCTATAGAAATAAAATTTTAACAAATTTTTCTATGGAAATAAAATTTTGACAAACTTTTCTATAGAAATAAAATTTTAACAACATTTTCTATAGATATAAAATTTTTAGAAAATTTTCTATAGAAATAAAATTTTTAGAAAATTTTCTATAGAAATAAAATTTTGACAAAAATTCCATAGAAATAAAATTTTGACAATATTTTCTATAGAAATAAAACTTTGCCAAAATTATCTATAGAATTAAAATTTTGACAAAAGTTTTCTATAAAAATAAAATTTTGACAAAATTATCTATAGAAATATAAATTTGAGAAAAAATTTATAGTTTGGCAAATTAAAATTTTGACAAAATTTTCTATAGAAAAAAATTTTGCCAAATTGTCTATAGAAATAAACTTTTGACAAAATTCCCTATAGGAATAAAACTTTTTAACAAATTTTGCTATAGAAATAAAATATTGGAAAAATTTTCTAGGGAAATATAATTTTGACAAAAAATGTTTTTCAAATTTATTTGGGCAAAGCCCTATAGACTGCAAGATGGTTGGATGGACGCACGTTTCGGAATTACCACATTCCTCATCAGCATCGTCTACTTGTAGCAAAACTATCAACCAATTATCAGAATAAATTCAGGCAGTTCACTAAACCCAAAAGTAAAGCACACTTGAACCTTCCGAAAAAAGGTTTTACATGCCGAAATAAATTCGTACAAACATATCATAGAGTTTTGACAACAATTTAAAAAATAAAATACAATTTTGACAAATTTTTCTATAGAAAAATGTTATGGCAAAATTTTCTATTGGAATAAAATTTTGACTAAAATTTTCTAAAGAAATAAAAATTTGACAAAATTTTCTATAGAAATAAAATTTGGACAAAAATTTCTATAGAAATAAAATTTTGACAAAGTTTCCTATAGAAATAAAATTTTGATAAAATTTTCTATAGAAATAAAATTTTGATAAAATTTTATTTCTATAGAAATAAAATTTGGACTTAAATTTCTATAGAAATAAAATTTGGACAAAAATTTCTATAGAAATAAAATTTGGACAAAAATTTCTATAGAAATAAAATTTTGATACAATTTTCTATAGAAATAAAATTTTGATAAAATTTTTTATAGAAATAAAATTTGGAATAAATTTTTCTATAGAAATAAAATGTTGACAAAATTTTCGATAGAAAAATATGTTATGGCAAAATTTTCTATAGAAATAACATTTTGACTAAAATTTTCTATAGAAATAAAATTTTGACAAAATTTCCTATAGAAATAAAATTTTTAAAAAATTTTCTATAGAAATAAAATTTTGACAAAAATTTCTATAGAAATTAAATTTTGCCAAATTTTCTACAGAAATAAAGTTTCGATTAAAGTTACTATAGATATAAAATTTTGATAAACTTTTCTATAGAAATCAAATGTTGCCAAAATTTCTTTAGAAATAAAATGTTGACAAAATTTTCTATAGAAATAAAATTTTGACCAAATTTTCTGTAGAAATAAAACTTTTGCAAAATTTTCTATAGAAATAAAATTTTGACAAAATTTTCTATAGAAATAAAATTTTAACAAGATTTTCTATAGAAATAAAATTTGACAAAATTTGCCATAGAAATCAAATATTGACAAAATTTAGAAATTTCAGCTTAAGCTGAAATAAAAAAATAAAATAAAAAAAAATAAATAAAAACAACAATGCTTAAAGAACCAAACCAACAATAACAAAACGAAATAAAATTTTGACAAAATTTTCTAAAGGAATAAAATTTTGACAAAATTTTCTAAAGAAATAAAATATTGACAAACTATTCTATAAAAAAATTGACAAATTTTTCTATAGAAATAATTTTCACAAAATTTTCTATAGAAATAACATTTTGGCAAAATTTTCTATAGAAATAAAATTTTGACAAAATTTTCTATAAAAAATAAAATGTTGACAAAATTTTCTATAGAAATAAAGTTTTGACAAAATTTTCTATAGAAATAAAGTTTTGACAAAATTTTCTAAGGAATTAAAATTTTGACAAATTTTTCGATAGAAATAAAGTTATGGCAAAATTTTCTATAGAAATAAAATTTTGACGAAAATTTTCTATAGAAATAAAATTTTGACGAAAATTTTGAATAGAAATAAAAATTTGACAAAATTTTCTATAGAAATAAAATTTTGACGAAAATTTTCTATAGAAATAAAAATTTGACAAAATTTTCTATAGAAATAAAATTTTCACAAAATCTCCTATAGAAATACAATTTTGACAAGATTTGCTATAGAAATAAAATTTTGACAAAATTTTCTATAGAAATAAAATTTTGACGAAAATTTTCTATAGAAATAAAATTTTGACAAAATTTTCTATGGAAATAAAATTTTGACAAAATCTCCTATAGAAATAGAATTTTGACAAGATTTTCTATAGAAATAAAATTTTGACAAAATTTTCTATAGAAATAAAATTTTGACGAAAATTTTCTATAGAAATAAAATTTTGACAAAATTTTCTATAGAAATAAAATTTTGACAAGATCTCCCATAGAAATACAATTTTGACAAGATTTTCTATAGAAATAAAAATTTGACAAAATTTTCTATAGAAATAAAATTTTGACAAAATCTCCTATAGAAATACAATTTTGACAAGATTTTCTATAGAAATAAAATTTTGACAAAATTTTCTATACAAATAAAATTTTGACGAAAGCTTTCTATAGAAATAAAATTTTGACAAAATTTTCTATAGAAATAAAATTTTGTCAAAATCTCCTACAGAAATACAATTTTGACAAGATTTACTATAGAAATACAATTTTGACAAAATTTCCTATAGAAATAAAATTTTGACAAAATTTTCTATTGAAATAAAATTTGGACAAAATTTTCTATAGAAATAAAATTTTGACAAAATTTTCTAAAGAAATAAAATTTTGACATAATTTTCCATAGAAGTAAAATTTTGAAAAAATTTTCTATAGTAATAAAATTTTGACAAAATTTCCTATAAAAATAAAATGTTGGCAAAACTTTCTATAACAATAAAGTTTTGACAAAATTTTCTATAGAATTAAAATTTTGACAAATTGTTCGATAGAAATAAAGTTATGACAAAATTTTCTATAGAAATAAAATTTTGACGAAAATTTTCTATAGAAATAAAATTTTGACGAAAATTTTCTATAGAAATAAAATTTTGACGAAAATTTTCTATAGAAATAAAATTTTGACAAAATTTTCTATAGAAATAAAGTTTTGACAAAATATTCTATTGAATAAAAATTTTGACAAAATTTTCGATAGAAATAAAGATTTAACAAAATTTTCTGTAGAAATGAAATTTTGACTAATTTTTCTATAGAAGTAAAGTTTTGGCAAAATTTTCTATAGAAATTAAAGACAAGATTGTCTATAAGAATAAAATTTAAACAAAATTTTCTGTAGAAATAAGATTTTAACAATTTTTTTTTTGGAAATAAAATTTTGACAAATTTTTCTATAGAAATAAAATTTTGACAAAATTGTCTATAGAAATAAAATTTTGATAATTTTTTTTATAGAAATAAAATTTTGACAACAGTTTTTATAGAAATAAAATGTTGATAAAATTTTCTATAGGAATAAAATTTTGAGAAAATTTTCTATAGAAATAAAATTTTGAGAAAATTTATTATAGAAATAGAATTTTGACAAAATTTTCTATAAAAATAAAATTTTGAAAATTTTTCTTATAATTCAATTCATTTAGCGTGCATGCTGCCCAGTGTCAATGTCAGTGTGCAATAAAGTTTCTTATTCAAAGAGCTTATAGGACTTTGGGTGAAGCAACGATTTTACATCACTAGAACTCTCCCAGTTTCTCATCAACCTCCTTTAAATTTTATTTATTTTTTTCTTTTTTTTTATTGAATTGCATTTCTCGTTTTGTGTTACACTTGAATTCCTAGAAGAAATATAATTTCAAATTAAATCTTCCATAATTTCTAGTTAATGCACCTCACCCATCCTTACTTTCTTGTTTCAAATTAAACTCAATACTCCTTTTTTATTCCAAGGATTATCATGGGGTAAATGGCATAATAGAATTGCCAATCGAATTCAGTAAAACAATATGAAGTACTTTAGAATTCTATGCAATATAAGGACGAAGCAAAATTTAAGCACTTATGTCCATTCTATGTTAGTTAGGTAAAGTACAACAGATGAAAGCAATCATCTGAATGATTGAAAAATTGGATTGAAGTGGGTTAAGAGAAATCCCAAAATAGAGTAAATATGGGCAAAGGTTTCCATAGAAAATCTTGCCTTAGGAGATGATACAAAGAAAAAATTCTTAGAAATTCCACTTG
This sequence comes from Haematobia irritans, assembly GCF_050003625.1. Classification (NCBI taxonomy): domain Eukaryota; kingdom Metazoa; phylum Arthropoda; class Insecta; order Diptera; family Muscidae; genus Haematobia; species Haematobia irritans. The sequence goes on from NC_134401.1 coordinate 153,251,730, forward strand.
CAACTGTTTCAAAGTTCAAAGCAAATCAGGCAGAAAAATATTCTCATAATTCCATAATACGTTTATCTATCGAGAAAAGGGCAGTGCCATCAAATGCATTGCCTAAATGAAAAAGAATTTTGGATTGATATTTGAAAAAGTTTTGGGTCATTTTTAAAAATTCCATAGTTAAAAAAAAAAAAAAACGATTTAGACCAATTAAAGTCTCCTCCTTGGGGTCGTAATGTACATCAATTTGAGATTTAATGTCCAATATTAAGTTTAGTATTTAGTTTTTAATAAAGCAATATATTTGTCTCTCTGTGAGACAGTTATCACAAGGTCATAATTAAATTGAACTTTTCATAGAAATAAGAAATTTTTTATTGCATTTTATTTCATTGTAGATGAATGCAACCGGAATGAATCCTTAGCATCAGTGTACTTTAGCTGTTTTTCTCTGTTAGGATTTAAGCATCGCATACCTATGCAGATAGAATAAATTTTCAATGAAGTGACAAATTGCTGAGGTGTCGAGAGAAGTGTTAAAAGTTTTAGCTATTTGCTTAAAAGCCCTGACAAATGTTCGAACAATTTGTCTTCAGCGCTTTTTTCGGAGTTGCACTTTTTCACACAAGTTTTATATTATAAAGTTTTATTTTTATTTTTTTATTTGCAGGAACACGTTATCCTGGCATTATTCATGCAATCGTGATATTCAGGTAAAACCATTCAATAGATACTTTGCATTTTTATTTTTTTTTATACCTTAAGTTAGTGCATATGTTTGCAACACGCGGAAGAAGACGAGATAGACACATGGTGGTTTTGTCAATATTTTACATAGGGCCGGGCACTGTGTCAACCTAGTCAAGTTTGTCTTCCGTCCGTCCGTCTGTCTGTCCATGAACAAATTTTTATAATCAAAATCTAGGTCGCAATTTTAGTCCAATAGACTTCAAGTATCCATTTTGGGTCAGAAAAGAATTCTATTAATTTTGGAAGATACCATGCGGAAATTGTTTGATATCGGTTGCTGAGCATCAGTCCCTCTTTCACTGGGATCATAACCAGAAGTTCAACAGAATAAACATGACGGTCTTTATTTATATGACTGGTGCAATGAGAAAAACGGCCACGGCAGCTCTAGAGGTACCAATGGGAGTCTGCCCACTTGATGTGCATATCAGGAAGACAGCAAAGGTTATATTCGTGAGGCTGAAGAGCCTGGATACGTTCGCGGAACTCGAAATGCAGACACACTGAATTCGTTGCTTCAGTTGGGCGAGATATTAGGGCAGACTTAATGGCGACTCAGCATATATATGAGGGCAAGTTGAGATCGATTATACCAAGTATAGATAAGTGGAAAGAGGGACGCATATATTTTGGAGACCTGAATACGGATGGTTCGAAAATTGTGGAAGGCACCGGTAGTGGCATTTTGCTGTGGGCTGCTTCCATCCTCTATAACCTAACCTAATTCATTTCATTATTATTTCGGCTGAGGTCCTTTTAATAAAAATCCGGTTTTTACGATTTGTGATTAATTATTAAATTTATTATCCAATATTTCGACTAACATTGTTAGTCTTTGACGGGGATATTACAATTTTTAACAACTAAACAAATATGTAGAGAGAGTGGAAAATTTTGTCAAAATTCTATTACTACAGAAAACGTTGTCAAAATTTTATTTTCTACAAAAAATTTTGTCAAAATTTTATTTCTACAGAAAATTTTGTGAAAATTTTATTTATATAGGAAATTTCGTTAAAATTTTATTTCGATAGAAAAACTGGTCAAAATTTTATTTCTAGAGAAAAATTTGCCACCATTTGATTTCTATAGAAAATTTTATCAAAACCTTATTTCTACCGAAAACGTTGTCAATATTTTGTTTTCTACAGAAACTTTTATCAAAATTTTATTTTTTTAGTAAATTTTGCCAAAATTTTATTTCTATAGAAAATTTTGTCAATATTTAATTTCTATAGATTTTTTTTTTTCAATTTTTTATTTCTATAGAAAATTTTGTCAACATTTGACTTCTACAGAAAACGTTGTCAAAATTTTATTTTCTACAGAAAATTTTGGAAAAATTTTATTTCTGCAGAAAATTTTGTCAAAATTTTATTTCTATAGAAAATTTCGTTAAAATTTTATTTCTATAGAAAATTTTGTCAATATTTTATTTCTATAGAAAAATTTTGGCAAAATTTTATTTCTATAGAAAATTTTGTCAATATTTTATTTCTATAGAAAAATTTTGGCAAAATTTTATTTCTATAGAAAATTTCGTTAAAATTTTATTTCTATAGAAAATTTTGTCAATATTTTATTTCTATAGAAAATTTTGTCAATATTTTATTTCTATAGAAAAATTTTGGCAAAATTTTATTTCTATAGAAAATTTTGGCAAAATTTTATTTCTATAGAAAATTTTGGCAAAATTTTATTTCTATAGAAAATTTTGGCAAAATTTTATTTCTATAGAAAATGTTGGCAAAATTTTATTTCTATAGAAAATTTCGTCAAAATTATATTTCTATAGGAAATTTGTCAAAATATTATTTCTATAGAAAAATGTGTCAATACTTTATTTCTATAGAAAATTTTGTTAAAATTTTATTTATATAGAAAATTTTGTCAAAATTTTATTTCTATAGAAAATTTTGTCAACATTTGATTTCTATAGAAAATTTTGTCAAAATTTTATTTCTATAGAAAATTTTGTCAACATTTCATTTCTATAGAAAAGTTTGTCAATATTTAATTTCTATAGAAAATTTTATTTCTACAGAAAATTTTGTCAAAATTTTATTTTCTACAGAAAATTTTGTCAAAATTTTATTTCTATAGAAGATTTTGTCAAACATTTATTTCTATAGAAAATTTTGTCAAAAATTTATTTCTATAGAAAATTTGGTCAAAATTTTATTTCCATAGAAAATTTTGTCAAAATTTTTTTTTCTAAAGAAATTTTGTCAACATTTGATTTCTATAGAAAATTTTGTCAAAATTTTTTATCTATAGTAACTTTAATCGAAACTTTATTTCTGTAGAAAATTTGGCAAAATTTTATTTCTATAGAAAATTTTGTCAAAATTTTATTTCTATAGAAAATTTTGTCAAAATTTTATTTCTATAGAAAATTTTGTCAAAATTTTATTTCTATAGAAAATATTGTCAAAATTTTATTTCTATAGAAAATTTTGTCAACATTTGATTTCTATAGAAAATTTTGTCAAAATTTTATTTCTATAGAAAATTTTGTCAACATTTGATTTCTATAGAAAAGTTTGTCAATATTTAATTTCTATAGAAAATTTTATTTCTACAGAAAATTTCGTTAAAATTTTATTTCTATAGAAAATTTGATCAAAATTTTATTTCTATAGAAAATTTTGTCAACATTGGATTTCTATAGAAAATTTTGTCAACATTTGATTTCTATAGAAAATTTTGTCAAAATTTTTTATCTATAGTAACTTTAATCGAAACTTTATTTCTGTAGAAAATTTGGCAAAATTTTATTTCTATAGAAAATTTTGTCAAAATTTTATTTCTATAGAAAATTTTGTCAAAATTTTATTTCTATAGAAAATTTTGTCAAAATTTTATTTCTATAGAAAATATTGTCAAAATTTTATTTCTATAGAAAATTTTGTCAACATTTGATTTCTATAGAAAATTTTGTCAACATTTGATTTCTATAGAAAAGTTTGTCAATATTTAATTTCTATAGAAAATTTTATTTCTACAGAAAATTTCGTTAAAATTTTATTTCTATAGAAAATTTGATCAAAATTTTATTTCTATAAAAATTTGTCAAAATTTTATTTCTATAGAAAATTTTGTCAACATTTGATTTCTGTAGAAAATTTTGTCAAAATTTTATTTCTATAGAAAATTTTGTCAAAATATTAATTCTATTATCAATATTTTATTTCTATAGAAAATTTTGGCAAAATTTTATTTCTAGAAAATTTTGTCAAAATTTTATTTCTATATAAAATTTTGTCAACATTTGATTTCTATAGAAAATGCTGTCAAAATTTTATTTCTATAGAAAAATTTGTCAAAATTTTATTTCTATAGAAAATTTTATCAACATTTGATTTCTATAGAAAATTTTGCCAAATTTTATTTCCATAGAAAATTTGGCAATATTTTATTTCTACAGAAAATTTGGTCAAAATTTTATTTCCATAGAAAATTTTGTCAACATTTGATTTCTATAGAACATTTTGTCAAAATTTTATTTCTATAGAAAATTTTGTCAAAATTTTATTTCTATAGAAAATTTTGTCAATATTTTATTTCTATAGAAAATTTTGGCAAAATTATATTTCAATAGAAAATTTTGTCAAAATTTTATTGCTATAGAAAATTTTGTCAAAATTTTATTTCTATCGAAAATTTTGTCAAAATTTTATTTCTATAGAAAATTTTGTCAATATTTTATTTCTATAGAAAATTTTGTCAAAATTTTATTTCTATAGAAAATTTTGTCAACATTTTATTTCTATAGAAAATATTGTCAAAATTTTATTTCTATAGAAAATTTTGTCAACATTTGATTTCTATAGAAAATTTTGTCAAAATTTTATTTCTATAGAAAATTTTGTCAACATTTGATTTCTATAGAAAAGTTTGTCAATATTTAATTTCTATAGAAAATTTTATTTCTACAGAAAATTTCGTTAAAATTTTATTTCTATAGAAAATTTGATCAAAATTTTATTTCTATAAAAATTTGTCAAAATTTTATTTCTATAGAAAATTTTGTCAACATTTGATTTCTGTAGAAAATTTTGTCAAAATTTTATTTCTATAGAAAATTTTGTCAAAATATTAATTCTATTATCAATATTTTATTTCTATAGAAAATTTTGGCAAAATTTTATTTCTAGAAAATTTTGTCAAAATTTTATTTCTATATAAAATTTTGTCAACATTTGATTTCTATAGAAAATGTTGTCAAAATTTTATTTCTATAGAAAAATTTGTCAAAATTTTATTTCTATAGAAAATTTTATCAACATTTGATTTCTATAGAAAATTTTGCCAAATTTTATTTCCATAGAAAATTTGGCAATATTTTATTTCTACAGAAAATTTGGTCAAAATTTTATTTCCATAGAAAATTTTGTCAACATTTGATTTCTATAGAACATTTTGTCAAAATTTTATTTCTATAGAAAATTTTGTCAAAATTTTATTTCTATAGAAAATTTTGTCAATATTTTATTTCTATAGAAAATTTTGGCAAAATTATATTTCTATAGAAAATTTTGTCAAAATTTTATTTCTATAGAAAATTTTGTCAATATTTTATTTCTGTAGAAAATTTTGGCAAAATTATATTTCTATAGAAAATTTTGTGAAAATTTTATTGCTATAGAAACTTTTGTCAATATTTTATTTCTATAGAAAATTTTGTCAACATTGGATTTCTATAGAAAATTTTGTCAAAATTTTATTTCTATAGAAAATTTTGTCACAATTGTATTTCTATAGGAAATTTTGTTAAAATTTTATTTCCATAGAGAATTTTGTCAACATTTTAATTGTTTCTATAGAAAAATTTGTCAAAATATTATTTCTATAGAAAATTTTGTCAACATTTGATTTCTATAGAAAATTTTGTCAACATTTGACTTCTATAGAAAATTTTGTCAAATTTTGATTTCTATAGAAAATTTTGTCAAAACTTTATTTCTATAGAAAATTTTGTCAACATTGGATTTCTATAGAAAATTTTGTCAAAATTTTATTTCTATAGAAAATTTTGTCAAAATTTTATATCTATAGAAAATTTTGTCAAAATTTTATTTCTATAGAAAATTTTGTCAATATTTTTATTTCTATAGAAAATTTTGTCAATATTTATACCCTTCACCAGTACTGTGGTACAGGGTATAATAAGTTTGTTCATTTGTATGTAACGCCAAGAAATAGTGCTCATAGACCCATCTTTTAGTATACCGATCGGCTTAGAATTAACTTCTGAGTCGATTTAGCGATGTCCGTCTGTCTGTCTGTCTGTCTGTCTGTCCGTCCGTCCGTCTGTCTGTATATGTAATTTTGTGCACAAAGTACAGCTCGCAATTTAAGTCTGATCGTCCTCAAATTTGGAATAGGGCCGTTTCTTGGGACAGAGACAATCGCTATTGGTTTCGGAAAAAATCGGATCAGATATAGATATAGCTGCCATATATATTTATCCCCGATTTGGTCATAGTTAGCGTGTTTATCAACCGATTTTCTTGAAATACCGTACATCCACATATTTTATGAATCTCGGCAATCTTGCAAAATATCAGCCAAATCGGTTCAGATTTAGATATAGCTCCCATATATATCTTTCGTCCGATTTAGACTCATATGACCACAGAGGCCAAAGTTTATTACAGATCTTCGTGAAGTTTTGCACAGAGGGTAGAATTGACATTCTACCAATGGTTGGTAAATTTGATTGAAATCGGTTCAAATTTAGATATAGCTCCCATATATATCTTTCGTCCGATTTGAACTTATATGGCCTTAAAAGCCAGAGTTTTGCCCTGACTTGCTTCAAATTTTGCACAAGGGGTATGTTTAATAGTATCGTTAAGTGTGTCAAATTTTGTTAAAATCGGTTCAGATTTAGGTATAACTCCTACATATATCTTTCGTCCGATTTGAACTTATATGGCCTTAAAAGCCAGAGTTTTGCCCTGACTTGCTTCAAATTTTGCACAAGGAGTACGTTTAATAGTATCGTTAAGTGTGTCAAATTTTGTTAAAATCGGTTCAGATTTAGATATAGCTCACATATATATCTTTCGCCAGATTTGGACTTATATTGTCTCAAAAGCCAGAGTTTTGCCCTGACTTATTTCAAATTTTGCGCAAGCGGTACTTTTAACGATACTATTGTATGTCCCAAATATGGTCAAAATCGATTCAGATTTAGATATAGCTCCCATATATATCTTTCGTCCGATTTGAACTTATATGGCCTCAAAATCCAGGGTTTTGCCGTGATTTGCTTCAAATTTCGCGCAGGGAGTGCGTTTAGTAGTATCGGTAATTGTGCCAAATTTGGTTGAAATCGGTTCAGATTTAGATATGGCTCCCATATATATCTTCCGTCCTATTTGCACTCATATGACCAGGGGGGCAAAGTTATACTCCCATTTACGTGAAATTTCGCATAGATAGCAGAATTATTATTCTAACTATACATGTCAAATTTAGTCAAAATCGGTTCAGATTATATATAGCTCCCATATATACGTACACCAGAGTTAGGGAAATATGGTAGACTGTTACACATTTTAGACCCATTTTCAATGGAAATTTACTCCAATGAACTGGATAGCGTTAGGCGATTTAAATTTTAATTCTAAAGATTTTGTAGAAGTAAAAAAAATTGTCTCCTTTATATAGCTTCCAGCAAATGTGAAGTAGTTGAGATGTAACACAAATTTTGGCCTACATAGGTGTGAAGGGTATAATATAGTCGGTCCCGCCCGACTTTAGACTTTACATACTTGTTTTATTTCTATAGAAACTTTTGTCAAAATTTTATTTCTATAGAAACTTTTGTCAGAATTTTATTTCTATAGAAAATTTTGTCAAAATTTTATTTCTATAGAAAATTTTGCCAAAATTTTATTTCTACAGAAAATGTTGTCAAAATTTTATTTCTATAGATAATTTTGTCAACATTTTATTTCTACAGAAAATTTTGTCAAAATTTTATTCTATAGATCATTTTGTCAACATTTTATTTCTATAGAAAATTTTGTCAACATTTTATTTCTATAGAAAATATTGTCAAAATTTAATTTCTATAGAAAATTTTGTCAACATTTGATTTCTATAGAAAATTTTGTCAAAATTTTATTTCCATAGAAATTTTTTTTTAAATTTTATTTCTATAGAAAATCTTGTCAAAATTTTATTTCTATAGATAATTTTGTCAACATTTTATTTCTACAGAAAATTTTGTCAAAATTTTATTCTATAGATAATTTTGTCAACATTTTATTTCTATAGAAAATTTTGTCAACATTTTATTTCTATAGAAAATATTGTCAAAATTTTATTTCTATAGAAAATTTTGTCAACATTTGATTTCTATAGAAAATTTTGTCAAAATTTTATTTCTATAGAAAATCTTGTCAAAATTTTATTTCTATAGAAAATTTTGTCAAAATTTTTTTCTGTACAAAATTTTGTCAATTTTTTATTTCTACAGAAAATTTTGTCAAAATTTTATTTCCATAGAATTTTTTTTTTTAAATTTTATTTCTATAGAAAATTTTTTCAACATTTGATTTCTATAGAAAATTTTGTCAATATTTGATTTCTGTAGAAAATTTTGTCAATTTTTATTTCTATAGAAAATTTTGTCAAAATTTTATTTCTATAGAAAATTTTGTAAAAATTTTATTTCTATAGAAAATTTTGCCAAAATTTTATTTCTATAGAAAATTTTGTCAATATTTTATTTCTATAGAAAATTTTGTCAAAATTTTATTTCTATAGAAAATTTTGTCAAAGTTTTATTTATATAAAAAATTTTGTCAACATTTGATTTCTATAGACAATTTTGTCAAAATTTTATTTCTACAGAAAATTTTGTCAAAATTTTATTTCCATAGAAAATCTTGTTAATATTTTATTTCTATAGAAAAATTTGTCAAAATTTTATTTCTATAGAAAATTTTGTCAAAATTTTATTTCTATAGAAATTTTTGTCAAAATTTGATTTCTATAAAAAATGTTGTCAAAATTTTATTTCTATAGAAAATTTTATCAAAATTTGATTTCTATAGAAAAATTTGTCAAAATTTTATTTCTATAGAAAATTTTGTCAAAATTTTATTTCTATAGAAATTTTTGTCAAAATTTGATTTCTATAAAAAATTTTGTCAAAATTTTATTTCTATAGAAAATTTTGTCAAAATTTGATTTCTATAAAAAATTTGGTCAAAATTTTATTTCTATATAAAATTTTGTCAAAATTTTATTTCTATAGAAAATTTTGTCAAAATTTTTTTTCTATATAAAATTTTGTCAAAATTTTATTTCTATAGAAAATTTTGTCAAAATTTTTTTTCTATTGAAAATTTTGTCAAAATTTAATTTCAATAGAGAATTTTGTAAAATCTACCAAAACAAAATTACCAATGTATCATTTTTGGGTGAATTCTACCATTGGATGCCAAAGGTATCCAATTCGAGCAAATTACGACTGAAATTAAATTTTGATAGAAATAAATAATATAGCACTTTATTTTGTTGCGTTACATATCAGCCTTCCTCTATATATTTACCAAAATACCCTTTTCTATAAGTAGGAAAAAAGGGAAAAAGAGGGTGCATCACCATCTAACAACACTTATAACCAACTTTCCACGTACCACAAAGAAAATGCAGCTTATCTTTCGCTCAGATGTATGCCTGGGCATTCTCTAAGGATGTTTTATTACCTGTAATGTTATCCAAGATATTTTAATGCCTCTTCCATTAGGGTAGGGGTAATGAGCTTCAATTACACTTCTACCGTAAGTTAAATCTTTTGTGCATTGTTTTTTTGTTCTGTTGTGAAAGGTGTACAATTTTTTTTTTATTTTTTAAAAAAAGAATTCTTTTTTATGCGAAAACTTGTTGAACTTGCTTTTCTCATATTAAGATTTATGTATGCTTTTTGTGTTTTCATTCGGTGAGGTGAAAATAAAACTTTTGGGCAAAGTTGTTGAAATGAAAAAAAAATGAGATTTTTATTCAACCAAGGAAGCGAAAAAAAAACAAAGAAAGTGGAGTAAAGTTTTCTTAGTGATTTTGTTTCCTTCGATACGTAAAAAAGAAAATAAAATATGAATCCTTTTTCTTAAGTAAAAATCTTTTAGAAAAGTTCAAGTAGAGAGAAAGGGTTCCAAGCCTTATGATGTGATCTTTGAACAAGGAAAAACAAAGACGAAATTAATTATAGTATGTGAGTGAATGGCATGAAGGGTATACACTTCAGTTGAAGTAGAGATACGCAAGCTTATTTATGAGAGAAAAAAGCTTGAGGGTGCGATAGGTATAAATATGTCAGAAAAAGAAGTAAACACGTCCATATATTCGGCCAGGAAGAATTTTACATATTACCATGGCTCACACAAAAAAGGAACATTTTGTCAAACGGTCCCAACGACCACTTCAGAACCAATTTGGATTTGTTCGAATTGACTACTTTTGGTACGAATTATGGCCGGCATAGCTATCACATACTGCACCAAAGTGACTCTGCCTTATTTTAGCCCCTTCTCGGTGAAGCGTCTTCTGGAGATCATCGACACTTCGGAGATTTTGACGGTCCTTATGCGCTAGAAATTAAACGAGGAACTTAATTTTTAAGCCTTCCTAAGTTGACGTGTGCAGTTGGAATGTCTAGGGTCTGAGTGCGAAATATTTGTCTGTTCAGGGTTTCGGAATGCTCTTTAAGACATTTTCCTGATAATAGTCGGCATTTATTTTGTTATCCCATGGTCGATGAATACACACTAAATATATTTTTATACCCTCCATCATAGGATGGGGGTATATTAACTTTGTCATTCCGTTTGTAACACATCGAAATATTGCTCTAAGACCCCACAAAGTATATATATTCTGGGTCGTGGTGAAATTCTGAGTCGATCTAAGCATGTCCGTCCGTCCGTCTGTTGAAATCACGCTAACTTCCGAACGAAACAAGCTATCGACTTGAAACTTGGCACAAGTAGTTGTTATCGATGTAGGTCGGATGGTATTGAAAATGGGCCATATCGGTCCACTTTTACGTATAGCCCCCATATAAAGGGACCCTCAGATTTGGCTTGTAGAGCCTCTAACAGAAGCATATTTCATCCGATCCGGCTGAAATTTGGTATATGGTGTTGGTATATGGTCTCTACCAACCATGCAAAAATTGGTCCACATCGGTCCATAATTATATATAGCCCCCATATAAACCGATCCCCAGATTTGGCTTGCGGAGCCTAAAAGAGAAGCAAATTTCATCCGATCCGGCTGAAATTTGGTACATGATGTTGGTATATGGTCTCTAACAACCATGCAAAAATTGGTCCATATCGGTCCTTAATTATATATAGCCCCCATATAAACCGATCCCCAGATTTGGTTTGTAGAGCCTCTAACAGAAGCATATTTCATCCGATCCGGCTGAAATTTGGTATATGGTGTTGGTATATGGTCTTTAACAACCATGCAAAAATTGGTCCATATCGGTCCTTAATTATATATAGCCCCCATATAAACCGATCCCCAGATTTGGCTTGCGGAGCGTAAAAGAGAAGCAAATTTCATCCGATCCGGCTGATATTTGGTACATGATGTTGGTATATGGTCTTTAACAACCATGCAAAAATTGGTCCATATCGGTCCTTAATTATATATAGCCCCCATATAAACCGATCCCCAGATTTGGCTTGTGGAGCCTCTAAGAGAAACATATTTCATCCGATCCGGCTGAAATTTGGTACATAATGTTGGTATATGGTCTCTAACAACCATGCAAAAATTGGTCCACATCGGTTCATAATTATATATAGCCCCCATATAAACCGATCTCCAGATTTGGCTTGCAAAGCCTCAAAGAGAAGCAAATTGCATCCGATCCGGCTGAAATTTGGTACATGGTATTGGTATATGGTTTCTAACAATCATGCAAAAATTGGTCCACATCTGTCCATAATTATATAAAGCGCCCATATAAACCGATCCCCAGATTTGGGTTGGGGAGCCTCAAAGAGAAGCAAATTTCATCCGATCCGCCTGAAATTTGGTACATGATATTGGTATATGGTCTCTAACAACCATGCAAAAATTGGTCCACATCGGTTTATAATTATATATGGCCCCCATATAAAACGATCCCCAGATTTGGCTTGCGAAGTCTCCAAGAGAAGCAAATTTCATCCAATCCGGTTGTAATTTGGAACATGGTGTTAGTATATGATCTTTAACAACCGTGCCAGAATTGGTCCATATCGGTCCATAATTATATATAGCCCCCATATAAAACGTTATCCAGATTTGACCTCCGGGGCCTCTTGGAGGAGCAAAATTCATCCGATCCGGTTCAAATTAGGAACGTGGTGTTAGTAAAGGGTGATTCTTTTGAGGTTAGGATTTTCATGCATTAGTATTTGACAGATCACGTGGGATTTCAGACATGGTGTCAAAGAGAAAGATGCTCAGTATGCTTTGACATTTCATCATGAATAGACTTACTAACGAGCAACGCTTGCAAATCATTGAATTTTATTACCAAAATCAGTGTTCGGTTCGAAATGTGTTTCGCGCTTTACGTCCGATTTATGGTCTACATAATCGACCAAGTGAGCAAACAATTAATGCGATTGTGACCAAGTTTCGCACTCAGTTTACTTTATTGGACATTAAACCAACCACACGAATGCGTACAGAAGAGAATATTGCGTCTGTTTCTGAGAGTGTTGCTGAAGACCGTGAAATGTCGATTCGTCGCCGTTCGCAGCAATTGGGTTTGTGTTATTCGACCACATGGAAGATTTTACGCAAAGATCTTGGTGTAAAACCGTATAAAATACAGCTCGTGCAAGAACTGAAGCCGAACGATCTGCCACAACGTCGAATTTTCAGTGAATGGGCCCTAGAAAAGTTGGCAGAAAATCCGCTTTTTTATCGACAAATTTTGTTCAGCGATGAGGCTCATTTCTGGTTGAATGGCTACGTAAATAAGCAAAATTGCCGCATTTGGAGTGAAGAGCAACCAGAAGCCGTTCAAGAACTGCCCATGCATCCCGAAAAATGCACTGTTTGGTGTGGTTTGTACGCTGGTGGAATCATTGGACCGTATTTTTTCAAAGATGCTGTTGGACGCAACGTTACGGTGAATGGCGATCGCTATCGTTCGATGCTAACAAACTTTTTGTTGCCAAAAATGGAAGAACTGAACTTGGTTGACATGTGGTTTCAACAAGATGGCGCTACATGCCACACAGCTCGCGATTCTATGGCCATTTTGAGGGAAAACTTCGGAGAACAATTCATCTCAAGAAATGGACCGGTAAGTTGGTCACCAAGATCATGCGATTTGACGCCTTTAGACTATTTTTTGTGGGGCTACGTCAAGTCTAAAGTCTACAGAAATAAGCCAGCAACTATTCCAGCTTTGGAAGACAACATTTCCGAAGAAATTCGGGCTATTCCGGCCGAAATGCTCGAAAAAGTTGCCCAAAATTGGACTTTCCGAATGGACCACCTAAGACGCAGCCGCGGTCAACATTTAAATTAAATTATCTTCAAAAAGTAAATGTCATGGACCAATCTAACGTTTCAAAAAAGAACCGATGAGATTTTGCAAATTTTATGCGTTTTTTTTTTTTTTAAAGTTATCAAGCTCTTAACAAATCACCCTTTATATGGTCGCTAACAACCATATCAAAATTGGTCCAATCACACAAAAATTGGTCCATATCGGTCCATAATCATGTTGCCACTAGAGCCAAAAATAATCTACCAAGATTTTATTTCTATAGAAATTTTGTCAAAAGTTTATTTCTATAGAAAATTTTGTTAAAATTTTATTTCTGTAGAAATTTTTTTCAAAATTTTCTTTCTATAGAAAATTTTGTCATACAATTTAGAAGATGGTGTTAGGAGGTTTTAAGATGCCTTGCCATCGGCAAGCGTTACCGCAACTTAAGTAATTCGATTGTGGATGGCAGTGTTTAGAAGAAGTTTCTACGCAATCCATGATGGAGGGTACATAAGCTTCGGCCTGGCCGAACTTACGGCCGTATATACTTGTTTTTTAATTGAAATGTCTTAAATCAGAAAAATGATAGTATCAATTAAAAAGTTAGGTGAGGTTAGGTTATGTGGCGGCCCGATGTATCAGGCTCACTTAGACTATTCCGTCCATTGTGATACCACATTGGTGAACTTCTCTCTTATCACTGAGTGCTGTCCGATTCCATCTTAAGCTCAATGACAAGGGACCTCCTTTTTATAGCCGAGTCCGAACGGCGTTCCACATTTGCAGTGAAACCACTTAGAGAAGCTTTGAAACCCTCCGAAATGTCACCAGCATTACTGAGGTAGGATAATCGACCGCTGAAAAACTTTTTGGTGTTCGGTCGAAGCAGGAATCGAAGCCACGACCTTGTGTATGCAAGGCGGGCATGCTAACCATTGCAGCACGGTGGCTCCTAATTAAGAAATTAATTGATACAATTATTTTTGTGTTTGATTTTTGTTTCAATTAAAAATTTTATTGAATCAATAAAATATTTAATGGCATATTTTTATACCCAACACCATAGAATGGTGATGGGGGTATAATAAGTTTGCCATTCCATTTGTAGCACTTCGAAGTATAGATTTCCGACTATATAAAGTATATACATATATACTTTATCAGAGAGAAATTGTAAGACGATATTAGCATGTCCGTCTGGCTTTCTGTCTGTATGTTGTAATCACGCTACAATCTTCATTGTAGCGCTACAATCTTCACGCTACAATCTTCACAGATTTGTCTTTTGTCTGCACGCAGGCCAAATTCGAAGATGAGCTATATCGGTCAAGGTTTTGATATAGCTCCCATATAAACCGATTCCCCAATTTGGGGTCTTGGCCTTCTAGAAACCGTAGTTTTTATCCGATTTGTTTGAAATTGAAAATCTATAAGTATTTTAGGACCAATAATAGGTGTGCCGAAAATTATGTGTGTGTCGGTCCATGTTTTCGTATTGCCCCCTTATAGACCGATCTACCCATTTTAATTCTTGAGCTTCTAGAAACCATAGTTTTTATCCGATTTGTTTGAAATTGGAAATCTAGAGGTATTTTAGGACCATAAATAGGTGTGTCGAAACTGGTGTCTGTCGGTCCATGGTTTGGTATAACATCCTTATAGACCGATCTCCCGATTTTACTTCTTGAGCTTCCACAAACCGTAGTTTTTATTCGATTTGCTTAAAGTTGGAAATCTAGAGGACCACAAATAGGTGTGTTGAAACTGGTGTCTGTCGGCTCATGGTTTGGTATAGTCCCTATATAGAGCGAGATCCCGAGTTTACTTCTTGGGTTTCTAGAAACCGTAGTTTTTATCACTTATGTCGGAAATTGGAAATCTAGAGGTATTTTAGAACCATAAAGAGATGTGTCGAAAATGGTGGGTATCGGTTCATGTTTTGGTATAGGACCCTTAAGAGCGAGCTCCCGAGTTTACTTCTTGGGCTTCTAAAGGGTGGTTAAATTTTCAAGGGCCGATGTTGATTTTGAATAAAACACAAACTATTTAGGAAATTATTGTAATTTTATTTTATTATGATATATTGGTATTACTCATTTATGTATGGAACAAAATATCAGCCAAATGGGCGCCGCGACCTCGGTGGCACACCTTCATCCGATGCTCCAAATTTTCGATGACGCTGAGGCATAATGGAGGTCCTATGCCGTTAATCTGTCGAATTATCTCATCCTTTAGCTCTTGAATTGTTGCTGGCTTATCGACGTACACCTTTTCTTTCAAATAATCCCAAAGAAAAAAGTCCAACGGTGTCAAATCACATGATCTTGGCGGCCAATTGACATCGCCATTCCGTGAGATAACACGGCCATTGAATTTGTTGCGCAAAAGAGCCATTGTTTCGTTAGCTGTGTGGCAAGTGGCACCGTCCTGCTGAAACCACATATCGTCCACATCCATATCTTCCAATTCGGGCCATAAAAAGTTCGTTATCATCTCACGATAGCGAACACCATTCACAGTAACTGCCTGACCGGCCACATTTTGGAAAAAATACGGCCCGCTGATGCCGCCAGCCCATAAACCGCACCAAACAGTCACTCTTTGTGGATGCATTGGTTTTTCGACAATCACTCTTGGATCCAATCCAAATGCGGCAATTCTGTTTATTGACGAATCCCCTAAGGTGAAAATGTGCCTCACCACTGAAGATGATTTTCTTCGAAAATTGATCATCCACTGTTGCCATTTCTTGGAACCATTGGAACGTTGTTGGATTGTGTATCTCTCCATGGTACAATTTAACCACCCTTTAGAAACAGTAGTTTTTATCCGATTTACCTAAAATTAAAAATCTAGAGGTTTTTTGGTCCATAAAAAGGTGTGCCGAATATGGTTACCGGTTTGATATGGGCCCCATATACTTCGGTCTCCCGATTTGACTTCGGGAAACCGCAATTTTAACTGATTTGCCGAAAATTCGAAATTTAGAAGTATTTTCGGTCCGTAGGTAGGTGCAACGAATATGGTGTGGATCGGTCCATGTTTTGCTACTGCTCCCATGTGTTCAGTCTCCCGATTTCTATGTTGTTATATATGTTTGCTTGACAGAGTATCTGTTATAAAATCCACCTGAAATTCTATATATGAAATTTCAAGTACCCTGACGTAGAGTTTTCTAAGGAAACGATTATAATTTTTGATTCATGGTGGTAAGATTAGGCCCGGGCGAACTTAAGTCTGTATATACTTCTTTAGGGAGCCACCGTGGTGCAATGGTTAGCATGCCCGCCTTGCGTACACAAGGTCGTGGGTTCGATTCCTGCTTCGACCGAACACCAAACAGTTTTTCAGCGGTGGATTATCCCACTTCAGTAATGCTGGTGACATTTCTGAAGGTTTCAAAGCTTCTCTAAGTGGTTTCACTGCAATGTGGAACGCCGTTCGTACTCGGCTATAAAAAGGAGGTCCCTTGTCATTGAGCTTAACATGGAATCGGGCAGCACTCAGTGATAAGAGAGTAGTTCACCAATATGGTATCACAATGGACTGAATAGTCTAAGTGAGCCTGATACATCGGGCTGCCACCTAACCTAACCTAACCTAACCATATACTTCTTTAAACTCCATTAAGACTATAATTGTAAAAATGTTCGTGAGATTTTTTTCTGTATACCAGCGAGAGAAATCATCAGCCGTTACAGAGTTCGTACACCTACGATATTTAACTGACCTCTTTGGCAAGTAAACTTTAGTCAAATCCACGGTAGAAGGTACATAAGAAGGTACGGTCTGGTTGAATTATTTATAGGCGAAAATTCTTATATGAAATATGTTTATTTTCTTTACCTACTGTGTACACAGAAAAAAAATCACGAAAAATTTTCCAATTAAAATCTTAATTGAATATTCAATTAACAATTGAATTGATTCAACAATTTTCTTAATTGAAATAAAAATCAATCACACAAATTAATCAATTAATTTTTTAATTGACTGTCAATTGGTTTTTTAATTTTTACTCTCAGTTCTGTGATTGAAGTCATTTCAATTAAAAAATTAATCGGATCAATTAATTTCGTGATTGAATCAGAATTTTTTTTGTGTGTAGATAAACTATATCATTCATCGAAAAATTCTGCAAAAATCGATTCCTCCTTTTTTTGATATTCAAACAGAGTATTATTATTCATAAGAAAAATTCCATTGTCTTCTGTATTTGCATTCAGCCTCAAAATGCAAAGTCATTAATGATTCCAACCTAGATGACAGTCCAATGCATATTGGGCAACTAACAACCCAAGAAGACATTAAGGGAACATTTGGCCAACACACATTTGTGTAATGCCATTTGTTTGCACTCCAAAGTTAGAACCGGACTCACAAGGGGAGATACTCTGATTGCTTTTCCTTAGATTTCCCAAAAGTGAATAGATAAATGGTAGAGAGAACACGTGTCACCAGATGCTATAGGGTCATCCACATAGATATGGGATTAGGGGATAAGGTCCAAAAGAATTGCAAACAAATATTTTGTATGTTGAGAGTTTATTTGTTTGCAAAGACATTTTCATGGGTAGAATAAAGAAGAAATGAATAAAGAAAATATATGATGAAACCTGCTGATTCGGATGAAATTTGCACCTTTCAAATTTGGAGATAGGATTATATGGGGGCTACATTATATTGTCTCTTAATCATGTTGGAAATGTTCATATTTTTCCTAATATTTTAGGTTTAAAGCCTTAAATTTTCATTCAGTTTCCTTCTGTCCCTTCTAATCATTAACTTTAGTATTTAGCCCACCAAAAGTCTGATGGTAAAAAATTAAGCCATTGTCATTTTAATGGTAATCGCTTTGATGTATCTGCTCATTTGCAAGTGGTTTGTATACTGAGTTTATTCCATCTTTAGCTGCTCCTTTACTGTCACAATTACGAGTTTTGAGATTGACACCATGGGGGCAACCATTTTATGAGCTAATTTTTGTTAATAGATGAACTACCATTAAAGTTCATAGTTATGTTTTGCTAAAAGCGTTAATGCGTGACAAACTTACTCACACATGTGTGTGCTCTTAAGAATGTGTGACCATTTCGTCCTTCATCACACCATCTAATTGGGAACACTGGGAGAAATTAAAAAATGTAAGCAGAAGCAAATACCGTACCTCATCACTCAAGACTCAAAATATCACTCATATCGAAAGTGAATGAATTCTGTAATTGAGAAAGCTGCATTTAAAATAAGAAACAAGTATATAGGGCCAAGTTATTTTAAAAATTTTATTTCTTTAGAAAATTTTGTCGAAACTTCATTGCAATGGAAAATGTTGTATGTTTTGAAAATTTTATCAAAATTTTACATCTAAAGCAAAATTTGAGAAAATTTTATTTTTATAAAAAATTTTGTCAAAATTTTATTTCAATAAAAAGTTTTGTCAACAATTTATTCCTACAAAAAATTTTGTCAAAATTTTATTTCTATAGAAAGTTTGTTCAAAATTTTATTTCTCTAGAAAATTTCGTCAAAATTTTAGCTTTCTACAGAAAATTTTTTCCAATTTTTTTCTATAGAAAATTTTATTACTAGAAAAAAGAGTTTGTCAAAATTTTATTTCCATAGAAAATTTTGTCAAGATTTTATTTTTATAGAAAATTTTGTCAAAATTTTATTTCTATATTAAAGGTTGTCAAAAGTTTATTTATATACAAAATGTTGTCAAAGTTTTATTTCTATGGAAAATTTTGTCAAAATTTTATTTCTATAGAAAATTTTGTCAAAATTTTATTTCTATAGAAAATTTTGTCAAAATTTTGGCTTTCTATAAATTTTTTTCAACATTTTATTTCTACAGAAAATTTTGTCCAATTTTTTTCTATAGAAAAATTTGTCAAAATTTTATTACTAGAAAAAAGTGTTTGGCAAAATTTTATTTCTATAGAAAATTTTGTCAAGATTTTATCTTTATAGAAAATTTTGTCAAAATTTTAGTTCTATAGAAAATTTTGTCAAAATTTTATTTCTATAGAAGATTTTTATCAAAATTTTATTTCTACGGAAAATTTTGTCAAAATTTTATTTTTATAGAAAATTTTGTCAAGATTTTATCTTTATAGAAAATTTTGTCAAAATTTTATTTCTATAGAAGATTTTTATCAAAATTTTATTTCTACGGAAAATTTTGTCAAAATTTTATTTCTATAGAAAATGTTGTTAAAATTTGATTTCTATAAAATTTTTTCAACATTTTATTTCTACAGAAAATTTTGTCCAATTTTTTTTTTCTATAGAAAATTTTGTCAAAATTTTATTACTAGAAAAAAAAGTTTGTCAAAATTTTATTTCTATACAAAATTTTGTCAAAATTTTATTTCTATGGAAAATTTTGTCAAAATTTTATTTCTATACAAAATTTTGTCAAAATTTTATTTCTATGGAAAATTTTGTCAAAATTTTATTTCTATAGAAAATTTTGTCAAAATTTTATTTCTATAGAAAATTTTGTTAAAATTTTATTTCTATAGAAGATTTTTATCAAAATTTTATTTCTACGGAAAATTTTGTCAAAATTTTATTTCTATAGAAGATTTGTATCAAAATTTTATTTCTACGGAAAATTTTGTCAAAATTTTATTTCTATAGAAAATGTTGTTAAAATTTGATTTCTATAAAATTTTTTCAACATTTTATTTCTACAGAAAATTTTGTCCAATTTTTTTTTCTATAGAAAAATTTGTCTAAATTTTATTACTAGAAAAAAAAGTTTGTCAAAATTTTATTTCTATACAAAATTTTGTCAAAATTTTATTTCTATGGAAAATTTTGTCAAAATTTTATTTCTATAGAAAATTTTGTCAAAATTTTATTTCCATAGAATTTTTTTTTTCAAAATTTTAGTTCTATAGAAAATTTTTTCAAAATTTTATTTCTATAGAAAATTTTGTCAAAATTTTAGTTCTATAGAAAATTTTTTCAAAATTTTATTTCTATAGAAAATTTTGTCAAAATTTTATTTCTATAGAAAATTTTGTCAAAATTTTATTTCTATAGAAGATTTTTATCAAAATTTTATTTCTACGGAAAATTTTGTCAAAATTTTATTTCTATAGAAAATGTTGTTAAAATTTGATTTCTATAAAATTTTTTCAACATTTTATTTCTACAGAAAATTTTGTCCAATTTTTTTTCTATAGAAAATTTTGTCTAAATTTTATTACTAGAAAAAAAAGTTTGTCAAAATTTTATTTCTATACAAAATTTTGTCAAAATTGTATTTCTATGGAAAATTTTGTCAAAATTTTATTTCTATAGAAAATTTTTTTAAAATTTTATTTCTATAGAAAATTTTTTCAAAATTTTATTTCTATAAAAAATTTTGTCAATTTTTTTTCTATGGATGATACTGTCAAAAGTTTATTTCTATAAACAATTTTGTCAATTTTTTTCTATGGATGGTACTGTCAAAAAATTATTTCTATAAAAAATCTTATTTCTGTAGATTTTTTTTTAAATTTTTTTCGTAGAAAATTTTGTCAAAATATCTATAGAAAATTTTGTCAACTGTTTTTCTATAGAATATTTGTAAAAAGAATTATTTATATAAAATGTTTTGTCAAAAATTTATTTCTGTAGAAAATTTTGTTAAAATTTTATTTCGGTAGAAAATTTTGTTAAAATTTGATTTCGGTAGAAAATTTTGTCAAAATTGTATATCTATAGAAAATTTAGTTAAAATTTCTATAAAAATTTTGTCAAAATTTAATTCTTATAGAAAATCTTGTCAAAATTTTATTTTTATAGAGAATTTTGTTAAAATTTTATTTCTATAGTACATTTTGTCAACATTTTATTTCTATAGAAAATTTTGTCAAAATTTCATTTCATTTTATCAAAATTGTACTTTTTTAGAAAATTTTGTTGAAATTTTATTTATGGCAAGTTATCGTAAAACTTCTTAACGCCGTGTTCTCAATTATAAGTTAGTTCATACGGGGTATATATTAAACAAAAAAGACGGATTAAATACGTAAATAATTCAGTTTGACCAAATTTTCTATAGAAATAAAATCTTGACATAATTTTGTATAGTAATAAAATGTTGACAAAATTTTTTATAGAAATAATATTTCGACAAAATTTCCTATAGAAAAAAATTTTTGGCAATTTTTTCTAGTAATAAAATTTTGACCAAATTTCCTATAGAAAAAAATGTTGACACAATTTTATATAAATATCAAATTTTGACAAATAAACTTTGGAAAAAAATTTTGACAAACTTTTCTATAGATATAAAATTTTGACCAAATTTTCTACCGAAATAAAATTTTAACAAAATTTTCTATAGAAATGAAATTTTGACGAAATGTTCTATACAAATAAAATTATGATAAAATTTTCTATAGAAATAATATTTTGACAAAATATTCTATAGAAATAAAATTTTGAGAAAATTGTCTATAGAAATAAAATTTGACAAAATTTTCTATAGAAATAAAATATTGACAAAATTTACTGTAGAAATTAAATTTTGACAAAATTTTCTAAAGCAATAAAATGTTGGCAAAATTTTTTTATAGAAATAAAATTTTGACGAAATTTTCTATAGGAATAAAATTTTGATAAGTTTTCTGTAGCCATAATATTTGTACAAAAATTTCTATACAAAAAATATCTTGCCAAAAATTTTTATAAAAATAAAATTTCAACAAAATTTTCTATAAAATAAAATTTCAACAAAATTTTCTATAAAATAAAATTTCAACAAAATTTTTAATAAAATAAAATTTTAACAAAATTTTCTATAAAATAAAATTTCAACAAAATTTTCTAACAACGTACAATTTTGATACAATTTCCTATAGAAATGAAATTTTGACAAAATTTTGTATAGAAATAAAATTTGGACAAAATGTACCATGGAAATAAAATTTTGACAAAATTCTCTATAAAAATAAAATTTTGACACAATTTTCTATAGGAATTAAATATTGTCAAAATTGTGTACCTATGGAAAATTTAGTCAAAATTTCTATAAAAATTTTGTAAAAATTTTATTCCTATAGAAAATTTTGTCAAAATTTTATGTTTATAGAGAATTTTGTCAAAATTTTATTTCTATAGTACATTTTATCAAAATTTTAATTCTATAGAAAATGTTGTCAAATTTTAATTTCTATAGGAAATTTTTTAAAAATTGTACTTTTTTAGAAAATTTTGTTGAAATTTTATTTTATAGAAAATTTTGTTGTAATTTTGTTTTATAGAAAATTTTGTTAAAATTTTATTTCTATAAAAATTTTTGGGAAGATATTATTTGTATATATTTTGTCCAAATATTATTTCTACATAAAATTTACCAAAATTTTTTTTTCCAATAGAAAATTTTGTCAAAATTTTATTTCTATAAAAACAATTTCCCAAAATTTTATTGCTTTGGAAAATTTTGTCAAAATTTAATTTCCACAGTAAATTTTGTCAATATTTTATTTCTATAGAAAATTTTGTCAAATTTTATTTCTATAGACAATTTTCTCAAAATTTTATTTCTATAGAATATTTTGTCAAAATATTATTTCTATAGAAAAATTTGTCATAATTTTATTTGTATAGAACATTTTGTCAAAATTTTATTTCTGTAGAAAATTTTGTTAAAATTTTATTTCTATAGAATATTTTGTCAAAATATTATTTCTATAGAAAATTTTGTCATAACTTTATTTGTATAGAACATTTTGTCAAAATTTTATTTCTGTAGAAAATTTTGTTAAAATTTTATTTCGGTAGAAAATTTGGTCAAAATTTTATATCTATAGAAAATTTTGTCAAAATTTTATATCCATAAAAAAATTTTGTCCAAAGTTTATTTGTCAAAATTTGATATCTATATAAAATTGTGTCAACATTTTTTTCTATAGGAAATTTGGTCAATATTTTATTACTAGAAAAAAAATATGTCAACATTTTATTCATCTAGAAAATTTTGTCAAAAAATTTTTTTCTTATATTTCATGTTAGCCTGATACCGAGACAGGCAATTGACATCCAAATGCATTATATCTAATTATACAATTATTTTTCGAGCTTTATGGACAGATATATATTAAGGAACATGTTTAATAGAGCCATTGAAAAGAAAACGCCAGATACAAATCTATACCCGCCTGGACTTTACATGTTTCGGTTCGGGCAAATGAACCTTTCCACAGCCTTTAGTATAGATCTGGCTGGGATAGATAACTCAATTTTGGGCCCTTTATACTAACTCCTTATGGAGAAAACATTTGGGAATTTTCCTCCTACAAATTGAATCATCTTTTCTCCTACTGTACATCATCTTTTCATATAACTTACAAGTCCCTTAATCTTATTTTTATTTCGTTTTATTACATAGTAATGCAACAACACGAAATTTATTTTTAGAAAGCTAATTTGTTAGAATTCACCTAAGTGGTGAACAGTCGAACAATGCTTATTGTTTCTACAGTCAACTACAACAACATTTGACAACTTACAGAAACTGGTTTCCAGGATATAACAACAGTTCAAACGCGTACATTAGTCGTGTTTTTCCTATTTTTACGAGGGGCTAATCGTTGCTTATTATATTTCATGTTAGCCTGATACCGAAACAGGCAATTGACGTCCAAATGCATTATATCTAATTATACAATTATTTTTTTTTTTGATGATTCAATTTGTAAGAGGAAAATTCCCAAATGTTTTCTCCATAAGGAGTTAGCATAATGGGCCCAAAATTGAGTTATCTCTCCCAGCCAGATCTATACTAAAGGCTGTGGAAAGGTTCATTCGCCCGAACCGAAACATGTACAGTCCAGGCGTGTATAGATTTGTATCTGGCGTTTTCTTTTCAATGGCTCTATTAACCATATTCCTTAATCTATATCTGTCCATAAAGCTCGAAAAATAATTGTATAATTAGATAAAATTTTTTTTCTGTAAAAATTTTGTCAAAATTTAATTCCTATAGAAAATTTTGTCAAAATTTTATTTCTATGGAAAATTTTTTAAAATTTAATTTTTATAGGAAATTTTATCAAAATTTAAAATTTAGAAAATTTTGTTAAAATTTTTTTCTCTAGAAAATTATGTTGAAATTTTATTTCTATAAAAATTTTTGGCAAAACTTTATCTGTATAGAAAATTTTTTCTAAATATTATTTCTAAAGAGAATTTTATCAAAATTTAATTTCTATAGAAAATTCTGTCAAAATTTTATTTCTATAAAAATTTTGTCAAAATTTTATTGCTATAGAAAATTTTGTCAAAATTTTTTCTAGAGAAAATTTTCTCAAAAATTTAGTTCTATAGATAATTTTGTCAACATTTGATTTCTATAGAAAATTTTGTCAAAATTTTATTTCTATAGCTAATTTTGTCAAAATTTTATTTCTTTAGAAAAATTTTGACAAAATTTTATTTCTATAGAAAATTTTGTCAATCGTTATTTCGATGTGTAACAAACGAAATGACATACTTACTATACCCCATGATTGTTTTAAGGTGGTGGATATAATTAAAATTTCCACAAAAATCAATTTCTTAAAAATTTATTTTTTCCAGACATTTGTTGTTTAATTCTCCCCCATCCACTTAACTTTCATCGGAAATTTCCCTTAAGCCTTTTCCCAAGTATTTGTGTTCATATTTAAATTCTTTGCTGTGTTTGTGCATTGACACCACTTCAACGGATTGTGGATTGTAGCTGAGCATGTTTTGAGGATATTTGCGTAGACTACAATTAACTGACACAATATTCTGGGAAGTTGTGGAGGATGTTATATTTGTTAGTATTTGTGTTGTACGTTGGCACTGTGTATACATGTGTGTGCGGCTGTGTAATCTAATGCTTGTATATAGAATGTAGGTGGAGCCAGATGCTTGTGTATCGCATTAAAGGCTTTAATTCCTCACACAAAGCCCTCCGATTTAAAGTTAATTTCGCATATCGCACAGATTTGTTCTTTCACAGATTTCATAAATTTCGTTGTGTATGCATGAATTTTATGCAGCTTTTGATATAGAATTCATAATTACTTTTATCAATGCGAAAATACTGTATTGTAATTCGAAGTATTATGGGGTATTAGTGAATTCTAAACGAACAATTGGATATCCTTTATTAACATATTTCGGTGAAATAGGCATAATTGGCTTCTAATTATTCGCTATATTGTGTGGTTTTTTTTTCAATATTTGCTGCATTGATTAGGTTGGTTGATAAATATTTAAATTTAATTACAAATATTTTTCAATAATAAATAATCAAATATAGGCGAAAATTTTTATTTTTAAAGGATATATAGTCAATTATTTTTGGTTTAGAATTTCGTTCATAAGAGTTTTAAGAGCTTATACAAACATTAGCACAGATTGTTTTTTTTCTTAAAATGGTAATGCATCGAAATGTTAATTTCGGACTATACCCAGCCTTCATATAGACCAATCTCCCAGTTTGACTTCTTGAGCCGATTAGCCTGAAAAATCTAGAGGTATTTTAAGTACATAAAGAAAAAACAAGTATATACGGCCGTAAGTTCGGCCAGGCCGAATCTTATGTACCCTCCACCATGGATTGCATAGAAACTTTTACTAAAGACTGTCATCCACAATCGAATTACTTGGGTTGCAGTAACACTTGCCGATGGCAAGGTATCGTAAAACTTTTTAAAACCGTGTTCTTAATTGTAAGTTAGTCCATACGGGGTACATATTAAACAAAAAAAGCGGATTAAATACGTAAATAATTCAGTTTGACAAAATTTTCTATAGAAATAAAATTTTGACAAAATTTTCTATAGAAACAAAATTTTGACAAAATTTTCTATAGAAATAAAATTTTGACAAAACTTTTATGGAAATAAAATTTTGACAAAATTTTCTATAGAAATAAAATCTTGACAAAATTTTGTATAGAGATAAAATTTTGACAAATTTTTTTTTATAGAACTAAAATTTTGACAAAATTTTCTATAGAAATAAAATTTTGACAAAATTTTCTATAGAAATAAAATTTTGACAAAATTTTCTATAGAAATACAATTTCGACAAAATTTTCTATAGAAATAAAATTTCGACAAAATTTTCTATAGAAATAAAATTTTGACAAAATTTTCTATAGAAATAAAATTTTGACAAAATTTTCTATAGAAATAAAATTTTGACAAAATTTTCTAAAGTAATAAAATTTTGACAAAATTTTCTATAGAAATAAAATTTTGGTAGATTATTTTAGGGGATCGGCTATATATAACTATAGACCGATATGGACCAATTTTGGCATGGTTGTTAGCGGCCATATACTAGCGCAATGGTACCACATTTCTCCACGTACCAAATTTCCACCGGGTCGGATGAATTTTGCTCCCCAAATAGCTCCGGAGGTCAAGTCTGGGCATCGGTTTAAATGGGGGTTATATATAATTAAGACCAGTATGAACCAATTTTTGCATGGTTGTTAGAGACGATATACTTACACCACGTACCAAATTTCAACCGGATCGGGTGAATTTTGCTCCTCCAATGGGCTCCGGAGGTCAAATCTGGGGATCGGTTTATATGGGGGCTATATATAATTACGGACCGATATGGCCCAATTCCTGCATGGTTGTCAGAGACCATATACTAACACCACGTACCAAATTTTAGCCGGATCGA
Organism: Haematobia irritans; assembly: GCF_050003625.1. Taxonomy (NCBI): domain Eukaryota; kingdom Metazoa; phylum Arthropoda; class Insecta; order Diptera; family Muscidae; genus Haematobia; species Haematobia irritans. The sequence continues at coordinate 153,278,674 of NC_134401.1, forward strand.
ATGAATTTTGCTCATACATGAGGCTCCGGAGGTCAAATCTGGGAATCGGTTTATATGAGGGCTATATATAATTATGTACCGATGTGAACCAATTTTTGCATAGTTGTTAGGGACCATATACTAATACGATGTACCAAATTTCAGCCGGATCAGATGAAATTAACTTGTCTTAGAAGCTCTGCAAGCCAAATCGGGGGACCGGTTTATATGGGGGCTCTATATAATTATGGACGGATGCGGACCAATTTTTGCATAATTGTTAGGGACCATATACTTACACCATGTACCAAATTTCAGCCGGATGGGGTGAAATTTGGTTCCCTTAGAGGCTTCGCAAGACAAATCGGGGGATCGGTTTATAAAGGGTGATTCTTTTGAGGTTAGGATTTTCATGCATTAGTATTTGACAGATCACGTGGGATTTCAGACATGGTGTCAAAGAGAAAGATGCTCAGTATGCTTTGACATTTCATCACGAATAGACTTACTAACGAGCCACAACGTCGAATTTTCAGTGAATGGGCCCTAGAAAAGTTGGCAGAAAATCCGCTTTTTTATCGACAAATTTTGTTCAGCGATGAGGCTCATTTCTGGTTGAATGGCTACGCAAATAAGCAAAATTGCCGCATTTGGAGTGAAGAGCAACCAGAAGCCGTTTGGTGTGGTTTGTACGCTGGTGGAATCATTGGACCGTATTTTTTCAAAGATGCTGTTGGACGCAACGTTACGGTGAATGGCGATCGCTATCGTTCGATGCTAACAAACTTTTTGTTGCCAAAAATGGAAGAACTGAACTTGGTTGACATGTGGTTTCAACAAGATGGCGCTACATGCCACACAGCTCGCGATTCTATGGCCATTTTGAGGGAAAACTTCGGAGAACAATTCATCTCAAGAAATGGACCGGTAAGTTGGCCACCAAGATCATGCGATTTGACGCCTTTAGACTATTTTTTGTGGGGCTACGTCAAGTCTAAAGTCTACAGAAATAAGCCAGTAACTATTCCAGCTTTGGAAGACAACATTTCCGAAGAAATTCGGGCTATTCCGGCCGAAATGCTCGAAAAAGTTGCCCAAAATTGGACTTTCCGAATGGACCACCTAAGACGCAGCCGCGGTCAACATTTAAATGAAATTATCTTCAAAAAGTAAATGTCATGGACCAATCTAACGTTTCAAATAAAGAACCGATGAGATTTTGCAAATTTTATGCGTTTTTTTTAAAAAAAAAGTTATCAAGCTCTTAACAAATCACCCTTTATAATTATGTACCGATGTGAACCAATTTTTGCATGGTTGTTGGAGACCATATACTAACACCATGTACCACATTTCAGCCGGTACGGATGAAATTTGCTTGTCTTAGAGGCTCCGTAAACCAAATCTATCTATATATGATTACGGACCGATATGGACCAATTTCTGCATGTTTGTTACAGGCCATATACTAGCACCATGTACTAAATTTCAGCCGGATCGAATGAAATTTGCTTCTCTTAGAGGCTCCGCAAGCCAAATCTGGGGATCGGTTTATATGGGGGCTATATATAATTATGGACCGATTTGGACCAATTTTCGCATGTTTGTGAGAGACCATATACTAACACCATGTACCAAATTTCAACCGGATCGGATGTATTTTGCTCCTCCAAGAGGCTCCGCAAGCCAAATCTGAGCGTCGGTTTATATGGGGGCTAAACGTAAAAGTGGTCCAGAATATATGTATACTTTATGGGGTCTTAGAGCAATATTTCGATGTGTTACAAACGGAATGACAAAGTTAATAGTTAATCCTATGGTGGAGAGTATAAAAAACAAATTTGATTTAATTTGATATATCCTCCATATAGCCTAGTTCCCCGATCAAACTTCATTCACTGCAATACAATGGAATAAGATTAAAAATTTAATCCCAAATTTTATTCGATTAAGCTAGCATCCCCAGCTAAGCCACCGTGAAATATCTCATATAGCCATGTTTTTTGCAAATTGCATCTAGTGTACGGTCGTATTCCCTTTTGTTGTCATTCCAGTTACTTTTTTTTTGCTTGTTACTGGCTCAGTATCTTTGACGTTGTATTGACAGCTGTCGTTTGCGTAAAATATCATTAAATTGTTTGAGACAAACTTTCGATGATGATAATGACGATGGCGATGATGCTGCTGCTACCATCCAATGTCATAGCAGGAATATTCAAAGAAAATGCACAAGACGAAGTTTTATGCGAAAACCATGCGCTATGACACAACACAACTTAGAAAATTGAACTTCCTTTCAAATTACTGATAATGAATGTAGTATGGAAAATACATTTTTGCTTATTCAATAAATAACTTGAAAGATTTTCAATCAATATCCTTTAGATGCAATGCATGGTGTGTGTGCGTGTGTGTGGGAGAGTCCTATAGGACCTTATTATATGCCTTTGTGTGTTCGAAATTGAAGAAGTTTCTATAGTCAAGATTTTGTTTTTTTTTTTTTTTTGTTAAGTTCATTTTTAGTCTTTTGGGGGAAAAGAGCGACAATATGATAAAAATTTGAAATAACGTAACGATGCCTCAAAAAAAAACAAAAATGTGACTTAAGCTTTTGCTTTAGAATATATTTTTCTTTTGTGAAATTTGTAAAAAAAAATCTGGTTAAAAATATACTCATTGAACGGTTAAAAGTGAAGATGTTTGAAATCATTGGAAGTTAAACTTGGGATTTGTAACACGATGATTTGGCAGTCTTCTGGCTTAGTTAAGATGTTCATTGCAATGAAGTGGAGGTCTGTGTCTAATGAGTTTTGCAGTGACAAACTGTGGAGGTTTACAGGGCGGCTCAATTGCTCTTAATTTATTTTTTTTTGATTTAATTACCCCCTTTCCCCTTTCGTATCACTGTACCTACTTAGGTGCTCTGTACGTATCCGTATTGCTATCATTACTTGGGCAAGGCACAAGTGATACTGAAGGAAAGTTACTTCCACCAGACAACGTTGATAACTTATATGTTGGGAATTCTCATTTGGTTGCGGTCATTACCAACTTCAAAATACGGGCTTGTCGGGACGATGGTATGAATCAGCCGAAGCTAGACGAGTAGTAAAGCGAGTGACATCGACCGCAGCCGAACTTCCGATAGCAGCACCCGATTCATTCTAACGCGATTCGTTCCCATCAATAACTGTAGACTTAACGCAATCCCTTCGCATCCTAACATTTTAAAGGGTGATACGGTCAAAATTTGGTCAATATAAACTTGACGTATTTCTTTCAATTTTGCATTTAAAAAACCTGAACACCCCTCATTTTGAAGGTGTGTGTGTGTGTAGAATGTTGCTCCTATTTTGATTTTGGAATTCACTCTTCAGTTGTCAAAATGCAGTCCAAGCAAGAAGAGCAGCGTATCAAAATTTTGCTCGCGCATCGCGAAAATCCGAGCTACTCGCACGCAAAGCTGGCAAAATCGCTAAAAGTTGCCAAATCAACCGTTACAAATGTAATTAAATTGTTTGGGGAACGTTTGTCGACAGCCAGGAAGTCTGGATAGGGGGGAAATCGAAAACCGGAAGCCGCTGAGACGACAAAGAGAGTTGCCGGTAGTTTCAAGCGAAACCCTAACCTCTCTCTCCGAGATGCCGCAAATAAGCTGGGTGTATCGTATACAACCGTGCATCGAGCCAAAAAACGAGCCGGACTATCGACTTACAAGAAGGTAGTGACTCCAAATCGCGATGATAAACAAAATACGACGGCCAAAGCGCGATCCCGGAGGCTGTACACGACGATGCTGACGAAGTTTGACTGCGTGGTAATGGACGACGAAACCTACGTCAAAGCCGACTACAAGTAGCTTCCGGGACAGGAGTTTTATACGGCAAAAGGTAGGGGAAAGGTAGCAGATATTTTCAAGCACATAAAACTGTCAAAGTTCGCAAAGAAATATCTGGTTTGGCAAGCCATCTGTACCTGTGGCTTGAAAAGCAGCATTTTCATAGCTTCCAGGACTGTCAACCAAGAAATTTACGTGAAAGAGTGTTTGAATAAACGTCTGCTGCCTCTCCTGAAGAAACACGGTTGTTCCGAACTGTTTTGGCCGGATTTGGCATCTTGCCATTACGGCAAAAAGGCCATGGAGTGGTACGCCGCCAACAACGTGCAGGTGGTTCCCAAGGACAAGAACCCTCCCAACACGCCAGAGCTCCGCCCAATTGAGAAATACTGGGCTATTGTCAAGCGGAACCTAAAGAAGACCAAAAAAACTGCTAAGGACGAGCAGCAGTTCAAGGCAAACTAGCTTTCTGCGGCGAAGAAGGTGGAAAAGGTGGCTGTACAAAATCTGATGGCAGGTGTCAAGCGTAAGGCCCGGCAATTCGGATTTGGAAAAGCGAAAGCCTAACTGAATATTTTTCCTGAATTTTAAACTAATTGAACTTGAAAAAGAAATTTAATTTGATTTTTTAAATAAACGATTTCACCGATTTACACGCGTTTTCCCTTGACCAAATTTTGAACGTATCCCCCCTTAGTAGACTAGTACTCCCATCGCCTCTTCCGCCAGGCTATACTAGCACCCACATAACGCGGTTCGTTGCTTTCCAAACGTCTGGAATCCCAAAGAAGGTGTGGGACTTGGTCCATATTTACCATTGGGCATCAACATTTTCGCTGTCAAACCCTCCGGGTCAATAGATGTCGAGGTCTTTATCCTCTGAAAAACATCATTCTGACTGATAACCATGAGGCGATCTTCCATAATGAAGGCACGTGAAGTATGTATCAGCTGGCACGATTTTGGAGCTGGGACTCTTCGACGAATTATCTTCTGAAAATTGTTGCTGAATGGGCATCTTCCTTCGTTGTTCGCTCCTCTCATGTTATGAAAATATTGGGCTTACTTTTTTAGTTCGGCATCCTAACATTTTAGTGGACAGCACTGCCATCCGCTCTTCTCCCAGGCTAGCACTCCCATCCCCTCTTCCACCAGGCTATACTAGCACCCAGCTAACGCGGTTCGTCCGCTTCCGCGATTCGTCCCTTTCCAAATGTCTGGAATCCGAAAAACGATAAGACATATTAAGTAGGTGTGGGACTTGCTCCATATTTACCATTGGGCTTCAACATCTTCTCTGCCAAACCCTCCGGTTTATTGGTGTCGAGGTCTTTATCCTCTGAAGATCATCATCCTGACTGATAACCATGAGGTGATCTTCCATATTGAAGGCACGTGAAGTATGTACCAGCTGGCACGATTATTCGTCCGCTTCCGCGATTCGTCCCTTTCCAAATGTCTGGAATCCCAAAAACGATAATACATATTAAGTAGGTGTGGGACTTGCTCCATATTTACCATTGGGCTTCAACATCTTCGCAGGCAAACCCTCCGGGTCAATAGACGTCGAGGTTTTTATCCTCTGAAGAACATCATCCTGACTGATAACCATGAGACCATAATGAAGGCACGTGAAGTATGTATTAGCTGGCACGATTTTGGAGCTGGGGCTCTTCGACGAATTATCTTCTGAAAATTGTTGCTGAATGGGCATCTTCCTTCGTTGTTCGCTCCTCTCATGTTATGAAAATATTAGGCTTACTTTTCTAGTTCGGCATCCTAACATTTTAGTAGACTAGCACTCCCATCCCCTCTTCCGCCAGGCTATACTAGCGCCTAACGCGGTTCGTCCACTTCCGCGATTCGTCCCTTTCCAAATATCTGGAATCCCAAAGGCGCTAAGACATATTAAGTAGGTGTGGAACTTGCTCCTTATTTAACATTGGACTTCAACATCTTGGCTGCCAAACATTCCGGGTCAATAGACGTCGAGGTCTTTATCGTCTGGAGGACATCATCCTGACTGATAACCATGAGGCGATCTTCCATATTTAAGGCACGTGAAGTATGTATCAGCTGGCACGATTATTCGTCCGCTTCCGCGATTCGTCCCTTTCCAAATGTCTGGAATCCCAAAGGCGCTAAGACATATTAAGTAGGTGTGGAACTTGCTCCATATTTACCATTGGGCTTCAACATCTTGGCTGCCAAACCTTCCGGGTTAATAGACGTCCAGGTCTTTATCGTCTGGAGGACATCATCCTGACTGATAATCATGAGGCGATCTTCCATATTTAAGGCACGTGAAGTATGTATCAGCTGTCACGATTATGAAGCTGGGGCCCTTCGACGAATTATCTTCTGAAAATTGTTGCTGAATGGGCATCTTCCTCCGTTGTTCGCTCCTCTCATGTTATGAAAATATTCGGCTTCCTTTTTTAGTTCGGCATCCTAACATTTTGTAGACTATCACTGCCATCCGCTCTTCCGCCAGGCTATACTAGCACCCACCTAACGCGGTTCGTCCGCTTCCGCGATTCGTCCCTTTCCAAATATCTGGAATCCCAAAGGCGGTAAGACATATTACGTAGGTGGGGGACTTGCTCCATATTTACCATTGAGCTTCAACATCTTCGCTGCCAAACCCTCTGGGTCAATAGATGTCGAGGTCTTTATCCTCTGAAGAACATCATCCTGGCTGATAACCATGAGGCGATCTTCCATATTTAAGGCACGTGAAGTATGTATCAGCTGTCACGATTATTCGTCCGCTTCCGCGATGCGTCCCTTTCCAAATGTCTGGAATCCCAAAGGCGGTAAGACATATTACGTAGGTGCTGGACTTGCTCCATATTTACCATTGAGCTTCAACATCCTCGCTGCCAAACCCTCCGGGTCAATAGATGTCGAGGTATTAATCCTCTGAAGAACATCATCCTGGCTGATAACCATGAGGCGATCTTCCATATTGAAGGCACGTGAAGTATGTTTCAGCTGGCACGATTATGAAGCTGGGGCTCTTCGACGAATTATCTTCTGAAAATTGTTGCATCTTCCTTCGTTGTTCGCTCCTCTCATGTTATGCAAATATAGGGCTTAGTTTTGTAGTTCGGCAGCTTGGATCCGAGATTTGACTCCTCCAAATACTTAAGCCACTTGTTCGATCTCCTTCAAGACACACGGATCCTTGGATCTGGTGGATCCTTCTATGGATGCCAACCCATCTCTTTGCCAACATAGATGCTACCTTAAGTCATGTGGTCGATCTCCTTCAAAAGACTTGGATCAGCTGGATCCCTTCTATGGATCCTATCCCACCTCCCTGTCAATTTAGATGCTTCCTTTAGGAAATTCGGATGGATATATGACATCTCATCTGCCGAATATAGAAGCTTTCACGCTCTTAAATCTGGGGTTGGTCGACGAATTGTCAGCTGAGGATTCCCTTTTATGGATGCCAACCCATCTCTTTGCCAACATAGATGCTACCTTAAGTCATGTGGTCGATCTCCATCAAAAGACTTGGATCAGCTGGATCCCTTCTATGGATCCTATCCCACCTCCCTGCCAATTTAGATGCTTCCTTAAGGAAATTCGGATGGATATATATTATATCTTATGTGCCGAATATAGAAGCTTTCACGCTCTTAAAGCTGGGGTTGGTCGACGAATTGTCAGCTGAAGATTCCCTTTTATGGATTCCAACCCATCTCTTTACCAACATAGATGCTTCCTTAAGTCATGTGGTCGATCTCCTTCAAAAGACTTGGATCAGCTGGATCCCTTCTATGGATCCTAACCCATCTTCCTGCCAATTTAGATGCTTGCCTACGAAAATTCGGATGGATATATGGCATCCCATGTGCCGAATATAGAAGCTTTCACGCTCTTAAAGCTGACGAATCGTCAGATGGAGATCGTTGCTGTTTCGGCATCTTTCTTCGGTGTTCTCTCATCATTAGTCTTGAAAATATTGCGCTTACTATTGTGGTTCGGCATCCTGCAAGATCGGACTCCTCCAAATATTTAAGCCACTTGGTCGATCTCCTTAAAGAGCCATGGATCCTTGGATCAGCTGGATCTCTTCTGTGGATCCTAACCCACCTCTCGCCAACATAGATGCTTCCCTAAGGACATTTTGATGGATCTCCGGCATCTGATCTACCGAATACAGAACTACGTATCAGCTTTCACGGTATTAAAGCAGGAGTTTTTAAACGTATGTCTGCTGAAAATTCGTGCTGAATGGGCATCTTCCTTCAGCGTTCGCTTCTCTCAAGTTATGAAAATATTAGGCTTACTTTTCTAGTTCGGCATCCTAACATTTTAGTAGACTAGCACTCCCATCCCCTCTTCCGCCAGGCTATACTAGCACCCACCTAACGCGGTTCGTCCACTTCCGCGATTCGTCCCTTTCCAAATATCTGGAATCCCAAAGGCGCTAAGACATATTAAGTAGGTGTGGAACTTGCTCCTTATTTAACATTGGACTTCAACATCTTGGCTGCCAAACATTCCGGGTCAATAGACGTCGAGGTCTTTATCGTCTGGAGGACATCATCCTGACTGATAACCATGAGGCGATCTTCCATATTTAAGGCACGTGAAGTATGTATCAGCTGGCACGATTATTCGTCCGCTTCCGCGATTCGTCCCTTTCCAAATGTCTGGAATCCCAAAGGCGCTAAGACATATTAAGTAGGTGTGGAACTTGCTCCATATTTACCATTGGGCTTCAACATCTTGGCTGCCAAACCTTCCGGGTTAATAGACGTCCAGGTCTTTATCGTCTGGAGGACATCATCCTGACTGATAATCATGAGGCGATCTTCCATATTTAAGGCACGTGAAGTATGTATCAGCTGTCACGATTATGAAGCTGGGGCCCTTCGACGAATTATCTTCTGAAAATTGTTGCTGAATGGGCATCTTCCTCCGTTGTTCGCTCCTCTCATGTTATGAAAATATTCGGCTTCCTTTTTTAGTTCGGCATCCTAACATTTTGTAGACTATCACTGCCATCCGCTCTTCCGCCAGGCTATACTAGCACCCACCTAACGCGGTTCGTCCGCTTCCGCGATTCGTCCCTTTCCAAATATCTGGAATCCCAAAGGCGGTAAGACATATTACGTAGGTGGGGGACTTGCTCCATATTTACCATTGAGCTTCAACATCTTCGCTGCCAAACCCTCCGGGTCAATAGATGTCGAGGTCTTTATCCTCTGAAGAACATCATCCTGGCTGATAACCATGAGGCGATCTTCCATATTTAAGGCACGTGAAGTATGTATCAGCTGTCACGATTATTCGTCCGCTTCCGCGATGCGTCCCTTTCCAAATGTCTGGAATCCCAAAGGCGGTAAGACATATTACGTAGGTGCTGGACTTGCTCCATATTTACCATTGAGCTTCAACATCTTCGCTGCCAAACCCTCCGGGTCAATAGATGTCGAGGTATTAATCCTCTGAAGAACATCATCCTGGCTGATAACCATGAGGCGATCTTCCATATTGAAGGCACGTGAAGTATGTTTCAGCTGGCACGATTATGAAGCTGGGGCTCTTCGACGAATTATCTTCTGAAAATTGTTGCATCTTCCTTCGTTGTTCGCTCCTCTCATGTTATGCAAATATAGGGCTTAGTTTTGTAGTTCGGCAGCTTGGATCCGAGATTTGACTCCTCCAAATACTTAAGCCACTTGTTCGATCTCCTTCAAGACACACGGATCCTTGGATCTGGTGGATCCTTCTATGGATGCCAACCCATCTCTTTGCCAACATAGATGCTACCTTAAGTCATGTGGTCGATCTCCTTCAAAAGACTTGGATCAGCTGGATCCCTTCTATGGATCCTATCCCACCTCCCTGTCAATTTAGATGCTTCCTTTAGGAAATTCGGATGGATATATGACATCTCATCTGCCGAATATAGAAGCTTTCACGCTCTTAAAGCTGGGGTTGGTCGACGAATTGTCAGCTGAGGATTCCCTTTTATGGATGCCAACCCATCTCTTTGCCAACATAGATGCTACCTTAAGTCATGTGGTCGATCTCCATCAAAAGACTTGGATCAGCTGGATCCCTTCTATGGATCCTATCCCACCTCCCTGCCAATTTAGATGCTTCCTTAAGGAAATTCGGATGGATATATATTATATCTTATGTGCCGAATATAGAAGCTTTCACGCTCTTAAAGCTGGGGTTGGTCGACGAATTGTCAGCTGAAGATTCCCTTTTATGGATTCCAACCCATCTCTTTACCAACATAGATGCTTCCTTAAGTCATGTGGTCGATCTCCTTCAAAAGACTTGGATCAGCTGGATCCCTTCTATGGATCCTAACCCATCTTCCTGCCAATTTAGATGCTTGCCTACGAAAATTCGGATGGATATATGGCATCCCATGTGCCGAATATAGAAGCTTTCACGCTCTTAAAGCTGACGAATCGTCAGATGGAGATCGTTGCTGTTTCGGCATCTTTCTTCGGTGTTCTCTCATCATTAGTCTTGAAAATATTGCGCTTACTATTGTGGTTCGGCATCCTGCAAGATCGGACTCCTCCAAATATTTAAGCCACTTGGTCGATCTCCTTAAAGAGCCATGGATCCTTGGATCAGCTGGATCTCTTCTGTGGATCCTAACCCACCTCTCGCCAACATAGATGCTTCCCTAAGGACATTTTGATGGATCTCCGGCATCTGATCTACCGAATACAGAACTACGTATCAGCTTTCACGGTATTAAAGCAGGAGTTTTTAAACGTATGTCTGCTGAAAATTCGTGCTGAATGGGCATCTTCCTTCAGCGTTCGCTTCTCTCAAGTTATGAAAATATTGCGCTTACTTTTGTGGTTCGGCAGCTTGGATCCGAGATCTGACTCTTCCAAATACATAAGCCACATCGTCGATCTCCTTGTAGAGACTTGGATCCTTGGATCAGTTTGGATCCCTTCTATAGATTCTATCCCATCTCTCTGCAACATAGATGCTTCCCTAAGGAAATTCGGATGGATACCTGACATATACCGAATACAGAAGTACGTATCAGCTTTCATGCTCTTGACGCTGGGTTTGGTCGACGTATTGTCTGTTGAAAATTGTTGCTACATCTTCCTTCTGTGTTCGCCCCTCAGTAGTTTTGAAACTATTGCCCTCACTATTGTGGTTCGACCGTCGGGATCCGAGATCTGGCTCATCCAAATACTTAAACCATTTTTTGGATCTTTTTAAAAAGGCTTTGATCCTTGTATCATCTGGGTTTCTTCTATGGATCCTATCCCACCTCTCTGCTAATTTAGATGCTTGCTTACGAAAATTTGGACAGATGTCGGTGTGATGAGTTCCTGTTCCATAAGCACGGTACGTTTCAGCTCTTGAAGCTGGGGATGGCCGATGTATTGTCTGCTTGAAATTTTTCCGAAATGGCATCTTCCTTCGGTGTTCGCTCCTCTCGAGATATGAAAATATTGCGCTTACTATTGAGGATCGGCAGCTTATATCCGAGATCTGACTCCTCCAAACACTTAAGCCACTTGGTCGATCTTTTTCAAGAAACTTGGATTAGCTGGATACCGTTTATGGATCCTAAACCTCCTCTCTGTCAATTTAGATGCTTCCCTGCTAAAATTCGAATGGATGTCTCGCATCTGATCTGCCGAATACATCTCTTACATGGATACCAATGCAGGTTGTTTCTTCAGCTGGATCTTATAATGGCATATAGGAGCTGATGAGTTCCTCTTCCATGGTAAAAAGCTCCAAATCATTTATATTTGCCCCCGAACTCATTATTCTATGTGATCAGAAGTCGGTCGGAATCGAGGACATCGCCCATTTCCAGCCTATTCAGAGCGCGTAATATCCATATGTCTTCTCATTCCTCACTTTGAAATGACACTTCCAATAAACCAGTTCAGTTCTCTCTACTTCGGTTTCATATCCAGGCCTCCGGCTCTAGCTCAGTTCAATGTCATTCTCAAGACTTGTTTTAAGTAAGTAAGCTAAGCATGGTTCGTACAGAACATGGACATGCCTATATAAACGGATTTTTTTTAAATATCGTCTTCAAGAAAATGAAAGTTGTTCGGTACATTATGATTATGGTGAATATTAGACCATATTTAACTGTCTCAGTTTGAACTGTTTTCTTGTTAAGTACTGATTATATTTTTCACTTTATTGTTTTGCTTTTGAAGGGTTTAAAATCTGAGTCTTATTTTCTCTTAACATAAATACAAATTGTTTGAAATTCTGGTGTAAATCATAAATCCTTTTAATTAGATATCTTTGCCATTCTCTGTGCCTAATTATTCACAATAATCAGGGTGAACTTTATGAAAACTTTTGGCTCAAATGCACGCAAGCTTGCAAGAACTTGTGATTTATTTTAATACAATTTGCGCGTTTGAGTTATGGTGAGAATTATTTTGCATTGGAATGAGAAGAAATAAATAACTTTTTCAACCATTCCGACCATTCTTGCTAAAGTAATTATAAGTCGATTCGTTTTTTTTGTCGTTTTACTGTTTTGGAAAACTTTTAATAACCACCATGAAAATGTTGATAAAAGTTGACTTATTTTCTTGTATAACTCTCTGCCGAAGGGCAAGAAAACAGAAAACATCTGTTATCGACAGGTTACAAAGTCTATGGAAAGTCCCTGTGAGTCTTTGAATGGAATGCGAAATAAAAAGAAAAACGAAAATAATATAGATCTTTGCAAGAGTAATGGGTGTTTGAAATTATTAATAGAGATTATGTGGTTATTATTTTATCCATTACGAAATTAAAATGACAAGAAAATGGAAGGTAATCTTTGTATGCATATGCCATGAATATGTGAAATAAATTGGATCAATATTTTCGTATTAAACCTGGATCAATATTTTGGTATTAATCCTAAGTACTAGAACGATAGTTATGGAATATCACAATTTGGGGTATTGTATCGTGGCTTTTTTGTCGGTTTGGATATACCAAATCATGTCATGGGTATCAGTAATCAGTATCATCTCTCGAGTCACTTGGATTTTATGGATATTTTTATTTACGGAGATGCGTGCGAAAACCGATTGGGATAAACAAAATCCTAGGGTATCAGTAATCAGAATTAGTATCATCTCATTTTCATAGGTAATATTGGTTGGTAAATTGCTAGATCCTTAAATGTTCGGCAACTGGCCTGAAACTCATCGGTTTGTTTACGACTGGGAACTGAAAGAATTCGGATTTGAAAGAAGTGGAAGATTTCTTGCGTCACATTCGGCAACGGTAGTAGGGTTCCTGGTAAATATAAAGTCTGTGGTAGGTTTTTATACCCTCCACCATAGGATGGGGGTATATTAACTTTATCATTCCGTTTGTAACACATCGAAATATTGCTCTAAGACCCCATAAATTATATATATTCTGGGTCGTGGTGAAATTCTGAGTCGATCTGAGCATGTCCGTCCGTCCGTCCGTCCGTCTGTTGAAATCACGCTATCTTCCGAGTGAAACAAGCTATCGTCTTGAAACAAGTAGTTGTTATTGATGTAGGTCGGATGGTATTGCAAATGGGCCATATCGGTCCACATTTACGTATAGCCTCCATATAAACGGACCCTCAAATTTGGCTTGAGATTGCTCTAAAAGAAGCAAATTTCATCCGATCAGGCTGAAATTTGGCACATGGTGTTGGTATATGGTCTCTAACAACCATGCAAAAATTGGTCAATATCGGTTCACTTTTACGTATAGCCCCCATATAAACGGACCCCTAAATTTGGCTTGAGATTGCTCTAAGACAAGCAAATTTCATCCTATCAGGCTGAAATTTGGTACATGGTGGTAGTATATGGTCTCTAACAACCATGCAAAAATTGGTCCACATCGGTCCATAATTATATATAGCCCCCATATAAACGGACCCCCAAATTTGGCTTGCGATTGCTCTAAGAGAAGCAAAATTCATCCGATCCGGTTGAAATTTGGTACGTGGTGTTAGTATATGGTCTCTAGCAACCATGCAAGAATTGGTCTATATCGGTCCATAATTATATATAGCCCCTATATAAATCGATCCCCAGACTTGTCCTCCGGAGCCCCTTGGAGGAGCAAAATTCATCCGATCCGGTTGAAATTTGGAACATGGTGTTAGAATGTGGTCTCTAACAAACACGCAAGAATTGGTCCATATCGGTCCATAATTATATGTAGCCCCCATATAAACCGTTCCCCAGATTTGATCTCAGGAGCCTCTTGGAGGAGCAAAATTCATCCGATTCGGTTGAAATTTGCAACGTGGTGTTAGTATAAGGCCGCTAATAACCATGCCAAAATTGGTCCATATCGGTCTATTGTTATATATAGCCGATCCCCAATCACACAAAAATTGGTCCATATCGGTTCATAATCATGGTTGCCACTCGAGCCAAATATAATCTACCAAAATTTTATTTTTATAGAAAACATTGTCAAAATGTTATTTCTATAGAAAATTTTGTCAAAATTTTATTTCTATAGAAAATTTTGTCAAAATTTTATTTCTATAGAAAATTTTGTCAAAATTTATTTCTATAGAAAATTTTTTCCAAATTTTATTTCTATAGAAAATTTTTTCCAAATTTTATTTCTATAGAAAATGTTGTCAACATTTTACTTCTATAGAAAATGTTGTCAAAATTTTATTTTATTTATAGAAACTTTAAACTTAATTACATAGATATCAGGATATTTGGGGTTGGTTGAAATGCATATGCGATTAAATTGAAGTTTTCTGTGGTTCAGCTGTAGTCCTGAAGATTTTCGTTTTTGAACTATAGACTCCAAGTCAAGATAGAGATGCGAAGATTTCAGTGAATAACTAGCAGATTCAAACATTCCAGTGATTGAAATACAGATCTTAGTGGAATTGTAGGTAAGACATTTGTGTGAACTATAAACCCGAAGATTTTAGTCCTTGTTTGGAGACCAGAGAGTCACAATGGTAGAATTGTAGATACGAAGATCTCAGAGCTTCCAGTTTCAGTAAATGAACGGCAGTCTAGAATATCTCAGTAATTAAACTACAGACAAGATGGTCCGTCCATGTGGTCCGATTGCATATTCGAATATGACATTCACTGAATAAATGACAAGAAAATCTCGGTGATTTCAGGGTCTGCAAGGGTCTCAGTGATTAAAGTGCAGACCCATAGATTTCTGTGACTTAACTGAATAACCGAAAGCCTCAGTAGTTCAACTATAGATCCGCAGGCCTATGTAACTAAATACCTGACAATAGGGCCGTAGTGACTGCACACTTGTGGGTCTCAGTTTTAGACCTGCAGGCCTAGTTGAAGCGGAAGATCAAATTTATTGAACTAAAGTTCAAGTACCCAAGTGGATTAAACTGTAGTCCCGAGGGTCTCATGAACCTCTGTGACTTAACTGAAAACCCGAAGGCCTCTGTAGCTTAACTGCAGATCCTCAGACCCATCTAACTAAATACCCGATACTAGGGACGCAGAGACTGAACTGCAATCCTGAGGGTCCAGCAACTGGACGTCCGGTTAAATTGTAAAGCGGAAAATCAATTTTATTGAACTTTATATCTCAAGAACTCGTTGTTTAAACTATAGCTTCAAAGGTCTCATGATCTGCAAAGAGTAGAATTTCAATGGTTGAATTATAGATGTGAAGAACTCGGTGATTAAACTGCATATCCATAGATCTAGAGAGGCGAAAATCTTTCCGATTCTATTAGGGGTTGCAGAGGTTGAAATTAAGGCCAGATGATATCAGTGATTGCGCCACTGGTTCTAGTGGCTGAACTGTCCAAAGATCTTAGTCCATCGAAAGATCTCAGTGATTGAACTGCAGAGAGGACGGCCTAATTGGCTAAATTGCAAAAGTAGGATACCAAATTGATGGACCTTTATATCCCAAGAACTCGTTGACTAAACTATAGTCCCGAGGGCTTCGAGGGTCGTAGTGATGGAAATAGAGAGTGAAATGCATGTCTAAGGGCCTCAGTGATAGAATTGCACATCTAAATATCTCAGTGACTAAACTGTGGTTCCCTAGATCTTTTGACTAATGATTGTCTTGGTAGACGTAAAGATTTCAATGATTGAAATATTGAATCTAGGGTCTGAACTTTTGATTCTGAGATCTGAGTGATTCAATTGGAGTCCTAGTGTCTTAGTTACCGCTAACCATTGCACCACCAGGAGCCACCGTGTTGCAATGGTCAATGGGCATGCCCGCCTTGCATACACAAGGTCGCGGGTTCGATTCGTGCTTAGACCGAACACCAAAAAAGTTTTTCAGCGGTGGATTATCCCACCTCAGAAATGCTGGCGACATTTCTGAGTGTTTCAAAGCTTCTCTAAATGGTTTCACTGCAATGTGGAACGTCGTTCGGACTCGGCTATAAAAAGGAGGTCCCTTGTCATTGAGCTTAGCATGGAATCGGACAGCACTCGGTGATAAGAGAGAAGTTCACCACTGTGGTATCACAATGGACTGAATAGTCTAAGTGAGCCTGATATATCGGGCTGCCACCTAACCTAACCTAACCTAGTTCCACAACTTCATATCCAAGGTTAGGTTAGGTTAGGTTAGGTGGCAGCCCGATACATCAGGCTCACTTAGACTATTCAGTCCATTGTGATACCACATTGGTGAACTTCTCTCTTATCTCTGAGTGCTGCCCGATTCCATGTTATATCCAATGGTCTAAATGCAATTGAGGGTCCCAGTGATAGAACTGCAGATCCTAGGATTTCATTTATTGAACTGCATAGTGCAGAGTCGAGGATTCCAGTGATACAACTGCATAACTGAGGGTCTCAGTGGTAGAACTGTACATCCAATGATCGAAGTAATTCAATGGAGAGATGGATATGCATATACGAAAACCTCAGTAATTCAGTGGAGAGGTTTAGTAATTGAACTTTAGATCTCAGTGATGAAATTGCATATCGAAACATCTAAGAGATTCACTTGAGGGTTTCAGTGATTAAAGTGAAGATCAAAAGTTCTCAATTATTCAACTACGGATTCGATTGTCCTAGTGGACTGTAGAATGGAGGGTCCAAGTGATTGAACTGCAGACCTGAGGGTCTCAGTGATGAAATTGCATATCGAAAGATGTAAGAGATTCACTTAAGGCTTTCAGTGATTAAAGTGAAGATCAAAAGTTCTCAATTATTGAACTACGGATTCGATTGTCCTAGTGGAATGCAGATTGGAGGGTCCACGTGATTGACCTGCAGACCTGAAGATCTCAGTGATGAAACGGCAAATCCAAAGATGTAAGCGATTCAAATGAAGGTATGAGTGATCGAAGTGTAGATGAAACAAGTATATACGGCCGTAAGTTCGGCCAGCCGAATCTTATGTACCCTCCACCATGGATTGCATAGAAACTTGTACTAAAAACTGTCATCCACAATCGAATTACATGGGTTGTGGTATCTTAAAACTTCTTAACATCGTTTTCTAAATTGTGAGTTAGTCCATACGTGGTATATATTAGACAAAAAACGTATGTATAGCTAAGTCTACAAATAATTACGAATCGATATGGACTTTTGCACGGTACGTAGAGAGCCAGAATTGAAATATGGGGGTAGCTTATATGGGGGCTATATACAATTATGAACTTGATATGGACCAATTTTTGTGTGATTGTGGATCGATTTATCTGAGGGCTATATATAACTATAGACCGATATGGACCTACTTAGGCATGGTTGTTAACGGCCACATACTAGCACAATGTACCAAATTTCAACTAACTCGGATGAAATTTGCTCTTCGAAGAGGCTCCAAAACCAAATCTCGGGATCGGTTTATATGGGGGCTATATATGATTATGGACTGATATGGACCACTTTTGGCATGGCTGTTAAATATCATATACTACCATCACGTACCAAATTTCAACCAGATCGGCTGAATTTTGTTTCTCCAAAAGGCACCGGAGGTCAAATCTGGGGATCGGTTTATATGGGTGCTATATACAATTATTGACTGGTATGAACCAAATCCTGCATGGTTGTTGGATACCATATACTAACATCACGTACCAAATTTGAACAGAATCGGATGAATTTTGCCCTCCAATGGGCTCCGGAGGTCAAATCTGGGGATCGGTTTATATGGGGGCTATATATAATTATGGACCGATTTCGACCAAATTTCAACTGAATCAGATGAATTTTGGTCTTCCAAGCGGCTCCGGAGGTCAAATCTGGGGCTATATATAATTATTAACCGATGTGGACCAATTTTTGCATAGTTGTTAGAGACCATGTACTTACACCATGTACCAAATTTCAGCCGGATCGGATCAAATTTGCTTCTCTTAGAGGCTCCGCAAGCCAAATCGGGGATCGGTTTATATGGGGGCTATATATAATTATGGACCGATGTGGACCAATTTTTGCATGGTTGTTAGAGATCATATGCTGACACCATGTACCAAATTTCAGCTGGATCGGATGAAATGTGCTTCTCTTAGAATCCCCTCAAGCCAAATTTGTGGGTCCGTTTATATGGGGCTATACGTAAAAGTGGACCGATATGGCCCGATATGGCAATACCATCTGACCTACATCAATAACAACTACTTGTGCCAAGTTTCAAGTCGATAGCTTGTTTCGTTCGGAAGTTAGCGTGATTTCAACAGACGGACATGCTCAGATCAACTCAGAATTTCACCACGACACAGTATATATATATATATATATATATATATATATATATATATATATATATATATATATATATATATATATATATATATATATATATATATATATATATATATATATATATATATATATATATATATATATATATATATATATATATATATATATATATATATATATATATATATATATATATATATATATATACTTTATGGGGTCTTAGATCTCAATGAATGATTTGCAATTTTTATCATCACGGTGATTGAACTGTAAAGTTGAGGATTCCAGTGATTGAACTGCACACCAAAGAATCTCAGTGATGGAATTACATTTCCAAAGAACGAAATGATTCAATTATTGAACTGCAGATCTGAAGGATCGAGCTACAGAAATGCAGAGTTACGGGTCCCACACGGATGAAAAAGACTGTTTTTCATATGTTTGGCTATAAACATTATATGTTTGGAACACAAATTTTTAAACACAATATTTTTGAGTGCAAGCATATAATGTTCATAAACTAGCATAACATGTTTGGGACATATATGTTAATATGTTAGAACATATTATGTTTGGGACATAAAATGTTTTTAAATATAATATGCTTGGATGCAAACATATATTAATTTAGAAATAGCCTATAAACATATATGTGTTTAGTAGCTTGGAGCGCTATTTAACAGGGAGCGATATTGAATTAAGTTGGTGGTTGTTGCTTGTTATTACAAAATTAACATTTTATTTTTCCTTGGGCAATTGATCAGCTACTTCTTTGATCCTTACAAACTGTGTGGTCCGCTGTTCGAATCCCCGTCCGGCAAAAGGTAAAATTAAAATAAAAACAAGTATATACGGCCGTAAGTTCGGCCAGGCCGAATCTTATGTACCCTCCACCATGGATTGCGTAGGAACTTCTACTAAAGGCTGTCATCCACAATCGAATTACTTGGGTTGCGATAACACTTGCCGATGGCAAGGTATCGTAAAACTTTTTAACACTGTCTTCTAAATTGTAAGTTAGTCCATAAGGGGTATATATTAAACAAAAAAAAAACGCCGATTAAATACGTATATAATTCAGTTTGACAAAATTTTCTATAGAAATAAAATGTTGACAAAATTTTCTATGGAAGTAAAATGTTGACAAAATTTTCTATAGCAATAAAATTTTGACAAAATTTTCTATAGAAATAAAATGTTGACAAAATTTTCTATAGAAATAAAATGTTGACAAAATTTTCTATAGAAATAAAATGTTGACAAAATGTTCTATAGAAATAAAATGTTGACAAAATTGTCTATAGAAATAAAATGTTGACAAAATTTTCTACAGAAATAATTTTTTTACAAAATTTTCTATAGAAATAAAATTTTGACAAAATTTTCTATGGAAATAAAATGTTGGCAAACATTGATATAGAAATATACTTTTTACAAAACTTTCTATAGAAATGAAATTTTGACAAAACTTTCTATAGTAATAAAATTTGACAATTTTTACATGGCTGTTAGAGGCCATATAATAACGAAATGTACCAAATTTCAACCGCATCGGATGACTTTTGCTCCTCCAAGAGGCTACGGAGGTCAAATCTGGGGATCGGTTTATATGGGAGCTATATATAATTATGGACCGATATGGACCAATTTTTGCATGGTTGTTAGAGACCATATACTAACACCACGTAATAAATTTCAATTGGATCGGATGAATTTTGCTCATCCAAGAGGCTCCAGAGTTCAAATCTGGGGATCGGTTTATATGGGAGCTATATATAATTATGGACCGATATGGACCAATTTTTGCATGCTTGTGAGAGACCGTATACTAACATCAGGTACCCAATTTCAAACGGATCGGATGAATTTTGCCCCTCCAAGAGGCTCCGGAGGTCAAATCTGGGGATCGGTTTATATGGGAGCTATATATAATTATGGACCGATATGGACCAGTTTTTGCATGGTTGTTAGAGACCATATACTAACACCACGTACCAAATTTCAATCGGATAGGATGAAGTTTGCTCCTCCAAGAGGCTCCGGAGGTCAAATCTGGGGATGGATTTATATGGGAGCTATATATATTTATGGACCGATATGGACCAATTTTTGCATGGTTGTTAGAGACCGTATACTAACATCAGGTACCAAATTTCAACCGGATCGGATGAATTTTGCCCCTCCAAGAGGCTCCGGAGGTCAAATCTGGGGATCGGTTTTATGGGGGCTATATATAATTATGGACCGATATGGACCAATTTTTGCATGGTGGTTAGAGACCGTATACTTAGACCACGTACCAAATTTCAACCGGATCGGATGAATTTTGCTGCTCCGGAAGGCTCCGCAAGCCAAATTTTGGGGATCGGTTTATATGGGGGCTATACGTAAACGTGGGCCGATATGGCCCATTTTCAATACCATCCGACCTACATCAATAACAACTACTTGTGCCAAGTTTCAAGTCGATAGCTAGTTTCGTTCGGAAGTTAGCGTGATTTCCACAGACGGACGGACAGCCGGACAGACGGACAGACGGACAGACGGACGGACGGACGGACATGCTTAGATCGACTCAGAATTTCACCGCGACCCAGAATATATATACTTTATGGGGTCTTAGAGCAATATTTCGATGTGTTACAAACGGAATGACAAAGTTAATATACCCCCATCCTATGGTGGAGGGTATAAAAAAATCATACAATTGAATAATTTCTTCTACAATGTTTGTATTACAGAAAAAGGTGCTAAGAACTAAAAAATCTCGTGGAAGTGAAAAAGATGTGGGGGAATATACAATTGGGCAGAAACAAAATTTTGAGCATTCAGGTCGAAAACCTATGTTGTTAGCACCTATATTACCTGTTTATTTTCATAATTCATTATGATTGTAAATATATAAATAAATAAATAAAATTTTGAGCACAATATTGTTTGGGAGAATTTTTTTAAGCATATAATATTTTTGGGTGCAAAATGCTTCCAAACATATTATATGTTCACATAATAACATATTGTTTTTTGGAAGACAACATTATTGAATTTGGATGCAAAAATACAAAATGTTTGGAAATTGACTACCCAAACATATATTGTTTAGACCAATATGCTTTCAAACATATTATATATTGGAAGAGATCAAACATATAAATGTTTGGGCAATAGCCAAAAATGTATATGCTTGAAGCAAAATATGTTTGGGAGTATATGTTACAGAAGCGATTTTTTGTGAGCGTGCAGTACTTCAACTATATCTCCGAGTGTATCAGTAATGGAAATGTACATTCGAGGGCCTAAGTGATTTAATTATGGATCCCAGTGATTGAACTGAAGATCCTAGGTTCTCAATTAGTGAACTGCAAATCTGAAGATCCCAATGATTTAACTGGAGATACGAAGATCTAAGAGGTTGAAATGCAGATCTGGGAATCTCAATGATGAAACTGCATATCGAAAGATCTAGGCGATTCCATTGAGAGTCTCATTGAGTGAGCCGAACATCCTAGGTTCTCATTGAACTATAGATCCGATTGTCCCAGTAATTGAACTGCAGAGTCGAGGGACCCAGTGGTTGAACTGCATTTCTGAGGGTATTAGTGATGGAAATGCACATTCGAAGTGATTCAATTGAGAGTTTCAGTGATTGAACTGAATATCCAAAGTTCTCAATTATTGAACTACAGATCCGAAGATCCCTTTGATTGAACTGTACGAAGATAACAGTGGTTGAAATGCAGAAGCTGTACTTCCAAACATTTAATGTAGGGTCCAAATATTTTACTTATTGAACTGCAGACTCCAGGGTCCCAGTGATCGAACTGCACAAATGAAGATCACTGGGTTTCAACTACGGGATCTCTGGGATTCAATTCCATATTTAAGGATCTTAACAGGTTGGCTGATAAGTCAACGGTTTAACAAAGAAAAACACATTCTTTTTTGTCAAAATTCGTTTTTATTATACAACATAGTTCCCTTCAAGAGCGATACCACGATTGTAACGACCTTCCAAGTTTTTGATACCATTTTGATAGTACTCCTTCGGTTTTGCCTCAAAATAGGCCTCAGTTTCGGCGATCACCTTATCATTGCAGCCAAATTTTTTCCCTGCGAGCATCCTTTTGAGGTCTGAGAACAAGAAAAAGTCGCTGGGGGGCCAGATCTGGAGAATACGGTGGGTGGGAAAGCAATTCGAAGCTCAATTCATGAATTTTTGCCATCGTTCTCAATGACTTGTGGCACGGTGCATTGTCTTGGTGGAACAACACTTGTTTCTTCTTCATATGGGGCCGTTTTGCCGCGATTTCGACCTTCAAACGCTCCAATAATGCCATCTAATAGTCACTGTTGATGGTTTTTCCCTTCTCAAGATAATCGATAAAAATTATTCCATGCGCATCCCAAAAAACAGAGGCCATTACTTTGCCAGCGGACTTTTGAGTCTTTCCACGCTTCGGAGACGGTTCACCGGTCGCTGTCCAATCAGCCGACTGTCGATTGGACTCAGGAGTGTAGTGATGGAGCCATGTTTCATCCATTGTCACATATCGACGGAAAAACTCGAGTGTATTACGAGTTAATAGCTGCAAACACCGCTCAGAATCATAAACACGTTGTTGTTTTTGGTCAAATGTGAGCTCGCGCGGCACCCATTTTGCACATAGCTTCCGCATATCCAAATATTGATGAATGATATGACCAACACGTTCCTTTGATATCTTTAAGGCCTCTGCTATCTCGATCAACTTCATTTTACGGTCGTTCAAAATCATGTTGTGGATTTTTTTGATGTTTTCGTCGGTAACCACCTCTTTCGGGCGTCCACTGGGTTCACCGTCCTCCGTGCTCATTTCACCACGCTTGAATTTTGCATACCAATCAATTATTGTTGATTTTCGTGGGGCAGAGTCCGGAAACTCATTATCAAGCTAAGTTTTTGCTTCCACCGTATTTTTCCCCTTCAGAAGACAGTATTTTATCAAAACACGAAATTCCTATTTTCCATTTTTTTCACAATAACAAAAGTTGCTTCACAAAAGACGCTCTATCTCACAAACTAATTGACTTACAGACGTCAAATTTTGACACGAATCATTTGGAGGTTGGTACTATATAAAAGTAATATGCATTTAATACTAGCGACGCCATCTATGTGTCAGACCGGGGACTTATCAGCCAACCTGTTAATGATGTAAAATAATTTTATAGAAGGACATATAATAAATAGATTTTGCGCTGCAGGCAGACCAGGTGATATTTAATTTCATACAAGAGTGTCAGTGCTCGAGTTTCAGAACTACAACAGGTTAAAATTTTTGGAATCAAAGTCTCAGTTGGAAAGATCATTAATTATCTTCTTGTCACACTTGAAAGGGTAAGGTCCCCTTCCTCAAACACATGCAATGCAAATTTATGTCGGTTATATTATAAAGAAAAGGTTCAATTCTGGATCTGGATTACAGACTTACCAAACTTTATATTATTTATATTTAATTCATAGTTACAATAGATTATTAAATACCTTTCCATAATCTAAAAATTTATAAAAGTACTTTGTTTTTTTTTCACTTTTTAATATCAAAGTTTTCCCAGCATAAATCTGTTCTTTCGTTTTGTGGAAATCCAACATATTCGTATTAACTTTGGTCTGAGAGGAAACCTCAAAAACATTTATGTGCATTTTTATGTTTGTATTCCAACGAAATGAATTATGTCCTTAAGTTCGACATAGAAATTTATATGCAGTTTGGCCATTTGAAAAATTACATTTGTTAAATGTTCTAGAAAGGCAATCACTTTACGAAATCCTCGAAACCAAATTGTTTCTGTCTGAACTTTTAGGTCATGGCATTGGAACTGACTGGGAGAATGGGAGAAAGGTTTTTGTGTGAGTTCATTGTAATTTATGTTTTGCATTTTTTTTCCATCCAATTGAAATGGAAAATGTGGAATTTGCCTCTCCTCCGCCAGTGTCTATAAATCGATCTAAAAACAAAGAACATATTTGGTATGTTTTATTGTTTTACATTACTCAGATGCAAGAAACTTCAAATGGTTGAATATTTGCATAGGGTTTGGTATGCAATGCCTTCATAGATGAGTAGGGTGGAGTGCATTTTTTATTTGGACATTGTAATAGGAGTCCAGACAAATCGTTTACAAATGAAATGAATTTATGCTATACATCTTTACAATACTATAGCTTTTACTCATTCTCATGTGTTTTAGATAAACGGCAAAAAAGAAATATTGGAGGATTTTGCTGAAATTTGGTTAACAATTAAATAAAACAAAAATAAATAAAAAACAAGTATATACAGCACTAAGTTCGGCCGGGCCGAATCTTATGTACCCTCTACCATGGATTGCGTAGAAACTTCTACAAAAGACTGTCATCCACAATCGAATTACTTGGGTTGTGGTATCTTAAAACTTCTTAACATCGTTTTCTAAATTGTGAGTTAGTCCATACGTGGTATATATGTATTAGAGAAAAAAGTTATGTATAGGTAAGTCTACAAATAATTACGAATCGACATGGACTTTTGCACGGTACGTAGAGAGCCAGAATTGAAATATGGGGGTCGCTTATATGGGAGCTATAGAGAATTATGAACTTGATATGGACCAATTTTTGTGTGATTGGGGATCGATTTATCTGAGGGCTATATATAACTATAGACCGATGGAAGCCATCGTGGTGCAATGGTCAGCATGCCCGCCTTGCATACACAAGGTCGTGGGTTCGATTCCTGCTTCGACCTAACACCAAAGAGTTTTTCAGCGGTGGATCATCTCACCTCAGTAATGCTGGTGACATTTCTGAGGGTTTCAAAGCTTCTCTAAGTGGTTTCACTGCAATGTGAAACGTCGTTCGGACTCGGCTATAAAAAGGAGGTCCCTTGTCATTGAGCTTAACATGGAATCGGGCAGCACTCAGTGATAAGAGAGAAGTTCACCAATGTGGTACCACAATGGACTGAATAGTCTATGTGAGCCTGATACATCTGGCTGCCACCTAACCTAACTATAGACCGATATGGACCTAGTTAGGCATGGTTGTTAACGGCCATATATTAGCACAATGTACCAAATTTCAACTGACTCGGATGAAATTTGCTCCTCCAAGAGGCTCCAAAACCAAATCTCGGGATCGGTTTATATGGGGGGCTATATATGACTATGGACTGACATGAACCAGTTTTGACATGGTTGTTAAATATCATATACTACCACCACTTACCAAATTTCAACCAGATCGGATGAATTTTGCTTCTCCAAAAGGCACCGGAGGTCAAATCTGGGGATCGGTTTATATGGGGGCTTTATATAATTATGGACTGATATAAACCAATTCCTGCATGGTTGTTGGATACCATATACTAACATCACGTACCAAATTTGAACCGAATCGGATGAATTTTGCTCTTCCAAGGGTCTCCGGAGGTAAAATCTGGGGATCGGTTTATATGGGGCCTATATATAATTATGGACCGATTTCGACCAATTTTTGCATGGGTGTTTGAGGCCATATATTAACACCACGTACCAAATTTCAACTGAATCAGATGAATTTTGGTCTTTCAAGAGGCTCCGGAGGTCAAATCTGGTGATCGGTTTATATAGGGGCTATATATAATTATGGACCGATGTGGACCAATTTTGGCATGGTTGTTAGAGACCATATACTAACACCATGTACCAAATTTCAGCCGGATCGGATGAAATTTGCTTCTCTTAGAGGCTCCGAAAGCCAAATCGGGGGATCGGTTTATATGGGGGCTATATATAATTATGGACCGATGTGGACCAATTTTTGCACGGCTGTTAGAGACCATATACTAACACCATGTACCAAATTTCAGCCGGATCGGATGAAATTTGCTTCTCTTAGAGGCTCCGAAAGCCGAATCGGGGGATCGGTTTATATGGGGGCTATATATAATTATGGACCGATGCGGACCAATTTTTGCACGGCTGTTAGAGACCATATATTAACACCATGTACCAAATTTCAACCGAATCGGATGAATTTTGCTTCTCCAAAAGGCACCGGAGGTCAAATCTGGGGATCGGTTTATATGGGCCTATATATAATTAATGACCGATTTCGACCAATTTGGACCAAATTTCAACTGAATCAGATGAATTTTGGTCTTCCAAGAGGCGCCGGAGGTCAAATCTGGCGATCGGTTTATATGTGGACCAATTTTTGCATGATCATTAGAGACCATATACTAACACCATGTACCAAATTTCAGCCGGATCGGATGAAATTTGCTTCTCTTAGAGGCTCCGCAAGCCAAATCGGGGGGTCGGTTCATATGGGGGCTATATATAATTATGGACCGATGTGGACCAATTTGTGCATGGTCATTAGAGACCATATACTAACACCATGTACCAAATTTCAGCCGGATCGGATGAAATTTGCTTCTCTTAGAGCAATCGCAAGCCAAATTTGGGGGTCCGTTTATATGGGGGCTATACGTAAAATTGAACCGATATGTCCCATTTGCAATACCATCCGACCTACATCAATAACAACTACTTGTACCAAGTTTCAAGTCAATAGCTTGTTTCGTTCGGAAGTTAGCGTGATTTCAACAGACGGACGGACGGACGGACGGACATGCTCAGATCGACTCAGAATTTCACCACGACCCAGAATATATATACTTTATGGAGTCTTAGAGCAATATTTCGATGTGTTACAAACGGTATGACAAAGTTAATATACCCCCATCCTATGGTGGAGGGTATAAAAAGTGTTGTTCCACCAAGACAACGCACCGTGCCACAAGTCATTGAGAACTATGGCAAAAATTCATGAATTGGGCTTCGAATTGCTTCTCCACCCACCGTATTCTCCAGATCTGGCCCCAGCGACTTTTTCTTGTTCTCGGACCGCAAAAGGATGCTCGCAGGGAAAAATTTAGCTGCAATGAAGAGGTGAGAAATGTCACCACCATAACTGAGGTGGGATAATCCACCGCTGAAAAACTTTTTGGTGTTCGGTCCTAGCAGGAATCGAACCCACGACCTTGTGTATGCAAGGCGGGCATGCTAACCATTGCACCACGGTGGCTCCCCGAATCGATCGCCGAAACTGAGGCCTATTTTGAGGCAAAACCGAAGGAATACTACCAAAATGGTATCAAAAAATTGGAAGGTCGTTATAATCGTTGTATCGCTATGATGAATAATAAAAACGAATTTTTACAAAAAAAATGTGTTTTTCTTTGTTAGACCGGGGACTTATCTGCCAATCTGTTACTTGTTTAATACGTATGGTCTTCTGTTCACCATTTGCCTGTCGTCTGTTCACTTAGTTAACTCGCACACTCGTACTAAGCAAGTTTTTTGTGGTCAATTTTCACACACAGTTTAATTTTATGCTACCTTTCCTCTATGGCTTCCACTACTTGAAGATGTGGAACAACCTCCATTTAGTTCAGCATCTATGTTTGTGTGTTTCCATCCCACACAATTTCTGTGAAATGATTATAGCTGGTGTTAGTTCATTTGAAATTTGGTTTGAGTTTTTGGTATTAAAAGTCTGATAATATTACTTACCCTTTATAGTACCTTAGGTTAGGTTTTATGCTCCTTAGCAAAAGGAATAGGAAAGGAATCCATTCGTTCAACTTTGTTTTCAAATCACTACATTGGAGTGCATCGAAACATCTTGGTGGCATAAGTACGTTAACCACATCATTTCTTTGTCTTAGTTCATGTAGATTTGTCTACGTGGAATTGACTTCTATTTTGGTTTTATCACTTACGTGGGTCGATTTGGTTTTGATGACTTTCTTGGAATCCTTTAAACTACTTTCACGTTGAAGCATTGTGGGGAATTCTTTTCATTCTACTTTTTGAGGTTACTTGTAGCGAAATACATCAAGGGGAAACTGTGGAAAATAGGTGAAAATAAATTTTTCCTATATAACATAAGGATTCACTAGGTTTTTGAGATGTAGAACTCAGATGGGTGATATGAAATGCAACAAAGTAAAGCGCTATATTTATTTTGTAATTTATTGTTCAAAAGCAAAAATGTATCAAATTTCAAATAACATCAAATTTTAGAATAAGTTTAGATTAGTTCGAATTGGCTACCTTTGGCACGAATTATGTTCTTCAAGCGGCAAAAAGGCCATCAACCGCTGAACGAAAGAGTCTTTGCGGTATTATGACCCATTTCCTGCGAATCTCCGTCCTAAGATGATTGACACTTTGATATTTTTTAGTGCCAACCTTATTCTCATAAATACATCAGGTAGAAAGTCCGACGGATTGAGATCACGGTTGGTACAGTTGGTACAGTTCTGCCAAAAAAAATGAATATTTTTACAGTTTGGTAGATTGGTAGAATTCTTAACGTTTTGGTAGATTTTGCAAAATATTTCTCTCCACCTAAGATTTACTTCAACTTTCTATAAAAATAAAACTTTGACAAATTTTTCTACACCCTCAAAAAAATCGCTTCTGTAACATATACCCCAAACACATTTTGCTTCAAGCATATATATTTTAAGGATTGCTTCAAACAACATATTGTTTGTATTGTTCAAACATATTATGTTTCACCTTAGGGTATACACAGGTAGTAAAAAATTTTAATGAAATTTTCTTTTTGTATATATATTTTTAAGGTGCCAATTGGTTACTTCCATTATTTTACTTGCAGCATACTCTCTAGGTCTCTCTTTCTAAGCATATATATGTTTATAGGCTATTTCCAAATTAAAATATGTTTGCATCTAAGCATATTATATTTACAAACATTTTATGTCTCAAACATAATATGTTCTAACATATTATGTTAACATATATGTCCCAAACATATTGCGCTAGTTTATGAACATTATATGCATGCACTTAAAAATATTGTGTTAACAAATTTGAGTTTCAAACATATAATTTTTACACCCAAACATATGAAAAACAGTCTTTTTCGTCCGTGTATAGAAATAAAAGTATTTCAAAATTTTCTATAGAAATATTTTTTTCCATATTTTTTATAGAAATAAAATTTTGACAAAATTTACAATAGAAATAAAATTTTGACAAAATTTTCTATAGAAATAAAATTTTGACAAAATTGTCTATAGAAATAAAATTGTGGTAAAACTCCCTCTAGAAATAAAATTTTGCCAAGATTTCCGTTAGAAATAAAATTTTGACAAAATTTTCTATAGAAATAAAATTTTGACAAAATTTTCTATCGAAATAAAATTTTGAGAAAATTTAGAATAGAAATAAAATTGTGGCAAAACTCCCTCTAAAAATAAAATTTTAACAAGATTTCCTCTAGAAATAAAATTTTGGCAAAATTATCTATAGAAATAAAATTTTGACAAAATTTTCTATAGATATAAAATTTTGACAAAATTTTCTATAGAAATACAATTTTGAAAAATGTGACAAAATTTTGCAATAGAAATAAGTTTTTTTACAAAAATTTTCTATAGAAATAAAATTTTGACAAAATTTTCTATAGAAATAAAATTTTGAAAAAATTTACAATAGAAATAAAATTTTGAAAAAATTTTCTATAAAAATAAAATTTTGATAAAATGTTCTATAGAAATAAAATTTTGATAAAATTTTCTATTGAAATAAAATTTTGATAAAATTTTCTATAGAAATAAAATTTTGACAAAATTTTCTACAGAAATGAAATTTTGACAAAATTTTCTATAGATATAAAATTTTGACAAAATTTTCTATAGAAATAAAATTTTGACAAATTTTACAATAGAAAGGGAGCCACCGTGGTGCAATGGTTAGCATGCCCGCCTTGCATACACAAGGTCGTGGGTTCGATTCCTGCTTCGACCGACACCAAAAACTTTTTCAGCGGTGGATTATCCCACCTCAGTAATGCTGGCGACATTTCTGAGGGTTTCAAAACTTCTCTAAGTGGTTTCACTGCAAGGTGGGACGCCGTTCGGACTCGGCTATAAAAAGGAGGTTCCTTGTCATTGAGCTTAACATGGAATCGGGCAGCACTCAGTGATAAGAGAGAAGAGAGAAGTTCACCAATGTGGTATCACAATGGACTGAATAGTCTAAGTGAGCCTGATACATCGGGCTGCCACCTAACCTAACCTAACCTACAATAGAAATAATTTTTTTTCAAAATTTTCTATAGAAATAAAATATTGACAAAATTTTCTATAGAAATAAAATTTTCCATTTGTTTTGTTTTGTTATTGTTGGTTTTGTTCTTTAAGCATTGTTGTTGTTTTTTATTGCTTAAAACCATACATTGACTAAACTACAAGTGTAGCTTAACCAACAGAGGAAAAGAATGTTTGTCAAATTTATTTGGGCAAAGCCTTATAGACTGCAAGATGATTGGATGGACGCACGTTTCGGAATTACCATATTTGTGACAATATAGAAAATATTGTAAAAATAAATTTTAATTCTATAAAAAATTTTGTCAAAATTTTTTTTCTATAGAAAATTTTGTCAAAATTTTATTTCTATAGAAAACTTTGTCAAAATTTTATTTCTATGGAAGAATTTGTAATGAAATAAATTTTTTTAAAAAATGTTCTATAGAAATAAAATGTTGACAAAATTTTCTATAGAAATAAAATTTTGACAAAACTACCTCTAGAAATAAAATTTTGACAAAATTTTCTATAGAAATAAAATCTTGACAACATTTTCTACAGAAATAAAATGTTGACAAAATTTTCTATAGAAATAAAATTTTGACAAAATTTTCTATAGAAATCAAATTTTGACAAAATTTTCTGTAGAAATCAAATTTTGACAACATTTTCTATAGAAATAAAGTTTTGGCAAAATATTCTATAGAATTAAAATTTATTTGTGACAATATAGAAAATATTGTCAAAAAATTATTTCTATAAAAAATTTTCTCAAAATTTTCTTTCTATGGAAGAATTTGTCAAAATGTTATTTCCATATAAAATTTTGTCAAAATGTTATTTCCATATAAAATTTTGTCAAAATTTTATTTCCATAGAAAATTTTGTCAAAATTTATTTTTCTGTAGAAAATATTGTCAACATTTTATTTCCATAGAAAATTTTGTCAAAATTTTATTTCCCATAGAAAATTCTATCAAAATTTTATTTCTTAGAAAATTTTGTCCAAATTTTATTTCTATAGACATTTTTATCAAAATTTTATTTCTATAGAAAATTTTATCAAAATTTGATTTCTATAGAAAATTTTCTCAAAATTTTATTTTTACAGAAAAAAATCTATGGAAAAATTTTGTCAACATTTTATTTCCATAGAAAATTTTGTCAAAATTTATTTTTCTATAGAAAATATTGTCAACATTTTATTTCTGTAGAAAATTTTGTCAAAATTTTATTTCCATAGAACACTTTATCAAAATTTTATTTCCATAGAACACTTTATCAAAATTTTATTTCTTAGAAAATTTTGTCAAAATTTTATTTCTATGGAAAATTTTGTCAAAATTTTATTTTGATAGAAAATTTTGTCCAAATTTTATTTCTATAGAAAAAAATCTACCATTTTTGGTAGAATTCTACCAACTGCGGCAACCGTGACTGTCACTGAAAAATCTAATTTTATTGAACCTAAATTTAAAGCAAATAATGCTGCTAAATAATGTCTTAATTTAAAAAAATTCGCATCTTTGGCTCGGTATCAATAACAAAATCTTTAATGGAAGGTCAAAATCTTTGGATCCAAGTAAACCCTTTTTTGAGATTATGTAGCAACGTAAAATTTAACTTCGTCATTTGAACTGCCCATATGAACCATTCTTCTTTAGGGCGTACAGCCGAAATTCTTTATATTTCCATGTAAGCTTTTACGACACGGTTTCGTTAAAAGTAATTGTTATACGTGATCCATGATTGCAAAAAAAATTTGGAAGTTCTTCTCTGGTCACAACTTTAAAAGAAACAAGTAAGGAAAGTCTAAAGTCGGGCGGGGCCGACTATATTATACCCTGTACCACTTTGTAGATCTAAATTTTCGATACCATATCACATCCTATATATAAAGGTTTGTCCCAAATACATACATTTAAATATCACTCAATCTGGAAGAATTTGATAGACTTCTACAAAATCTATAGACTCAAAATTTAAGTCGGCTAATGCACTAGGGTGGAACACAATGTTAGTACCCTGTACCACAGTAGTGGTGAAGGGTATAAATATGGGAAACGTTTAAATCTGAAGCAATTTTAAGGAAACTTCGAAAAGTTTATTTATGATTTATCGCTCGACATATATGTATTAGAAGTTTAGAAAAATTAGAGTCATTTTTACAACTTTTCGACTAAGCAGTGGCGATTTTACAAGGAAAATGTTGGTATTTTGACCATTTTTATCGAAATCAGAAAAACATATATATGGGTGCTATATCTAAATCTGAACCGATTTCAACCAAATTTGGCAGCAATAGCTACAATGCTAATTCTACTCTCTGTGCAAAATTTCAACTAAATCGGAGTTAAAAATTGGCCTCTGTGATCATATGAGTGTAAATCGGGCGAAAGCTTTATATGGGAGATATATCCAAATCTGAACCGATTTCAAGCAAATTTGGCACGCATAGTTACAACGCTAATTCTACTCCCTATGCAAAATTTCAACTAAATCGGAGCAAAAAATTGGCCTCTGTGGGCAAATGAGTGTAAATCGGGCGAAAGCTATATATGGGAGCTATATCTAAATCTGAACCGATTTTGCTGATATTTTGCAAGTTTTTCGAGAACCATAAAATATTCGGATGTACGGAATTTGAGGAAGATCGGTTGATATACACGCCAATTATGACGAGATCGGTGAAAAATATATATGGCAGCTATATCTAAATCTGAACCGATTTTTTCCAAAATTAATAGGGGGGATCGTCTTTGAGCCGAAACAGGACCCTATACCAAATTCTAGGACAATCGGACTAAAACTGCGAGCTGTACTTTGCACACAAAAATACATCAACAGACAGACAGACAGACGGACGGACAGACAGACAGACGGACATCGCTAAATCGACTCAGAATTTAATTCTAAGCCGATCCGTATACTAAAAGGTTGGTCTATGATTACTCCTTCTTGGCGTTACATACAAATGCACAAACTTATTATGCCCTGTACCACAGTACATAGTGGTGAAGGGTATAAAAATGCCCTCCCAAAGGTGGTCTTTAGTTTAACTGCACAGGAAGTTCATTTGAGTCAATTTTTTTTATAACTCGCTTTTTTTCATATTTTTAATAGGAGTTTTTTTTTTGTTTCAAATAGGTTACAAACAGAGGAAGAATTAATAGAATGGTACAAATTTATTAAGTTTTTGCCGAAAAAACATGCTAAATCCTTTCTAGAAAAATTGCGAATTTTTGAAAACATTTGATAACAATACAAATCATAAAGAAATTTAAAAACTATTTAATTGTCAAAATATCACAAAATTTCTTAATTCACATACAAAATACTGAATTAGCCTCACACCTTAAGAAGAAGAAATTTATATGGGGGCTATATATGATTATAGACTGACATGGACCACTTTTGGCATGGTTGTTAAATATCATATACTACCACCACGTACCAAATTTCAACCAGATTTTGTGAATTTTGCTTCTCTGAATGGCACCCGGGGTCAAATCTGGGGATCGGTTTATATGGGGGCTATATATAATTATGGACTGATATGAACCAATTCTTGCATGGTTGTTGGATACCATATACTAACATCACGTACCAAATTTCAACCAAATCGGATAAATTTTGCTCTTCCAAGGGGCTCCGGAGGTCAAATCTGGGGATCGGTTTATATGGGGGCTCTATATAATTATGGACCGATTTCGACCAATTTTTGCATTGGTGTTTGAGGCCATATATTAATACCACGTATCAAATTTCAACTGAATCAGATGAATTTTGGTCTTCCAAGAGGTTCCGGAGGTCAAATCTGATGATCGGTTTATATGGCGGCTATATATAATTATGGACCGATGTTGACCAATTTTTGCATGGTCATTATTTTATTTTATTTTTATTTTCATCATGTAATTTGAAGCCACTTAGCGGCCAATTTATATAAATTAACGGACTACCATTAGAGACCACATACTTACATAATGTACCAAATTTTCAGCCTGATCTGATGAAATTTACTTCTCTTAGAGGCTCCGCAAGCCAAATCGGGGGATCGGTTTATATGGGGGCTATATATAATTATGGACCGATGTGAACCAATTTTTGCATGGTTGTTAGAGACCATATAAAACACCATGTACCAAACTTCAGCCGGATCGGATGAAATTTGCTTCTCTTAGAGGATTCGCAAACCAAATTTTGGGGGTCGGTTTATATGGAGGCTATACGTAAAAGTGGACCGATATGGCCCCTTTGCAATACCATCCTACCTACATCAATAACAACTACTTGTGGCAAGTTTCAAGTCGATAGCTTGTTTCGTTCGGAAGTTAACGTGATTTCAACAGACGGACGGACATGCTCAGATCGACTCAGAATTTCACCACGACCCCATATACTTTATGGGGTCTTAGAGCAATATTTCGATGTGTTACAAACGGAATGACAAAGTTAATATACCCCCTATCCTATGGTGGAGGGTATAATAAATTACAAATTATTTAAATTATGCCAAAAAACATGCTAAATCCTTTCTAGAAAACTTGCGACTTTTTGAAACATTTGATGACAAACGTTCCCGACAAGCTATTGCATTAAAAATCATAAAGAAATTTAAAAACTTTTTATTTGGCAAAATATCACAAAATTTCTTAATTCACATCCAAAATACTGAATTAGCCTCACATTTAGGAACTGATGTAAATACAGAACAGCGGCTGTTGAAATGATGGACATCTGTCCTATGACAAGGCCATGTTAAAATTATTGCTTCTGCGTCAATGTGGCACCACTTCCGGATTCAAAAATAACATTTTCACTACTTTTTTGGCGATGCTTTTTTGCTGGGATTAGTTCTTGCCAAATTTACGTCTTTATATAATTGTTTTTTTTTTTTTTTTTTTGGCAATTATGTGCGTTTAAGAAAAAATTGTCACTGCGAATGTAGAGACTATGTCTTTGAAAAAATAAAAACATACTTTGAAAATATAAAAACATACTATGTACCGCCAATATTTGAGTCCTCAAGAGATATTATTTTGATTGCAAGCTATAAGATTCGTTTCATTTGAATCTGTGCCATTTGATATTTTCTTATTATTTATTTTTTATTATTGTTCCAAGAATTTGTGTTTTTATACCCTCCACCATAGGATGGGGGTATATTAACTTTGTCATTCCGTTTGTAACACATCGAAATATTGCTCTAAGACCCCATAAAGTATATATATTCTGGGTCGCGGTGAAATTCTGAGTCGATCTAAGCATGTCCGTCCGTCCGTCCGTCTGTCCGTCTGTCCGTCTGTCCGTCTGTCTGTGGAAATCACGCTAACTTCCGAACGAAACTAGCTATCGACTTGAAACTTGGCACAAGTAGTTGTTATTGATGTAGGTCGGATGGTATTGAAAATGGGCCATATCGGCCCACGTTTACGTATAGCCCCCATATAAACCGATCCCCAAAATTTGGCTTGCGGAGCCTTCCGGAGCAGCAAAATTCATCCGATCCGGTTGAAATTTGGTACGTGGTCTAAGTATACGGTCTCTAACCACCATGCAAAAATTGGTCCATATCGGTCCATAATTATATATAGCCCCCATAAAACCGATCCCCAGATTTGACCTCCGGAGCCTCTTGGAGGGGCAAAATTCATCCGATCCGGTTGAAATTTGGTACCTGATGTTAGTATACGGTCTCTAACAACCATGCAAAAATTGGTCCATATCGGTCCATAAATATATATAGCTCCCATATAAATCCATCCCCAGATTTGACCTCCGGAGCCTCTTGGAGGAGCAAACTTCATCCTATCCGATTGAAATTTGGTACGTGGTGTTAGTATATGGTCTCTAACAACCATGCAAAAACTGGTCCATATCGGTCCATAATTATATATAGCTCCCATATAAACCGATCCCCAGATTTGACCTCCGGAGCCTCTTGGAGGGGCAAAATTCATCCGATCCGTTTGAAATTGGGTACCTGATGTTAGTATACGGTCTCTCACAAGCATGCAAAAATTGGTCCATATCGGTCCATAATTATATATAGCTCCCATATAAACCGATCCCCAGATTTGAACTCTGGAGCCTCTTGGATGAGCAAAATTCATCCGATCCAATTGAAATTTATTACGTGGTGTTAGTATATGGTCTCTAACAACCATGCAAAAATTGGTCCATATCGGTCCATAATTATATATAGCTCCCATATAAACCGATCCCCAGATTTGACCTCCGTAGCCTCTTGGAGGAGCAAAAGTCATCCGATGCGGTTGAAATTTGGTACATTTCGTTATTATATGGCCTCTAACAGCCATGTAAAAATTGTCAAATTTTATTACTATAGAAAGTTTTGTCAAAATTTCATTTCTATAGAAAGTTTTGTAAAAAGTATATTTCTATATCAATGTTTGCCAACATTTTATTTCCATAGAAAATTTTGTCAAAATTTTATTTCTATAGAAAATTTTGTAAAAAAATTATTTCTGTAGAAAATTTTGTCAACATTTTATTTCTATAGACAATTTTGTCAACATTTTATTTCTATAGAACATTTTGTCAACATTTTATTTCTATAGAAAATTTTGTCAACATTTTATTTCTATAGAAAATTTTGTCAACATTTTATTTCTATAGAAAATTTTGTCAAAATTTTATTGCTATAGAAAATTTTGTCAACATTTTACTTCCATAGAAAATTTTGTCAACATTTTATTTCTATAGAAAATTTTGTCAAACTGAATTATATACGTATTTAATCGGCGTTTTTTTTTTTGTTTAATATATACCCCTTATGGACTAACTTACAATTTAGAAGACAGTGTTAAAAAGTTTTACGATACCTTGCCATCGGCAAGTGTTATCGCAACCCAAGTAATTCGATTGTGGATGACAGCCTTTAGTAGAAGTTCCTACGCAATCCATGGTGGAGGGTACATAAGATTCGGCCTGGCCGAACTTACGGCCGTATATACTTGTTTTCTTTATTTTGATATCTTGACGTAAAATGTCCCTTTTATTATTCGCACTCCGCAGAAAAAAGGTCAATGTAAATATTCGGAAATTGTGATTTAATTGTTTCTCATTTGCATCAATAATATTTGAGAAAATTGTTTCTGTTGTTCTGCGCGTTTTCTTTTTCTGTTGGCACAAACAAAGATTGTGATTTCCTTGAATCCTCTTGTCTTTTTATACACGCTTCTCAATTACTCACATTTTTATCCTCCTCCGAATGGAATACAAAATATTGTTTTTTTTTTTATGATTTTCCCTCTTTACAAATGTAATGATAAAATTTTGGCGTTTCCATGGCCAAACTTGCCATGACAATAAGTCAACAAACCGCATGATAAATATGTGCTACCATTTGGTGAGGGTTCATACAAATATGAAATTCAATCCTTTATTCTTGAAGGTTCATGGTTTTATGTCGAAGTCAGAGGTATGGATCATCATGGAAAGAAAAATTGACTTTTTTTGTTTTTATAAAATAAGAAACAAGACTTTTGTTTTCCCTATTCGATTTGGTTAAGTCGACTTGGATGAGCCTGTAAAACATACAAGTACATACGGCAATAAGTTCGGCCCGGCCAAATGTCATAGAACTTAATACCATAATTGGCATCAATGGTCAATTGGTGGTCTATATCGAACCATGTACCCGATATAAACCACCAATTTAATATGGAAGCAACATGTAAATCCGATGTGAAATGGGATATTTTAAAGAGGTGTCTTTTGTAAGTATTGAGTTAAATCGAGTAAATAAAAGTCTGATATTTTATAGATTGACCAAATATCAAAACAAATTAATGTTGAGTTAATACATTTGAATTTGAAATTTCATCGGTTAATAAATAATAAGGTTTCTAGCAAAATTTCGAAAAACTGGGCTATAAATACAATGTGTCTGATAATGCAACAAAGCAAAGCGCAATATTTGTTCATTCTTATACCATAGGATTGACTAGCTTTGTCATTCCGTTTGTAACACATCGAAATATTGGTCTAAGACCCCATAAAATATATATTCTAAGTTGTGAGCACGATTGCCACTCGAGCCAAGAATAATTACAAAAGTTTGAAGAAAATTTTACCAAAAAACTTATTTTGAAGTTTTTGATTTTTATGCCCTCCACCGTAGGATGGGGGTATATTAACTTTGTCATTCCGTTTGTAACGCATCGAAATATTGCTCTAAGACCCCATAAAGTATATATATTCTGGGTCGTGGTGAAATTCTGAGTCGATCTGTCCGTCCGTCCGTCCGTCCGTCCGTCCGTCCGTCCGTCTGTTGAAATCACGCTAACTTCCGAACGAAACAAGATATCGACTTGAAACTTGGCACAAGTAGTTGTTATTCATGTAGGTCGGATGGTATTGTAAATGGGCCATATCAGTCCACTTTTACTTATAGCCCCCATATAAACGGACCCCCAAATTTGGCTTGCAGACCCTCTAAGAGAAGCAAATTTCATCCGATCCGGCTGAAATTTGGTACAAGGTGTTAGTATATGGCCTCTAACAACCATGCAAAAATTGGTCCATATCGGTCTACTTTTACGTATAGCCCCCATATAAACGGACCCCCAAATTTGGCTTGCGATTGCTCTAAGAGAAGCAAATTTCATCCGATCCGGCTGAAATTTGGTACATGGTGTTAGTATATGGTCTCTAACAACCATGCAAAAATTGGTCCATATCAGTCCACTTTTACTTATAGCCTCCATATAAACGGACCCCCAAATTTGGCTTGCGATTGCTCTAAGAGAAGCAAATTTCATCCGATCCGGCTGAAATTTGGTACAAGGTGTTAGTATATGGCCTCTAACAACCATGCAAAAATTGGTCCACTTTTACGTATAGCCCCCATATAAACGGACCCCCAAATTTGGCTTGCGATTGCTCTAAGAGAAGCAAATTTCATCCAATCCGGCTGAAATTTGGTACATGGTGTTAGTATATGGTCTCTAACAACCATGCAAAAATTGGTCCATATCAGTCCACTTTTACTTATAGCCTCCATATAAACGGACCCCCAAATTTGGCTTGCGATTGCTCTAAGAGAAGCAAATTTCATCCGATCCGGCTGAAATTTGGTACAAGGTGTTAGTATATGGCCTCTAACAACCATGCAAAAATTGGTCCATATCGGTCCACTTTTACGTATAGCCCCCATATAAACGGACCCCCAAATTTGGCTTGCGATTGCCCTAAGAGAAACAAATTTCATCCGATCCGGCTGAAATTTGGTTATGTGGCAGCCCGATGTATCAGGCTCACTTAGACTATTCAGTCCATTGTGATACCACAGTGGTGAACTTCTCTCTTATCACTGAATGCAGCCCGATTCCATGTTAAGCTCAATGACAAGGGACCTCCTTTTTATAGCCGAGTCCGAACGGCGTTCCACATTCCAGTGAAACCACTTAGAGAAGCTTTGAAACCCTCAGAAATGTCACCAGCATTACTGAGGTGGGATAATCCACCGAAACCACGACCTTGTGTATGCAAGGCGGGCATGCTAACCATTGCACCACGGTGGCTCCAGGACCCCCAAATTTGGCTTGCGATTGCTCTAAGAGAAGCAAATTTCATCCGATCCGGCTGAAATTTGGTACATGGTGTTAGTATATGGTCTCTAACAACCATGCAAAAATTGGTCCCTATCAGTCCACTTTTACGTATAGCCCCCATATAAACGGACCCCCAAATTTGGCTTGTGATTGCTCTAAGAGAAGCAAATTTCATCCGATCCGGCATTATGTTAGTATATGGTCTCTCCATAATTATATATAGCCCCCATATAAACCGATCCCCAGATTTTAACTCCGGAGCCTCTTAGAGGAGCAAAATTCATCCGATCCGGTTGAAATTTGGTACATGGTGTTAGTATATGGTCTCTAACAACCATGCAAAAATTGGTCCATATCAGTCCATAATCATATATAGCCCCTATATAAACCGATCCCCAGATTTGAACTCCGAAGCCACTTGGACGAGCAAAATTCATCCGATCCGGTTGAAATTTGCAACGTGGTGTTGATATATGGCCGCTAATAATATATATATATAGTTATATATAGCCGATCCCCAATCACACAAAAATTGGTCCATATCGGTTCATAATCATGCATGCCACTCGAGCACAAATAATCTAGCAAAATTTGTCGAAATTTTATTCCTATAGAAAATTTTGTCAAATTTTATTTCTATAGAAAATTTTTGCAAAATTTTATTTCTGTAGAAAATGTTGTCAAAATTTTAAATCTTTTGAAAATTTAGTAAAAATTTTATTACTATAGAAAATTTTGTCAAAATGTTATTTCTATAGAAAATTTTGTTAAAATCGTATTTCTATAGAAAATTTTGTCCAAATTTTACTTCTATAGAAAATGTTGTCAAAATTTTATTTCTATAGAAAATTTTGTCAAACTTAATTATATACGTATTTAATCGGCCATTTTAAGTTTAATATATACCACGTATGGACTACGTGGTATATATTACGGTATTAGGAAGTTTTAAGATACCTTGTCATCGGCAAAAGTTACCGCAACCCAAGTAATTCGATTGTGGATGACAGTCTTCAGTAGAAGTTTCTACGCAATCCATGGTGGAGGGTACATAAGCTTCGGCCTGGCCGAACCTACGGCCGTATATATTTGATTTTTATACCCACCACCATAGAATGGTAACGGGGGTATAATAAGTTTGTCATTCCGTTTGTAACACATCGAAATATCGATTTCCGACTATATAAAATATATATTCTTGATCAGGGAGAACTTCTAAGACGATATAACGATGTCCGTCTGTCTGTCTGTTTGTCTGGCTGTCTGTCTGTTGTAATCACGCTACAGTCTTCAATAATGAAGCAATCGTGCTGAAATTTTGCACAAACTCGTCTTTTGTCTGCAGGCAGGTCCAGCTCGAAGATGGGCTATATCGGTCCAGGTTTTGATATAGTCCCCATATAAACCGACCTCCCGATTTGGGGTCTTGGGCTTATAGAAATCGTAGTTTTTGAAATCTAGAGGTCATAAAATTTTATGACCATAAGGAGGTGTGCCGAAAATGGTGAGTATCGGTTCATGTTTTGGTATAGCCCCCATATAGACCGATCTCCCGATTTTACTTCTTGGGCTTATGGAAACCTCAGTTTTTATCCAATTTACCTGAAATTGGAAATCTAGAGGTATTGTAGGACCACAAATACGTGTGCCAAAAATTGTGAGTATCGGTCCATTTTTTGGTATAGCCCCCATATAGACCGATCTCCCGATTTTACTTCTTGGGCTTATAGAAGAATTCGAAGTTTTTATCCAATTTGCCTGAAATTGAAAATCTAGAGGTATTTTCGGTCCATAAAGAGGTGAGCTGAAAACGGTGAGTATCGGTCCATATTTTAGTATAGCCCCCATAAGAACGATCTCCCGATTTAACTCCCTGGGTTTCTAGAAACCGTAGTTTTTATCTGATTTGCCTGAAATTGTAAATATTCTGTTATTTTAGGCTCACAA
This sequence comes from Haematobia irritans, assembly GCF_050003625.1. NCBI lineage: Eukaryota > Metazoa > Arthropoda > Insecta > Diptera > Muscidae > Haematobia > Haematobia irritans. The sequence continues at coordinate 153,320,831 of NC_134401.1, forward strand.
AAACGTGTATCGGATTAAGTTTTTATCGGTCTATTTGGTAATGCCTCCATATAGGCCAACTTCACTTCTTGAGGGCGCACTGATCATGAAAATTGCTTGAAACTCAATGTAAAATTTCCAGATTTTACTTCTCGGGTGAATATCTACAGATTTAAGATTTCAAATCAAGACGTTATTTTATAATTTTCTTGCACACTTACAAGATATGTTAATGATTCCTCTAAAACTCAAACAAAAATGGTTCTTATAAATCCAGAATCTGATATAGTCCTCATAGGTGAAATCTTTAAATTTATCTTCGGGAAGTGTCCTCAAGCCCTACTGAAATTTCAAAGGTTCATGGTGGTGGGTATTTAAGATTCGGCCCGGCCGAACTTACTGCTGTATATACTTGTTTTAAGAAAATTTTGTCAACATTTTATTCCAAGAGAAGATTTTGTCAACATTTTATTCTCATAGAAAATTTTGTCAAAATTTTATTTCTAGAAAAAATGTTGTCTAAATTTTATTTCTATAGAAATTTTTGCCAAAATTTTATTCCTATAAAAAATTTCATCAAAATTTTATTCTTAGAGAAAATGTTGTCAAAATTTTATTCTCATAAAAAATGTTGTCAAAATTGTATTCATAGAGAAATTGTTGTCAAAATTTTATTTTTATAGAAAATTAAATTTTGTCAAAATTTTATTCCTATACAAAATTTTATCAAAATGTTATTCTTAGAGAAAATTTTGTCAAAATTTTATTCCTAGAGGAAATGTGGTCAAAATTATATTCCCATAAAAAATGTTGTCAAAATTGTATTCCTAGAGAAATTGTTGTCAAAATTTTATTTCTATAGAATTTTTTGTCAAAATTTTATTCCTATAAAGAATTTTATCAAAATGTTATTCCTAGAGAAAATTTTGTCAACATTTTATTCCTAGAAATTTTATTCCCATAAAAAATGTTGTCAAAATGTTATTCCTAGAAAAATTGTTGTAAAAATTTTATTTCTATAGACATTTTTGTCAACATTTTATTCCTATAAAAAATGTTATCCTAGAGAAAATTTTGTGCAAATTTTATTCCTAGAGAAAATGTGGTCAAAATTTTATTCCCATAAAAAATGTCATAATTTTATTCCTAGAGAAATTGTTGTAAACATTTTATTTCTGGAGAAAATTTTATCTAAATTTTATTTCTATAACAAATTTTCTCAAAATTTTATTCCTAGTGAAAATGTTGTAAAAATTTTATTCTAGAGAGAATTTTATCTAAATTTTATCCCTAGAGAAATTGTTGTAAATTTTTTATTCCGGGAGAAATTGTTGTCAAAATTTTATCCTATAGAAATTTTTCTCAAAATTTTATTCCTATACAAAATTTTATCAAAATGTTATTCCTAGAGAAAATTTTGTCAAAATTTTATTCGTAGAGAAAATGTGGTCAAAGTTTTATTCCTAGAAAAATGTCTAAATTTTATTTCTATAGAAATTTTTGTCAAAATTTTATTCCTATAAAAAATGTTATCAAAATGTTATTCCTAGAGAAAATTTTGTCAACATTTTATTCGTAGAGAAAATGTGGTCAAAAATTTATTCGTAGAGAAAATGTGGTCAAAATTGTATTCCTAGAGAAATTGTTGTCAAAATTTTATTTCTATAGACATTTTTGCCAACATTTTATTCCTTAAAAAAATTTTATCAAAATGTTATTCCTAGAGAAAATTTTGTGAAAATTTTATTCCTAGAGAAAATGTGGTCAAAATTTTATTCCCATAAAAAACGTTGTCATAATTTTATTCCTAGAGAAATTGTTGTAAAAATTTTATTTCTAAAGATAATTTTATCAAAACTTTATCCCTAGAGAAATTTTTGTCAAAATTTTATTCCTGGAGAAATTGGTGTCATAATTTTATCCTATAGAAAATTTTGTCAAAATTTTATTCCTAGAGAAAATTTTATTTCTATAGAAAATTTTACCAAAATTTTATTCCTATAAAAAAATTTTGTCACAATTTCTTCATTTAGAATATTTCGTAAAATTTTAATCCTAGAAAAAATGTTGTCAAAATTATATACCATAAAAAATTTTGTCAAAATTTTATTCCTAGAGAAATTGCTGTCAAAATTTTATTTCTATAGAAAGTTTTGTCAAAATTGTTATTTCTATAGAAAGTTTTGTCAAAATTTATTCTTATCGAAAATTTTGTACAACTTTTATTTCGATAGAAAATCTTTTTATATTTCAATAGAAAATTTAGTAAACATATTATTTCGATAGAAAATGTTGTCAAAATTTTATTTCAATAGAAAATTTGTGAAGTGGAATATTTTATAAAATCTACCAAAATAGCAAGAATTTTACCAATCTACCAACTAGCAAAAATTCGAGCATTTTTGGTAGATTTTTACTGTGGCAACCGTGGTTGTGAGGTGATCCGTCTGTTCAATTCACGCTAATTTCCGAAATAAATACGCTATCAACTTAAAACTTTGTGCAAATAATGTAGGTTGGGTGATAGTGCAAATCAGCCATATCGGACAACATATAAAAAGACCCCCAAGATTTGGCTTGTGGAGCCATTTAGAAATTTAGTACGAGATGTAAGTATATGCCCTCCAACAACCGTAAAAAAATCGATCCATAATTATATATATAGCCCCATATAAATCGACATTTGGATTTGGCTCCGGAACCTCTTGGAGTGTTTTTTTTTGTGTTTTTTTTTTATAAATTTATATATGCTGAAAATTGTTGATGTCTGTTCATATTGTAACGGGGCCTCTATGTATATTAGAGTGACCGCAACTTATATGGGGCAAAAAAAAAATGTCGGAATCTTGTTCGCCTTAACCCCACAAAACGAATCCCCTTTCCAGGTATTGGGATAGCCAAAATTTTGGGCCCGATTAAACGCAGTTAACACGTGCCGCTCGTCGCTCAAAATTTGAAAAAAAACGAATGTTTTGGCCAAAAAGTTGACGTATTGAGCCATAACTCGAGAACGGTAAATAATAGAAACACGCACAATATCACAAACGATAGCTTATTTTGTCCTTAAAAATTTATGTTAAAAACAAAATTGTTGTAACTCTAAGTCAAACCGAGTTACGCCAGCCTTTAGCTTCGAAAACGCGACCTGGTGCCACTAGGAGCATTCGCCTCAACCCCACACAACGAATCTCCTTTCCAGATATTGGGATAGCCAAAATTTGAGCCCGATTAAACGACGTTAACACGTGCCACCAAACTTTTTGGCCAAAGAATTCTTTTTTTTTCAAATTTTGAGCGACGAGCGGCACGTGTTAACGTCGTTTAATCCGGCTCAAATTTTGGCTATCCCAATATCTGGAAAGGGGATTCGTTTTGTGCGGTTAAGGCGAATGCTCCTTGTGGCACCAGGTCGCGTTTTTGAAGCTAAAGGCTGGTGTAGCTCGGTTTGACTCAGCGACGAGCGGCACGTGTTAACGTCGTTTAATGGGGCTCAAATTTTGGCTATCCCAATATCTGAAAAGGGGATTCGTTTTGTGCGGTTAAGGTCGAACCAGATTCCGACATTTTTTGTTTTTGCCCCATATAAGTTGCGGTCACTCTAAAAATGCGATTTGGTTATATTACCCGGAGTCGACACCAGTGTCGTAGGTTGATGAAAAATGCTGGAGTCGGAGTGGAGCAAAATTGGCTCGACCCAGGCATTTACTCTAGTTTTGCTGCAAGAATTGTCCCTTTAACACTCTGGTTGTCTATTATGGTTTTGCCATAATAAATGAGGCTAGTTTCCTAGTTTCGCTTTGTTGGTAAAACTACTCTTGTAGTTTTATCGACAAATAGTTTTAAGTTGAAATTTATTAATGTGGCCTTGATAAAACCCGTGTGAAATACAATCATCTGGCAGAGAATGAGACATCCTCGGGTTAAGCTTCTATAGCACCAGTCTCTTTTTATACCCTGCGCCACACTGTGGAATAGGGTATTATAAGTTAGTGCATATGTTTGTAACATCCAGAAGGAGACGAGACAGACACATGGTGTCTTTGGCAATAATGCTTGGGGTGGTTCCCTGAGTCGATATAACCATGTTCGTCTGTCCGTCCGTCCGTCTGTCTGTGAACACATTTTTGTGATCAAAGTCTAGGTCGCAGTTTAAGTCCAATCGACTTCAAATTTGGAACAAGTTGCTGTTTTGGGTCAGAATAGAACCCTATTGACTTTGGAAGAAATCGGTTCAGATTTAGATATGGCTCCCATATATATCTTTTGCCCGATATGCACTTATATGGATCCAGAAGCCAGAGTTTTATCCCGATTTGCTTGAAATTTTGTACGAGCAGTACAATTGGTAGTATAGTCGAGTGTGCAAAATTTTATTGAAATCGGTTCAGATTTAGATATAGCTCCCATATATATCTTTTGCCCGACATGGACTTATATGGCCCCAGAAGCCAGAGTTTAGGCCCAATTTGGTTGAAATTTTGCACGAAGAGTACAATTAGTAGTGTAGTTAAGTGTGCCAAATGTGATTGAAATCGGTTCAGATTTAGATATAGCTCCCATATATAGCTTTCGCCCGATATACACTCATATGACCACAGAGGCCAATTTTTTACTGCGATTTAATTGAAATTGTGCACAGGGAGTATAATAAGCATTGTTGCTATGCGTGCCAAATTTGGTTTAAATCGGTTCAGATTTAGGTATAGCTACCATATATATGTTTTTCTGATTTCGACAAAATGGTCAAAATACGTACATTTCCCTTTTAAAATCACCTCTGCTTAGTGGAAAAGTTATGGTATCGAAATGGTATCGACAATTTAGACCTCAGTAATGCTGGTGACATTTCTGAGGATTTCAAAGCTTCTCTAAGTGGTTTCACTGGAATGTGGAACGCCGTTCGGACTCGGCTATAAAATGGAGGTCCCTTGTCATTGAGCTTAACATGGAATCGGGCAGCACTCAGTGATAAGAGAGAAGTTCACCACTGTGGTATCACAACGGACTGAATAGTCTAAGTGAGCCTGATACATCGGGCTGCCACATAACCTAACCTAACCTAGTCGAAAAGTTGTAAAAATTACTCTAATTTTCCTCTACTTCTAATACATATATATCGAGCTATAAATCATAATTAAAAGTTTGTGAAGTTTTCTTAAAATTGCTTCAGATTTAAATGTTTCCCATATTATTTTTTTACTAACATTGTGTTCCACCCTAGTGCATTAGCCGACTTCAATGTTGAGTGTAATGATTTTGTAGAAGTCTATCAAATTCTGTCCAGATCGAGTGATATTTAAATGTATGTATTTGGGACAAACCTTTATATATAGCCCCAACACATTTGACGGTTGTGATATGGTATCGAAAATTTAGATCTACAAAGTGGTGCAGGGTATAATATAGTCGGCCCCGCCCGACTTTAGACTTTCCTTACTTGTTTTCATTGGAGGTCATTACCAAACTATTTCCTTAAGATGAAAAATCTCATTACTATCAACATATTTTACCTAAGTATGAATGTAGCAAACACTTCGATAAGCTCAATATGTTTTCATGACATATCCATCTTCTACAGATCTTTATGTGGACAAAAGCTTATGAAACCTAAAACTCACACACACACATACATATAGTGAACTTAACAAAACCTATATATCCCCTTTGCACAAAGAATAGAGAGTGCAAACACCAAAAAAAAAAAGAGCCAACGTAGCAATGTTGGTTATTTATATTTACCCCGAAAACATTTATTTATTCATAAAAGTAACCGAAGCAGGAATGAAAAACAATTCACAAGCAACCCATGCTTCTGGATTATTCGTTTACCTATTTTTTCTGTGAGAGTGTGTGTGTGCTTGGTCATGTGTGTATTTGTACTCGTTCAACATTTATTGTAGAAATATTCGTATGTCAACAGTGTCATCAGCACAAGGATGTTATGTTTTTTGTAGGTGATGTGTGTGTATGTGTGTGAAACGTATGCACATGTGTTTCACACACAAAAACAACAAAACAGGACTAGCTTTGTAATGTCATCACATCACATCACAATCGAGTATATTTCATCACAAAAAATAACACAAGACAATACCACAAAACCCATCACACCTCTTTCACCATCATCACCGACACCACCAACACCACCACACCCAGAACCACAGAACAACAGAATATCGTCACAGATTTAACCAACAAGTTTTCTCTTTTATCGCTTTAACACTAACACAAGGACAATTCGTTTGTCCTTGCGTGGGATATACAATAACTTTTGTGTTTTTATTTTTTTGTTTCCTGCACCCTTTAGCTCCTCGGATTTGTTTTCTATGAATGAATGTTTCCAAGTCTTCGTGTACAATAATTTTTCATCCGTTTGTACTTGATGTCGCACATAATAATATTTGCTCATAAATATAGGGAGAAATTTTTGTAGATGTATTTATTAGGGGAAAGTGTTCCCTGTGGGACAAGGGCTGAAAATATGCATTATAATTATACTTCCAACACAACTTACACGATAAGGAAAAGGGGTTTCAGTGATGGGTTATCCACCCTCAGTAATGTTGGTGACATTTCTGAAAGAAATGGACAGCAATCAGTGATAAGAGATAAGTTCAACACTGTTGTTAAGTGAACGTGAAATATTGGCAGGTCGATCCTAAACTATTCCTAAACTAACCTAACATGTCAGTTTTTAATAATTTATTAAAGATAACACGATTCTATAGTCATTGTCCCTTCAAGCCAATTCAAAATAAAATTTTGAGAGAACTTCTTATACTCACAAAAAATTTTTTTTCTGATTCAATCACGAAATTAATTGATCCAATTAATTTTTTAATTGAAATGTCTTCAATCACGAAAATGATAGTATCAATCACATTTTTAATTGGGCATAGAAAAAAATCTTGATTAAAAAATTAATTGAATTCATTACCAAATTTCAATTAATTTTTTAATTAATTCAATTAAAAATTTAATTGATGTTGATTGCAAAACTCAATTAATTTATTAATTAAAAAAAGGTAACTATTTTCAATTACCTTTTGAATTGGCTTAGAATTTTTATTTGGATTAACAATTGATTGTTTGAAAAAAAAATTTAATTAAAAATTTAAAAAAATGTTAATCACTTCTTTAACTGACTTAGTCTTCCGAATTTGATTAAAAGTTTATTGTATCAATTAACTTTTTAATTAAAAATTTTAAAATTTTCAATCATTGACTTAATTAACTTAATGTTTCTATCTTGATTAAAAAGTTGATTGTACCAATTAATTTATTAATTGAAAAAAATTTAAACTTCAATTAACTTTTTAATTGGAAATATTTTGGTGATATTTTTTTCTGTGTACGAGTAGAAATAAAATTTTGAGAAAATTTTTTTATATAAATAAAATTTTGAGAAAATTTTTTTATATAAATAAAATTTTGAGAAAATTTTCTATTGGGGGCCACCGTGGTGAAATGGTTAGCATGCCCGCCTTGCATACACAAGGTCGTGGGTTCGATTCCTGCTTCGACCGAACACCAAAAAGTTTTTCAGCGGTGGATTATCCCACCTCAGTAATGCTGGTGACATTTCTGAGGGTTTCAAAGCTTCTCTAAGTGGTTTCACTGCAATATGGAACGCCATTTGGACTCGGCTATCAAAAGGAGGTCCCTTGTCATTGAGCTTAACATGGAATCGGGCAGCACTCAGTGATAAGAGAGAAGTTCACCAATGTGGTATCACAATGGACTGAATAGTCTAAGTGAGCCTGATACATCGGGCTGCCACCTTACCTAACCTCTATTGAAATAAAATTTTGACAAAAATTTTCTATAGAAATAAAATTTTGACAAAAATTTTCTATAGAAATAAAATTTTGACAAAATTTTCTATAGAAATAAAATTTTGACAAAAATTTTCTATAGAAATAAAATTTTGAGAAAATTTTCTGTAGAAATAAAATTTTGACAATATTTTCTTATATAGAAAATATAAACTTTTAATAAAAAAAAAAACTTTTAAGAACATTTTCTATAGAAATAAAATTTTGAGAATTTTTTTTATAGAGATAAAATTTTGAGGAAATTTTCTATTGAAATAAAATTTTGAGAAAATTTTCTATAGAAATAAAATTTTGACAAAATTTTATATAGAAATAAAATTTGACAAAATTTTCTATGGAAATAATATTTTGTCAACATTTTTATGGGAGTAAAATTGTTACAATATTTTCTATGGAAATAAAATCTGCCAAAATTTTTTATAGAAATACATTTTGACAAAATTTTCTGTAGAAATAAAATTTTAACAAAATTTGTAGAATTAAAATTTTGACAAAATTTTCTATAGAAATAAAATGTTGACAAAATTTTCCATTAAAATAAAATTTGGACAAAATTTTCTATGGAGATATAATTTTGAGAAAATTTTCTATAGAAATAAAATTTTGACAAAATTTTATACAGAAATAAATTTTTAAGAAAATTTTGTATAGAAATAAAATTTTGACAATATTTCCTATAGAAATAAAATTTTGAGAAAATTTTCTATAGAAATAAAATTTTGAGAAAATTTTCTATAGAAATAAAATTTTTACAAAATTTTCTATAGAAATAAAATTTTTACAAAATTTTCTATAGAAATAAATTTTTGACAAAATTTTCTATAGAAATACAATTTTTTAATAAAAAACTTTTAAGAGCATTTGCTATAGAAATAAAATTTTGCCAACATTCTCTATTGAAATAAAATTTTGACAACATTTTGATGGAAATAATATTTGACAAATATTTTATAGAAATAAAATTTTGAGAAAATGTTCTATAGAAATAAAGAAAACAAAAGGTTTTGTTTGGTATTTTCTTGGCATTTTTTTTTTTTTTTGAAATTTTGGTTGATTTCTCAAATTTGGCCATAAACCCTGTTTTTATTAACCGATCTCACTCAAAGTTCGGTTAGTCGAATCTTCCATAGTACTAACTACATGTGTAAAATCAAATATAGTTCCTAATATCACTAAAAATAAAATGCATATTTGACTCTAAGAATCTATCAATTGAAGCACCCAAAAAATAAATTTCATATTTTATTATTATTTTTTTTTCAGCAAGAAAAGTGAGCGCAAATTTAATATTGTTTCAGGTATGTGCAAAATTTTTAGTAATACCTAAAATTGAACAAAAATTGCCCGCTGCTTTAAATATCAAATCATTGAAAGGACAATACAGGGTAGGTTAATTTCATTTTTTCTTAAATTTCTATTGCATAGAAAAAAAATTAAATAATAATTGGAAATGGTTATATTTTATTGTATGCCTTTAAATGCAGCTTTAGACTTAAGCCTGTTAGTATCTATCCACAAGCGCTCGCCACTATATATGATATTTGGGATGTAAACGTTCATGATAATATATATCATATATAGGGATCTAAGGGATAAACCCAAATGCTTCACAACACATACAACCGGAAAATATAATGAGAATTGGTGGAAAATGGTTAAATTTCCGTTAGTATTATTTGCCTAAAGTACTTTGAACATTGGTCCGTTGAATAAAATATATAATAATATTAAAATAATAATAATAGTAATAATAATAATAATAATAATAATAATAATAATAATAATAATAATAATAATAATAATAATAATAATAATAATAATAATAATAATAATAATAATAATAATAATAATAATAATAATAATAATAATAATAATAATAATAATAATAATAATAATAATAATAATAATAATAATAATAATAATAATAATAATAATAATAATAATAATAATAATAATAATAATAATAATAATAATAATAATAATAATAATAATAATAATAATAATAATAATAATAATAATAATAATAATAATAATAATAATAATAATAATAATAATAATAATAATAATAATAATAATAATAATAATAATAATAATAATAATAATAATAATAATAATAATAATAATAATAATAATAATAATAATAATAATAATAATAATAATAATAATAATAATAATAATAATAATAATAATAATAATAATAATAATAATAATAATAATAATAATAATAATAATAATAATAATAATAATAATAATAATAATAATAATAATAATAATAATAATAATAATAATAATAATAATAATAATAATAATAATAATAATAATAATAATAATAATAATAATAATAATAATAATAATAATAATAATAATAATAATAATAATAATAATAATAATAATAATAATAATAATAATAATAATAATAATAATAATAATAATAATAATAATAATAATAATAATAATAATAATAATAATAATAATAATAATAATAATAATAATAATAATAATAATAATAATAATAATAATAATAATAATAATAATAATAATAATAATAATAATAATAATAATAATAATAATAATAATAATAATAATAATAATAATAATAATAATAATAATAATAATAATAATAATAATAATAATAATAATAATAATAATAATAATAATAATAATAATAATAATAATAATAATAATAATAATAATAATAATAATAATAATAATAATAATAATAATAATAATAATAATAATAATAATAATAATAATAATAATAATAATAATAATAATAATAATAATAATAATAATAATAATAATAATAATAATAATAATAATAATAATAATAATAATAATAATAATAATAATAATAATAATAATAATAATAATAATAATAATAATAATAATAATAATAATAATAATAATAATAATAATAATAATAATAATAATAATAATAATAATAATAATAATAATAATAATAATAATAATAATAATAATAATAATAATAATAATAATAATAATAATAATAATAATAATAATAATAATAATAATAATAATAATAATAATAATAATAATAATAATAATAATAATAATAATAATAATAATAATAATAATAATAATAATAATAATAATAATAATAATAATAATAATAATAATAATAATAATAATAATAATAATAATAATAATAATAATAATAATAATAATAATAATAATAATAATAATAATAATAATAATAATAATAATAATAATAATAATAATAATAATAATAATAATAATAATAATAATAATAATAATAATAATAATAATAATAATAATAATAATAATAATAATAATAATAATAATAATAATAATAATAATAATAATAATAATAATAATAATAATAATAATAATAATAATAATAATAATAATAATAATAATAATAATAATAATAATAATAATAATAATAATAATAATAATAATAATAATAATAATAATAATAATAATAATAATAATAATAATAATAATAATAATAATAATAATAATAATAATAATAATAATAATAATAATAATAATAATAATAATAATAATAATAATAATAATAATAATAATAATAATAATAATAATAATAATAATAATAATAATAATAATAATAATAATAATAATAATAGTAATAATAATAATAATAATAATAATAATAATAATAATAATAATAATAATAATAATAATAATAATAATAATAATAATAATAATAATAATAATAATAATAATAATAATAATAATAATAATAATAATAATAATAATAATAATAATAATAATAATAATAATAATAATAATAATAATAATAATAATAATAATAATAATAATAATAATAATAATAATAATAATAATAATAATAATAATAATAATAATAATAATAATAATAATAATAATAATAATAATAATAATAATAATAATAATAATAATAATAATAATAATAATAATAATAATAATAATAATAATAATAATAATAATAATAATAATAATAATAATAATAATAATAATAATAATAATAATAATAATAATAATAATAATAATAATAATAATAATAATAATAATAATAATAATAATAATAATAATAATAATAATAATAATAATAATAATAATAATAATAATAATAATAATAATAATAATAATAATAATAATAATAATAATAATAATAATAATAATAATAATCTTGGAAGTAAATTCCTTATATCATCTTGGAAGTAAATTCCTTATATTTGTTTTTTAAGCGGAACACACAAAGATATTCAATTTTATATCAAAATTTATTATAGAGAAAAACTAAAAACTAGTTGACAAATTAGAAATCAGAAAAAGACAACTACTATCAGGAAAAAAATATTATTTGACATATTCAAATTGCAATACAAATATTTTCAAAAAGAATATGTATGTTGAAATAAACTAAGACAAAGTATTTTAATACAAAGTGTTTTCCCAACACTCCACCACAACATGCATATTCTGGACATTTTAGAATTACTTTAAATTGATAGAATTCACAAATTTTTGATGTTTAGACTTCGCTAAGTTCTTCGTAAATATGTCGGCTACCATTTCTTCCGTTGGACAATAAACCAATTTTATTGTATTTGATTTAATCAGATCTCTGATATGATGATATTTAACATCCACATGCTTTGTCCTTTTATGGTGTACAGGGTTAGATGCCAATTGCAAAGCTCCTTGGTTATCCACGTTGATTGTAACGCACTCTTCTTTCAAAAAACCAAGTTCACGTAATAATCGGCTTAAATATACTCCTTCCTTTGATGCATTAGAAGTTGATACATACTCCGCTTCCGTACTACTTAAGGCGACCATATCTTGTTTCTTGGATTCCCAGGAAATAACACAATTTCCAATAAAAAATACTGATCCAGAAAATGACTTTCTATCTGTAGTGCATCCTCCCCAATCAGCATCGGCATAACCAATGAGTTTTCCATTTCCACAAGTAAAATGCAATTTCATATTTTTAGTTCCTTTTAAATATCTCAGAATTTGTTTTGCTGCTGTTAAATGTTCCACGTGCGGGTCTTTGTTTCTTTGAGAAAGCTTGGTAACTGAATGGAGTATATCAGGGCGCGTTGTCAGGGCTACGTATAGCAAGGACCCGATCAATGATTGGTATTCGGTGGGATCTGTTTTTTTGCAGTCGTTTTCACATTTAACTTGAAAACCAGGAGTTAAAGGTACCGCAGCAGGCTTACAGTTTTCCATACCGTATTCGTTTAAAATTTCATTTATAAGGGTAACTTGACTTATTTCAATATCGCCGGTTTTTCCATCCCTATATACTTCCAATCCCAGGAAATGCTCTAATAATCCCTTATCAGTAACTTCAAATGTCTTTGCAATTTCCTCCTTCAATTTCAAAATTTCTGTTTCACTTTCACATCCAATAATTAAGTCATCCACGTAGACGGCTATTAACATTAAATAACCATTTCGATTTCTCTTGTACAAACAAGGCTCATTGTCACATCTTTGAAATCCAATCTTGCACAAAAAATCATTTAACGTTGAGTTCCATTCCCGACCCGCTTGTTTAAGGCCATAAATGGATTTGTTTAAACGCAGGACTTTATTTTTGTTCTTTTCATCCGCAAATCCTTCTGGTTGACACATATAGATTTCTTCATTCAATTTCCCATTTAAATATGCTGTGACTACGTCTAGCTGATGCAAGTGCATTTTGTGTTCTACGGCTAATGAAAGTAACAAACGAATAGTAGAATATCTTACTACAGGTGAAAATGTTTCGTTGTAATCTATGCCGAATCTCTGGCTACAACCTTTGGCGACCAGCCTTGCTTTATAGCGCTCCACCTGTCCGTTCTTATTCTTCTTTGTTGAAAAAACCCACTTGCAATTTATAGGCTTACACCCACGAGGAAGATCCATCATTGTCCACGTATTCTTGTGATCATGAGACAGCATCTCATTTTCCATGGCTTGTTTCCATTCTTTACATAATTTACTGGATAATGCTTCTTTACACGTTTTAGGTATAATATCCTCCACCACATTATTCAGTAAGTTATATTCCTTTCGCGGACGACCAGGCTTACCTGTTCTAATAATTTTTGGTCTACCTCGACCTTTTCGTATAGCTGCAGGTTCAGGGATTTCTTGCTCATTTTGAGAAATATGTTCATGAAATTCTTCGGTATCTTGATAGTTTTCATCTGAAATCGATTCTTCCCCATTGTTTTCTTCGTTCATTTCACATATATCTGTCCCGTCCACAGGTTGTTGTGTTTCAAAATTTTCCGGTGGTAAGTAAAAATACATTTCTGGCATTTCCTTTGCAGAATTGTTCGATGTCTTATTTTCATCAAATATTACATCCCGTCTTTCCACAACTTGTTTAGACTTATGGTCGTAGAGCCTATAAGCTTTTGATACTTGTGAATATCCTACCATGACCATTCGCTCACCTTTTGCTTCGAATTTGCCAGCTGCCTTTTTGTTTAGCACAACAGCTAGAGAACCAAAAACTCTCAAATGGTTCACATTTGGTTTCCGACCGGACCATACTTCCATAGGAGTAGTGTTTTCCAAACTTTTTGATGGACATCTATTTCTTAAATGTGCTGCAGTTGCCACCGCTTCGGCCCACAAACTTTGATCTAGTCCAGATTCAATAAGCAAGCAACGCCCCATTTCAACTAATGTGCGATTAGCTCTCTCTGCTATACCATTTTGTTGTGGTGTGTAGGGAACTGTTAATTGCCTTTTGATACCATTATCTTCAAGGTATTTATTGAAGTCATTACTAAGGTATTCCCCGCCATTATCGCTTCTTAAAGCTTTTATTTTGCATCCTGTTTGCAACTCCACCATGGACTTGAAAGCTTTAAACTTTTCAAAAACTTCGGACTTCTTCTTGATAAAATATATAAAAATCCTTCGGGATTTATCGTCAATGAATGTGACGAAGTACTTTGATCCACCTACTGAATCAACTTTCATTGGACCACATACGTCCGAATGAATTACTTCGAGCAAGTCCTTTGATTTACTTTCCGATTGTTTGGGAAACGATGCAACATGTATTTTTCCTCGCATACACACATCACATTTATCGCTAGTGTGGGAATCGAATTTCATTCCATTTACCAAATTCTTAGAGCTTAACTCTTTCAAGCTTTGATAATTGAGATGGCCAAATCTTCTATGCCAAAGATTATCGGAATTATTTATGGAAAAAAGTTGGTTACTTACGGGTTGAGCATTAAAAACGAACAAATCATTTTCCCTGACAGCTCTGAAAATCATACGGCCCTCATCAGTAATTATAGCACCATCTTTATGGAATTTCACCGAACATCCATTTTCCACCATCTTATTAACAGAAATGAAGTTTCCATTTAAATCAGGACAATAAATAACGTTCTTCAGATTAATGTTCGATCCATTTACTCTCAATTTGACATAACCTTTCCCTTCGGCTTTTATGACTTTCTTATCTGCCAACATTATGGTTTCATCTGATTCCTCAAGTCTTGTAAAATAGTTTCTGTGGGAGCACATATGGCTTGTTGCTCCACTGTCAACACACCATTGCATTGAATCACTTTTCCTTTGTGTTCCATCTGCTACAGCGATCATTGTGAATGATTTGTGTGCACTACCTTTGAACTTGCACTTGTTAGCGTAGTGACCCTTTTTGCCACAAACAAAACACGCTCCTTTTTCTTTATTTTGATCACTTTTCTTACCGCTATTCGTTTTTCCTTTCAATCCAACAGCCCCAAATGCTTGCTGATTTGATGAAATACTTCCACTTGTAGTTTGTTCTCGCCGATCCCATTCTTCCAACAATTTCTGCTTCAACACGATAAGCGAAGGAAGATTATCCCTAGTTTCCATGGCTATAACGAAATTTTCATAATCTTTTTCCAGACTTGACAATAGGATTATTACTAAAAGTTCTTCTTGGATTTGTATTCCAGCCTCGCACAATTGATCTGAAATACTAGAGAATGAGTTCAAATATTCAGCCATATTCTTGCTATCCTTCATGTTAAAATTTAAGAGCTTTTTATATAAGGACACTTTTTGCATGGGACCACTAGGTTTATATATTTCTGTCAGCTTTTTCCAGGCATCATTCGACGTACTGCAATTTTTGATGTAGTTCAGCTGCGACGGCTTCACACAGAGAGTCAAAGACGCAAGAGCTTTCTCATCAACATCATCCCAAGCTTGTTTTTGTTCTGCAGTCCAAGTCGGATCTTTCTTTATATCACCTTTTACGAGTTTCCAGCATCCTGAGTGAATGAGCACACTGCGCATTTGCACGGACCATGTCTCATAATTATTTTCATCTAGCTTCTCTATCTGGAACATTGGAGACGACGCCATTATAAATCGTTCCTTTGTTATTGCGTTAACCACACAATAAAATTCCACTTAAAATTGACCACAACGTCCTGGGCCCATAACCTCTTGGAAGTAAATTCCTTATATCATCTTGGAAGTAAATTCCTTATATTTGTTTTTTAAGCGGAACACACAAAGATATTCAATTTTATATCAAAATTTATTATAGAGAAAAACTAAAAACTAGTTGACAAATTAGAAATCAGAAAAAGACAACTACTATCAGGAAAAAAATATTATTTGACATATTCAAATTGCAATACAAATATTTTCAAAAAGAATATGTATGTTGAAATAAACTAAGACAAAGTATTTTAATACAAAGTGTTTTCCCAACAAATAATAATAATAATAATAATAATAATAATAATAATAATAATAATAATAATAATAATAATAATAATAATAATAATAATAATAATAATAATAATAATAATAATAATAATAATAATAATTAGTTTTTGGATTTGAAAATTAGTTTTTGGATTTGAAAATTTGGATTTTTTTTAGGATATTTAAATTTTTTTAGGATGATCTCAAATTAAGGGCCTTTTTGTTCTAGCACGCATTGGGCGAACTTGGGTTTTTATAATCACAATAAGTTTATTTAATTACAGATAAATGCTTATATATAAAATTATGATTTCTTGACTTCAAAATATCATGTAGAATAACACCGATTAAAGGTAAGGCATTAACTTCATTTCCCCATATTTAAGGAGATGTAACCAAATTCAATTTCGGTTTTATTTAGGGCAATATGGCCAAAATAAGTTTGGAGTTTTTGAGGATTTTCATTGAAATTTTTATTTTTTTGGGGGTGATCACGAATTAGGGTCCTTTTCGTTCTACGACGCATATTTAAGGAGTTATGGCAAAAATAAGTTTTTCATATTAAAATTTTTATTTTTCGAGGATTTTCATCGAAATTTTGCTTTTTGGGGGTGGTCACGAATTGCTGTACTTTTCGCTCTAGGGCACAATTTAAGGAGTTATGGCCAAAATAATAAAATTTGAATTTTTCGAGGATATTCGTCAAACATTTATTTTCTGTTTTCTCGAAGCTTTGATTTTTTTTAACCCATGGACGCATATTTAAGGAAATATGGCCAAAATAATTTTGGGATTTTTAAGGATTTTCATCGAAATTTTGATTTTTTGGAGATGGTCACGAATTATGGTCATTTTCGCTCTACGACGCATATTTAAGGAGATATGGCCAATTTAAGTTTTTCATATAAAAAATTTCATTTTTTGAGGATTTTCAGCGAAATAGGAGCCACCGTAGTGCAATGGTTAGCATGCCCGCCTTGCATACACAAGGTCGTGGTTTCGGTGGATTAATGCTGGTGACATTTCTGAGGGTTTCAAAGCTTCTCTAAGTGGTTTCACTGCAATGTGGAACGCCGTTCGGACTCGGCTATAAAAAGGAGGTCCATGTCATTGAGCTTAACATGGAATCGGGCAGCACTCAGTGATAAGAGAGAAGTTCACCAATGTGGTATCACAATGGACTGAATAGTCTAAGTGAGCCTGATACATCGGGATGCCACCTAACCTAACCTACATCGAAATTTTGATTTTTTGGGGGTGGTCACGAATTGATGTCTTCTAGGGTGCAATTTAAGGAGTTATAGCCAAATAATATGGTGGGGATGTTCTTTTCGCTAAGCAGAAATAAAAAATGTTTTTTTATTAAGGAACTTTTGATTGGGGAGTCCACGAATAAAGTGGATATTGCCAAAATAAGTTTTGTAGTTTTGCGAGATTTTCACCAAATTTATGTTTTTTTGGGGGGTGATCACGAATTAACATGCTTTTCGCTCTAGAATGGCTTTAGGACGCATATTTAAGGAGATATGGTCAATTTATGTTTTTCGTATAAAAATTTTGATTTTTGAGGATTTTTATCAAAATTTTGATTTTTAGGGGGTGGTCACGAATTAAGGTCATTTTGGCTCTAGGACGCATATTTAAGGAGATATGGCCAATTTAAATTTTTCGTATAAAAAATTTGATTTTTGAGGATTTTTATCAAAATTTTGATTTTTGGGGGGTGGTCACGAATTAACCTCCTTTTGGCTCTAGGACGCATATTTAAGGAGATATGGCCAATTTAAGTTTTTCATATAAAAAATTTGATTTTTTGAGGATTTTCATCAAAATTTTGATTTTTGGAGGGTGGTCACGAATTAAGGTCCTTTTGGCTCTAGGACGCATATTTATTTTTTGAAGATTTTCATCGAAATTTTGATTTTTGGGGGGGTGGTCACGAATTAAGGTCCTTTTGGCTCTAGGACGCATATTTAAGGAGATATGGCCAATTTAAGTTTTTCATATAAAAAATTTGATTTTTTGAGGATTTTCATCAAAATTTTGATTTTTGGGGGGTGGTCATGAATTAGCCTCCTTTTGGCTCTAGGACGCATATTTAAGGAGATATGGCCAATTTAAGTTTTTTATATAAAAAATTTGATTTTTCGAGGATTTTCATCAAAATTTAGATTTTTGGGGGGTGGTCACGAATTAAGGTCCTTTTGGCTCTAGGACGCATATTTAAGGAGATATGGCCAATTTAAGTTTTTTATACAAAAAAATTATTTTTTGAAGATTTTCATCAAAATTTTGATTTTTGGAGCGTGGTCACGAATTAAGGTCCTTTTGGCTCTAGGACGCATATTTAAGGAGATATGGCCAATTTAAGTTTTTCATATAAAAAATTTGATTTTTTGAGGATTTTCATCAAAATTTAGATTTTTGGGGGGTGGTCACGAATTAAGGTCCTTTTGGCTCTAGGACGCATATTTAAGGAGATATGGCCAATTTAAGTTTTTCATATAAAAAATTTGATTTTTTGAGGATTTTCATCAAAATTTAGATTTTTGGGGGGTGGTCACGAATTAAGGTCCTTTTGGCTCTAGGACGCATATTTAAGGAGATATGGCCAATTTAAGTTTTTTATACAAAAAAATTATTTTTTGAAGATTTTCATCAAAATTTTGATTTTTGGAGCGTGGTCACGAATTAAGGTCCTTTTGGCTCTAGGACGCATATTTAAGGAGATATGGCCAATTTAAGTTTTTCATATAAAAAATTTGATTTTTTGAGGATTTTCATCAAAAGTTTGATTTTTGAGGGGTGGTCACGAATTAACCTCCTTTTGGCTCTAGGACGCATATTTAAGGAGATATGGCCAATTTAAGTTTTTCATATAAAAAATTTGATTTTTTGGGGATTTTCATCAAAATTTTGATTTTTGGGGGGTGGTCACGAATTAACCTCCTTTTGGCTCTAGGACGCATATTTAAGGAGATATGGTCAATTTAAGTTTTTCATATAAAAAATTTGATTTTTTGAGGATTTTCATCACAAGTTTGATTTTTGAGGGGTGGTCACGAATTAACCTCCTTTTGGCTCTAGGACGCATATTTAAGGAGATATGGCCAATTTAAGTTTTTCATATAAAAAATTTGATTTTTTGGGGATTTTCATCAAAATTTTGATTTTTGGGGGGTGGTCACGAATTAACCTCCTTTTGGCTCTAGGACGCATATTTAAGGAGATATGGCCAATTTAAGTTTTTCATATAAAAAATTTGATTTTTTGGGGATTTTCATCAAAATTTTGATTTTTGGGGGGTGGTCACGAATTAACCTCCTTTTGGCTCTAGGACGCGTATTTAAGGAGATATGGCCAATTTAAGTTTTTCATACAAAAAAAATATTTTTTGAAGATTTTCATCAAAATTTTGATTTTTGGAGCGTGGTCAGGAATTAAGCTCCTTTTGGCTCTAGGACGCATATTTAAGGAGATATGGCCAATTTAAGTTTTTCATATAAAAAATTTGATTTTTTGAGGATTTTCATCAAAATTTTGATTTGTGGGGGGTGGTCACGAATTAAGGTCATTTTGGCTCTAGGGCGCATATTTAAGGAGATATGGCCAATTTAAGTTTTTCATATAAAAAATTTATTTTTTTAAGGGTTAAATCAAAATTTTAATTTTTGGAGGGTGGTCAGGAATTAAGGTCTTTTTGGCTCTAGGACGCATATTTAAGGAGATATGGCCAATTTATATTTTTCGTATAAAAGATTTGATGTTTTGAGGATTTTCATCGAAATTTTGATTTTTGGCCCTTTTGGCCCTTTTGTCTCTAGGGCATATTTAAGGAGATATGGCCAATTAAGCTTTTTCGTATTTTCGCTCTAGGTTGCTTATTTTTGGAAATACGGGCAAAATTAGTTTCTTTTATAAATATTTGGTTTTTTTATGTTTTAGGGTGAACACTAATAAACTTCCTATTCGCTCTAGGACGCATATTTAAGGACATATTGCCATAATAAAAAATTGGTTTTTCGTCGAAATTTCGATTTTTTGAGAATGTTCATCGAAAGGTTTTTTGCAATAAAAAAAACTTAATTTTAGCATTAGTTTACTGACGAGACATTAAAATTAATCTGTTGTAAATGGATGTTTACAAAAACATAGACAAAATGTAGGTGACTTTTTTTCTACTTTTTTTCTTTCCATATAATCCATTAATCCCTTTTCCAATTTATCAACATTCACATATCTCTTTTTATATAATTAAATTAAAAAAATGAAACCAAATTGAATTGATGTTTATAATCCTATTTGCTCCAACATCTCTTGGGTATTGACAACGCTGTGCGAACGTATGCTGGAGTGCCCAGCAACAATATTACATTCTAAATTGATTTCTAAATCATGGACAGAAAAAAGCCTAAGCTGAGAATTAACATTTTTTTGGTCACTTCTATTTTGCTTTAGAATAGAAAAAGTGTAAAACTGGTATTTTTTTGCAATAAAAAAGAAATAAATTTTTTCAATATAATCGATTGTTATTTCAGCTTTTGCAGTGGGTTTGTTGTCTGTCAAAGGGATTCTAAATACAATTCATCTTTTTTTTCATTGTCGAATTCATTTTGTTTTAAGGAGATATGTCCAATTTAAGTTTTTCATATAAAAAATTTGATTTTTTGAGGATTTTCATCAAAATTTTGATTTTTGAGGGGTGGTCACGAATTAACCTCCTTTTGTCTCTAGGACGCATATTTAAGGAGATATGGCCAATTTAAGTTTTTCATATAAAAATTGATTTTTTGAGGATTTTCATCAAAATTTTGATTTTTCGGGGGTGGTCCTTTTGGCTCTAGGACACATATTTAAGGAGATATGGCCAATTTAAGTTTTTCATATAAAAAATTTGATTTTTTGGGGATTTTCATCAAAATTTTGATTTTTGGGGGGTGGTCACGAATTAACCTCCTTTTGGCTCTAGGACGCATATTTAAGGAGATATGGCCAATTTAAGTTTTTCATATAAAAAATTTGATTTTTTGAGGATTTTCATCAAAATTTTGATTTTTGGGGGGTGGTCACGAATTAACCTCCTTTTGGCTCTAGGACGCATATTTAAGGAGATATGGCCAATTGAAGTTTTTCATATAAAAGTTTTGATTTTTTGAGGATTTTCATCAAAATTTTGATTTTTGAGGGGTGGTCATGAATTAAGGTCCTTTTTGGCTCTAGGACGCATATTTAAGGAGATATGGCCAATTTAAGTTTTTCATATAAAAATTTTGATTTTGTGAGGATTTTCATCAAAATTTTGATTTTTGGGGGGGTGGTCATGAATTAACCTCCTTTTGGCTCTAGGACGCATATTTAAGGAGATATGGCCAATTTAAGTTTTTCATATAAAAATTTTGATTTTTTGAGGATTTTCATCAAAATTTAGGTTTTTGAGGGGTGGTCATGAATTAAGGTCTTTTTGGGTCTAGGACGCATAGTTAAGTAGATATGGCCAATTTAAGTTTTTCATATAAAAAATTTGATTTTTTGAGGATTTTCATCAAAATTTTGATTTTTGAGGGGTGGTCATGAATTAAGGTCCTTTTGGCTCTAGGACGCATATTTAAGGAGATATGGCCAATTTAAGTTTTTCATATAAAAATTTTGATTTTTTGAGGATTTTCATCAAAATTTTGATTTTTGGGGGGTGGTCACGAATTAACCTCCTTTTGGCTCTAGGACGCATATATAAGGAGATATGGCCAATTTAAGTTTTTCATATAAAAAATTTGATTTTTTGGGGATTTTCATCAAAATTTTGATTTTTGGGGGGTGGTCACGAATTAACCTCCTTTTGGCTCTAGGACGCGTATTTAAGGAGATATGACCAATTTAAGTTTTTCATATAAAAAATTTGATTTTTTGAGGATTTTCATCAAAATTTTGATTTTTGGGGGGTGGTCACGAATTAACCTCCTTTTGGCTCTAGGACGAATATTTAAGGAGATATGGCCAATTTAAGTTTTTCATATAAAAAATTTGATTTTTTGAGGATTTTCATCAAAATTTTGATTTTTGGGGGGTGGTCACGAATTAACCTCCTTTTGGCTCTAGGACGCATATATAAGGAGATATGGCCAATTTAAGTTTTTCTAAAAAAAATTGATTTTTTGAGGATTTTCATCAAAATTTTGATTTTTGGGGGGGTGGTCCTTTTGGCTCTAGGACGCATATTTAAGGAGATATGGCCAATTTAAGTTGTTCATATAAAAAATTTGATTTTTTGAGGATTTTCATCAAAATTTTGATTTTTGAGGGGTGGTCACGAATTAACCTCCTAAGGAGATATGATCAATTTAAGTTTTTCATATAAAAAATTTGATTTTTTGGGGATTTTCATCAAAATTTAGATTTTTAAGGGAGATATGGCCAATTTAAGTTTTTCATATAAAAATTTTGATTTTTTGAGGATTTTCATCAAAATTTTGATTTTTGAGGGGTGGTCATGAATTAAGGTCCTTTTGGCTCTAGGACGCATATTTAAGGAGATATGGCCAATTTAAGTTTTTCATATAAAAAATTTGATTTTTTGGGGATTTTCATCATTTGATTTTTGAGGGGTGGTCACGAATTAACCTCCTTTTGGCTCTAGGACGCATATTTAAGGAGATATGGCCAATTTAAGTTTTTCATATAAAAATTTTAATTTTTTGAGGATTTTCATCAAAATTTTGATTTGTGAGGGGTGGTCATGAATTAAGGTCCTTTTGGCTCTAGGACGCATATTTAAGGAGATATGGCCAATTTAAGTTTTTCATATAAAAAATTTGATTTTTTGAGGATTTTCATCAAAATTTTGATTTTTGGGAGGTGGTCATGAATTAAGGTCCTTTTGGCTCTAGGACGCATATTTAAGGAGATATGGCCAATTTAAGTTTTTCATATAAAAAATTTGATTTTTTGAGGATTTTCATCAAAATTTTGATTTTTGGGGGGTGGTCACGAATTAACATCCTTTTGGCTCTAGGACGCATATTTAAGGAGATATGGCCAATTTAAGTTTTTCATATAAAAAATTTGATTTTTTGAGGATTTTCATCAAAATTTTGATTTTTGAGGGGTGGTCATGAATTAAGGTCCTTTTGGCTCTAGGACGCATATTTAAGGAGATATGGCCAATTTAAGTTTTTCATATAAAAAAATTTGATTTTTTGAGGATTTTCATCAAAATTTAGATTTTGGGGGGTGGTCATGAATTAAGGTCCTTTTGGCTCTAGGACGCATATTTAAGGAGATATGGCCAATTTAAGTATTTCATATAAAAAATTTGATTTTTTGAGGATTTTCATCAAAATTTTGATTTTTGGGGGGTGGTCATGAATTAAGGTTCTTTTGGCTCTAGGACGCATATTTAAGGAGATATGGCCAATTTAAGTTTTTCATATAAAAAATTTGATTTTTTGGGGATTTTCATCAAAATTTTGATTTTTGAGGGATGGTCATGAATTATGGTCCTTTTGGCTCTAGGACGCATATTTAAGGAGATATGGCCAATTTAAGTTTTTCATATAAAAATTTGATTTTTTGAGGATTTTCATCAAAATTTTGATTTTTGGGGGGTGGTCACGAATTAACCTCCTTTTGGCTTTAGGACGCATATTTAAGGAGATATGACCAATTTATGTTTTTCATATAAAAAATTTGATTTTTGAGGATTTTCATCAAAATTTAGATTTTTAAGGGGTGGTCACGAATTAACCTCCTTTTGGCTCTAGGACGCATATTTAAGGAGATATGGCCAATTTAAGTTTTTCATATAAAAAATTGTATTTTTTGAGGATTTTCATCAAAATTCTGATTTTTGAGGGGTGGTCATGAATTAAGGTCCTTTTGGCTCTAGGACGCATATTTAAGGAGATATGGCCAATTTAAATTTTTCATATAAAAAATTTGATTTTTTGAGGATTTTCATCAAAATTTTAATTTTTGAGGGGTGGTCATGAATTAAGGTCCTTTTGGCTCTAGGACGCATATTTAAGGAGATATGGCCAATTTAAGTTTTTCATATAAAAAATTTGATTTTTTGAGGATTTTCATCAAAATTTTGATTTTTGGGAGGTGGTCATGAATTAAGGTCCTTTTGGCTCTAGGACGCATATTTAAGGAGATATGGACAATTTAAGTTTTACATATAAAAAATTTGATTTTTTGAGGATTTTCATCAAAATTTTGATTTTTGGGGGGTGGTCACGAATTAACCTCCTTTTGGCTCTAGGACGCATATTTAAGGAGATATGGCCAATTTAAGTTTTTCATATAAAAAATTTGATTTTTTGAGGATTTTCATCAAAATTTTGATTTTTGGGGGGTGGTCACGAATTAAGGTCCTTTTGGCTCTAGGACGCATATTTAAGGAGATATGGACAATTTAAGTTTTTCATATAAAAAATTTGATTTTTTGAGGATTTTCATCAAAATTTTAATTTTTGGGGGTGGTCATGAATTTACCTCCTTTTGGCTCTGGGACGCATATTTAAGGAGATATGGCCAATTTAAGTTTTACATATAAAAAATTTGAGTTTTTGAGGATTTTCATCAAAATTTTGATTTTTGGGGGGTGGTCACGAATTAACCTCCTTTTGGCTCTAGGACGCATATTTAAGGAGAAGTTTTTCATATAAAAATTTTGATTTTTTGAGGATTTTCATCAAAATTTTTATTTTTGAGGGGTGGTCATGAATTAAGGTCCTTTTGGCTCTAGGACGCATATTTAAGGAGATATGGCCAATTTAAGTTTTTTATATAAAAAATTTCATTTTTTGAGGATTTTCATCAAAATTTTGATTTTTGGGGGGTGGTCACGAATTAACCTCCTTTTGGCTCTAGGACGCATATTTAAGGAGATATGGCCAATTTAAGTTTTTCATATAAAAAATTAGATTTTTTGAGGATTTTCATCAAAATTTTGATTTTTGTGGGGTGGTCACGAATTAACCTCCTTTTGGCTCTAGGACGCATATTTAAGGAGATATGGCCAATTTAAGTTTTTCATATAAAAAGTTTGATTTTCATCAAAATTTTGATTTTTGGGGGGTGGTCATGAATTAAAGTCCTTTTGGCTCTAGGACGCATATTTAAGGAGATATGGCCAATTTAATTTTAATTTTGATATTTGGGGAGTGGTCACGAATTAACCTCCTTTTGGCTCTAGGACGCATATTTAAGGAGATATGACCAATTTAAGTTTTTCATATAAAAAATTTGATTTTTTGAGGATTTTCATCAAAATTTTGATTTTTAAGGGGTGGTCACGAATTAACCTCCTTTTGGCTCTAGGACGCATATTTAAGGAGATATGGCAAATTTAAGTTTTTCATATAAAAAATTTGATTTTTTGAGGATTTTCATCAAAATTTTGATTTTTGAGGGGTGGTCATGAATTAAGGTCCTTTTGGCTCTAGGACGCATATTTAAGGAGATATGGCCAATTTAAGTTTTTCATATAAAAAATTTGATTTTTTGAAGATTTTCATCAAAATTTTGATTTTTGAGGGGTGGTCATGAATTAAGGTCCTTTTGGCTCTAGGACGCATATTTAAGGAGATATGGCCAATTTAAGTTTTTCATATAAAAAATTTGATTTTTTGACGATTGTCATCAAAATTTTGATTTTTGGGGGGTGGTCATGAATTAAGGTCCTTTTGGCTCTAGGACGCATATTTAAGGAGATATGGCCAATTTAAGTTTTTCATATAAAAATTTTGATTTTTTTAGGATTTTCATCAAAATTTTGATATTTGGGGGGTGGTCACGAATTAACCTCCTTTTGGCTCTAGGACGCATATTTAAAGAGATATGGCCAATTTAAGTTTTACATATAAAAAATTTGATTTTTTGAGGATTTTCATCAAAATTTTAATTTTTGGGTGGTGGTCACGAATTAACCTCCTTTTGGCTCTAGGACGCATATTTAAGGAGATATGGCCAATTTAAGTTTTTCATATAAAAAATTTGATTTTTTGAGGATTTTCATCAAAATTTTGATTTTTGGGGGATGGTCACGAATTAAGGTCCTTTTGGCTCTAGGACGCATATTTAAGGAGATATGGCCAATTTAAGTTTTTCATTTAACAAATTTGATTTTTTGAGGATTTTCATCAAAATTTTGATATTTGGGGGGTGGTCACGAATTAACCTCCTTTTGGCTCTAGGACGCATATTTAAGGAGATATGGCCAATTTAAGTTTTCCATATAAAAATTTTGATTTTTTGAGGATTTTCATCAAAATTTTGATTTTTGGGGGGTGGTCATGAATTAAGGTCCTTTTGGCTGTAGGACGCATATTTAAGGAGATATGGCCAATTTAAGTTTTTCATATAAAAATTTTGATTTTTTGAGGATTTTCATAAAATTTTGTTGTTTGGGGGGTGGTCACGAATTAAGGTCCTTTTGGCTCTAGGATGCATATTTAAGGAGATATGGCCAATTTAAGTTTTTCATATAAAAAATTTGATTTTTTGAGGGTTTTCATCAAAATTTTGATTTTTGGGGGGTGGTCACGAATTAACCTCCTTTTGGCTCTAGGACGCATATTTAAGGAGATATGGCCAATTTAAGTTTTTCATATAAAAAATTTGATTTTTTGAGGATTTTCATCAAAATTTTGATTTTTGAGGGGTGGTCATGAATTAAGGTCCTTTTGGCTCTAGGACGCATATTTAAGGAGATATGGCCAATTTAAGTTTTTCATATAAAAAATTTGATTTTTTGAGGATTTTCATCAAAATTTTGATTTTTGGGGGGTGGTCACGAATTAACCTCCTTTTGGCTCTAGGACGCATATTTAAGGAGATATGGCCAATTTAAGTTTTTCATATAAAAAATTTGATTTTTTGAGGATTTTCATCAAAATTTTGATTTTTGGGGGGTGGTCACGAATTAACCTCCTTTTGGCTCTAGGACGCATATTTAAGGAGATATGACCAATTTAAGTTTTTCATATAAAAAATTTGATTTTTTGAGGATTTTCATCAAAATTTTGATATTTGGGGGGTGGTCACGAATTAACCTCCTTTTGGCTCTAGGACGCATATTTAAGGAGATATGGCCAATTTAAGTTTTACATATAAAAAATTTGATTTTTTGAGGATTTTCATCAAAATTTTGATTTTTGGGGGGTGGTCACGAATTAACCTCCTTTTGGCTCTAGGACGCATATTTAAGGAGATATGGCCAATTTAAGTTTTTCATATAAAAAATTTGATTTTTTGAGGATTTTCATCAAAATTTTGATTTTTGGGGGGTGGTCACGAATTAAGGTCCTTTTGGCTCTAGGACGCATATTTAAGGAGATATGGCCAATTTAAGTTTTTCATATAAAAAATTTGATTTTTTGAGGATTTTCATCAAAATTTTGATTTTTGGGGGGTGGTCACGAATTAAGGTCCTTTTGGCTCTAGGACGCATATTTAAGGAGATATGGCCAATTTAAGTTTTTCATATAAAAAATTTGATTTTTTGAGGATTTTCATCAAAATTTTGATTTTTGGGGGGTGGTCACGAATTAACCTCCTTTTGGCTCTAGGACGCATATTTAAGGAGATATGGCCAATTTAAGTTTTTCATATAAAAAATTTGATTTTTTGAGGATTTTCATCAAAATTTTGATTTTTGGGGGGTGGTCACGAATTAAGGTCCTTTTGGCTCTAGGACGCATATTTAAGGAGATATGGCCAATTTAAGTTTTTCATATAAAAAATTTGATTTTTTGAGGATTTTCATCAAAATTTTGATTTTTGGGGGGTGGTCACGAATTAAGGTCCTTTTGGCTCTAGGACGCATATTTAAGGAGATATGGCCAATTTAAGTTTTTCATATAAAAAATTTGATTTTTTGAGGATTTTCATCAAAATTTTGATTTTTGGGGGGTGGTCACGAATTAACCTCCTTTTGGCTCTAGGACGCATATTTAAGGAGATATGGCCAATTTAAGTTTTTCATATAAAAAATTTGATTTTTTGAGGATTTTCATCAAAATTTTGATTTTTGGGGGGTGGTCACGAATTAACCTCCTTTTGGCTCTAGGACGCATATTTAAGGAGATATGGCCAATTTAAGTTTTTCATATAAAAATTTTGATTTTTTGAGGATTTTCATAAAATTTTGTTGTTTGGGGGGTGGTCACGAATTAAGGTCCTTTTGGCTCTAGGATGCATATTTAAGGAGATATGGCCAATTTAAGTTTTTCATATAAAAAATTTGATTTTTTGAGGGTTTTCATCAAAATTTTGATTTTTGGGGGGTGGTCACGAATTAACCTCCTTTTGGCTCTAGGACGCATATTTAAGGAGATATGGCCAATTTAAGTTTTTCATATAAAAAATTTGATTTTTTGAGGATTTTCATCAAAATTTTGATTTTTGAGGGGTGGTCATGAATTAAGGTCCTTTTGGCTCTAGGACGCATATTTAAGGAGATATGGCCAATTTAAGTTTTTCATATAAAAAATTTGATTTTTTGAGGATTTTCATCAAAATTTTGATTTTTGGGGGGTGGTCACGAATTAACCTCCTTTTGGCTCTAGGACGCATATTTAAGGAGATATGGCCAATTTAAGTTTTTCATATAAAAAATTTGATTTTTTGAGGATTTTCATCAAAATTTTGATTTTTGGGGGGTGGTCACGAATTAACCTCCTTTTGGCTCTAGGACGCATATTTAAGGAGATATGACCAATTTAAGTTTTTCATATAAAAAATTTGATTTTTTGAGGATTTTCATCAAAATTTTGATATTTGGGGGGTGGTCACGAATTAACCTCCTTTTGGCTCTAGGACGCATATTTAAGGAGATATGGCCAATTTAAGTTTTACATATAAAAAATTTGATTTTTTGAGGATTTTCATCAAAATTTTGATTTTTGGGGGGTGGTCACGAATTAACCTCCTTTTGGCTCTAGGACGCATATTTAAGGAGATATGGCCAATTTAAGTTTTTCATATAAAAAATTTGATTTTTTGAGGATTTTCATCAAAATTTTGATTTTTGGGGGGTGGTCACGAATTAAGGTCCTTTTGGCTCTAGGACGCATATTTAAGGAGATATGGCCAATTTAAGTTTTTCATATAAAAAATTTGATTTTTTGAGGATTTTCATCAAAATTTTGATTTTTGGGGGGTGGTCACGAATTAAGGTCCTTTTGGCTCTAGGACGCATATTTAAGGAGATATGGCCAATTTAAGTTTTTCATATAAAAAATTTGATTTTTTGAGGATTTTCATCAAAATTTTGATTTTTGGGGGGTGGTCACGAATTAACCTCCTTTTGGCTCTAGGACGCATATTTAAGGAGATATGACCAATTTAAGTTTTTCATATAAAAAATTTGATTTTTTGAGGATTTTCATCAAAATTTTGATGTTTGAGGGGTGGTCACGAATTAAGGTCCTTTTGGCTCTAGGACGCATATTTAAGGAGATATGGCCAATTTAAGTTTTTCATATAAAAAATTTAATTTTTTGAGGATTTTCATCAAAATTTTGATTTTTGGGGGGTGGTCACGAATTAACCTCCTTTTGGCTCTAGGACGCATATTTAAGGAGATATGGCCAATTTAAGTTTTTCATATAAAAAATTTGATTTTTTGAGGATTTTCATCAAAATTTTGATTTTTGGGGGGTGGTCACGAATTAACCTCCTTTTGGCTCTAGGACGCATATTTAAGGAGATATGGCCAATTTAAGTTTTTCATATAAAAAATTTGATTTTTTGAGGATTTTCATCAAAATTTTGATTTCTGGGGGGTGGTCACGAATTAACCCCCTTTTGGCTCTAGGACGCATATTTAAGGAGATATGGCCAATTTAAGTTTTTCATATAAAAAATTTGATTTTTTGAGGATTTTCATCAAAATTTTGATTTCTGGGGGGTGGTCACGAATTAACCCCCTTTTGGCTCTAGGGCGCATATTTAAGGAGATATGGCCAATTTAAGTTTTCCATATAAAAATTTTGATTTTTTGAGGATTTTCATCAAAATTTTGATTTTTTAAGGGTGGTCATGAATTAAGGTCCTTTTGGCTGTAGGACGCATATTTAAGGAGATATGGCCAATTTAAGTTTTTCATATAAAAAATTTGATTTTTTGAGGATTTTCATCAAAATTTTGATTTTTGGGGGGTGGTCACGAATTAACCTCCCGTTGGCTCTAGGACGCATATTTAAGGAGATATGGCCAATTTAAGTTTTTCATATAAAAAATTTGATTTTTTGAGGATTTTCATCAAAATTTTGATATTTGGGGGGTGGTCACGAATTAACCTCCTTTTGGCTCTAGGACGCATTTGATTTTTGGGGGGTGGTCATGAATTAAGGTCCTTTTGGCTGTAGGACGCATATTTAAGGAGATATGGCCAATTTAAGTTTTTCATATAAAAAATTTGATTTTTTGAGGATTTTCATCAAAATTTTGATTTTTGGGGGGTGGTCACGAATTAACCTCCCGTTGGCTCTAGGACGCATATTTAAGGAGATATGGCCAATTTAAGTTTTTCATATAAAAAATTTGATTTTTTGAGGATTTTCATCAAAATTTTGATTTTTGGGGGGTGGTCACGAATTAACCTCCTTTTGGCTCTAGGACGCATATTTAAGGAGATATGGCCAATTTAAGTTTTTCATATAAAAAATTTGATTTTTTGAGGATTTTCATCAAAATTTTGATTTCTGGGGGTGGTCACGAATTAACCCCCTTTTGGCTCTAGGACGCATATTTAAGGAGATATGGCCAATTTAAGTTTTTCATATAAAAAAATTGATTTTTTGAGGATTTTCATCAAAATTTTTATTTTTGGGGGGTGGTCACGAATTAACCTCCTTTTGGCTCTAGGACGCATATTTAAGGAGATATGGCCAATTTAAGTTTTTCATATAAAAAATTTGATTTTTTGAGGATTTTCATCAAAATTGTGTTTTTTGGGGGGTGGTCACGAATTAAGGTCCTTTTGGCTCTAGGACGCATATATAAGGAGATATGACCAATTTAAGTTTTTCATATAAAAAATTTGATTTTTTGAGGATTTTCATCAAAATTTTGATGTTTGAGGGGTGGTCATGAATTAAGGTCCTTTTGGCTCTAGGACGCATATTTAAGGAGATATGGACAATTTAAGTTTTTCATATAAAAATTTTGATTTTTTGAGGATTTTCATCAAAATTTTGATATTTGGGGGGTGGTCACGAATTAACCTCCTTTTGGCTCTAGGACGCATATTTAAGGAGATATGGCCAATTTAAGTTTTACATATAAAAAATTTGATTTTTTGAGGATTTTCATCAAAGTTTTGATTTTTGGGGGGTGGTCACGAATTAAGGTCCTTTTGGCTCTAGGACGCATATTTAAGGAGATATGGCCAATTTAAGTTTTTCATATAAAAAATTTGATTTTTTGAGGATTTTCATCAAAATTTTGATTTTTGGGGGGTGGTCACGAATTAACCTCCTTTTGGCTCTAGGACGCATATTTAAGGAGATATGACCAATTTAAGTTTTTCATATAAAAAATTTGATTTTTTGAGGATTTTCATCAAAATTTTGATGTTTGAGGGGTGGTCACGAATTAAGGTCCTTTTGGCTCTAGGACGCATATTTAAGGAGATATGGCCAATTTAAGTTTTTCATATAAAAAATTTGATTTTTTGAGGATTTTCATCAAAATTTTGATTTTTGGGGGGTGGTCACGAATTAAGGTCCTTTTGGCTCTAGGACGCATATTTAAGGAGATATGGCCAATTTAAGTTTTTCATATAAAAAATTTGATTTTTTAAGGATTTTCATCAAAATTTTGATTTTTGGGGGGTGGTCACGAATTAACCTCCTTTTGGCTGTAGGACGCATATTTAAGGAGATATGGCCAATTTAAGTTTTTCATATAAAAAATTTGATTTTTTGAGGATTTTCATCAAAATTTTGATTTTTGGGGGGTGGTCACGAATTAACCTCCCTTTGGCTCTAGGACGCATATTTAAGGAGATATGGCCAATTTAAGTTTTTCATATAAAAAATTTGATTTTTTGAGGATTTTCATCAAAATTTTGATTTTTGGGGGGTGGTCACGAATTAACCTCCTTTTGGCTCTAGGACGCATATTTAAGGAGATATGGCCAATTTAAGTTTTCCATATACAAATTTTGATTTTTTGAGGATTTTCATCAAAATTTTGATTTTTGGGGGGTGGTCACGAATTAACCTCCCTTTGGCTCTAGGACGCATATTTAAGGAGATATGGCCAATTTAAGTTTTTCATATAAAAAATTTGATTTTTTGAGGATTTTCATCAAAATTTTGATTTTTGGGGGGTGGTCATGAATTAACCTCCTTTTGGCTCTAGGACGCATATTTAAGGAGATATGGCCAATTTAAGTTTTACATATAAAAAATTTGATTTTTTGAGGATTTTCATCAAAGTTTTGATTTTTGGGGGGTGGTCACGAATTAAGGTCCTTTTGGCTCTAGGACGCATATTTAAGGAGATATGGCCAATTTAAGTTTTTCATATAAAAAATTTGATTTTTTGAGGATTTTCATAAAATTTTGTTGTTTGGGGGGTGGTCACGAATTAAGGTCCTTTTGGCTCTAGGACGCATATTTAAGGAGATATGACCAATTTAAGTTTTTCATATAAAAAATTTGATTTTTTGAGCATTTTCATCAAAATTTTGATGTTTGAGGGGTGGTCACGAATTAAGGTCCTTTTGGCTCTAGGACGCATATTTAAGGAGATATGGCCAATTTAAGTTTTTCATATAAAAAATTTGATTTTTTGAGGATTTTCATCAAAATTTTGATTTTTGGGGGGTGGTCACGAATTAACCTCCTTTTGGCTCTAGGACGCATATTTAAGGAGATATGACCAATTTAAGTTTTTCATATAAAAAATTTGATTTTTTGAGGATTTTCATCAAAATTTTGATGTTTGAGGGGTGGTCACGAATTAAGGTCCTTTTGGCTCTAGGACGCATATTTAAGGAGATATGGCCAATTTAAGTTTTTCATATAAAAAATTTGATTTTTTGAGGATTTTCATCAAAATTTTGATTTTTGGGGGGTGGTCACGAATTAACCTCCCTTTGGCTCTAGGACGCATATTTAAGGAGATATGGCCAATTTAAGTTTTTCATATAAAAATTTGATTTTTTGAGGATTTTCATCAAAATTTTGATTTTTGGGGGGTGGTCACGAATTAACCTCCTTTTGGCTCTAGGACGCATATTTAAGGAGATATGGCCAATTTAAGTTTTCCATATACAAATTTTGATTTTTTGAGGATTTTCATCAAAATTTTGATTTTTGGGGGGTGGTCACGAATTAACCTCCTTTTGGCTCTAGGACGCATATTTAAGGAGATATGGCCAATTTAAGTTTTTCATATAAAAAATTTGATTTTTTGAGGATTTTCATCAAAATTTTGATTTTTGGGGGGTGGTCACGAATTAACCTCCCTTTGGCTCTAGGACGCATATTTAAGGAGATATGGCCAATTTAAGTTTTCCATATAAAAATTTTGATTTTTTGAGGATTATCATCAAAATTTTGATTTTTGGGGGGTGGTCACGAATTAACCTCCCTTTGGCTCTAGGACGCATATTTAAGGAGATATGGCCAATTTAAGTTTTTCATATAAAAAATTTGATTTTTTGAGGATTTTCATCAAAATTTTGATTTTTGGGGGGTG
Source organism: Haematobia irritans (assembly GCF_050003625.1). Lineage (NCBI taxonomy): Eukaryota > Metazoa > Arthropoda > Insecta > Diptera > Muscidae > Haematobia > Haematobia irritans. Next base: position 153,355,084 of record NC_134401.1, read on the forward strand.
GTCATGAATTAACCTCCTTTTGGCTCTAGGACGCATATTTAAGGAGATATGGCCAATTTAAGTTTTCCATATAAAAATTTTGATTTTTTGAGGATTTTCATCAAAATTTTGATTTTTGGGGGGTGGTCACGAATTAAGGTCCTTTTGGCTCTAGGACGCATATTTAAGGAGATATGGCCAATTTAAGTTTTTCATATAAAAATTTGATTTTTTGAGGATTTTCATCAAAATTTTGATTTTTGGGGGGTGGTCACGAATTAAGGTCCTCTTGGCTCTAGGACGCATATTTAAGGAGATATGGCCAATTTAAGTTTTTCATATAAAAAATTTGATTTTTTAAGTATTTTCATCAAAATTTTGATTTTTGGGGGGTGGTCACGAATTAACCTCCTTTTGGCTCTAGGACGCATATTTAAGGAGATATGGCCAATTTAAGTTTTTCATATAAAAAATTTGATTTTTTGAGGATTTTCATCAAAATTTTGATTTTTGGGGGGTGGTCACGAATTAACCCCCTTTTGGCTCTAGGACGCATATTTAAGGAGATATGGCCAATTTAAGTTTTCCATATAAAAATTTTGATTTTTTGAGGATTTTCATCAAAATTTTGATTTTTGAAGGGTGGTCATGAATTAAGGTCCTTTTGGCTCTAGGACGCATATTTAAGGAGATATGGCCAATTTAAGTTTTTCATATAAAAAATTTGATTTTTTGAGGATTTTCATCAAAATTTTGATTTTTGGGGGGTGGTCACGAATTAACCTCCCTTTGGCTCTAGGACGCATATTTAAGGATATATGGCCAATTTAAGTTTTTCATATAAAAAATTTGATTTTTTGAGGATTTTCATCAAAATTTTGATTTTTGGGGGGTGGTCACGAATTAACCTCCCTTTGGCTCTAGGACGCATATTTAAGGAGATATGGCCAATTTAAGTTTTTCATATAAAAAATTTGATTTTTTGAGGATTTTCATCAAAATTTTGATTTTTGGGGGGTGGTCATGAATTAACCTCCTTTTGGCTCTAGGACGCATATTTAAGGAGATATGGCCAATTTAAGTTTTTCATATAAAAAATTTGATTTTTTGAGGATTTTCATAAAATTTTGTTTTTTGGGGGGTGGTCACGAATTAAGGTCCTTTTGGCTCTAGGACGCATATTTAAGGAGATATGGCCAATTTAAGTTTTTCATATAAAAAATTTGATTTTTTGAGGATTTTCATCAAAATTTTGAGTTTTGGGGGGTGGTCACGAATTAACCTCCTTTTGGCTCTAGGACGCATATATAAGGAGATATGGCCAATTTAAGTTTTCCATATACAAATTTTGATTTTTTGAGGATTTTCATCAAAATTTTGATTTTTGAAGGGTGGTCATGAATTAAGGTCCTTTTGGCTCTAGGACGCATATTTAAGGAGATATGGCCAATTTAAGTTTTTCATATAAAAAATTTGATTTTTTGAGGATTTTCATCAAAATTTTGATTTTTGGGGGGTGGTCACGAATTAACCTCCTTTTGGCTCTAGGACGCATATTTAAGGAGATATGGCCAATTTGAGTTTTCCATATACAAATTTTGATTTTTTGAGGATTTTCATCAAAATTTTGATTTTTGGGGGGTGGTCACGAATTAACCTCCTTTTGGCTCTAGGACGCATATTTAAGGAGATATGGCCAATTTCAGTTTTTCATATAAAAAATTTGATTTTTTGAGGATTTTCATCAAAATTTTGATTTTTGGGGGGTGGTCACGAATTAACCTCCCTTTGGCTCTAGGACGCATATTTAAGGAGATATGGCCAATTTAAGTTTTCCATATAAAAATTTTGATTTTTTGAGGATTATCATCAAAATTTTGATTTTTGGGGGGTGGTCACGAATTAACCTCCCTTTGGCTCTAGGACGCATATTTAAGGAGATATGGCCAATTTAAGTTTTTCATATAAAAAATTTGATTTTTTGAGGATTTTCATCAAAATTTTGATTTTTGGGGGGTGGTCATGAATTAACCTCCTTTTGGCTCTAGGACGCATATTTAAGGAGATATGGCCAATTTAAGTTTTTCATATAAAAAATTTGATTTTTTGAGGATTTTCATCAAAATTTTGATTTTTGGGGGGTGGTCATGAATTAAGGTCCTTTTGGCTCTAGGACGCATATTTAAGGAGATATGGCCAATTTAAGTTTTTCATATAAAAAATTTGATTTTTTGAGGATTTTCATCAAAATTTTGATATTTGGGGGGTGGTCACGAATTAACCTCCTTTTGGCTCTAGGACGCATATTTAAGGAGATATGGCCAATTTAAGTTTTTCATATAAAAAATTTGATTTTTTGAGGATTTTCATCAAAATTTTGAGTTTTGGGGGGTGGTCACGAATTAACCTCCTTTTGGCTCTAGGACGCATATTTAAGGAGATATGGCCAATTTAAGTTTTCCATATACAAATTTTGATTTTTTGAGGATTTTCATCAAAATTTTGATTTTTGAAGGGTGGTCATGAATTAAGGTCCTTTTGGCTCTAGGACGCATATTTAAGGAGATATGGCCAATTTAAGTTTTCATATACAAATTTTGATTTTTTGAGGATTTTCATCAAAATTTTGAGTTTTGGGGGGTAGTCACGAATTAACCTCCTTTTGGCTCTAGGACGCATATTTAAGGAGATATGGCCAATTTAAGTTTTTCATATAAAAAATTTGATTTTTTGAGGATTTTCATCAAAATTTTGTTTTTTGGGGGGTGGTCACGAATTAAGGTCCTTTTGGCTCTAGGATGCATATTTAAGGAGATATGGCCAATTTAAGTTTTTCATATTAAAAATTTGATTTTTTGAGGATTTTCATCAAAATTTTGATTTTTGGGGGGTGGTCATGAATTAAGGTCCTTTTGGCTCTAGGACGCATATTTAAGGAGATATGGCCAATTTAAGTTTTTCATATAAAAATTTTGATTTTTTGAGGATTTTCATCAAAATTTTGATTTTTGGGGGGTGGTCACGAATTAAGGTCCTTTTGGCTCTAGGACGCATATTTAAGGAGATATGGCCAATTTAAGTTTTTCATATAAAAAATTTGATTTTTTGAGGATTTTCATCAAAATTTTGATTTCTGGGGGGTGGTCACGAATTAACCTCCTTTTGGCTCTAGGACGCATATTTAAGGAGATATGGCCAATTTAAGTTTTCCATATACAAATTTTGATTTTTTGAGGATTTTCATCAAAATTTTGATTTTTGAAGGGTGGTCATGAATTAAGGTCCTTTTGGCTCTAGGACGCATATTTAAGGAGATATGGCCAATTTAAGTTTTTCATATACAAATTTTGATTTTTTGAGGATTTTCATCAAAATTTTGATTTTTGAAGGGTGGTCATGAATTAAGGTCCTTTTGGCTCTAGTACGCATATTTAAGGAGATATGGCCAATTTAAGTTTTTCATATACAAATTTTGATTTTTTGAGGATTTTCATCAAAATTTTGAGTTTTGGGGGGTGGTCACGAATTAACCTCCTTTTGGCTCTAGGACGCATATTTAAGGAGATATGGCCAATTTAAGTTTTTCATATAAAAAATTTGATTTTTTGAGGATTTTCATCAAAATTTTGATTTTTGGGGGGTGGTCACGAATTAACCCCCTTTTGGCTCTAGGACGCATATTTAAGGAGATATGGCCAATTTAAGTTTTTCATATAAAAAATTTGATTTTTTGAGGATTTTCATCAAAATTTTGATTTCTGGGGGGTGGTCACGAATTAACCCCCTTTTGGCTCTAGGACGCATATTTAAGGAGATATGGCCAATTTAAGTTTTCCATATAAAAATTTTGATTTTTTGAGGATTTTCATCAAAATTTTGATTTTTGAAGGGTGGTCATGAATTAAGGTCCTTTTGGCTGTAGGACGCATATTTAAGGAGATATGGCCAATTTAAGTTTTTCATATAAAAAATTTGATTTTTTGAGGATTTTCATCAAAATTTTGATTTTTGGGGGGTGGTCACGAATTAACCTCCCTTTGGCTCTAGGACGCATATTTAAGGAGATATGGCCAATTTAAGTTTTTCATATAACAAATTTGATTTTTTGAGGATTTTCATCAAAATTTTGATTTTTGGGGGGTGGTCATGAATTAAGGTCCTTTTGGCTCTAGGACGCATATTTAAGGAGATATGGCCAATTTAAGTTTTTCATATAAAAAATTTGATTTTTTGAGGATTTTCATCAAAATTTTGATATTTGGGGGGTGGTCACGAATTAACCTCCTTTTGGCTCTAGGACGCATATTTAAGGAGATATGGCCAATTTAAGTTTTTCATATAAAAAATTTGATTTTTTGAGGATTTTCATCAAAATTTTGATTTTTGGGGGGTGGTCACGAATTAACCTCCTTTTGGCTCTAGGACGCATATTTAAGGAGATATGGCCAATTTAAGTTTTTCATATAAAAAATTTGATTTTTTGAGGATTTTCATCAAAATTTTGATTTTTGGGGGGTGGTCACGAATTAAGGTCCTTTTGGCTCTAGGACGCATATTTAAGGAGATATGGCCAATTTAAGTTTTTCATATAAAAAATTTGATTTTTTGAGGATTTTCATCAAAATTTTGATTTTTGAGGGGTGGTCATGAATTAAGGTCCTTTTGGCTCTAGGACGCATATTTAAGGAGATATGGACAATTTAAGTTTTTCATATAAAAAAATTTGATTTTTTGACGATTTCCATCAAAATTTTGATATTTGGGGGGTGGTCACGAATTAACCTCCTTTTGGCTCTAGGACGCATATTTAAGGAGATATGGCCAATTTAAGTTTTTCATATAAAAAATTTGATTTTTTGAGGATTTTCATCAAAATTTTGATTTCTGGGGGGTGGTCACGAATTAACCCCCTTTTGGCTGTAGGACGCATATTTAAGGAGATATGGCCAATTTAAGTTTTTCATATAAAAAATTTGATTTTTTGAGGATTTTCATCAAAATTTTGATTTTTGGGGGGTGGTCACGAATTAACCTCCTTTTGGCTCTAGGACGCATATTTAAGGAGATATGGCCAATTTAAGTTTTTCATATAAAAAATTTGATTTTTTGAGGATTTTCATCAAAATTTTGATTTTTGGGGGGTGGTCACGAATTAACCTCCTTTTGGCTCTAGGACGCATATTTAAGGAGATATGGCCAATTTAAGTTTTTCATATAAAAAATTTGATTTTTTGAGGATTTTCATCAAAATTTTGATTTTTGGGGGGTGGTCACGAATTAACCTCTTTTTGGCTCTAGGACGCATATTTAAGGAGATATGGCCAATTTAAGTTTTTCATATACAAATTTTGATTTTTTGAGGATTTTCATCAAAATTTTGAGTTTTGGGGGGTGGTCACGAATTAACCTCCTTTTGGCTCTAGGACGCATATTTAAGGAGATATGGCCAATTTAAGTTTTTCATATAAAAAAATTTGATTTTTTGAGGATTTTCATCAAAATTTTGATGTTTGAGGGGTGGTTACGAATTAAGGTCCTTTTGGCTCTAGGACGCATATTTAAGGAGATATGGCCAATTTAAGTTTTTCATATAAAAAATTTGATTTTTTGAGGATTTTCATCAAAATTTTGTTTTTTGGGGGGTGGTCACGAATTAAGGTCCTTTTGGCTCTAGGATGCATATTTAAGGAGATATGGCCAATTTAAGTTTTTCATATAAAAAATTTGATTTTTTGAGGATTTTCATCAAAATTTTGATTTTTGGGGGGTGGTCATGAATTAAGGTCCTTTTGGCTCTAGGACGCATATTTAAGGAGATATGGCCAATTTAAGTTCTTCATATAAAAAATTTGATTTTTTGAGGATTTTCATCAAAATTTTGATTTTTGGGGGGTGGTCACGAATTAACCTCCTTTTGGCTCTAGGACGCATATTTAAGGAGATATGGCCAATATAAGTTTTTCATATAAAAAATTTGATTTTTTGAGGATTTTCATCAAAATTTTGATTTTTGGGGGGTGGTCACGAATTAACCTCCTTTTGGCGCTAGGACGCATATTTAAGGAGATATGGCCAATTTAAGTTTTTCATATAAAAAATTTGATTTTTTGAGGATTTTCATAAAATTTTGTTTTTTGGGGGGTGGTCACGAATTAAGGTCCTTTTGGCTCTAGGACGCATATTTAAGGAGATATGGCCAATTTAAGTTTTTCATATAAAAAATTTGATTTTTTGAGGATTTTCATCAAAATTTTGATTTTTGGGGGGTGGTCACGAATTAAGGTCCTTTTGGCTCTAGGACGCATATTTAAGGAGATATGGCCAATTTAAGTTTTTCATATAAAAAATTTGAGTTTTTGAGGATTTTCATCAAAATTTTGATTTTTGGGGGGTGGTCACGAATTAACCTCCTTTTGGCTCTAGGACGCATATTTAAGGAGATATGGCCAATTTAAGTTTTTCATATAAAAAATTTGATTTTTTGAGGATTTTCATCAAAATTTTGATTTTTGGGGGGTGGTCACGAATTAAGGTCCTTTTGGCTCTAGGACGCATATTTAAGGAGATATGGCCAATTTAAGATTTTCATATAAAAAATTTGAGTTTTTGAGGATTTTCATCAAAATTTTGATTTTTGGGGGGTGGTCACGAATTAACCTCCTTTTGGCTCTAGGACGCATATTTAAGGAGATATGGCCAATTTAAGTTTTTCATATAAAAAATTTGATTTTTTGAGGATTTTCATCAAAATTTTGATTTTTGGGGGGTGGTCACGAATTAACCTCCTTTTGGCTCTATGACGCATATTTAAGGAGATATGGCCAATTTAAGTTTTTCATATAAAAAATTTGAGTTTTTGAGGATTTTCATCAAAATTTTGATTTTTGGGGGGTGGTCACGAATTAACCTCCTTTTGGCTCTAGGACGCATATTTAAGGAGATATGGCCAATTTAAGTTTTCCATATACAAATTTTGATTTTTTGAGGATTTTCATTAAAATTTTGATTTTTGAAGGGTGGTCATGAATTAAGGTCCTTTTGGCTCTAGGACGCATATTTAAGGAGATATGGCCAATTTAAGTTTTTCATATAAAAAATTTGATTTTTTGAGGATTTTCATCAAAATTTTGATTTTTGGGGGGTGGTCACGAATTAACCTCCTTTTGGCTCTAGGACGCATATTTAAGGAGATATGGCCAATTTAAGTTTTTCATATAAAAAATTTGATTTTTTGAGGATTTTCATCAAAATTTTGATATTTGGGGGTGGTCACGAATTAACCTCCTTTTGGCTCTAGGACGCATATTTAAGGAGATATGGCCAATTTAAGTTTTACATATAAAAAATTTGATTTTTTGAGGATTTTCATCAAAATTTTGATTTTTGGGTGTGGTCATGAATTAAGGTCCTTTTGGCTCTAGGACGCATATTTAAGGAGATATGGCCAATTTAAGTTTTTCATATAAAAAATTTGAGTTTTTGAGGATTTTCATCAAAATTTTGATTTTTGGGGGGTGGTCACGAATTAACCTCCTTTTGGCTCTAGGACGCATATTTAAGGAGATATGGCTAATTTAAGTTTTTCATATAAAAAATTTGATTTTTTGAGGATTTTCATCAAAATTTTGATTTTTGGGGGGTGGTCACGAATTAACCTCCTTTTGGCTCTAGGACGCATATTTAAGGAGATATGGCCAATTTAAGTTTTACATATAAAAAATTTGATTTTTTGAGGATTTTCATCAAAATTTTGATTTTTGGGGGGTGGTCACGAATTAAGTTCCTTTTGGCTCTAGGACGCATATTTAAGGAGATATGGCCAATTTAAGTTTTTCATATAAAAAATTTGAGTTTTTGAGGATTTTCATCAAAATTTTGATTTTTGGGGGGTGGTCACGAATTAACCTCCTTTTGGCTCTAGGACGCATATTTAAGGAGATATGGCCAATTTAAGTTTTTCATATAAAAAATTTGATTTTTTGAGGATTTTCATCAAAATTTTGTTTTTTGGGGGGTGGTCACGAATTAAGGTCCTTTTGGCTCTAGGATGCATATTTAAGGAGATATGGCCAATTTAAGTTTTTCATATAAAAAATTTGATTTTTTGAGGATTTTCATCAAAATTTTGATTTTTGGGGGGTGGTCATGAATTAAGGTCCTTTTGGCTCTAGGACGCATATTTAAGGAGATATGGCCAATTTAAGTTCTTCATATAAAAAATTTGATTTTTTGAGGATTTTCATCAAAATTTTGATTTTTGGGGGGTGGTCACGAATTAAAGTCCTTTTGGCTCTAGGACGCATATTTAAGGAGATATGGCCAATTTAAGTTTTTCATATAAAAAATTTGAGTTTTTGAGGATTTTCATCAAAATTTTGATTTTTGGGGGGTGGTCACGAATTAACCTCCTTTTGGCTCTAGGACGCATATTTAAGGAGATATGGCCAATTTAAGTTTTTCATATAAAAAATTTGATTTTTTGAGGATTTTCATCAAAATTTTGATTTTTGGGGGGTGGTCACGAATTAACCTCCTTTTGGCTCTAGGACGCATATTTAAGGAGATATGGCCAATTTAAGTTTTTCATATAAAAAAATTGATTTTTTGAGGATTTTCATCAAAATTTTGTTTTTTGGGGGGTGGTCACGAATTAAGGTCCTTTTGGCTCTAGGATGCATATTTAAGGAGATATGGCCAATTTAAGTTTTTCGTATAAAAAATTTGATTTTTTGAGGATTTTCATCAAAATTTTGATTTTTGAGGGGTGGTCATGAATTAAGGTCCTTTTGGCTCTAGGACGCATAGTTAAGGAGATATGGCCAATTTAAGTTTTTCATATAAAAAATTCTATTTTTTGAGGATTTTCATCAAAATTTTGATATTTGGGGGGTGGTCGCGAATTAACCTCCTTTTGGCTCTAGGACGCATATTTAAGGAGATATGGCCAATTTAAGTTTTACATATAAAAAATTTGATTTTTTGAGGATTTTCATCAAAATTTTGATTTTTGGGGGGTGGTCACGAATTAACCTCCTTTTGGCTCTAGGACGCATATTTAAGGAGATATGGCCAATTTAAGTTTTTCATATAAAAAATTTGATTTTTTGAGGATTTTCATCAAAATTTTAATTTTTGGGGGGTGGTCACGAATTAACCTCCTTTTGGCTCTAGGACGCATATTAAGGAGATATGGCCAATTTAAGTTTTTCATATAAAAAATTTGATTTTTTGAGGATTTTCATCAAAATTTTGATTTTTGGGGGGTGGTCACGAATTAACCTCCTTTTGGCTCTAGGACGCATATTTAAGGAGATATGGCCAATTTAAGTTTTCCATATACAAATTTTGATTTTTTGAGGATTTTCATCAAAATTTTGATTTTTGAAGGGTGGTCATGAATTAAGGTCCTTTTGGCTCTAGGACGCATATTTAAGGAGATATGGCCAATTTAAGTTTTTCATATAAAAAATTTGATTTTTTTAGGATTTTCATCAAAATTTTGATTTTTGGGGGGTGGTCACGAATTAACCTCCTTTTGGCTCTAGGACGCATATTTAAGGAGATATGGACAATTTAAGTTTTTCATATTAAAAATTTGATTTTTTGAGGATTTTCATCAAAATTTTGATTTTTGGGGGGTGGTCACGAATTAACCTCCTTTTGGCTCTAGGACGCATATTTAAGGACATATGGCCAATTTAAGTTTTCCATATAAAAATTTTGATTTTTTGAGGATTTTCATCAAAATTTTGATTTTTGGGGGGTGGTCACGAATTAACCTCCTTTTGGCTGTAGGACGCATATTTAAGGAGATATGGCCAATTTAAGTTTTTCATATAAAAAATTTGATTTTTTGAGGATTTTCATCAAAATTTTGATTTTTGGGGGGTGGTCACGAATTAACCTCCTTATGGCTCTAGGACGCATATTTAAGGAGATATGACCAATTTAAGTTTTTCATATAAAAAATTTGATTTTTTGAGGATTTTCATCAAAATTTAAGTTTTTCATATTAAAAATTTGATTTTTTGAGGATTTTCATCAAAATTTTGATTTTTGGGGGGTGGTCACGAATTAACCTCCTTTTGGCTCTAGGACGCATATTTAAGGACATATGGCCAATTTAAGTTTTCCATATAAAAATTTTGATTTTTTGAGGATTTTCATCAAAATTTTGATTTTTGGGGGGTGGTCACGAATTAACCTCCTTTTGGCTCTAGGACGCATATTTAAGAAGATATGGCCAATTTAAGTTTTTCATATAAAAAATTTGAGTTTTTGAGGATTTTCATCAAAATTTTGATTTTTGGGGGGTGGTCACGAATTAACCTCCTTATGGCTCTAGGACGCATATTTAAGGAGATATGACCAATTTAAGTTTTTCATATAAAAAATTTGATTTTTTGAGGATTTTCATCAAAATTTTGATTTTTGGGGGGTGGTCACGAATTAACCTCCCTTTGGCTCTAGGACGCATATTTAAGGAGATATGGCCAATTTAAGTTTTTCATATAAAAAATTTGATTTTTTGAGGATTTTCATCAAAATTTTGATTTTTGGGGGGTGGTCACGAATTAACCTCCTTTTGGCTCTAGGACGCATATTTAAGGAGATATGGCCAATTTAAGTTTTTCATATAAAAAATTTGATTTTTTGAGGATTTTCATCAAAATTTTGATTTCTGGGGGGTGGTCACGAATTAACCCCCTTTTGGCTCTAGGACGCATATTTAAGGAGATATGGCCAATTTAAGTTTTTCATATAAAAAATTTGATTTTTTGAGGATTTTCATCAAAATTTTGATTTTTGGGGGGTGGTCACGAATTAAGGTCCTTTTGGCTCTAGGACGCATATTTAAGGAGATATGGCCAATTTAAGTTTTTCATATAAAAAATTTGATTTTTTGAGGATTTTCATCAAAATTTTGATTTTTGAGGGGTGGTCATGAATTAAGGTCCTTTTGGCTCTAGGACGCATATTTAAGGAGATATGGACAATTTAAGTTTTTCATATAAAAAAATTAGATTTTTTGAGGATTTTCATCAAAATTTTGATTTTTGGGGGGTGGTCACGAATTAACCTCCTTTTGGCTCTAGGACGCATATTTAAGGAGATATGGCCAATTTAAGTTTTTCATATAAAAAATTTGATTTTTTGAGGATTTTCATCAAAATTTTGATTTCTGGGGGGTGGTCACGAATTAACCCCCTTTTGGCTGTAGGACGCATATTTAAGGAGATATGGCCAATTTAAGTTTTTCATATAAAAAATTTGATTTTTTGAGGATTTTCATCAAAATTTTGATTTTTGGGGGGTGGTCACGAATTAACCTCCTTTTGGCTCTAGGACGCATATTTAAGGAGATATGGCCAATTTAAGTTTTTCATATAAAAAATTTGATTTTTTGAGGATTTTCATCAAAATTTTGATTTTTGGGGGGTGGTCACGAATTAAGGTCCTTTTGGCTCTAGGACGCATATTTAAGGAGATATTGCCAATTTAAGTTTTTCATATAAAAAATTTGATTTTTTGAGGATTTTCATCAAAATTTTGATTTTTGGGGGGTGGTCACGAATTAACCTCCTTTTGGCTCTAGGACGCATATTTAAGGAGATATGGCCAATTTAAGTTTTTCATATAAAAAATTTGATTTTTTTAGGATTTTCATCAAAATTTTGATTTTTGGGGGGTGGTCACGAATTAACCTCCTTTTGGTTCTAGGACGCATATTTAAGGAGATATGGCCAATTTAAGTTTTTCATATAAAAAATTTGATTTTTTGAGGATTTTCATCAAAATTTTGATTTTTGGGGGGTGGTCACGAATTAACCTCCTTTTGGCTCTAGGACGCATATTTAAGGAGATATGGCCAATTTAAGTTTTTCATATAAAAAATTTGATTTTTTGAGGATTTTCATCAAAATTTTGATTTTTGGGGGGTGGTCACGAATTAACCTCCTTTTGGCTCTAGGACGCATATTTAAGGAGATATGGCCAATTTAAGTTTTTCATATAAAAAATTTGATTTTTTGAGGATTTTCATCAAAATTTTGTTTTTTGGGGGGTGGTCACGAATTAAGGTCCTTTTGGCTCTAGGATACATATTTAAGGAGATATGGCCAATTTAAGTTTTTCATATAAAAAATTTGATTTTTTGAGGATTTTCATCAAAATTTTGATTTTTGGGGGGTGGTCATGAATTAAGGTCCTTTTGGCTCTAGGACGCATATTTAAGGAGATATGGCCAATTTAAGTTCTTCATATAAAAAATTTGATTTTTTGAGGATTTTCATCAAAATTTTGATTTTTGGGGGGTGGTCACGAATTAACCTCCTTTTGGCTCTAGGACGCATATTTAAGGAGATATTGCCAATATAAGTTTTTCATATAAAAAATTTGATTTTTTGAGGATTTTCATCAAAATTTTGATTTTTGGGGGGTGGTCACGAATTAACCTCCTTTTGGCGCTAGGACGCATATTTAAGGAGATATGGCCAATTTAAGTTTTTCATATAAAAAATTTGATTTTTTGAGGATTTTCATAAAATTTTGTTTTTTGGGGGGTGGTCACGAATTAAGGTCCTTTTGGCTCTAGGACGCATATTTAAGGAGATATGGCCAATTTAAGTTTTTCATATAAAAAATTTGAGTTTTTGAGGATTTTCATCAAAATTTTGATTTTTGGGGGGTGGTCACGAATTAACCTCCTTTTGGCTCTAGGACGCATATTTAAGGAGATATGGCCAATTTAAGTTTTTCATATAAAAAATTTGATTTTTTGAGGATTTTCATCAAAATTTTGATTTTTGGGGGGTGGTCACGAATTAAGGTCCTTTTGGCTCTAGGACGCATATTTAAGGAGATATGGCCAATTTAAGTTTTTCATATAAAAAATTTGAGTTTTTGAGGATTTTCATCAAAATTTTGATTTTTGGGGGGTGGTCACGAATTAACCTCCTTTTGGCTCTAGGACGCATATTTAAGGAGATATGGCCAATTTAAGTTTTTCATATAAAAAATTTGATTTTTTGAGGATTTTCATCAAAATTTTGATTTTTGGGGGGTGGTCACGAATTAACCTCCTTTTGGCTCTAGGACGCATATTTAAGGAGATATGGCCAATTTAAGTTTTTCATATAAAAAATTTGAGTTTTTGAGGATTTTCATCAAAATTTTGATTTTTGGGGGGTGGTCACGAATTAACCTCCTTTTGGCTCTAGGACGCATATTTAAGGAGATATGGCCAATTTAAGTTTTCCATATACAAATTTTGATTTTTTGAGGATTTTCATTAAAATTTTGATTTTTGAAGGGTGGTCATGAATTAAGGTCCTTTTGGCTCTAGGACGCATATTTAAGGAGATATGGCCAATTTAAGTTTTTCATATAAAAAATTTGATTTTTTGAGGATTTTCATCAAAATTTTGATTTTTGAGGGGTGGTCACGAATTAACCTCCTTTTGGCTCTAGGACGCATATTTAAGGAGATATGGCCAATTTAAGTTTTTCATATAAAAAATTTGATTTTTTGAGGATTTTCATCAAAATTTTGATTTTTGGGGGGTGGTCACGAATTAACCTCCTTTTGGCTCTAGGACGCATATTTAAGGAGATATGGCCAATTTAAGTTTTCCATATAAAAATTTTGATTTTTTGAGGATTTTCATCAAAATTTTGATTTTTGAAGGGTGGTCATGAATTAAGGTCCTTTTGGCTGTAGGACGCATATTTAAGGAGATATGGCCAATTTAAGTTTTTCATATAAAAAATTTGATTTTTTGAGGATTTTCATAAAATTTTGTTTTTTGGGGGGTGGTCACGAATTAAGGTCCTTTTGGCTCTAGGATGCATATTTAAGGAGATATGGCCAATTTAAGTTTTTCGTATAAAAAATTTGATTTTTTGAGGATTTTCATCAAAATTTTGATTTTTGAGGGGTGGTCATGAATTAAGGTCCTTTTGGCTCTAGGACGCATAGTTAAGGAGATATGGCCAATTTAAGTTTTTCATATAAAAAATTCTATTTTTTGAGGATTTTCATCAAAATTTTGATATTTGGGGGGTGGTCGCGAATTAACCTCCTTTTGGCTCTAGGACGCATATTTAAGGAGATATGGCCAATTTAAGTTTTTCATATAAAAAATTTGATTTTTTGAGGATTTTCATCAAAATTTTGATTTTTGGGGGGTGGTCACGAATTAACCTCCTTTTGGCTCTAGGACGCATATTTAAGGAGATATGGCCAATTTAAGATTTTCATATAAAAAATTTGATTTTTTGAGGATTTTCATCAAAATTTTGATTTTTGGGTGTGGTCACGAATTAAGGTCCTTTTGGCTCTAGGACGCATATTTAAGGATATATGGCCAATTTAAGTTTTTCATATTAAAAATTTGATTTTTTGAGGATTTTCATCAAAATTTTGATTTTTGGGGGGTGGTCACGAATTAACCTCCTTTTGGCTCTAGGACGCATATTTAAGGACATATGGCCAATTTAAGTTTTCCATATAAAAATTTTGATTTTTTGAGGATTTTCATCAAAATTTTGATTTTTGGGGGGTGGTCACGAATTAACCTCCTTTTGGCTCTAGGACGCATATTTAAGAAGATATGGCCAATTTAAGTTTTTCATATAAAAAATTTGAGTTTTTGAGGATTTTCATCAAAATTTTGATTTTTGGGGGGTGGTCACGAATTAACCTCCTTATGGCTCTAGGACGCATATTTAAGGAGATATGACCAATTTAAGTTTTTCATATAAAAAATTTGATTTTTTGAGGATTTTCATCAAAATTTTGATTTTTGGGGGGTGGTCACGAATTAACCTCCCTTTGGCTCTAGGACGCATATTTAAGGAGATATGGCCAATTTAAGTTTTTCATATAAAAAATTTGATTTTTTGAGGATTTTCATCAAAATTTTGATTTTTGGGGGGTGGTCACGAATTAACCTCCTTTTGGCTCTAGGACGCATATTTAAGGAGATATGGCCAATTTAAGTTTTTCATATAAAAAATTTGATTTTTTGAGGATTTTCATCAAAATTTTGATTTCTGGGGGGTGGTCACGAATTAACCCCCTTTTGGCTCTAGGACGCATATTTAAGGAGATATGGCCAATTTAAGTTTTTCATATAAAAAATTTGATTTTTTGAGGATTTTCATCAAAATTTTGATTTTTGGGGGGTGGTCACGAATTAAGGTCCTTTTGGCTCTAGGACGCATATTTAAGGAGATATGGCCAATTTAAGTTTTTCATATAAAAAATTTGATTTTTTGAGGATTTTCATCAAAATTTTGATTTTTGAGGGGTGGTCATGAATTAAGGTCCTTTTGGCTCTAGGACGCATATTTAAGGAGATATGGCCAATTTAAGTTTTTCATATAAAAAAATTAGATTTTTTGAGGATTTTCATCAAAATTTTGATTTTTGGGGGGTGGTCACGAATTAACCTCCTTTTGGCTCTAGGACGCATATTTAAGGAGATATGGCCAATTTAAGTTTTTCATATAAAAAATTTGATTTTTTGAGGATTTTCATCAAAATTTTGATTTTTGGGGGGTGGTCACGAATTAACCTCCTTTTGGCTCTAGGACGCATATTTAAGGAGATATGGCCAATTTAAGTTTTTCATATAAAAAATTTGATTTTTTGAGGATTTTCATCAAAATTTTGATTTTTGGGGGGTGGTCACGAATTAAGGTCCTTTTGGCTCTAGGACGCATATTTAAGGAGATATTGCCAATTTAAGTTTTTCATATAAAAAATTTGATTTTTTGAGGATTTTCATCAAAATTTTGATTTTTGGGGGGTGGTCACGAATTAACCTCCTTTTGGCTCTAGGACGCATATTTAAGGAGATATGGCCAATTTAAGTTTTTCATATAAAAAATTTGATTTTTTTAGGATTTTCATCAAAATTTTGATTTTTGGGGGGTGGTCACGAATTAACCTCCTTTTGGTTCTAGGACGCATATTTAAGGAGATATGGCCAATTTAAGTTTTTCATATAAAAAATTTGATTTTTTGAGGATTTTCATCAAAATTTTGATTTTTGGGGGGTGGTCACGAATTAACCTCCTTTTGGCTCTAGGACGCATATTTAAGGAGATATGGCCAATTTAAGTTTTTCATATAAAAAATTTGATTTTTTGAGGATTTTCATCAAAATTTTGATTTTTGGGGGGTGGTCACGAATTAACCTCCTTTTGGCTCTAGGACGCATATTTAAGGAGATATGGCCAATTTAAGTTTTTCATATAAAAAATTTGATTTTTTGAGGATTTTCATCAAAATTTTGTTTTTTGGGGGGTGGTCACGAATTAAGGTCCTTTTGGCTCTAGGATACATATTTAAGGAGATATGGCCAATTTAAGTTTTTCATATAAAAAATTTGATTTTTTGAGGATTTTCATCAAAATTTTGATTTTTGGGGGGTGGTCATGAATTAAGGTCCTTTTGGCTCTAGGACGCATATTTAAGGAGATATGGCCAATTTAAGTTCTTCATATAAAAAATTTGATTTTTTGAGGATTTTCATCAAAATTTTGATTTTTGGGGGGTGGTCACGAATTAACCTCCTTTTGGCTC
The DNA here is from genome assembly GCF_050003625.1 of Haematobia irritans. Lineage (NCBI taxonomy): Eukaryota > Metazoa > Arthropoda > Insecta > Diptera > Muscidae > Haematobia > Haematobia irritans. The sequence continues at coordinate 153,371,654 of NC_134401.1, forward strand.
TAGGACGCATATTTAAGGAGATATGGCCAATATAAGTTTTTCATATAAAAAATTTGATTTTTTGAGGATTTTCATCAAAATTTTGATTTTTGGGGGGTGGTCACGAATTAACCTCCTTTTGGCGCTAGGACGCATATTTAAGGAGATATGGCCAATTTAAGTTTTTCATATAAAAAATTTGATTTTTTGAGGATTTTCATAAAATTTTGTTTTTTGGGGGGTGGTCACGAATTAAGGTCCTTTTGGCTCTAGGACGCATATTTAAGGAGATATGGCCAATTTAAGTTTTTCATATAAAAAATTTGAGTTTTTGAGGATTTTCATCAAAATTTTGATTTTTGGGGGGTGGTCACGAATTAACCTCCTTTTGGCTCTAGGACGCATATTTAAGGAGATATGGCCAATTTAAGTTTTTCATATAAGAAATTTGATTTTTTGAGGATTTTCATCAAAATTTTGATTTTTGGGGGGTGGTCACGAATTAAGGTCCTTTTGGCTCTAGGACGCATATTTAAGGAGATATGGCCAATTTAAGTTTTTCATATAAAAAATTTGAGTTTTTGAGGATTTTCATCAAAATTTTGATTTTTGGGGGGTGGTCACGAATTAACCTCCTTTTGGCTCTAGGACGCATATTTAAGGAGATATGGCCAATTTAAGTTTTTCATATAAAAAATTTGATTTTTTGAGGATTTTCATCAAAATTTTGATTTTTGGGGGGTGGTCACGAATTAACCTCCTTTTGGCTCTAGGACGCATATTTAAGGAGATATGGCCAATTTAAGTTTTTCATATAAAAAATTTGAGTTTTTGAGGATTTTCATCAAAATTTTGATTTTTGGGGGGTGGTCACGAATTAACCTCCTTTTGGCTCTAGGACGCATATTTAAGGAGATATGGCCAATTTAAGTTTTCCATATACAAATTTTGATTTTTTGAGGATTTTCATTAAAATTTTGATTTTTGAAGGGTGGTCATGAATTAAGGTCCTTTTGGCTCTAGGACGCATATTTAAGGAGATATGGCCAATTTAAGTTTTTCATATAAAAAATTTGATTTTTTGAGGATTTTCATCAAAATTTTGATTTTTGAGGGGTGGTCACGAATTAACCTCCTTTTGGCTCTAGGACGCATATTTAAGGAGATATGGCCAATTTAAGTTTTTCATATAAAAAATTTGATTTTTTGAGGATTTTCATCAAAATTTTGATTTTTGGGGGGTGGTCACGAATTAACCTCCTTTTGGCTCTAGGACGCATATTTAAGGAGATATAGCCAATTTAAGTTTTCCATATAAAAATTTTGATTTTTTGAGGATTTTCATCAAAATTTTGATTTTTGAAGGGTGGTCATGAATTAAGGTCCTTTTGGCTGTAGGACGCATATTTAAGGAGATATGGCCAATTTAAGTTTTTCATATAAAAAATTTGATTTTTTGAGGATTTTCATAAAATTTTGTTTTTTGGGGGGTGGTCACGAATTAAGGTCCTTTTGGCTCTAGGATGCATATTTAAGGAGATATGGCCAATTTAAGTTTTTCGTATAAAAAATTTGATTTTTTGAGGATTTTCATCAAAATTTTGATTTTTGAGGGGTGGTCATGAATTAAGGTCCTTTTGGCTCTAGGACGCATAGTTAAGGAGATATGGCCAATTTAAGTTTTTCATATAAAAAATTCTATTTTTTGAGGATTTTCATCAAAATTTTGATATTTGGGGGGTGGTCGCGAATTAACCTCCTTTTGGCTGTAGGACGCATATTTAAGGAGATATGGCCAATTTAAGTTTTTCATATAAAAAATTTGATTTTTTGAGGATTTTCATCAAAATTTTGATTTTTGGGGGGTGGTCACGAATTAACCTCCTTTTGGCTCTAGGACGCATATTTAAGGAGATATGGCCAATTTAAGATTTTCATATAAAAAATTTGATTTTTTGAGGATTTTCATCAAAATTTTGATTTTTGGGTGTGGTCACGAATTAAGGTCCTTTTGGCTCTAGGACGCATATTTAAGGATATATGGCCAATTTAAGTTTTTCATATAAAAAATTTGATTTTTTGAGGATTTTCATCAAAATTTTGATTTTTGGGGGGTGGTCACGAATTAACCTCCTTTTGGCTCTAGGACGCATATTTAAGGAGATATGGCCAATTTAAGTTTTTCATATAAAAAATTTGATTTTTTGAGGATTTTCATCAAAATTTTGATTTTTGGGGGGTGGTCACGAATTAACCTCCTTTTGGCTCTAGGACGCATATTTAAGGAGATATGGACAATTTAAGTTTTTCATATAAAAAATTTGATTTGTTGAGGATTTTCATCAAAATTTTGATATTTGGGGGTGGTCACGAATTAACCTCCTTTTGGCTCTAGGACACATATTTAAGGAGATATGGCCAATTTAAGTTTTACATATAAAAAATTTGATTTTTTGAGGATTTTCATCAAAATTTTGATTTTTGGGTGTGGTCACGAATTAAGGTCCTTTTGGCTCTAGGACGCATATTTAAGGAGATATGGCCAATTTAAGTTTTTCATATAAAAAATTTGAGTTTTTGAGGATTTTCATCAAAATTTTGATTTTTGGGGGGTGGTCACGAATTAACCTCCTTTTGGCTCTAGGACGCATATTTAAGGAGATATGGCCAATTTAAGTTTTTCATATAAAAAATTTGATTTTTTGAGGATTTTCATCAAAATTTTGATTTTTGGGGGGTGGTCACGAATTAACCTCCTTTTGGCTCTAGGACGCATATTTAAGGAGATATGGCCAATTTAAGTTTTTCATATAAAAAATTTGATTTTTTGAGGATTTTCATCAAAATTTTGTTTTTTGGGGGGTGGTCACGAATTAAGGTCCTTTTGGCTCTAGGATGCATATTTAAGGAGATATGGCCAATTTAAGTTTTTCATATAAAAAATTTGATTTTTTGAGGATTTTCATCAAAATTTTGATATTTGTGGGGTGGTCACGAATTAACCTCCTTTTTGGCTCTAGGACGCATATTTAAGGAGATATGGCCAATTTAAGTTTTACATATAAAAAATTTGATTTTTTGAGGATTTTCATCAAAATTTTGATTTTTGGGGGGTGGTCACGAATTAACCTCCTTTTGGCTCTAGGACGCATATTTAAGGAGATATGGCCAATTTAAGTTTTTCATATAAAAAATTTGATTTTTTGAGGATTTTCATCAAAATTTTGATTTTTGGGGGGTGGTCACGAATTAACCTCCTTTTGGCTCTAGGACGCATATTTAAGGAGATATGGCCAATTTAAGTTTTTCATATAAAAAATTTGATTTTTTGAGGATTTTCATCAAAATTTTGTTTTTTGGGGGGTGGTCACGAATTAAGGTCCTTTTGGCTCTAGGACGCATATTTAAGGATATATGGCCAATTTAAGTTTTTCATATAAAAAATTTGATTTTTTGAGGATTTTCATCAAAATTTTGATTTTTGGGGGGTGGTCACGAATTAACCTCCTTTTGGCTCTAGGACGCATATTTAAGGAGATATGGCCAATTTAAGTTTTTCATATAAAAAATTTGATTTTTTGAGGATTTTCATCAAAATTTTGATTTTTGGGGGGTGGTCACGAATTAACCTCCTTTTGGCTCTAGGACGCATATTTAAGGAGATATGGACAATTTAAGTTTTTCATATAAAAAATTTGATTTGTTGAGGATTTTCATCAAAATTTTGATATTTGGGGGTGGTCACGAATTAACCTCCTTTTGGCTCTAGGACACATATTTAAGGAGATATGGCCAATTTAAGTTTTACATATAAAAAATTTGATTTTTTGAGGATTTTCATCAAAATTTTGATTTTTGGGTGTGGTCACGAATTAAGGTCCTTTTGGCTCTAGGACGCATATTTAAGGAGATATGGCCAATTTAAGTTTTTCATATAAAAAATTTGAGTTTTTGAGGATTTTCATCAAAATTTTGATTTTTGGGGGGTGGTCACGAATTAACCTCCTTTTGGCTCTAGGACGCATATTTAAGGAGATATGGCCAATTTAAGTTTTTCATATAAAAAATTTGATTTTTTGAGGATTTTCATCAAAATTTTGATTTTTGGGGGGTGGTCACGAATTAACCTCCTTTTGGCTCTAGGACGCATATTTAAGGAGATATGGCCAATTTAAGTTTTTCATATAAAAAATTTGATTTTTTGAGGATTTTCATCAAAATTTTGTTTTTTGGGGGGTGGTCACGAATTAAGGTCCTTTTGGCTCTAGGATGCATATTTAAGGAGATATGGCCAATTTAAGTTTTTCATATAAAAAATTTGATTTTTTGAGGATTTTCATCAAAATTTTGATATTTGTGGGGTGGTCACGAATTAACCTCCTTTTTGGCTCTAGGACGCATATTTAAGGAGATATGGCCAATTTAAGTTTTACATATAAAAAATTTGATTTTTTGAGGATTTTCATCAAAATTTTGATTTTTGGGGGGTGGTCACGAATTAAGGTCCTTTTGGCTCTAGGACGCATATTTAAGGAGATATGGCCAATTTAAGTTTTTCATATAAAAAATTTGATTTTTTGAGGATTTTCATCAAAATTTTGATTTTTGGGGGGTGGTCACGAATTAAGGTCCTTTTGGCTCTATGACGCATATTTAAGGAGATATGGCCAATTTAAGTTTTTCATATAAAAAATTTGATTTTTTGAGGATTTTCATCAAAATTTTGATTTTTGGGGGGTGGTCACGAATTAAGGTCCTTTTGGCTCTAGGACGCATATTTAAGGAGATATGGCCAATTTAAGTTTTTCATATAAAAAATTTGATTTTTTGAGGATTTTCATCAAAATTTTGATTTCTGGGGGGTGGTCACGAATTAACCTCCTTTTGGCTCTAGGACGCATATTTAAGGAGATATGGCCAATTTAAGTTTTTCATATAAAAAATTTGATTTTTTGAGGATTTTCATCAAAATTTTGATTTTTGGGGGGTGGTCACGAATTAACCTCCTTTTGGCTCTAGGACGCATATTTAAGGAGATATGGCCAATTTAAGTTTTCCATATACAAATTTTGATTTTTTGAGGATTTTCATCAAAATTTTGATTTTTGAAGGGTGGTCATGAATTAAGGTCCTTTTGGCTCTAGGACGCATATTTAAGGAGATATGGCCAATTTAAGTTTTTCATATAAAAAATTTGATTTTTTGAGGAGTTTCATCAAAATTTTGATTTTTGAGGGGTGGTCGTGAATTAAGGTCCTTTTGGCTCTAGGACGCATATTTAAGGAGATATGGACAATTTAAGTTTTTCATATAAAAAATTTGATTTTTTGACGATTTCCATTAAAATTTTGATATTTGGGGGGTGGCCACGAATTAACCTCCTTTTGGCTCTAGGACGCATATTTAAGGAGATATGGCCAATTTAAGTTTTTCATATAAAAAATTTGATTTTTTGAGGATTTTCATCAAAATTTTGATTTTTGGGGGGTGGTCACGAATTAAGGTCCTTTTGGCTCTAGGACGCATATTTAAGGAGATATGGCCAATTTAAGTTTTTCATATAAAAAATTTGATTTTTTGAGGATTTTCATCAAAATTTTGATTTTTGGGGGGTGGTCACGAATTAACCTCCTTTTGGCTCTAGGACGCATATTTAAGGAGATATGGCCAATTTAAGTTTTTCATATAAAAAATTTGATTTTTTGAGGATTTTCATCAAAATTTTGATTTTTGGGGGGTGGTCACGAATTAACCTCCTTTTGGCTCTAGGACGCATATTTAAGGAGATATGGCCAATTTAAGTTTTTCATATAAAAAATTTGATTTTTTTGAGGATTTTCATCAAAATTTTGATTTTTGGGGGGTGGTCACGAATTAACCTCCTTTTGGCTCTAGGACGCATATTTAAGGAGATATGGCCAATTTAAGTTTTTCATATAAACAATTTGATTTCTTGAGGATTTTCATCAAAATTTTGATTTCTGGGGGGTGGTCACGAATTAACCCCCTTTTGGCTCTAGGACGCATATTTAAGGAGATATGGCCAATTTAAGTTTTTCATATAAAAAATTTGATTTTTTGAGGATTTTAATCAAAATTTTGATTTTTGGGGGGTGGTCACGAATTAACCCCCTTTTGGCTCTAGGACGCATATTTAAGGAGATATGGCCAATTTAAGTTTTTCATATAAAAAATTTGATTTTTTGCGGATTTTCATCAAAATTTTGATTTCTGGGGGGTGGTCACGAATTAACCCCCTTTTGGCTCTAGGACGCATATTTAAGGAGATATGGCCAATTTAAGTTTTCCATATAAAAATTTTGATTTTTTGAGGATTTTCATCAAAATTTTGATTTTTGAAGGGTGGTCATGAATTAAGGTCCTTTTGGCTGTAGGACGCATATTTAAGGAGATATGGCCAATTTAAGTTTTTCATATAAAAAAATTTGATTTTTTGAGGATTTTCATCAAAATTTTGATTTTTGAAGGGTGGTCATGAATTAAGGTCCTTTTGGCTCTAGGACGCATATTTAAGGAGATATGGCCAATTTAAGTTTTTCATATAAAAAATTTGATTTTTTGAGGATTTTCATCAAAATTTTGATTTTTGGGGGGTGGTCACGAATTAACCTCCTTTTGGCTCTAGGACGCATATTTAAGGAGATATGGCCAATTTAAGTTTTTCATATAAAAAATTTGATTTTTTGAGGATTTTCATCAAAATTTTGATTTTTGGGGGGTGGTCACGAATTAACCTCCTTTTGGCTCTAGGACGCATATTTAAGGAGATATGGCCAATTTAAGTTTTTCATATAAAAAATTTGATTTTTTGAGGATTTTCATCAAAATTTTGTTTTTTGGGGGGTGGTCAAGAATTAAGGTCCTTTTGGCTCTAGGATGCATATTTAAGGAGATATGGCCAATTTAAGTTTTTCATATAAAAAATTTGATTTTTTGAGGATTTTCATCAAAATTTTGATTTTTGGGGGGTGGTCATGAATTAAGGTCCTTTTGGCTCTAGGACGCATATTTAAGGAGATATGGCCAATTTAAGTTCTTCATATAAAAAATTTGATTTTTTGAGGATTTTCATCAAAATTTTGATTTTTGGGGGGTGGTCACGAATTAAAGTCCTTTTGGCTCTAGGACGCATATTTAAGGAGATATGGCCAATTTAAGTTTTTCATATAAAAAATTTGAGTTTTTGAGGATTTTCATCAAAATTTTGATTTTTGGGGGGTGGTCACGAATTAACCTCCTTTTGGCTCTAGGACGCATATTTAAGGAGATATGGCCAATTTAAGTTTTTCATATAAAAAATTTGATTTTTTGAGGATTTTCATCAAAATTTTGATTTTTGGGGGGTGGTCACGAATTAACCTCCTTTTGGCTCTAGGACGCATATTTAAGGAGATATGGCCAATTTAAGTTTTTCATATAAAAAAATTGATTTTTTGAGGATTTTCATCAAAATTTTGTTTTTTGGGGGGTGGTCACGAATTAAGGTCCTTTTGGCTCTAGGATGCATATTTAAGGAGATATGGCCAATTTAAGTTTTTCGTATAAAAAATTTGATTTTTTGAGGATTTTCATCAAAATTTTGATTTTTGAGGGGTGGTCATGAATTAAGGTCCTTTTGGCTCTAGGACGCATAGTTAAGGAGATATGGCCAATTTAAGTTTTTCATATAAAAAATTCTATTTTTTGAGGATTTTCATCAAAATTTTGATATTTGGGGGGTGGTCGCGAATTAACCTCCTTTTGGCTCTAGGACGCATATTTAAGGAGATATGGCCAATTTAAGTTTTACATATAAAAAATTTGATTTTTTGAGGATTTTCATCAAAATTTTGATTTTTGGGGGGTGGTCACGAATTAACCTCCTTTTGGCTCTAGGACGCATATTTAAGGAGATATGGCCAATTTAAGTTTTTCATATAAAAAATTTGATTTTTTGAGGATTTTCATCAAAATTTTGATTTTTGGGGGGTGGTCACGAATTAACCTCCTTTTGGCTCTAGGACGCATATTAAGGAGATATGGCCAATTTAAGTTTTTCATATAAAAAATTTGATTTTTTGAGGATTTTCATCAAAATTTTGATTTTTGGGGGGTGGTCACGAATTAACCTCCTTTTGGCTCTAGGACGCATATTTAAGGAGATATGGCCAATTTAAGATTTTCATATAAAAAATTTGATTTTTTGAGGATTTTCATCAAAATTTTGATTTTTGGGTGTGGTCACGAATTAAGGTCCTTTTGGCTCTAGGACGCATATTTAAGGATATATGGCCAATTTAAGTTTTTCATATAAAAAATTTGATTTTTTGAGGATTTTCATCAAAATTTTGATTTTTGGGGGGTGGTCACGAATTAACCTCCTTTTGGCTCTAGGACGCATATTTAAGGAGATATGGCCAATTTAAGTTTTTCATATAAAAAATTTGATTTTTTGAGGATTTTCATCAAAATTTTGATTTTTGGGGGGTGGTCACGAATTAACCTCCTTTTGGCTCTAGGACGCATATTTAAGGAGATATGGACAATTTAAGTTTTTCATATAAAAAATTTGATTTGTTGAGGATTTTCATCAAAATTTTGATATTTGGGGGTGGTCACGAATTAACCTCCTTTTGGCTCTAGGACACATATTTAAGGAGATATGGCCAATTTAAGTTTTACATATAAAAAATTTGATTTTTTGAGGATTTTCATCAAAATTTTGATTTTTGGGGGGTGGTCACGAATTAACCTCCTTTTGGCTCTAGGACGCATATTTAAGGAGATATGGCCAATTTAAGTTTTTCATATAAAAAATTTGATTTTTTGAGGATTTTCATCAAAATTTTGTTTTTTGGGGGGTGGTCACGAATTAAGGTCCTTTTGGCTCTAGGATGCATATTTAAGGAGATATGGCCAATTTAAGTTTTTCATATAAAAAATTTGATTTTTTGAGGATTTTCATCAAAATTTTGATATTTGTGGGGTGGTCACGAATTAACCTCCTTTTTGGCTCTAGGACGCATATTTAAGGAGATATGGCCAATTTAAGTTTTACATATAAAAAATTTGATTTTTTGAGTATTTTCATCAAAATTTTGATTTTTGGGGGGTGGTCACGAATTAAGGTCCTTTTGGCTCTAGGACGCATATTTAAGGAGATATGGCCAATTTAAGTTTTTCATATAAAAAATTTGATTTTTTGAGGATTTTCATCAAAATTTTGATTTTTGGGGGGTGGTCACGAATTAAGGTCCTTTTGGCTCTATGACGCATATTTAAGGAGATATGGCCAATTTAAGTTTTTCATATAAAAAATTTGATTTTTTGAGGATTTTCATCAAAATTTTGATTTTTGGGGGGTGGTCACGAATTAAGGTCCTTTTGGCTCTAGGACGCATATTTAAGGAGATATGGCCAATTTAAGTTTTTCATATAAAAAATTTGATTTTTTGAGGATTTTCATCAAAATTTTGATTTCTGGGGGGTGGTCATGAATTAAGGTCCTTTTGGCTCTAGGACGCATATTTAAGGAGATATGGCCAATTTAAGTTTTTCATATAAAAAATTTGATTTTTTGACGATTTCCATTAAAATTTTGATATTTGGGGGGTGGCCACGAATTAACCTCCTTTTGGCTCTAGGACGCATATTTAAGGAGATATGGCCAATTTAAGTTTTTCATATAAAAAATTTGATTTTTTGAGGATTTTCATCAAAATTTTGATTTTTGGGGGGTGGTCACGAATTAAGGTCCTTTTGGCTCTAGGACGCATATTTAAGGAGATATGGACAATTTAAGTTTTTCATATAAAAAATTTGATTTTTTGACGATTTCCATTAAAATTTTGATATTTGGGGGGTGGCCACGAATTAACCTCCTTTTGGCTCTAGGACGCATATTTAAGGAGATATGGCCAATTTAAGTTTTTCATATAAAAAATTTGATTTTTTGAGGATTTTCATCAAAATTTTGATTTTTGGGGGGTGGTCACGAATTAAGGTCCTTTTGGCTCTAGGACGCATATTTAAGGAGATATGGCCAATTTAAGTTTTTCATATAAAAAATTTGATTTTTTGAGGATTTTCATCAAAATTTTGATTTTTGGGGGGTGGTCACGAATTAACCTCCTTTTGGCTCTAGGACGCATATTTAAGGAGATATGGCCAATTTAAGTTTTTCATATAAAAAATTTGATTTTTTGAGGATTTTCATCAAAATTTTGATTTTTGGGGGGTGGTCACGAATTAACCTCCTTTTGGCTCTAGGACGCATATTTAAGGAGATATGGCCAATTTAAGTTTTTCATATAAAAAATTTGATTTTTTTGAGGATTTTCATCAAAATTTTGATTTTTGGGGGGTGGTCACGAATTAACCTCCTTTTGGCTCTAGGACGCATATTTAAGGAGATATGGCCAATTTAAGTTTTTCATATAAACAATTTGATTTCTTGAGGATTTTCATCAAAATTTTGATTTCTGGGGGGTGGTCACGAATTAACCCCCTTTTGGCTCTAGGACGCATATTTAAGGAGATATGGCCAATTTAAGTTTTTCATATAAAAAATTTGATTTTTTGAGGATTTTAATCAAAATTTTGATTTTTGGGGGGTGGTCACGAATTAACCCCCTTTTGGCTCTAGGACGCATATTTAAGGAGATATGGCCAATTTAAGTTTTTCATATAAAAAATTTGATTTTTTGCGGATTTTCATCAAAATTTTGATTTCTGGGGGGTGGTCACGAATTAACCCCCTTTTGGCTCTAGGACGCATATTTAAGGAGATATGGCCAATTTAAGTTTTCCATATAAAAATTTTGATTTTTTGAGGATTTTCATCAAAATTTTGATTTTTGAAGGGTGGTCATGAATTAAGGTCCTTTTGGCTGTAGGACGCATATTTAAGGAGATATGGCCAATTTAAGTTTTTCATATAAAAAAATTTGATTTTTTGAGGATTTTCATCAAAATTTTGATTTTTGGGGGGTGGTCACGAATTAACCTCCCTTTGGCTCTAGGACGCATATTTAAGGAGATATGGCCAATTTAAGTTTTTCATATAAAAAATTTGATTTTTTGAGGATTTTCATCAAAATTTTGATTTTTGGGGGGTGGTCACGAATTAACCTCCTTTTGGCTCTAGGACGCATATTTAAGGAGATATGGCCAATTTAAGTTTTCCATATACAAATTTTGATTTTTTGAGGATTTTCATCAAAATTTTGATTTTTGAAGGGTGGTCATGAATTAAGGTTGGCTCTAGGACGCATATTTAAGGAGATATGGCCAATTTAAGTTTTTCATATAAAAAATTTGATTTTTTGAGGATTTTCATCAAAATTTTGATTTTTGGGGGGTGGTCACGAATTAACCTCCTTTTGGCTCTAGGACGCATATTTAAGGAGATATGGCCAATTTAAGTTTTTCATATAAAAAATTTGATTTTTTGAGGATTTTCATCAAAATTTTGATTTTTGGGGGGTGGTCACGAATTAACCTCCTTTTGGCTCTAGGACGCATATTTAAGGAGATATGGCCAATTTAAGTTTTTCATATAAAAAATTTGATTTTTTGCGGATTTTCATCAAAATTTTGATTTCTGGGGGGTGGTCACGAATTAACCCCCTTTTGGCTCTAGGACGCATATTTAAGGAGATATGGCCAATTTAAGTTTTCCATATAAAAATTTTGATTTTTTGAGGATTTTCATCAAAATTTTGATTTTTGAAGGGTGGTCATGAATTAAGGTCCTTTTGGCTGTAGGACGCATATTTAAGGAGATATGGCCAATTTAAGTTTTTCATATAAAAAAATTTGATTTTTTGAGGATTTTCATCAAAATTTTGATTTTTGGGGGGTGGTCACGAATTAACCTCCTTTTGGCTCTAGGACGCATATTTAAGGAGATATGGCCAATTTAAGTTTTTCATATAAAAAATTTGATTTTTTGAGGATTTTCATCAAAATTTTGAATTTTGGGGGGTGGTCACGAATTAACCTCCCTTTGGCTCTAGGACGCATATTTAAGGAGATATGGCCAATTTAAGTTTTCCATATAAAAATTTTGATTTTTTGAGGATTTTCATCAAAATTTTGATTTTTGGGGGGTGGTCACGAATTAAGGTCCTTTTGGCTCTAGGACGCATATTTAAGGAGATATGGCCAATTTAAGTTTTTCATATAAAAAATTTGATTTTTTGAGGATTTTCATCAAAATTTTGAGTTTTGGGGGGTGGTCACGAATTAACCTCCTTTTGGCTCTAGGACGCATATTTAAGGAGATATGGCCAATTTAAGTTTTCCGTATACAAATTTTGATTTTTTGAGGATTTTCAAAATTTTGATTTTTGAAGGGTGGTCATGAATTAAGGTCCTTTTGGCTCTAGGACGCATATTTAAGGAGATATGGCCAATTTAAGTTTTTCATATAAAAAATTTGATTTTTTGAGGATTTTCATCAAAATTTTGATTTCTGGGGGGTGGTCACGAATTAACCCCCTTTTGGCTCTAGGACGCATATTTAAGGAGATATGGCCAATTTAAGTTTTTCATATAAAAAATTTGATTTTTTGAGGATTTTCATCAAAATTTTGATTTGTTGGCTCTAGGACGCATATTTAAGGAGATATGGCCAATTTAAGTTTTCCATATACAAATTTTGATTTTTTGAGGATTTTCATCAAAATTTTGATTTTTGAAGGGTGGTCATGAATTAAGGTCCTTTTGGCTCTAGGACGCATATTTAAGGAGATATGGCCAATTTAAGTTTTTCATATAAAAAATTTGATTTTTTGAGGATTTTCATCAAAATTTTGATTTTTGGGGGGTGGTCACGAATTAACCTCCTTTTGGCTCTAGGACGCATATTTAAGGAGATATGGACAATTTAAGTTTTTCATATAAAAAATTTGATTTGGATTTTCATCAAAATTTTGATTTCTGGGGGTGGTCACGAATTAATCTCCTTTTGGCTCTAGGACGCATATTTAAGGAGATATGGCCAATTTAAGTTTTCCATATAAAAATTTTGATTTTTTGAGGATTTTCATCAAAATTTTGATTTTTGGGGGGTGGTCACGAATTAACCTCCTTTTGGCTCTAGGACGCATATTTAAGGAGATATGGCCAATTTAAGTTTTCCATATAAAAATTTTGATTTTTTGAGGATTTTCATCAAAATTTTGATTTTTGGGGGGTGGTCACGAATTAACCTCCTTTTGGCTGTAGGACGCATATTTAAGGAGATATGGCCAATTTAAGTTTTTCATATAAAAAATTTGATTTTTTGAGGATTTTCATCAAAATTTTGATTTTTGGGGGGTGGTCACGAATTAACCTCCCTTTGGCTCTAGGACGCATATTTAAGGAGATATGGCCAATTTAAGTTTTCCATATAAAAATTTTGATTTTTTGAGGATCTTCATCAAAATTTTGATTTTTGAAGGGTGGTCATGAATTAAGGTCCTTTTGGCTGTAGGACGCATATTTAAGGAGATATGGCCAATTTAAGTTTTTCATATAAAAAATTTGATTTTTTGAGGATTTTCATCAAAATTTTGATTTTTGGGGGGTGGTCACGAATTAACCTCCTTTTGGCTCTAGGACGCATATTTAAGGAGATATGGCCAATTTAAGTTCTTCATATAAAAAATTTGATGTTTTGAGGATTTTCATCAAAATTTTGAGTTTTGGGGGGTGGTCACGAATTAACCTCCTTTTGGCTCTAGGACGCATATTTAAGGAGATATGGCCAATTTAAGTTTTCCATATACAAATTTTGATTTTTTGAGGATTTTCATCAAAATTTTGATTTTTGAAGGGTGGTCATGAATTAAGGTCCTTTTGGCTCTAGGACGCATATTTAAGGAGATATGGCCAATTTAAGTTTTTCATATACAAATTTTGATTTTTTGAGGATTTTCATCAAAATTTTGATTTTTGGGGGGTGGTCATGAATTAAGGTCCTTTTGGCTCTAGGACGCATATTTAAGGAGATATGGCCAATTTAAGTTTTCCATATAAAAATTTTGATTTTTTGAGGATTTTCATCAAAATTTTGATTTTTGAAGGGTGGTCATGAATTAAGGTCCTTTTGGCTGTAGGACGCATATTTAAGGAGATATGGCCAATTTAAGTTTTTCATATAAAAAATTTGATTTTTTGAGGATTTTCATCAAAATTTTGATTTTTGGGGGGTGGTCATGAATTAACCTCCTTTTGGCTCTAGGACGCATATTTAAGGAGATATGGCCAATTTAAGTTTTCCATATACAAATTTTGATTTTTTGAGGATTTTCATCAAAATTTTGATTTTTGAAGGGTGGTCATGAATTAAGGTCCTTTTGGCTCTAGGACGCATATTTAAGGAGATATGGCCAATTTAAGTTTTTCATATACAAATTTTGATTTTTTGAGGATTTTCATCAAAATTTTGAGTTTTGGGGGGTGGTCACGAATTAACCTCCTTTTAGCTCTAGGACGCATATTTAAGGAGATATGGCCAATTTAAGTTTTTCATATAAAAAATTTGATTTTTTGAGGATTTTCATCAAAATTTTGATTTTTGGGGGGTGGTCACGAATTAACCTCCTTTTGGCTCTAGGACGCATATTTAAGGAGATATGGCCAATTTAAGTTTTTCATATAAAAAATTTGATTTTTTGAGGATTTTCATCAAAATTTTGAGTTTTGGGGGGTGGTCAAGAATTAACCTCCTTTTGGCTCTAGGACGCATATTTAAGGAGATATGGCCAATTTAAGTTTTTCATATAAAAAATTTGATTTTTTGAGGATTTTCATCAAAATTTTGAATTTTTTGGGGGGTGGTCACGAATTAACCTCCTTTTGGCTCTAGGACGCATATTTAAGGAGATATGGCCAATTTAAGTTTTTCATATAAAAAATTTGATTTTTTGAGGATTTTCATCAAAATTTTGATTTTTGGGGGGTGGTCACGAATTAACCTCCTTTTGGCTCTAGGACGCATATTTAAGGAGATATGGCCAATTTAAGTTTTTCATATAAAAAATTTGATTTTTTGAGGATTTTCATCAAAATTTTGAGTTTTGGGGGGTGGTCACGAATTAACCTCCTTTTGGCTCTAGGACGCATATTTAAGGAGATATGGCCAATTTAAGTTTTCCATATACAAATTTTGATTTTTTGAGGATTTTCATAAAATTTTGTTTTTTGGGGGGTGGTCACGAATTAAGGTCCTTTTGGCTCTAGGACGCATATTTAAGGAGATATGGCCAATTTAAGTTCTTCATATAAAAAATTTGATTTTTTGAGGATTTTCATCAAAATTTTGATTTTTGGGGGGTGGTCACGAATTAAGGTCCTTTTGGCTCTAGGACGCATATTTAAGGAGATATGGCCAATTTAAGTTTTTCATATAAAAAATTTGATTTTTTGAGGATTTTCATCAAAATTTTGAGTTTTGGGGGGTGGTCACGAATTAACCTCCTTTTGGCTCTAGGACGCATATTTAAGGAGATATGGCCAATTTAAGTTTTCCGTATACAAATTTTGATTTTTTGAGGATTTTCAAAATTTTGATTTTTGAAGGGTGGTCATGAATTAAGGTCCTTTTGGCTCTAGGACGCATATTTAAGGAGATATGGCCAATTTAAGTTTTTCATATAAAAAATTTGATTTTTTGAGGATTTTCATCAAAATTTTGATTTCTGGGGGGTGGTCACGAATTAACCCCCTTTTGGCTCTAGGACGCATATTTAAGGAGATATGGCCAATTTAAGTTTTTCATATAAAAAATTTGATTTTTTGAGGATTTTCATCAAAATTTTGATTTTTTGGCTCTAGGACGCATATTTAAGGAGATATGGCCAATTTAAGTTTTCCATATACAAATTTTGATTTTTTGAGGATTTTCATCAAAATTTTGATTTTTGAAGGGTGGTCATGAATTAAGGTCCTTTTGGCTCTAGGACGCATATTTAAGGAGATATGGCCAATTTAAGTTTTTCATATAAAAAATTTGATTTTTTGAGGATTTTCATCAAAATTTTGATTTTTGGGGGGTGGTCACGAATTAACCTCCTTTTGGCTCTAGGACGCATATTTAAGGAGATATGGACAATTTAAGTTTTTCATATAAAAAATTTGATTTGGATTTTCATCAAAATTTTGATTTCTGGGGGTGGTCACGAATTAACCTCCTTTTGGCTCTAGGACGCATATTTAAGGAGATATGGCCAATTTAAGTTTTTCATATAAAAAATTTGATTTTTTGAGGATTTTCATCAAAATTTTGATATTTGGGGGGTGGTCACGAATTAACCTCCTTTTGGCTCTAGGACGCATATTTAAGGAGATATGGACAATTTAAGTTTTTCATATAAAAAATTTGATTTTTTTGAGGATTTTCATCAAAATTTTGATATTTGGGGGGTGGTCACGAATTAACGTCCTTTTGGCTCTAGGACGCATATTTAAGGAGATATGACCAATTTAAGTTTTTCATATAAAAAATTTGATTTTTTGAGGATTTTCATCAAAATTTTGATTTTTGGGGGGTGGTCACGAATTAACCTCCTTTTGGCTCTAGGACGCATATTTAAGGAGATATGGCCAATTTAAGTTTTTCATATAAAAAATTTGAGTTTTTGAGGATTTTCATCAAAATTTTGATTTTTGGGGGGTGGTCACGAATTAACCTCCTTTTGGCTCTAGGACGCATATTTAAGGAGATATGGCCAATTTAAGTTTTTCATATAAAAAATTTGATTTTTTGAGGATTTTCATCAAAATTTTGTTTTTTGGGGGGTGGTCACGAATTAAGGTCCTTTTGGCTCTAGGATGCATATTTAAGGAGATATGGCCAATTTAAGTTTTTCATATAAAAAATTTGATTTTTTGAGGATTTTCATCAAAATTTTGATTTTTGGGGGGTGGTCACGAATTAACCTCCTTTTGGCTCTAGGACGCATATTTAAGGAGATATGGCCAATTTAAGTTCTTCATAAAAAAAATTTGATTTTTTGAGGATTTTCATCAAAATTTTGATTTTTGGGGGGTGGTCACGAATTAAGGTCCTTTTGGCTCTAGGACGCATATTTAAGGAGATATGGCCAATTTAAGTTTTTCATATAAAAAATTTGATTTTTTGAGGATTTTCATCAAAATTTTGATTTTTGGGGGGTGGTCACGAATTAACCTCCTTTTGGCTCTAGGACGCATATTTAAGGAGATATGACCAATTTAAGTTTTTCATATAAAAAATTTGATTTTTTGAGGATTTTCATCAAAATTTTGATTTTTGGGGGGTGGTCACGAATTAACCTCCTTTTGGCTCTAGGACGCATATTTAAGGAGATATGACCAATTTAAGTTTTTCATATAAAAAATTTGATTTTTTGAGGATTTTCATCAAAATTTTGATTTTTGAGGGATGGTCATGAATTAAGGTCCTTTTGGCTCTAGGACGCATATTTAAGGAGATATGGCCAATTTAAGTTTTTCATATAAAAAATTTGATTTTTTGAGGATTTTCATCAAAATTTTGATTTTTGAGGGATGGTCATGAATTAAGGTCCTTTTGGCTCTAGGACGCATATTTAAGGAGATATGGCCAATTTAAGTTTTTCATATAAAAAATTTGATTTTTTGAGGATTTTCATCAAAATTTTGATTTTTGGGGGGTGGTCACGAATTAACCTCCTTTTGGCTCTAGGACGCATATTTAAGGAGATATGACCAATTTAAGTTTTTCATATAAAAAATTTGATTTTTTGAGGATTTTCATCAAAATTTTGATTTTTGGGGGGTGGTCATGAATTAAGGTCCTTTTGGCTCTAGGATGCATATTTAAGGAGATATGGACAATTTAAGTTTTTCATATAAAAAATTTGATTTTTTGAGGATTTTCATCAAAATTTTGATTTTTGAGGGATGGTCATGAATTAAGGTCCTTTTGGCTCTAGGACGCATATTTAAGGAGATATGGCCAATTTAAGTTTTTCATATAAAAAATTTGATTTTTTGAGGATTTTCATCAAAATTTTGATTTTTGGGGGGTGGTCACGAATTAACCTCCTTTTGGCTCTAGGACGCATATTTAAGGAGATATGGACAATTTAAGTTTTTCATATAAAAAATTTGATTTGGATTTTCATCAAAATTTTGATTTCTGGGGGTGGTCACGAATTAACCTCCTTTTGGCTCTAGGACGCATATTTAAGGAGATATGGCCAATTTAAGTTTTCCATATAAAAATTTTGATTTTTTGAGGATTTTCATCAAAATTTTGATTTTTGAAGGGTGGTCATGAATTAAGGTCCTTTTGGCTCTAGGACGCATATTTAAGGAGATATGGCCAATTTAAGTTTTTCATATACAAATTTTGATTTTTTGAGGATTTTCATCAAAATTTTGAGTTTTGGGGGGTGGTCACGAATTAACCTCCTTTTAGCTCTAGGACGCATATTTAAGGAGATATGGCCAATTTAAGTTTTTCATATAAAAAATTTGATTTTTTGAGGATTTTCATCAAAATTTTGAGTTTTGGGGGGTGGTCACGAATTAACCTCCTTTTGGCTCTAGGACGCATATTTAAGGAGATATGGCCAATTTAAGTTTTTCATATACAAATTTTGATTTTTTGAGGATTTTCATCAAAATTTTGATTTTTGAAGGGTGGTCATGAATTAAGGTCCTTTTGGCTGTAGGACGCATATTTAAGGAGATATGGCCAATTTAAGTTTTTCATATAAAAAATTTGATTTTTTGAGGATTTTCATCAAAATTTTGAGTTTTGGGGGGTGGTCACGAATTAACCTCCTTTTGGCTCTAGGACGCATATTTAAGGAGATATGGCCAATTTAAGTTTTCCATATACAAATTTTGATTTTTTGAGGATTTTCATCAAAATTTTGATTTTTGAAGGGTGGTCATGAATTAAGGTCCTTTTGGCTCTAGGACGCATATTTAAGGAGATATGGCCAATTTAAGTTTTTCATATACAAATTTTGATTTTTTGAGGATTTTCATCAAAATTTTGATTTTTGGGGGGTGGTCATGAATTAAGGTCCTTTTGGCTCTAGGACGCATATTTAAGGAGATATGGCCAATTTAAGTTTTCCATATAAAAATTTTGATTTTTTGAGGATTTTCATCAAAATTTTGATTTTTGAAGGGTGGTCATGAATTAAGGTCCTTTTGGCTGTAGGACGCATATTTAAGGAGATATGGCCAATTTAAGTTTTTCTTATAAAAAATTTGATTTTTTGAGGATTTTCATCAAAATTTTGATTTTTGGGGGGTGGTCACGAATTAAGGTCCTTTTGGCTCTAGGACGCATATTTAAGGAGATATGGCCAATTTAAGTTTTTCATATAAAAAATTTGATTTTTTGAGGATTTTCATCAAAATTTTGATTTTTGGGGGGTGGTCACGAATTAAGGTCCTTTTGGCTCTAGGACGCATATATAAGGAGATATGGCCAATTTAAGTTTTTCATATAAAAAATTTGAGTTTTTGAGGATTTTCATCAAAATTTTGATTTTTGGGGGGTGGTCACGAATTAACCTCCTTTTGGCTCTAGGACGCATATTTAAGGAGATATGGCCAATTTAAGTTTTTCATATAAAAAATTTGATTTTTTGAGGATTTTCATCAAAATTTTGATTTTTGGGGGGTGGTCATGAATTAAGGTCCTTTTGGCTCTAGGACGCATATTTAAGGAGATATGGCCAATTTAAGTTCTTCATATAAAAAATTTGATTTTTTGAGGATTTTCATCAAAATTATGATTTTTGAGGGGTGGTCATGAATTAAGGTCCTTTTGGCTCTAGGATGCATATTTAAGGAGATATGGACAATTTAAGTTTTTCATATAAAAAATTTGATTTTTTGAGGATTTTCATCAAAATTTTGATATTTGGGGGGTGGTCACGAATTAACCTCCTTTTGGCTCTAGGACGCATATTTAAGGAGATATGGCCAATTTAAGTTTTTCATATAAAAAATTTGATTTTTTGAGGATTTTCAACAAAATTTTGTTTTTTGGGGGGTGGTCACGAATTAACCTCCTTTTGGCTCTAGGACGCATATTTAAGGAGATATGGACAATTTAAGTTTTTCATATAAAAAATTTGATTTTTTGAGGATTTTCATCAAAATTTTGATATTTGGGGGTTGTCCACGAATTAACCTCCTTTTGGCTCTAGGACGCATATTTAAGGAGATATGACCAATTTAAGTTTTTCATATAAAAAATTTGATTTTTTGAGGATTTTCATCAAAATTTTGATTTTTGGGGGGTGGTCACGAATTAAGGTCCTTTGGGCTCTAGGACGCATATTTAAGGAGATATGGCCAATTTAAGTTTTTCATATAAAAAATTTGATTTTTTGAGGATTTTCATCAAAATTTTGATATTTGGGGGGTGTCCACGAATTAACCTCCTTTTGGCTCTAGGACGCATATTTAAGGAGATATGGCCAATTTAAGTTTTTCATATAAAAAATTTGATTTTTTGAGGATTTTCATCAAAATTTTGTTTTTTGGGGGGTGGTCACGAATTAAGGTCCTTTTGGCTCTAGGATGCATATTTAAGGAGATATGGCCAATTTAAGTTTTTCATATAAAAAATTTGATTTTTTGAGGATTTTCATAAAATTTTGTTTTTTGGGGGGTGGTCACGAATTAAGGTCCTTTTGGCTCTAGGATGCATATATAAGGAGATATGGCCAATTTAAGTTTTTCATATAAAAAATTTGATTTTTTGACGATTTTCATCAAAATTTTGATATTTGGGGGGTGGTCACGAATTAACCTCCTTTTGGCTCTAGGACGCATATTTAAGGAGATATGGCCAATTTAAGTTTTTCATATAAAAAATTTGATTTTTTGAGGATTTTCATCAAAATTTTGTTTTTTGGGGGGTGGTCACGAATTAAGGTCCTTTTGGCTCTAGGATGCATATTTAAGGAGATATGGCCAATTTAAGTTTTTCATATAAAAAATTTGATTTTTTGAGGATTTTCATCAAAATTTTGATTTTTGGGGGGTGGTCATGAATTAAGGTCCTTTTGGCTCTAGGACGCATATTTAAAGAGATATGGCCAATTTAAGTTCTTCATATAAAAAATTTGATTTTTTGAGGATTTTCATCAAAATTTTGATTTTTGAGGGGTGGTCATGAATTAAGGTCCTTTTGGCTCTAGGATGCATATTTAAGGAGATATGGACAATTTAAGTTTTTCATATAAAAAATTTGATTTTTTGAGGATTTTCATCAAAATTTTGATATTTGGGGGGTGGTCACGAATTAACCTCCTTTTGGCTCTAGGACGCATATTTAAGGAGATATGGACAATTTAAGTTTTTCATATAAAAAATTTGATTTTTTTGAGGATTTTCATCAAAATTTTGATATTTGGGGGGTGGTCACGAATTAACGTCCTTTTGGCTCTAGGACGCATATTTAAGGAGATATGACCAATTTAAGTTTTTCATATAAAAAATTTGATTTTTTGAGGATTTTCATCAAAATTTTGATTTTTGGGGGGTGGTCACGAATTAACCTCCTTTTGGCTCTAGGACGCATATTTAAGGAGATATGGCCAATTTAAGTTTTTCATATAAAAAATTTGAGTTTTTGAGGATTTTCATCAAAATTTTGATTTTTGGGGGGTGGTCACGAATTAACCTCCTTTTGGCTCTAGGACGCATATTTAAGGAGATATGGCCAATTTAAGTTTTTCATATAAAAAATTTGATTTTTTGAGGATTTTCATCAAAATTTTGTTT
The DNA here is from genome assembly GCF_050003625.1 of Haematobia irritans. NCBI lineage: Eukaryota > Metazoa > Arthropoda > Insecta > Diptera > Muscidae > Haematobia > Haematobia irritans. The sequence goes on from NC_134401.1 coordinate 153,393,407, forward strand.
TTTGGGGGGTGGTCACGAATTAAGGTCCTTTTGGCTCTAGGATGCATATTTAAGGAGATATGGCCAATTTAAGTTTTTCATATAAAAAATTTGATTTTTTGAGGATTTTCATCAAAATTTTGATTTTTGGGGGGTGGTCACGAATTAACCTCCTTTTGGCTCTAGGACGCATATTTAAGGAGATATGGCCAATTTAAGTTCTTCATAAAAAAAATTTGATTTTTTGAGGATTTTCATCAAAATTTTGATTTTTGGGGGGTGGTCACGAATTAAGGTCCTTTTGGCTCTAGGACGCATATTTAAGGAGATATGGCCAATTTAAGTTTTTCATATAAAAAATTTGATTTTTTGAGGATTTTCATCAAAATTTTGATTTTTGGGGGGTGGTCACGAATTAACCTCCTTTTGGCTCTAGGACGCATATTTAAGGAGATATGACCAATTTAAGTTTTTCATATAAAAAATTTGATTTTTTGAGGATTTTCATCAAAATTTTGATTTTTGGGGGGTGGTCACGAATTAACCTCCTTTTGGCTCTAGGACGCATATTTAAGGAGATATGACCAATTTAAGTTTTTCATATAAAAAATTTGATTTTTTGAGGATTTTCATCAAAATTTTGATTTTTGAGGGATGGTCATGAATTAAGGTCCTTTTGGCTCTAGGACGCATATTTAAGGAGATATGGCCAATTTAAGTTTTTCATATAAAAAATTTGATTTTTTGAGGATTTTCATCAAAATTTTGATTTTTGAGGGATGGTCATGAATTAAGGTCCTTTTGGCTCTAGGACGCATATTTAAGGAGATATGGCCAATTTAAGTTTTTCATATAAAAAATTTGATTTTTTGAGGATTTTCATCAAAATTTTGATTTTTGGGGGGTGGTCACGAATTAACCTCCTTTTGGCTCTAGGACGCATATTTAAGGAGATATGACCAATTTAAGTTTTTCATATAAAAAATTTGATTTTTTGAGGATTTTCATCAAAATTTTGATTTTTGGGGGGTGGTCATGAATTAAGGTCCTTTTGGCTCTAGGATGCATATTTAAGGAGATATGGACAATTTAAGTTTTTCATATAAAAAATTTGATTTTTTGAGGATTTTCATCAAAATTTTGATTTTTGAGGGATGGTCATGAATTAAGGTCCTTTTGGCTCTAGGACGCATATTTAAGGAGATATGGCCAATTTAAGTTTTTCATATAAAAAATTTGATTTTTTGAGGATTTTCATCAAAATTTTGATTTTTGGGGGGTGGTCACGAATTAACCTCCTTTTGGCTCTAGGACGCATATTTAAGGAGATATGGACAATTTAAGTTTTTCATATAAAAAATTTGATTTTTTGAGGATTTTCATCAAAATTTTGATATTTGGGGGGTGTCCACGAATTAACCTCCTTTTGGCTCTAGGACGCATATTTAAGGAGATATGACCAATTTAAGTTTTTCATATAAAAAATTTGATTTTTTGAGGATTTTCATCAAAATTTTGATTTTTGGGGGGTGGTCACGAATTAAGGTCCTTTTGGCTCTAGGACGCATATTTAAGGAGATATGGCCAATTTAAGTTTTTCATATAAAAAATTTGAGTTTTTGAGGATTTTCATCAAAATATTGATTTTTGGGGGGTGGTCACGAATTAACCTCCTTTTGGCTCTAGGACGCATATTTAAGGAGATATGGCCAATTTAAGTTCTTCATAAAAAAAATTTGATTTTTTGAGGATTTCCATCAAAATTTTGATTTTTGGGGGGTGGTCACGAATTAAGGTCCTTTTGGCTCTAGGACGCATATTTAAGGAGATATGGCCAATTTAAGTTCTTCATATAAAAAATTTGATTTTTTGAGGATTTTCATCAAAATTTTGATTTTTGAGGGATGGTCATGAATTAAGGTCCCTTTGGCTCTAGGACGCATATTTAAGGAGATATGGCCAAATTAAGTTCTTCATATAAAAAATTTGATTTTTTGAGGATTTTCATCAAAATTTTGATTTTTGGGGGGTGGTCACGAATTAAGGTCCTTTTGGCTCTAGGACGCATATTTAAGGAGATATGGCCAATTTAAGGTTTTCATATAAAAAATTTGATTTTTTGAGGATTTTCATCAAAATTTTGTTTTTTGGGGGGTGGTCACGAATTAAGGTCCTTTTGGCTCTAGGATGCATATTTAAGGAGATATGGCCAATTTAAGTTCTTCATATAAAAAATTTGATTTTTTGAGGATTTTCATCAAAATTTTGATTTTTGAGGGATGGTCATGAATTAAGGTCCTTTTGGCTCTAGGACGCATATTTAAGGAGATATGGCCAATTTAAGTTTTTCATATAAAAAATTTGATTTTTTGAGGATTTTCATCAAAATTTTGATTTTTGGGGGGTGGTCACGAATTAAGGTCCTTTTGGCTCTAGGACGCATATTTAAGGAGATATGACCAATTTAAGTTTTTCATATAAAAAATTTGATTTTTTGAGGATTTTCATCAAAATTTTGATTTTTGAGGGGTGGTCATGAATTAAGGTCCTTTTGGCTCTAGGACGCATATTTAAGGAGATATGGACAATTTAAGTTTTTCATATAAAAAATTTGATTTTTTGACGATTTTCATCAAAATTTTGATATTTGGGGGGTGGTCACGAATTAACCTCCTTTTGGCTCTAGGACGCATATTTAAGGAGATATGGCCAATTTAAGTTTTTCATATAAAAAATTTGATTTTTTGAGGATTTTCATAAAATTTTGTTTTTTGGGGGGTGGTCACGAATTAAGGTCCTTTTGGCTCTAGGACGCATATTTAAGGAGATATGGCCAATTTAAGTTTTTCATATAAAAAATTTGATTTTTTGAGGATTTTCATCAAAATTTTGATTTTTGGGGGGTGGTCACGAATTAACCTCCTTTTGGCTCTAGGACGCATATTTAAGGAGATATGGCCAATTTAAGTTTTTCATATAAAAAATTTGATTTTTTGAGGATTTTCATCAAAATTTTGATTTTTGGGGGGTGGTCACGAATTAACCTCCTTTTGGCTCTAGGACGCATATTTAAGGAGATATGGCCAATTTAAGTTTTTCATATAAAAAATTTGATTTTTTGAGGATTTTCATCAAAATTTTGATTTTTGGGGGGTGGTCACGAATTAACCTCCTTTTGGCTCTAGGACGCATATTTAAGGAGATATGACCAATTTAAGTTTTTCATATAAAAAATTTGATTTTTTGAGGATTTTCATCAAAATTTTGATTTTTGAGGGATGGTCATGAATTAAGGTCCTTTTGGCTCTAGGACGCATATTTAAGGAGATATGGCCAATTTAAGTTTTTCATATAAAAAATTTGATTTTTTGAGGATTTTCATCAAAATTTTGATTTTTGGGGGGTGGTCACGAATTAACCTCCTTTTGGCTCTAGGACGCATATTTAAGGAGATATGGCCAATTTAAGTTTTTCATATAAAAAATTTGATTTTTTGAGGATTTTCATCAAAATTTTGATTTTTGGGGGGTGGTCACGAATTAACCTCCTTTTGGCTCTAGGACGCATATTTAAGGAGATATGGCCAATTTAAGTTTTTCATATAAAAAATTTGATTTTTTGAGGATTTTCATCAAAATTTTGATTTTTGGGGGGTGGTCACGAATTAACCTCCTTTTGGCTCTAGGACGCATATTTAAGGAGATATGACCAATTTAAGTTTTTCATATAAAAAATTTGATTTTTTGAGGATTTTCATCAAAATTTTGATTTTTGAGGGATGGTCATGAATTAAGGTCCTTTTGGCTCTAGGACGCATATTTAAGGAGATATGGCCAATTTAAGTTTTTCATATAAAAAATTTGATTTTTTGAGGATTTTCATCAAAATTTTGATTTTTGGGGGGTGGTCACGAATTAACCTCCTTTTGGCTCTAGGACGCATATTTAAGGAGATATGACCAATTTAAGTTTTTCATATAACAAATTTGATTTTTTGAGGATTTTCATCAAAATTTTGATTTTTGAGGGGTGGTCATGAATTAAGGTCCTTTGGGCTCTAGGATGCATATTTAAGGAGATATGGACAATTTAAGTTTTTCATATAAAAAATTTAATTTTTTGAGGATTTTCATCAAAATTTTGATTTTTGAGGGATGGTCATGAATTAAGGTCCTTTTGGCTCTAGGACGCATATTTAAGGAGATATGGCCAATTTAAGTTTTTCATATAAAAAATTTGATTTTTTGAGGATTTTCATCAAAATTTTGATTTTTGGGGGGTGGTCACGAATTAACCTCCTTTTGGCTCTAGGACGCATATTTAAGGAGATATGACCAATTTAAGTTTTTCATATAAAAAATTTGATTTTTTGAGGATTTTCATCAAAATTTTGATATTTGGGGGGTGGTCACGAATTAAGGTCCTTTTGGCTCTAGGACGCATATTTAAGGAGATATGACCAATTTAAGTTTTTCATATAAAAAATTTGATTTTTTGAGGATTTTCATCAAAATTTTGATTTTTGAGGGGTGGTCATGAATTAAGGTCCTTTTGGCTCTAGGACGCATATTTAAGGAGATATGGACAATTTAAGTTTTTCATATAAAAAATTTGATTTTTTGACGATTTTCATCAAAATTTTGATATTTGGGGGGTGGTCACGAATTAACCTCCTTTTGGCTCTAGGACGCATATTTAAGGAGATATGGCCAATTTAAGTTTTTCATATAAAAAATTTGATTTTTTGAGGATTTTCATAAAATTTTGTTTTTTGGGGGGTGGTCACGAATTAAGGTCCTTTTGGCTCTAGGATGCATATTTAAGGAGATATGGCCAATTTAAGTTTTTCATATAAAAAATTTGATTTTTTGAGGATTTTCATCAAAATTTTGATTTTTGGGGGGTGGTCACGAATTAACCTCCTTTTGGCTCTAGGACGCATATTTAAGGAGATATGGCCAATTTAAGTTCTTCATAAAAAAAATTTGATTTTTTGAGGAGCCAAAATTTGATTTTTTGAGGATTTTCATCAAAATTTTATTTTTGGGGGGTGGTCACGAATTAAGGTCCTTTTGGCTCTAGGATGCATATTTAAGGAGATATGGCCAATTTAAGTTTTTCATATAAAAAATTTGATTTTTTGAGGATTTTCATCAAAATTTTGATTTTTGGGGGGTGGTCATGAATTAAGGTCCTTTTGGCTCTAGGACGCATATTTAAGGAGATATGGCCAATTTAAGTTCTTCATATAAAAAATTTGATTTTTTGAGGATTTTCATCAAAATTTTGATTTTTGGGGGGTGGTCACGAATTAAGGTCCTTTTGGCTCTAGGACGCATATTTAAGGAGATATGGCCAATTTAAGGTTTTCATATAAAAAATTTGATTTTTTGAGGATTTTCATAAAAATTTTGTTTTTTGGGGGGTGGTCACGAATTAAGGTCCTTTTGGCTCTAGGATGCATATTTAAGGAGATATGGCCAATTTAAGTTCTTCATATAAAAAATTTGATTTTTTGAGGATTTTCATCAAAATTTTGATTTTTGAAGGATGGTCATGAATTAAGGTCCTTTTGGCTCTAGGACGCATATTTAAGGAGATATGGCCAATTTAAGTTTTTCATATAAAAAATTTGATTTTTTGAGGATTTTCATCAAAATTTTGATTTTTGGGGGGTGGTCACGAATTAACCTCCTTTTGGCTCTAGGACGCATATTTAAGGAGATATGACCAATTTAAGTTTTTCATATAAAAAATTTGATTTTTTGAGGATTTTCATCAAAATTTTGATATTTGGGGGGTGGTCACGAATTAACCTCCTTTTGGCTCTAGGACGCATATTTAAGGAGATATGACGAATTTAAGTTTTTCATATAAAAAATTTGATTTTTTGAGGATTTTCATCAAAATTTTGATTTTTGAGGGGTGGTCATGAATTAAGGTCCTTTTGGCTCTAGGACGCATATTTAAGGAGATATGGACAATTTAAGTTTTTCATATAAAAAATTTGATTTTTTGACGATTTTCATCAAAATTTTGATATTTGGGGGGTGGTCACGAATTAACCTCCTTTTGGCTCTAGGACGCATATTTAAGGAGATATGACGAATTTAAGTTTTTCATATAAAAAATTTGATTTTTTGAGGATTTTCATCAAAATTTTGATATTTGGGGGGTGGTCACGAATTAACCTCCTTTTGGCTCTAGGACGCATATTTAAGGAGATATGGCCAATTTAAGTTTTTCATATAAAAAATTTGATTTTTTGAGGATTTTCATAAAATTTTGTTTTTTGGGGGTGGTCACGAATTAAGGTCCTTTTGGCTCTAGGATGCATATTTAAGGAGATATGGCCAATTTAAGTTTTTCATATAAAAAATTTGATTTTTTGAGGATTTTCATCAAAATTTTGATTTTTGGGGGGTGGTCACGAATTAACCTCCTTTTGGCTCTAGGACGCATATTTAAGGAGATATGGCCAATTTAAGTTCTTCATAAAAAAAATTTGATTTTTTGAGGATTTTCATCAAAATTTTGATTTTTGGGGGGTGGTCACGAATTAAGGTCCTTTTGGCTCTAGGACGCATATTTAAGGAGATATGGCCAATTTAAGTTTTTCATATAAAAAATTTGATTTTTTGAGGATTTTCATCAAAATTTTGATTTTTGGGGGGTGGTCACGAATTAACCTCCTTTTGGCTCTAGGACGCATATTTAAGGAGATATGGCCAATTTAAGTTTTTCATATAAAAAATTTGATTTTTTGAGGATTTTCATCAAAATTTTGATTTTTGGGGGGTGGTCACGAATTAACCTCCTTTTGGCTCTAGGACGCATATTTAAGGAGATATGGCCAATTTAAGTTTTTCATATAAAAAATTTAAGTTTTTCATATAAAAAATTTAATTTTTTGAGGATTTTCATCAAAATTTTGATTTTTGAGGGATGGTCATGAATTAAGGTCCTTTTGGCTCTAGGACGCATATTTAAGGAGATATGGCCAATTTAAGTTTTTCATATAAAAAATTTGATTTTTTGAGGATTTTCATCAAAATTTTGATTTTTGGGGGGTGGTCACGAATTAACCTCCTTTTGGCTCTAGGACGCATATTTAAGGAGATATGACCAATTTAAGTTTTTCATATAAAAAATTTGATTTTTTGAGGATTTTCATCAAAATTTTGATATTTGGGGGGTGGTCACGAATTAACCTCCTTTTGGCTCTAGGACGCATATTTAAGGAGATATGACCAATTTAAGTTTTTCATATAAAAAATTTGATTTTTTGAGGATTTTCATCAAAATTTTGATTTTTGGGGGGTGGTCACGAATTAAGGTCCTTTTGGCTCTAGGACGCATATTTAAGGAGATATGGCCAATTTAAGTTTTTCATATAAAAAATTTGATTTTTTGAGGAGCCAAAATTTGATTTTTTGAGGATTTTCATCAAAATTTTGTTTTTGGGGGGTGGTCACGAATTAAGGTCCTTTTGGCTCTAGGATGCATATTTAAGGAGATATGGCCAATTTAAGTTTTTCATATAAAAAATTTGATTTTTTGAGGATTTTCATCAAAATTTTGATTTTTGGGGGGTGGTCATGAATTAAGGTCCTTTTGGCTCTAGGACGCATATTTAAGGAGATATGGCCAATTTAAGTTCTTCATATAAAAAATTTGATTTTTTGAGGATTTTCATCAAAATTTTGATTTTTTTTTTGATTTTTGGGGGGTGGTCATGAATTAAGGTCCTTTTGGCTCTAGGACGCATATTTAAGGAGATATGGCCAATTTAAGTTTTTCATATAAAAAATTTGATTTTTTGAGGATTTTCATCAAAATTTTGATTTTTGGGGGGTGGTCACGAATTAACCTCCTTTTGGCTCTAGGACGCATATTTAAGGAGATATGGCCAATTTAAGTTTTTCATATAAAAAATTTGATTTTTTGAGGATTTTCATCAAAATTTTGATTTTTGGGGGTTGGTCACGAATTAACCTCCTTTTGGCTCTAGGACGCATATTTAAGGAGATATGGCCAATTTAAGTTTTTCATATAAAAAATTTGATTTTTTGAGGATTTTCATCAAAATTTTGTTTTTTGGGGGGTGGTCACGAATTAAGGTCCTTTTGGCTCTAGGATGCATATTTAAGGAGATATGGCCAATTTAAGTTTTTCATATAAAAATTTTGATTTTTTGAGGATTTTCATCAAAATTTAGATTTTTGAGGGGTGGTCATGAATTAAGGTCCTTTTGGCTCTAGGACGCATATTTAAGGAGATATGGCCGATTTAAATTTTTCATATAAAAAATTTGATTTTTTGAGGATTTTCATCAAAATTTTGATTTTTGGGGGGTGGTCACGAATTAAGGTCCTTTTGGCTCTAGGACGCATATTTAAGGAGATATGGCCAATTGAAGTTTTTCATATAAAAATTTTGATTTTTTGAGGATTTTCATCAAAATTTTGATTTTTGGGGGGTGGTCATGAATTAACCTCCTTTTGGCTCTAGGACGCATATTTAAGGAGATATGGTCAATTTAAGTTTTTCATATAAAAAAATTGATTTTTTGAGGATTTTCATCAAAATTTTGATTTTTTAGGGGTGGTCATGAATTAACCTCCTTTTGGCTCTAGGACGCATATTTAAGGAGTTATGGCCAATTTAAGTTTTTCATATAAAAATTTTGATTTTTTGAGGATTTTCATCAAAATTTTGATTTTTGGGGGGTGGTCACGAATTAACCTCCTTTTGGCTCTAGGAAGCATATTTAAGGAGATATGGCCAATTTAAGTTTTTCATATAAAAAATTTGATTTTTTGAGGATTTTCATCAAAATTTTGATTTTTTGGGGGGTGGTCACGAATTAACCTCCTTTTGGCGCATATTTAAGGAGATATGGCCAATTTAAGTTTTTCATATAAAAATTTTGATTTTTTGAGGATTTTCATCAAAATTTAGATTTTTGAGGGGTGGTCATGAATTAAGGTCCTTTTGGCTCTAGGACGCATATTTAAGGAGATATGGCCGATTTAAATTTTTCATATAAAAAATTTGATTTTTTGGGGATTTTCATCAAAATTTTGATTTTTGAGGGGTGGTCACGAATTAACCTCCTTTTGGCTCTAGGACGCATATTTAAGGAGATATGGCCAATTTAAGTTTTTCATATAAAAATTTTGATTTTTTGAGGATTTTCATCACAATTTAGATTTTTGAGGGGTGGTCATGAATTAAGGTCCTTTTGGCTCTAGGACGCATAGTTAAGGAGATATGGCCAATTTAAGTTTTTCATATAAAAAATTTGATTTTTTGAGGATTTTCATCAAAATTTTGATTTTTGAGGGGTGGTCATGAATTAAGGTCCTTTTGGCTTTAGGACGCATATTTAAGGATATATGGCCAATTTAAGTTTTTCATATAAAAATTTTGATTTTTTGAGGATTTTCATCAAAATTTTGATTTTTGAGGGGTGGTCATGAATTAGGGTCCTTTTGGCTCTAGGACGCATATTTAAGGAGATATGGCTAATTTAAGTTTTTCATATAAAAATTTTGATTTTTTGAGGATTTTCATCAAAATTTTGATTTTTGGGGGGTGGTCACGAATTAAGGTCCTTTTGGCTCTAGGACGCATATTTAAGGAGATATGGCCAATTGAAGTTTTTCATATAAAAATTTTGATTTTTTGAGGATTTTCATCAAAATTTTGATTTTTTAGGGGTGGTCATGAATTAACCTCCTTTTGGCTCTAGGACGCATATTTAAGGAGATATGGCCAATTTAAGTTTTTCATATAAAAATTTTGATTTTTTGAGGATTTTCATCAAAATTTTGATTTTTGGGGGGTGGTCACGAATTAAGGTCCTTTTGGCTCTAGGACGCATATTTAAGGAGATATGGCCAATTTAAGTTTTTCATATAAAAAATTTGATTTTTTGAGGATTTTCATCAAAATTTTGATTTTTGGGGGGTGGTCACGAATTAACCTCCTTTTGGCTCTAGGACGCATATTTAAGGAGATATGGCCAATTTAAGTTTTTCATATAAAAAATTTGATTTTTTATGGATTTTCATCAAAATTTTGATTTTTGCGGGGTGGTCATGAATTAAGGTCCTTTTGGCTCTAGGACGCATAGTTAAGGAGATATGGCCAATTTAAGTTTTTCATATAAAAAATTTGATTTTTTGAGGATTTTCATCAAAATTTTGATTTTTGAGGGGTGGTCATGAATTAAGGTCCTTTTGGCTTTAGGACGCATATTTAAGGAGATATGGCCAATTTAAGTTTTTCATATAAAAATTTTGATTTTTTGAGGATTTTCATCAAAATTTAGATTTTTGAGGGGTGGTCATGAATTAAGGTCCTTTTGGCTCTAGGACGCATATTTAAGGAGATATGGCCGATTTAAATTTTTCATATAAAAAATTTGATTTTTTGAGGATTTTCATCAAAATTTTGATTTTTGGGGGGTGGTCACGAATTAACCTCCTTTTGGCTCTAGGACGCATATTTAAGGAGATATGGCCAATTTAAGTTTTTCATATAAAAAATTTGATTTTTTATGGATTTTCATCAAAATTTTGATTTTTTAGGGGTGGTCATGAATTAACCTCCTTTTGGCTCTAGGACGCATATTTAAGGAGATATGGCCAATTTAAGTTTTTCATATAAAAATTTGATTTTTTGAGGATTTTCATCAAAATTTTGATTTTTGGGGGGTGGTCACGAATTAACCTCCTTTTGGCTCTAGGACGCATATTTAAGGAGATATGGCCAATTTAAGTTTTTCATATAAAAAATTTGATTTTTTGAGGATTTTCATCAAAATTTTGATTTTTGGGGGGTGGTCACGAATTAACCTCCTTTTGGCTCTAGGACGCATATTTAAGGAGATATGGCCAATTTAAGTTTTTCATATAAAAAATTTGATTTTTTGAGGATTTTCATCAAAATTTTTATTTTTGGGGGGTGGTCACGAATTAACCTCCTTTTGGCTCTAGGACGCATATTTAAGGAGATATGGCCAATTGAAGTTTTTCATATAAAAGTTTTGATTTTTTGAGGATTTTCATATAAAAATTTTGATTTTTTGAGGATTTTCATCAAAATTTTGATTTTTGGGGGGTGGCCACGAATTAACCTCCTTTTGGCTCTAGGACGCATATTTAAGGAGATATGGCCAATTTAAGTTTTTCATATAAAAAATTTGATTTTTTGAGGATTTTCATCAAAATTTTGATTTTTGGGGGGTGGTCACGAATTAACCTCCTTTTGGCGCATATTTAAGGAGATATGGCCAATTTAAGTTTAAGTTTGATTTTTTGGGGATTTTCATCAAAATTTTGATTTTTGAGGGGTGGTCACGAATTAACCTCCTTTTGGCTCTAGGACGCATATTTAAGGAGATATGGCCAATTTAAGTTTTTCATATAAAAATTTTGATTTTTTGAGGATTTTCATCAAGATTTAGGTTTTTGAGGGGTGGTCATGAATTAAGGTCCTTTTGGGTCTAGGACGCATAGTTAAGTAGATATGGCCAATTTAAGTTTTTCATATAAAAAATTTGATTTTTTGAGGATTTTCATCAAAATTTTGATTTTTGGGGGGTGGTCACGAATTAAGATCCTTTTGGCTCTAGGACGCATATTTAAGGAGATATGGTCAATTTAAGTTTTTCATATAAAAAATTGTATTTTTTGAGGATTTTTATCAAAATTTTGATTTTTGAGGGGTGGTCATGAATTAAGGTCCTTTTGGCTCTAGGACGCATAGTTAAGGAGATATGGCCAATTTAAGTTTTTCATATAAAAATTTTGATTTTTTGAGGATTTTCATCAAAATTTTGATTTTTGGGGGGTGGTCATGAATTAAGGTCCTTTTGGCTCTAGGACGCATATTTAAGGAGATATGGCCAATTTAAGTTTTTCATATAAAAAATTTGATTTTTTGAGGATTTTCATCAAAATTTTGATTTTTGGGGGGTGGTCACGAATTAAGGTCCTTTTGGCTCTAGGACGCATATTTAAGGAGATATGGCCAATTGAAGTTTTTCATATAAAAATTTTGATTTTTTGAGGATTTTCATCAAAATTTTGATTTTTTAGGGGTGGTCATGAATTAACCTCCTTTTGGCTCTAGGACGCATATTTAAGGAGATATGGCCAATTTAAGTTTTTCATATAAAAATTTTGATTTTTTGAGGATTTTCATCAAAATTTTGATTTTTGGGGGGTGGTCACGAATTAACCTCCTTTTGGCTCTAGGACGCATATTTAAGGAGATATGGCCAATTTAAGTTTTTCATATAAAAAATTTGATTTTTTGAGGATTTTCATCAAAATTTTGATTTTTGGGGGGTGGTCACGAATTAAGGTCCTTTTGGCTCTAGGACGCATATTTAAGGAGATATGGCCAATTGAAGTTTTTCATATAAAAATTTTGATTTTTTGAGGATTTTCATCAAAATTTTGATTTTTTAGGGGTGGTCATGAATTAACCTCCTTTTGGCTCTAGGACGCATATTTAAGGAGATATGGCCAATTTAAGTTTTTCATATAAAAATTTTGATTTTTTGAGGATTTTCATCAAAATTTTGATTTTTGGGGGGTGGTCACGAATTAACCTCCTTTTGGCTCTAGGACGCATATTTAAGGAGATATGGCCAATTTAAGTTTTTCATATAAAAAATTTGATTTTTTGAGGATTTTCATCAAAATTTTGATTTTTGGGGGGTGGTCACGAATTAACCTCCTTTTGGCTCTAGGACGCATATTTAAGGAGATATGGTCAATTTAAGTTTTTCATATAAAAATTTGATTTTTTGAGGATTTTCATCAAAATTTAGATTTTTGAGGGGTGGTCATGAATTAACCTCCTTTTGGCTCTAGGACGCATATTTAAGGAGATATGGCCAATTTAAGTTTTTCATATAAAAATTTTGATTTTTTGAGGATTTTCATCAAAATTTTGATTTTTGGGGAGTGGTCACGAATTAACCTCCTTTTGGCTCTAGGACGCATATTTAAGGAGATATGGCCAATTTAAGTTTTTCATATAAAAAGTTTGATTTTTTGGGGATTTTCATCAAAATTTTGATTTTTTGAGGGTTGGTCACGAATTAAGATCCTCTTGGCTCTAGGACGCATATTTAAGGAGATATGGTCAATTTAAGTTTTTCATATAAAAATTTGATTTTTTGAGGATTTTCATCAAAATTTAGATTTTTGAGGGGTGGTCATGAATTAACCTCCTTTTGGCTCTAGGACGCATATTTAAGGAGATATGGCCAATTTAAGTTTTTCATATAAAAATTTTGATTTTTTGAGGATTTTCATCAAAATTTTGATTTTTGGGGGGTGGTCACGAATTAACCTCCTTTTGGCTCTAGGACGCATATTTAAGGAGATATGGCCAATTTAAGTTTTTCATATAAAAATTTTGATTTTTTGAGGATTTTCATCAAAATTTTGATTTTTGGGGGGTGGTCACGAATTAACCTCCTTTTGGCTCTAGGACGCATATTTAAGGAGATATGGCCAATTTAAGTTTTTCATATAAAAAATTTGATTTTTTGAGGATTTTCATCAAAATTTTGATTTTTGGGGGGTGGTCACGATTTAACCTCCTTTTGGCTCTAGGACGCATATTTAAGGAGATATGGCCAATTGAAGTTTTTCATATAAAAGTTTTGATTTTTTGAGGATTTTCATATAAAAATTTTGATTTTTTGAGGATTTTCATCAAAATTTTGATTTTTGGGGGGTGGTCACGAATTAACCTCCTTTTGGCTCTAGGACGCATATTTAAGGAGATATGGCCAATTTAAGTTTTTCATATAAAAAATTTGATTTTTTGAGGATTTTCATCAAAATTTTGATTTTTGGGGGGTGGTCACGAATTAACCTCCTTTTGGCTCTAGGACGCATATTTAAGGAGATATGGCCAATTTAAGTTTTCCATATACAAATTTTGATTTTTTGAGGATTTTCATCAAAATTTTGATTTTTGGGGGGTGGTCACGAATTAACCTCCCTTTGGCTCTAGGACGCATATTTAAGGAGATATGGCCAATTTAAGTTTTTCATATAAAAAATTTGATTTTTTGAGGATTTTCATCAAAATTTTGATTTTTGGGGGGTGGTCATGAATTAACCTCCTTTTGGCTCTAGGACGCATATTTAAGGAGATATGGCCAATTTAAGTTTTACATATAAAAAATTTGATTTTTTGAGGATTTTCATCAAAGTTTTGATTTTTGGGGGGTGGTCACGAATTAAGGTCCTTTTGGCTCTAGGACGCATATTTAAGGAGATATGGCCAATTTAAGTTTTTCATATAAAAAATTTGATTTTTTAAGGATTTTCATCAAAATTTTGATTTTTGGGGGGTGGTCACGAATTCACCTCCTTTTGGCTGTAGGACGCATATTTAAGGAGATATGGCCAATTTAAGTTTTTCATATAAAAAATTTGATTTTTTGAGGATTTTCATCAAAATTTTGATTTTTGGGGGGTGGTCACGAATTAACCTCCCTTTGGCTCTAGGACGCATATTTAAGGAGATATGGCCAATTTAAGTTTTTCATATAAAAAAATTGATTTTTTGAGGATTTTCATCAAATTTTGATTTTTGGGGGGTGGTCACGAATTAACCTCCTTTTGGCTCTAGGACGCATATTTAAGGAGATATGGCCAATTTAAGTTTTCCATATACAAATTTTGATTTTTTGAGGATTTTCATCAAAATTTTGATTTTTGGGGGGTGGTCACGAATTAACCTCCCTTTGGCTCTAGGACGCATATTTAAGGAGATATGGCCAATTTAAGTTTTTCATATAAAAAATTTGATTTTTTGAGGATTTTCATCAAAATTTTGATTTTTGGGGGGTGGTCATGAATTAACCTCCTTTTGGCTCTAGGACGCATATTTAAGGAGATATGGCCAATTTAAGTTTTTCATATAAAAATTTTGATTTTTTGAGGATTTTCATCAAAATTTTGATTTTTGGGGAGTGGTCACGAATTAACCTCCCTTTGGCTCTAGGACGCATATTTAAGGAGATATGGCCAATTTAAGTTTTTCATATAAAAATTTTGATTTTTTGAGGATTTTCATCACAATTTAGATTTTTGAGGGGTGGTCATGAATTAAGGTCCTTTTGGCTCTAGGACGCATAGTTAAGGAGATATGGCCAATTTAAGTTTTTCATATAAAAAATTTGATTTTTTGAGGATTTTCATCAAAATTTTGATTTTTGAGGGGTGGTCATGAATTAAGGTCCTTTTGGCTTTAGGACGCATATTTAAGGATATATGGCCAATTTAAGTTTTTCATATAAAAATTTTGATTTTTTGAGGATTTTCATCAAAATTTTGATTTTTGAGGGGTGGTCATGAATTAGGGTCCTTTTGGCTCTAGGACGCATATTTAAGGAGATATGGCCAATTGAAGTTTTTCATATAAAAATTTTGATTTTTTGAGGATTTTCATCAAAATTTTGATTTTTGAGGGGTGGTCATGAATTAAGGTCCTTTTGGCTCTAGGACGCATATTTAAGGAGATATGGCCGATTTAAATTTTTCATATAAAAAATTTGATTTTTTGACGATTTTCATCAAAATTTTGATTTTTGGGGGGTGGTCATGAATTAAGGTCCTTTTGGCTCTAGGACGCATATTTAAGGAGATATGGCTAATTTAAGTTTTTCATATAAAAATTTTGATTTTTTGAGGATTTTCATCAAAATTTTGATTTTTGGGGGGTGGTCACGAATTAAGGTCCTTTTGGCTCTAGGACGCATATTTAAGGAGATATGGCCAATTGAAGTTTTTCATATAAAAATTTTGATTTTTTGAGGATTTTCATCAAAATTTTGATTTTTTAGGGGTGGTCATGAATTAACCTCCTTTTGGCTCTAGGACGCATATTTAAGGAGATATGGCCAATTTAAGTTTTTCATATAAAAATTTTGATTTTTTGAGGATTTTCATCAAAATTTTGATTTTTGGGGGGTGGTCACGAATTAACCTCCTTTTGGCTCTAGGACGCATATTTAAGGAGATATGGCCAATTTAAGTTTTTCATATAAAAAATTTGATTTTTTGAGGATTTTCATCAAAATTTTGATTTTTGGGGGGTGGTCACGAATTAACCTCCTTTTGGCTCTAGGACGCATATTTAAGGAGATATGGCCAATTTAAGTTTTTCATATAAAAAATTTGATTTTTTATGGATTTTCATCAAAATTTTGATTTTTGCGGGGTGGTCATGAATTAAGGTCCTTTTGGCTCTAGGACGCATAGTTAAGGAGATATGGCCAATTTAAGTTTTTCATATAAAAAATTTGATTTTTTGAGGATTTTCATCAAAATTTTGATTTTTGAGGGGTGGTCATGAATTAAGGTCCTTTTGGCTTTAGGACGCATATTTAAGGAGATATGGCCAATTTAAGTTTTTCATATAAAAATTTTGATTTTTTGAGGATTTTCATCAAAATTTAGATTTTTGAGGGGTGGTCATGAATTAAGGTCCTTTTGGCTCTAGGACGCATATTTAAGGAGATATGGCCGATTTAAATTTTTCATATAAAAAATTTGATTTTTTGAGGATTTTCATCAAAATTTTGATTTTTGGGGGGTGGTCACGAATTAACCTCCTTTTGGCTCTAGGACGCATATTTAAGGAGATATGGCCAATTTAAGTTTTTCATATAAAAAATTTGATTTTTTATGGATTTTCATCAAAATTTTGATTTTTGAGGGTTGGTCACGAATTAAGATCCTTTTGGCTCTAGGACGCATATTTAAGGAGATATGGTAAATTTAAGTTTTTCATATAAAAAATTTGATTTTTTGAGGATTTTCATCAAAATTTTGATTTTTTAGGGGTGGTCATGAATTAACCTCCTTTTGGCTCTAGGACGCATATTTAAGGAGATATGGCCAATTTAAGTTTTTCATATAAAAATTTGATTTTTTGAGGATTTTCATCAAAATTTTGATTTTTGGGGGGTGGTCACGAATTAACCTCCTTTTGGCTCTAGGACGCATATTTAAGGAGATATGGCCAATTTAAGTTTTTCATATAAAAAATTTGATTTTTTATGGATTTTCATCAAAATTTTGATTTTTGAGGGTTGGTCACGAATTAAGATCCTTTTGGCTCTAGGACGCATATTTAAGGAGATATGGCCAATTTAAGTTTTTCATATAAAAAATTTGATTTTTTGAGGATTTTCATCAAAATTTTGAGTTTTGGGGGGTGGTCACGAATTAACCTCCTTTTGGCTCTAGGACGCATATTTAAGGAGATATGGCCAATTTAAGTTTTCCGTATACAAATTTTGATTTTTTGAGGATTTTCAAAATTTTGATTTTTGAAGGGTGGTCATGAATTAAGGTCCTTTTGGCTCTAGGACGCATATTTAAGGAGATATGGCCAATTTAAGTTTTTCATATAAAAAATTTGATTTTTTGAGGATTTTCATCAAAATTTTTATTTTTGGGGGGTGGTCACGAATTAACCTCCTTTTGGCTCTAGGACGCATATTTAAGGAGATATGGCCAATTGAAGTTTTTCATATAAAAGTTTTGATTTTTTGAGGATTTTCATATAAAAATTTTGATTTTTTGAGGATTTTCATCAAAATTTTGATTTTTGGGGGGTGGCCACGAATTAACCTCCTTTTGGCTCTAGGACGCATATTTAAGGAGATATGGCCAATTTAAGTTTTTCATATAAAAAATTTGATTTTTTGAGGATTTTCATCAAAATTTTGATTTTTGGGGGGTGGTCACGAATTAACCTCCTTTTGGCGCATATTTAAGGAGATATGGCCAATTTAAGTTTAAGTTTGATTTTTTGGGGATTTTCATCAAAATTTTGATTTTTGAGGGGTGGTCACGAATTAACCTCCTTTTGGCTCTAGGACGCATATTTAAGGAGATATGGCCAATTTAAGTTTTTCATATAAAAATTTTGATTTTTTGAGGATTTTCATCAAGATTTAGGTTTTTGAGGGGTGGTCATGAATTAAGGTCCTTTTGGGTCTAGGACGCATAGTTAAGTAGATATGGCCAATTTAAGTTTTTCATATAAAAAATTTGATTTTTTGAGGATTTTCATCAAAATTTTGATTTTTGGGGGGTGGTCACGAATTAAGATCCTTTTGGCTCTAGGACGCATATTTAAGGAGATATGGTCAATTTAAGTTTTTCATATAAAAAATTGTATTTTTTGAGGATTTTTATCAAAATTTTGATTTTTGAGGGGTGGTCATGAATTAAGGTCCTTTTGGCTCTAGGACGCATAGTTAAGGAGATATGGCCAATTTAAGTTTTTCATATAAAAATTTTGATTTTTTGAGGATTTTCATCAAAATTTTGATTTTTGGGGGGTGGTCATGAATTAAGGTCCTTTTGGCTCTAGGACGCATATTTAAGGAGATATGGCCAATTTAAGTTTTTCATATAAAAAATTTGATTTTTTGAGGATTTTCATCAAAATTTTGATTTTTGGGGGGTGGTCACGAATTAAGGTCCTTTTGGCTCTAGGACGCATATTTAAGGAGATATGGCCAATTGAAGTTTTTCATATAAAAATTTTGATTTTTTGAGGATTTTCATCAAAATTTTGATTTTTTAGGGGTGGTCATGAATTAACCTCCTTTTGGCTCTAGGACGCATATTTAAGGAGATATGGCCAATTTAAGTTTTTCATATAAAAATTTTGATTTTTTGAGGATTTTCATCAAAATTTTGATTTTTGGGGGGTGGTCACGAATTAACCTCCTTTTGGCTCTAGGACGCATATTTAAGGAGATATGGCCAATTTAAGTTTTTCATATAAAAAATTTGATTTTTTGAGGATTTTCATCAAAATTTTGATTTTTGGGGGGTGGTCACGAATTAACCTCCTTTTGGCTCTAGGACGCATATTTAAGGAGATATGGTCAATTTAAGTTTTTCATATAAAAATTTGATTTTTTGAGGATTTTCATCAAAATTTAGATTTTTGAGGGGTGGTCATGAATTAACCTCCTTTTGGCTCTAGGACGCATATTTAAGGAGATATGGCCAATTTAAGTTTTTCATATAAAAATTTTGATTTTTTGAGGATTTTCATCAAAATTTTGATTTTTGGGGAGTGGTCACGAATTAACCTCCTTTTGGCTCTAGGACGCATATTTAAGGAGATATGGCCAATTTAAGTTTTTCATATAAAAAGTTTGATTTTTTGGGGATTTTCATCAAAATTTTGATTTTTTGAGGGTTGGTCACGAATTAAGATCCTCTTGGCTCTAGGACGCATATTTAAGGAGATATGGTCAATTTAAGTTTTTCATATAAAAATTTGATTTTTTGAGGATTTTCATCAAAATTTAGATTTTTGAGGGGTGGTCATGAATTAACCTCCTTTTGGCTCTAGGACGCATATTTAAGGAGATATGGCCAATTTAAGTTTTTCATATAAAAATTTTGATTTTTTGAGGATTTTCATCAAAATTTTGATTTTTGGGGGGTGGTCACGAATTAACCTCCTTTTGGCTCTAGGACGCATATTTAAGGAGATATGGCCAATTTAAGTTTTTCATATAAAAATTTTGATTTTTTGAGGATTTTCATCAAAATTTTGATTTTTGGGGGGTGGTCACGAATTAACCTCCTTTTGGCTCTAGGACGCATATTTAAGGAGATATGGCCAATTTAAGTTTTTCATATAAAAAATTTGATTTTTTGAGGATTTTCATCAAAATTTTGATTTTTGGGGGGTGGTCACGAATTAACCTCCTTTTGGCTCTAGGACGCATATTTAAGGAGATATGGCCAATTGAAGTTTTTCATATAAAAGTTTTGATTTTTTGAGGATTTTCATATAAAAATTTTGATTTTTTGAGGATTTTCATCAAAATTTTGATTTTTGGGGGGTGGTCACGAATTAACCTCCTTTTGGCTCTAGGACGCATATTTAAGGAGATATGGCCAATTTAAGTTTTTCATATAAAAAATTTGATTTTTTGAGGATTTTCATCAAAATTTTGATTTTTGGGGGGTGGTCACGAATTAACCTCCTTTTGGCTCTAGGACGCATATTTAAGGAGATATGGCCAATTTAAGTTTTTCATATACAAAATTTGATTTTTTGAGGATTTTCATCAAAATTTTGATTTTTGGGGGGTGGTCACGAATTAACCTCCTTTTGGCGCATATTTAAGGAGATATGGCCAATTTAAGTTTAAGTTTGATTTTTTGGGGATTTTCATCAAAATTTTGATTTTTGAGGGGTGGTCACGAATTAACCTCCTTTTGGCTCTAGGACGCATATTTAAGGAGATATGGCCAATTTAAGTTTTTCATATAAAAATTTTGATTTTTTGAGGATTTTCATCAAAATTTTGATTTTTGAGGGGTGGTCATGAATTAAGGTCCTTTTGGCTCTAGGACGCATAGTTAAGGAGATATGGCCAATTTAAGTTTTTCATATAAAAAATTTGATTTTTTGAGGATTTTCATCAAAATTTTGATTTTTGAAGGGTGGTCATGAATTAAGGTCCTTTTGGCTTTAGGACGCATATTTAAGGATATATGGCCA
Organism: Haematobia irritans; assembly: GCF_050003625.1. Classification (NCBI taxonomy): domain Eukaryota; kingdom Metazoa; phylum Arthropoda; class Insecta; order Diptera; family Muscidae; genus Haematobia; species Haematobia irritans. The sequence goes on from NC_134401.1 coordinate 153,413,977, forward strand.
ATTTCAGTTTTTCATATAAAAATTTTGATTTTTTGAGGATTTTCATCAAAATTTTGATTTTTGAGGGGTGGTCATGAATTAAGGTCCTTTTGGCTCTAGGACGCATATTTAAGGAGATATGGCCAATTTAAGTTTTTCATATAAAAATTTTGATTTTTTGAGGATTTTCATCAAAATTTTGATTTTTGAGGGGTGGTCATGAATTAAAGTCCTTTTGGCCCTAGGACGCATATTAAAGGAGATATGGCCGATTTAAATTTTTCATATAAAAAATTTGATTTTTTGACGATTTTCATCAAAATTTTGATTTTTGGGGGGTGGTCATGAATTAAGGTCCTTTTGGCTCTAGGACGCATATTTAAGGAGATATGGCCAATTTAAGTTTTTCATATAAAAATTTTGATTTTTTGAGGATTTTCATCAAAATTTTGATTTTTGGGAGGTGGTCACGAATTAACCTCCTTTTGGCTCTAGGACGCATATTTAAGGAGATATGGCCAATTTAAGTTTTTCATATAAAAAATTGGATTTTTTGAGGATTTTCATCAAAATTTTGATTTTTTAGGGGTGGTCATGAATTAACCTCCTTTTGGCTCTAGGACGCATATTTAAGGAGATATGGCCAATTTAAGTTTTTCATATAAAAATTTTGATTTTTTGAGGATTTTCATCAAAATTTTGATTTTTGGGGGGTGGTCACAAATTAACCTCCTTTTGGCTCTAGGACGCATATTTAAGGAGATATGGCCAATTTAAGTTTTTCATATAAAAAATTTGATTTTTTGAGGATTTTCATCAAAATTTTGATTTTTGGGGGGTGGTCACGAATTAAGGTCCTTTTGGCTCTAGGACGCATATTTAAGGAGATATGGCCAATTTAAGTTTTTCATATAAAAATTTTGATTTTTTGAGGATTTTCATCAAAATTTTGATTTTTTAGGGCTGGTCATGAATTAACCTCCTTTTGGCTCTAGGACGCATATTTAAGGAGATATGGCCAATTTAAGTTTTTCATATAAAAAATTTGATTTTTTGAGGATTTTCATCAACATTTTGATTTTTGGGGGGTGGTCACGAATTAACCTCCTTTTGGCTCTAGGACGCATATTTAAGGAGATATGGCCAATTTAAGTTTTTCATATAAAAAATTTGATTTTTTGAGGATTTTCATCAAAATTTTGATTTTTGGGGGGTGGTCACGAATTAACCTCCTTTTGGCTCTAGGACGCATATTTAAGGAGATATGGCCAATTTAAGTTTTTCATATAAAAAATTTGATTTTTTGAGGATTTTCATCAACATTTTGATTTTTGGGGGGTGGTCACGAATTAACCTCCTTTTGGCGCATATTTAAGGAGATATGGCCAATTTAAGTTTAAGTTTGATTTTTTGGGGATTTTCATCAAAATTTTGATTTTTGAGGGGTGGTCACGAATTAACCTCCTTTTGGCTCTAGGACGCATATTTAAGGAGATATGGCCAATTTAAGTTTTTCATATAAAAATTTTGATTTTTTGAGGATTTTCATCAAAATTTTGATTTTTGAGGGGTGGTCATGAATTAAGGTCCATTTGGCTCTAGGACGCATATTTAAGGAGATATGGCCAATTTAAGTTTTTCATATAAAAATTTTGATTTTTTGAGGATTTTCATCAAAATTTTGATTTTTGAGGGGTGGTCATGAATTAAGGTCCTTTTGGCTCTAGGACGCATATTTAAGCAGATATGGCCAATTTAAGTTTTTCATATAAAAAATTTGATTTTTTGAGGATTTTCATCAAAATTTTGATTGTTGGGAGGTGGTCACGAATTAACCTCCTTTTGGCACATATTTAAGGAGATATGGCCAATTTAAGTTTAAGTTTGATTTTTTGGGGATTTTCATCAAAATTTTGATTTTTGAGGGGTGGTCACGAATTAACCTCCTTTTGGCTCTAGGACGCATATTTAAGGAGATATGGCCAATTTAAGTTTTTCATATAAAAATTTTGATTTTTTGAGGATTTTCATCAAAATTTAGATTTTTGAGGGGTGGTCATGAATTAAGGTTCTTTTAGCTCTAGGACGCATAGTTAAGGAGATATGGCCAATTTAAGTTTTTCATATAAAAAATTTGATTTTTTGAGGATTTTCATCAAAATTTTGATTTTTGAGGGGTGGTCATGAATTAAGGTCCTTTTGGCTCTAGGACGCATAGTTAAGGAGATATGGCCAATTTAAGTTTTTCATATAAAAAATTTGATTTTTTAAGGATTTTCATCAAAATTTTGATTTTTGAGGGGTGGTCATGAATTAAGGTACTTTTGGCTTTAGGACGCATATTTAAGGATATATGGCCAATTTAAGTTTTTCATATAAAAATTTTGATTTTTTGAGGATTTTCATCAAAATTTTGATTTTTGAGGGGTGGTCATGAATTAAGGTCCTTTTGGCTCTAGGACGCATATTTAAGGAGATATGGCCAATTTAAGTTTTTCATATAAAAATTTTGATTTTTTGAGGATTTTCATCAAAATTTTGATTTTTGAGGGGTGGTCATGAATTAAGGTCCTTTTGGCTCTAGGACGCATATTTAAGCAGATATGGCCAATTTAAGTTTTTCATATAAAAAATTTGATTTTTTGGGGATTTTCATCAAAATTTTGATTTTCGAGGGGTGGTCATGAATTTGGCTCTAGGACGCATATTTAAGGAGATATGGCCATATTTTTCATATAAAAATTTTGATTTTTGAGGGGTGGTCACGAATTAACCTCCTTTTGGCTCTAGGACGCATATTTAAGGAGATATGGCCAATTTAAGTTTTTCATATAAAAAATTTGATTTTTTGAGGATTTTCATCAAAATTTTGATTTTTGGGGGGTGGTCACGAATTAAGATCCTTTTGGCTCTAGGACGCATATTTAAGGAGATATGGTCAATTTAAGTTTTTCATATAAAAAATTTGATTTTTTGAGGATTTTCATCAAAATTTTGATTTTTGGGGGGTGGTCACGAATTAACCTCCTTTTGGCTCTAGGACGCATATTTAAGGAGATATGGCCAATTTAAGTTTTTTATATAAAAAATTTGGTTTTTTGAGGATTTTCATCAAAATTTTGATTTTTGGGGGGTGGTCACGAATTAACCTCCTTTTGGCTCTAGGACGCATATTTAAGGAGATATGGCCAATTTAAGTTTTTCATATAAAAATTTTGATTTTTGAGGGGTGGTCACGAATTAACCTCCTTTTGGCTCTAGGACGCATATTTAAGGAGATATGGCCAATTTAAGTTTTTCATATAAAAATTTTGATTTTTTGACGATTTTCATCAAAATTTTGATTTTTGGGGGGTGGTCATGAATTAAGGTCCTTTTGGCCCTAGGACGCATATTTAAGGAGATATGGTCAATTTAAGTTTTTCATATAAAAAATTTGATTTTTTGAGGATTTTCATCAAAATTTTGATTTTTTTGGGGTGGTCATGAATTTGGCTCTAGGACGCATATTTAAGGAGATATGGCCATATTTTTCATATAAAAATTTTGATTTTTGAGGGGTGGTCACGAATTAACCTCCTTTTGGCTCTAGGACGCATATTTAAGGAGATATGGCCAATTTAAGTTTTTCATATAAAAAATTTGATTTTTTTGAGGATTTTCATCAAAATTTTGATTTTTGGGGGGTGGTCATGAATTAAGGTCCTTTTGGCTCTAGGACGCATATTTAAGGAGATATGGCCAATTTAAGTTTTTCATATAAAAAATTTGATTTTTTTGAGGATTTTCATCAAAATTTTGATTTTTGGGGGGTGGTCATGAATTAAGGTCCTTTTGGCTCTAGGACGCATATTTAAGGAGATATGGCCAATTTAAGTTTTTCATATAAAAATTTTGATTTTTTGAGGATTTTCATCAAAATTTTGATTTTTTAGGGGTGGTCATGAATTAACCTCCTTTTGGCTCTAGGACGCATATTTAAGGAGATATGGCCAATTTAAGTTTTTCATATAAAAATTTTGATTTTTTGAGGATTTTCATCAAAATTTTGATTTTTGGGGGGTGGTCACAAATTAACCTCCTTTTGGCTCTAGGACGCATATTTAAGGAGATATGGCCAATTTAAGTTTTTCATATAAAAAATTTGATTTTTTGAGGATTTTCATCAAAATTTTGATTTTTGGGGGGTGGTCACGAATTAAGGTCCTTTTGGCTCTAGGACGCATATTTAAGGAGATATGGCCAATTTAAGTTTTTCATATAAAAATTTTGATTTTTTGAGGATTTTCATCAAAATTTTGATTTTTGGGAGGTGGTCACGAATTAACCTCCTTTTGGCTCTAGGACGCATATTTAAGGAGATATGGCCAATTTAAGTTTTTCATATAAAAAATTGGATTTTTTGAGGATTTTCATCAAAATTTTGATTTTTTAGGGGTGGTCATGAATTAACCTCCTTTTGGCTCTAGGACGCATATTTAAGGAGATATGGCCAATTTAAGTTTTTCATATAAAAATTTTGATTTTTTGAGGATTTTCATCAAAATTTTGATTTTTGGGGGGTGGTCACAAATTAACCTCCTTTTGGCTCTAGGACGCATATTTAAGGAGATATGGCCAATTTAAGTTTTTCATATAAAAAATTTGATTTTTTGAGGATTTTCATCAAAATTTTGATTTTTGGGGGGTGGTCACGAATTAAGGTCCTTTTGGCTCTAGGACGCATATTTAAGGAGATATGGCCAATTTAAGTTTTTCATATAAAAATTTTGATTTTTTGAGGATTTTCATCAAAATTTTGATTTTTTAGGGCTGGTCATGAATTAACCTCCTTTTGGCTCTAGGACGCATATTTAAGGAGATATGGCCAATTTAAGTTTTTCATATAAAAAATTTGATTTTTTGAGGATTTTCATCAACATTTTGATTTTTGGGGGGTGGTCACGAATTAACCTCCTTTTGGCTCTAGGACGCATATTTAAGGAGATATGGCCAATTTAAGTTTTTCATATAAAAAATTTGATTTTTTGAGGATTTTCATCAAAATTTTGATTTTTGGGGGGTGGTCACGAATTAACCTCCTTTTGGCTCTAGGACGCATATTTAAGGAGATATGGCCAATTTAAGTTTTTCATATAAAAAATTTGATTTTTTGAGGATTTTCATCAACATTTTGATTTTTGGGGGGTGGTCACGAATTAACCTCCTTTTGGCGCATATTTAAGGAGATATGGCCAATTTAAGTTTAAGTTTGATTTTTTGGGGATTTTCATCAAAATTTTGATTTTTGAGGGGTGGTCACGAATTAACCTCCTTTTGGCTCTAGGACGCATATTTAAGGAGATATGGCCAATTTAAGTTTTTCATATAAAAATTTTGATTTTTTGAGGATTTTCATCAAAATTTTGATTTTTGAGGGGTGGTCATGAATTAAGGTCCATTTGGCTCTAGGACGCATATTTAAGGAGATATGGCCAATTTAAGTTTTTCATATAAAAATTTTGATTTTTTGAGGATTTTCATCAAAATTTTGATTTTTGAGGGGTGGTCATGAATTAAGGTCCTTTTGGCTCTAGGACGCATATTTAAGCAGATATGGCCAATTTAAGTTTTTCATATAAAAAATTTGATTTTTTGAGGATTTTCATCAAAATTTTGATTGTTGGGAGGTGGTCACGAATTAACCTCCTTTTGGCACATATTTAAGGAGATATGGCCAATTTAAGTTTAAGTTTGATTTTTTGGGGATTTTCATCAAAATTTTGATTTTTGAGGGGTGGTCACGAATTAACCTCCTTTTGGCTCTAGGACGCATATTTAAGGAGATATGGCCAATTTAAGTTTTTCATATAAAAATTTTGATTTTTTGAGGATTTTCATCAAAATTTAGATTTTTGAGGGGTGGTCATGAATTAAGGTTCTTTTAGCTCTAGGACGCATAGTTAAGGAGATATGGCCAATTTAAGTTTTTCATATAAAAAATTTGATTTTTTGAGGATTTTCATCAAAATTTTGATTTTTGAGGGGTGGTCATGAATTAAGGTCCTTTTGGCTCTAGGACGCATAGTTAAGGAGATATGGCCAATTTAAGTTTTTCATATAAAAAATTTGATTTTTTAAGGATTTTCATCAAAATTTTGATTTTTGAGGGGTGGTCATGAATTAAGGTACTTTTGGCTTTAGGACGCATATTTAAGGATATATGGCCAATTTAAGTTTTTCATATAAAAATTTTGATTTTTTGAGGATTTTCATCAAAATTTTGATTTTTGAGGGGTGGTCATGAATTAAGGTCCTTTTGGCTCTAGGACGCATATTTAAGGAGATATGGCCAATTTAAGTTTTTCATATAAAAATTTTGATTTTTTGAGGATTTTCATCAAAATTTTGATTTTTGAGGGGTGGTCATGAATTAAGGTCCTTTTGGCTCTAGGACGCATATTTAAGCAGATATGGCCAATTTAAGTTTTTCATATAAAAAATTTGATTTTTTGGGGATTTTCATCAAAATTTTGATTTTCGAGGGGTGGTCATGAATTTGGCTCTAGGACGCATATTTAAGGAGATATGGCCATATTTTTCATATAAAAATTTTGATTTTTGAGGGGTGGTCACGAATTAACCTCCTTTTGGCTCTAGGACGCATATTTAAGGAGATATGGCCAATTTAAGTTTTTCATATAAAAAATTTGATTTTTTGAGGATTTTCATCAAAATTTTGATTTTTGGGGGGTGGTCACGAATTAAGATCCTTTTGGCTCTAGGACGCATATTTAAGGAGATATGGTCAATTTAAGTTTTTCATATAAAAAATTTGATTTTTTGAGGATTTTCATCAAAATTTTGATTTTTGGGGGGTGGTCACGAATTAACCTCCTTTTGGCTCTAGGACGCATATTTAAGGAGATATGGCCAATTTAAGTTTTTTATATAAAAAATTTGGTTTTTTGAGGATTTTCATCAAAATTTTGATTTTTGGGGGGTGGTCACGAATTAACCTCCTTTTGGCTCTAGGACGCATATTTAAGGAGATATGGCCAATTTAAGTTTTTCATATAAAAATTTTGATTTTTGAGGGGTGGTCACGAATTAACCTCCTTTTGGCTCTAGGACGCATATTTAAGGAGATATGGCCAATTTAAGTTTTTCATATAAAAATTTTGATTTTTTGACGATTTTCATCAAAATTTTGATTTTTGGGGGGTGGTCATGAATTAAGGTCCTTTTGGCCCTAGGACGCATATTTAAGGAGATATGGTCAATTTAAGTTTTTCATATAAAAAATTTGATTTTTTGAGGATTTTCATCAAAATTTTGATTTTTTTGGGGTGGTCATGAATTTGGCTCTAGGACGCATATTTAAGGAGATATGGCCATATTTTTCATATAAAAATTTTGATTTTTGAGGGGTGGTCACGAATTAACCTCCTTTTGGCTCTAGGACGCATATTTAAGGAGATATGGCCAATTTAAGTTTTTCATATAAAAAATTTGATTTTTTTGAGGATTTTCATCAAAATTTTGATTTTTGGGGGGTGGTCATGAATTAAGGTCCTTTTGGCTCTAGGACGCATATTTAAGGAGATATGGCCAATTTAAGTTTTTCATATAAAAAATTTGATTTTTTTGAGGATTTTCATCAAAATTTTGATTTTTGGGGGGTGGTCATGAATTAAGGTCCTTTTGGCTCTAGGACGCATATTTAAGGAGATATGGCCAATTTAAGTTTTTCATATAAAAAATTTGATTTTTTGAGGATTTTCATCAAAATTTTGATTTTTGGGGGGTGGTCACGAATTAACCTCCTTTTGGCTCTAGGACGCATATTTAAGGAGATATGGCCAATTTAAGTTTTTCATATAAAAAAATTGATTTTTTGAGGATTTTCATCAAAATTTTGATTTTTGGGGGGTGGTCACGAATTAACCTCCTTTTGGCTCTAGGACGCATATTTAAGGAGATATGGCCAATTTAAGTTTTTTATATAAAAAATTTGGTTTTTTGAGGATTTTCATCAAAATTTTGATTTTTGGGGGGTGGTCACGAATTAACCTCCTTTTGGCTCTAGGACGCATATTTAAGGAGATATGGCCAATTTAAGTTTTTCATATAAAAATTTTGATTTCTTGAGGATTTTCATCAAAATTTAGATTTTTGAGGGGTGGTCATGAATTAAGGTCCTTTTGGCTCTAGGACGCATAGTTAAGGAGATATGGCCAATTTAAGTTTTTCATATAAAAAATTTGATTTTTTGAGGATTTTCATCAAAATTTTGATTTTTGAGGGGTGGTCATGAATTAAGGTCCTTTTGGCTCTAGGACGCATATTTAAGGAGATATGGCCAATTTAAGTTTTTCATATAAAAATTTTAATTTTTTGAGGATTTTCATCAAAATTTTGATTTTTGAGGGGTGGTCATGAATTAAGGTCCTTTTGGCTCTAGGACGCATATTTAAGGAGATATGGCCAATTTAAGTTTTTCATATAAAAATTTTGATTTTTTGAGGATTTTCATCAAAATTTTGATTTTTGAGGGGTGGTCATGAATTAAGGTCCTTTTGGCTCTAGGACGCATATTTAAGGAGATATGGCCAATTTAAGTTTTTCATATAAAAAATTTGATTTTTTGGGGATTTTCATCAAAATTTTGATTTTCGAGGGGTGGTCACGAATTAACCTCCTTTTGGCTCTAGGACGCATATTTAAGGAGATATGGCCAATTTAAGTTTTTCATATAAAAAATTTGATTTTTTGAGGATTTTCATCAAAATTTTGATTTTTGGGGGGGTGGTCACGAATTAACCTCCTTTTGGCTCTAGGACGCATATTTAAGGAGATATGGCCAATTTAAGTTTTTCATATAAAAAATTTGATTTTTTATGGACTTTCATCAAAATTTTGATTTTTGAGGGTTGGTCACGAATTAAGATCCTTTTGGCTCTAGGACGCATATTTAAGGAGATATGGTCAATTTAAGTTTTTCATATAAAAAATTTGATTTTTTGAGGATTTTCATCAAAATTTTGATTTTTGGGGGGTGGTCATGAATTAAGGTCCTTTTGGCTCTAGGACGCATATTTAAGGAGATATGGCCAATTTAAGTTTTTCATATAAAAATTTTAATTTTTTGAGGATTTTCATCAAAATTTTGATTTTTGAGGGGTGGTCATGAATTAAGGTCCTTTTGGCTCTAGGACGCATATTTAAGGAGATATGGCCAATTTAAGTTTTTCATATAAAAATTTTGATTTTTTGAGGATTTTCATCAAAATTTTGATTTTTGAGGGGTGGTCATGAATTAAGGTCCTTTTGGCTCTAGGACGCATATTTAAGGAGATATGGCCAATTTAAGTTTTTCATATAAAAAATTTGATTTTTTGGGGATTTTCATCAAAATTTTGATTTTCGAGGGGTTGTCACGAATTAACCTCCTTTTGGCTCTAGGACGCATATTTAAGGAGATATGGCCAATTTAAGTTTTTCATATAAAAAATTTGATTTTTTGAGGATTTTCATCAAAATTTTGATTTTTGGGGGGGTGGTCACGAATTAACCTCCTTTTGGCTCTAGGACGCATATTTAAGGAGATATGGTCAATTTAAGTTTTTCATATAAAAAATTTGATTTTTTGCGGATTTTCATCAAAATTTTGATTTTTTAGGGGTGGTCATGAATTTGGCTCTAGGACGCATATTTAAGGAGATATGGCCATATTTTTCATATAAAAATTTTGATTTTTGAGGGGTGGTCACGAATTAACCTCCTTTTGGCTCTAGGACGCATATTTAAGGAGATATGGCCAATTTAAGTTTTTCATATAAAAATTTTGATTTTTTGAGGATTTTCATCAAAATTTTGAGTTTTGGGGGGTGGTCATGAATTAAGGTCCTTTTGGCTCTAGGACGCATATTTAAGGAGATATGGCCAATTTAAGTTTTTCATATAAAAAATTTGATTTTTTTGAGGATTTTCATCAAAATTTTGATTTTTGGGGGGTGGTCATGAATTAAGGTCCTTTTGGCTCTAGGACGCATATTTAAGGAGATATGGCCAATTTAAGTTTTTCATATAAAAAATTTGATTTTTTGAGGATTTTCATCAAAATTTTGATTTTTGGGGGGTGGTCACGAATTAACCTCCTTTTGGCTCTAGGACGCATATTTAAGGAGATATGGCCAATTAAAGTTTTTCATATAAAAAATTTGATTTTTTGAGGATTTTCATCAAAATTTTGATTTTTGGGGGGGTGGTCACGAATTAACCTCCTTTTGGCTCTAGGACGCATATTTAAGGAGATATGGCCAATTTAAGTTTTTCATATAAAAAATTTGATTTTTTATGGACTTTCATCAAAATTTTGATTTTTGAGGGTTGGTCACGAATTAAGATCCTTTTGGCTCTAGGACGCATAGTTAAGGAGATATGGCCAATTTAAGTTTTTCATATAAAAAATTTGATTTTTTGAGGATTTTCATCAAAATTTTGATTTTTGAGGGGTGGTCATGAATTAAGGTCCTTTTGGCTCTAGGACGCATAGTTAAGGAGATATGGCCAATTTAAGTTTTTCATATAAAAAATTTGATTTTTTGAGGATTTTCATCAAAATTTTGATTTTTGGGGGGTGGTCACGAATTAACCTCCTTTTGGCTCTAGGACGCATATTTAAGGAGATATGGCCAATTAAAGTTTTTCATATAAAAAATTTGATTTTTTGAGGATTTTCATCAAAATTTTGATTTTTGGGGGGGTGGTCACGAATTAACCTCCTTTTGGCTCTAGGACGCATATTTAAGGAGATATGGCCAATTTAAGTTTTTCATATAAAAATTTTGATTTTTTGAGGATTTTCATCAAAATTTAGATTTTTGAGGGGTGGTCATGAATTAAGGTTCTTTTAGCTCTAGGACGCATAGTTAAGGAGATATGGCCAATTTAAGTTTTTCATATAAAAAATTTGATTTTTTGAGGATTTTCATCAAAATTTTGATTTTTGAGGGGTGGTCATGAATTAAGGTCCTTTTGGCTCTAGGACGCATAGTTAAGGAGATATGGCCAATTTAAGTTTTTCATATAAAAAATTTGATTTTTTGAGGATTTTCATCAAAATTTTGATTTTTGAGGGGTGGTCATGAATTAAGGTACTTTTGGCTTTAGGACGCATATTTAAGGATATATGGCCAATTTAAGTTTTTCATATAAAAATTTTGATTTTTTGAGGATTTTCATCAAAATTTTGATTTTTGAGGGGTGGTCATGAATTAAGGTCCTTTTGGCTCTAGGACGCATATTTAAGGAGATATGGCCAATTTAAGTTTTTCATATAAAAATTTTGATTTTTTGAGGATTTTCATCAAAATTTTGATTTTTGAGGGGTGGTCATGAATTAAGGTCCTTTTGGCTCTAGGACGCATATTTAAGCAGATATGGCCAATTTAAGTTTTTCATATAAAAAATTTGATTTTTTGGGGATTTTCATCAAAATTTTGATTTTCGAGGGGTGGTCATGAATTTGGCTCTAGGACGCATATTTAAGGAGATATGGCCATATTTTTCATATAAAAATTTTGATTTTTGAGGGGTGGTCACGAATTAACCTCCTTTTGGCTCTAGGACGCATATTTAAGGAGATATGGCCAATTTAAGTTTTTCATATAAAAAATTTGATTTTTTGAGGATTTTCATCAAAATTTTGATTTTTGGGGGGTGGTCACGAATTAAGATCCTTTTGGCTCTAGGACGCATATTTAAGGAGATATGGTCAATTTAAGTTTTTCATATAAAAAATTTGATTTTTTGAGGATTTTCATCAAAATTTTGATTTTTGGGGGGTGGTCACGAATTAACCTCCTTTTGGCTCTAGGACGCATATTTAAGGAGATATGGCCAATTTAAGTTTTTTATATAAAAAATTTGGTTTTTTGAGGATTTTCATCAAAATTTTGATTTTTGGGGGGTGGTCACGAATTAACCTCCTTTTGGCTCTAGGACGCATATTTAAGGAGATATGGCCAATTTAAGTTTTTCATATAAAAATTTTGATTTTTGAGGGGTGGTCACGAATTAACCTCCTTTTGGCTCTAGGACGCATATTTAAGGAGATATGGCCAATTTAAGTTTTTCATATAAAAATTTTGATTTTTTGACGATTTTCATCAAAATTTTGATTTTTGGGGGGTGGTCATGAATTAAGGTCCTTTTGGCCCTAGGACGCATATTTAAGGAGATATGGTCAATTTAAGTTTTTCATATAAAAAATTTGATTTTTTGAGGATTTTCATCAAAATTTTGATTTTTTTGGGGTGGTCATGAATTTGGCTCTAGGACGCATATTTAAGGAGATATGGCCATATTTTTCATATAAAAATTTTGATTTTTGAGGGGTGGTCACGAATTAACCTCCTTTTGGCTCTAGGACGCATATTTAAGGAGATATGGCCAATTTAAGTTTTTCATATAAAAAATTTGATTTTTTTGAGGATTTTCATCAAAATTTTGATTTTTGGGGGGTGGTCATGAATTAAGGTCCTTTTGGCTCTAGGACGCATATTTAAGGAGATATGGCCAATTTAAGTTTTTCATATAAAAAATTTGATTTTTTTGAGGATTTTCATCAAAATTTTGATTTTTGGGGGGTGGTCACGAATTAACCTCCTTTTGGCTCTAGGACGCATATTTAAGGAGATATGGCCAATTTAAGTTTTTCATATAAAAAATTTGATTTTTTGAGGATTTTCATCAAAATTTTGATTTTTGGGGGGTGGTCACGAATTAACCTCCTTTTGGCTCTAGGACGCATATTTAAGGAGATATGGCCAATTTAAGTTTTTTATATAAAAAATTTGGTTTTTTGAGGATTTTCATCAAAATTTTGATTTTTGGGGGGTGGTCACGAATTAACCTCCTTTTGGCTCTAGGACGCATATTTGAGGAGATATGGCCAATTTAAGTTTTTCATATAAAAATTTTGATTTCTTGAGGATTTTCATCAAAATTTAGATTTTTGAGGGGTGGTCATGAATTAAGGTCCTTTTGGCTCTAGGACGCATAGTTAAGGAGATATGGCCAATTTAAGTTTTTCATATAAAAAATTTGATTTTTTGAGGATTTTCATCAAAATTTTGATTTTTGAGGGGTGGTCATGAATTAAGGTCCTTTTGGCTCTAGGACGCATATTTAAGGAGATATGGCCAATTTAAGTTTTTCATATAAAAATTTTAATTTTTTGAGGATTTTCATCAAAATTTTGATTTTTGAGGGGTGGTCATGAATTAAGGTCCTTTTGGCTCTAGGACGCATATTTAAGGAGATATGGCCAATTTAAGTTTTTCATATAAAAATTTTGATTTTTTGAGGATTTTCATCAAAATTTTGATTTTTGAGGGGTGGTCATGAATTAAGGTCCTTTTGGCTCTAGGACGCATATTTAAGGAGATATGGCCAATTTAAGTTTTTCATATAAAAAATTTGATTTTTTGGGGATTTTCATCAAAATTTTGATTTTCGAGGGGTGGTCACGAATTAACCTCCTTTTGGCTCTAGGACGCATATTTAAGGAGATATGGCCAATTTAAGTTTTTCATATAAAAAATTTGATTTTTTGAGGATTTTCATCAAAATTTTGATTTTTGGGGGGGTGGTCACGAATTAACCTCCTTTTGGCTCTAGGACGCATATTTAAGGAGATATGGCCAATTTAAGTTTTTCATATAAAAAATTTGATTTTTTATGGACTTTCATCAAAATTTTGATTTTTGAGGGTTGGTCACGAATTAAGATCCTTTTGGCTCTAGGACGCATATTTAAGGAGATATGGTCAATTTAAGTTTTTCATATAAAAAATTTGATTTTTTGAGGATTTTCATCAAAATTTTGATTTTTGGGGGGTGGTCATGAATTAAGGTCCTTTTGGCTCTAGGACGCATATTTAAGGAGATATGGCCAATTTAAGTTTTTCATATAAAAATTTTAATTTTTTGAGGATTTTCATCAAAATTTTGATTTTTGAGGGGTGGTCATGAATTAAGGTCCTTTTGGCTCTAGGACGCATATTTAAGGAGATATGGCCAATTTAAGTTTTTCATATAAAAATTTTGATTTTTTGAGGATTTTCATCAAAATTTTGATTTTTGAGGGGTGGTCATGAATTAAGGTCCTTTTGGCTCTAGGACGCATATTTAAGGAGATATGGCCAATTTAAGTTTTTCATATAAAAAATTTGATTTTTTGGGGATTTTCATCAAAATTTTGATTTTCGAGGGGTTGTCACGAATTAACCTCCTTTTGGCTCTAGGACGCATATTTAAGGAGATATGGCCAATTTAAGTTTTTCATATAAAAAATTTGATTTTTTGAGGATTTTCATCAAAATTTTGATTTTTGGGGGGGTGGTCACGAATTAACCTCCTTTTGGCTCTAGGACGCATATTTAAGGAGATATGGTCAATTTAAGTTTTTCATATAAAAAATTTGATTTTTTGCGGATTTTCATCAAAATTTTGATTTTTTAGGGGTGGTCATGAATTTGGCTCTAGGACGCATATTTAAGGAGATATGGCCATATTTTTCATATAAAAATTTTGATTTTTGAGGGGTGGTCACGAATTAACCTCCTTTTGGCTCTAGGACGCATATTTAAGGAGATATGGCCAATTTAAGTTTTTCATATAAAAATTTTGATTTTTTGAGGATTTTCATCAAAATTTTGATTTTTGGGGGGTGGTCATGAATTAAGGTCCTTTTGGCTCTAGGACGCATATTTAAGGAGATATGGCCAATTGAAGTTTTTCATATAAAAAATTTGATTTTTTGAGGATTTTCATCAAAATTTTGATTTTTGGGGGGTGGTCACGAATTAACCTCCTTTTGGCTCTAGGACGCATATTTAAGGAGATATGGTCAATTTAAGTTTTTCATATAAAAAATTTGATTTTTTGAGGATTTTCATCAAAATTTTGATTTTTTAGGGGTGGTCATGAATTAACCTCCTTTTGGCTCTAGGACGCATATTTAAGGAGATATGGCCAATTTAAGTTTTTCATATAAAAAATTTGATTTTTTGAGGATTTTCATCAAAATTTTGATTTTTGGGGGGTGGTCACGAATTAACCTCCTTTTGGCTCTAGGACGCATATTTAAGGAGATATGGTCAATTTAAGTTTTTCATATAAAAAATTTGGTTTTTTGAGGATTTTCATCAAAATTTTGATTTTTTAGGGGTGGTCACGAATTAACCTCCTTTTGGCTCTAGGACGCATATTTAAGGAGATATGGCCAATTTAAGTTTTTCATATAAAAAATTTGATTTTTTGAGGATTTTCATCAAAATTTTGATTTTTGGGGGGTGGTCACGAATTAACCTCCTTTTGGCTCTAGGACGCATATTTAAGGAGATATGGTCAATTTAAGTTTTTCATATAAAAAATTTGATTTTTTGAGGATTTTCATCAAAATTTTGATTTTTTAGGGGTGGTCATGAATTAAGGTCCTTTTGGCTCTAGGACGCATATTTAAGGAGATATGGCCAATTTAAGTTTTTCATATAAAAATTTTGATTTTTTGAGGATTTTCATCAAAATTTTGATTTTTGAGGTGTGGTCATGAATTAAGGTCCTTTTGGCTCTAGGACGCATATTTAAGGAGATATGGCCAATTTAAGTTTTTCATATAAAAAATTTGATTTTTTTGGGGATTTTCATCAAAATTTTGATTTTCGAGGGGTGGTCACGAATTAACCTCCTTTTGGCTCTAGAACGCATATTTAAGGAGATATGGCCAATTTAAGTTTTTCATATAAAAAATTTGATTTTTTGAGGATTTTCATCAAAATTTTGATTTTTGGGGGGTGGTCACGAATTAACCTCCTTTTGGCTCTAGGACGCATATTTAAGGAGATATGGTCAATTTAAGTTTTTCATATAAAAAATTTGATTTTTTGAGGATTTTCATCAAAATTTTGATTTTTTAGGGGTGGTCATGAATTAACCTCCTTTTGGCTCTAGGACGCATATTTAAGGAGATATGGCCAATTTAAATTTTTCATATAAAAATTTTGATTTTTGAGGAGTGGTCACGAATTAACCTCCTTTTGGCTCTAGGACGCATATTTAAGGAGATATGGCCAATTTAAGTTTTTCATATAAAAAATTTGATTTTTTGAGGATTTTCATCAAAATTTTGATTTTTGGGGGGTGGTCATGAATTAAGGTCCTTTTGGCTTTAGGACGCATATTTAAGGAGATATGGCCAATTGAAGTTTTTCATATAAAAAATTTGATTTTTTGAGGATTTTCATCAAAATTTTGATTTTTGGGGGGTGGTCACGAATTAACCTCCTTTTGGCGCATATTTAAGGAGATATGGCCAATTTAAGTTTAAGTTTGATTTTTTGGGGATTTTCATCAAAATTTTGATTTTTGAGGGGTGGTCACGAATTAACCTCCTTTTGGCTCTAGGACGCATATTTAAGGAGATATGGCCAATTTAAGTTTTTCATATAAAAATTTTGATTTCTTGAGGATTTTCATCAAAATTTAGATTTTTGAGGGGTGGTCATGAATTAAGGTCCTTTTGGCTCTAGGACGCATATTTAAGGAGATATGGCCAATTTAAGTTTTTCATATAAAAAATTTGATTTTTTGAGGATTTTCATCAAAATTTTTATTTTTGGGGGGTGGTCACGAATTAACCTCCTTTTGGCTCTAGGACGCATATTTAAGGAGATATGGCCAATTTAAGTTTTTCATATAAAAATTTTGATTTTTTGAGGATTTTCATCAAAATTTTGATTTTTGAGGGGTGGTCATGAATTAAGGTCCTTTTGGCACTACGACGCATATTTAAGGAGATATGGCCAATTTAAGTTTTTCATATAAAAATTTTGATTTTTTGACGATTTTCATCAAAATTTTGATTTTTGGGGGGTGGTCATGAATTAAGGTCCTTTTGGCTCTAGGACGCATATTTAAGGAGATATGGTCAATTTAAGTTTTTCATATAAAAAATTTGATTTTTTGCGGATTTTCATCAAAATTTTGATTTTTTAGGGGTGGTCATGAATTTGGCTCTAGGACGCATATTTAAGGAGATATGGCCATATTTTTCATATAAAAATTTTGATTTTTGAGGGGTGGTCATGAATTAACCTCCTTTTGGCTCTAGGACGCATATTTAAGGAGATATGGCCAATTTAAGTTTTTCATATAAAAAATTTGATTTTTTTGAGGATTTTCATCAAAATTTTGATTTTTGGGGGGTGGTCATGAATTAAGGTCCTTTTGGCTCTAGGACGCATATTTAAGGAGATATGGCCAATTTAAGTTTTTCATATAAAAAATTTGATTTTTTTGAGGATTTTCATCAAAATTTTGATTTTTGGGGGGTGGTCATGAATTAAGGTCCTTTTGGCTCTAGGACGCATATTTAAGGAGATATGGCCAATTTAAGTTTTTCATATAAAAAATTTGATTTTTTGAGGATTTTCATCAAAATTTTGATTTTTGGGGGGTGGTCACGAATTAACCTCCTTTTGGCTCTAGGACGCATATTTAAGGAGATATGGCCAATTTAAGTTTTTCATATAAAAAATTTGATTTTTTGAGGATTTTCATCAAAATTTTGATTTTTGGGGGGGTGGTCACGAATTAACCTCCTTTTGGCTCTAGGACGCATATTTAAGGAGATATGGCCAATTTAAGTTTTTCATATAAAAAATTTGATTTTTTATGGATTTTCATCAAAATTTTGATTTTTGAGGGTTGGTCACGAATTAAGATCCTTTTGGCTCTAGGACGCATATTTAAGGAGATATGGTCAATTTAAGTTTTTCATATAAAAAATTTGATTTTTTGAGGATTTTCATCAAAATTTTGATTTTTTAGGGGTGGTCATGAATTAACCTCCTTTTGGCTCTAGGACGCATATTTAAGGAGATATGGCCAATTAAAGTTTTTCATATAAAAATTTTGATTTTTTGAGGATTTTCATCAAAATTTTGATTTTTGGGGGGTGGTCACGAATTAACCTCCTTTTGGCTCTAGGACGCATATTTAAGGAGATATGGCCAATTTAAGTTTTTCATATAAAAAATTTGATTTTTTGAGGATTTTCATCAAAATTTTGATTTTTGGGGGGTGGTCACGAATTAACCTCCTTTTGGCTCTAGGACGCATATTTAAGGAGATATGGCCAATTTAAGTTTTTCATATAAAAAATTTGATTTTTTATGGATTTTCATCAAAATTTTGATTTTTGAGGGTTGGTCACGAATTAAGATCCTTTTGGCTCTAGGACGCATATTTAAGGAGATATGGCCAATTTAAGTTTTTCATATAAAAATTTTGATTTTTTGAGGATTTTCATCAAAATTTTGATTTTTGGGGGGTGGTCACGAATTAACCTCCTTTTGGCTCTAGGACGCATAGTTAAGGAGATATGGCCAATTTAAGTTTTTCATATAAAAAATTTGATTTTTTGAGGATTTTCATCAAAATTTTGATTTTTGAGGGGTGGTCATGAATTAAGGTCCTTTTGGCTCTAGGACGCATATTTAAGGAGATATGGCCAATTTAAGTTTTTCATATAAAAATTTTAATTTTTTGAGGATTTTCATCAAAATTTTGATTTTTGAGGGGTGGTCATGAATTAAGGTCCTTTTGGCTCTAGGACGCATATTTAAGGAGATATGGCCAATTTAAGTTTTTCATATAAAAATTTTGATTTTTTGAGGATTTTCATCAAAATTTTGATTTTTGAGGGGTGGTCATGAATTAAGGTCCTTTTGGCTCTAGGACGCATAGTTAAGGAGATATGGCCAATTTAAGTTTTTCATATAAAAAATTTGATTTTTTGGGGATTTTCATCAAAATTTTGATTTTCGAGGGGTGGTCACGAATTAACCTCCTTTTGGCTCTAGGACGCATATTTAAGGAGATATGGCCAATTTAAGTTTTTCATATAAAAAATTTGATTTTTTGAGGATTTTCATCAAAATTTTGATTTTTGGGGGGTGGTCACGAATTAACCTCCTTTTGGCTCTAGGACGCATATTTAAGGAGATATGGTCAATTTAAGTTTTTCATATAAAAAATTTGATTTTTTGAGGATTTTCATCAAAATTTTGATTTTTTAGGGGTGGTCATGAATTAACCTCCTTTTGGCTCTAGGACGCATATTTAAGGAGATATGGCCAATTTAAATTTTTCATATAAAAATTTTGATTTTTGAGGGGTGGTCACGAATTAACCTCCTTTTGGCTCTAGGACGCATATTTAAGGAGATATGGCCAATTTAAGTTTTTCATATAAAAAATTTGATTTTTTGAGGATTTTCATCAAAATTTTGATTTTTGGGGGGTGGTCATGAATTAAGGTCCTTTTGGCTCTAGGACGCATATTTAAGGAGATATGGCCAATTGAAGTTTTTCATATAAAAAATTTGATTTTTTGAGGATTTTCATCAAAATTTTGATTTTTGGGGGGTGGTCACGAATTAACCTCCTTTTGGCGCATATTTAAGGAGATATGGCCAATTTAAGTTTAAGTTTGATTTTTTGGGGATTTTCATCAAAATTTTGATTTTTGAGGGGTGGTCACGACTTAACCTCCTTTTGGCTCTAGGACGCATATTTAAGGAGATATGGCCAATTTAAGTTTTTCATATAAAAATTTTGATTTCTTGAGGATTTTCATCAAAATTTAGATTTTTGAGGGGTGGTCATGAATTAAGGTCCTTTTGGCTCTAGGACGCATATTTAAGGAGATATGGCCAATTTAAGTTTTTCATATAAAAAATTTGATTTTTTGAGGATTTTCATCAAAATTTTTATTTTTGGGGGGTGGTCACGAATTAACCTCCTTTTGGCTCTAGGACGCATATTTAAGGAGATATGGCCAATTTAAGTTTTTCATATAAAAATTTTGATTTTTTGAGGATTTTCATCAAAATTTTGATTTTTGAGGGGTGGTCATGAATTAAGGTCCTTTTGGCTCTACGACGCATATTTAAGGAGATATGGCCAATTTAAGTTTTTCATATAAACAATTTGATTTAATTAAGGAGATATGGCCAATTTAAGTTTTTCATATAAAAATTTTAATTTTTTGAGGATTTTCATCAAAATTTTGATTTTTGAGGGGTGGTCATGAATTAAGGTCCTTTTGGCTCTAGGACGCATATTTAAGGAGATATGGCCAATTTAAGTTTTTCATATAAAAATTTTGATTTTTTGAGGATTTTCATCAAAATTTTGATTTTTGAGGGGTGGTCATGAATTAAGGTCCTTTTGGCTCTATGACGCATAGTTAAGGAGATATGGCCAATTTAAGTTTTTCATATAAAAAATTTGATTTTTTGGGGATTTTCATCAAAATTTTGATTTTCGAGGGGTGGTCACGAATTAACCTCCTTTTGGCTCTAGGACGCATATTTAAGGAGATATGGCCAATTTAAGTTTTTCATATAAAAAATTTGATTTTTTGAGGATTTTCATCAAAATTTTGATTTTTGGGGGGTGGTCACGAATTAACCTCCTTTTGGCTCTAGGACGCATATTTAAGGAGATATGGTCAATTTAAGTTTTTCATATAAAAAATTTGATTTTTTGAGGATTTTCATCAAAATTTTGATTTTTTAGGGGTGGTCATGAATTAACCTCCTTTTGGCTCTAGGACGCATATTTAAGGAGATATGGCCAATTTAAATTTTTCATATAAAAATTTTGATTTTTGAGGGGTGGTCACGAATTAACCTCCTTTTGGCTCTAGGACGCATATTTAAGGAGATATGGCCAATTTAAGTTTTTCATATAAAAAATTTGATTTTTTGAGGATTTTCATCAAAATTTTGATTTTTGGGGGGTGGTCACGAATTAACCTCCTTTTGGCGCATATTTAAGGAGATATGGCCAATTTAAGTTTAAGTTTGATTTTTTGGGGATTTTCATCAAAATTTTGATTTTTGAGGGGTGGTCACGAATTAACCTCCTTTTGGCTCTAGGACGCATATTTAAGGAGATATGGCCAATTTAAGTTTTTCATATAAAAATTTTGATTTCTTGAGGATTTTCATCAAAATTTAGATTTTTGAGGGGTGGTCATGAATTAAGGTCCTTTTGGCTCTAGGACGCATATTTAAGGAGATATGGCCAATTTAAGTTTTTCATATAAAAAATTTGATTTTTTGAGGATTTTCATCAAAATTTTTATTTTTGGGGGGTGGTCACGAATTAACCTCCTTTTGGCTCTAGGACGCATATTTAAGGAGATATGGCCAATTTAAGTTTTTCATATAAAAATTTTGATTTTTTGAGGATTTTCATCAAAATTTTGATTTTTGAGTGGTGGTCATGAATTAAGGTCCTTTTGGCTCTACGACGCATATTTAAGGAGATATGGCCAATTTAAGTTTTTCATATAAAAAATTTGATTTTTTGAGGATTTTCATCAAAATTTTTATTTTTGGGGGGTGGTCACGAATTAACCTCCTTTTGGCGCATATTTAAGGAGATATGGCCAATTTAAGTTTAAGTTTGATTTTTTGGGGATTTTCATCAAAATTTTGATTTTTGAGGGGTGGTCACGAATTAACCTCCTTTTGGCTCTAGGACGCATATTTAAGGAGATATGGCCAATTTAAGTTTTTCATATAAAAATTTTGATTTCTTGAGGATTTTCATCAAAATTTAGATTTTTGAGGGGTGGTCATGAATTAAGGTCCTTTTGGCTCTAGGACGCATATTTAAGGAGATATGGCCAATTTAAGTTTTTCATATAAAAAATTTGATTTTTTGAGGATTTTCATCAAAATTTTTATTTTTGGGGGGTGGTCACGAATTAACCTCCTTTTGGCTCTAGGACGCATATTTAAGGAGATATGGCCAATTTAAGTTTTTCATATAAAAATTTTGATTTCTTGAGGATCAAAATTTAGATTTTTGAGAGGTGGTCATGAATTAAGGTCCTTTTGGCTCTAGGACGCATAGTTAAGGAGATATGGCCAATTTAAGTTTTTCATATAAAAAATTTGATTTTTTGAGCATTTTCATCAAAATTTTGATTTTTGAGGGGTGGTCATGAATTAAGGTCCTTTTGGCTCTAGGACGCATATTTAAGGAGATATGGCCAATTTAAGTTTTTCATATAAAAATTTTAATTTTTTGAGGATTTTCATCAAAATTTTGATTTTTGAGGGGTGGTCATGAATTAATGTCCTTTTGGCTCTAGGACGCATATTTAAGGAGATATGGCCAATTTAAGTTTTTCATATAAAAAATTTGATTTTTTGAGGATTTTCATCAAAATTTTGATTTTTGGGGGGTGGTCATGAATTAAGGTCCTTTTGGCTCTAGGACGCATATTTAAGGAGATATGGCCAATTTAAGTTTTTCATATAAAAAATTTGATTTTTTGGGGATTTTCATCAAAATTTTGATTTTCGAGGGGTGGTCACGAATTAACCTCCTTTTGGCTCTAGGACGCATATTTAAGGAGATATGGCCAATTTAAGTTTTTCATATAAAAAATTTGATTTTTTGAGGATTTTCATCAAAATTTTGATTTTTGGGGGGTGGTCACGAATTAACCTCCTTTTGGCTCTAGGACGCATATTTAAGGAGATATGGTCAATTTAAGTTTTTCATATAAAAAATTTGATTTTTTGAGGATTTTCATCAAAATTTTGATTTTTTAGGGGTGGTCATGAATTAACCTCCTTTTGGCTCTAGGACGCATATTTAAGGAGATATGGCCAATTTAAATTTTTCATATAAAAATTTTGATTTTTGAGGGGTGGTCACGAATTAACCTCCTTTTGGCTCTAGGACGCATATTTAAGGAGATATGGCCAATTTAAGTTTTTCATATAAAAAATTTGATTTTTTGAGGATTTTCATCAAAATTTTTATTTTTGGGGGGTGGTCACGAATTAACCTCCTTTTGGCTCTAGGACGCATATTTAAGGAGATATGGCCAATTTAAGTTTTTCATATAAAAATTTTGATTTTTTGAGGATTTTCATCAAAATTTTGATTTTTGAGGGGTGGTCATGAATTAAGGTCCTTTTGGCTCTACGACGCATATTTAAGGAGATATGGCCAATTTAAGTTTTTCATATAAAAAATTTGATTTTTTGAGGATTTTCATCAAAATTTTTATTTTTGGGGGGTGGTCACGAATTAACCTCCTTTTGGCGCATATTTAAGGAGATATGGCCAATTTAAGTTTAAGTTTGATTTTTTGGGGATTTTCATCAAAATTTTGATTTTTGAGGGGTGGTCACGAATTAACCTCCTTTTGGCTCTAGGACGCATATTTAAGGAGATATGGCCAATTTAAGTTTTTCATATAAAAATTTTGATTTCTTGAGGATTTTCATCAAAATTTAGATTTTTGAGGGGTGGTCATGAATTAAGGTCCTTTTGGCTCTAGGACGCATATTTAAGGAGATATGGCCAATTTAAGTTTTTCATATAAAAAATTTGATTTTTTGAGGATTTTCATCAAAATTTTTATTTTTGGGGGGTGGTCACGAATTAACCTCCTTTTGGCTCTAGGACGCATATTTAAGGAGATATGGCCAATTTAAGTTTTTCATATAAAAATTTTGATTTCTTGAGGATCAAAATTTAGATTTTTGAGAGGTGGTCATGAATTAAGGTCCTTTTGGCTCTAGGACGCATAGTTAAGGAGATATGGCCAATTTAAGTTTTTCATATAAAAAATTTGATTTTTTGAGGATTTTCATCAAAATTTTGATTTTTGAGGGGTGGTCATGAATTAAGGTCCTTTTGGCTCTAGGACGCATATTTAAGGAGATATGGCCAATTTAAGTTTTTCATATAAAAATTTTAATTTTTTGAGGATTTTCATCAAAATTTTGATTTTTGAGGGGTGGTCATGAATTAATGTCCTTTTGGCTCTAGGACGCATATTTAAGGAGATATGGCCAATTTAAGTTTTTCATATAAAAAATTTGATTTTTTGAGGATTTTCATCAAAATTTTGATTTTTGGGGGGTGGTCATGAATTAAGGTCCTTTTGGCTCTAGGACGCATATTTAAGGAGATATGGCCAATTTAAGTTTTTCATATAAAAAATTTGATTTTTTGGGGATTTTCATCAAAATTTTGATTTTCGAGGGGTGGTCACGAATTAACCTCCTTTTGGCTCTAGGACGCATATTTAAGGAGATATGGCCAATTTAAGTTTTTCATATAAAAAATTTGATTTTTTGAGGATTTTCATCAAAATTTTGATTTTTGGGGGGTGGTCACGAATTAACCTCCTTTTGGCTCTTGGACGCATATTTAAGGAGATATGGTCAATTTAAGTTTTTCATATAAAAAATTTGATTTTTTGAGGATTTTCATCAAAATTTTGATTTTTTAGGGGTGGTCATGAATTAACCTCCTTTTGGCTCTAGGACGCATATTTAAGGAGATATGGCCAATTTAAATTTTTCATATAAAAATTTTGATTTTTGAGGGGTGGTCACGAATTAACCTCCTTTTGGCTCTAGGACGCATATTTAAGGAGATATGGCCAATTTAAGTTTTTCATATAAAAAATTTGATTTTTTGAGGATTTTCATCAAAATTTTGATTTTTGGGGGGTGGTCATGAATTAAGGTCCTTTTGGCTCTAGGACGCATATTTAAGGAGATATGGCCAATTGAAGTTTTTCATATAAAAAATTTGATTTTTTGAGGATTTTCATCAAAATTTTGATTTTTGGGGGGTGGTCACGAATTAACCTCCTTTTGGCGCATATTTAAGGAGATATGGCCAATTTAAGTTTAAGTTTGATTTTTTGGGGATTTTCATCAAAATTTTGATTTTTGAGGGGTGGTCACGAATTAACCTCCTTTTGGCTCTAGGACGCATATTTAAGGAGATATGGCCAATTTAAGTTTTTCATATAAAAATTTTGATTTCTTGAGGATTTTCATCGAAATTTAGATTTTTGAGGGGTGGTCATGAATTAAGGTCCTTTTGGCTCTAGGACGCATATTTAAGGAGATATGGCCAATTTAAGTTTTTCATATAAAAAATTTGATTTTTTGAGGATTTTCATCAAAATTTTTATTTTTGGGGGGTGGTCACGAATTAACCTCCTTTTGGCTCTAGGACGCATATTTAAGGAGATATGGCCAATTTAAATTTTTCATATAAAAATTTTGATTTTTTGAGGATTTTCATCAAAATTTTGATTTTTGAGGGGTGGTCATGAATTAAGGTCCTTTTGGCTCTACGACGCATATTTAAGGAGATATGGCCAATTTAAGTTTTTCATATAAACAATTTGATTTTTTGAGGATTTTCATCAAAATTTTGATTTTTGGGGGGTGGTCACGAATTAACCTCCTTTTGGCTCTAGGACGCATATTTAAGGAGATATGGCCAATTTAAATTTTTCATATAAAAATTTTGATTTTTGAGGGGTGGTCACGAATTAACCTCCTTTTGGCTCTAGGACGCATATTTAAGGAGATATGGCCAATTTAAGTTTTTCATATAAAAAATTTGATTTTTTGAGGATTTTCATCAAAATTTTGATTTTTGAGGGGTGGTCATGAATTAAGGTCCTTTTGGCTCTACGACGCATATTTAAGGAGATATGGCCAATTTAAGTTTTTCATATAAAAAATTTGATTTTTTGAGGATTTTCATCAAAATTTTTATTTTTGGGGGGTGGTCACGAATTAACCTCCTTTTGGCGCATATTTAAGGAGATATGGCCAATTTAAGTTTAAGTTTGATTTTTTGGGGATTTTCATCAAAATTTTGATTTTTGAGGGGTGGTCACGAATTAACCTCCTTTTGGCTCTAGGACGCATATTTAAGGAGATATGGCCAATTTAAGTTTTTCATATAAAAATTTTGATTTCTTGAGGATTTTCATCAAAATTTAGATTTTTGAGGGGTGGTCATGAATTAAGGTCCTTTTGGCTCTAGGACGCATATTTAAGGAGATATGGCCAATTTAAGTTTTTCATATAAAAAATTTGATTTTTTGAGGATTTTCATCAAAATTTTTATTTTTGGGGGGTGGTCACGAATTAACCTCCTTTTGGCTCTAGGACGCATATTTAAGGAGATATGGCCAATTTAAGTTTTTCATATAAAAATTTTGATTTCTTGAGGATCAAAATTTAGATTTTTGAGAGGTGGTCATGAATTAAGGTCCTTTTGGCTCTAGGACGCATAGTTAAGGAGATATGGCCAATTTAAGTTTTTCATATAAAAAATTTGATTTTTTGAGGATTTTCATCAAAATTTTGATTTTTGAGGGGTGGTCATGAATTAAGGTCCTTTTGGCTCTAGGACGCATATTTAAGGAGATATGGCCAATTTAAGTTTTTCATATAAAAATTTTAATTTTTTGAGGATTTTCATCAAAATTTTGATTTTTGGGGGGTGGTCACGAATTAATGTCCTTTTGGCTCTTGGACGCATATTTAAGGAGATATGGTCAATTTAAGTTTTTCATATAAAAAATTTGATTTTTTGAGGATTTTCATCAAAATTTTGATTTTTTAGGGGTGGTCATGAATTAACCTCCTTTTGGCTCTAGGACGCATATTTAAGGAGATATGGCCAATTTAAATTTTTCATATAAAAATTTTGATTTTTGAGGGGTGGTCACGAATTAACCTCCTTTTGGCTCTAGGACGCATATTTAAGGAGATATGGCCAATTTAAGTTTTTCATATAAAAAATTTGATTTTTTGAGGATTTTCATCAAAATTTTGATTTTTGGGGGGTGGTCATGAATTAAGGTCCTTTTGGCTCTAGGACGCATATTTAAGGAGATATGGCCAATTGAAGTTTTTCATATAAAAAATTTGATTTTTTGAGGATTTTCATCAAAATTTTGATTTTTGGGGGGTGGTCACGAATTAACCTCCTTTTGGCGCATATTTAAGGAGATATGGCCAATTTAAGTTTAAGTTTGATTTTTTGGGGATTTTCATCAAAATTTTGATTTTTGAGGGGTGGTCACGAATTAACCTCCTTTTGGCTCTAGGACGCATATTTAAGGAGATATGGCCAATTTAAGTTTTTCATATAAAAATTTTGATTTCTTGAGGATTTTCATCGAAATTTAGATTTTTGAGGGGTGGTCATGAATTAAGGTCCTTTTGGCTCTAGGACGCATATTTAAGGAGATATGGCCAATTTAAGTTTTTCATATAAAAAATTTGATTTTTTGAGGATTTTCATCAAAATTTTTATTTTTGGGGGGTGGTCACGAATTAACCTCCTTTTGGCTCTAGGACGCATATTTAAGGAGATATGGCCAATTTAAATTTTTCATATAAAAATTTTGATTTTTTGAGGATTTTCATCAAAATTTTGATTTTTGAGGGGTGGTCATGAATTAAGGTCCTTTTGGCTCTAGGACGCATATTTAAGGAGATATGGCCAATTTAAGTTTTTCATATAAAAAATTTGATTTTTTGAGGATTTTCATCAAAATTTTTATTTTTGGGGGGTGGTCACGAATTAACCTCCTTTTGGCTCTAGGACGCATATTTAAGGAGATATGGCCAATTTAAGTTTTTCATATAAAAAATTTGATTTTTTGAGGATTTTCATCAAAATTTTGATTTTTGGGGGGTGGTCACGAATTAACCTCCTTTTGGCTCTAGGACGCATATTTAAGGAGATATGGTCAATTTAAGTTTTTCATATAAAAAATTTGATTTTTTGAGGATTTTCATCAAAATTTTGATTTTTTAGGGGTGGTCATGAATTAACCTCCTTTTGGCTCTAGGACGCATATTTAAGGAGATATGGCCAATTTAAATTTTTCATATAAAAATTTTGATTTTTGAGGGGTGGTCACGAATTAACCTCCTTTTGGCTCTAGGACGCATATTTAAGGAGATATGGCCAATTTAAGTTTTTCATATAAAAAATTTGATTTTTTGAGGATTTTCATCAAAATTTTGATTTTTGGGGGGTGGTCATGAATTAAGGTCCTTTTGGCTCTAGGACGCATATTTAAGGAGATATGGCCAATTGAAGTTTTTCATATAAAAAATTTGATTTTTTGAGGATTTTCATCAAAATTTTGATTTTTGGGGGGTGGTCACGAATTAACCTCCTTTTGGCGCATATTTAAGGAGATATGGCCAATTTAAGTTTAAGTTTGATTTTTTGGGGATTTTCATCAAAATTTTGATTTTTGAGGGGTGGTCACGAATTAACCTCCTTTTGGCTCTAGGACGCATATTTAAGGAGATATGGCCAATTTAAGTTTTTCATATAAAAATTTTGATTTCTTGAGGATTTTCATCAAAATTTAGATTTTTGAGGGGTGGTCATGAATTAAGGTCCTTTTGGCTCTAGGACGCATATTTAAGGAGATATGGCCAATTTAAGTTTTTCATATAAAAAATTTGATTTTTTGAGGATTTTCATCAAAATTTTTATTTTTGGGGGGTGGTCACGAATTAACCTCCTTTTGGCTCTAGGACGCATATTTAAGGAGATATGGCCAATTTAAGTTTTTCATATAAAAATTTTGATTTTTTGAGGATTTTCATCAAAATTTTGATTTTTGAGGGGTGGTCATGAATTAAGGTCCTTTTGGCTCTACGACGCATATTTAAGGAGATATGGCCAATTTAAGTTTTTCATATAAACAATTTGATTTAATTAAGGAGATATGGCCAATTTAAGTTTTTCATATAAAAATTTTAATTTTTTGAGGATTTTCATCAAAATTTTGATTTTTGAGGGGTGGTCATGAATTAAGGTCCTTTTGGCTCTAGGACGCATATTTAAGGAGATATGGCCAATTTAAGTTTTTCATATAAAAATTTTGATTTTTTGAGGATTTTCATC
Organism: Haematobia irritans; assembly: GCF_050003625.1. Taxonomy (NCBI): domain Eukaryota; kingdom Metazoa; phylum Arthropoda; class Insecta; order Diptera; family Muscidae; genus Haematobia; species Haematobia irritans. Next base: position 153,442,799 of record NC_134401.1, read on the forward strand.
AAAATTTTGATTTTTGAGGGGTGGTCATGAATTAAGGTCCTTTTGGCTCTATGACGCATAGTTAAGGAGATATGGCCAATTTAAGTTTTTCATATAAAAAATTTGATTTTTTGGGGATTTTCATCAAAATTTTGATTTTCGAGGGGTGGTCACGAATTAACCTCCTTTTGGCTCTAGGACGCATATTTAAGGAGATATGGCCAATTTAAGTTTTTCATATAAAAAAATTGATTTTTTGAGGATTTTCATCAAAATTTTGATTTTTGGGGGGTGGTCACGAATTAACCTCCTTTTGGCTCTAGGACGCATATTTAAGGAGATATGGTCAATTTAAGTTTTTCATATAAAAAATTTGATTTTTTGAGGATTTTCATCAAAATTTTGATTTTTTAGGGGTGGTCATGAATTAACCTCCTTTTGGCTCTAGGACGCATATTTAAGGAGATATGGCCAATTTAAATTTTTCATATAAAAATTTTGATTTTTGAGGGGTGGTCACGAATTAACCTCCTTTTGGCTCTAGGACGCATATTTAAGGAGATATGGCCAATTTAAGTTTTTCATATAAAAAATTTGATTTTTTGAGGATTTTCATCAAAATTTTGATTTTTGGGGGGTGGTCACGAATTAACCTCCTTTTGGCGCATATTTAAGGAGATATGGCCAATTTAAGTTTAAGTTTGATTTTTTGGGGATTTTCATCAAAATTTTGATTTTTGAGGGGTGGTCACGAATTAACCTCCTTTTGGCTCTAGGACGCATATTTAAGGAGATATGGCCAATTTAAGTTTTTCATATAAAAATTTTGATTTCTTGAGGATTTTCATCAAAATTTAGATTTTTGAGGGGTGGTCATGAATTAAGGTCCTTTTGGCTCTAGGACGCATATTTAAGGAGATATGGCCAATTTAAGTTTTTCATATAAAAAATTTGATTTTTTGAGGATTTTCATCAAAATTTTTATTTTTGGGGGGTGGTCACGAATTAACCTCCTTTTGGCTCTAGGACGCATATTTAAGGAGATATGGCCAATTTAAGTTTTTCATATAAAAATTTTGATTTTTTGAGGATTTTCATCAAAATTTTGATTTTTGAGGGGTGGTCATGAATTAAGGTCCTTTTGGCTCTACGACGCATATTTAAGGAGATATGGCCAATTTAAGTTTTTCATATAAAAAATTTGATTTTTTGAGGATTTTCATCAAAATTTTTATTTTTGGGGGGTGGTCACGAATTAACCTCCTTTTGGCGCATATTTAAGGAGATATGGCCAATTTAAGTTTAAGTTTGATTTTTTGGGGATTTTCATCAAAATTTTGATTTTTGAGGGGTGGTCACGAATTAACCTCCTTTTGGCTCTAGGACGCATATTTAAGGAGATATGGCCAATTTAAGTTTTTCATATAAAAATTTTGATTTCTTGAGGATTTTCATCAAAATTTAGATTTTTGAGGGGTGGTCATGAATTAAGGTCCTTTTGGCTCTAGGACGCATATTTAAGGAGATATGGCCAATTTAAGTTTTTCATATAAAAAATTTGATTTTTTGAGGATTTTCATCAAAATTTTTATTTTTGGGGGGTGGTCACGAATTAACCTCCTTTTGGCTCTAGGACGCATATTTAAGGAGATATGGCCAATTTAAGTTTTTCATATAAAAATTTTGATTTCTTGAGGATCAAAATTTAGATTTTTGAGAGGTGGTCATGAATTAAGGTCCTTTTGGCTCTAGGACGCATAGTTAAGGAGATATGGCCAATTTAAGTTTTTCATATAAAAAATTTGATTTTTTGAGGATTTTCATCAAAATTTTGATTTTTGAGGGGTGGTCATGAATTAAGGTCCTTTTGGCTCTAGGACGCATATTTAAGGAGATATGGCCAATTTAAGTTTTTCATATAAAAAATTTGATTTTTTGAGGATTTTCATCAAAATTTTTATTTTTGGGGGGTGGTCACGAATTAACCTCCTTTTGGCGCATATTTAAGGAGATATGGCCAATTTAAGTTTAAGTTTGATTTTTTGGGGATTTTCATCAAAATTTTGATTTTTGAGGGGTGGTCACGAATTAACCTCCTTTTGGCTCTAGGACGCATATTTAAGGAGATATGGCCAATTTAAGTTTTTCATATAAAAATTTTGATTTCTTGAGGATTTTCATCAAAATTTAGATTTTTGAGAGGTGGTCATGAATTAAGGTCCTTTTGGCTCTAGGACGCATATTTAAGGAGATATGGCCAATTTAAGTTTTTCATATAAAAAATTTGATTTTTTGAGGATTTTCATCAAAATTTTTATTTTTGGGGGGTGGTCACGAATTAACCTCCTTTTGGCTCTAGGACGCATATTTAAGGAGATATGGCCAATTTAAGTTTTTCATATAAAAATTTTGATTTCTTGAGGATTTTCATCAAAATTTAGATTTTTGAGGGGTGGTCATGAATTAAGGTCCTTTTGGCTCTAGGACGCATATTTAAGGAGATATGGCCAATTTAAGTTTTTCATATAAAAAATTTGATTTTTTGAGGATTTTCATCAAAATTTTGATTTTTGGGGGGTGGTCATGAATTAAGGTCCTTTTGGCTCTAGGACGCATATTTAAGGAGATATGGCCAATTTAAGTTTTTCATATAAAAAATTTGATTTTTTGGGGATTTTCATCAAAATTTTGATTTTCGAGGGGTGGTCACGAATTAACCTCCTTTTGGCTCTAGGACGCATATTTAAGGAGATATGGCCAATTTAAGTTTTTCATATAAAAAATTTGATTTTTTGAGGATTTTCATCAAAATTTTGATTTTTGGGGGGTGGTCACGAATTAACCTCCTTTTGGCTCTTGGACGCATATTTAAGGAGATATGGTCAATTTAAGTTTTTCATATAAAAAATTTGATTTTTTGAGGATTTTCATCAAAATTTTGATTTTTTAGGGGTGGTCATGAATTAACCTCCTTTTGGCTCTAGGACGCATATTTAAGGAGATATGGCCAATTTAAATTTTTCATATAAAAATTTTGATTTTTGAGGGGTGGTCACGAATTAACCTCCTTTTGGCTCTAGGACGCATATTTAAGGAGATATGGCCAATTTAAGTTTTTCATATAAAAAATTTGATTTTTTGAGGATTTTCATCAAAATTTTGATTTTTGGGGGGTGGTCATGAATTAAGGTCCTTTTGGCTCTAGGACGCATATTTAAGGAGATATGGCCAATTGAAGTTTTTCATATAAAAAATTTGATTTTTTGAGGATTTTCATCAAAATTTTGATTTTTGGGGGGTGGTCACGAATTAACCTCCTTTTGGCGCATATTTAAGGAGATATGGCCAATTTAAGTTTAAGTTTGATTTTTTGGGGATTTTCATCAAAATTTTGATTTTTGAGGGGTGGTCACGAATTAACCTCCTTTTGGCTCTAGGACGCATATTTAAGGAGATATGGCCAATTTAAGTTTTTCATATAAAAATTTTGATTTCTTGAGGATTTTCATCGAAATTTAGATTTTTGAGGGGTGGTCATGAATTAAGGTCCTTTTGGCTCTAGGACGCATATTTAAGGAGATATGGCCAATTTAAGTTTTTCATATAAAAAATTTGATTTTTTGAGGATTTTCATCAAAATTTTTATTTTTGGGGGGTGGTCACGAATTAACCTCCTTTTGGCTCTAGGACGCATATTTAAGGAGATATGGCCAATTTAAATTTTTCATATAAAAATTTTGATTTTTTGAGGATTTTCATCAAAATTTTGATTTTTGAGGGGTGGTCATGAATTAAGGTCCTTTTGGCTCTACGACGCATATTTAAGGAGATATGGCCAATTTAAGTTTTTCATATAAACAATTTGATTTTTTGAGGATTTTCATCAAAATTTTGATTTTTGGGGGGTGGTCACGAATTAACCTCCTTTTGGCTCTAGGACGCATATTTAAGGAGATATGGCCAATTTAAGTTTTTTATATAAAAAATTTGGTTTTTTGAGGATTTTCATCAAAATTTTGATTTTTGGGGGGTGGTCACGAATTAACCTCCTTTTGGCTCTAGGACGCATATTTAAGGAGATATGGCCAATTTAAGTTTTTCATATAAAAATTTTGATTTCTTGAGGATCAAAATTTAGATTTTTGAGAGGTGGTCATGAATTAAGGTCCTTTTGGCTCTAGGACGCATAGTTAAGGAGATATGGCCAATTTAAGTTTTTCATATAAAAAATTTGATTTTTTGAGGATTTTCATCAAAATTTTGATTTTTGAGGGGTGGTCATGAATTAAGGTCCTTTTGGCTCTAGGACGCATATTTAAGGAGATATGGCCAATTTAAGTTTTTCATATAAAAATTTTAATTTTTTGAGGATTTTCATCAAAATTTTGATTTTTGAGGGGTGGTCATGAATTAATGTCCTTTTGGCTCTAGGACGCATATTTAAGGAGATATGGCCAATTTAAGTTTTTCATATAAAAAATTTGATTTTTTGAGGATTTTCATCAAAATTTTGATTTTTGGGGGGTGGTCATGAATTAAGGTCCTTTTGGCTCTAGGACGCATATTTAAGGAGATATGGCCAATTTAAGTTTTTCATATAAAAAATTTGATTTTTTGGGGATTTTCATCAAAATTTTGATTTTCGAGGGGTGGTCACGAATTAACCTCCTTTTGGCTCTAGGACGCATATTTAAGGAGATATGGCCAATTTAAGTTTTTCATGTAAAAAATTTGATTTTTTGAGGATTTTCATCAAAATTTTGATTTTTGGGGGGTGGTCACGAATTAACCTCCTTTTGGCGCATATTTAAGGAGATATGGCCAATTTAAGTTTAAGTTTGATTTTTTGGGGATTTTCATCAAAATTTTGATTTTTGAGGGGTGGTCACGAATTAACCTCCTTTTGGCTCTAGGACGCATATTTAAGGAGATATGGCCAATTTAAGTTTTTCATATAAAAATTTTGATTTTTTGAGGATTTTCATCAAAATTTAGGTTTTTGAGGGGTGGTCATGAATTAAGGTCCTTTTGGCTCTAGGACGCATAGTTAAGGAGATATGGCCAATTTAAGTTTTTCATATAAAAAATTTGATTTTTTGAGGCTTTTCATCAAAATTTTGATTTTTGAGGGGTGGTCATGAATTAAGGTCCTTTTGGCTCTAGGACGCATATTTAAGGAGATATGGCCAATTTAAGTTTTTCATATAAAAATTTTGATTTTTTGAGGATTTTCATCAAAATTTTGATTTTTGAGGGGTGGTCATGAATTAAGGTCCTTTTGGCTCTAGGACGCATATTTAAGGAGATATGGCCAATTTAAGTTTTTCATATAAAAAATTTGATTTTTTGAGGATTTTCATCAAAATTTTGATTTTTGGGGGGTGATCATGAATTAAGGTCCTTTTGGCTCTAGGACGCATATTTAAGGAGATATGGCCGATTTAAATTTTTCATATAAAAAATTTGATTTTTTATGGATTTTCATCAAAATTTTGATTTTTGAGGGTTGGTCACGAATTAAGATCCTTTTGGCTCTAGGACGCATTTAAGGAGATATGGTCAATTTAAGTTTTTCATATAAAAAATTTGATTTTTTGAGGATTTTCATCAAAATTTTGATTTTTGGGGGGGTGGTCACGAATTAACCTCCTTTTGGCTCTAGGACGCATATTTAAGGAGATATGGCTAATTTAAGTTTTTCATATAAAAAATTTGATTTTTTATGGATTTTCATCAAAATTTTGATTTTTGAGGGTTGGTCACGAATTAAGATCCTTTTGGCTCTAGGACGCATATTTAAGGAGAAATGGTCAATTTAAGTTTTTCATATAAAAAATTTGATTTTTTGAGGATTTTCATCAAAATTTTGATTTTTTAGGGGTGGTCATGAATTAACCTCCTTTTGGCTCTAGGACGCATATTTAAGGAGATATGGCCAATTAAAGTTTTTCATATAAAAATTTTGATTTTTTGAGGATTTTCATCAAAATTTTGATTTTTGGGGGGTGGTCACGAATTAACCTCCTTTTGGCTCTAGGACGCATATTTAAGGAGATATGGCCAATTTAAGTTTTTCATATAAAAAATTTGATTTTTTATGGATTTTCATCAAAATTTTGATTTTTGAGGGTTTGTCACGAATTAAGATCCTTTTGGCTCTAGGACGCATATTTAAGGAGATATGGTCAATTTAAGTTTTTCATATAAAAAATTTGATTTTTTGAGGATTTTCATCAAAATTTTGATTTTTTAGGGGTGGTCATGAATTAACCTCCTTTTGGCTCTAGGACGCATATTTAAGGAGATATGGCCAATTTAAGTTTTTCATATAAAAAATTTGATTTTTTGAGGATTTTCATCAAAATTTTGATTTTTGGGGGGTGGTCACGAATTAAGGTCCTTTTGGCTCTAGGACGCATATTTAAGGAGATATGGCCAATTTAAGTTTTTCATATAAAAAATTTGATTTTTTGAGGATTTTCATCAAAATTTTGATTTTTGGGGGGTGGTCACGAATTAACCTCCTTTTGGCGCATATTTAAAGAGATATGGCCAATTTAAGTTTAAGTTTGATTTTTTGGGGATTTTTAAAAAATTTGATTTTTTGAGGATTTTCATCAAAATTTTGATTTTTGGGGGTTGGTCACGAATTAAGATCCTTTTGGCTCTAGGACGCATATTTAAGGAGATATGGTCAATTTAAGTTTTTCATATAAAAAATTGTATTTTTTGAGGATTTTTATCAAAATTTTGATTTTTGAGGGGTGGTCATGAATTAAGGTCCTTTTGGCTCTAGGACGCATATTTAAGGAGATATGGCCAATTTAAGTTTTTCATATAAAAAATTTGATTTTTTGGGGATTTTCATCAAAATTTTGATTTTCGAGGGGTGGTCACGAATTAACCTCCTTTTGGCTCTAGGACGCATATTTAAGGAGATATGGCCAATTGAAGTTTTTCATATAAAAATTTTGATTTTTGAGGGGTGGTCACGAATTAACCTCCTTGTGGCTCTAGGACGCATATTTAAGGAGATATGGTCAATTTAAGTTTTTCATATAAAAAATTTGATTTTTTGAGGATTTTCATCAAAATTTTGATTTTTGGGGGGTGGTCACGAATTAACCTCCTTTTGGCGCATATTTAAAGAGATATGGCCAATTTAAGTTTAAGTTTGATTTTTTGGGGATTTTTAAAAAATTTGATTTTTTGAGGATTTTCATCAAAATTTTGATTTTTGGGGGGTGGTCATGAATTAAGGTCCTTTTGGCTCTAGGACGCATATTTAAGGAGATATGGCCAATTTAAGTTTTTCATATAAAAAATTTGATTTTTTGAGGATTTTCATCAAAATTTTGATTTTTGGGGGGTGGTCACGAATTAACCTCCTTTTGGCTCTAGGACGCATATTTAAGGAGATATGGCCAATTTAAGTTTTTCATATAAAAAATTTGATTTTTTGAGGATTTTCATCAAAATTTTGATTTTTGGGGGGTGGTCACGAATTAACCTCCTTTTGGCTCTAGGACGCATATTTAAGGAGATATGGCCAATTTAAGTTTTTCATATAAAAAATTTGATTTTTTGAGGATTTTCATCAAAATTTTGATTTGTGGGGGGTGGTCACGAATTAACCTCCTTTTGGCTCTAGGACGCATATTTAAGGAGATATGGCCAATTTAAGTTTTTCATATAAAAATTTTGATTTCTTGAGGATTTTCATCAAAATTTAGATTTTTGAGGGGTGGTCATGAATTAAGGTCCTTTTGGCTCTAGGACGCATATTTAAGGAGATATGGCCAATTTAAGTTTTTCATATAAAAATTTTAATTTTTTGAGGATTTTCATCAAAATTTTGATTTTTGAGGGGTGGTCATGAATTAAGGTCCTTTTGGCTCTAGGACGCATATTTAAGGAGATATGGCCAATTTAAGTTTTTCATATAAAAAATTTGATTTTTTGAGGATTTTCATCAAAATTTTGATTTTTTAGGGGTGGTCATGAATTAACCTCCTTTTGGCTCTAGGACGCATATTTAAGGAGATATGGCCAATTTAAATTTTTCATATAAAAATTTTGATTTTTGAGGGGTGGTCACGAATTAACCTCCTTTTGGCTCTAGGACGCATATTTAAGGAGATATGGCCAATTTAAGTTTTTCATATAAAAAATTTGATTTTTTGAGGATTTTCATCAAAATTTTGATTTTTGGGGGGTGGTCATGAATTAAGGTCCTTTTGGCTCTAGGACGCATATTTAAGGAGATATGGCCAATTTAAGTTTTTCATATAAAAAATTTGATTTTTTGAGGATTTTCATCAAAATTTTGATTTTTGGGGGGTGGTCACGAATTAACCTCCTTTTGGCGCATATTTAAAGAGATATGGCCAATTTAAGTTTAAGTTTGATTTTTTGGGGATTTTTAAAAAATTTGATTTTTTGAGGATTTTCATCAAAATTTTGATTTTTGGGGGGTGGTCACGAATTAAGATCCTTTTGGCTCTAGGACGCATATTTAAGGAGATATGGTCAATTTAAGTTTTTCATATAAAAAATTGTATTTTTTGAGGATTTTTATCAAAATTTTGATTTTTGAGGGGTGGTCATGAATTAAGGTCCTTTTGGCTCTAGGACGCATATTTAAGGAGATATGGCCAATTTAAGTTTTTCATATAAAAAATTTGATTTTTTGAGGATTTTCATCAAAATTTTGATTTTTGGGGGGTGGTCACGAATTAACCTCCTTTTGGCTCTAGGACGCATATTTAAGGAGATATGGCCAATTTAAGTTTTTCATATAAAAAATTTGACCAATTTAAGTTTTTCATATAAAAAATTTGATTTTTTGAGGATTTTCATCAAAATTTTGATTTTTGGGGGGTGGTCACGAATTAACCTCCTTTTGGCTCTAGGACGCATATTTAAGGAGATATGGCCAATTTAAGTTTTTCATATAAAAAATTTGATTTTTTGAGGATTTTCATCAAAATTTTGATTTTTGGGGGGTGGTCATGAATTAAGGTCCTTTTGGCTCTAGGACGCATATTTAAGGAGATATGGCCAATTTAAGTTTTTCATATAAAAAATTTGATTTTTTGAGGATTTTCATCAAAATTTTGATTTTTGGGGGGTGGTCACGAATTAACCTCCTTTTGGCTCTAGGACGCATATTTAAGGAGATATGGCCAATTTAAGTTTTTCATATAAAAAATTTGATTTTTTGGGGATTTTCATCAAAATTTTGATTTGTGGGGGGTGGTCACGAATTAACCTCCTTTTGGCTCTAGGACGCATATTTAAGGAGATATGGCCAATTTAAGTTTTTCATATAAAAATTTTGATTTCTTGAGGATTTTCATCAAAATTTAGATTTTTGAGGGGTGGTCATGAATTAAGGTCCTTTTGGCTCTAGGACGCATAGTTAACGAGATATGGCCAATTTAAGTTTTTCATATAAAAAATTTGATTTTTTGAGGATTTTCATCAAAATTTTGATTTTTGAGGGGTGGTCATGAATTAAGGTCCTTTTGGCTCTAGGACGCATATTTAAGGAGATATGGCCAATTTAAGTTTTTCATATAAAAAATTTGATTTTTTGAGGATTTTCATCAAAATTTTGATTTTTGGGGGGTGGTCACGAATTAACCTCCTTTTGGCTCTAGGACGCATATTTAAGGAGATATGGCCAATTTAAGTTTTTCATATAAAAAATTTGATTTTTTGGGGATTTTCATCAAAATTTTGATTTGTGGGGGGTGGTCACGAATTAACCTCCTTTTGGCTCTAGGACGCATATTTAAGGAGATATGGCCAATTTAAGTTTTTCATATAAAAATTTTGATTTCTTGAGGATTTTCATCAAAATTTAGATTTTTGAGGGGTGGTCATGAATTAAGGTCCTTTTGGCTCTAGGACGCATAGTTAAGGAGATATGGCCAATTTAAGTTTTTCATATAAAAAATTTGATTTTTTGAGGATTTTCATCAAAATTTTGATTTTTGAGGGGTGGTCATGAATTAAGGTCCTTTTGGCTCTAGGACGCATATTTAAGGAGATATGGCCAATTTAAGTTTTTCATATAAAAATTTTAATTTTTTGAGGATTTTCATCAAAATTTTGATTTTTGAGGGGTGGTCATGAATTAAGGTCCTTTTGGCTCTAGGACGCATATTTAAGGAGATATGGCCAATTTAAGTTTTTCATATAAAAAATTTGATTTTTTGAGGATTTTCATCAAAATTTTGATTTTTGGGGGGTGGTCACGAATTAAGATCCTTTTGGCTCTAGGACGCATATTTAAGGAGATATGGTCAATTTAAGTTTTTCATATAAAAAATTTGATTTTTTGAGGATTTTCATCAAAATTTTGATTTTTTAGGGGTGGTCATGAATTAACCTCCTTTTGGCTCTAGGACGCATATTTAAGGAGATATGGCCAATTTAAATTTTTCATATAAAAATTTTGATTTTTGAGGGGTGGTCACGAATTAACCTCCTTTTGGCTCTAGGACGCATATTTAAGGAGATATGGCCAATTTAAGTTTTTCATATAAAAAATTTGATTTTTTGAGGATTTTCATCAAAATTTTGATTCTTGGGGGGTGGTCATGAATTAAGGTCCTTTTGGCTCTAGGACGCATATTTAAGGAGATATGGCCAATTTAAGTTTTTCATATAAAAAATTTGATTTTTTGAGGATTTTCATCAAAATTTTGATTTTTGAGGGGTGGTCATGAATTAAGGTCCTTTTGGCTCTAGGACGTATATTTAAGGAGATATGGCCAATTTAAGTTTTTCATATAAAAAAATTTGATTTTTTGAGGATTTTCATCAAAATTTTGATTTTTGAGGGGTGGTCATGAATAAGGGTCCTTTTGGCTCTAGGACGCATATTTAAGGAGATATGGCCAATTTAAGTTTTTCATATAAAAAATTTGATTTTTTCTAGGACGCATATTTAAGGAGATATGGCCAATTTAAGTTTTTCATATAAAGAATTTGATTTTTTCTAGGACGCATATTTAAGGAGATATGGCCAATTTAAGTTTTTCATATAAGAAATTTGATTTTTTGAGGATTTTCATCAAAATTTTGATTTTTGAGGGGTGGTCACGAATTAACCTCCTTTTGGCTCTAGGACGCATATTTAAGGAGATATGGCCAATTTAAGTTTTTCATATAAAAAATTTGATTTTTTGAGGATTTTCATCAAAATTTTGATTTTTGGGGGGTGGTCACGAATTAACCTCCTTTTGGCTCTAGGACGCATGTTTAAGGAGATATGGCCAATTTAAGTTTTTCATATAAAAAATTTGATTTTTTTGGGATTTTCATCAAAATTTTGATTTTTGAGGGGTGGTCATGAATAAGGGTCCTTTTGGCTCTAGGACGCATATTTAAGGAGATATGGCCAATTTAAGTTTTTCATATAAAAAATTTGATTTTTTGAGGATTTTCATCAAAATTTTGATTTTTTAGGGGTGGTCACGAATTAACCTCCTTTTGGCTCTAGGACGCATATTTAAGGAGATATGGCCAATTTAAGTTTTTCATATAAAAAATTTGATTTTTTGAGGATTTTCATCAAAATTTTGATTTTTTAGGGGTGGTCACGAATTAACCTCCTTTTGGCTCTAGGACGCATATTTAAGGAGATATGGCCAATTTAAGTTTTTCATATAAAAAATTTGATTTTTTGAGGATTTTCACAAAATTTTGATTTTTGGGGGGTGGTCATGAATTAAGGTCCTTTTGGCTCTAGGACGCATATTTAAGGAGATATGGCCAATTTAAGTTTTTCATATAAAAAATTTAATTTTTTGAGGATTTTCATCAAAATTTTGATTTTTGAGGGGTGGTCATGAACTAAGGTCCTTTTGGCTCTAGGACGCATATTTAAGGAGATATGGCCAATTTAAGTTTTTCATATAAAGAATTTGATTTTTTGAGGATTTTCATCAAAATTTTGATTTTGGGGGGTGGTCACGAATTAACCTCCTTTTGGCTCTAGGACGCATATTTAAGGAGATATGGCCAATTTAAGTTTTTCATATAAAAAATTTGATTTTTTGAGGATTTTCATCAAAATTTTGATTTTTGAGGGGTGGTCATTAATTAAGGTCCTTTTGGCTCTAGGACGCATATTTAAGGAGATATGGCCAATTTAAGTTTTTCATATAAAAATTTTGATTTTTTGAGGATTTTCATCAAAATTTTGATTTTTGGGGGGTGGTCACGAATTAACCTCCTTTTGGCTCTAGGACGCATATTTAAGGAGATATGGCCAATTTAAGTTTTTCATATAAAAAATTTGATTTTTTGAGGATTTTCATCAAAATTTTGATTTTTGGGGGGTGGTCACGAATTAACCTCCTTTTGGCTCTAGGACGCATATTTAAGGAGATATGGCCAATTGAAGTTTTTCATATAAAAAATTTGATTTTTTGAGGATTTTCATCAAAATTTTGATTTTTGGGGGGTGGTCACGAATTAACCACCTTTTGGCTCTAGGACGCATATTTAAGGAGATATGGCCAATTTAAGTTTTTCATATAAAAAATTTTTTGGGGGGTGGTCACGAATTAACCTCCTTTTGGCTCTAGGACGCATATTTAAGGAGATATGGCCAATTGAAGTTTTTCATATAAAAAATTTGATTTTTTGAGGATTTTCATCAAAATTTTGATTTTTGGGGGGTGGTCACGAATTAACCACCTTTTGGCTCTAGGACGCATATTTAAGGAGATATGGCCAATTTAAGTTTTTCATATAAAAAATTTGATTTTTTGAGGATTTTCATCAAAATTTTAATTTTTGGGGGGTGGTCACGAATTAACCTCCTTTTGGCTCTAGGACGCATATTTAAGGAGATATGGCCAATTGAAGTTTTTCATATAAAAAATTTGATTTTTTGAGGATTTTCATCAAAATTTTGATTTTTGGGGGATGGTCACGAATTAACCTCCTTTTGGCTCTAGGACGCATTTTTAAGGAGATATGGCCAATTTAAGTTTTTCATATAAAAAATTCGATTTTTTGAGGATTTTCATCAAAATTTTGATTTTTGAGGGGTGGTCCTAAATTAATGTCCTTTTGGCTCATATTTAAGGAGATATGGCCAATTTAAGTTTTTCATATAAAAAATTTAATTTTTTTGGATTTTCATCAAAATTTTGATTTTTGAGGGGTGGTCATGAATTAAGGTCCTTTTTGGCTCTAGGACGCATATTTAAGGAGATATGGCCAATTTAAGTTTTTCATATAACAAATTTGATTTTTTGAGGATTTTCATCAAAATTTTGATTTTTGGGGGGGTGGTCACGAATTAACCTCCTTTTGGCTCTAGGACACATATTTAAGGAGATATGGCCAATTTAAGTTTTTCATATAAAAAATTTGATTTTTTGAGGATTTTCATCAAAATTTTGATTTTTGGGGGGTGGTCATGAATTAAGGTCCTTTTGGCTCTAGGACGCATATTTAAGGAGATATGGCCAATTGAAGTTTTTCATATAAAAAATTTGATTTTTTGAGGATTTTCATCAAAATTTTGATTTTTGGGGGGTGGTCATGAATTAAGGTCCTTTTGGCTCTAGGACGCATATTTAAGGAGATATGGCCAATTTAAGTTTTTCATATAAAAAATTAGATTTTTTGAGGATTTTCATCAAAATTTTGATTTTTGGGGGGTGGTCATGAATTAAGGTCCTTTTGGCTCTAGGACGCATATTTAAGGAGATATGGCCAATTGAAGTTTTTCATATAAAAAATTTGATTTTTTGAGGATTTTCATCAAAATTTTGATTTTTGGGGGGTGGTCACGAATTAAGGTCCTTTTGGCTCTAGGGCGCATATTTAAGGAGATATGGCCAATTTAAGTTTTTCATATAAAAAATTTGATTTTTTGGGGATTTTCATCAAAATTTTGATTTTTGGGGGGTGGTCATGAATTAAGGTCCTTTTGGCTCTAGGACGCATATTTAAGGAGATATGGCCAATTTAAGTTTTTCATATAAAAAATTAGATTTTTTGAGGATTTTCATCAAAATTTTGATTTTTGGGGGGTGGTCATGAATTAAGGTCCTTTTGGCTCTAGGACGCATATTTAAGGAGATATGGCCAATTGAAGTTTTTCATATAAAAAATTTGATTTTTTGAGGATTTTCATCAAAATTTTGATTTTTGGGGGGTGGTCACGAATTAACCTCCTTTTGGCTCTATGACGCATATTTAAGGAGATATGGCCAATTTAAGTTTTTCATATAAAAAAATTGATTTTTTGAGGATTTTCATCAAAATTTTTATTTTTGGGGGGTGGTCACGAATTAACCTCCTTTTGGCTCTAGGACGCATATTTAAGGAGATATGGCCAATTTAAGTTTTTCATATAAAATATTTGATTTTTTGAGGATTTTCATCAAAATTTTGATTTTTGAGGGGTGGTCATGAATTAAGGTCCTTTTGGCTCTACGACGCATATTTAAGGAGATATGGCCAATTTAAGTTTTTCATATAAAAAATTTGATTTTTTGAGGATTTTCATCAAAATTTTGATTTTTGGGGGGTGGTCATGAATTAACCTCCTTTTGGCTCTAGGACGCATATTTAAGGAGATATGGCCAATTTAAGTTTTTCATATAAAATATTTGATTTTTTGAGGATTTTCATCAAAATTTTGATTTTTGAGGGGTGGTCATGAATTAAGGTCCTTTTGGCTCTAGGACGCATATTTAAGGAGATATGGCCAATTGAAGTTTTTCATATAAAAAATTTGATTTTTTGAGGATTTTCATCAACATTTTGATTTTTGGGGGTGGTCACGAATTAACCTCCTTTTGGCTCTAGGACGCATATTTAAGGAGAAATGGCCAATTGAAGTTTTTCATATAAAAAATTTGATTTTTTGAGGATTTTCATCAAAATTTTGATTTTTGAGGGGTGGTCATGAATTAAGGTCCTTTTGGCTCTAGGACGCATATTTAAGGAGATATGGCCAATTTAAGTTTTTTATATAAAAAATTTGATTTTTTGAGGATTTTCATCAAAATTTTGATTTTTGGGGGGTGGTCACGAATTAACCTCCGTTTGGCTCTAGGACGCATATTTAAGGAGATATGGCCAATTGAAGTTTTTCGTATAAAAAATTTGATTTTTTGAGGATTTTCATCAAAATTTTGATTTTTGGGGGGTGGTCACGAATTAACCACCTTTTGGGTCTAGGACGCATATTTAAGGAGATATGGCCAATTTAAGTTTTTCATATAAAAAATTTGATTTTTTGAGGATTTTCATCAAAATTTTAATTTTTGGGGGGTGGTCACGAATTAACCTCCTTTTGGCTCTAGGACGCATATTTAAGGAGATATGGCCAATTGAAGTTTTTCATATAAAAAATTTGATTTTTTGAGGATTTTCATCAAAATTTTGATGAGGGGTTGTCCTAAATTAATGTCCTTTTGGCTCCTGAATTAATGTCCTTTTGGCTCATATTTAAGGAGATATGGCCAATTTAAATTTTTCATATAAGAAATTTAATTTTTTAGGATTTTCATCAAAATTTTGACTTTTGAGGGGTGGTCATGAATTAAGGTCCTTTTTGGCTCTAGGACGCATATTTAAGGAGATATGGCCAATTTAAGTTTTTCATATAAAAAATTTGATTTTTTGAGGATTTTCATCAAAATTTTGATTTTTGGGGGGTGGTCATGAATTAAGGTCCTTTTGGCTCTAGGACGCATATTTAAGGAGATATGGCCAATTTAAGTTTTTCATATAAAAAATTTGATTTTTTGAGGATTTTCATCAAAATTTTGATTTTTGGGGGGTGGTCACGAATTAACTTCCTTTTGGCTCTAGGACGTATATTTAAGGAGATATGGCCAATTTAAGTTTTTCATATAAAAATTTTGATTTTTTGAGGATCTTCATCAAAATTTTGATTTTTGAGGGGTGGTAATGAATTAAGGCCCTTTTGGCTCTAGGACGCATATTTAAGGAGATATGGCCAATTTAAGTTTTTCATATAAAAAATTTGATTTTTTGGGGATTTTCATCAAAATTTTGATTTTTGGGGGGTGGTCATGAATTAAGGTCCTTTTGGCTCTAGGACGCATATTTAAGGAGATATGGCCAATTTAAGTTTTTCATATAAAAAATTTGATTTTTTGAGGATTTTCATCAAAATTTTGATTTTTGGGGGGTGGTCATGAATTAAGGTCCTTTTGGCTCTAGGACGCATATTTAAGGAGATATGGCCAATTTAAGGTTTTTTCATATAAAAAATTTGATTTTTTGAGGATTTTCATCAAAATTTTGATTTTTGGGGGGTGGTCACGAATTAACCTCCTTTTGGCTCTAGGACGCATATTTAAGGAGATATGGCCAATTTAAGTTTTTCATATAAAAAATTTGATTTTTTGAGGATTTTCATCAAAATTTTTATTTTTGGGGGGTGGTCACGAATTAACCTCCTTTTGGCTCTAGGACGCATATTTAAGGAGATATGGCCAATTTAAGTTTTTCATATAAAAAATTTGATTTTTTGAGGATTTTCATCAAAATTTTGATTTTTGAGGGGTGGTCATGAATTAAGGTCCTTTTGGCTCTACGACGCATATTTAAGGAGATATGGCCAATTTAAGTTTTTCATATAAAAAATTTGATTTTTTGAGGATTTTCATCAAAATTTTGATTTTTGAGGGGTGGTCATGAATTAAGGTCCTTTTGGCTCTAGGACGCATATTTAAGGAGATATGGCCAATTTAAGTTTTTCATATAAAAAATTTGATTTTTTGAGGATTTTCATCAAAATTTTGATTTTTGGGGGGTGGTCACGAATTAACCTCCTTTTGGCTCTAGGACGCATATTTAAGGAGATATGGCCAATTGAAGTTTTTCATATAAAAAATTTGATTTTTTGAGGATTTTCATCAACATTTTGATTTTTGGGGGGTGGTCACGAATTAACCTCCTTTTGGCTCTAGGACGCATATTTAAGGAGAAATGGCCAATTTAAGTTTTTCATATAAAAAATTTGATTTTTTGAGGATTTTCATCAAAATTTTGATTTTTGAGGGGTGGTCATGAATTAAGGTCCTTTTGGCTCTAGGACGCATATTTAAGGAGATATGGCCAATTTAAGTTTTTCATATAAAAAATTTGATTTTTTGAGGATTTTCATCAAAATTTTGATTTTTGAGGGGTGGTCCTGAATTAATGTCCTTTTGGCTCTAGGACACATATTTAAGGAGATATGGCCAATTTAAGTTTTTCATATAAAAAATTTGATTTTTTGAGGATTTTCATCAAAATTTTGATTTTTGGGGGGTGGTCACGAATTAACCTCCTTTTGGCTCTAGGACGCATATTTAAGGAGAAATGGCCAATTTAAGTTTTTTATATAAAAAATTTGATTTTTTGAGGATTTTCATCAAAATTTTGATTTTTGGGGGGTGGTCACGAATTAACCTCCGTTTGGCTCTAGGACGCATATTTAAGGAGATATGGCCAATTGAAGTTTTTCATATAAAAAATTTGATTTTTTGAGGATTTTCATCAAAATTTTGATTTTTGGGGGGTGGTCACGAATTAACCACCTTTTGGGTCTAGGACGCATATTTAAGGAGATATGGCCAATTTAAGTTTTTCATATAAAAAATTTGATTTTTTGAGGATTTTCATCAAAATTTTAATTTTTGGGGGGTGGTCACGAATTAACCTCCTTTTGGCTCTAGGACGCATATTTAAGGAGATATGGCCAATTGAAGTTTTTCATATAAAAAATTTGATTTTTTGAGGATTTTCATCAAAATTTTGATTTTTGGGGGGTGGTCACGAATTAACCTCCTTTTGGCTCTAGGACGCATATTTAAGGAGAAATGGCCAATTTAAGTTTGTTATATAAAAAATTTGATTTTTTGAGGATTTTCATCAAAATTTTGATTTTTGGGGGGTGGTCACGAATTAACCTCCGTTTGGCTCTAGGACGCATATTTAAGGAGATATGGCCAATTGAAGTTTTTCGTATAAAAAATTTGATTTTTTGAGGATTTTCATCAAAATTTTGATTTTTGGGGGGTGGTCACGAATTAACCACCTTTTGGGTCTAGGACGCATATTTAAGGAGATATGGCCAATTTAAGTTTTTCATATAAAAAATTTGATTTTTTGAGGATTTTCATCAAAATTTTAATTTTTGGGGGGTGGTCACGAATTAACCTCCTTTTGGCTCTAGGACGCATATTTAAGGAGATATGGCCAATTGAAGTTTTTCATATAAAAAATTTGATTTTTTGAGGTTTTCATCAAAATTTTGATGAGGGGTTGTCCTAAATTAATGTCCTTTTGGCTCCTGAATTAATGTCCTTTTGGCTCATATTTAAGGAGATATGGCCAATTTAAATTTTTCATATAAAAAATTTAATTTTTTAGGATTTTCATCAAAATTTTGATTTTTGAGGGGTGGTCATGAATTAAGGTCCTTTTTGGCTCTAGGACGCATATTTAAGGAGATATGGCCAATTTAAGTTTTTCATATAAAAAAATTGATTTTTTGAGGATTTTCATCAAAATTTTGATTTTTGGGGGGTGGTCATGAATTAAGGTCCTTTTGGCTCTAGGACGCATATTTAAGGAGATATGGCCAATTTAAGTTTTTCATATAAAAAATTTGATTTTTTGAGGATTTTCATCAAAATTTTGATTTTTGGGGGGTGGTCACGAATTAACTTCCTTTTGGCTCTAGGACGCATATTTAAGGAGATATGGCCAATTTAAGTTTTTCATATAAAAATTTTGATTTTTTGAGGATCTTCATCAAAATTTTGATTTTTGAGGGGTGAATTAAGGCCCTTTTGGCTCTAGGACGCATATTTAAGGAGATATGGCCAATTTAAGTTTTTCATATAAAAAATTTGATTTTTTGGGGATTTTCATCAAAATTTTGATTTTTGGGGGGTGGTCACGAATTAACCTCCGTTTGGCTCTAGGACGCATATTTAAGGAGATATGGCCAATTAAGGTTTTTCATATAAAAAATTTGATTTTTTGAGGATTTTCATCAAAATTTTGATTTTTGGGGGGTGGTCACGAATTAACCACCTTTTGGGTCTAGGACGCATATTTAAGGAGATATGGCCAATTTAAGTTTTTCATATAAAAAATTTGATTTTTTGAGGATTTTCATCAAAATTTTAATTTTTGGGGGTTGGTCACGAATTAACCTCCTTTTGGCTCTAGGACGCATATTTAAGGAGATATGGCCAATTAAGTTTTTCATATAAAAAATTTGATTTTTTGAGAATTTTCATCAAAATTTTGATTTTTGGGGGATGGTCACGATTTAACCTCCTTTTGACTCTAGGACGCATATTTAAGGAGATATGGCCAATTTAAGTTTTTCATATAAAAAATTTGATTTTTTGCGGATTTTCATCAAAATTTTGATTTTTGGGGGGTGGTCACGAATTAACCTCCTTTTGGCCAATTTAAGTTTTTCATATAAAAAATTTGATTTTTTGAGGATTTTCATCAAAATTTTGATTTTTGAGGGGTGGTCATGAATTAAGGTCCTTTTGGCTCTAGGACGCATATTTAAGGAGATATGGCCAATTTAAGTTTTTCATATAAAAAATTTGATTTTTTGGGAATTTTCATCAAAATTTTGATTTTTGGGGGGTGGTCATGAATTAAGGTCCTTTTGGCTCTATAAAAAAATTTGATTTTTTGAGGATTTTCATCAAAATTTTGATTTTTGGGGGGTGGTCACGAATTAACCTCCTTTCGGCTCTAGGACGCATATTTAAGGAGATATGGCCAATTGAAGTTTTTCATATAAAAAATTTGATTTTTTGAGGATTTTCATCAAAATTTTGATTTTTGGGGGGTGGTCACGAATTAACCACCTTTTGGCTCTAGGACGCATATTTAAGGAGATATGGCCAATTTAAGTTTTTCATATAAAAAATTTGATTTTTTGAGGATTTTCATCAAAATTTTGATAAGGGGTGGTCCTAAATTAATGTCCTTTTGGCTCCTGAATTAATGTCCTTTTGGCTCATATTTAAGGAGATATGGCCAATTTAAGTTTTTCATATAAAAAATTTAATTTTTTAGGATTTTCATCAAAATTTTGATTTTTGAGGGGTGGTCATGAATTAAGGTCCTTTTTGGCTCTAGGACGCATATTTAAGGAGATATGGCCAATTTAAGTTTTTCATATAAAAAATTTGATTTTTTGAGGATTTTCATCAAAATTTTGATTTTTGGGGGGGTGGTCATGAATTAAGGTCCTTTTGGCTCTAGGACGCATATTTAAGGAGATATGGCCAATTTAAGTTTTTCATATAAAAAATTTGATTTTTTGAGGATTTTCATCAAAATTTTGATTTTTGGGGGGTGGTCACGAATTAACTTCCTTTTGGCTCTAGGACGCATATTTAAGGAGATATGGCCAATTTAAGTTTTTCATATAAAAATTTTGATTTTTTGAGGATCTTCATCAAAATTTTGATTTTTGAGGGGTGGTAATGAATTAAGGTCCTTTTGGCTCTAGGACGCATATTTAAGGAGATATGGCCAATTTAAGTTTTTCATATAAAAAATTTGATTTTTTGGGGATTTTCATCAAAATTTTGATTTTTGGGGGGTGGTCATGAATTAAGGTCCTTTTGGCTCTAGGACGCATATTTAAGGAGATATGGCCAATTTAAGTTTTTCATATAAAAAATTTGATTTTTTGAGGATTTTCATCAAAATTTTGATTTTTGGGGGGTGGTCACGAATTAACCTCCTTTTGGCTCTAGGACGCATATTTAAGGAGATATGGCCAATTTAAGTTTTTCATATAAAAAATTTGATTTTTTGAGGATTTTCATCAAAATTTTTATTTTTGGGGGGTGGTCGCGAATTAACCTCCTTTTGGCTCTAGGACGCATATTTAAGGAGATATGACCAATTTAAGTTTTTCATATAAAAAATTTGATTTTTTGAGGATTTTCATCAAAATTTTGATTTTTGAGGGGTGGTCATGAATTAAGGTTCTTTTGGCTCTACGACGCATATTTAAGGAGATATGGCTAATTTAAGTTTTTCATATAAAAAATTTGATTTTTTGAGGATTTTCATCAAAATTTTGATTCTTGGGGGGTGGTCATGAATTAAGGTCCTTTTGGCTCTAGGACGCATATTTAAGGAGATATGGCCAATTTAAGTTTTTCATATAAAAAATTTGATTTTTTGAGGATTTTCATCAAAATTTTGATTTTTGGGGGGTGGTCACGAATTAACCTCCTTTTGGCTCTAGGACGCATATTTAAGGAGATATGGCCAATTGAAGTTTTTCATATAAAAAATTTGATTTTTTGAGGATTTTCATCAACATTTTGATTTTTGGGGGGTGGTCACGAATTAACCTCCTTTTGGCTCTAGGACGCATATTTAAGGAGAAATGGCCAATTTAAGTTTTTCATATAAAAAATTTGATTTTTTGAGGATTTTCATCAAAATTTTGATTTTTGAGGGGTGGTCATGAATTAAGGTCCTTTTGGCTCTAGGACGCATATTTAAGGAGATATGGCCAATTTAAGTTTTTCATATAAAAAATTTGATTTTTTGAGGATTTTCATCAAAATTTTGATTTTTGAGGGGTGGTCCTGAATTAATGTCCTTTTGGCTCTAGGACACATATTTAAGGAGATATGGCCAATTTAAGTTTTTCATATAAAAAATTTGATTTTTTGAGGATTTTCATCAAAATTTTGATTTTTGAGGGGTTCTAGGACGCATATTTAAGGAGATATGGCCAATTGAAGTTTTTCATATAAAAAATTTGATTTTTTGAGGATTTTCATCAAAATTTTGATTTTTGGGGGGTGGTCACGAATTAACCTCCTTTTGGCTCTAGGACGCATATTTAAGGAGAAATAGCCAATTTAAGTTTTTTATATAAAAAATTTGATTTTTTGAGGATTTTCATCAAAATTTTGATTTTTGAGGGGTGGTCATGAATTAAGGTCCTTTTGGCTCTAGGACGCATATTTAAGGAGATATGGCCAATTTAAGTTTTTCATATAAAAAATTTGATTTTTTGAGGATTTTCATCAAAATTTTGATTTTTGGGGGGTGGTCACGAATTAACCTCCTTTTGGCTCTAGGACGCATATTTAAGGAGAAATGGCCAATTTAAGTTTTTTATATAAAAAATTTGATTTTTTGAGGATTTTCATCAAAATTTTGATTTTTGGGGGGTGGTCACGAATTAACCTCCGTTTGGCTCTAGGACGCATATTTAAGGAGATATGGCCAATTAAGGTTTTTCATATAAAAAATTTGATTTTTTGAGGATTTTCATCAAAATTTTGATTTTTGGGGGGTGGTCACGAATTAACCACCTTTTGGGTCTAGGACGCATATTTAAGGAGATATGGCCAATTTAAGTTTTTCATATAAAAAATTTGATTTTTTGAGGATTTTCATCAAAATTTTAATTTTTGGGGGTGGTCACGAATTAACCTCCTTTTGGCTCTAGGACGCATATTTAAGGAGATATGGCCAATTAAGTTTTTCATATAAAAAATTTGATTTTTTGAGAATTTTCATCAAAATTTTGATTTTTGGGGGATGGTCACGATTTAACCTCCTTTTGACTCTAGGACGCATATTTAAGGAGATATGGCCAATTTAAGTTTTTCATATAAAAAATTTGATTTTTTGCGGATTTTCATCAAAATTTTGATTTTTGGGGGGTGGTCACGAATTAACCTCCTTTTGGCCAATTTAAGTTTTTCATATAAAAAATTTGATTTTTTGAGGATTTTCATCAAAATTTTGATTTTTGAGGGGTGGTCATGAATTAAGGTCCTTTTGGCTCTAGGACGCATATTTAAGGAGATATGGCCAATTTAAGTTTTTCATATAAAAAATTTGATTTTTTGGGAATTTTCATCAAAATTTTGATTTTTGGGGGGTGGTCATGAATTAAGGTCCTTTTGGCTCTATAAAAAAATTTGATTTTTTGAGGATTTTCATCAAAATTTTGATTTTTGGGGGGTGGTCACGAATTAACCTCCTTTCGGCTCTAGGACGCATATTTAAGGAGATATGGCCAATTGAAGTTTTTCATATAAAAAATTTGATTTTTTGAGGATTTTCATCAAAATTTTGATTTTTGGGGGGTGGTCACGAATTAACCACCTTTTGGCTCTAGGACGCATATTTAAGGAGATATGGCCAATTTAAGTTTTTCATATAAAAAATTTGATTTTTTGAGGATTTTCATCAAAATTTTGATAAGGGGTGGTCCTAAATTAATGTCCTTTTGGCTCCTGAATTAATGTCCTTTTGGCTCATATTTAAGGAGATATGGCCAATTTAAGTTTTTCATATAAAAAATTTAATTTTTTAGGATTTTCATCAAAATTTTGATTTTTGAGGGGTGGTCATGAATTAAGGTCCTTTTTGGCTCTAGGACGCATATTTAAGGAGATATGGCCAATTTAAGTTTTTCATATAAAAAATTTGATTTTTTGAGGATTTTCATCAAAATTTTGATTTTTGGGGGGGTGGTCATGAATTAAGGTCCTTTTGGCTCTAGGACGCATATTTAAGGAGATATGGCCAATTTAAGTTTTTCATATAAAAAATTTGATTTTTTGAGGATTTTCATCAAAATTTTGATTTTTGGGGGGTGGTCACGAATTAACTTCCTTTTGGCTCTAGGACGCATATTTAAGGAGATATGGCCAATTTAAGTTTTTCATATAAAAATTTTGATTTTTTGAGGATCTTCATCAAAATTTTGATTTTTGAGGGGTGGTAATGAATTAAGGTCCTTTTGGCTCTAGGACGCATATTTAAGGAGATATGGCCAATTTAAGTTTTTCATATAAAAAATTTGATTTTTTGGGGATTTTCATCAAAATTTTGATTTTTGGGGGGTGGTCATGAATTAAGGTCCTTTTGGCTCTAGGACGCATATTTAAGGAGATATGGCCAATTTAAGTTTTTCATATAAAAAATTTGATTTTTTGAGGATTTTCATCAAAATTTTGATTTTTGGGGGGTGGTCACGAATTAACCTCCTTTTGGCTCTAGGACGCATATTTAAGGAGATATGGCCAATTTAAGTTTTTCATATAAAAAATTTGATTTTTTGAGGATTTTCATCAAAATTTTTATTTTTGGGGGGTGGTCGCGAATTAACCTCCTTTTGGCTCTAGGACGCATATTTAAGGAGATATGACCAATTTAAGTTTTTCATATAAAAAATTTGATTTTTTGAGGATTTTCATCAAAATTTTGATTTTTGAGGGGTGGTCATGAATTAAGGTTCTTTTGGCTCTACGACGCATATTTAAGGAGATATGGCTAATTTAAGTTTTTCATATAAAAAATTTGATTTTTTGAGGATTTTCATCAAAATTTTGATTCTTGGGGGGTGGTCATGAATTAAGGTCCTTTTGGCTCTAGGACGCATATTTAAGGAGATATGGCCAATTTAAGTTTTTCATATAAAAAATTTGATTTTTTGAGGATTTTCATCAAAATTTTGATTTTTGGGGGGTGGTCACGAATTAACCTCCTTTTGGCTCTAGGACGCATATTTAAGGAGATATGGCCAATTGAAGTTTTTCATATAAAAAATTTGATTTTTTGAGGATTTTCATCAACATTTTGATTTTTGGGGGGTGGTCACGAATTAACCTCCTTTTGGCTCTAGGACGCATATTTAAGGAGAAATGGCCAATTTAAGTTTTTCATATAAAAAATTTGATTTTTTGAGGATTTTCATCAAAATTTTGATTTTTGAGGGGTGGTCATGAATTAAGGTCCTTTTGGCTCTAGGACGCATATTTAAGGAGATATGGCCAATTTAAGTTTTTCATATAAAAAATTTGATTTTTTGAGGATTTTCATCAAAATTTTGATTTTTGAGGGGTGGTCCTGAATTAATGTCCTTTTGGCTCTAGGACACATATTTAAGGAGATATGGCCAATTTAAGTTTTTCATATAAAAAATTTGATTTTTTGAGGATTTTCATCAAAATTTTGATTTTTGAGGGGTTCTAGGACGCATATTTAAGGAGATATGGCCAATTGAAGTTTTTCATATAAAAAATTTGATTTTTTGAGGATTTTCATCAAAATTTTGATTTTTGGGGGGTGGTCACGAATTAACCTCCTTTTGGCTCTAGGACGCATATTTAAGGAGAAATAGCCAATTTAAGTTTTTTATATAAAAAATTTGATTGTTTGAGGATTTTCATCAAAATTTTGATTTTTGGGGGGTGGTCACGAATTAACCTCCGTTTGGCTCTAGGACGCATATTTAAGGAGATATGGCCAATTAAGGTTTTTCATATAAAAAATTTGATTTTTTGAGGATTTTCATCAAAATTTTGATTTTTGGGGGGTGGTCACGAATTAACCACCTTTTGGGTCTAGGACGCATATTTAAGGAGATATGGCCAATTTAAGTTTTTCATATAAAAAATTTGATTTTTTGAGGATTTTCATCAAAATTTTAATTTTTGGGGGTTGGTCACGAATTAACCTCCTTTTGGCTCTAGGACGCATATTTAAGGAGATATGGCCAATTAAGTTTTTCATATAAAAAATTTGATTTTTTGAGAATTTTCATCAAAATTTTGATTTTTGGGGGATGGTCACGATTTAACCTCCTTTTGACTCTAGGACGCATATTTAAGGAGATATGGCCAATTTAAGTTTTTCATATAAAAAATTTGATTTTTTGCGGATTTTCATCAAAATTTTGATTTTTGGGGGGTGGTCACGAATTAACCTCCTTTTGGCCAATTTAAGTTTTTCATATAAAAAATTTGATTTTTTGAGGATTTTCATCAAAATTTTGATTTTTGAGGGGTGGTCATGAATTAAGGTCCTTTTGGCTCTAGGACGCATATTTAAGGAGATATGGCCAATTTAAGTTTTTCATATAAAAAATTTGATTTTTTGGGGATTTTCATCAAAATTTTGATTTTTGGGGGGTGGTCATGAATTAAGGTCCTTTTGGCTCTATAAAAAAATTTGATTTTTTGAGGATTTTCATCAAAATTTTGATTTTTGGGGGGTGGTCACGAATTAACCTCCTTTCGGCTCTAGGACGCATATTTAAGGAGATATGGCCAATTGAAGTTTTTCATATAAAAAATTTGATTTTTTGAGGATTTTCATCAAAATTTTGATTTTTGGGGGGTGGTCACGAATTAACCACCTTTTGGCTCTAGGACGCATATTTAAGGAGATATGGCCAATTTAAGTTTTTCATATAAAAAATTTGATTTTTTGAGGATTTTCATCAAAATTTTGATAAGGGGTGGTCCTAAATTAATGTCCTTTTGGCTCCTGAATTAATGTCCTTTTGGCTCATATTTAAGGAGATATGGCCAATTTAAGTTTTTCATATAAAAAATTTAATTTTTTAGGATTTTCATCAAAATTTTGATTTTTGAGGGGTGGTCATGAATTAAGGTCCTTTTTGGCTCTAGGACGCATATTTAAGGAGATATGGCCAATTTAAGTTTTTCATATAAAAAATTTGATTTTTTGAGGATTTTCATCAAAATTTTGATTTTTGGGGGGGTGGTCATGAATTAAGGTCCTTTTGGCTCTAGGACGCATATTTAAGGAGATATGGCCAATTTAAGTTTTTCATATAAAAAATTTGATTTTTTGAGGATTTTCATCAAAATTTTGATTTTTGGGGGGTGGTCACGAATTAACTTCCTTTTGGCTCTAGGACGCATATTTAAGGAGATATGGCCAATTTAAGTTTTTCATATAAAAATTTTGATTTTTTGAGGATCTTCATCAAAATTTTGATTTTTGAGGGGTGGTAATGAATTAAGGTCCTTTTGGCTCTAGGACGCATATTTAAGGAGATATGGCCAATTTAAGTTTTTCATATAAAAAATTTGATTTTTTGGGGATTTTCATCAAAATTTTGATTTTTGGGGGGTGGTCATGAATTAAGGTCCTTTTGGCTCTAGGACGCATATTTAAGGAGATATGGCCAATTTAAGTTTTTCATATAAAAAATTTGATTTTTTGAGGATTTTCATCAAAATTTTGATTTTTGGGGGGTGGTCACGAATTAACCTCCTTTTGGCTCTAGGACGCATATTTAAGGAGATATGGCCAATTTAAGTTTTTCATATAAAAAATTTGATTTTTTGAGGATTTTCATCAAAATTTTTATTTTTGGGGGGTGGTCGCGAATTAACCTCCTTTTGGCTCTAGGACGCATATTTAAGGAGATATGACCAATTTAAGTTTTTCATATAAAAAATTTGATTTTTTGAGGATTTTCATCAAAATTTTGATTTTTGAGGGGTGGTCATGAATTAAGGTCCTTTTGGCTCTACGACGCATATTTAAGGAGATATGGCTAATTTAAGTTTTTCATATAAAAAATTTGATTTTTTGAGGATTTTCATCAAAATTTTGATTCTTGGGGGGTGGTCATGAATTAAGGTCCTTTTGGCTCTAGGACGCATATTTAAGGAGATATGGCCAATTTAAGTTTTTCATATAAAAAATTTGATTTTTTGAGGATTTTCATCAAAATTTTGATTTTTGGGGGGTGGTCACGAATTAACCTCCTTTTGGCTCTAGGACGCATATTTAAGGAGATATGGCCAATTGAAGTTTTTCATATAAAAAATTTGATTTTTTGAGGATTTTCATCAACATTTTGATTTTTGGGGGGTGGTCACGAATTAACCTCCTTTTGGCTCTAGGACGCATATTTAAGGAGAAATGGCCAATTTAAGTTTTTCATATAAAAAATTTGATTTTTTGAGGATTTTCATCAAAATTTTGATTTTTGAGGGGTGGTCATGAATTAAGGTCCTTTTGGCTCTAGGACGCATATTTAAGGAGATATGGCCAATTTAAGTTTTTCATATAAAAAATTTGATTTTTTGAGGATTTTCATCAAAATTTTGATTTTTGAGGGGTGGTCCTGAATTAATGTCCTTTTGGCTCTAGGACACATATTTAAGGAGATATGGCCAATTTAAGTTTTTCATATAAAAAATTTGATTTTTTGAGGATTTTCATCAAAATTTTGATTTTTGAGGGGTTCTAGGACGCATATTTAAGGAGATATGGCCAATTGAAGTTTTTCATATAAAAAATTTGATTTTTTGAGGATTTTCATCAAAATTTTGATTTTTGGGGGGTGGTCACGAATTAACCTCCGTTTGGCTCTAGGACGCATATTTAAGGAGATATGGCCAATTGAAGTTTTTCATATAAAAAATTTGATTTTTTGAGGATTTTCATCAAAATTTTGATTTTTGGGGGGTGGTCACGAATTAACCACCTTTTGGGTCTAGGACTCATATTTAAGGAGATATGGCCAATTTAAGTTTTTCATATAAAAAATTTGATTTTTTGAGGATTTTCATCAAAATTTTAATTTTTGGGGGGTGGTCACGAATTAACCTCCTTTTGGCTCTAGGACGCATATTTAAGGAGATATGGCCAATTGAAGTTTTTCATATAAAAAATTTGATTTTTTGAGGATTTTCATCAAAATTTTGATTTTAGGGGGATGGTCACGAATTAACCTCCTTTTGACTCTAGGACGCATATTTAAGGAGATATGGCCAATTTAAGTTTTTCATATAAAAATTTTGATTTATTGAGGATTTTCATCAAAATTTTGATGGGGGGTGGTCCTAAATTAATGTCCTTTTGGCTCATGAATTAATGTCCTTTTGGCTCATATTTAAGGAGATATGGCCAATTTAAGTTTTTCATATAAAAAATTTAATTTTTTAGGATTTTCATCAAAATTTTGATTTTTGAGGGGTGGTCATGAATTAAGGTCCTTTTTGGCTCTAGGACGCATATTTAAGGAGATATGGCCAATTTAAGTTTTTCATATATAAAATTTGATTTTTTTGAGGATTTTCATCAAAATTTTGATTTTTGGGGGGTGGTCATGAATTAAGGTCCTTTTGGCTCTAGGACGCATATTTAAGGAGATATGGCCAATTTAAGTTTTTCATATACAAATTTTGATTTTTTGAGGATCTTCATCAAAATTTTGATTTTTGAGGGGTGGTAATGAATTAAGGTCCTTTTGGCTCTAGGACGCATATTTGAGGAGATATGGCCAATTTAAGTTTTTCATATAAAAAATTTGATTTTTTGAGGATTTTCATCAAAATTTTGATTTTTGAGGGGTGGTCATGAATTAAGATCCTTTTGGCTCTAGGACGCATATTTAAGGAGATATGGCCAATTTAATTAAGGTCCTTTTGGCTCTAGGAGGCATATTTAAGGAGATATGGCCAATTTAAGTTTTTCATATAAAAAATTTGATTTTTTGGGGATTTTCATCAAAATTTTGATTTTTGGGGGGTGGTCATGAATTAAGGTCCTTTTGGCTCTATAAAAAAATTTGATTTTTTGAGGATTTTCATCAAAATTTTGATTTTTGGGGGGTGGTCATGAATTAAGGTCCTTTTGGCTCTATGACGCATATTTAAGGAGATATGGCCAATTTAAGTTTTTCATATAAAAAATTTGATTTTTTGAGGATCTTCATCAAAATTTTGATTTTTGGGGGGTGGTCACGAATTAACCTCCTTTTGGCTCTAGGACGCATATTTAAGGAGATATGGCCAATTTAAGTTTTTCATATAAAAATTTTGATTTTTTGGGGATTTTCATCAAAATTTTGATTTTTGGGGGGTGGTCATGAATTAAGGTCCTTTTGGCTCTAGGACGCATATTTAAGGAGATATGGCCAATTTAAGTTTTTCATATAAAAAATTTGATTTTTTGAGGATTTTCATCAAAATTTTGATATTTGGGGGGTGGTCATGAATTAAGGTCCTTTTGGCTCTAGGACGCATATTTACGGAGATATGGCCAATTTAAGTTTTTCATATAAAAAATTTGATTTTTTGAGGATTTTCATCAAAATTTTTATTTTTGGGGGGTGGTCACGAATTAACCTCCTTTTGGCTCTAGGACGCATATTTAAGGAGATATGGCCAATTTAAGTTTTTCATATAAAAAATTTGATTTTTTGAGGATTTTCATCAAAATTTTGATTTTTGAGGGGTGGTCACGAATTAACCTCCTTTTGGATCTAGGACGCATATTTAAGGAGATATGGCCAATTTAAGTTTTTCATATAAAAAATTTGATTTTTTGAGGATTTTCATCAAAATTTTTATTTTTGGGGGGTGGTCACGAATTAACCTCCTTTTGGCTCTAGGACGCATATTTAAGGAGATATGGCCAATTTAAGTTTTTCATATAAAAAATTTGATTTTTTGAGGATTTTCATCAAAATTTTGATTTTTGGGGGGTGGTCACGAATTAACCTCCTTTCGGCTCTAGGACGCATATTTAAGGAGATATGGCCAATTGAAGTTTTTCATATAAAAAATTTGATTTTTTGAGGATTTTCATCAAAATTTTGATTTTTGGGGGGTGGTCACGAATTAACCACCTTTTGGCTCTAGGACGCATATTTAAGGAGATATGGCCAATTTAAGTTTTTCATATAAAAAATTTGATTTTTTGAGGATTTTCATCAAAATTTTGATGAGTGGTGGTCCTAAATTAATGTCCTTTTGGCTCCTGAATTAATGTCCTTTTGGCTCATATTTAAGGAGATATGGCCAATTTAAGTTTTTCATATAAAAAATTTAATTTTTTAGGATTTTCATCAAAATTTTGATTTTTGAGGGGTGGTCATGAATTAAGGTCCTTTTTGGCTCTAGGACGCATATTTAAGGAGATATGGCCAATTTAAGTTTTTCATATAAAAAATTTGATTTTTTGAGGATTTTCATCAAATTTTGATTTTTGGGGGGTGGTCATGAATTAAGGTCCTTTTGGCTCTAGGACGCATATTTAAGGAGATATGGCCAATTTAAGTTTTTCATATAAAAAATTTGATTTTTTGAGGATTTTCATCAAAATTTTGATTTTTGGGGGGTGGTCACGAATTAACTTCCTTTTGGCTCTAGGACGCATATTTAAGGAGATATGGCCAATTTAAGTTTTTCATATTAAAAATTTGATATATTTAAGGAGAAATGGCCAATTTAAGTTTTTCATATAAAAAATTTGATTTTTTGAGGATTTTCATCAAAATTTTGATTTTTGAGGGGTGGTCATGAATTAAGGTCCTTTTGGCTCTAGGACGCATATTTAAGGAGATATGGCCAATTTAAGTTTTTCATATAAAAAATTTGATTTTTTGGGGATTTTCATCAAAATTTTGATTTTTGGGGGGTGGTCCTGAATTAATGTCCTTTTGGCTCCTGAATTAATGTCCTTTTGGCTCATATTTAAGGAGATATGGCCAATTTAAGTTTTTCATATAAAAAATTTATTTTTTTAGGATTTTCATCAAAATTTTGATTTTTGAGGGGTGGTCATGAATTAAGGTCCTTTTTGGCTCTAGGACGCATAATTAAGGAGATATGGCCAATTTAAGTTTTTCATATATAAAATTTGATTTTTTGAGGATTTTCATCAAAATTTTGATTTTTGGGGGGTGGTCATGAATTAAGGTCCTTTTGGCTCTAGGACGCATATTTAAGGAGATATGGCCAATTTAAGTTTTTCATATACAAATTTTGATTTTTTGAGGATCTTCATCAAAATTTTGATTTTTGAGGGGTGTTAATGAATTTTGGCTCTAGGACGCATATTTAAGGAGATATGGCCAATTTAAGTTTTTCATATAAAA
This sequence comes from Haematobia irritans, assembly GCF_050003625.1. Classification (NCBI taxonomy): domain Eukaryota; kingdom Metazoa; phylum Arthropoda; class Insecta; order Diptera; family Muscidae; genus Haematobia; species Haematobia irritans. The sequence goes on from NC_134401.1 coordinate 153,474,519, forward strand.
AATTTGATTTTTTGAGGATTTTCATCAAAATTTTGATTTTTGAGGGGTGGTCATGAATTAAGGTCCTTTTGGCTCTAGGACGCATATTTAAGGAGATATGGCCAATTTAAGTTTTTCATATAAAAAATTTGATTTTTTGGGGATTTTCATCAAAATTTTGATTTTTGGGGGGTGGTCACGAATTAACCACCTTTTGGCTCTAGGACGCATATTTAAGGAGATATGGCCAATTTAAGTTTTTCATATAAAAAATTTATTTTTTTAGGATTTTCATCAAAATTTTGATTTTTGAGGGGTGGTCATGAATTAAGGTCCTTTTTGGCGCATATTTAAGGAGATATGGCCAATTTAAGTTTTTCATATAAAAAATTTGATTTTTTGAGGATTTTCATCAAAATTTTGATTTTTGGGGGGTGGTCACGAATTAACCTCCTTTTGGCTCTAGGACGCATATTTAAGGAGATATGGCCAATTTAAGTTTTTCATATAAAAAATTTGATTTTTTGAGGATTTTCATCAAAATTTTGATTTTTGAGGGGTGGTCATGAATTAAGGTCCTTTTGGCTCTAGGACGCATATTTAAGGAGATATGGCCAATTTAAGTTTTTCATATAAAAATTTTGATTTTTTGAGGATTTTCATCAAAATTTTGATTTTTGGGGGTGGTCATGAATTAAGGTCCTTTTGGCTCTACGACGCATATTTAAGGAGATATGGCCAATTTAAGTTTTTCATATAAAAAATTTGATTTTTTGAGGATTTTCATCAAAATTTTTATTTTTGGGGGGTGGTCACGAATTAACCTCCTTTTGGCTCTAGGACGCATATTTAAGGAGATATGGCCAATTTAAGTTTTTCATATAAAAAATTTGATTTTTTGAGGATTTTCATCAAAATTTTGATTTTTGGGGGGTGGTCACGAATTAACCTCCTTTTGGCTCTAGGACGCATATTTAAGGAGATATGGCCAATTTAAGTTTTTCATATAAAAAATTTGATTTTTTGAGGATTTTCATCAAAATTTTGATTTTTGGGGGGTGGTCACGAATTAACTTCCTTTTGGCTCTAGGACGCATATTTAAGGAGATATGGCCAATTTAAGTTTTTCATATTAAAAATTTGATATATTTAAGGAGAAATGGCCAATTTAAGTTTTTCATATAAAAAATTTGATTTTTTGAGGATTTTCATCAAAATTTTGATTTTTGAGGGGTGGTCATGAATTAAGGTCCTTTTGGCTCTAGGACGCATATTTAAGGAGATATGGCCAATTTAAGTTTTTCATATAAAAAATTTGATTTTTTGGGGATTTTCATCAAAATTTTGATTTTTGGGGGGTGGTCCTGAATTAATGTCCTTTTGGCTCCTGAATTAATGTCCTTTTGGCTCATATTTAAGGAGATATGGCCAATTTAAGTTTTTCATATAAAAAATTTATTTTTTTAGGATTTTCATCAAAATTTTGATTTTTGAGGGGTGGTCATGAATTAAGGTCCTTTTTGGCTCTAGGACGCATATTTAAGGAGATATGGCCAATTTAAGTTTTTCATATATAAAATTTGATTTTTTGAGGATTTTCATCAAAATTTTGATTTTTGGGGGGTGGTCATGAATTAAGGTCCTTTTGGCTCTAGGACGCATATTTAAGGAGATATGGCCAATTTAAGTTTTTCATATACAAATTTTGATTTTTTGAGGATCTTCATCAAAATTTTGATTTTTGAGGGGTGTTAATGAATTTTGGCTCTAGGACGCATATTTAAGGAGATATGGCCAATTTAAGTTTTTCATATAAAAAATTTGATTTTTTGAGGATTTTCATCAAAATTTTGATTTTTGAGGGGTGGTCATGAATTAAGGTCCTTTTGGCTCTAGGACGCATATTTAAGGAGATATGGCCAATTTAAGTTTTTCATATAAAAAATTTGATTTTTTGGGGATTTTCATCAAAATTTTGATTTTTGGGGGGTGGTCATGAATTAAGGTCCTTTTGGCTCTATAAAAAAATTTGATTTTTTGAGGATCATCAAAATTTTGATTTTTGAGGGGTGTTAATGAATTTTGGCTCTAGGACGCATATTTAAGGAGATATGGCCAATTTAAGTTTTTCATATAAAAAATTTGATTTTTTGAGGATTTTCATCAAAATTTTGATTTTTGAGGGGTGGTCATGAATTAAGGTCCTTTTGGCTCTAGGACGCATATTTAAGGAGATATGGCCAATTTAAGTTTTTCATATAAAAAATTTGATTTTTTGAGGATTTTCATCAAAATTTTGATTTTTGGGGGGTGGTCACGAATTAACCACCTTTTGGCTCTAGGACGCATATTTAAGGAGATATGGCCAATTTAAGTTTTTCATATAAAAAATTTGATTTTTTGAGGATTTTCATCAAAATTTTAATTTTTGGGGGGTGGTCACGAATTAACCTCCTTTTGGCTCTAGGACGCATATTTAAGGAGATATGGCCAATTGAAGTTTTTCATATAAAAAATTTGATTTTTTGAGGATTTTCATCAAAATTTTGATTTTTGGGGGATGGTCACGAATTAACCTCCTTTTGACTCTAGGACGCATATTTAAGGAGATATGGCCAATTTAAGTTTTTCATATAAAAAATTTGTTTTTTTGAGGATTTTCATCAAAATTTTGATGAGGGGTGGTCCTAAATTAATGTCCTTTTGGCTCATATTTAAGGAGATATGGCCAATTTAAGTTTTTCATATAAAAAATTTAATTTTTTAGGATTGTCATCAAAATTTTGATTTTTGGGGGGTGGTCATGAATTAAGGTCCTTTTGGCTCTAGGACGCATATTTAAGGAGATATGGCCAATTTAAGTTTTTCATATAAAAAATTTGATTTTTTGAGGATTTTCATCAAAATTTTGATTTTTGGGGGGTGGTCACGAATTAACCTCCTTTTGGCTCTAGGACGCATATTTAAGGAGATATGGCCAATTTAAGTTTTTCATATAAAAAATTTGATTTTTTGAGGATTTTCATCAAAATTTTGATTTTTGAGGGGTGGTCATGAATTAAGGTCCTTTTGGCTCTAGGACGCATATTTAAGGAGATATGGCCAATTTAAGTTTTTCATATAAAAATTTTGATTTTTTAAGAATCTTCATCAAAATTTTGATTTTTGAGGGGTGGTCATGAATTAAGGTCCTTTTGGCTCTAGGACGCATATTTAAGGAGATATGGCCAATTTAAGTTTTTCATATAAAAAATTTGATTTTTTGAGGATTTTCATCAAAATTTTGATTTTTGGGGGGTGGTCACGAATTAACCACCTTTTGGCTCTAGGACGCATATTTAAGGAGATATGGCCAATTTAAGTTTTTCATATAAAAAATTTGATTTTTTGAGGATTTTCATCAAAATTTTGATTTTTGGGGGGTGGTCACGAATTAACCTCCTTTTGGCTCTAGGACGCATATTTAAGGAGATATGGCCAATTGAAGTTTTTCATATAAAAAATTTGATTTTTTGGGGATTTTCATCAAAATTTTGATTTTTGGGGGGTGGTCATGAATTAAGGTCCTTTTGGCTCTAGGACGCATATTTAAGGAGATATGGCCAATTTAAGTTTTTCATATAAAAAATTTGATTTTTTGAGGATTTTCATCAAAATTTTGATTTTTGGGGGGTGGTCACGAATTAACCTCCTTTTGGCTCTAGGACGCATATTTAAGGAGATATGGCCAATTTAAGTTTTTCATATAAAAAATTTGATTTTTTGGGGATTTTCATCAAAATTTTGATTTTTGGGGGGTGGTCATGAATTAAGGTCCTTTTGGCTCTAGGACGCATATTTAAGGAGATATGGCCAATTTAAGTTTTTCATATAAAAATTTTGATTTTTTGAGAATCTTCATCAAAATTTTGATTTTTGAGGGGTGGTCATGAATTAAGGTCCTTTTGGCTCTAGGACGCATATTTAAGGAGATATGGCCAATTTAAGTTTTTCATATAAAAAATTTGATTTTTTGAGGATTTTCATCAAAATTTTGATTTTTGGGGGGTGGTCACGAATTAACCACCTTTTGGCTCTAGGACGCATATTTAAGGAGATATGGCCAATTTAAGTTTTTCATATAAAAAATTTGATTTTTTGAGGATTTTCATCAAAATTTTGATTTTTGGGGGGTGGTCATGAATTAAGGTCCTTTTGGCTCTAGGACGCATATTTAAGGAGATATGGCCAATTTAAGTTTTTCATATAAAAAATTTGATTTTTTGAGGATTTTCATCAAAATTTTGATTTTTGGGGGGTGGTCATGAATTAAGGTCCTTTTGGCTCTAGGACGCATATTTAAGGAGATATGGCCAATTTAAGTTTTTCATATAAAAAATTTGATTTTTTGAGGATTTTCATCAAAATTTTGATTTTTGGGGGGTGGTCACGAATTAACCTCCTTTTGGCTCTAGGACGCATATTTAAGGAGATATGGCCAATTTAAGTTTTTCATATAAAAAATTTGATTTTTTGGGGATTTTCATCAAAATTTTGATTTTTGGGGGGTGGTCATGAATTAAGGTCCTTTTGGCTCTAGGACGCATATTTAAGGAGATATGGCCAATTTAAGTTTTTCATATAAAAAAATTTGATTTTTTGAGGATTTTCATCAAAATTTTTATTTTTGGGGGGTGGTCACGAATTAACCTCCTTTTGGCTCTAGGACGCATATTTAAGGAGATATGGCCAATTTAAGTTTTTCATATAAAAAATTTGATTTTTTGAGGATTTTCATCAAAATTTTGATTTTTGGGGGTGGTCATGAATAAAGGTCCTTTTGGCTCTACGACGCATATTTAAGGAGATATGGCCAATTTAAGTTTTTCATATAAAAAATTTGATTTTTTGAGGATTTTCATCAAAATTTTGATTCTTGGGGGGTGGTCATGAATTAACCTCCTTTTGGCTCTAGGACGCATATTTAAGGAGATATGGCCAATTTAAGTTTTTCAAATAAAAAATTTGATTTTTTGAGGATTTTCATCAAAATTTTGATTTTTGAGGGGTGGTCATGAATTAAGGTCCTTTTGGCTCTAGGACGCATATTTAAGGAGATATGGCCAATTTAAGTTTTTCATATAAAAAATTTGATTTTTTGAGGATTTTCATCAAAATTTTGATTTTTGGGGGGGTGGTCATGAATTAAGGTCCTTTTGGCTCTAGGACGCATATTTAAGGAGATATGGCCAATTTAAGTTTTTCATATAAAAAATTTGATTTTTTGAGGATTTTCATCAAAATTTTGATTTTTGGGGGGTGGTCACGAATTAACCTCCTTTTGGCTCTAGGACGCATATTTAAGGAGATATGGCCAATTTAAGTTTTTCATATAAAAATTTTGATTTTTTGAGGATCTTCATCAAAATTTTGATTTTTGAGGGGTGGTAATGAATTAAGGTCCTTTTGGCTCTAGGACGCATATTTAAGGAGATATGGCCAATTTAAGTTTTTCATATAAAAAATTTGATTTTTTGAGGATTTTCATCAAAATTTTTATTTTTGGGGGGTGGTCACGAATTAACCTCCTTTTGGCTCTAGGACGCATATTTAAGGAGATATGGCCAATTTAAGTTTTTCATATAAAAAATTTGATTTTTTGAGGATTTTCATCAAAATTTTGATTTTTGGGGGTGGTCATGAATTAAGGTCCTTTTGGCTCTACGACGCATATTTAAGGAGATATGGCCAATTTAAGTTTTTCATATAAAAAATTTGATTTTTTGAGGATTTTCATCAAAATTTTTATTTTTGGGGGGTGGTCACGAATTAACCTCCTTTTGGCTCTAGGACGCATATTTAAGGAGATATGGCCAATTTTAGTTTTTCATATAAAAATTTTGATTTTTTGAGGATCTTCATCAAAATTTTGATTTTTGAGGGGTGGTAATGAATTAAGGTCCTTTTGGCTCTAGGACGCATATTTAAGGAGATATGGCCAATTTAAGTTTTTCATATAAAAAATTTGATTTTTTGAGGATTTTCATCAAAATTTTGATTTTTGGGGGGTGGTCACGAATTAACCTCCTTTTGGCTCTAGGACGCATATTTAAGGAGATATGGCCAATTTAAGTTTTTCATATAAAAAATTTGATTTTTTGGGGATTTTCATCAAAATTTTGATTTTTGGGGGTGGTCATGAATTAAGGTCCTTTTGGCTCTACGACGCATATTTAAGGAGATATGGCCAATTTAAGTTTTTCATATAAAAAATTTGATTTTTTGAGGATTTTCATCAAAATTTTTATTTTTGGGGGTGGTCACGAATTAACCTCCTTTTGGCTCTAGGACGCATATTTAAGGAGATATGGCCAATTTAAGTTTTTCATATAAAAAATTTGATTTTTTGAGGATTTTCATCAAAATTTTGATTTTTGGGGGGTGGTCATGAATTAAGGTCCTTTTGGCTCTAGGACGCATATTTAAGGAGATATGGCCAATTTAAGTTTTTCATATAAAAATTTTGATTTTTTGAGAATCTTCATCAAAATTTTGATTTTTGAGGGGTGGTCATGAATTAAGGTCCTTTTGGCTCTAGGACGCATATTTAAGGAGATATGGCCAATTTAAGTTTTTCATATAAAAAATTTGATTTTTGAGGATTTTCATCAAAATTTTGATTTTTGGGGGGTGGTCACGAATTAACCACCTTTTGGCTCTAGGACGCATATTTAAGGAGATATGGCCAATTTAAGTTTTTCATATAAAAAATTTGATTTTTTGAGGATTTTCATCAAAATTTTGATTTTTGGGGGGTGGTCACGAATTAACCTCCTTTTGGCTCTAGGACGCATATTTAAGGAGATATGGCCAATTTAAGTTTTTCATATAAAAAATTTGATTTTTTGGGGATTTTCATCAAAATTTTGATTTTTGGGGGGTGGTCATGAATTAAGGTCCTTTTGGCTCTAGGACGCATATTTAAGGAGATATGGCCAATTTAAGTTTTTCATATAAAAAAATTTGATTTTTTGAGGATTTTCATCAAAATTTTTACTTTTGGGGGGTGGTCACGAATTAACCTCCTTTTGGCTCTAGGACGCATATTTAAGGAGATATGGCCAATTTAAGTTTTTCATATAAAAAATTTGATTTTTTGAGGATTTTCATCAAAATTTTGATTTTTGGGGGTGGTCATGAATTAAGGTCCTTTTGGCTCTACGACGCATATTTAAGGAGATATGGCCAATTTAAGTTTTTCATATAAAAAATTTGATTTTTTGAGGATTTTCATCAAAATTTTGATTCTTGAGGGGTGGTCATGAATTAACCTCCTTTTGGCTCTAGGACGCATATTTAAGGAGATATGGCCAATTTAAGTTTTTCAAATAAAAAATTTGATTTTTTGAGGATTTTCATCAAAATTTTGATTTTTGAGGGGTGGTCATGAATTAAGGTCCTTTTGGCTCTAGGACGCATATTTAAGGAGATATGGCCAATTTAAGTTTTTCATATAAAAAATTTGATTTTTTGAGGATTTTCATCAAAATTTTGATTTTTTGGGGGGGGGGGGTGGTCATGAATTAAGGTCCTTTTGGCTCTAGGACGCATATTTAAGGAGATATGGCCAATTTAAGTTTTTCATATAAAAAAATTTGATTTTTTGAGGATTTTCATCAAAATTTTTATTTTTGGGGGGTGGTCACGAATTAACCTCCTTTTGGCTCTAGGACGCATATTTAAGGAGATATGGCCAATTTAAGTTTTTCATATAAAAAATTTGATTTTTTGAGGATTTTCATCAAAATTTTGATTTTTGGGGGTGGTCATGAATTAAGGTCCTTTTGGCTCTACGACGCATATTTAAGGAGATATGGCCAATTTAAGTTTTTCATATAAAAAATTTGATTTTTTGAGGATTTTCATCAAAATTTTGATTTTTGGGGGGGTGGTCACGAATTAACCTCCTTTTGGCTCTAGGACGCATATTTAAGGAGATATGGCCAATTTAAGTTTTTCATATAAAAAATTTGATTTTTTGAGGATTTTCATCAAAATTTTGATTTTTGGGGGGTGGTCACGAATTAACCTCCTTTCGGCTCTAGGACGCATATTTAAGGAGATATGGCCAATTGAAGTTTTTCATATAAAAAATTTGATTTTTTGAGGATTTTCATCTAAATTTTGATTTTTGGGGGGTGGTCACGAATTAACCTCCTTTTGGCTCTAGGACGCATATTTAAGGAGATATGGCCAATTTAAGTTTTTCATATAAAAATTTTGATTTTTTGAGAATCTTCATCAAAATTTTGATTTTTGAGGGGTGGTCATGAATTAAGGTCCTTTTGGCTCTAGGACGCATATTTAAGGAGATATGGCCAATTTAAGTTTTTCATATAAAAAATTTGATTTTTGAGGATTTTCATCAAAATTTTGATTTTTGGGGGGTGGTCACGAATTAACCACCTTTTGGCTCTAGGACGCATATTTAAGGAGATATGGCCAATTGAAGTTTTTCATATAAAAAATTTGATTTTTTGAGGATTTTCATCAAAATTTTGATTTTTGGGGGATGGTCACGAATTAACCTCCTTTTGACTCTAGGACGCATATTTAAGGAGATATGGCCAATTTAAGTTTTTCATATAAAAAATTTGATTTTTTGAGGATTTTCATCAAAATTTTGATGAGGGGTGGTCCTAAATTAATGTCCTTTTGGCTCCTGCATTAATGTCCTTTTGGCTCATATTTAAGGAGATATGGCCAATTTAAGTTTTTCATATAAAAAATTTAATTTTTTAGGATTTTCATCAAAATTTTGATTTTTGAGGGGTGGTCATGAATTAAGGTCCTTTTTGGCTCTAGGACGCATATTTAAGGAGATATGCCCAATTTAAGTTTTTCATATAAAAAATTTGATTTTTTGAGGATTTTCATCAAAATTTTGATTTTTGGGGGGTGGTCACGAATTAACCTCCTTTTGGCTCTAGGACGCATATTTAAGGAGATATGGCCAATTTAAGTTTTTCATATAAAAATTTTGATTTTTTGAGGATTTTCATCAAAATTTTGATTTTTGAGGGCTGGTCATGAATTAAGGTCCTTTTGGCTCTAGGACGCATATTTAAGGAGATATGGCCAATTTAAGTTTTTCATATAAAAAATTTGATTTTTTGGGGATTTTCATCAAAATTTTGATTTTTGGGGGGTGGTCATGAATTAAGGTCATTTTGGCTCCACGACGCATATTTAAGGAGATATGGCCAATTTAAGTTTTTCATATAAAAAAATTTGATTTTTTGAGGATTTTCATCAAAATTTTTATTTTTGGGGGTGGTCACGAATTAACCTCCTTTTGGCTCTAGGACGCATATTTAAGGAGATATGGCCAATTTAAGTTTTTCATATAAAAAATTTGATTTTTTGAGGATTTTCATCAAAATTTTGATTTTTGGGGGTGGTCATGAATTAAGGTCCTTTTGGCTCTACGACGCATATTTAAGGAGATATGGCCAATTTAAGTTTTTCATATAAAAAATTTGATTTTTTGAGGATTTTCATCAAAATTTTGATTTTTGGGGGGTGGTCATGAATTAAGGTCCTTTTGGCTCTAGGACGCATATTTAAGGAGATATGGCCAATTTAAGTTTTTCATATAAAAAATTTGATTTTTTGAGGATTTTCATCAAAATTTTGATTTTTGGGGGGTGGTCACGAATTGACCTCCTTTTGGCTCTAGGACGCATATTTAAGGAGATATGGCCAATTTAAGTTTTTCATATAAAAAATTTGATTTTTTGAGGATTTTCATCAAAATTTTTATTTTTGGGGGGTGGTCACGAATTAACCTCCTTTTGGCTCTAGGACGCATATTTAAAGAGATATGGCCAATTTAAGTTTTTCATATAAAAAATTTGATTTTTTGAGGATTTTCATCAAAATTTTGATTTTTGAGGGGTGGTCATGAATTAAGGTCCTTTTGGCTCTAGGACGCATATTTAAGGAGATATGGCCAATTTAAGTTTTTCATATAAAAAATTTGATTTTTTGAGGATTTTCATCAAAATTTTGATTTTTGGGGGTGGTCATGAATTAAGGTCCTTTTGGCTCTACGACGCATATTTAAGGAGATATGGCCAATTTAAGTTTTTCATATAAAAAATTTGATTTTTTGAGAATTTTCATCAAAATTTTGATTCTTGGGGGGTGGTCATGAATTAAGGTCCTTTTGGCTCTAGGACGCATATTTAAGGAGATATGGCCAATTTAAGTTTTTCATATAAAAAATGTGATTTTTTGAGGATTTTCATCAAAATTTTGATTTTTGAGGGGTGGTCACGAATTAACCTCCTTTTGGCTCTAGGACGCATATTTAAGGAGATATGGCCAATTGAAGTTTTTCATATAAAAAATTTGATTTTTTGAGGATTTTCATCAACATTTTGATTTTTGGGGGTGGTCACGAATTAACCTCCTTTTGGCTCTAGGACGCATATTTAAGGAGATATGGCCAATTGAAGTTTTTCATATAAAAAATTTGATTTTTTGAGGATTTTCATCAAAATTTTGATTTTTGGGGGTGGTCACGAATTAACCTCCTTTTGACTCTAGGACGCATATTTAAGGAGATATGGCCAATTTAAGTTTTTCATATAAAAAATTTGATTTTTTGAGGATTTTCATCAAAATTTTGATGAGGGGTGGTCCTAAATTAATGTCCTTTTGGCTCCTGAATTAATGTCCTTTTGGCTCATATTTAAGGAGATATGGCCAATTTAAGTTTTTCATATAAAAATTTTGATTTTTTGAAGATCTTCATCAAAATTTTGATTTTTGAGGGGTGGTCATGAATTAAGGTCCTTTTGGCTCTAGGACGCATATTTAAGGAGATATGGCCAATTGAAGTTTTTCATATAAAAAATTTATTTTTTTTGGATTTTCATCAAAATTTTGATTTTTGAGGGGTGGTCATGAATTAAGGTCCTTTTTGGCTCTAGGACGCATATTTAAGGAGATATGGCCAATTTAAGTTTTTCATATAAAAAATTTGATTTTTTGAGGATTTTCATCAAAATTTTGATTTTTGGGGGGTGGTCATGAATTAAGGTCCTTTTGGCTCTAGGACGCATATTTAAGGAGATATGGCCAATTTAAGTTTTTCATATAACAAATTTGATTTTTTGAGGATTTTCATCAAAATTTTGATTTTTGGGGGGGGTGGTCACGAATTAACCTCCTTTTGGCTCTAGGACGCATATTTAAGGAGATATGGCCAATTTGAGTTTTTCATATAAAAATTTAGATTTTTTGAGGATCTTCATCAAAATTTTGATTTTTGAGGGGTGGTCATGAATTAAGGTCCTTTTGGCTCTAGGACGCATATTTAAGGAGATATGGCCAATTTAAGTTTTTCATATAAAAAATTTGATTTTTTGAGGATTTTCATCAAAATTTTGATTTTTGAGGGGCGGTCATGAATTAAGGTTCTTTTGGCTCTAGGACGCATATTTAAGGAGATATGGCCAATTTAAGTATTTCATATAAAAAATTTGATTTTTTGAGGATTTTCATCAAAATTTTGATTTGGGGGTGGTTACGAATTAACCTCCGTTTGGCTCTAGGACGCATATTTAAGGAGATATGGCCAATTGAAGTTTTTCATATAAAAAATTTGATTTTTTGAGGATTTTCATCAAAATTTTGATTTTTGGGGGGTGGTCACGAATTAACCACCTTTTGGCTCTAGGACGCATATTTAAGGAGATATGGCCAATTTAAGTTTTTCATATAAAAAATTTGATTTTTTGAGGATTTTCATCAAAATTTTAATTTTTGGGGGGTGGTCACGAATTAACCTCCTTTTGGCTCTAGGACGCATATTTAAGGAGATATGGCCAATTGAAGTTTTTCATATAAAAAATTTGATTTTTTGAGGATTTTCATCAAAATTTTGATTTTTGAGGGGAGGTCATGAATTAAGGTCCTTTTGGCTCTAGGACGCATATTTAAGGAGAAATGGCCAATTTAATTTTTTCATATAAAAAATTTGATTTTTTGAGGATTTTCATCAAAATTTTGATTTTTGAGGGGTGGTCATGAATTAAGGTCCTTTTGGCTCTAGGACGCATATTTAAGGAGAAATGGCCAATTTAAGTTTTTTATATAAAAAATTTGATTTTTTGAGGATTTTCATCAAAATTTAGATTTTTGGGGGGGTGGTCACGAATTAACCTCCTTTTGGCTCTAGGACGCATATTTAAGGAGATATGGCCAATTTCAGTTTTTCATATAAAAATTTTGATTTTTTGAGAATCTTCATCAAAATTTTGATTTTTGAGGGGTGGTCATGAATTAAGGTCCTTTTGGCTCTAGGACGCATATTTAAGGAGATATGGCCAATTTAAGTTTTTCATATAAAAAATTTGATTTTTTGAGGATTTTCATCAAAATTTTGATTTTTGAGGGGTGGTCATGAATTAAGGTCCTTTTGGCTCTACGACGCATATTTAAGGAGATATGGCCAATTTAAGTTTTTCATATAAAAAATTTGATTTTTTGAGAATTTTCATCAAAATTTTGATTCTTGGGGGGTGGTCATGAATTAAGGTCCTTTTGGCTCTAGGACGCATATTTAAGGAGATATGGCCAATTTAAGTTTTTCATATAAAAAATGTGATTTTTTGAGGATTTTCATCAAAATTTTGATTTTTGAGGGGTGGTCACGAATTAACCTCCTTTTGGCTCTAGGACGCATATTTAAGGAGATATGGCCAATTGAAGTTTTTCATATAAAAAATTTGATTTTTTGAGGATTTTCATCAACATTTTGATTTTTGGGGGTGGTCACGAATTAACCTCCTTTTGGCTCTAGGACGCATATTTAAGGAGATATGGCCAATTGAAGTTTTTCATATAAAAAATTTGATTTTTTGAGGATTTTCATCAACATTTTGATTTTTGGGGGTGGTCACGAATTAACCTCCTTTTGACTCTAGGACGCATATTTAAGGAGATATGGCCAATTTAAGTTTTTCATATAAAAAATTTGATTTTTTGAGGATTTTCATCAAAATTTTGATGAGGGGTGGTCCTAAATTAATGTCCTTTTGGCTCCTGAATTAATGTCCTTTTGGCTCATATTTAAGGAGATATGGCCAATTTAAGTTTTTCATATAAAAATTTTGATTTTTTGAAGATCTTCATCAAAATTTTGATTTTTGAGGGGTGGTCATGAATTAAGGTCCTTTTGGCTCTAGGACGCATATTTAAGGAGATATGGCCAATTGAAGTTTTTCATATAAAAAATTTATTTTTTTTGGATTTTCATCAAAATTTTGATTTTTGGGGGGTGGTCATGAATTAAGGTCCTTTTGGCTCTAGGACGCATATTTAAGGAGATATGGCCAATTGAAGTTTTTCATATAAAAAATTTGATTTTTTGAGGATTTTCATCAAAATTTTGATTTTTGGGGGGTGGTCACGAATTAACCACCTTTTGGCTCTAGGACGCATATTTAAGGAGAAATGGCCAATTTAATTTTTTCATATAAAAAATTTGATTTTTTGAGGATTTTCATCAAAATTTTGATTTTTGGGGGGGTGGTCACGAATTAACCTCCTTTTGGCTCTAGGACGCATATTTAAGGAGATATGGCCAATTTAAGTTTTTCATATAAAAATTTTGATTTTTTGAGAATCTTCATCAAAATTTTGATTTTTGAGGGGTGGTCATGAATTAAGGTCCTTTTGGCTCTAGGACGCATATTTAAGGAGATTTGGCCAATTTAAGTTTTTCATATAAAAAATTTGATTTTTTGAGGATTTTCATCAAAATTGTGATTTTTGGGGGGTGGTCACGAATTAACCTCCTTTTGGCTCTAGGACGCATATTTAAGGAGATATGGCCAATTTAAGTTTTTCATATAAAAAATTTGATTTTTTGAGGATTTTCATCAAAATTTTGATTTTTGGGGGGTGGTCATGAATTAAGGTCCTTTTGGCTCTAGGACGCATATTTAAGGAGATATGGCCAATTTAAGTTTTTCATATAAAAAATTTGATTTTTTGAGGATTTTCATCAAAATTTTGATTTTTGAGGGGTGGTCATGAATTAAGGTCCTTTTGGCTCTAGGACGCATATTTAAGGAGATATGGCCACTTTAAGTTTTTCATATAAAAAATTTGATTTTTTGAGGATTTTCATCAAAATTTAGATTTTTGGGGGGTGGTCACGAATTAACCTCCTTTTGGCTCTAGGACGCATATTTAAGGAGATTTGGCCAATTTAAGTTTTTCATATAAAAAATTTGATTTTTTGAGGATTTTCATCAAAATTGTGATTTTTGGGGGGTGGTCACGAATTAACCTCCTTTTGGCTCTAGGACGCATATTTAAGGAGATATGGCCAATTTAAGTTTTTCATATAAAAAATTTGATTTTTTGAGGATTTTCATCAAAATTTTGATTTTTGGGGGGGTGGTCATAAATTAAGGTCCTTTTGGCTCTAGGACGCATATTTAAGGAGATATGGCCAATTTAAGTTTTTCATATAAAAAATTTGATTTTTTGAGGATTTTCATCAAAATTTTGATTTTTGGGGGGTGGTCACGAATTAAGGTCCTTTTGGCTCTAGGACGCATATTTAAGGAGATATGGCCAATTTAAGTTTTTCATATAAAAATTTTGATTTTTTGAAGATCTTCATCAAAATTTTGATTTTTGAGGGGTGGTCATGAATTAAGGTCCTTTTGGCTCTAGGACGCATATTTAAGGAGATATGGCCAATTTAAGTTTTTCATATAAAAAATTTATTTTTTTTGGATTTTCATCAAAATTTTGATTTTTGAGGGGTGGTCATGAATTAAGGTCCTTTTTGGCTCTAGGACGCATATTTAAGGAGATATGGCCAATTTAAGTTTTTCATATAAAAAATTTGATTTTTTGAGGATTTTCATCAAAATTTTGATTTTTGGGGGGTGGTCACGAATTAAGGTCCTTTTGGCTCTAGGACGCATATTTAAGGAGATATGGCCAATTTAAGTTTTTCATATAAAAAATTTGATTTTTTGAGGATTTTCATCAAAATTTTGATTTTTGGGGGGTGGTCACGAATTAACCTCCTTTTGGCTCTAGGACGCATATTTAAGGAGATATGGCCAATTTAAGTTTTTCATATAAAAAATTTGATTTTTTGAGGATTTTCATCAAAATTTTGATTTTTGGGGGGTGGTCACGAATTAACCTCCTTTTGGCTCTAGGACGCATATTTAAGGAGATATGGCCAATTTAAGTTTTTCATATAAAAAATTTGATTTTTTGAGGATTTTCATCAAAATTTTGATTTTTGAGGGGTGGTCATGAATTAAGGTCCTTTTGGCTCTAGGACGCATATTTAAGGAGATATGGCCAATTTAAGTTTTTCATATAAAAAATTTGATTTTTTGAGGATTTTCATAAAAATTTTGATTTTTGGGGGGTGGTCACGAATTAAGGTCCTTTTGGCTCTAGGACGCATATTTAAGGAGATATGGCCAATTTAAGTTTTTCATATAAAAAATTTGATTTTTTGAGGATTTTCATCAAAATTTTGATTTTTGGGGGGTGGTCATGAATTAAGGTCCTTTTGGCTCTAGGACGCATATTTAAGGAGATATGGCCACTTTAAGTTTTTCATATAAAAAATTTGATTTTTTGAGGATTTTCATCAAAATTTTTATTTTTGGGGGGTGGTCACGAATTAACCTCCTTTTGGCTCTAGGACGCATATTTAAGGAGATATGGCCAATTTAAGTTTTTCATATAAAAAATTTGATTTTTTGAGGATTTTCATCAAAATTTTGATTTTTGGGGGGTGGTCACGAATTAACCACCTTTTGGCTCTAGGACGCATATTTAAGGAGAAATGGCCAATTTAATTTTTTCATATAAAAAATTTGATTTTTTGAGGATTTTCATCAAAATTTTGATTTTTGGGGGGGTGGTCACGAATTAACCTCCTTTTGGCTCTAGGACGCATATTTAAGGAGATATGGCCAATTTAAGTTTTTCATATAAAAATTTTGATTTTTTGAGAATCTTCATCAAAATTTTGATTTTTGAGGGGTGGTCATGAATTAAGGTCCTTTTGGCTCTAGGACGCATATTTAAGGAGATTTGGCCAATTTAAGTTTTTCATATAAAAAATTTGATTTTTTGAGGATTTTCATCAAAATTGTGATTTTTGGGGGGTGGTCACGAATTAACCTCCTTTTGGCTCTAGGACGCATATTTAAGGAGATATGGCCAATTTAAGTTTTTCATATAAAAAATTTGATTTTTTGAGGATTTTCATCAAAATTTTGATTTTTGGGGGGTGGTCATGAATTAAGGTCCTTTTGGCTCTAGGACGCATATTTAAGGAGATATGGCCAATTTAAGTTTTTCATATAAAAAATTTGATTTTTTGAGGATTTTCATCAAAATTTTGATTTTTGAGGGGTGGTCATGAATTAAGGTCCTTTTGGCTCTAGGACGCATATTTAAGGAGATATGGCCACTTTAAGTTTTTCATATAAAAAATTTGATTTTTTGAGGATTTTCATCAAAATTTAGATTTTTGGGGGGTGGTCACGAATTAACCTCCTTTTGGCTCTAGGACGCATATTTAAGGAGATTTGGCCAATTTAAGTTTTTCATATAAAAAATTTGATTTTTTGAGGATTTTCATCAAAATTGTGATTTTTGGGGGGTGGTCACGAATTAACCTCCTTTTGGCTCTAGGACGCATATTTAAGGAGATATGGCCAATTTAAGTTTTTCATATAAAAAATTTGATTTTTTGAGGATTTTCATCAAAATTTTGATTTTTGGGGGGGTGGTCATAAATTAAGGTCCTTTTGGCTCTAGGACGCATATTTAAGGAGATATGGCCAATTTAAGTTTTTCATATAAAAAATTTGATTTTTTGAGGATTTTCATCAAAATTTTGATTTTTGGGGGGTGGTCACGAATTAAGGTCCTTTTGGCTCTAGGACGCATATTTAAGGAGATATGGCCAATTTAAGTTTTTCATATAAAAATTTGGATTTTTTGAAGATCTTCATCAAAATTTTGATTTTTGAGGGGTGGTCATGAATTAAGGTCCTTTTGGCTCTAGGACGCATATTTAAGGAGATATGGCCAATTTAAGTTTTTCATATAAAAAATTTATTTTTTTTGGATTTTCATCAAAATTTTGATTTTTGAGGGGTGGTCATGAATTAAGGTCCTTTTTGGCTCTAGGACGCATATTTAAGGAGATATGGCCAATTTAAGTTTTTCATATAAAAAATTTGATTTTTTGAGGATTTTCATCAAAATTTTGATTTTTGGGGGGTGGTCACGAATTAAGGTCCTTTTGGCTCTAGGACGCATATTTAAGGAGATATGGCCAATTTAAGTTTTTCATATAAAAAATTTGATTTTTTGAGGATTTTCATCAAAATTTTGATTTTTGGGGGGTGGTCACGAATTAACCTCCTTTTGGCTCTAGGACGCATATTTAAGGAGATATGGCCAATTTAAGTTTTTCATATAAAAAATTTGATTTTTTGAGGATTTTCATCAAAATTTTGATTTTTGGGGGGTGGTCACGAATTAACCTCCTTTTGGCTCTAGGACGCATATTTAAGGAGATATGGCCAATTTAAGTTTTTCATATAAAAAATTTGATTTTTTGAGGATTTTCATCAAAATTTTGATTTTTGAGGGGTGGTCATGAATTAAGGTCCTTTTGGCTCTAGGACGCATATTTAAGGAGATATGGCCAATTTAAGTTTTTCATATAAAAAATTTGATTTTTTGAGGATTTTCATAAAAATTTTGATTTTTGGGGGGTGGTCACGAATTAAGGTCCTTTTGGCTCTAGGACGCATATTTAAGGAGATATGGCCAATTTAAGTTTTTCATATAAAAAATTTGATTTTTTGAGGATTTTCATCAAAATTTTGATTTTTGGGGGGTGGTCATGAATTAAGGTCCTTTTGGCTCTAGGACGCATATTTAAGGAGATATGGCCACTTTAAGTTTTTCATATAAAAAATTTGATTTTTTGAGGATTTTCATCAAAATTTTTATTTTTGGGGGGTGGTCACGAATTAACCTCCTTTTGGCTCTAGGACGCATATT
The DNA here is from genome assembly GCF_050003625.1 of Haematobia irritans. NCBI lineage: Eukaryota > Metazoa > Arthropoda > Insecta > Diptera > Muscidae > Haematobia > Haematobia irritans. The sequence continues at coordinate 153,492,621 of NC_134401.1, forward strand.
TAAGGAGATATGGCCAATTTAAGTTTTTCATATAAAAAATTTGATTTTTTGAGGATTTTCTCAAAATTTTGATTTTTGGGGGGTGGTCACGAATTAACCTCCTTTTGGCTCTAGGACGCATATTTAAGGAGATATGGCCAATTTAAGTTTTTCATATAAAAAATTTGATTTTTTGAGGATTTTCATCAAAATTTTTATTTTTGGGGGTGGTCACGAATTAACCTCCTTTTGGCTCTAGGACGCATATTTAAGGAGATATGGCCACTTTAAGTTTTTCATATAAAAAATTTGATTTTTTTGAGGATTTTCATCAAAATTTTTATTTTTGGGGGGTGGTCACGAATTAACCTCCTTTTGGCTCTAGGACGCATATTTAAGGAGATATGGCCAATTTAAGTTTTTCATATAAAAAATTTGATTTTTTGAGGATTTTCATCAAAATTTTTATTTTTGGGGGGTGGTCACGAATTAACCTCCTTTTGGCTCTAGGACGCATATTTAAGGAGATATGGCCAATTTAAGTTTTTCATATAAAAAATTTGATTTTTTGAGGATTTTCATCAAAATTTTGATTTTTGGGGGGTGGTCACGAATTAAGGTCCTTTTGGCTCTAGGACGCATATTTAAGGAGATATGGCCAATTTAAGTTTTTCATATAAAAAATTTGATTTTTTGAGGATTTTCATCAAAATTTTGATTTTTGGGGGGTGGTCACGAATTAAGGTCCTTTTGGCTCTAGGACGCATATTTAAGGAGATATGGCCAATTTAAGTTTTTCATATAAAAAATTTGATTTTTTGAGGATTTTCATCAAAATTTTGATTTTTGAGGGGTGGTCATGAATTAAGGTCCCTTTGGCTCTAGGACGCATATTTAAGGAGATATGGCCAATTTAAGTTTTTCATATAAAAAATTTGATTTTTTGAGGATTTTCATCAAAATTTTGATTTTTGGGGGGTGGTCATGAATGAAGGTCCTTTTGGCTCTAGGACGCATATTTAAGGAGATATGGCCAATTTAAGTTTTTCATATAAAAAATTTGATTTTTTGAGAATTTTCATCAAAATTTTGAATTTTGGGGGGTGGTCACGAATTAAGGTCCTTTTGGCTCTAGGACGCATATTTAAGGAGATATGGCCAATTTAAGTTTTTCATATAAATAATTTGATTTTTTGAGGATTTTCATCAAAATTTTGATTTTTGGGGGGTGGTCACGAATTAAGGTCCTTTTGGCTCTAGGACGCATATTTAAGGAGATATGGCCAATTTAAGTTTTTCATATAAAAAATTTGATTTTTTGAGGATTTTCTCAAAATTTTGATTTTTGGGGGGTGGTCATGAATTAAGGTCCTTTTGGCTCTAGGACGCATATTTAAGGAGATATGGCCAATTTAAGTTTTTCATATAAAAAATTTGATTTTTTGAGGATTTTAATCAAAATTTTTATTTTTGGGGGTGGTCACGAATTAACCTCCTTTTGGCTCTAGGACGCATATTTAAGGAGATATGGCCACTTTAAGTTTTTCATATAAAAAATTTGATTTTTTGAGGATTTTCATCAAAATTTTTATTTTTGGGGGGTGGTCACGAATTAACCTCCTTTTGGCTCTAGGACGCATATTTAAGGAGATATGATCAATTTAAGTTTTTCATATAAAAAATTTGATTTTTTGAGGATTTTCATCAAAATTTTTATTTTTGGGGGGTGGTCACGAATTAACCTCCTTTTGGCTCTAGGACGCATATTTAAGGAGATATGGCCAATTTAAGTTTTTCATATAAAAAATTTGATTTTTTGAGGATTTTCATCAAAATTTTTATTTTTGGGGGGTGGTCATGAATTAAGGTCCTTTTGGCTCTAGGACGCATATTTAAGGAGATATGGCCAATTTAAGTTTTTCATATAAAAAATTTGATTTTTTGAGGATTTTCTCAAAATTTTGATTTTTGGGGGGTGGTCACGAATTAACCTCCTTTTGGCTCTAGGACGCATATTTAAGGAGATATGGCCAATTTAAGTTTTTCATATAAAAAATTTGATTTTTTGAGGATTTTCATCAAAATTTTTATTTTTGGGGGTGGTCACGAATTAACCTCCTTTTGGCTCTAGGACGCATATTTAAGGAGATATGGCCAATTTAAGTTTTTCATATAAAAAATTTGATTTTTTGAGGATTTTCATCAAAATTTTTATTTTTGGGGGGTGGTCACGAATTAACCTCCTTTTGGCTCTAGGACGCATATTTAAGGAGATATGGCCAATTTAAGTTTTTCATATAAAAAATTTGATTTTTTGAGGATTTTCATCAAAATTTTTATTTTTGGGGGGTGGTCACGAATTAAGGTCCTTTTGGCTCTAGGACGCATATTTAAGGAGATATGGCCAATTTAAGTTTTTCATATAAAAAATTTGATTTTTTGAGGATTTTCATCAAAATTTTGATTTTTGGGGGGTGGTCACGAATTAAGGTCCTTTTGGCTCTAGGACGCATATTTAAGGAGATATGGCCAATTTAAGTTTTTCATATAAAAAATTTGATTTTTTGAGGATTTTCATCAAAATTTTGATTTTTGAGGGGTGGTCATGAATTAAGGTCCCTTTGGCTCTAGGACGCATATTTAAGGAGATATGGCCAATTTAAGTTTTTCATATAAAAAATTTGATTTTTTGAGGATTTTCATCAAAATTTTGATTTTTGGGGGGTGGTCATGAATGAAGGTCCTTTTGGCTCTAGTACGCATATTTAAGGAGATATGGCCAATTTAAGTTTTTCATATAAAAAATTTGATTTTTTGAGGATTTTCATCAAAATTTTGAATTTTGGGGGGTGGTCACGAATTAAGGTCCTTTTGGCTCTAGGACGCATATTTAAGGAGATATGGCCAATTTAAGTTTTTCATATAAAAAATTTGATTTTTTGAGGATTTTCATCAAAATTTTGATTTTTGGGGGGTGGTCACGAATTAACCTCCTTTTGGCTCTAGGACGCATATTTAAGGAGATATGGCCAATTTAAGTTTTTCATATAAAAAATTTGATTTTTTGAGGATTTTCATCAAAATTTTGATTTATGAGGGGTGGTCCTGAATTAATGTCCTTTTGGCTCTAGGACACATATTTAAGGAGATGTGGCCAATTTAAGTTTTTCATATAAAAAATTTGATTTTTTGGGGATTTTCATCAAAATTTTGATTTTTGAGGGGTGGTCATGAATTAAGGTCCTTTTGGCTCTAGGACGCATATTTAAGGAGATATGGCCAATTTAAGTTTTTCATATAAAAAATTTGATTTTTTGAGGATTTTCATCAAAATTTTGATTTTTGGGGGGTGGTCACGAATTAACCTCCTTTTGGCTCTAGGACGCATATTTAAGGAGATATGGCCAATTTAAGTTTTTCATATAAAAAATTTGATTTTTTGAGGATTTTCATCAAAATTTTGATTTTTGAGGGGTGGTCATGAATTAAGGTCCTTTTGGCTCTAGGACGCATATTTAAGGAGATATGGCCAATTTAAGTTTTTCATATAATTTGATTTTTTGAGGATTTTCATCAAAATTTTGATTTTTGGGGGGGTGGTCACGAATTAAGGTCCTTTTGGCTCTAGGACGCATATTTAAGGAGATATGACCATTTTAAGTTTTTCATATAAAAAATTTGATTTTTTGGGGATTTTCATCAAAATTTTGATTTTTGGGGGGTGGTCATGAATTAAGGTCCTTTTGGCTCTAGGACGCATATTTAAGGAGATATGGCCAATTGAAGTTTTTCATATAAAAAATTTGATTTTTTGGGGATTTTCATCAAAATTTTGATTTTTGAGGGGTGGTCATGAATGAAGGTCCTTTTGGCTCTAGGACGCATATTTAAGGAGATATGGCCAATTTAAGTTTTTCATATAAAAAATTTGATTTTTAGAGGATTTTCATCAAAATTTTGATTTTTGAGGGGTGGTCATGAATTAAGGTCCTTTTGGCTCTAGGACGCATATTTAAGGAGATATGGCCAATTTAAGTTTTTCATATAAAAAATTTGATTTTTTGAGGATTTTCATCAAAATTTTGATTTTTGAGGGGTGGTCATGAATTAAGGTCCTTTTGGCTCTAGGACGCATATTTAAGGAGATATGGCCAATTTAAGTTTTTCATATAAAAAATTTGATTTTTTGAGGATTTTCATCAAAATTTTGATTTTTGGGGGGTGGTCATGAATTAAGGTCCTTTTGGCTCTAGGACGCATATTTAAGGAGATATGGCCAATTTAAGTTTTTCATATAAAAACTTTGATTTTTTGAGGATTTTCATCAAAATTTTGATTTTTGGGGGGTGGTCATGAATTAAGGTCCTTTTGGCTCTAGGACGCATATTTAAGGAGATATGGCCAATAAGTTTTTCATATAAAAAATGTGATTTTTTGAGGATTTTCATCAAAATTTTGATTTTTGAGGGGTGGTCACGAATTAACCTCCTTTTGGCTCTAGGACGCATATTTAAGGAGATATGGCCAATTTAAGTTTTACATATAAAAAATTTCATTTTTTGAGGATTTTCATCAAAATTTTGATTTTTGGGCGGTGGTCATGAATTAAGGTCCTTTTGGCTCTAGGACGCATATTTAAGGAGATATGGCCACTTTAAGTTTTTCATATAAAAAATTTGATTTTTTGAGGATTTTCATCAAAATTTTGATTTTTGAGGGGTGGTCATGAATTAAGGTCCTTTTGGCTCTAGGACGCATATTTAAGGAGATATGGCCAATTTAAGTTTTTCATATAAAAAATTTGATTTTTTGAGGATTTTCATCAAAATTTTGATTTTTGAGGGGTGGTCATGAATGAAGGTCCTTTTGGCTCTAGGACGCATATTTAAGGAGATATGGCCAATTTAAGTTTTTCATATAAAAAATTTGATTTTTTGAGGATTTTCATCAAAATTTTGATTTTTGAGGGGTGGTCATGAATTTAGGTCCTTTTGGCTCTAGGACGCATATTGAAGGAGATATGGCCAATTTAAGTTTTTCATATAAAAAATTTGATTTTTTGAGGATTTTCATAAAAATTTTGATTTTTGGGGGGTGGTCACGAATTAAGGTCCTTTTGGCTCTAGGACGCATATTTAAGGAGATATGGCCAATTTAAGTTTTTCATATAAAAAAATTGATTTTTTGAGGATTTTCATCAAAATTTTGATTTTTGGGGGGTGGTCACGAATTAACCTCCTTTTGGCTCTAGGACGCATATTTAAGGAGATGTGGCCAATTTAAGTTTTTCATATAAAAATTTTGATTTTTTGAGGATTTTCATCAAAATTTTGATTTTTGAGGGGTGGTCATGAATTAAGGTCCTTTTGGCTCTAGGACGCATATTTAAGGAGATATGGCCAATTTAAGTTTTTCATATAAAAAATTTGATTTTTTGAGGATTTTCATCAAAATTTTGATTTTTGGGGGGTGGTCACGAATTAACCTCCTTTTGGCTCTAGGAAGCATATTTAAGGAGATATGGCCAATTTAAGTTTTTCATATAAAAAATTTGATTTTTTGAGGATTTTCATCAAAATTTTGATTTTTGAGGGGTGGTCCTGAATTAATGCCCTTTTGGCTCTATGACACGTATTTAAGGAGATGTGGCCAATTTAAGTTTTTCATATAAAAAATTTGATTTTTTGAGGATTTTCATCAAAATTTTGATTTTTGGGGGGTGGTCATGAATTAAGGTCCTTTTGGCTCTAGGACGCATATTTAAGGAGATATGGCCAATTTAAGTTTTCATATAAAAAATTTGATTTTTTGAAGATTTTCATCAAAATTTTGATTTTTGAGGGGTGGTCATGAATTAAGGTCCTTTTGGTCCAATTTAAGTTTTTCATATAAAAAATTTGATTTTTTGAGGATTTTCATCAAAATTTTGATTTTTGAGGGGTGGTCATGAATTAAGGTCCTTTTGACTCTGGGACGCATATTTAAGGAGATATGGCCAATTTAAGTTTTTCATATAAAAAATTTGATTTTTTGAGGATTTTCATCAAAATTTTGATTTTTGAGGGATGGTCACGAATTAACCTCCTTTTGGCTCTAGGACGCATATTTAAGGAGATGTGGCCAATTTAAGTTTTTCATATAAAAATTTTGATTTTTTGAGGATTTTCATAAACATTTTGATTTTTGAGGGGTGGTCATGAATTAAGGTCCTTTTGGCTCTAGGACGCATATTTAAGGAGATATGGCCAATTTAAGTTTTTCATATAAAAAATTTGATTTTTTGAGGATTTTCATCAAAATTTTTATTTTTGGGGGGTGGTCACGAATTAACCTCCTTTTAGCTCTAGGACGCATATTTAAGGAGATATGGCCAATTTAAGTTTTTCATATAAAAAATTTGATTTTTTGAGGATTTTCATCAAAATTTTGATTTTTGGGGGGTGGTCACGAATTAACCTCCTTTTGGCTCTAGGACGCATATTTAAGGAGATATGTCCAATTTAAGTTTTTCATATAAAAAATTTGATTTTTTGAGGATTTTCATCAAAATTTTGATTTTTGAGGGGTGGTCATGAATTAAGGTCCTTTTGGCTCTAGGACGCATATTTAAGGAGATATGTCCAATTTAAGTTTTTCATATAAAAAATTTGATTTTTTGAGGATTTTCATCAAAATTTTGATTTTTGGGGGGGGTCACGAATTAACCTCCTTTTGGCTCTAGGACGCATATTTAAGGAGATATGGCCAATTTAAGTTTTTCATATAAACAATTTGATTTTTTGAGGATTTTCATCAAAATGTTGATTTTTGGGGGGTGGTCACGAATTAACCTCCTTTTGGCGCATATTTAAGGAGATATGGCCAATTTAAGTTTTTCATATAAAAAATTTGATTTTTTGGGGATTTTCATCAAAATTTTGATTTTTGAGGGGTGGTCACGAATTAACCTCCTTTTGGCTCTAGGACGCATATTTAGGACGCATATTTCATATAAAAAATTTGATTTTTTGAGGATTTTCACAAAATTTTGATTTTTGGGGGGTGGTCACGAATTAACCTCCTTTTGGCTCTAGGACGCATATTTAAGGAGATATGGCCAATTGAAGTTTTTCATATAAAAATGTTGAGTTTTCGAGGATTTTCATCAAAATTTTGATTTTTGAGGGGTGGTCATGAATTAAGGTCCTTTCGGCTCTAGGACGCATATTTAAGGAGATATGGCCAATTTAAGTTTTTCATATAAAAAATTTGATTTTTTGAGGATTTTCATCAAAATTTTGATTTTTGAGGGGTGGTCACGAATTAACCTCCTTTTGGCTCTAGGACGCATATTTAAGGAGATATGGCCAATAAATTTGATTTTTTTGAGGATTTTCATCAAAATTTTGATTTTTGGGTGGTGGTCACGAATTAACCTCCTTTTGGCTCTAGGACGCATATTTAAGGAGATATTTATTCATCAAAATTTTGATTTTTGGGGGGTGGTCACGAATTAACCTCCTGTTGGCTCTAGGACGCATATTTAAGGAGATATGGCCACTTTAAGTTTTTCATATAAAAAATTTGATTTTTTGAGCATTTTCATCAAAATTTTGATTTTTGGGGGGTGGTCACGAATTAACCTCCTTTTGGCTCTAGGACGCATATTTAAGGAGATATGGCCAATTTAAGTTTTTCATATAAAAATTTTGATTTTTTGAGGATTTTCATCAAAATTTTGATTTTTGAGGGGTGGTCATGAATTAAGGTCCTTTTGGCTCTAGGACGCATATTTAAGGAGATATGGCCAATTTAAGTTTTTCATATAAAAATTTTGATTTTTTGAGGATTTTCATAAACATTTTGATTTTGGAGGGGTGGTCATGAATTAACGTCGTTTTGGATCTAGGACGCATATTTAAGGAGATATGTCCAATTTAAGTTTTTCATATAAAAAATTTGATTTTTTGAGGATTTTCATCAAAATTTTGATTTTTGGGGGGGGTCACGAATTAACCTCCTTTTGGCTCTAGGACGCATATTTAAGGAGATATGGCCAATTTAAGTTTTTCATATAAAAATTTTGATTTTTTGAGGATTTTCATCAAAATTTACACTGTTGGGCGGTGGTCATGAATTAAGGTCCTTTAGGCTCTAGGACGCATATTTAAGGAGATGTGGCCAATTTAAGTTTTTCATATAAAAAATTTGATTTTTTGAGGATTTTCATCAAAATTTACACTGTTGGGCGGTGGTCACGAATTAAGGTCCTTTTGGCTCTAGGACGCATATTTAAGGAGATATGGCCAATTTAAGTTTTTCATATAAAAAATGTGATTTTTTTAGGATTTTCATCAAAATTTTGATTTTTGGGGGGTGGCCATGAATAAGGGTCCTTTTGGCTCTAGGACGCATAGTTAAGGAGATATGGCCAATTTAAGTTTTTCAGTTATTTTATTTTGGCCATAACTTCTTAAATATTTGCCCGCCCCCAAAACATATAACCTAAATGACTTTTCAATAAAGTTGTAACCAGATTTTTTTCATATTTGGTGTCATAAAAGCATTTTAGCCTGTCTTTGTCTGTTGATCAATGAGTTGAAAATATTTGAAAATTTCCATGGTTGAAGACAATTGGTTCTTGATAAAATTCAATCTTCAAAAAAAAATATTCGCCAATGGTATCTAATATAAATACAAATTCTGTTCATTTTTTTGTTGTTGAGTTTCTTCATGGTATTTTGTCATTTTATGAATTTATCATTGGCAATGCAATCTGCAGGTCTTAGTTTGCAAATACTCCAGAAGCACTAAATTGTTTTCTCCCATTCAGGACATTATTCTATGACAATATTTCTGAGAACCTCTATTTGCAATGCATTTGCCATTATTTGATACTTCATGCTATTGTTTGTTTGCTTTGCATTATTTTTTTTTTTGTGGGTTGATAAATAAACTTTCAACATTTCGCCAACTGGGTTTGTTTCTTTCTCCACATTTATTTGTTGAAGTTATCATGTTCAAAATGTAAATTGAAATCATAGCCCCCCAAAGAATAAAAAAAGTGTAATTGAGAGCAGTATCATTGAATGTCACGTCAACTTCCATTTCAATAAGCGGGGTTATTTTGCAAATAACTAAGAACGAAAGACACATTGAGCATAGCCGTCGCATAAGTAAAGTATTCTGTATTGCATGGATGTGAAAGCTTCAAGAAAACTTGAATTTTTGTGAAATTTTCAACAAAAATTCCGCTAAAAATAAAATATTTTATGGAAATATGAAAATAAGAAACATATTTAAGTTTTTCAAAATAGATCGTATACATTTAAATTTTCTATAAAAATTTAAATAAATTTAAATTTTTTTGAAAATTAAAAAAATGAAAATTTAAATAGAGTTTTAATGAAAAAAAAAAAAAAATTCCATAACAATTCCAAAAAAAAAATATATTTTTTATAAATTGTATAAAATATTTATCTTTTTTTAATTAAGAAAAAAATTAAGTTTTCTAAAAAGGTTTGTATAAATTAAATTTTTCTACAAAAATTAAATTTTTTTTTTTTAAACTTCAAATACATTTGTAATGATGAATGCATTTTGAAAATTCAAATACACTGCGGACTTTTGGAATATCGGCCTCAGTTGAGAAATTAAATTTTTTTTGTTTTTGTCGAAACTGAAATTGAACGCATGACCTTTTGTATGCAAGACAAGGCCCTCATTCGACAGCTGACAAATTTATATCAATGGCAGTTCATTTTATTTTTTTGTTAGATTTAAAACCCATTTTGATCTCTTGCATTTACAAATAAAGTTATTCGTAATAGAATTCAGGCGTGATAGTGCGATTTCTTTATATTTTGCTGGAAAACCGTAAAGTTGCTATAATTAGAGCCCCACAGCATTTAAATGTAAATAAATCTTTTATTTCTCGTACAATGGCTCGTTACCGTGATACTGCCAGTGTTGCATCGCCTCCAAAAATGGGATGAAAAAAAAAGCTGTAGCAATATGAGAAACCATCCTAAAAGTATGAGTAATCATCCCAAAAAATAAGCCAGATTAGTGCTAGAAAATTTGATGATGACCTAAATTTATTAATTTTCATTTTCATTATTCATTAGATGACCTAAATATATTGCGAGAACAGATGTAACACATATTCACACATCCTATGGACGGCTCAAAGTAGGCTAACCCGATTCCCAAGACGTTCGTAATGAGTACAATTTACCTAAATTTTTCTTAAAACTTCATATTTTTGCCATCAGTTTGGGTTCATTTTCACAAGGTGTTGTAAATCAAAGGTGAAAATAATGCTTAATTTTATTTTGCGGTCGATTTTCATGGTTCAGTTACATTTTTCCAAGACATTCGTACTGACTAAAACTTATTTAACTTTTTCTTAAAATATCAATTTACTGCCATCAGGATTAATTTTCAAACGGTATTTTAAATCAAAAAAGCAAATGAGCCTTTATTTTATTTTGGTATCGATTTTCATGGTTCTGTTGAATTTGGTTTGGGCCCATTTTCATGGGGCTTTTATTCATTATGAAGCGTCGCCCCGAATTTGTGGCCCTGTGTCATTTGTGTATTGGGGTCACGGTTGCCACTCGGGTCCAAAAAAACTATCAAAATTTTAAGACAAAGCTTTGTATCAAATTTTTGTAGAATATGTATTTGCATAGAAAATTTTTATCAAAATTTTATTTCTATAGAAAACTTTGTCAACATTTTAATTCTATAGAAAATGTTGACAAAAATTTATTTCTGTAGAAAATTTTGACAACATTTTAATTCTATAGAAAATGTTCGCAAATTTTTATTTCTATCGAAAATTTTGGCTATATTTTATTTCTATGGAAAATTTTGGCTATATTTTATTTTTATGGAAAGGTTTGTCAAAATATTATTTCGGTAGAAAATATTGTCAACATTTTATTTTTATAGAAAATTTTGTCAACATTTTATTTCAAGAGAACTTTTTGTCATAATTTTATTTCTATAGAAAATTTTGAAAAAATTTTAATTTCATAGAAAAATGTGACAAAATTTTAATTTTATAGAAAATTTTTACGACATTTTAATTCCATAGAAAATGTTGTCGAAATTTCATTTCTATAGATTTTTGTAACAATTTTATTTCTATAGAAAATTTTGACAAAATTTTAATTCCATAGAACATTTTTCTATGAAAAGTTTTTCGAAATTTTATTTCGGTAGAAAATGTTGTCAAAATTTTATTTTTACAGAAAATTTTCTCAAGTTTTTATTTCAATCGAAATTTTTGTCATAATTTTAATTCCATAGAAAATTTTGACAAAATTTTTTATTTCTATAGAAAATTTTGTCAAAATTTTAATTCTATAAAAAATTTTGTCGAAATTTCATTTCTATAGAAAATTTTGTAAAAATTTTATTTTTTTTATAGAAATAAAATTTTGCGGAAATTTTCTATAGAAAAAACTTTTGACACAGTTTTCTACAGAAAATTTCCGCAAAATTTTATTTCTACAGAAAATTTCCGCAAAATTTTATTTCTATAGAAAATTTTGGCTAAATTTTATTTCTATGGAAAAGTTTTTCAAAATTTTATTTCGGTAGAAAATGTTGTCAAAGAAAATGTTTAAAATTTTATTACAACAGAAATTTTTGTGATAATTTTAATTCCATAGAAAAGTTTGACAAAATTTTTTATTTCTATAGAACATTTTGTCGAAATTTCATTTCTATAGAAAATTTTGTAAAAATTTTATTTATGTAGAAAATTGTGTCAAAAGTTTTTTGCCATAGAAAATTTTGACAATATTTTAACTCTATAGAAAATTTTGACAAACTTATATTCATATAGAACAGTTTGTCAAGATTTTGTTTCAATAGAAAATGTTGTCAAAATTTTATTTCAAAATGTTATATTTCTATAGAAAATTTTATTTCTATAGAAAATTTTGTCAAAATTTTTTTCCATTAAAAAATTTTGTCAAAATTTTATTTCTACAGAACTTTTTCTCAAAATTTTATTTCTATAGAAAAATTTCTAGATAGAACCATTTTTGTTTTGTAAATTTTGTTTAAATTTAACGAAAAATATTGTAACTAAAATTTTTTGATAATGTAGGGCAAAGTAGGGAACTTTCTTTGTCTTTGTAGGGTCAAAAAATAACTATCAGAATTTGAGGAAAAGGCTTTGTATCAAATTTTTGTAGAAAATGTATTTGCATAGTAAATTTTGTCAAAATTTTATTTCTATAGAAAACTTTGTCAAAATTTTATTTCCATAGAAAATTTTGTCAAAATTTTATTTCTATAGAAAATTTTGTCAAAATTTTATTTCTATAGAAAATTTTGTCAAAATTTTATTTCTATAGAAAAGTTTGTCAACATTTTAGTTCTAGAGAAAATATTGCCAACATTTTATTCCTTTAGGATTATATATAGGATATCAAAAAATTTTCGTTACAATATTTTTCGTTAAATTTAAGCAAAATTTACAAAACAAAAATGGTTCTATTTAGAAATTTTTGTATAGAAATAAAATTTTGAGAAAAAGTTCTGTAGAAATAAAATTTTGACAAAATTTTTTAATGGAAAAAAATTTTGACAAAATTTTTTTTTAAAAATAAAATTTTGACAAACTTTGCTATAGAAATAAAATTTTGACAAGCATTTCTATTGAAAAAAATTTTTACAAAATTTTCTATAGAAATAAAATTTTCTATAGAAATATAACTTTTTGAAATAAAATTTTGACAACATTTTCTATTGAAACAAAATCTTGACAAAGTGTTCTATATGAATATAAGTTTGTCAAAAATATCTATAGAGTTAAAATATTGTCAAAATTTTCTATGGCAAAAAACTTTTGACACAATTTTCTACATAAATAAAATTTTTACAAAATTTTCTATAGAAATGAAATTTCGACAAAATTTTCTACAGAAATTAAAAATTTTGTCAAACTTTTCTATGGAATTAAAATTATGACAAAAATCTCTGTTGAAATAAAATGTTAAGAAAATTTTAAACATTTTCTTTGACAACATTTTCTACCGAAATAAAATTTTGAAAAACTTTTCCATAGAAATAAAATTTAGCCAAAATTTTCTATAGAAATAAAATTTTGCGGAAATTTTCTGTAGAAAATTGTGTCAAAAGTTTTTTCTACAGAAAATTTCCGCAAAATTTTATTTCTATAAAAAAAAAATAAAACTTTTACAAAATTTTCTATAGAAATGAAATTTCGACAAAATTTTCTATAGAATTAAAATTTTGACAAAATTTTCTATAGAAATAAAAAATTTAGTCAAAATTTTCTATGGAATTAAAATTATGACAAAAATTTCTGTTGAAATAAAAATGTGAGACAATTTTCTATAAAATTGTCTCAAATTTATTTCTACCGAAATAAAATTTTGAAAAACTTTTCCATAGAAATAAAATTTTGACAAAACTATCTATAAAAATAAAATTTTTACAACATTTTCTATAAAAATAAAATTTTGACAACATTTTCTACCGAAATAAAATTTTTACAAAATTTTCTATAGAATTAAAATGTTGTCAAAATTTTCTATGGAATTAAAATTTTGTCAAAATTTACTATAGGAATAAATTTTTTACAAAAATCTATAGAAATGAAATTTCGAAAACATTTTCTATGGAATAAAATGTCATAAAAATTTTCTATAGAATTAAAATTTTGTCAAAATTTTCTATGAAATTAAAATTTTTTCAAAATTTTTTATAGAAATAAAATTATGACAAAAAGTTCTCTTGAAATAAAATGTTGACAAAATTTTCTATAAAAATAAAATGTTGACAACATTTTCTACCGAAATAATATTTTGACAAACCTTTCCATAAGAATAAAATATAGCCAAAATTTTCTATAGAAATAAAATATAGCCAAAATTTTCGATAGAAATAAATTATAGCCAAAATTTTCGATAGAAATAAAAATTTGTGAACATTTTCTATAGAATTAAAATGTTGTCAAAATTTTCTACAGAAATAAATTTTTGTCAACATTTTCTATAGAATTAAAATGTTGACAAAGTTTTCTATAGGAATAAAATTTTGACAAAATTTTCTATGCAAATACATATTCTACAAAAATTTGATACAAAGCTTTGTCTTAAAATTTTGATAGTTTTTTTTTTGGACCCGAGTGGCAACCGTGACCCCAATACCCAAATGACACAGGGCCACAAATTCGGGGCGACGCTTCATAATGAATAAAAGCCCCATGAAAATGGGCCCAAACCAAATTCAACTGAACCATGAAAATCGATACCAAAATAAAATAAAGGCTCATTTGCTTTTTTGATTTAAAATACCGTTTGAAAATTAATCCCGATGGCAATAAATTGAGATTTTAAGAAAAAGTTAAATAAGTTTTAGTCAGTACGAATGTCTTGGAAAAATGAGCTCCAACAAAATGTAACTGAACCATGAAAATCGACCCCAAAATAAAATTAAGCATAGAAAATTTTGACAAAATTTTTTATTTCTACAGAAAATTTTGACAAAATTTTTTATTTCTATAGAAAATTTTTTATTTATATAGAAAATTTTGACAAAATTTTTTATTTATATAGGAAATTTTGTAAAAATTATAATTCCATAGAAAATTTTGACAACATTTTAATTCTATAGAAAATTTTGATAACAGTTTAATTCTATGGAAAATTTTGACAACTTTTAATTATATAGAAAATTTTGTCGAAATTTCATTTCTATAGAAAATGTTGTAAAAATTTTATTTCTTTAGAAAATTGTGTCAAAAGTTTTTTGCTATGGAAAATTTTGACCACATTTTAATTCTATAGAAAATTTTGTTGAAATTTCATTTCTATAGAACATTTTGTAAAAATTTTATTTTTGTAGAAAATTGTGTCAAAAGTTTTTTGCTATGGAAAATTTTGACAAAATTTTATTTCTATAGAAAATGTTGTCAAAATTTTATTTCAAAATGTTTTATTTCTATAGAAAAATTTGTCAAAATTTTATTTCTATTGAAAATTTTGTCAACATATAAAATTTTTATTCATTATTTCATATCGCAATGTAAACGGACATTTAAAAAACTAAATTTGAAATCAAAAATCTTTATGTGAATAAACCATTTCTATTTGGTTGTTCCATTCCAGTCAGATGTGTGGTAGTTTTTTGGGGGCTCTTTATCAATATTTCCAATTAGTGTGCTTTTTTCTATTTTACAAACTACTCGATATGTGACCCAAAGAATTTCCTTTGAATATTCCATAGATCGGTGAACTGGTGCACTCACTTGATAGTCATGATGACGGCAAAAAGTGAATATGCCGCCTTGCATGTGGCAAAAAAGGTATCCAAATGTATGGGAAACATGCCACCGGCCAATGCTATGGTCTGACGCAACGAACGTTCCGTGAATATCATCATGTCACGTTTAAACTGTTTCGACTGGCCAATCCAGTTGCACGAGAACAAAGCATACGGCAGTTGTTCGAATACCAAAACAAAATCGCTGCCATAGTAGCAAGTGGGAAATAGTTGCATTGCAAGACCTACAATATACAGGACATAGTAGATACGCTCGAGTACATCCGTAACAAAAAATAGGAGGGCTACCATGGCCACACAGTTATTGGCTACAGACACGCAAATTTGCACAAACGTAGGCCATGATACAATCTCATGAATGATGTGGTAGAGTCTGAAATTAGAAATGGCAAATTGTAAATAAAAAAGAATTTTATTATTTTCTTGTTTACATTGAAATAGAATCAAGTTTATTTTACACAACGAAATAATTTATTTTGGATTCGAATTTTTAGGGGGAAAATATTGTATAAGTTAGCTTTTATCTATGACATATTCTCAAGAAATAATAGTGTGAAGTTTGTATTAGCATAACTTGCAAATAAACAAAATCGACTCGAGACGAATCGTTCGTCTAGATTGAAACTAAAATAACTTTAGATATATTTTCTAGAAAATTCTGAATTTTGTTCTGAACTCATTATATATGATTTACTATCGAACTCCGAAACAATTGGGATTCCACAGTCCCTGGTTTTCGAGATATCAATACATATTTTTGGCAAATCGTTCGTCTCGAGGCGAACGAAAATTCCATGAACAGGCAGCAAATAATTAATTACCAAATCCTATTTTGCAGTTTTTGATCAAATTTTTGTAGTTTTATGAAAAAAATGCGTCTTAGAAAGAATTGATTTATTTTTTTATTTTAGAAGTTTGTTTATTATTTTATAATCACTCCTAATAGCGACACTTTATATGGGTGTATATATATGTCCCTTGAATTAAAAATGTTGCAAAGTTTTAAATTTTTTACCTTGCATTTAATAGGGAAAGTTGCTACTTCTACAAAAAGGGAAAACTTGCCCGCAATGGACTTTAATAATTTGACCTAACACGAGACTTCAATTTTTAAAGATGTTGACTTAATATTGATTTTATAGAAAATTTTGAAAACATTTTATTTTTATAGAAAAATTGGTCAAAATTTCAATGCTATAGAGAATTTTCTTTTCTATAGAAAATTTTATCAAAATTTTATTTCCAAAGAAAATTTTTTCAAAATTTTATTTCTATAGAAAACTTTGTCAAAATTTTATTCTATAGAAAAATGTGTCAAAATTTTATTCTATAGGAAATTTTATCAAAATTTTATTCCAATAGAAAATTTTGTCAAAATTTTATTTCTATGGAAAATTTTGTCAACATTTTAGTTCTAGAGAAAATATGGCCAACATTTTATTCCTTTAGGATTTTTTTTTTTTTAAATTTTCATTCCTTTAGAAAATTTTATCAAAATTTTATTTTTATAGTAAATTTTGTTAAAATTTTATTTTTATAGAAAATTTTGTCAAAATTTTATTCCAATAGAAAATTTTGTCAAAATTTTATTTCTATAGAAAATTTTGTCAACATTTTAGTTCTAGAGAAAATATGGCCAACATTTTATTCCTTTAGGATTTTTTTTTAAATTTTCATTCCTTTAGAAAATTTTATCAAAATTTTATTTTTATAGAAAATTTTGCCAAAATTTTATTCCTATAGAAAATTTTGTCAAAATTTTATTTCTATAGAAAATATTGCCAAAATTTTATTCCTTTAGGATTTTTTTTTTTTAATTTTTATTCCTTTAGAAAATTTTATCAAAATTTTATTTGTATAGTAAATTTTGTTAAAATTTTATTGTTATTGAAAATTTTGTCAAAATTTTATGTTTATAGAAAATTTATTCAAATTTTGAGAAATTTATGTTTTTCAAATTTTGTTTCGCCGGGTTCGGAGTCGAGCAAAATTTCTACGTCTCCGGCTCCGACTGCAGCAAATTTTTCAGACTGCGACTCCGGCTCCGACTCCACAGCCCTGATTGTCACATCAACTTATCACTCAAATATATACCTGTATAAATTTACATGATCGTTAACACATTTCTGCAGCTCATTTTCATGCTCCATGGCTTCGATTTGTCTTAATCCCACATTATTTGGGCCAGAGGATAACTTCGTTGACCATCTCTGTGTACCAATACGGGCTACTCTCATATACAACAATTTAATATGACCCGAGAGGACACAAAAAGCCTTGGGCGAAAAACTATCATTGACAAAATTTTGTGAAATTTGTACAACAATACAAAATAGTTGAAACCCCAAGGCCACGAAATAATGCGCAGTTGATGTCTCCCAATCGAAAGGTAACCATCCGGGATAGAAAAGCTTACGGTCTTGACCAAAGATAAAAACCATCATAGCACTGGCTCCTATGGTAAAATAAACAACCACATACAGCCTTTGAATATTGAGAACGCTTAGGCGTATTGTTCTATTAAAACATAAACGATCTTCAGGATGTGTAATACGCACATCAAGATCTGCGATTATATTTTCCATTTCCCAAATTTTTTTAACTTGATAAGCCATTATAAACAATTTGATGGTAGCACCTATACTCGTCAAGGTTATGGAGATACTATCGAAAAGATTCGATTGGGTATCACTTAAAAATATGGCCAGCAAAAGATGAATGGGAAATAGACAAGTTGCCATTATATTTATTCCTATGGACCAAATTAGATATGCAATTTTAAGAAGCTTATGTTTTTTCGACTCAGTTTCGGGAAAAGGAGTTTCAAGACCTAGTAATTGCCATCCTTTATGATTTAATTTGAAAAATTCCAAAGTTGAGATATTTTCAGTGGATTTCATTTCGAAAGATTGTGAAAAGTATATTCACAACGCGGCGAGAAGTTTAAGACTAACATATTGAACGATTATGCGTATCATATCACGGTATGGACTCAAAATTTAATTTTGTAATTGACTCACCATCCCATTTAGCTACTATCAAATATAATTTTTGTTAATTACGTATGGGTCACTCCATAATGTTTGGTATTTTTTATACCCTTCACCATAGGATGGGGGTATATTAACTTTGTCATTCCGTTTGTAACACATCAAAATATTGCTCCAAGGCCCCATAAAAAATATATATATTCTGGGTCGTGGCGAAATTCTGAGTCGATCTGAGCATGTCCGTCCGTCCGTCTGTTGAAATCACGCTAACTTCCGAACGAAACAAGCTGTCGGCTTGAAACTTGGCACAAGTAGTTGTTATTGATGTAGGTCGGATGGTATTGCAAATGGGCCATATCGGTCCACTTTTACGTATAGCCCCCATATAAACGGACCCTCAGATTTGGCTTGCGGAGCTTCTAAGAGAAGCCTATTTCATCCGATCTGGCTGAAATTTGGTACATGGTGTTAGTATAAGGTCTCTAAAACCATGCAAAAATTGGTCCACATCGGTCCATAATTATATATAGCCCCCATATAAACCGATCCCCAGATTTGGCTTGCGGAGCCTCTAAGAGAAGCAAATTACATCTGATCCGGCTGAAATTTGGTACATGGTGTTAGTATATGGTCTCTAACAACTATGCAAAAATTGGTCCACATCGGTCAATAATTATATATAGCCCCCATATAAACCGATCCCCCGATTTGGCTTGCGGAGCCTCTAAGAGAAGCAAATTTCATCCGATCCGGCTGAAATTTTGTACGTGGTGTTTGTATGTATGTATGTATGTATGTATATGATTTATTTAAGTTAATTCAATTAAGGTAAATAAAAATAAAAAATAAAAATAAAAAAAAAATAAAATTAATTAAATCATAATAAGACATAACAATATATGTTGTGTGTCTGATTGGCTCGAATAGAAAGAAGACTTATAATATATTCAAAATGGATATTTGTTAAAAGGGTACAATACCAAACTTTATGTGAATAGATGGGATGGAAATTATAAATATTCTGAGATTAGAAGTGATCTATATTTCATACAACTGGTTATATATTTGTAAACGTGCAAGTGATCGGAGCTGTTCAGTAGTTCGAGAACTTCTTCAAGTGAGAGTGATCTTTTGCTAAGGAAGTGCTGCCGGTACCCTCCAAAAATGGGGCATAACCCTAGAAAATGAAATGTATTCTCTGCTTCACCAAGATTACAAATTGTACAACGGTCATTTGAATCAGTTTGAAAAGTACGTGCGTTCAAGTCTAATAGTCCACCTCTGGCCTTCATAATAGTGCTCATAAGGCGTATTGACCTGTCATTCGAAAAATAGGGACTAATACCATATTGCAATAGAGGATATATATCGTGGGATCTAGAGTTCCTGCTCACAAAACCATCGTATTCCCTTGATCTCACATAGTCTATCACATACGAATGAAGGTTTGCTAAATGAGATCTCCACTGCCCAAAATTCAAAGAGATACCAATTTGTTGACACAGAGTAGACCAGTGAGAGTACCAGTATGTGCCACACCGAACCGTTTCCTCCGCAAGCACTCGCGGTAATCTGTCCATACTAAGGCTAAATACTTTCCTGATATAATCAAAATGTAGTTGGAGTGTACTTATATAAAGGGTAGGCCACCCTGTCTCCAAGTGCAGAATGTAATTGGGAGTATTCGTGGGTAAATATAGAATCTTCTTGAGGAAGAAGCGTAGTAACTTTTCAACCTGTTCATAGCATTGAAAACTCCAAAATTGTGCGCCATAGAATAATATTGACCTCGCAGTTGAGTTGAAGACTTTCAATTTATTGTCAAGATTAATTTTAGGGTTATAGAGATATCCCAGCCAGTTTGCATTTATAGCAGTCTTCGCCGAAACAAGTTTAAGTTCAAGATGTTTAGAGTTTGAGAGGTTAAAAGTCAAATTAAAACCTAAATATTTGTATTCATTTACTTGCTGAATAATACGCTCCCCGTAATGCCAACACAAATTACTACTTATCCTTGAACCTTTCCTAAAAACCATAACCTTCGACTTATCAAGGTTAAACTCCAACCCCCAAACGCAACAATAAGAGTAAAGTGCATCGAACATGCACTGTAAATCTTCCTGTGAATCAGATAAAAGGACGATATCATCTGCATACATCAAAACTTTTACGTTAACTTAAACGTTAATGTATGGCGTCAAACACCCATGCAGGAATTGGTTCAGATCAGTCCATAATTATATATAACCCCCATATAAACCGATACCCAGATTTGACCTCCGGTGCCTTTTGGAGAAGCAAAATTCCGATCCGATCTGGTTGAAATTTGGTACGTGGTGGTAGTATATGATATTTAACAACCATGCCAAAAGTGGACCATATCAGTCCATAATCATACATAGCCCCCATATAAATCGATCCCGAGATTTGGTTTTGAAACCTCTTGGTACATTGTGCTAGTATATGGTCGTTAATAACCATGCCTAATTAGGTCCATATCGGTCTATAGTTATATATAGATAAATCGATCTCCAATCACACAAAAATTGGTCCATATGAAGTTCATAATTGTTTATAGCCCCCATATAAGCGACCCCCATATTTCAATTCGGGCTCCCTACGTACCGTCCATATCGATTCGTAATTATTTGTAGACTTACCTACACATACCTTTTTTCTCTAAAGTATACCACGTATGGACTAAATCACAATTTAGAAAACAAATTAAAATACCACAACCCAAGCAATTCGATTGTGGATGATAGTCTTTCGTAGAAGTTTCTACGCTATACGTGGTGGAGGGTACATAAAATTCGGCCTGGCCGAACTTACAGCCGTATATACTTGTTGACGAATAGCCTCATTTAGAAGGTTCATATGGGAAATGCAAAACTCCTTATTGACAATGGTGTTTCGTTCGACTGCATTGCAGTGCACAATACCTTCCCATTAGGTGAATATCGTGATTGACTCTTGGCTTCAGCACCCGTCCTGGAGTCACCCACTCCTTTCTTTTTTCACATTGACGTAGATCAGATGATAGAGGGGGACAGATGATAGATAGAGAAAATTGTGGATACTTAAGAACCCCCCATTTGGAATCCTGTCTTGCTGTTTTGACGACATGGGCAAAAGAGGTCTGGCGTTGTGGCCGTTTTTATTGGGTCCGTTTAGTCAAAAAGTCTCACTTACACAAGATCCAATTGGGCAATGAAGACCACTCATCTCCCCTGAAGATTCGATCCAAAAAAACGATGTCCTCGTGTTGCTCGGTGGTAGGCGAAATGTTGATCAGCAATTTTGAAGGCGTTTTCCTTTCTTTACTTCGTTGAGCGCTGTGAAACTCCCATTTTGGCCGTTTTTATTGGGTCCGTTTAATCAAAAAGCCTCACTTACACAAGTTCCAATTGGGCAATGCAGACCACTCATCTCCTCTGAAGATTCGATGAAAAAATCGATCGCCAATCACACAAAAATTGGTCCATATATGGCTTGTGTGATTGGGGATCGATTTATCTGAGGGCTATATATAACTATAGACCGATATGGACCTAGTTGGGCATGGTTTTTAACGGCCATATAATAGCACAATGTACCAAATTTCAACTGACTCGGATGAAATTTGCTCCTCCAAGAGGCTCCAAAACCAAATCTCGGGATCGGTTTATATGGGGGCTATATATGATTATGGACTGATATGGACCACTTTTGGCATGGCTGTTAAATATCATACACTACCACCACGTACCAAATTTCAACCAGATCGGATGAATTTTGCTTCTCCAAAAGGCACCGGAGGTAAAATCTGAGGATCGGTTTATATGGGGGCTATATATAATTGTGGACTTATATGAACCAATTCCTGCATGGTTGTTGGATATCATGTACTAACATCACGTACCAAATTTCAACCGATTCGGATGAATTTGGCTCTTCCAAGGGGCTCCGGAGGTCAAATCTGGGGACCGGTTTATATGGGGGCTACATATAATTATGGAACTATTTCGACCAATTTTTGCATGGATGAGGCCATATATTAACACCACGTACCAAATTTCAACTGAATCAGATGAATGTTGGTCTACCAAGAGGCTCCGGAGTTCAAATCTGGATCATTATGGATCGATGTGGACCATTTTTTGCATGGTCATTAGAGACCATATACTAACACCATGTACCAAATTTCAGCCGGATTGGACCAAATTTGCTTCTCTTAGAGGCTCCGCAAGCCAAATCGGGGGATCAGTTTATATGGGGGCTATATATAATTATTGACCGATGTAGACCAATTTTTGCATAGTTGTTAGAGACCATACACTTACACCATGTACCAAATTTCATCCGGATCGGATGAAATTTGCTTCTCTTAGAGGCTCCGAAAGCCAAATCGGGGGATCGGTTTATATGGGCGCTATATATAATTATGGACCGATGTTGACCGATTTTTGCATGGTTGTTAGAAATCATATGCTGACACTATGTACCAAATTTCAGCCGGATCGGATGAAATTTGCTTCTCGTAGAGTCCCCGTAAGCCAAATTTGGGGGTCAGATTATATGGGGGCTATACGTAAAAGTGAACCGATATGGCCCATTTGCGTCGGTTCTCGGACTTTGTTGAGCGGTGTTGAGTAGGCGGCACACAGAATGCTGGACTGGGAAATGGCTGTTGGTTGGAGGAACAACGGGCCTAGAGTGATCACACACACCTCTAGCTGAGGACTGGGTAAGATGGAGCACTTTGACTAGAGTGGTTACACACCTCTGGTCGTGGTTTAGGAGCAGATGAGGAAAGGTAGGATCGCGTGGTCGCACACCTCTAGCTATGGGATAGGGAAGGATGGTTAGTAAGAGGGAACACGTGGCTAGAGTGGTCGCACACCTCCAGCTTTGGAGAGGAGGAAACGTAGGAACGCGTGGCTAGAGTGGTCTCACACCCCTAGCTATGGGGTAAAGGGGAGGAGGAAATGTAGGAACGCGTGGCTAGAGTGGTCGCACACTACTAGCTATGGGATAGGGAAGGAGTAGGGGGAAGTAGGAACACGTGATTAGAGTGGTCGCATATCCTTAGCTATAGGGAAGGAAATGTAGAAGCGCATGGCTAGAGCGATCGCACACCTCTAGCTATGGGATAGGGAAGGAGTAGGGAAAAGTAGGAACACGTGACTAGAGTGATCGCACACCTCTAACTTAATTATTTATCTTCGTTTTCATCTCCAATATTCTACAATTCCAACTATTTACTAAGATAATCACTTACCTAGATGATGTTACCTCTTTGACTGCTGCTGATCGACTGCCCCCGATCTCACACACTGCCTGCCTTTTATACTTTTCCCCAGCATGTGTAATCGGTGATGGTCACCTGTTATGTTGTTGGTTTATAACGGTTGGTTACTCTAATTACTTATGCTTGGTGTTAGGGAATTAGCTTATAAAATAATATTTAAAATTCACTTTTATAACAAAAAATTATTATTATTACATTTTGATTATTCTTATGTTATATACGAGGGGCACCGACTTCAAGCGTGACAGACTTCACTGCCAACAAAGGCCTCTGCATTGCCCAAAGGGATCTTATGCTTGGTGTTAGGGAATTTGCTTATAAAATAATATTTAAAATTCACTTTTATAACAAAAAATGTAATTTATTATTATTACATTTTAATTATTCTTATGTTATGTACGAGGGGCACCGACTTCAAGCGTCACAGACTTCACTGCCAACAAAGGCCTCTGCATTGCACAAAGGGATCTTATACATGGGGCTATTTCACTAAAAAGACTTAACAGACACGACTATGATATCTTGCTCTAGTACAACGCCAGACCCCCTGCCAATGTTGAAGTCGCCAAATCAGAAGTGCAAGAGCGCAAATAGGAGGTGTTCAGCTTCTGCCTTATTCTCCGGATCTTGCACCAATCGACTATCATATTTTTTCCTCTCTGATCAGGCGTAGGTCAATGTGACACACAGGAGGTTGTTCAGCTTCTGCCATATTCTCCGGAGCACCAATCGACTATCATATTTTTTCCTCTCTGATCAGGCGTAGGTCAATGTGACACAAAGCGAGGAGTGGGTGACCCCAGGTCAGACGAAGCTCCACTGTCAACAACGACCCCTGCACTACCCAAATGTACCTTATAAATGGGGATCAAAATACTCGCACGACACGACCAAGATATCTTGCTGTACAAAATCCCCAGATCCTTTGCTCATGTAGCCAAAACAGCTGTCCAAGAGCCCAAATGGAAGGTTCTTCAGCATCCACCATATTCTCCTAATCTTGCACCTATCGTCTATCATAATTTCCCTTCATAAAGGTAGGAGTGGATGACCTTAGAGGGACGCCCAAGCTAAGAGTCAAGCGAGATCTACACCTAAGAAAAGGGCATGATCTGCGTTTGAAGGGACTGAGAAGGACTCTTTTTTGACTTCATTGTCAACAATGAACTCCGCATTGCCCAAATGGACTTTGTAAATGATGCTGTTCGCCAAAAAAGACCCAATAAACACGATCAAGATATCTTGCTCTACCACAATGCCAGACCCCCTTCCCCTGCTCAAGTTGTGAAAACAGCAATCCAAGAGCTCAAATGGGAAGTTCTTCAGCATCCACCATATTCTTCTGATAGTGAACCTTTCGCTTATCATCTTTTCCCTTCAATGGCACAAAGGTAGGAGTGGGTGACCTTAGGAGAGACGCCGAATACAAGAGTCAAACAAGATCTGCAGCCAAAAACTGTTATGATCTGAGACTGGGAAGACATGGTGAATTGAAAAGGACTCGAACGAGACTCCATTGTCAACAAAAAACTCTGTATTGCCCAGATAAAGCCTGTAAATGAGGCTATTCGACTAAAACCCCCCAAAAGATAGGCCAAGAAATATTGCTCTTACACAACGCCAGACCCCTGTTACCGAAATCACCAAAACAGTAGTCCAAGAACGCAAATGGGAGGTTCAGACCATGATCTGCGTTTGTAGGAAGTCGGAAGGCATGGTGTACGGGAAATGCTAGAACGAAGCTCCGCATTGTCCAAATGGATCTTGTACATGAGGATATTCAACTAAAAGGGCCCAATAGGCACGACCAAGGTATGTTGCCACCGTGGTGCAATGGTTAGCATGGCCGCCTTGCATACACAAGGTCGTGGGTTCGATTCCTGCTTCGAGCGAACAACAAAAAGTTTTTCAGCGGTGGATTCTCCCACCTCAGTAATGCTGGTGACAATTCTGAAGTTTCTTGCTTTCTTCCGTTGTCAAAATGCCGTCCAAGCAAGAAGAGCAGCGTATCAAAATTTTGGTCGCGCATCGCGAAAATCCGAGCTACTCGCACGCAAAGCTGGCAAAATCGCTAAAAGTTGCCAAATCAACCGTTACAAACGTAATTAAAGTGTTTGGGGAACGTTTGTCGACAGCCAGGAAGTCTGGATCGGGGGGAAATCGAAAACCGGAAGCCGCTGAGACGACAAAGAGAGTTGCCGGTAGTTTCAAGCGAAACCCTAACCTCTCTTTCCGAGATGCCGCAAATAAGCTGGGTGTATCGTCTACAACCGTGCATCGAGCCAAAAAACGAGCCGGACTATCGACTTACAAGAAGGTAGTGACTCCAAATCGCGATGATAAACAAAATACGACGGCCAAAGCGCGATCCCGGAGGCTGTACACGACGATGCTGACGAAGTTTGACTGCGTGGTAATGGACGACGAAACCTATGTCAAAGCCGACTGCAAGAAGCTTCCGGGACAGGAGTTTTATACGGCAAAAGGAAGGGGAGAGGTAGCAGATATTTTCAAGCACATAAAACTGTCAAAGTTCGCAAAGAAATATCTGGTTTGCCTTTCCTGAAGAAACACGGTTGTTCCGTACTGTTTTGGCCGGATTTGGCATCTTGCCATTACGGTAAAAAGGCCATGGAGTGGTACGCCGCCAACAACGTGCAGGTGGTTCCCAAGGACAAGAACCCTCCCAACACGCCAGAGCTCCGCCCAATTGAGAAATACTGGGCTATCGTCAAGGTGGACAAGATGGCTGTACAAAATCTGATGGCAGGTGTCAAGCGTGAGGCCCGGCAATTCGGATTTGGAAAAGCGAAAGCCTAACTGAATATTTTTCCTGAATTTTATACTAATTGAACTTGAAAAAGAAATGTAATTTGATTTTTTAAATAAACGATTTCACCGATTTACACGCGTTTTCCCTTGACCAAATTTTAACCGTATCACCCTTTAGTCTGTAAAGCGCATAAGAGCCCAAATGGTGGTTCTTCAGCATCCACCATATTCTCCGAATTTTGCAGCTATCGTCTATCATCTTTTTCCCTCTAAACACATAATTGTAGGAGTGGGTGACCTTAGGAGAGACGTCGAAGACAAGAATCAAGCGAGATGTTCACTCATAAATGGCAATGATAAGCGTTTGCAAGGACTGGCTTCACTGTTAACAATGAACTCTGCATTGCCCAAATGGATTTCCTAAATGATGCTGTTCGTCTATCATCATTTCACTTCAATGATACAAATTTGGAAGAGGGTGACATTAGAATAGAGGCAGAATCCAGGAGTCAAGTAAGATCTTCACCCAAGAAAAGGTCATGATCTGCGTTTGAAGGAACTGGTAAGGCATTGTGCACTGGAAAATTCCCGAACGAAACACCACTGTTAATAAGAATCCTTGCATAGCCCAAATGGACCTTGTCAATGAGGCTATTCGATTAATAGGACCCAATAGACACGGACATGAGATCTCTTGCTCTACTACAACGCCGGGCCTCCTGTAGCCCAAGTCGTCAAATCAGCAGTACAAAGGCTGTAATATGAGTCCAAGTCCAAATAGTGAATAATTTTATTTGATTTGTAAAAAATCATAGTTATTTATTTTATTAACGGAAAGCCATATACACAAAATATTTAATTGCATTTATATAATGAGGATATGATGATATGATTACAATAATAACTTTATTAAATGTTAACCACAAGACACACACACACACTCGATTTTGGTAATTGTTTATTACAAATTGATATAATTAAGTTTATAATAAATTCAATTTAAATGTATAGCCAATTAAAAATAATTACTATATTAAATCTATGGTCAATAAGTAATAATTGAGCTATTCACACTATCGGATATTTTATTAATGGGCTGGAATTGCTTTGGAACTGTTGATTTTTCGTCATTTTCACTTTGTTGCAAAGAAAGAAGTATTTTTATACCCACCACCATAGAATGGTGATGGTGATATAATAAGTTTATATAGTCGATTTCCGACTATATAAAGTATATATATATATTCTTGATCGAGAGAAATTCTAAGACGATATAAGTATGTCCGTCTGTCCATTTGTCTGTTGTAATCACGCTACAGCCTTCAATAATGGCGCTATCGTCCTGAAATTTGGCACAGATTCCTTTTTATACCCTGCGCCACACTGTGGAACAGGGTATTATAAGTTAGTTCATATGTTTGCAACACCCAGAAGGAGACGAGATAGACACATGGTGTCTTTGGCACAAATGCTCAGGGTGGGCTCCTGAGTCGATATAGCCATGTCCGTGAACACATTTTTGTAATCAAAGTCTAGGTCGCAGTTTTAGTCCAATCGACTTAAAATTTGGCACAAGTATGCGTTTTGGTTCAGAATAGAACCCTATTGATTTTGGAAGAAATCTGTTCAGATTTAGATATAGCTCCCATATATATCTTTCGCCCGATATGGACTAATACCGTCCCAGAAGCCAGAGTTTTACCCTAATTTGTTTAAAATTTTGTACAAAAAGAACAATTAGTACTATAGTCAAGTGTGACAAATTTTATTGAAATCGGTTCAGATTTAGATATAGCTCCCATATATATCGTTCGCCCGATTTACACTCATATGACCACAGTGGCCAATCTTTTACTCCGATTTAATTGAAATTTTGCACAGGGAGTAAAATTAGTATTGTGTCTATGCGTGCCAAATTTGGTTGAAATCGGTTCAGATTTAGATATAGCTCCCATATATATCGTTCGCCCGATTTACACTCATATGACCACAGAGGCCAATTTTTTTGCTCCGATTAAGTTGAAATTTTGCACAGAGAGTAGAATTAGCATTGTAGCTATGCGTGCCAAATTTGGTTGAAATCGGTTCAGATTTAGATATAGCTCCCATATATAGCTTTCGCCCGATTTACACTCGTATGACCACAGAGGCCAATTTTTAACTCCGATTTAGTTGAAATTTTGCTTCAGAATTAAATTTTTCCCATATTATACCCTCCACCATAGGATGGGGGTATATTAACTTTGTCATTCCGTTTGTAACACATCGAAATATTGCTCTAAGACCCCATAAAGTATATATATTCTGGGTCGTGGTGAAATTCTGAGTCGATCTGAGCATATCCGTCCGTCCGTCCGTCTGTTGAAATCACGCTAACTTCCGAACGAAACAAGCTATCGAGTAGTTGTTATTAATGTATTGCAAATGGGCCATATCGGTCCACTTTTACGTATAGCCCCCATATAAGCGGACCCCCAAATTTGGCTTGCGATTGCTCTAAGAGAAGCAAATTTCATCTGATCCTGCTGAAATTTGGTACATGGTGTTATTATATGGTCTCTAACAACCATGCAAAAATTGGTCTATATCGGTCCACTTTTACGTATAGCCCCCATATAAACGGACCCCCAAATTTGGCTTGCGATCGCTCTAAGAGAAGCAAATTTCATCCGATCCGGCTGAAATTTGGTACATGATGTTGGTATATGGTCTCTAACAACCATGCAAAAATTGGTCCATATCGGTCCATAATTACATATAGCCCCCATATAAACCGATTCCCCGATTTGGCTTGCGGAGCCACTAAGAGAAGCAAATTTCATCCGATCCGGCTGAAATTTGGTACATGGTGTCAGTATATGGTCTCTAACAACCATGCAAAAACTGGTCCACATCGGTCCATAATTATATATAGCCCCCATATAAACCGATCCCCCGATTTGGCTTACGAGGCCCCTAAGAGAAGCAAATTTCATCCGATCCGGCTGATATTTGGTACATGGTGTCAGTATATGGTCTCTAACAACCATGCAAAAACTGGTCCACATCGGTCCATAATTATATATAGCCCCCATATAAACCGATCCCCCGATTTGGCTTGCGAGGCCTCTAAGAGAAGCAAATTTCATCCGATCCGGCTGAAATTTGGTACATGGTGTTAGTATAGGGTCTCTAACAACCATGCAAAAATTGGTCGACATCGGTCCATAATTATATATAGCCCCCATATAAACCGATCCCCCGATTTGGCTTGCGAGGCCTCTAAGAGAAGAAAATTTCATCCGATTCGGCTGAAATTTGGTACATGGTGTTAGTATATGGTCTCTAGCAACCATGCAAAAATTGGTCCACATCGGTCCATAATTATATATAGCCCCCATATAAACCGATCACCAGATTTGACCTCCGCAACCTCTTGGAAGACCAAAATTCATCTGATTGAGTTGAAATTTGGTACGTGGTGTTAATATATGGCCTCAAACTCCCATGCAAAAATTGGTCGATATCGGTCCATAATTATATATAGGCCCCATATAAACCGATCCCCAGATTTGACCTCCAGAGAAGAGCAATATTCTTCCCATTCGGTTGGAATTTGGTACGTGATGTTAGTATATGGTATCCAACAACCATGCAGGAATTGGTTCCTATCAGTCCATAATTATACATAGCTCCCATATAAATCGATCCCCAGATTTGACCTCCGGTGCCTTTTGGAGAAGCAAAATTCATCCGATCTGCTTGAAATTTGGTACGTGGTGGTAGTATATGATATTTAACAACCATGCCAAAAGTGGTCCATATCAGTCCATAATCGTACATAGCCCCATATAAACCGATCCCGAGATTTGGTTTTGGAACCTCTTGGAGGAGCAAATTTCATCCGAGAGAGTTGAAATTTGGTACATTGTGCTAGTAACAACCATGCCTAACTAGGTCCATATCGGTCTATAGTTATATATGGCCCTCAGATAAATCGATTCCCAATCACACAAAAATTGGTCAATATCAAGTTCATAATTGTTTATAGCCCCCATATAAGCGATCCCCATATTTCAATTCTGGCTCTCTACGTACAAAAAGTCCGTATCGATTGTAGACTTAACTATACATAACTTTTTTTGTCTAATATATACCATGTATGGACTAAATCACAATTTAGAAAACGATGTTAAGAAGTTTTAAGAGTAATTCAAGTAATTCGATTGTCGATGATAGTCTTTCGTAGAAGTTTCTACGCAATCCATGGTGGTGGGTATATAAGATTCGGCCTGGCCGAACTTGCGGCCGTATATACTTGTTTTTTACTAACATTGTGCTCCACCCTAGTGAATTAGCCGACTTAAATTTTGAGTCTATAGATTTTGTAGAAGTCTATCAAATTCTGTCCAGATCGAGAGATATTTAAATGTATGTATTTGGGATAAACCTTTATATATACCCCCCAACATATTTGACGGATGTGATATGGTATCGAAAATTTAGATCTACAAAGCGGTGCAGGGTATAATATAGTCGGCCCCGCCCGACTTTAGACTTTCCTTACTTGTTTTTCTATAGAAAATTTTGTCAAAATTTTGTTTGTATAGAAAATTTATGAAGTACCTCTTAAGTGAAGAGGAATACCAAAACATCACGAATTCTACCAAACTACCAAACAGTAACAAATCTACCGTTTTTGGTAAAATTCTACCAACTGTGGCAACCGTGTTGCTTAGTCGATAAATTGCATAAAAGTGGCTTTAAATATTGAACGGAGCACTGGGACATTAGCCAATATATAAATTTTAAGTCTAGTTATTTTGCAGATGGCCAAAAAAATGTTGTTCACATTGCTTCAGATTTAAATATACGTACCAAAATAGTTGTAGAATTTGAGATGGTATCGAAAATGTAGATCTACATATTAGTGCAGGGTGTAATATAGTCGGTCCCCACCCCCATCCATATTCTATGGTGGTGGGTATAAACATATAGAGCTTCGTTGCATTACCATTCACCCCGCATTTTACGATTTTTATATACTTTTTATGTCGAATGTAATCGAAGTGATGTAAAATATAATAATTTAAAATGCTAGTAGTTGATGTGATATATTTTAATAAAGATTTTTCTTTTATAACTGTCACAATTTTTTTTTTTTTTGGTTTTATTCCTTTCCTCTAGTCAATATTTTATTTCATTGTTATGATGAGGGCAAAAAGTGAATATGTTGCTTTACATGTTGCAAAAAATGTATCCAAATGTATTGGAAATATTCCACCAGCAAAAGCCATAGTTTCACGCAATGAACGTTCAGTGAATATCATCATGTGTCGTTTGAAACTCTTTGATTGACCAATCCAGTTGCAGGAAAAAACAGCATAGTGAAGTTGCTCGAACAGTAGCACAAAATCACTGCCATAGTAACATGAGGGAAATAATTGCATCGAAAGACCAAAGATATACATGACGTAGTAGAGTCTTTCAAAGGGTTCCGTTACAAAAAAGAGCAAAGCAACTATGGCCACACAATTGTTCAATATGGATACCAGTAATTGTACCACCATAGCCCATGATATGATGTCCTGTATGGTATTGTAGAGTCTGAAATAAGAGAAAATTAAATTCATGTGTTTTTTGTTCCAATGGAAATTCATTAAAACATGTTTAATCTGATAGATTTTATTTTATTTTATATATATACATATTATATAATTTAAATAAAACTTCAATATAACCTTAATTTTAATGTTCGTATCAAATTTAATTTTAATGATATTTATTTATTTTTAATTATCTTTGCTTTTAGTAATTTGTAATGTGTAATTTGTAATGTCGTTATTATATAATTGATTAATTTTAATTTTTGTTTAAATTTTAGTTCTATTATTAAATTTGGTTTGTAATAATATTTTTAGTTTTAATTATTTTTGCTTGGTAATTTGTAATAGTCGTTATTATTTAAGTATTTAATTAATTAATTTTAATATTTATTTAATTATTTTATTTATTCAAAATGTTTAATTTTTAATGTAATAGTTATTGGCATAGCTCCATTAAATTTTATTTTTGTAATTTTTAATTTATATTTTCTAATTTTGATTTTTATATAAATTTTATTTATGTTATAATTTTTATACCCTTCACCACTACTGTGGTACAGGGTATAATAAGTTTGTGCATTTGTATGTTACGCCACGAAGGAAAAGTCTGAGACCCATCGTTTAGTATACCAATCGTCTTAGAATTAAATTCTGAGTCGATTTAGCGATGTCCGTCTGTCTGTCTGGCTGTCTGTCTGGCTGTCTGTCCGTCCGTCGGTCTGTCTGTCTGTTCATGTATTTTTGTGCGCAAAGTACAGGTCGCAGTTTAAGTCCGATCGTCCTCAAATTTGGCATAGGGTCGTTTTTTGGGACAAAGACAATCGCTATTGATTTTGAAAAAAATCGGTTCAGATTTAGATATAGCTGCCATATATATTTATCCCCGATCTGGTCATAATTGGCGTATATATCAACCGATGTTCTTCAAATTCAGTACATCCGAATATGTTATGAGTCTCGAAAAACTTGCCAAATATCAGCTAAATCGGTTCAGATTTAGATATAGCTCCCATATATATCTTTCGTCCGATTTAGACTCATATGACCACAGAGGCCAAAGGTTACTACCGATTTTCCTGAAATTTTGCATAAAGAGTAGAATTAACAGTCTACCATTGCTTGGTAAATTTGATTCAAATCGGTTCAGATTTAGATATAGCTCCCATATATATCTCTCGTCCGATTTAGACTCATATGACCACAGAGGCCAAAGTTTACTACCGATTTACGTGAAATTTTGCATAAAGAGTAGAATTGACATTCTACAAATGCTTGGTAAATTTGATTGAAATCGGTTCAGATTTTGATATAGCTTCCATATATATCGTTCTTCCGATTTGCACTTATATGGCCTCAAAAGCCAGAGTTTTGCCGTGATTTAGTTCAAATTTTGCACAAGGAGTACGTTTAATAGTATCGATAAGTGTACCAAATTTGGTTGACATCGGTTCAAATTTAGATATAGCTCCCATATATATCTTTCGTCCGATTTGAACTTATATGGTCTCAAAAGCCAGAGTTTTGCCGTGATTTGGTTCAAATTTTGCACAAGGAGTACGTTTAATAGTATCGGTAAGTGTGCCAAATTTGGTTGAAATCGGTTCAGATTTAGATATAGCTCCCATATATATCTTTCGCCCGATTTATACTCAAATGACTACGGGGGCCAAAGTTAAACTCCCATTTACGTGAAATTTTGCAGAGATAACAGAATTATTATTCTAACTATGCATGTCAAATTTAGTCGAAATCGGTTCAGATTATATATAGCTCCCGTTATATGTACACCAGAGTTGGGAAAATATGGTAGACTATTTCATATTTTAGACCCATTTTCAATGGGATTTTCCTCAAATTGACTGCATAGTTTCCACGGAGAATGTATTTAATATGATATTTAAGTGTGTCAAGTTTGATCTAATTTGGTTCAGAATTAGATAAAGCGTCCATATATTCATTTTTCCGGTTTATACAAATATGGCCAAAATTCCCACACTTTACACAAAATTATGTGATAATTTCCCCATATCTTATTCATATCCTAAACACTGTAATGCCAGACTTTCCACAGAACGGTTGAGTTTTAAATGAGGCTCCAAGTCGCCCGACTTGACCAAATAATATATCACAACCCACACTTGACCACATATCTTGGCAAGATTTAACCAATATCCTTGTAAAATCGTCACTGCTAAGTAGCAAAAATTGTAAATGTTACTCAAATTGTCCTATATCTCGAATACATAAGTATCGCCTGATAAATCGCAAATGCTCTTTTGTACAATTGCCTCAAAATTTCTCTCGCTTCATATTTCCCATATTTATACCCTTCACCACTACTGTGGTACAGGGTATAATAAGTTTGTGCATTTGTATGTAACGCCAAGAAGGAAAAGTCTGAGACCCATTGTTTAGTATACCGATCGTCTTAGAATTAAATTCTGAGTCGATTTAGCGATGTCCGTCTGTCTGTTGATGTATTTTTGTGTGCAAAGTACAGCTCGCAGTTTTAGTCCGATTGTCCTAAAATTTGGTATAGGGTCCTGTTTCGACTCAAAGACGATCCCTATTGATTTTGGAAAAATCGGTTCAGATTTAGATATAGCTGCCATATATATTTTTCACCGATCTGGTCATAATTGGCGTGTATATCAACCGATCTTCCTCAAATTCCGTACATCCGAATATTTTATGAGTCTCGAAAAACTTGCAAAATATCATCCAAATCGGTTCACATTTAGATATAGCTCCCATATATAGCTTTCGCCCGATTTACACTCATATGACCACAGAGGCCAATTTTTTGCTCCGATTTAGTTGAAATTTTGCACAGGGAGTAGAATTAGCATTGTTGCTATGCGTGCCAAATTAGGTTGAAATCGGTTCAGATTTAGATATAGCTCCCATATATATGTTCTTCTGATTTCGACAAAAATGGTCAAAATACCAACATTTTCCTTGTAAAATCGCCACTGCTTAGTCGAAAAGTTGAAAAAATTACTCTAATTTTCTTAAACTTCTAATACATATATATCGAGCGATAAATCATAAATAAACTTTTGAGAAGTTTCCTTAAAATTGCTTCAGATTTAAATGTTTCCCATATTTATACCCTTCACCACTACTGTGGTACAGGGTATAATAAGTTTGTGCATTTGTATGTAACGCCAAGAAGGAAAAGTCTGAGACTCATCGTTTAGTATAGCGATCGTCTTAGAATTAAATTCTGAGTCGATTTAGCGATGTCCGTCTGTCTGTCTGTCTGTCCGTCTGTCTGTCTGTTGATGTATTTTTGTGTGCAAAGTACAGCTCGCAGTTTTAGTCCGATTGTCCTAAAATTTGGTATAGGGTCCTGTTTCGACTCAAAGACGATCCCTATTGATTTTGGAAAAATCGGTTCAGATTTAGATATAGCTGCCATATATATTTTTTACCGATCTGGTCATAATTGGCGTGTATATCAACCGATCTTCCTCAAATTCCGTACATCCGAATATTTTATGAGTCTCGAAATACTTGCAGAATATTATCCAAATCGGTTCAGATTTAGATATAGCTCCCATATATAGCTTTCGCCCGATTTACACTCCCTTGTCCACAGAGGCCAATTTTTTGCTCCGATTTAGTTGAAATTTTGCACAGGGAGTAGAATTAGCATTATAGCTATGCGTGTCAAATTTGGTGGAAATCGGTTCAGATTTAGATATAGCTTCCATATATAGCTTTCGCCCGATTTACACTCATATGACCACAGAGGCCAATCTTTTACTCCGATTTAATTGAAATTTTGCACAGGGAGTAGAATAAGCATTGTAGCTATGCGTGCCAAATTTGGTTGAAATCGGTTCAGATTTAGATATAGCTCCCATATATAGCTTTCGCCCGATTTACACTCATGTGACCACAGAGGCTATTTTTTTGCTCCGATTTAGTTGAAATTTTGCACAGGGAGTGGAATTAGCATTGTTGCTATGCGTGCCAAATTAGGTTGAAATCGGTTCAGATTTAGATATAGCTCCCATATATATGTTTTTCTGATTTCGACAAAAATGGTCAAAATACCAACATTTTCCTTGTAAAATCGCCACTGCTTAGTCGAATAGTTGAAAAAATTACTCTAATTTTCTTAAACTTCTAATACATATATATCGAGCGATAAATCATAAATAAACTTTTGCGAAGTTTCCTTAAGATTGCTTCAGATTTAAATGTTTCCCATATTTTTTTACTAACATTGTGTTCCACCCTAGTGCATTAGCCGACTTAAATTTTGAGATTTTGTAGAAGTCTATCACATTCTGCCCAGATCGAGTGATATTTAAATGTATGTATTTGGCACAAACCTTTATATATAGCACCCAACACATTTGACGGATTTGATATGGTATCGAAAATTTAGATCTACAAAGTGGTGCAGGGTATAATATAGTCGGCCCCGCCCGACTTTAGACTTTCCTTACTTGTTTTTTTTTTTTTTGTATTGGTAATTATTATTTATTTTACGAATTTTAATTTTATATTAATTTAAATTTTATTTTTAATTTTTACCACTTTAATTTACTTTAATATGAGTTTAAAGAAAATAGTTTCTTATTTTTTTTTTTGGGCTAGTTTGTTTTGTTATTGTCGAATTAACTTACTCATACAAATTTATCTGATCCAAAATGCAACGATTTAATTCATTCTCTTGTTCTTGCAAAGCTACCTTACTTGTCTCCTTCCTGGGAGATCCCTCAAAACCTATGCGTGACACACGCATATACAGAAGCTTAATATGAGCCGATAGGAGACAAAGGGCTTTTGGCGAAAAGCTGTCATTGGAAAATGTCTCACACATTTGTATGAAAATACCAAAAATTTGATAGAGCATTGCAAGACAATAACGCCATAGCGATTCACTCCAATCGAATGGTAACCATCCAGTATAGAAGAGGCGTTGCACTCCACCGAATACCAAAGATCCTAACACAGCCATACCAATTCCGCAATATATAACCAAATACATTCGCTGAATGTTTAAGATGCTTAGGCGTATACGTTTTTCATAGTGTTGCATTTCTTCGGGATGTGTAACTCGTGCATCTAATGTTCGCAAAAGATTTTCCATTTTAAGAATTTGTTTCATTTTAGCGGCCATTATGAATAGTTTCAAAGATGCCCCGATACTTGTGATGGATATGGCCACACCATCGAATAGAACCGATTTCTCTTTAGCCTGAAGAATACCAAATGAAAGATGTAGCGGAAATGAGATGGTAGCTATTAAATTTGCTGTAATGGCCCAAATGAAATACGCATCGAAACGAAAGGTATTTGCAGTATACTGCTTAAGGACATTTACACCGAGAATTTTCCATACACTCCAGTTAATATCGAAAAATTCCATACTATTAATGGTTATGACTTTCGGGATCATTTGTACGATATGTTCAAGATTTCGTACAATTTAATTCTTTATTTATTGTTCCTCCTTCAATCAATGCGATTTATTGCTTCACTTTTATCGAATTCACTTTGTGAAGATTTCTTAGTTTGTTGAAGCTTTTTATAATATTTCTTTGGTAGTTATTATATGAGGCAGTCCACTTTATATTGACTTGATTTTTATACCATTCACCATTACTGTGATATAGGCAATAATAAGTTTGTGCAATTTTAAGTAACGTCCAACAAAGAGCAGTCGCTGACCCATCGTCTAATAAACCGATTGTCTTAGAATAAAATTCTGTCTGTCTGTCTGTTCATGTATTTTTATGTGCAAAGTATAGCTCGCAGTTTATGTCTGATCGTCTTCAAATTTGGCATTGGGTCTTACTTCAACTCAAAGACAATCGCTATTTATTTCTCGGTTCAGGTTGAGATATAGCTACCATATATATTTTTAACCACTCTGGTCAGAGTAAACGTCTTTATCAACCGATCTTTTTAAAATTTTGGACATCCGAATATTTTGTACCGTAAAACTGGCAAAATGTCATCTAAATTTGTTCAGGTTCCCATATATATTTTTCGTGTTGTTAATAGCGCCAAATTTGGTTGAAATCGGTTCAGATACATCCCTGGAACACTTTACTACCTGATATACAATGCATCACCAACGAATCCTTTTTTCAAAATAATATTCAAAGTTTATTTCACAATTAGTGGCAGGGTTGATAAAGTTGACACATTTAAGATCTTTTTGATACATTTCGACTGCCAAAAGCACTGTGGCACAACCGCGAGCCATTTGGTACGTTTTCATCACAATTACCCTATATATAGAGTTAGTCTTCCTTAAATGTGAACGTTTCTCAGATATCAACTCAAATGTGAACGTTTCTCAGATATCAACTAAAATCTAAAACTTATAAATGGCGGACATTTAAGAAATTAACATATTCAAAATGAGGATTTTTTTAGTTTTATT
This sequence comes from Haematobia irritans, assembly GCF_050003625.1. Lineage (NCBI taxonomy): Eukaryota > Metazoa > Arthropoda > Insecta > Diptera > Muscidae > Haematobia > Haematobia irritans. The sequence continues at coordinate 153,530,955 of NC_134401.1, forward strand.
ACAGGACCTCAAGGCACTTTGTGAAAGGCATATTGTCTATGTCTATATACACATGGCTTCTTTAGCAAGAAATAAAAATTTTCTATAGAAATAAAAATTTTTACCAAATTTTCTATAGAAATAAAATTTTGACAAAATTTTCTATAGAAATAAAATAAAATTTTCAAAAAATATAGGAATAAAATTTTGACAAAATTTTCTATATAAATACAATTTTGACAAAATTTTCTATATAAATAAAATTTTGACCAAATTTTCTATATAAATCAACTTTTGACAAAAATAAATTGAGAAATAAAATATTGACAAAATTTTCTATAGAAATAAAATTTTGACAAAATTTTCTATAAAAATAAAATTTTAACATTTTCTATAGGAATAAAATTTTGACAAAATTTCAATGGAAATAAAATTGTGACAAAATAAACAATAAATCTTTGACAAAATTTTCTAAAGAAATACAATTTTGTCAAAAATGTCTATAGAAATAAAATTTTATCAAAAATGTCTATAGAAATAAAATTTTGACAAAATTTTCTATAGAAATAAAATTTTGACAAAATTTCCTATAAGAATAAAATTTTCCCTATAGAAATAAAATTTTGACAAAATTTCTTATAGAATACGAATTGGACAACATTTGGCAAAATTTCGTATAGAAAAAATAAATTAAAAAATATTTCTATAGAAATAAAATTTTGACAAAATTAAATAAAGTGTTGACAAAATTTTCTATATAAATGCAATTTCGACAAAATTTTCTATAGAAATAAAATTTTGACAAAATTTTCTATAGAAATAAAAATTTCAAAAAATACAGAAATAATATCTTTACAAAATTTTCTATATAAATAAAATTGACAAAATTTTCTATATAAATAAAATTATCAAAAAATTTTCTATAGAAATAAAATTTTGCCAAAATTATTTTAGAAATAAAATTTTGACAAAATTTTTTATAGAAACAAAATGTTGACAAAACTTTCTATAAAAATAAAAGTTTGACAAAATTTTCTGTAGAAATAAAGGTTTGACAAAATTTTCTATAGAAATAAAATTTTGACAAAATTGTCTATATAAATAAAATTTTCAAAAAATTTTCTATATAAATAAAATTATCAAAAATTTTACATATAAATAAAATTGTGACAAAATTTATTTAGAAATAAAATTTTGACAAAATTTTCTATATAAATAACATTTTGACAAAATTTTCTGTATAAATCAACTTTTGACAAAAATAAATTTAGAAAAAAAAAAAATTTTTCTATGTAAATAAAATTTTCAAAAAAATTCTATAAAAGTAAAATTTTGTCAAAATTTAGTTAGAAATAAAATTTTGACAAAATTTTCTATAGAAACAAAATGTTAACAAAATTATCTATAAAAATAAAATTTTGTCAAAATTTCCTATAGAAATAAAATTTTGACAAAATTTTCTATATGAATACAACTTTGACAAAATGTTTTATACAAATAAAATTTTAACAAAATTTCCTATAGAAATAAAATTTTGACAAAATTTTATATATAAATACAATTTTGACAAAATTTTCTATAGAATAAAAATTTCGACAAAGTTTTCTATAGAAAAAAATTTTTTTTCAAAAATTATAGAAATAAAATTTTGACTAAGTTTTCTATATAAATAAAATTGACAAAATTTTCTATATAAATAAAATTGACAAAATTTTCTATACAAATAAAATTTTCAAACAATTTTCTTTAGAAATAAAATTTTGCAAAAATTATTTTAGAAATAAAATTTTGACAAAATTTTTTATAGAAACAAAATATTGACAAAATTTTCTATATAAATAAAATTTTGACAAAATTTTCTTTATGAATCAACTTTTGACAAAAATTAATTTAGAAAAAAATTTTTTTCTATATAAATAAAATTTTCAAAAAATTTCTATAAAAGTAAAATTTTGACAAAATTTATTTAGAAATAAAATTTTGACAAAATTTTCTATAGAAACAAAATGTTAACAAAATTATCTATAAAAATAAAATTTTGTCAAAATTTCCTATAGAAATAAAATTTTGACAAAATTGTCTATATAAATACAATTTTGACAAAATTTTCTATAGAAATAAAATTTCGACAAAGTTTTCTATAGAAAAAAATTTTCAAAAAATATAGAAATAAAATTTTGACAGAATTTTCTATATAAATAAAATTGACAAAATTCTATATAAATAAAATTTTCAAAAAATTTTCTATAGAAATAAAATTTTGCCAAAATTTTTTTAGAAATACAATTTTGACAAAATTTTCTATAAAAACAAAATGCTGACAAAATTTTTTATAAAAATAAAAGTTTTTAAAAAAAGTTTGTATAAAAATACAATTTTGACAACATTTTCTATATAAATAAATTTTTGACAAAATTTTCTATATAAATGAAATTTTGACAAAATTCTCTCTATAAATAAAATTTTGACAAACGTTTCTATAGAAATAAAAGTTTGACAAAATTTTTTATAGAAATAAAATTTTGACAAAATTATCTATAGAAATAAAATTTTTCTAAAATTTTTTATATAAATAAAATTGACAAAAAATTCTATATAAATAAATTTTTCAAAAAATGTCTATAAAAATTAAATTTTGACAAAATTTATTTAGAAATAAAATTTTGACAAAATTTTCTATAGAAACAAAATGTTGAAAAATTTTTCTATAAAAATAAAAGTTTGACAACATTTTCTATAAGAATAAAAGTTTGACAAAATGTTCTATATAAATACGAAAATGTTCTATATAAATAAAATTTTGACAAAATTTTGTATAGAAATAAAAATTTTGACAAAATTTTCTATAGAAGTAAAAGTTTGACAAAATTTTCTATAAAAATACAATTTTGACAAAATTTTCTATAGAAATAAAATAAAAAAACTAAAGAAATAAAATATTACAAACTGATATTTTTTTAGAAAATCAAAAAATTTTCCAAATCGGTCTTGATTTATATATACCTATACCTTTTCAAAAGTCTTTAAACTTTATGTCATGTTATTTTAGCTCATTTTGGCGTTGAAAATTATATTTTTAATAAATTTTTAGTACTCTTACGTCAACATCATCTCTGATTAGAGGATCAAATATTAAAACTCTGCTTGTAGATATAATATTGACTCACATTTATTTAAGTTCAATCATCAATAATTCAAAGTATTTAAATATTAAAATTAGTTTTCTATAGCTTTATTTTCTTTTAATTTTTTCTTTATTTTCTTCTTATTTTTTAAAATTTTATTGTTGTATGTATTTATCAGAAGTCGAAGATGTTTTAGCATTTATATTTCTGCACTGTTATTATAAGATTTTAATCTTGTTGTGAAGGTACTCAATAAAATGGAATGATTTATATATAACTTATTGAATTTATGTTAAACATTTGGTTTTCAATTTTTAATACAGATTACTCATTATTATGCTATTTTTTAAAATAGCACCAGGATGTTTTGAATGCAATAAACTTGATGTCATACAATTCGGTCAAAATTGTGAAACGTAGGAATTTTTTTCTGATTGAATCTTAAAAGATACAGTGCGCATATAAGGGTTAATATTATTGCTATGCATGTCTAATTTGCTTGAAATAGGTTGAGATTTAGATATAGCTCTCGCATATAGAGCTCTCATCTCAGAGGCCAGAGTTTCGACTTGATGTGCTGTAAATTTATCTCTGAATCTAAGCTTTTCAAAAGATTCCAAAGGGAATTACCCTTATATACAACTACAATAGATACAATTCTAATAAATGTATTAAACGTTGACAATAACGCCCTGCATGTGCAGACCCCAATTAAAATTTCAATTAATTCTAATTGGTGGGAAATGAGCTAGTGACAATCTATTGTCACTTATGAGTACATTAGAGCGACTGCTATTTAAGTAAAATAATATTTGAATGTATCTAAAGCAATGATTGTGGAAAATTCACAATGCAATATCAATTGGTCAAAGATTTCCGGAACAAGAAGAGATTTTTGACGAGCTTCACGAAATTTGTCTTGGAGTGAACTACCACCTCCATCGATAAATATTGATCCTTGTCAGAGCTTCATCGCCAAAAACTGAATTAGTTTCATCAATTAACTGATGTTAAGTACATCGTCGAATGTTGTAAAAAAAATAATCGCAAGATGGCGCTCGTATGTTTAAACGTTTTGAATACGTATAACCTAAAAAATGTCAAGTTTTATTAGGGTTACCTAACCCCAAAATATAAAAGGCAAACCTCGTATGGGAAATGTCGTTTTATGTAGTACAATATAGCCTGGTTCTAATTGAGTCTTTACATTTTGGAACCTCTGTATATGTCTTAGGGAAAATTGTTGCAAATTTTTATACCCTCCACCATAGGATGGATTAACTTGGCCATTCCGTTTGTAACACATCGAAATATTGCTCTAAGACCCCATCAAGTATATATATTCTGGGTATTGGTGAAATCCTGAGTCGATCTAGCCACGTCCGTCCGTCTGTGGAAATCATGCTAACTTCCGAACGAAACAAGCTATCGACTTGAAACTAAGCACAAGTACTTGTTATTAATGTAGGTCGAATGGTATGGCAAATGGGCCATATCGAACCACTTTTACGTATAGCCCCCATATAAACCTATCCCCAGATTTGGCTTGCGGAGAACCTTAGAGAAGCAAATTTCATCCGATACGGATGAATTTTGGTACGTGGTGTTAGTATGTGGTCTATATATATATGTATATATATAGACCACATACTATATATATATTATATGGGGGCTATATATAATTATGGGCCGATGTGGAACAATTTTTGCATAATTGTTAGAGACCATATACTTACTCTATGTAGCAAATTTCAGCTGGATCGGATGAAATTTGCTTCTCTTAGAGGCGCCGCAAACCAAATCTGGGGATCGGTTTATATGGGAGCTATATATAATTATGGACCGATTTCGACCAAAATTTTCTATAGAAATAAAATTTTTCCAACATTTTTTTAGAAATAAAATTTTGACAAAATTTTTTAGAGAAACAAAATGTTGACAAAATTTTCTATAAAAATAAAAGTTTGACAAAAATAAATTTAGAAAAAAAATTTTTCTATATAAAAAAAATTTTCAAAAAATTTCTATAAAAGTAAAATTTTGACAAAATTTTCTATAGAAACAAAATGTTAACAAAATTTTCTATTGACAAAATTTTCTATAAAAACAAAATTTTGTCAAAATTTCCTATAGGAATAAAATTTTGACAAAACTTTCTATATGAATACAACTTTGACAAAATGTTCTATACAAATAAAATTTTGACAAAACTTCCTATAGAAATAAAATTTTGAAAAAATTTTCCATATAAATACAATTTTGACAAAATTTTCTATAGAAATAAAATTTTGACAAAATTTTCTATAGAAATAAATTTTTCAAAAAATATAGAAATAAAATTTTGACAAATTTTTCTATTGAAATAAAATTTTCCAAAAATATAGAAATAAAATTTTGACAAAATTTTCTATATAAATAAAATTGCCAAATTTTCTATATAAATAAAATTATCAAAAAATTTTCTATACAGATAAAATTTTGCCAAAATTTTTTTAGAAATAAAATTTTGACAAAATTTTCTATAGAAACAAAATATTGACAAAATTTTTTACAAAAATGAAAGTTTTTAAAAAAAATTTCTATATAAATACAATTTTGACAAAATTTTACATATAATAAAAATGTTGACAAAATTTTCTATATAAATGAAATTTTGACAAAATTCTCTATATAAATAAAATTTTGACAAAATTTTCTATAGAAATAAAAGTTTGACAAACTTTTATATAGAAATAAAATTTTGATAAAATTTTCTATATAAATAAAATTGACAAAAGATTTTCCATATAAATAAAATTGACAAAAAATTCTATATTATTTATAAATTTTCAAAAAAAAAAAAAATGTCTATAAAAATTAAATTTTGATAAAATTTATGTAGAAATAAAATTTTGACAAAATTTTCTATAGAAACAAACTGTTGACAAAATTTTCTATAAAAATAAAAGTTTGACAAAATTTTCTATAAAAATAAAAGTTTGACAAATATTCTAGATAATAAAAATGTTGACAAAATTTTGTATAGAAATAAAAATTTTGACAAAATTTTCTATAGAAATAAAAAATTTTGACAAAATTTTCTATAAAAATAAAATTTTCAAAAAATTTTCTATAGAAATAAAATTTTCAAAAAAATTTCTGCAGAAACAAAATGTTGACAAAATTTTCTATTGAAATAAAAGTTTGACAAAATTTTCTATAAAAATAAAAATTGCTCCACATCGGTCCATAATATATAGTCCCCATATAAACCGATCCCCAGATTTGACCTCCAGAACCTCTTGGAAGGCCAAAATTCATCTGATTCAGTTGAAATTCGGTACGTGGTGTTAATACATGGCCTCAAACACTCATGCAAAAATTGGTCCACATCGGTCCATAATTATATATAGCCCCCATATAAACCGATCCCCCGATTTGGTTTGCGGAACCTCTAAGAGAAGCAAATTTTATCCGATCCGGCTGAAATTTGGTACATGGTGTTAGTATATGGTCTCTAGTAACCATGCAAAAATCGGTCCATAATTATATATAGCCCCGATATAAACCGATCCCCAGATTTGACTTCTGGAACCCATAGGAAGAGCAAAATTCATCTGATTCAGTTGAAATTTGTTACGTGATGTTAATATATGGCCTAAAACACCGATGCAGGAATTGGTTCATATCAGTCCATAATTATATATAGCCCCCATATAAACCGATTCCCAGATTTGACCTCCGTTGCGTTTTAGAGAAGCAAAATTCATCTGGTTGAAATTTGGTACGTATTGTTAGTGGTCCATATCAGTCCATAATCATATGTAGCCCCCATATAAACCGAACCCGAGATTTGGTTTTGGAGCCTCTTGGAGGAGCAAATTTCATCCGAGTCAGTTGAAATTTGGTACATTGTGCTAGTATATGGCCGTTAACAACCATGCCTAACTAGGTCCATATCGGTCTATAGTTATATATAGCCCTCAGATAAATCGATCTCCAATCACACAAAAATTGGTCCATATCAAGTTCATAATTGTATATTGCCCCCACATAAGCGACCCTCATATTTCTATTCTGGCTCAAAAGTCCACATCGACTCGTAAGTATTTATAGACTTACCTATACATACTTTTTTCTATCTATTATATACCACGTATGTACTAACCCACAATTTAGAAAACGATGTTAAGAGGTTTTAAGATATCTTGTCATGGGTGAGTATTACCACAACCCAAGTAATTCGATTGTGGATGACAGTCTTTCGTAGAAGTTTCTACGCAATCCATAGTGGAGGGTACATAAGATTCGGCCTGCCCGAACTTGCGGCCCTATATACCTGTTTTCCTCAAACACTTAAACATTTTCATTGATTTTATTTCGCTGAATCATTGTATCGCACTATATTTTAACTAAATTGCCTTTTCATTAACTACTATGAAAAAAAAAGCAAGCAAAATAATATTACACCTGTAAGACATCATTATTTGCGCATTATTTTAAAGATGATATGCATATTTGCAATGGGAATATTGAAATTAATACGGAAAAATTAAAATCGTAGTATATGCAATGAGAATTATGACAGATTGTCACTCAACCATACCTGAGGAGCAATGCACCCCCCTTACCCAACAGAACCGTATGCAGTGTGAGATCGTAGAACACCTGTAAAATGAATAATTGACCATGTGATTTTGGTGAAGAATTAAGAGCATTTGGTCGGGAGATATGTGTCACCAGAAATGAGGATTTTATTTTACACAGATCAAGGACGTAAAAATCCAATTTAAGAGTTGTGTCTTAAACACATCTATTTGCTTCTTAGGCTCTGAATCAATACCCAAGGTCATTTATATAGAGACAAGTTTTTTTTTTTTAAATCGGATAAGTTCTTTTAGTGGACATACTAGACAGGTTCCAGATTTTACAACAAACATATTAACAGTGACCCACCTAAAAATTGAGCGTCTGAGAGGGAAGGTAACCATGACTTGCATCTTCCCGTATAATGTGTTCTTATCGAAATATTGTAAAATATTTAGAAATAAAATTATTCTCGGAATAATAAATTATTCAACGAATAATTTGTCTTTATCTCCTTTTGTATGGTCAATTCAGACACGTAAAAAAAAATAACATTTAATATATGTTTCCAATTGCGTTCTTCAATTGCGATTTAAATGGCAATGAATTTATGCTAATGGTTTCCAAAAACAGATACAAATTACCACAAAAAAACAAACTGAAAGTTAAAATGAATGAAGACAATGAATTATAGCAGTTCACCCATAAATTATGGTCATCAGAATGGATTTATGAGTTTTTAAGATGCTAGACATAACGATTTCACTACCAAACGTGGACAGTTGAATTGAACATCTAGCCAGTTGGAAAACATGTCTGTTTAATTTCAAAATGAATGTCAGTCAGACATTGGGTAGCTATAGTATGTGAAGAACAGAATTTTGCATAAAAAATATTGTAGTTTCTATTATATGGGGGAGGCAATATTTTTATTGTATTTTATTTCTATAGAAAATGTTGTCAACATTTTATTTCTACAGAAAATTTTATCAAAATTGTATTTTTATAAAAAAAATTGTCAACATTTTATTTCTATAGAAAATTTTGTCAAAATTTTATTTCTATAGAAAATTTTGTCAAAATTTTATTTCTATAGAAAATTTTGTCAACATTTTATTTCTATAGCGAAATATTTTCAAAATTTTATTTCTATAGAAAATTTTGTCAAAATTTTATTTCTATAGAAAATTTTGTCAAAATTTTATTTCTATAGAAAATTTTGTCAAAATTTTATTTCTATAGCGAAATATTTTCAAAATTTTATTTCTTTAGAAAATTTTGCCAACATTTTATTTCTATAGAAAATTTTTTCAAAATTTTATATCTATAGAGCCACCGTGGTGCAATGGTTAGCATGCCCGCCTTGCATACACAAGGTCCTGGGTTCGATTCCTGTTTCGACCGAACACCAAAAATTGTTCAGCGGTGGATTAGCCCACCTCAGTAATGCTGGTGACATTTCTGAGGGTTTCAAAGCTTCTCTAAGTGGTTTTACTGCAATGTGGAACGCCGTTATAATAGAAAATTTTGTGAATTTTTTTTTCTTATAGAAAATTTTGAAAAAAGTTTATTTATATCGAAAATTTTGAAACAAATTTATTTATATCGAAAATTTTGTCAAAATTTTGTTTCTATAGAAAATTTTGTTAAATTTTTATTTTTATTGAAAATTTTAATTTTATGGAAACGTTTTGTCAAAGCTAAATTTCTATAGAAAAATTTGTGAAAAATTAATTTCTATAGAAAATATTGTCAAAATTTTATTTCTACAGAAAATTTTGTTAAAATTTTATTTCAATAGAAAATTTTGTGAAAATTTTATTTCTATAAAAAATTTTGTCAAAATTTCTATAGAACGTTTTTGTTTCTATAGAAAATTTTGTTAAAATTTAATTTTTTTGAAAATTTTAATTTTATGGAAACGTTTTGTCAAAGCTAAATTTCTATAGAAAAATTTGTGAAAAATTAATTTCTATAGAAAATTTTGTCAAAATTTTATTTCTACAGAAAATTTTGTCAAAATTTTATTTCTATAGAAAATTTTGTCAAAATTTCTATAGAACGTTTTGTCAACATTTTATATCTATAGCAAATTTTGTCAAAATTTCATTTCTATAGAAAATTTTGTCGAAATTTAATTTATCTAGAAAATTTTATCAAAAAATTATTTCTATAGAAAATTTTGTGACATTTTTTTTTACTATAGAAAATTTTGAAAAATTTTATTTATATAGAAAATTTTGAAAAAATTTTGTTTCTATAGAAAATTTTGTTAAAATTTTATTTCTATTGAAAATTTTATTTTTATGGAAACGTTTTGTCAAAGTTTAATTTATACTGAAAAATTTGTCAAAAATAATTTTATTTCTATAGAAAATTTTGTCAAAATTTTATTTCTATACAAAATTTTGTCAAAATTTTATTACTATAGAAAATTTTGTCTAAATTTTATTTCTATAGAAAATTCTGCCAAGATTTTATTTCTATAGTAAACTTTGACAACATTTTATTACTATAGAAAATGTTGTCAAAATTTTATTTCTATAGGAAATTTTGTAAAGATTTTATTTTTAGAAAATATTGTCAAACTTTTATTTCTATAGCAAAATATTTTCAAAATTTTATTTCTATAGAAAATTTTCTAAAAATTTTGTTTTTATAGCAAAATTTTGTCAAAATTTTGTATCTATAGAAAATTTTGTCAAAATGTTATATCTACAGAAAATTTTGTCAAAATTTTTTTCTATAGAAAATTTTCTCAAAATTTTATATCATAGCAAATATTGTTAAAATTTTATTTCTATTGAAAACTTTGTAAAAATTTTATTTTTATAGAAAATTTTGTCAAAATTTTATTTCTATAGAAAATTTTGTCAAAATTTTAATTCTATAGAAAATTTTAAATTATGTCAATTTTTTTTTTATGGAAAATTTTTGCAACAATTTTTTTCCATAGAAAATTTTGTCCAAATTTTATTTTTATAGAAGATTTTATTTTTATAAAAAATTTTTTCAAAATTTTATTTATATAGAAAATTTTGCCAACATTTTATTTCTTTAGAAAAATTTGTCAAGATTTTGTTTCTGTAGAAAATTTTGTAAAAATTTTGTATCTATAGCAAATTTTGTCAAAATTTTAGTTTTATAGCGAAATTTTGTCAGAGTTTTATTTCCTTAGAAAATTTTGTCAAAATTTTATTTGTTGTGTTTGATATTATTGGTTTCTCTTCAAGCGTTATTGTTGTTCTTGATCTCAGCTTAAAACCATGCATTGACTAAACTACAAGTGTAGCTTAACCAACAGAGGAAAAGTTTGCTTGTCAAATTTATTTGGGCAAAGCCCTATAGACTGCAAGATGGTTGGATGTACAGCTGTTTCGGAATTACCACATTCCTCATCAGCATCCACTACTTGCAGCAAAACTATAAACCAATTATCAGAATAAATTCGGGTAATTCACTCAACCCAAAGTGAACTACACTTGAACCTTCCGACAAAAGGTTTGATAGTCGGCTACTGCCTAAACAAATTTGCAAGTATATCTCTTTTCCTTTGACAAACTCAAATAATCGATTTGAATGAAGTTGGCTTGGTTTGTTACCAATATAAATTTGACAAGCATACTTTTCCTCTGTTGGTTAAGCTACACTTTTAGTTTAGTCAATGCATGGTTTGAAGCTGAGATTAAGAGCAACAATAAAAATTGTATTTCTATAGAAAATTTGGTCAAAATTGTATTTCTATAGAATATGTTGTCATTATTTTATTTCTATAGAAAATTTTGTCAAAATTTTGTTTCTATAGAAAATTTTGTTAAAATTTTATTTCTATTGAAAATTTTGCCAAAATTTAATTTTTATGGAAAAGTTTTGTCATCGTTTCATTTCTATAGAAAAATTTGTCAAAAATTGATTTCTATAAAAAATTTTGTCAAAACTTTATTTGTATAGATAATTTTGTCAAAATTTTATTTCTATAGAAAATTCTGCCAAGATTTTATTTCTATAGTAAACTTTGACAACATTTTATTACTATTGAAAATGTTGTCAAAATTTTATTTTTATAAAAAATTTTGTCAAAATTATATTTATATAGAAAATTTTGTCAAAATTTTATTTCTATGGAAAATTTTGTCAAAATTTTATTTCTATAGAAAATTCTGCCAAGATTTTATTTCTATAGAAAATTTTGTCAAAATTTTTTCTTGAAGATATTGTTTCTTTCTTTTTTGTTTTTTGTTATTGTTGGATTGTACTTCAATCATATTTGTTGTTTTGATCTCAGCTTTAAAACCACTGCGTTGATTAAGCTACAAATGTAGCTTAACCAACAGAGGAAATTAATGTTTGTCAAATTTATTTGGGCAATGCCCTATAGGCTACAAGATGGTTGAATAGACGCACGTTTCGGAATTACCACATTCCTCAGCAGCATCCTCTACTTGCAGCAAAGCTATCAACCAATTATCATAATAAATTGGGGCACTTCACTAAACGCAAAGTGAAACTTCTTTAGAAAATTTTATCGAATTTTCATTTCCATAGGAAATTTTGTAAAATTTTTATTTCTAAAGAAAATTTTGTCAAAATTTTATTTCTATTGACAATTTTGTCAAAGTTTTATTTCTTTAGAACATTTTTGTAATAACTCTTATTTCTATAGAAAATATTGTCAAATTTTTTTTTTGCTGTAGCGAGATTTTATTTTTTATTATTACAGAAAATGTTGACAAAATTTTATTTCTATTGACAATTTTTGTCAAAATTTTATTTCTATAGAAAATTTTGCCAATTTTTTTTTCTATAGAAAATTTTGTCAAAATTTTTTCTTGAAGATATTGTTTCTTTCTTTTTTGTTTTTTGTTATTGTTGGATTGTACTTCAATCATATTTGTTGTTTTGATCTCAGCTTTAATACCATTGCGTTAATTAAGCTACAAATGTAGCTTAACCAACAGAGGAAAAGAATGTTTGTCAAATTTATTTGGGCAATGCCCTATAGGCTACAATATGGTTGAATAGACGCACGTTTCGGAATTACCACATTCCTCATCAGCATCCTCTATTTGCAGCAAAACTATCAACAGAATAAATTCGGGTAGTTCACTAAACCCAAAGTGAACCTTCTATAGAAAATTTTATCGAATTTTTATTTCCATAGAAATTTTTGTAAAATTTTTATTTCTAAAGAAAATTTTGTCAAAATTTTATTTCTATTGACAATTTTGTCAAAGTTTTATTTCTCTAGAACATTTTTGTAATAACTTTTATTTCTATAGAAAATATTGTCAAAATTTTTTTTGCTATAGCGAGATTTTATTTTTTATTATTACAGAAAATGTTGACAAAATTTTATTTCTATAGATTTTATTTAATTAGAGAATGCACAAAAACATATAAAAGTGTTTCAATGTCATTGCCTTATACTGTGTCTGTTTGATTTTTTCTTTAATTTATTTCCTTTCAAATGAAGTTATTTAAATGTGTGTGTTTTATATCTCCCTTATCAGCACGTGTAATTAATGTAGTAGTCAAATAAATTTAATTGCTTTAATATTAAAAAAAAAAACGAAAGAGAAAACAAAGAGGCTACCATTTACAGCTTTGCCGAGAAGCTATGTTTAATTGCTTTTATTACAAGGCAATTAAATGAATACATAAAAATTTAAATTCTCATAACCAATTTAATTTTGTAATGATGGAAAGGAAAATAAAAATTCCCCCAGTTTTATTCATGTATATGTCACTTTAAAATGTATTCGAAAATAATATAAACTGATGACTATTGTGGATTCTATAGTTTTCAGCAGAAATGTTGTTAGCCTGATCTCTATAATATTTCAACGAAATTTTTTGTAAGACAGGAATTGTTATCAGTAATTAAAGAAAAGCTAAAGAATAACAATGAAATCACATATCAATTAATAAATTGTAAGGTGCGAAGCCAACTCGAAAACTAAAACTACTGTGGAAAAATTAAAGTCGATTTGCGTTAGTAGAATTAACTGAATAAATATCGGAACATATATATGTATAGCGGACGATATTTAAATCTAATCTATTATAGACATCTGTCAGTGTGATTGATTTTTTGAGGAAAGTTTTTTTATTATTGTAGCAAATCAAAGTATCAAATAATTTTAAGAAAAATACATGAACAGACGAACATTGTGGAGTCCAGGCACTATTTTTTGGACTTTAAAATTTTTCAAAAGAAATTGAAAAAATGTGTTTTAAATATTTTTTTTTAAATTTCCTGAAAATTATAATGTAAAAAATCTAAACCAAGTAAGGAATGTCTAAAGTCGGGCGGATCCGACTATTTTGTTGCCTTCTTCACTATGTCGATTTACATTTTAGATACCATCTCAAATGCTTCAAATTTGTTGGTTGTTTCGCTGCGCCTTCCTAATTATTTTAAATCTGAGAGACAATTTGTTACAAAACCAAATATTCGATTTTAAGTAAGATGTTGGTACTTTTTTCGAAATTAGAACTGTCAGGTAAGGGGATATATATTCTGGGTTGTGATTAAATTATGAGTTGATCTAGCCTAGTCCGTCCGTCCGCCCGTCTTTTGAAATCACTCTAACATCCGAACGAAATTAGCTAACGACTTGAAACTTGGCACAAGTAGTTGGTATTGATGTAGGTCGGATGGTATTGCAAATAGGCCATATCGGACCCCCATATAAATCGACGCTCAGATTCAGCTTGCGAAGCCTCTGGGAGGAGCAAAATGTATCCTATCCGGCTGAAATTTGGTACTTGGTGTTAGTATATGGTCTCTAATAACCATGCAACAATTTGCCCACATCGGTCCAAAATTAAATATAGCCCCCATATAAACCGATCCCCAGATTTAGTTTGCGTAGCTTCTAAGAGAAGCAAATTTCATCTGATTCGGCTAGTATGTGGTATGTAGTGTTAGTATATGGTCTCTAATAACCATGCAAAAATTGGTCCATATCGGTCCATCATTATATATAGCCCCCATACAAACCGATCCCCAGATTTGACCTCCGGAGCCCCTTGCAAAGGCAAAATTCATTTGATTCGGTTGAAACTTAGTACGTGGAGTTAGTATATGGTCTCTAATAACCATGCAGGAATTGGTCCATATCGGTCCATAATTATATATAACCCCTATATAAATCTATCCCCAGATTAGACCTCCGGTGCATTTTGGAGAAGCAAAAATCATCCGATTTGATTGAAACTTAGTACGTGGAGTTAGTATATGGTCTCTAATAACCATGCAGGAATTGGTCCATATCAGTCCATAATTATATATAGCCAAGGCCGTATTCAGTGGGGTGGATGAGGGGATCAACCCCCCCCCCCCCGAAATGAATGAATATTTTTATATAAATAAATATATATTTTTAGCTGCATAGAAAAATCTTATCGAAGATGTTGAAGGAAAGCTGAAGGTTTTATTTTGAAAACGCTTACCTACATATAAAACTTGCACAAATCCTAGAATACTAGTTGAAAATCCCGTCAAACGACGGTCGAAAAAAAAAACAAATTGTTTTTCTTCTCGCACCACAAATTTCATTTTTAGAAAATATATTTCTGCTTTTTATGTGTGTTTGTTGTTCTTTTTGTTAACATGACTCGCTTTGTTTGGCCATAACAACAACAACGAAACAGCCAAACACACATGTGTAAATGAAATGGCGCAAAACCTGCGAAAAGAACCTGCCTAATTCAGCGATGGAAGCACTTGGAGAGTACAATAAAGAGATTTTTCTATATTTTTTTAAAAATTTTGGTCACTTTGCCAGATACTCAGGGATGGAAAATACAATTTTTAAGAAAGTACAAAAAAGGTATTTTTTGAGCGGAAAGGTACTTTTTACTAAATTTCAACAAAAATTTCACTGGAAGATTATTGTCAAGAGACTGAATTTTAAAGAAAATAAAATTTTGAAAAATTTTCTATATAAATAAAATTTTGCAAAAATTTTCTATAGCCGGCTATCATACAAAAACCTTTTTTTTCGGAAGGTTCAAGTGTGGTTTATTGTTGGGTTTAATGAACTGCCTGAATTTATTCTTATAATTGGTTGATAGTTTTGCTGCAAGTATGGGATGCTGATGAGGAATGTGGTAATTCCGAAACGTGCGTCCATCCAACCATCTTGCAGTCTATAGGGCTTTGCCAAAATAAATTTGACAAACGTTCTTTTCCTCTGTTGGTTAAGCTACACTTGTAGTTTAGTCAATGTATGGTTTTAAGCTGCAATAAAAAAACAATAACAATGCTTAAAGAACAAAACCAACAATAACAAAACAAAACGAAGGGAAATAAAATTTTGCAAAAAAATTCTATAGAAAAAAAATTTGCAAAATTTTTTCTATAGAAATAAAGTTTTGTAAAAATTTCCTATAGAAATAACATTTTTACAAAATTTTCAATTGAAATAAAATTTTGACAAAATTATCTATAAAAATAAAATTTTGCAAAAATTCTATATAGAAATAAAATTTAGACAACATTTTCTACCGAAATAAAAAATTGGTAATATAGAATCGCATTCTTTTTTCGACTAATTCGACTAAAACCCGAATTAAAATCCTGGCTACGGCCTTGTATATAGCCCCCATATAAACCGATCCCCAGATTTGACTTCCGGTGCCTTATGGAGAAGCAAATTTCATCCTATCTAGTTCAAATTTGGTACGTGGTGTAAGTATATAGTCTCTAACATTCATGCAAAAATTGGTTCATATCGGTAGATAATTATATATAGCCCCCATATAAACCGATCCCCTGATTTGACCTCCGGAGCCACTTAGAGGAGCAAAATTCATCCAATCCGTTTAAATTTTGGTACATTCTGCTAGTATATGGCCGATAACAACAATGCCAAACATGGTCCATATCGGTCTCTAGTTATATACAGCCCCCCAGATAAACCGATCCCCAATCACACAAAAATGGGTCCATATCGCTTCATAACCTAACCTGACCTAGCCATGTCGCTTCATAATTGTATATAGCCCCCATATAATGGGACTCTCTAATTACCGCGCAAAAGTTTGTTCGTAATTATTTGTGGACTTCCTTTATATAACGGTCAAGAACTGAATTATATAAGTATTAAATCTACCTTTTAATACCCACCACCATAGAATGGTGACGGGGGTATAATAAGTTTGTCATTGCGTTTGTAACTCATCGACATATCGATTTCCGACTATATAAAGTATATACATTCTTGATCAGGTAGAAATTCTAAGACGATATAAGCATGTCCGTGTGTCTGTCTGTCTGTCTATCTGTCTGTTGTAATCATGCTACAGCCTTTAATAATGGCGCTATCATCCTGAAATTTGGCACGGATGCGGTTTTTGTTTGCAGGCAGGTCAAGTTCGAAGATGGGCTATATCGGTCCAAGTTTTGATATAGCCCCCATATAAACCGACCTCCTGATTTGGGGTCTTGGGCTTACAAAAAGCGTAGTTTTTATCCAATTTGCCTGAAATTTAAAATCTAGAGGTATTTTAGCACCATCAAAATGGGTGTCGAAAATCGGTCCAGAGTCTAAAAACTGTATTTTCTATCTGATTTGCCCGAAATTAGAAATCTAGTGGTATTTTGGGACCATAAAGAGGTGTGTCGAAAATGGGGTGTATTTGTCCATGTTTTGGTATAGCCGCCATATAGACCGATCTCCCGATTTTTTTTTCTTGGGCGTCTAAAAACTGTATTTTCTATCTGATTTGCCTGAAATTAGAAATCTAGAGGTATTGTGGGACCATAAAGAGGTGTGTCGAAAATGGTCCGTATCGGTCCATTTTTCGGTATAGTCCCCATATAGACCTTTGTCCCGATTTTATTTCTTGGTCTTCTAGAAACTGTATTTACTATCCGATTTGCCTGAAATTTGAAATCTGGTGGTATTTTATGACCACAGATAGGTGTGTCGAAAATGGGGTGTATTTATCCATGTTTTGGTATAGCCCCCATATAGACCGATCTCCCAAATTTACTTGAAATTTAAAATCTATAGGCATTTTGAGACCACAAATAGGTGTGTCGGAAATGAGGTTAATGGGTCCATGTTTTAGTGTAGCCCCCATATAGAATCCGTAATTTTTACTCAATTTGTCTAAAATTGGAATTCCAAAGGTATTTGAGGACCATTAAGAGGTGTGTCGAAACGACTCACGCGTGAGTCACGACAATTTCGTGTCACGTGCACACCTCTAATACAGACTAACTTACAAGTTAGAAGACGATGTTAAGGAGTTTTAAGATACCTTGCCATCGGTAAGTATGACCACAACTCAAGTAATTCGATTATGGATGACAGTCTTTCGTAGAAGTTTCTACGCAATCCATCCTGGCAGGTACATAAGATTCGGCCTGGTCGAACTTACGGCCGTATATACGTGTTTAATCTCATCTCAAACTGCTTCAGAACGTAGGAAATTCCATTTCTTTACAGTTTTGTGTTGCAGTATGCAACTCCCCCTAATTATGTTAAGTGGGACAGTGGTGCGTATACTTTATGTGTGCATTGTTGATATACCTCATACGCACCCATGTCTAAAGGAAATCGACAAAAATCTAATGTTTAGCTGGCAGCAAAGCTTTTCTACATATGTGCTAACTTCGAAATTGCAAGTTAAAATAGTTGGTCTAGGTTCTTTCATATCAAAGATATATAGGAAATACAAAGAAGGACGATTTCATCACACGAGTAAAGAAATGGGATTTCAACTAAAAGTCCACTCAGTGTATAATAGTACAAAATTAACACAAAAAATTTACTCACTCTATCCCTGCTTGCAAGGGTATGGGGGGATTGAATGGTTATGCCTTTATGTGTTGCCTCATATAGAACATTAAAAATAATCGCACAGCTCTTTTATGGGGATACACAGATTTAATATGCCAGTAATTTGGGACACACTCGTGGGACAACAACATTGGTAAACACATCGTTGTTTTTTTTTTTTTTTAACAATTCTCACATACAGAAACACATAATCTAACAAAAACAACGAAAAAAAAAATAAAAATAAAAATGAAAACGAAAATCACCAACATTAGGAGAACGAACACCAACATTTTGTAAGTGACAATAAAAAATGATTGTTTGTTACTTGTCTTTGGATTATTTTTTGTTTTTTTTCTTTGTTGGTACGGAGAGCATAGAGTATGACAAATATGACGACAGCATTATATTAACACTCAAAGACATTGAAACATGCCATGCCATCCACTATATGAAAGAATATCTTTGAAAAGATTTCTTTTCTGCCATAGGAATATGGAATATGAGCACGTACAGACATCAGTGATCATAACCAAGAATGTCGCTTGAATGGTAAATTTCTCTTCCTACCACAATAAAAAAATCTGTACCACAATCAAAAGGCATTGCGTGGTTTGCATGAAGTTTTCTTCATTGTCAGCCACAAGAATTGGTTCCCCGCAATTCAATGTCGTTCAAGAGAAATTGTCATAAGCAACAAAAATCTAAATATCAACGAAATTTGTTGAAATTTTAAATTTCCGTAACGATTTGAATTTTTTGAAAAATTGTGATTTCTTTAAAAAAAATTGATTTTTTTTAAGTCAGTTCCGAACTTTGGAGAAACGATGTGATTTTGTTTTTGAAAATTGCAATTTTTACAATTTTTATACCCTCCACCATAGGATGGGGGGTATATTAACTTTGTCATTCCTTTTGTAACACATCGAAATATTGCTCTAAGACCCCATAAAGTATATATATTCTGGGTCGTGGTGAAATTCTGAGTCGATCTGAGCATGTCCGTCCGTCCGTCCGTCTGTTGAAATCACGCTAACTTCCGAACGAAACAAGCTATCGACTTGAAACTTGGCACAAGTAATTGTTATTGATGTAGGTCGGATGGTATTGCAAATGGGCCATATCGGTCCACTTTTACGTATAGGCCCCATATAAACGGACCCCCAAATTTGGCTTGCGAGGCCTCTAAGAGAGGCAAATTTCATCCGATCCGGCTGAAATTTAGTACATGTTGTTAGTATATGGTCTCTAACAACCATGCAAAAATTGGTTCACATCGGTCAATAATTATATATAGCCCCCATATAAACCGATCCCCCGATTTGGCTTGCGAGGCCTCTAAGTGACGCAAATTTCAACCGATCCGGCTGAAATTTGGTACATGGTGTTAGTATATGGTCTCTAAAAACCGTGCAAAAATTGGTCCACATCGGTCCATAATTATATATAGCCCCCATATAAACCGATCTCTCGATTTGGCTTGCGAGGCCTCTAAAAGAAGCAAATTTCATCCGATCCGGCTGAAATTTGGTACATGGTGTTAGTATATGGTCTCTAACAACCATGCAAAAAATGGTTCACATCGGTCCATAATTATATATAGCCCCCATATAAACCGATCCCCCGATTTGGCTTGCGAGGCCTCTAAGAGAAGCAAATTTCATCCGATCCGGCTGAAATTTGTTACATGGTGTAAGTACATGGTATCTAACAACCATGCAAAAATTGGTCCACATCGGTATATAATTTTATATAGCCCCATATAAACCGATCACCAGATTTGACCTCCGGAGCCTCTTGGAAGACCAAAATTCATCTGATTCAGTTGAAATTTGATACGTGGTGTTAATATATGGCCTCAAACTCCCATGCAAAAATTGGTCGAAATCGGTCCATAATTATATATAGCCCCCATATAAACCGATCCCCAGATTTGACCTCCGGAGCCCCTTGGAAGAGCAAAATTCATCCGATTTGGTTGAAATTTGGTACGTGATGTTAGTATATGGTATCCATCAACCATGCAAGAATTGGTTCATATCAGTCCATAATCACACAAAGCCCCCATATAAACCGATCCCGAGATTTGGTTTTGGAGCCTCTTGGAGGAGCAAATTTCATCCGAGTCAGTTGAAATTTGGTACATTGTGCTAGTATATGGCCTAACTAGCTCCATATCGGTCTATAGTTATATCCATGGTGGAGGGTACATAAGATTCGGCCTGGCCGAACTTACGGCCGTTTATACTTGTTTTTTTTTTTTAATTTGAAATGAGAGTTAAAGTAAACAAGTAAGGAAAGTCTAAAGTCGGGCGGGGCCGACTATATTATACCCTGCACCACTTTGTAGATCTAAATTTTCGATACCATATCACATTCGTCAATGTGTTGGGTGCCATATAAAGGGTGGTTAAATTGTAAGGGCCGATGTTAAATGTGAACCGCACCTACACACCAAGTTTTTTCCCAATTTTATTTGACATTTCTCTATTTCAGACTTATGTATTTATATGGCTCCAGAAGCCAGAGTTTTACCCTAATTTGCTAAAAATTTTGCGCAAGAAGAACAATTAGTACTATAGTCAAGCGTGCTAAATTTTATTGAGATCGGTTAAGAGACCCAGAAGACAGAGTTTTACTCTAATTTGCTTGAAATTTTGCATCAGGGGAGCAATAAGTACTATAGTCAGGTGTGCCAAATTTGATTGAAATCGGTTCAGACTGAGATATAGCTCTCATATACACCTTTCGCCCGATATTTACTTATATATCCCAGAAGCCAGAGTTTTAGCCCAATTTGGTTGAAATTTTGCACTAGGAGTACAATTAGTAGTGTAGTCCGATTTGCGTGAAATTTTGCACAGTGTGTAGAACTAAAATACTAAGTATTCATGTCAAATTTAGATGAAATCGTTTCAGATTTCAATAAAGCTTCCATATATATACTTTTCCGATTTGGCCAAAAGTTACCAAAAATTGTGATTTCTTAAAAAAACTGATTTTTTTTTAAATTTAGTCAGTTCAGAACTCTCAAGAGACGAGATTGAAAATTGCAATTTTTACAAAACTTTTTTTTTTAATTCGAAATGAGAGTTAAAGTAAACAAGTAAGGAAAGTCTAATTATATTATACCCTGCACCACTTTGTAGATCTAAATTTTCGATACCATATCACATTCGTCAAATGTGTTGGGGGCTATATAAAGGGTGGTTAAATTGTAAGGGCCGATGTTGAATGTGAACCACACCTAAACGCCAAGTTTTTTTCCGAATTTTATTTGACATTCCCCTATTTCAGACTTATTCAATTTGAACCATGGAGAGATACACAATCCAACAACGTGTTAAATGGTTCCAAGAAATGGCAACTGTGGATGATCAATCTTCGAAGAAAATCATCTTCAGTGATGAGGCACATTTTCACCTCAGTGGATTCGTCAATAAACGGAATTGCCGCATGTGCGCGACTGAGAATCCAAGAGTGATTGTCGAAAAAACAATGCACCAATAAAAAGTGACTGTTTGGTGCGGTTTATGGGCTGGCGGCATCATTGGACCGTATTTTTTCCAAAATGAGGCCGGTCAGGCGGTTACTGTGAATGGTGTTCGCTATCGTGAGATGATAACGAACTTGTTATGGCCCTAATTGGAAGATATGGAAGTGGACGATATGTGGTTTCAGCAGGACGGTGCCACTTGCCACACAGCTAACGAAACAATGGCTCTTTTGCGCAACAAATTCAATGGCCGTGATATCTCACGTAATGGCGATGTCAACTGGCAGCCAAGATCATGTGATTTGACACCGTGGGACTTTTTTCTTTGGAGTCATTTGAAAGAAAAGGTGTACGTCGATAAGCCAGCAACAATTCAAGAGCTAAATGATGAGATAATTCGGCACATTAACGGCATAGAACCTCCATTATGCATCAGCGTCATCGAAAATTTGGACCATCGGATGAAGGTGTGCCACCTTGTTAAATATCACTTTGTCAAAATTTTTAATACTATAGAAAATTTTGTCAAATTTTTTGTTTCTATAGAAAGTTTTGTTAAAATTTTTGTTTGTATAGAAAATTTTGTTAAAATTTTATTTCTATCAGAATAGATCCCTATTGATTTTGGAAGAAATCGGTTCAGATTTAGATATAGCTCCCATATATATATTTCGCCCGATATGGTCTTATATGGCCCCAGAAGCCAGAGTTTTACCCAAATTTGCTTAAAATTTTGCACAAGAAGAACAATTAGTACTATAGTCAAGTGCGCCAAATTTTATTAAAATCGGTTCAGATTTAGATATAGCTCCCATATATATCTTTCGCCCGATATGGACTAATACGGTCCCAGAAGCCAGAGTTTTCCAGAGAAGTCCAATCGACTTCAAATTTTGCACAAGTATGTCTTTTGGCTCAGAATAGATCCCTATTGATTTTGGAAGAAATCGGTTCAGATTTAGATATAGCTCCCATATATATATTTCGCCCGATATGGTCTTATATGGCCCCAGAAGCCAGAGTTTTACCCAAATTTGCTTAAAATTTTGCACAAGAAGAACAATTAGTACTATAGTCAAGTGCGCCAAATTTTATTAAAATCGGTTCAGATTTAGATATAGCTCCCATATATATCTTTCGCCCGATATGGACTAATACGGTCCCAGAAGCCAGAGTTTTACCCCAATTTGGTTGAAATTTTGCACAAGGAGTAGAATTAGCATTGTAGCTGTGCGTGCCAAATTTGGTTGAAATCGGTTCAGATTTAGATATAGCTCCCATATATAGCTTTCGCCCGATTTACACTCATATGACCACAGAGGCCAATTTTTTGCTCCGATTTAGTTGAAATTTTGCACAGGGAGTAGAATTAGCATTATAGCTATGCGTGCAAAATTTGGTTGAAATCGTTTCAGATTTAGATATATCTCCCATATATAGCTTTCGCCCGATTTAAACTCATATGACCACAGAGGCTAACTTTTTGGTCCTATTTAGTTGAAATTTTGCACAGGGAGTAGAATTAGCATTGTAGCTATGCATGCCAAATTTGGTTGAAATCGGTTCAGATTTAGATATATCTCCCATATACAGCTTTCGCCCGATTTACACTCATATGACCACAGAGGCCAATTTTTATCTCCGATTTAGTTAAAATTTTGCACAGGGAGTAGAATTAGCATTGTTGCTATGCGTGCCAAATTTGGTTGAAATCGGTTCAGATTTAGATATAGCTCCCATATATAGCTTTCGCCCGATTTACACTCATATGACCACAGTGGTCAATCTTTTACTCCAATTTAATTGAAATTTTGTGCAGGGATTAGAATTAGCATTGTAGCTATGCTATGTGCTAAATTTGGTTGAAATCGATTCAGATTTAGATATAGCTCCCATATATATGTTTTTCTGATTTCGACTAATATGGTCAAAATACCAACATTTTCCTTGTAACATCGCCAGTGCTTAGTCGAAAAGTTATAAAAATTACTCTAATTTTCCTAAATTTCCAATACATATATAACGAGCGATAAATCATAAATAAACTTTTTCGAAGTTTCCTTAAAATTGCTTCAGATTTAAACGTTTCCCATTTTTTTTACTAACATTGTGTTCCACCCTAGTGCATTAGCCGACTTAAATTTTGAGTCTATAGATTTTGTAGAAGTCTATCAAATTCTGTCCAGATCGACTGATATTTAAATATATGTATTTGGGACAAATCTTTATATATAGCCCCCAACACATTTGACGGATGTGATATGGTATCGAAAATTTAGATCTACAAAGTGGTGCAGGGTATGATATAGTCGGCCCCACCCGACTTTAGACTTTCCTTACTTGTTTTTTTTGATCTCAGCTTAAAGCCATGCATTGACTAAACTACAAGTGTAGCTTAACCAACAGAGGAAAAGTATGCTTGTCAAATTTCAAAGGGTTTGAAATTTCAAAAGGGTTTGATAGTCGACTGCTGCCTTTTTCGGGAGGTTCAAGTGTAGTTCACTTTGGGTTGAGTGAATTACCCGAATTTATTCTGATAATTGGTTGATAGTTTTGCTGCAAGTAGAGGATGCTGATGAGGAATGTGGTAATTCCGAAACAGCTGTACATCCAACCATCTTGCAGTCTATAGGGCTGTGCCCAAATAAATTTGACAAGCATACTTTTCCTCTGATAGTTAAGCTACACTTGTAGTTTAGTCAATGCATGGCTTTAAGCTGAGATAAAAAAAAAAAAACAACAATAACGATTGAAGAGAAGCCAACAATAACAAACAAAACGAATTCTGTGAAACTTATATTTCTATAGAAAATTCTGTGAACATTTTATTTCTATAGAAAATTTTGTCAAAATTTTTATTTTCATACAAAATGTTGCCAAAATTTTTGTTTCGACAGAAAATTTTATCAAAATTTTTGTTTCTATAGAAAATTTTGTCAAAATTTTTAATTCTATAGAAAATTTTGTCAAAATTTTATTTGTATAAAAAAATTTGTCAAAATTTTTGTTTCTATAGAGAATTTTGTCAAAATTTTTGTTTCTATAGAAAATTTTGTCAAAATTTTTTTTCTATAGAAAATTTTGTCAAAATTTTTAATTCTATAGAAAATTTTGTCACAATTTTATTTCTCTCGAAAATTTTGTCAAAATTTTATTTGTATAAAAAATTTTATCAAAATTATTAATTCTATAGAAAATTTTGTCAAAATTTTATTTCTATAAAAAATTTTGTCAAAATTTTATTTCTAAAGAAAATCTTGTCAAAATTTTATGTCTATAGAAAATTTTGTCAAAATATTATTTCTATAGAAAATTTTGTCAAAATTTTATTTCGATAGAAAATTTTGTCAACATTTTATTTCTCTTGAAAATTTTGTCAAAATTTTTAATTCTATAGAAAATTTTGTCAAATTTTTTAATTACATAGAAAATTTTGTCAAAATTTTTAATTCTATAGAGAATTGTGTCAAAATTTTATTTCTATATTAAATTATACCAAATTTTTACTACAAAATCTATAGACTCAAACTTTAAGTCGGCTAATGCACTAGGGTGGAACACAATGTTAGTAAAATAAGTATATATAGCAGTAAGTTCGGCTGGGCCAAATCTTAAATACACACCACCATGAATCAAATATAATAGTTTACTTTGAAAACAGTTCGTCGTAGCGGGTTACTTGATAATATATAGCATTTTGGGGGGTTTGATGACAAATCTTCTCCCAAGCAAATCAGTTAAACAAGTACGCTTCCCGAAGAAAAAAGTTAAAGATTCTACCTATGAAGACCAGATCGGATTTTGGATTTATGAGAACCAATTTTGTTTGAGTTTTAGAGAAATCATAGACATATTGTGCATATGATGAAACAAGGTCTTGATTTGAAATTTTAAATCTGTAGATTTTTTTCCGCCATTATTTAAATGAATACGATGGAAATTTTATTTTCAATTTCAAGCAATTCTCATGATCCCCCGAAAGAAGTGTTTTCTTTTCTAAGGAACGAAATTTTAGGCAAGCAAAGTTTTCTTTTGACACAAATTTTAGAGACAATCGTTGAATCGCTTATCAAAAATTCGTATTAGTTTGCTCTAAACGAAAATACTTTATACGAAAGGGGAATTTCGTTTGCCTAGAATTTCATTCCGGAGGAAAATAATTTTTCTTTATGTGTACCCTCAAGAAGTTAAATGGGTCTATATGCATGCCTTGGAACGGTAAAGGTAAAGGACCGGTAAAAATAAATTCGCTACAGATTTTTTATATGGATGGGGGTATATTAACTTTGTCATTCCGTTTGTAACACATCGAAATATTGCTCTAAGACCCCATAAAGTATATATATTCTAGGTCGTGGTGAAATTCTGAGTCGATCTGAGCATGTCCGTCCGTCCGTCCGTCTGTTGAAATCACGCTAACTTCCGAACGAAATAAGCTATCGACTTGAAACTTGGCACAAGTAGTTGTTATCGATGTAGGTCGGACGGTATTGCAAATGGACCATATCGGTCCACTTTTACGTATAGCCCCCATATAAACGGACCCCCAAATTTGGCTTGTGATTGCTCTAAGAGAAGCAAATTTCATCCGATCCGGCTGAAATTTGGTACATGGTGTTAATATATGGTCTCTACCAACCATGCAAAAATTGGTTCATATCGGTCCATAATTATATATAGCCCCCATATAAACCGATCCCCAGATTTGAACTCCGGAGCCTCTTAGAGGAGCAAAATTCATCCGATCCTGTTGAAATTTGGTACGTGGTGTTAGTATATGGTCTCTAAGAACCATTCAAAAATTGGTCCATATCGGTCTATAGTTATATATAGCTGATCCCCAATCACATAAAAATTGGTCCATATCGGTTCATAATCATGCTTGCCACTCGAGCAAAAATAATCTAGCAAAATTTGTCGAAATTTTATTCCTACAGAAAATTTTGTCAAATTTTATTTCTATAGAAAATTTTGGCAAAATTTTATTTCTGTAGAAAATGTTGTCAAAATTATATTCTATAGAGAATGTTATCAAAATTTTAAATCTTATGAAAATTTAGTAAAAATTTTATTTCTATAGAAAATTTTGTCAAAATTTTATTTCTATAGAAAATTTTGTTAAAATCATACTTCAATAGAAAATTTTGTCCAAATTTTACTTCTATAGAAAATGTTGTCAAAATTTTATTTCTATAGAAAATTTTGTCAAACTTAATTATTTACGTATTTAATCGGCCATTTTAAGTTTAATATATACCACGTATGGACTACGTGTTATATATTACGGTATTAGGAAGTTTTAAGATACCTTGTCATCGGCAAAAGTTACCGCAACCCATGTAATTCGATTGTGGATGACAGTCTTCAGTAGAAGTTTCTACGCAATCCATGGTGGAGGGTACATAAGCTTCGGCCTGGCCGAACTTACGGCCGTATATACTTGTTCAGGGTCTAAAATTCCATTATATTTACATATTTGTGCAAATTGGATAAAAACTAGAAGTTTCTAGAAGCCCAAGGAGTTAAATCTGGAGATCGGTCTATGCAGAGGCTATACTAAAACATAGGTCGACACACTATATTCGGCTGACCTATTTGTGGTCAGCCGGATTCGAGAAGTCCTAGCAATGAATTCGGGAGTTAGGTCTATATGGGGGCTATACCAAAACATGGACCAATACTCACCACCTCTTAATGTTATTCAAATACCTCTAGAATTCCACTTTCAGACGAATTGGGTGAATACTACGAATTCTAGAAGCCCAAGAAGTAAAAACAGGAGATCAGTCTATATAGAAGCTATATCAAAACATGGGAGCCACCGTGGTGCAATGGTTAGCATGCCCGACTTGCATACACAAGGTCGTGGGTTCGATTCCTGCTTCGACCGGACACCACAAAGTTTTTCAGCGGTCCCACCCACACACCTCCGTAATGCTGGTGACATTACTGAGGGTTTCAAAGCTTCTCTAAGTGGTTTCATTGCAATGTGGAACGCCGTTCGGACCCGGCTAAATGGTGATACGGTCAAAATTTGGTCAAGGGAAAACGCATGTAAATCGGTGAAATCGCTTATTTAAAAAATCAAATTAAATTTTTTTTTTCAAGTTCAATTAGTATAAAATTCAGGAAAAAAATTCAGTTAGGCTTTCGCTTTTCCAAATCCGAATTGCCGGGCCTCACGCTTAACACCTGCCATCAGATTTTGTACAGCCACCTTGTCCACCTTCTTCGCCGCAGAAAGCCAGTTTGTCTTGAACTGCTGCTCGTCCTTAGCACTTTTTTTTTTGTCTTCTTTAGGTTCCGCTTGACAATAGCCCAGTATTTCTCAATTGGGCGGAGCTCTGGCGTGTTGGGAGGGTTCTTGTCCTTGGGAACCACCTGCACGTTGTTGGCGGCGTACCACTCCATGGCCTTTTTACCGTAATGGCAAGATGCCAAATCCGGCCAAAACAGTACGGAACAACCGTGTATCTTCAGGAAAGGCAGCAGACGTTTATTCAAACACTCTTTCACGTAAATTTCTTGGTTGACAGTCCCGGAAGCTATGAAAATGCTGCTTTTCAAGCCACAGATACAGATGGCTTGCCAAACCAGATATTTCTTTGCGAACTTTGACAGTTTTATGTGCTTGAAAATATCTGCTACCTTTCCCCTTCCTTTTGCCGTATAAAACTCTTGTCCCGGAAGCTGCTTGTAGTAGGCTTTGACGTAGGTTTCGTCGTCCATTACCACGCAGTTAAACTTCGTCAGCATCGTCGTGTACAGCCTACGGGATCGCGCTTTGGCCGTCGTATTTTGTTTATCATCGCGATTTGGAGTCACTACCCTCTTAAGTCGATAGTCCGGCTCGTTTTTTGGCTCGATGCACGGTTGTAGACGATACACCCAGCTTATTTGCGGCATCTCGGAGAGAGAATGTGGTATCACAATGGACTGAATAGTCTAAGTGAGCCTGATACATCGGCCTGCCACCAACCTATGGTGGAGGGTATAAAAACTACGGTAAATTGATTCAAGTTAACACTATGACAGACTGGTATACTGCAGTTTATCGCAATAATGAAATTTTTATGTATTCCATCTTCTTGTTTCTATTTTTTGTTTTATTTTTTTTTTGGAACGGGGCAATGTGGTTTCCCCTTTTTACCCCATTTATTGGCCATTCTCATAATTTTTTTTCATTCTACAAAATGTTATTGCTATATTGTTTTTCTGATTAAGTCAAATAAATTTTGCAATATTTGTAAAGGACCAAACACTCGTAGCAGAATAAATTTAATGAAATGTTAAGCAAAATTATAATCAACATTTTCCGATCACGCAATTAAAGTTCCATTTATGTTGGCATTTTCCCAGGAATTCAAACAATTCAAATACACCCCCCCACACACACACACACACAAACAAACAAACGCAACGACCGTCACTCAACACCCAAGCAAGAGTGTTGCATGCAATGGACTGTGAGTGTCAATGAATTGTTACACATTTGACTTTAAATGAATGTTAAACACTTCATGGTATGACAAACAAAGTGACAAATGCCATTAATAAAACATTTATCTGGAATGACTTATTAACATGACATTGATGTACATCATATATAGCGAACTCTTAAATTTACATAAGTTAGGAAATAAATGTGAATGGAACATTTATATTTTATGTTTTAATTTAGAAATGGTAAAATATTTACATTGGCTTTCAATGAAGAAACTCCTATCAGCTCCCCATGGCTTAAAATCCAAAATTGTGGCTGTAGAAAATTTTGAAAAAATTTAAGGACAGCAAAAGAGTAATCTCAAAACTTAGGAATTGATATAAGTAACAGATATTTGAGCATACACGCAGAGAAGGAATATGATCACCACAACCATGTTTCAAGAGCAAAATGTTACTTTTTCACGGAAAACATGTAGCATGTTTCCAGCAAATTATGTATAGCAAGGAAACATACAAAAAAATTCCAACGGGCACAGTTTTACCCGGGTGCCACTTGAGCCAATAATAATCTACCAACATCAGGAGAAAATTTTACCAAAATACCAAACAAAATTTTTTTTTTTTTGTAAATATTTTCTTTGTATAGAAAATTTCGCCAAAATTTTATTCCAATAGATATTTTTCCAAAATTTTATTTCTATTGAAATTTTAGTTCTATAAGACATTTTGTCAAAATTTTATTGCTATAGAAAATTTTATCTAAATTTTACTTTTATCGAAAATTTTGTCAAAATTTTATGTCTAAAGAAAATTTTGGCAAAACGATATTTCTATAAAAAAAAAATTGTTAAAACTTTATTTCTGTAGAAAACTTTGTCAAAATTTTATAGAAATAAAATTGTGTTTAAATTTTATTTCGATGGAAAATTTTATTTAAATTTTATTTCTATAGAAGATTTTGCCAAAATTGAAAATTTACTCAAAATTTATTTCTATAGAAAATTATGTCAAAATTTTATTTCTATAGACAATTTTGTCAAAATTGTTGTTGTTGTTTTTTTTGATTTCAGCTTAAAACCATACATTAACTACACTACAAGAGTAGCTTAACCAACAGAGGAAAAGAATGTTTTGTCAAGTTTATTTGGGCAAAACCCTATAGACTGCAAGATGGTTGGATGGACACACGTTTCGGAATTACCACATTCCTCATCAGCATCCTCTACTTGCAGAATTTTTTCTATAGAAAATTTTGTTTATATTTCATTTCTATAGAATATTTTGTCAACATTTTTTTTTTCTATAGAACATTTTGCCAAAATTTTATTTTTATAGAAAATTTAGTCAAAATTTTATATTTATAGAAAAATGTGTCAACGTTTTTTTTTCTATAGAAAATTTTGTTAAAATTTTATTTCTATAGAAAAATTTTTCAAAATTTTATTTCCATAGAAAATTTTGTCAAAATTTTATATCTGTAAAATATTTCGCCAAAATGTTATTTCTATAGAAAATTTTGTCAATATTTTATATCTATAGAAAGTTTTGTTAAAATTTTATATCTATAGAAAATTTTGTAAAAATTTTATTTCTATAGAAAATTTTGTCAAAATTTTATTTCTATAGAAAATTTTGTCAACATTTTTTTTCCATAGCAAATTTTGTTTATATTTAATTTCTATGTTCTATAGTCAACATTCTATTTCTATAGAACATTTCAAAATTTTATTTTTTATAGAAAATGTAGTCAAAATTTTATATATATATAGAAAAATGTGTCAAAATTTTATTTCTATAGAAAATTTTGTTTATAATTCATTTCTATAGAACATTTTGTCAACATATTATTTCTATAGAAAATTTTGGTAAAAATTTATTTCGATAGAAAATTTTGTCAAAATTTTATTTCTGTAGAAAATTTTGTCAAAATTTTATATGTGTAAAAAATTTCGCCAAAATTTTATTTCTATAGCAAATTTTGTTAAAATTTTATTTCTATAAAAAATTTTGTTAAAATTTTATTTCTATAGAAAATTTTGTGAAATGTTTGTTACTATGGAAAATTGTGTCAAATTTTTATTTCTATAGAAAATTTTGTCAAAATTTTATTTCTGTAGAAAATTTTATCAACATTTTATTTCTATAGAAAATTTCGTAAAAATTTCATTTCTATAGAAAATTTTTTGAAAAGTTTATTACTATAGAAAATTGTGTCAAATTTTTATTTCTATAGAAAATTTTGTCAAAATTTTATTTCTGTAGAAAGTTTTATCAACATTTTATTGCTATAGAAAATTTCGTAAAAATTTCATTTCTATAGAAAATTTATTAAGTACCTCTTAGTTGGAGGGGAATATGTTGCGAAATCTATCATTTTTGTAAGAATTCTACCAACTAGCGTGCAACCGTGACCCTGAGTCGATAAAACCCTGTCCGTCAGTCTGTCTCTCTGTCTGTTAGCACATTGTTGTGATAAAAGTCTTTGTCGCAGTTTAGAATTCTATTGATTTGGAAATAAATCGATCCAAATTGAGATATAGCTCCCATGTATATCTAAATTGTGCACAAGATGTACAAGATGATAGTTGCCTAAAATGTGCCAAATTTGGTTCAGATTTCTACCGATTTACACTCATATAATCACAGAAGCCAAAGCTTCATTCCAATTTATGTGGAAATTTGTTCAGTGACTAGAGCTAATATTCGGTCCAGATTAAGATATAACTCCGATATCATTCGCCCGATTTACACTCATACGACTACAGAGGCCAAAGTTTAACTACGATGTACGTGATAATTTGTATAGGTAGTGGAATTAAGCGATTGGCAACAAAGCGGTTCAAATATAACTCCCATATATATCGTTCGTCCCATTTAGATTCATATGACAATGTAGACCAAAGTTTTACTCCAAAAATTCTCAAGGAAATTTACCTAAACCTCTATTTCATATGTGTCTTTCGATTAGGTTTAAATATTAACATTATGCTCCGAAATTTTCTAGAAAATTGTAACAATTTTTTTTCAAAACAATTCATATGTATTGAGAAAAAATTTTGCCATCACGTAGTTCAGTTTTTCAATAAAAAAATTCTACTTTTTTCTGTGTAAGCATATTTTCAAACAAATTAAAATCAAATCATTAAGATCTAGGATCTAATATTGTCTTGGAATTGCCCGTATATATTGTTTGACTCTTGACTTTCATTATAACTATCTGCTAAATAATAACGAAAGCAATTCTAAATATACTTACTTTAAATGCTCAGTAATTGGTTGGTGCAAAACAAAAAACTCAATTTTTTATTTTTATAATATTTACAAGATTTCTTTTTTTTTATTAGGACAATTTAATATCTTCATTCACTTTTTTACAATAGAAGTGGTTATATAGTTTGCTATAGTGTTTCAGTGTGGGTTCTATAGTTCTATAGAATTTCTTAAACTAGTTAAGTCTTCTATGAAGTAAATATATATAGAGCTTTGTATGCATGTATGTATGTATATGTTTTGTATAGATTTGAAGATAACAATTATTTTATTTCTTGTGTCTCGGTATTTATTATCAATTTTACTTAAAAAAAAATTTTTTTTTTTATTATATTAAAAAATAAAGAAATATTTTTCATATTTGTAAATGGCATAGGTTTTGTTTTAGTTTTTTTTACAAAGAGGAAGAAGAAGAATACATTTCATATTACTAAGGAAATTGTAAAGGTTATATAACTAATTATTTAAAAGGAAATGGCATTTCCATAAATTGGAAATAATAAAAAAAACATAAAATCCATAACAATAAAAGTTTTTTTTTTGTTTTCGTTAGAGTTTTGTACAAATATTTTGTTTGTTTTTTTTTCTTGTGTTTTATTTAAACTTAGAAACAATAGAAATGTTAACAATTTTTTTGTAATTATTTTTATTTACTTTTTTTTTTCTTGTATAAATAAATTTTTTCATATTATTCTAAAATTTTTTTAATAATAATAATATATTTTACAGTATATATTTCAAGTGTTTTGTTTTTATTTCCTTTATTATGAAAAAGAAGATATGTCAATTTTAATTTAATTATTTTATTATTTCATAAACTTTTTTTGTTTGATTATACTTTTTGTTTCATTCATTTACTATATTTGTTTTATTTTTTTTTCTTGCATTTATTTATATTATTGTTATTGTTGTAGTAGTAGTGTTACAAGTAATTAGAACTTAATTAAATTTGTTTGTTTTTTTTTTGGTTTGTTTTACTCACAATTGTATAAACATATTAATTACATACGTACCATACACATATACACACGTATTACGTATGATTATGTGTACGCTTGTGTGGATGGATGGTTGGTAATGGTTTCGCGAGTGAGAGCTTAATAATTTTCTCTCCCCTCTTGGGATGAATGAGTATTCGAGTTAACTTGTTGCCTGTGGCTATGTGAGTGCATGAGAGGAAATGTAATGTAATAGGGAGAGAGTGTGAGAGAGAGGGAAATCTGCCTGACAAATGAGTTTACATTATAATGGTTGTTATATCATAATAACTCAAAATCAAATTGTATTTCTATTTAAACTAATTAAATCAAATTGCAAACTATAAAACAATTTAAAAAATATATATAACAGTAGTGAATCGTCAATATTATGTTAATAGCATATACACAGTGTTTACATTTTGTAAATAATTATTCTGGTATTTGAAGTGTATGACATTAATATAACAGGGGCATTTTAAAATGCATAACAATTAGGAACTGAAATATGCCCAGTAGAAGAAGAGGTGGTTAATGGTTTGATTGCTTGCTTTTTATACAAAGGACCATGCCTTCCATCCCTGTTTCGATCGAACACCAAATTATGTTTCATCCAAAAAACCGATAACGGAATGAGGTAAAACGTGTGAATAAAGTAAATGGAAAAGTGGTGACAATGAAATCAATAGCAGACATTACAATGCAATCATCATCCACTGTGGTATCACAATGGACTGAATAGTCTAAGTGAGCCTGATACATCGGGCTGCCACATAACCTAATCAAACCTAACCTATCATCCGCAAACTGAAAGAGTATGATAAGCCGCTCAGTATTACTTTTGTTCAACTTTAGTGGCAAATTTGACACTTTTTTTAAGGCCGTGATACTTTTGTGCCATGTTTTTCTTCTGACACTAAATGTTATACCTCTTACAATTTGATGGCACCATTTCGTCATACTGTGTCACTTTTTAATAAAATATATTTATATTGTAATATTTTTTACAAATTGTCAACACGGTTGCCACAAGTGGTACAATACTACCAAAAATGGTAGATTTTTTACTGTTTGGTAGATTGGAAAAAATCCGTTCTAGTAGTTTTTACAAAAAATTCCTATAAAAATAAAACTTTGAGATATTTTTCTTTATAAATAAAATTGTGAAAACATTTTCCAAAGAAATAAAATTTAGAGAATATTTTCAAAAGAAATAAATTTTTGAAAAAATTTTCTATGGAAATAAAATTTTGAGAAAATTTTCTATATATATTTTTTGGGGAAAAAATCTAAAAATATAAAATTTTGACAAAATTTTCCATAGAAATCAATTTTTGACAAAATTTTCTATAGAAATCAATTTTTGACAAAATTTTCTATAGAAATACATTTTTGACAAAATTTTCTATAGAAATAAATTTTTGACAGAATTTTCTATAGAAATACATTTTTGATAAAATTTTATATAGAAATAAATTTTTGATAAAATTTTCTATAGAAATAAAATTTTGGCAAAATTTTCTAAGAAATAAAATTTTACCAAAATTTTCTATCGAAATAAATTTTTGATAAAATTTTCTATAGAAATAAACTTTTGATAAAATTTTTGTATAAATAAAATGTTTACAAAATGTTATATAGAAACAAATTTTTGATAACATTTTCTATTGAAATAATTTCTATATAAATAAAATTTTAGCAAAATTTTCTATATAAATAAAATTTAGCAAAATTTTCTATATAAATAAAATTTTGGCAAAATTTTTTAAGAACTAAAATTTTAACAAAATTTTCTATAGAAATAAATTTTTGATAACATTTTCTATATAAATAAATTTTTGATAAAATTTTCTATAGAAATAAAATGTTGACAAATTTTTAATAAAATTTTCTATAAAAATAAATTTTTGACAAAATTTTTTATAGAAATAAATTTTTGATAAAATTTTCTATAGAAATAAAATGTTGATAACATTTTCTATAGAAATAAATTTTTAATGAAATTTTCTATAGAAATGAAATTGTGGCAAAAGAAATTTCTATAGAAATGAATTTGTGGCAAATTTTCTATAGAAATATATTTTTGATAAAGTTTTTTATAGAAATACATTTTTGACAAAATTTTCCATAGAAATAAAATGTTGATAAAATGTTCTATAGAAATAAAATTTTGACAAAATTTTCTTAAAAAATACATTTTGACAGTATTTTCTATAGAAATAAAATGTTGACAAAATTTTCAATAGAACTAAATTTTTGATAAAATTATCTATAAAAATAAATTTTTGACAACATTTTGTATAGAACTAAATTTTTGACAAAATTTTCTATAGAAATAAATTTTTGATAAAATTTTCTATATAAATAAAATTTTGGCAAAATTTTATATATAAATAAAATTTTTGCAAAATTTTCTAAGAAATACAATTTTAACAAAAGTTTCTATAGAAATAAAATTTTAACAAAATTTTCTAAAGAAATAAATTTTTGGCAAAACTTTTCTATAGAATTACATTTTTAATGAAATTTTCTGTAGATATATATATATATTTTTGATAAAATTTTCTATAGAACTAAAATGTTGACAAAATGTTCTCTAGAAATAAAGTTTTGACAAAATTTTCTTGAGAAATAAATTTTTGACAACATTTTCTGTAGAAATAAATTTTTTACAAAATTTTCTATAGAAATAAATTTTTGACAAAATTTTTATATAGAAATACATTTTTGACCAAATTTTCTATAGAAATAATTTTTGACAAAATTTTCTATAGAAATAAATTTTTGATAAAATTTTCTAAAAAAATAAATTTTTAACAACATTTTCTATAGCAATAAATTTTTGATAAAATTTTCTATAAAAATAAATTTTTGACAAAATTTTCTATAGAAATAAAATGTTGATAACATTTTCTATAGAAATAAATTTTTTAATGAAATTTTCTATAGAAATAAAATTGTGACAAAATGTTAACAAATTTTCTATTGAAATATATTTTTGATAAAATTTTCTATAGAAATACAATGTTAAAAAATGTTCTATAGGAATAAAAATTTGACAAAATTTTCTTAACCCTTCTGTGCGTGATGAGGTCCCGCTGGATCTTTTTAATTTTTGTTCATACAAAACTTTATCTTTTATAAGATTTGCAACTTGATGGTTTATGACTTCTTGTACTGAAGTGTTTTGAGTTGAAAACTTTAAATTTTTATGTGATTGAATCATTAAATCGGTTTTTATAGGTAGTTGAAAAAGTTTAGTGCGATTCTGTGTGATGAGGTCCAATGGGACCTACCACTTATTACATTAGTGGGTTTAGCACAGTTTAAAAGTTCCAAATGCGATTTTCGTATTTGGAACAATTAATAACACTAACATCCTTTCAAAAAATACCGTTATTTGAAGGATTTCTCATTTTTGAAGTTTCCATTGGTTTCGTTGCTTGGTAGTACATAATTTGATGTCTTCCGTGGATATATCCACTATAGTGATGCTAAAAGTGCAAAAAAAGTTATTTGAACTTCATGGAAATCTTGGCCGATCTAAACTTTTATATTTGCACACATGTCCCAGACACATCGGCTCCTGGAATTTGGCAAGATGTGCCTCAATTTGGACCAAGTTTGAAACATCCACTATGCACATAATACAGCGAACAAAACGACCGCCACTAAAAAAATCTTATTGTTTTTCCTTCAAAAATCCAGTTTGTACAGAACATTCAACTACCAAAACGATATATTATTGCTTGGTACGTACAAGGATACTTATAGCTACCACGCCTGCGACAAACATCAGGGCCTCTAGTATACTTATCAAAAATTTAAACATTATCTGTATCCTATTAAAAGTTAAATAAAACTCTATATTTACAACCAAATATTTATATATGCAATTTGTGGATCATAGAAGAGTCCACCTACAGCAAATGATCGAAAAATATCGTAAGGATAACATATCTACCATCTTTTTTTATTGTAGGTCCCACGGGACCTCATCACGCTGGTATCGCTTCCAGTGTTATCACATACACAAGGGTTAAGAAATAAATTTTTGACAAAATTTTCTATAGAAATAAATTTTGATAAATATTTCTAAAGAAATAAAATGTTGACAAAATTTTCAAAGAACTAAATAATTGATAAAATTTTCTATAAAAATAAATTTTTGACAACATTTTCCATAGAAATAAATTTTTGATAAAATTTTCTATAGAAATAAAATTTTGGCAAAATTTTCTATAGAGCTAAATTTTTGATAAAATTTTCTAAGAAATAAAATTTTGACAAAATTTTCTATAGAAATGAATTTTTGATAAAATTTTCTATAGAAATTAAATTTTGCCAAAATTTTATTTCTATGGAAATAATATTCTGGTAAAATTTTCTATAGAAATAAACGTTTTATAACATTTTCTATAGAAATAAATTTTTGATTAAATTTTCTATAGAACTAAATTTTTTATAACATTTTCTATAGAAATACAATTTTGGCAAAATTTTCTATAGAAATAATATTTTGGAAAAATGTTAACAAAATTTTCTTTAGAAATATATTTTTGATAAAATTTTCTTTAGAAATAAAATTTTGACAAAATTTTCTTAAGAAATAAATTTTTGACAAAATTTTCTATAGAAATAAATTTGTGATAAAATTTTCTATAGAAATAAATTATTGACAAAATTTTTAATAGAACTAATTTTTGACAAAATTTCTATAGAAATAAAATTTTGATAGAATTTTCTATAGAAATAAAGTGTTGACAAAATTTTCTATAGAACTAAATTTTTGATAAAATTTTCTGTAGAAATAACATTTTGACAAAATTTTCTATAGAAATAAATTGTTGCCAAAACTTTTCTATAGAAATAAATTTTTGATAAAATTTTCTATAGAAATAAAATATTGACAAAATTTTTAATAAAACTAAATTTTTGACAAAATTTCTATAGAAATAATATTTTGATAAAATTTTCTATAGAAATAAAGTGTTGACAAAATTTTCTATAGAACTAAATTTTTGATAAAATTTTCTGAAGAAATAACATTTTGACAAAATTTTCTATAGAAATAAATTGTTGCCAAAACTTTTCTATAGAAATAAATTTTTGATAAAATTTTCTATAGAAATAAAATATTGACAAAATTTTTAATAAAACTAAATTTTTGACAAAATTTCTATAGAAATAATATTTTGATAGAATTTTCTATAGAAATAAAGTGTTGACAAAATTTTCTATAGAACTAAATTTTTGATAAAATTTTCTGTAGAAATAACATTTTGACAAAATTTTCTATAGAAATAAATTGTTGCCAAAACTTTTCTATAGAAATAAATTTTTGATAAAATTTTCTATAGAAATAAAATATTGACAAAATTTTTAATAAAACTAAATTTTTGACAAAATTTCTATAGAAATAATATTTTGGTAAAATTTTCTATAGAAATAAAGTGTTGACAAAATTTTCTATAGAACTAAATTTTTGATAAAATTTTCTGTAGAAATAACATTTTGACAAAATTTTCTATAGAAATAAATTGTTGCCAAAACTTTTCTATAGAAATAAATTTTTTATAACATTTTCTATAGAAATAAAATATTGACAAAATTTTTAATAAAACTAAATTTTTGACAAAATTTCTATAGAAATAATATTTTGATAAAATTTTCTATAGAAATAAAGTGTTGACAAAATTTTCTATAGAACTAAATTTTTGATAAAATTTTCTGCAGAAATAACATTTTGACAAAATTTTCTATAGAAATAAATTGTTGCCAAAACTTTTCTATAGAAATAAATTTTTTATAACATTTTCTATAGAAATAAAATTTTGGCAAAATTTTCTATAGAAATACATTTCTTAAAACATTTTCTAAAGAAATAAATCGATTGGACTAATGCACACTCTATTGGAAAAATAATGGATTTATGTTTTATTCGACTATATATATAGAAATAAAATTTTGACAAAATTTTCTTAAGAAATAAATTTTTGACAAAATTTTCTATAGAAATAAAGTGTTGACAAAATTTTCTATAGAACTAAATTTTTGATAAAATTTTCTGTAGAAATAACATTTTGACAAAATTTTCTATAGATATAAATTTTTGGCAAACCTTTTCTATAGAAATAAATTTTTGATAACATTTTCTATAGAAATAAAATATTGACAAAATTTTTAATAGAACTAAATTTTTGACAAAATTTCTATAGAAATAATATTTTGATAAAATTTTCTATAGAAATAAAGTGTTGACAAAATTTTCTATAGAACTAAATTTTTGATAAAATTTTCTGTAGAAATAACATTTTGACAAAATTTTCTATAGAAATAAATTGTTGCCAAAACTTTTCTATAGAAATAAATTTTTTATAACATTTTCTATAGAAATAAAATTTTGGCAAAATTTTCTATAGAAATACATTTCTTAAAACATTTTCTAAAGAAATAAATCGATTGGACTAATGCACACTCTATTGGAAAAATAATGGATTTATGTTATATTCGACTATATATATAGAAATAGAATTTTGACAAAATTTTCTTAAGAAATAAATTTTTGACAAAATTTTCTATAGAAATAAAGTGTTGACAAAATTTTCTATAGAACTAAATTTTTGATAAAATTTTCTGTAGAAATAACATTTTGACAAAATTTTCTATAGATATAAATTTTTGGCAAACCTTTTCTATAGAAATAAATTTTTGATAACTTTTTCTATAGAAATAAAATATTGACAAAATTTTTAATAGAACTAAATTTTTGACAAAATTTCTATAGAAATAATATTTTGATAAAATTTTCTATAGAAATAAAGTGTTGACAAAATTTTCTATAGAACTAAATTTTTGATAAAATTTTCTGTAGAAATAACATTTTGACAAAATTTTCGATAGAAATAAATTGTTGCCAAAACTTTTCTATAGAAATAAATTTTTTATAACATTTTCTGTAGAAATAAATTTTTTATAACATTTTCTATAGAAATAAAATAGGGCTAAATTTTTGATAAAATTTTCTAAGAAATAAAATTTTGACAAAATTTTCTATAGAAATGAATTTTTGATAAAATTTTCTATAGAAATAAAATTTTGGCAAAATTTTCTATAGAAATAATATTCTGGTAAAATTTTCTATAGAAATAAACTTTTTATAACATTTTCTATAGAAATAAATTTTTGATTAAATTTTCTATAGAACTAAATTTTTTATAAAATTTTCTATAGAAATACAATTTTGGCAAAATTTTCTATAGAAATAATATTTTGGAAAAATGTTAACAAAATTTTCTTTAGAAATATATTTTTGATAAAATTTTCTATAGAAATAAAATCTTGACAAAATTTTCTTAAGAAATAAATTTTTGACAAAATTTTCTGTAGAAATAAATTTTTGATAAAATTTTCTATAGAAATAAATTATTGACAAAATTTTTAATAGAACTAATTTTTGACAAAATTTCTATAGAAATAATATTTTGATAAAATTTTCTATAGAAATAAAGTGTTGACAAAATTTTCTATAGAACTAAATTTTTAATAAAATTTTCTGTAGAAATAACATTTTGACAAAATTTTCTATAGATATAAATTTTTGGCAAACCCTTTCTATAGAAATAAATTTTTGATAAAATTTTCTATAGAAATAAAGTGTTGACAAAATTTTCTATAGAACTAAATTTTTGATAAAATTTTCTATAGAACTAAATTTTTGATAAAATTTTCTGTAGAAATAAATTTCTGACAAAATTTTCTATAGAAATACATTTTTTATAACATTTTCTATAGAAATAAAATTTTGGCAAAATTTTCTATAGAAATACATTTCTTAAAACATTTTCTAAAGAAATAAATCGATTGGACTAATGCACACTCTATTGGAAAAATAATGGATTTATGTTTTATTCGACTGTATATATGCCCTTGCAATGCATATATATTTCTAAATACCAGATTAATTACACTGTTTAGCAAGCTGCGATAATTAAGTTGAATAACGATTTTCTATTATTCATTCTTGTTTACTAATTAACAAATTAATTCTTTATTTGTTAAAAAAAAATGCCTATAAAATAAAAAAATTGTATTATCACCATTTATACGTGTGTAAATTATCGATGAATTTTTTGTCCATAAGTCCTTATGTACGTGTGTAAATTATCCATGAATTTTGCAATTAAATTAAAAATAATTGTTTTGTTTTTTCTTTTTTGCTGTTGTGTTTAAATAAACACGCATTGAACAATGAAAACTACAGTTTATATTCCATTTTTATTTGTCCTTTAATAACAAATATTTGTTATTTATTGATCTATTACATAATGTTTATTATTTTACTGGTATTCAATGGATATTCTGTTGTAAGTGAAGTCAGTCTTTCTTGTTTTGTTGGTGTTTTGCATACTGATTTCCACTTAATATCTATACAACGTTGGGGCTCATATACAATTGCATAGATAAATTATTTATTGTTCATATAAATATCATTTCCATTGATAAAGACGTGTTTCTATATATTGCTTATAAATTATATAGTTTGTAAACTTTGGTAAACTCTAAAATTTGGAAAATTTTAGTTTGATGAAATTTTGATATATGAGAGAAATTATTTAAATACTATATGTAATATGGCTTTTTATGTTGTTGATACTGTGAGTTTTTTTAATTAAAAAAAAAACTAATATAAATAACTTAGAAAATGTCTTAGTCAATGTCTTTTAAATATTGTGTCCCAAAAAAAAAAAAAAATAATAATAATACGTCAGTGGGGTCAAATCTTAATTATGGAGGAAGCAAATTCTTCTAAATAAAACACCTTAATGAAGACCTCCGTTGGATACTTTAGGTTTTTACAATGGAGATTTATACAACGGTACTAAGATGATATTAAAATTGGGTTTTATGTAGACCAGATTAGACAATAGACAAAAAAAAAAAACAAGTAAGGAAAGTCTAAAGTCTGGCGGGACCGACTATATTATACCCTGCACCACCTTGTAGACCCACATTTTCCGATCTGGGGAAAATTTGCTAGACTTCTATAAAATCTATACACTTGGTTTATAAATTAGGCAATAAACATGAATTTCACTAATTAAGAATAAAATCAAACAATATTAACATTTTATTTCTATTTATTGTGTATGCTCTTAATTATTGATATTGGACTTATATTGCGACCTTGACTTTTATCACAAAAATGTGTTCACAGACAGACGGACATGGTTATATCGACTCAGGAAATCACCCTGTGCATTATTGCCAAAGACACCATATGTCTACCTCGTCTCCTTCTGGGTGCTACAAATATATGCACTAACTTATACCCTTAATACCCTGTTCCACAGTGTGGCGCTGGGTATAAATATGGGAACCATTTAAATCTGAAGCAATTTTAAGGAAACTTAAGACTAGAAGTGCCCATATATAATAGGTACTTTTAGTTAAATGTGGTATCACAATGGACTGAATAGTCTAAGTGAGCCTGAAATTTAATCGGACTGCCACTTTAACCTAACCTAAGGAAACTTCGCAAAAGTTTTTTTTTATGATTATCGCTCGATATATATGTATTTGATAATAAGGAAAATTACAGTCCTTTTTAGAAGTTTTCAAATAAGCAGAGGCGATTTTAAAAGGGAAAATGTTGGTATTTTGATTATTTTTGTCGAAATCAGAAAACCATATATATGGGAGCTATATCCAAATCTGAACCGATTTCAATCAAATTTTGCACACTTGACTTTACTACTAATTGTACTCCTAGTTCAAAATTTCAACCAAATTCATCCAAAAATCTGGCTTCTGGGGCCATATTAGTGCATATCGGGCGAAAGATATATATGGGAGCTATATCTAAATCTGAACCGATTTCAATAGGGTTCTATTCTGACCCAAATTAGGAACATGTGCCAAATTTGAAGGCGATTGGACTTAAATTGCGACCTAGACTTTGATCACAAAAATGTGTTCACAGACAGACGGATGGACGGACAGACGGACATGGTTATATCGACTCAGGGACCCACCCTGAGCATTATTGCCAAAGACACCATGTGTCTATCTCGTCTCCTTCTGGGTGTTACAAACATATGCACTAACTTATAATACCCTTTTCCACAGTGTGGCGCAGGGTATAAATATTATTAAAATTTTGTATTTGGCATAATATCACAAAATTTTCGAATCACACCTTAAGAAGTGATGCAAATTCAGTGCAACGGCTGTGTATATGGTGGACATCTGACCTATGAGAATCCAATGTTAAATTTATAGCTTATTCGTCAACATGGACTTGTCATAGGACGGATGCTCACAATTTCTACAGTCGTTGCGCCGAATTTGCATCATTTCTTAATAGAGAATGAATCCGCCAAGTCGCGCCGCCGACCATTTTTTGCCAGTCGACGCCGAGTGGCATCGAATTACTTGGGTT
The DNA here is from genome assembly GCF_050003625.1 of Haematobia irritans. NCBI lineage: Eukaryota > Metazoa > Arthropoda > Insecta > Diptera > Muscidae > Haematobia > Haematobia irritans. The sequence goes on from NC_134401.1 coordinate 153,575,048, forward strand.
CCTGTAAAACTTGCCGATGGCACGGTATCTAAAACTTCCTAACACCGAATTCTAAATTGTAAGTTAGTCCATACGTGGTATATATTAAACTAAAAATAGTCCGTATATAATTCAGTTTGACAAAATTTAAAATTTTGACAAAATTTTCTATAGAAATAAAATTTTGACAACATTTTCTATAGAAATAAAATTTTGACAAAATTTTCTATCGAAATAAAATTTGGACACAATTTTCTTTAGAAATAAAATTTTGACAAAATTTTCTATAGAAATAAAATTTTGAAAACATTTTCTATAGAAATAAAATTTTGACAAAATTTTTTATAGAAATAAAATTTTGAAAAAATTTTCTAGAGAAATAAAATTTTGGAAAAATTTTCATAAAAATACAATTTTGACAAAATTTTCTATAGAAATAAAATTTTGACAAAATTTTCTATAGAAATAAAATTTTGACAAAATTTTCTATAGAAATAACATTTTGACAACATTTTCTATAGGAACAAAATTTTGACAAAATTTTGACAAAATTTAGAAATAAAATCTTGACAAAATTTTCTGTTAGGATTAACATAATTTTGTTTTGGTCTTATGTTACATCTATTTATCTATTTCAACTCATTCATACAAATTGATCTTTTTTACTCTTTATCTCAAGTAACGGTAATTCATTATTGTAATTTTGGTTTAATTGTAATTCACTGATTACTCTATACTTTGCATAGGATGATACGTTTAGTTCTAATAAAGAATTCAACCCGAATCAACGTGTCCGTCTTTTCATTGCGCTAACATTTTCTATAGAAATAAAATTTTGACAAAATTTCCTATAGAAATAAAATTTTAACAAAATTTTCTATAGAAATAAAATATTGAAACAATTTTCGATAGAAATAAAATTTGACAAAATTCTCGATAGAAATAAAATGTTGACAAAATTTTCTATTGAAATAAAATTTGACAAAATTTTCTTTAGAAATAAAATCTTGACAAAATTTTCTATAGAAATAAATTTTTGACAAAATTTTCTATCGAAATAAAATTTTACAAAATTTTCTATAGAAATAAAATTTTGATAAAATTTTTTATAGAAATAAAGTCTTGAAAAATTTTCTATAGAAATAAAATATTGAAAAAATTTTCGATGGAAATAAAATGTAGACAAAATTTTCGATAGAAATAATATTTGACAAAATTTTCGATAGAAATAAAATATTGAACAAATTTTCTATAGACAAATTTTTTTGACAAATGTTTCAATCGAAATAAAATTTTACAAAATTTTCTATAGAAATAAAATTTTGATAAAATTTTTTATAGAAATAAAGTTTTGAAAAAATTTTCTATAGAAATAAAATATTGAAAAAATTTTCGATAGAAATAAAATGTAGACAAAATTTTCGATAGAAAAAATATTTGACAAAATTTTCGATAGAAATAAAATATTGAACAAATTTTCTATAGACAAATTTTTTTGACAAATTTTTCTATCGAAAATAAAGATTTCGCAAAATTTTCTATAGAAATAGAATTTTCACAAAATTTTCTATTGGAAAAAAATTTTGACAAAATTTTCTATAGAAATAAAATTTTGAAAAAATTTTCGATAGAAATAACATTTTCACAAGATTTTCTATTGGAAAAAAATTTTGAAAAAATTTTCTATTGAAATAAAATTTTATAAAATTTTCTATAGAAATAAAATCTTGACAAAATTTTCTATAGAAGTAAAATTTTGACAAAATTTTCTATAAAAATAAAATTTTGAAAAAATTCTCTATAGAAATAAAATTTTGATACATCGGTTTATATGGTGTTAAGTGGGGGGATATATATAATTATGGGCTATATATAATTATGGACCGATACGGACCAATTTTTTCATGAATTTTTTCATGAGACCATATACTAACACCATGTACCAAATTTCAACTGGATCGGATGAATTTTGCTTCTCTAAGAGAAAAATCTGGTGGTTGGTTTATATGGGGGCTATACGTAAAAGTGGTCCGATATGGCCTAGGTACATTTTCTATAGAAATAAAATGCGCTAACATTTTCTATAGAAATAAAATTTTGACAAAATTTCCTATAGAAATAAAATTTTAACAAAATTTTCTATAGAAATAAAATATTGAAACAATTTTCGATAGAAATAAAATTTGACAAAATTCTCGATAGAAATAAAATGTTGACAAAATTTTCTATTGAAATAAAATTTGAAAAAAATTTTCTTTAGAAATAAAATCTTGACAAAATTTCTATAGAAATAAATTTTTGACAAAATTTTCTATCGAAATAAAATTTTGACAACATTTTCTATAGAAATAAAATTTTGATAAAACTTTTTATAGAAATAAAGTTTTGAAAACGTTTTCTATAGAAATAAAATATTGAAAAAATTTTCGATAGAAATAAAATGTAGACAAAATTTTCGATAGAAATAATATTTGACAAAATTTTCGATAGAAATAAAATGTTGAACAAATTTTCTATAGAAATAAAATTTTGACAAAATTTTCAATAGAAATAAAATTTTGACAAATTTTTCTATCGAAATAAAAGTTTAACAAAATTTTCTAGTTATAGAAATAAAATTTTCACAAAATTTTCTATCGAAATAGAAATTTCACAAAATTTTCTATCGAAATAAAATTTTCACAAAATTTTCTATCGAAATAAAAATTTCACAAAATTTTCTATCGAAATAAAATTTTCACAAAATTTTCTATCGAAATAAAAATTTCACAAAATTTTCTATCGAAATAAAATTTTCACAAAATTTTCTATCGAAATAAAAATTTCACAAAATTTTCTATAGAAATAAAATTTTGACAAAATTTTCTATTGGAAAAAAATTTTGACAAAATTTTCTATAGAAATAAAATTTTGAAAAAATTTTCGATAGAAATAACATTTTCACAAATTTTTCTATTGGAAAAAATTTTTGAAAAAAATTTCTATTGAAATAAAATTTTATAAAATTTTCTATAGAAATAAAATCTTGACAAAATTTTCTATAGAAGTAAAATTTTGACAAAATTTTCTATAAAAATAAAATTTTGAAAAAATTTTCGATAGAAATAAAATTTTGATACATCGGTTTATATGGTGTTAAGTGGGGGGATATATATAATTATGGGCTATATATAATTATGGACCGATACGGACCAATTTTTTCATGATTGTTGAGACCATATAGTAACACCATGTACCAAATATCAACTGGATCGGATGAAATTTGCTTCTCTAAGAGAAAAATCTGGTGGTTAGTTTATATGGGGGCTATACGTAAAAGTGGTCCGATATGGCCTATGTACAATACCACCCGACCTATATTAATAACAACTACTTATGGCAAGTTTCAAGTCGATAGCTTGTTTCGTTCGGAAGTTAGCGTGAAGACCGACGGACGGACATGCTGAGATCAACTCAGAATTTCACCACAACCCGGAATATATATACTTTAAGGGGTCTTAGAGCAATATTTCGATGTGTTAGAAACGGAATGGCAATTTTAATATATCCCCCATTCTACACTAATAGAAAAAGTTTCGTTATATTAACGAAATGTGTCTTTAAAACTCAGCCAATGAAACAAATTCGTTAATACAACGAATTTTTCGTTAATATATCAAATTTTCTGCCAATCAACGTAACGTTTCGTACTATTAACGAATATTTTCATTGTATTAGTGAAAATGTTTCGTTATGTCAATGAACATTTTTCGTTGGCTGACTTTTAATGAAATTTTCTTTGTGTGTATGGAGGGGGGGTGGGTATAAAAAAATATTATATCCAAAAAAAAGTGAAATATCTTTTGGGAATAGTCTAAGTGAGTCCGAAATATCGGACTGCCACTATACCTAAAATAACCTAATCTTGTGAATTTTGAATATTTAAATTCAAGACCAATTTAATACCCAAAAATATAAAAAAATGTATAAAAAATACACATTTCAATAAACATTGTTTTTTTTTAATATTCTTAAATTTTTTATAATAATTTCAAATAAATATTGTAAAAAAGGTGTTTCAAACTGAAACTTCTCTGCTGAATTTTGATAAATCATTTAAATTGGGGACAAATTTATCAAGATATTTATTTTCAAAAATTAACAAAAAAAAAAATATTTTGTTTCTTGTCCTCCGTCCTACGTTCACATTAAACAACCACACAAAAAGCAATGTATTGAAAACTGTGAAATCTTGGTGAGTATATAATATATTTAATTAGATATTTTGTAAGTATTCTAAAATTGAGAAATTAAATAAAAATAAAATACAAGTCTTTCAAATCTAAACTTTTTTGGTGAATTTTTGAGCGATAAATTATCTCAAATCTAAAAAATTTAAAAAAAAAATAAAAAAAAAAAAACTTTTCTCAATTTCTTGAATTTGAGATCGCCCAAAAATCTGAAAAAAAAATAATTAAAAATCTTTGTTTTATTAAATTAATTAAATAGTTTTATATATAAAACAACTAAACCAAATTCACAAATTCTTTCAACCTAAAACTTCTTTGATGAATTTTGGGCTATCATTTATTAAGGTTGAGACCAAACTATTAGGCCTTGTAGTTGTCAAAATATTTATTAAAAAAAAATATATATTTTTTTTAGTATTTCTTGCTCTCTGTTCTATGGCCGAATTAAAAAAATAACTTAACACTGTTGAATGTTGCTGATTATTAGACGTATTTAAATAAACAATTTTTAAATATTAAAAAAAATGAATAAAAATAAAATCTAATTTTTAACAACAATTTAAACCACATACAAAATTTTTTTTTTTATATTTCCTGTCCCCCTGTCTTTCGTCCGAATTAAAAACAAAAAAACAAAAAAAAACAATGAACTGAACAGTGAAATGTTCACGATTATAATATACATTTAAATAAATAATTTTATACCTTAAAATAGATAATTTTAAATATTTTTATACCTTAAAAATTTAATTAAAAAAAATTAAAAAAAAAAAAAAAACAATGAACTGAACAGTGAAATGTTCACGATTATAATATACATTTAAATAAAAAATTTTATACCTTAAAATAAATAATTTCAAATATTTGTATACCTTAAACATTTAATAAAAAAAAAAATTTACAACAATTTAAAGCAAATGCTGTAAGAAGATATCTTTCAAACTGAAACTTCTTTGGTGAATTTTGAGCGATCATTTAAATTCAAGACCAATTTATCAGGTCTTTTTGTCTTGCCGTTGCCATTAACGGTTTGCGACGATTGCTGAGACGATGTTGCTGGTGTTGGAGGTACCATTGTGGATATCGTCGTAGAGGTTGTCGAACCACCAGTAACCGATGTGGTTGATTTTGTTTTGGTATCTAATAAGGCATTATTGGAATTTCCTTGAGTTGTCGTCGAAGCACCAACACCAACACCAGCTACACCAGTAATGCTGGTAACACTGGCCACTGGTAATTTGGAGCTTGAAGTTTGGATATTAAGCAAGGATTTTGATATGCTGGTTGGCAGTTCGTCAATTCCTAAGTGTTTGGGTACTTTAGTTTCACTTTTACTTTGTGAGACACTCGAAGAGTCATCACCATGCCGATGATGGCATTTTCTTTGAACACCATTGTCTTCATCGATATCAGCCTCGGCTGCCTGATCACTTTCCTCATCCTCATCGTCATCATCCTCATTGCTATCATCATCATCATCGTCTTCATCATCCGAACTTGAATCGGTGGTGGTATAAAAAATTATATCATCGGTGGAATATTGTTTTTGCATGGAACTTCCTTCGATTGTTGTCTCCAAGGGGGGCCGTTGTTGATGCAGCAACGGCAACCCGGGACCCGAGTGTATGATTGCTGATGATGATGCTGATGCTGTTGTGGATGACATTGTGGCACTCTTTGGAATTCTTTGGGAATTCTCTATATCGCTAAGAAGTTTACTACATTTGGAACTTAATCTACTTAGTTTTCTATGATGCTTCGATGTGGAACAGGAGATGACCTTACCACCCCCCACCCCTACTCTTCGCCCAGCCTCTAGGCTTTTAAATTTATTTTTACAATTATCACAAATTAGTTGTTGCTGTTGTCTTTGGCCTATTAAACTGCCAGATTGATTGTTTAAAGTTCCATCGCCATTCCCGTCACCACCACCACCACCACATGGCAAACTCGAACTACTATGGGTTTTTGTTTGCCTCTCTTTGTGGCGATAATGGCGTGAGCTATGTTTTCGACTACGACCATGACCCGCCGGAGGTGGTGGTGTATTTGTGGCTGCCGTCCTTTTGGTTATTCTTTTTGTGGCCACCTGATCCAAATCATCGGACTGGGAACACATGCATTCCAATTTAATATCCTTAAAGGTTAAACCACCACTCTCGGGTGGAGGTGATCCCAAGAGTTGACATTTGGTCAAGGGGACTGATGGTGCAGCATGGCCATCGTCGTCGTTGGTCTTGCATCTCTTGTAGCATGCATCACAAATGATATGTTGATGTTTGAGCTCCTCTTCGGCCACACAATTTCCGGTTAACTCGGTATTGCATGCCTTCTCATCCTGTATCCTGGTGGCCCTTGTCACCCTGGTGGCTGGTGATACAGGGGTGGCCATGGTCACCGTAGTGGTGGTTAGTGCTGGTAGAGCTGTTGCCACAGACACGGATGACACTGGTGTTACATTATTGTTTGACGGCGCCACCAATGATTTCTGTTGCATTTGAGTGTATTTTTGCATCTCTGAGTTGAGTGAGAGCAATGGCAGGGCTTCCGGTTTATTGGGTCGTACACTTAATTGATTTCCTCCACTGTTGTTGGCCAATGCCTGGGAGGCAGCTGCTGCCACCATTACCATGCTGCCAGGTGTCTTTAGGCCATCCAAGAGACTGGATATTGTCATGACTGCCACGCCTTTGGGTGGAGCCATTTCCTGGATACGTTGCAATTGTACACTGAGTTGACGTATTTCCTCCAATGCTTCCTGGTCGGATAATTTGTTTTCTGCAAGAACAAAGAGCAGACAAAAGCTAAATTTAGTAGTAAGTTTAATATGAAAGGTAAGAATTTGTTTTGTATAGCTTGCATTTACATTTTAATGATTTATTGTTTTTATTGCCAACCATGAGAGTGACAAATGTCCTGTGGCTTATGTGATTCACACAAAAGTAAAAAAAACAAACTCAATTTCCGGTTTGTAAGTTTTTGAATTAATATCAGCAAAATGTAAACTAACGGAGATTACACTTCGTTTCTTTGGAAAAATGTGGAGACCGGAGATGGTCTATCGTAAACTGCAAGGTCCTTGCCTACAAAAATTCTGATTCAATCACGAAATTAATTGATCCAATTAATTTTTATACCCTCCACCATAGGATGGCGGGTATATAAACTTTGTCATTCCGTTTGTAACACATCGAAATATTGCTCTAAGACCCCATAAAGTAAATATATTTTGGGTCGTGGTGAAATTCTGAGTCGATCTAAGCATGTCCGTCCGTACGTCTGTTGAAATCACGTTAACTTTCAATCGAAACAATCTATCGACTTCAAACTTGTCATAAGAAGTTGTTAATGATGTAGGTCAGATGGTATTGCAAATGGGCCATATGGGGCTACTTTTACGTATAGCCCCATATAAACCGACCTCCAGTTATGGCTTGGGGAGCCTCTTGAAGGAGCAAAATTCATCCTATCCGGTTGAAATTTGGTACGCAATGGTAGTATACAGTCTCTAAGAACCATGCGATAATTGGTCCAAATTGGTCCATAAGTATATATAGCTCCCATATAAACCGATCCCCAGATTTGGCTTGCGGAGCTTCTTGAAGGAGCTAATTTCATCCGATCCGGTTGAAATTTGGTATGTGGTGTCCCTATATAGTCTCTAATAACCATGCAAAAATTGGTCCATATCGCTCGATAATTATATATAGCCCCCATATAAACCGATCCCCAGATTTGACCTCCGGAGCCACTTGGAGGAGCAAATTTCATCCGATCCGGTTGAAATTTGGTACGTGGTGTTCGTATATGGCCTCAAACAACCTTGCTTAAATTGGTCCACATCGGTTCATAATTATATATAGCCCCCATATAAACCGATCCCCAGGTTTGACCTCCGGAGCTTCTTGGAGAAGCAAAATTCATCCGATCCCGTTGAAATTCGGTACGTGGTGTTCGTATATGGCCTCAAACAATCATGCTTAAATTGGTCCATATCGGTCCATAATTATGTGTAGCCCACATATAAACCGCCTATAATTATATATAGCCCCCATATAAACCGATCCCCAGATTTGACCTCCGGAGCCACTTGGAGGAGCAAATTTCATCCGATCCGTTTGAACTTTGGTACGTGTTGTTGGTATATGGTCTTTAAAAATCATGCAAAAATTGGTCCAAATCGGTCCATAAGTATATATAGCTCCCATATAAACCGATCCCCAGATTTGGCTTGCGGAGCTTCTTGGAGAAGCTAAATTCATCCGATCCTGTTGAAATTTGGTACGTGGTGTTGGTATATGGTCTCTAATAACCATGCAAAAATTGGTCCGTATCGGTCGATAATTATATATAGCCCCCATATAAACCGATCCCCAGATTTGACCTCCAGAGTCTCTTTGAGGAGCAAATTCCATCCGACGCAGTTGAAATTTGGTGCGTGTTTTCAGTATATAGTCTCTAATAACCATGCAAAAATTGGTCCACATCGGTTCATAATTATATATAGCCCCCATATAAACCGATCCCCAGATTTGACCTCCGGAGCTTCTTGGAGAAGCAAAATTCATCCGATCCCGATGAAATTCGGTACGTGGTGTTCGTATATGGCCTCAAACAACCATGCTAAAATTGGTCCATATCGGTCCATAATTATGTGTAGCCCCCATATAAACCGCCTATAATTATATATAGCCCCCATATAAACCGATCCCCAGATTTGACCTCCGGAGCCACTTGGAGGAGCAAATTTCATCCGATTCGGTTGAAATTTGGTACGTGCTGTTGGTATATGGTCTTTAACAAGCATGTAAAAATTGGTCCATAATTATATATAGCTCCCATATAAACCGATCCCTAGATTTGGCTTGCGGAGCTTCTTGAAGGAGCAAATTTCATCCGATCCGGTTGAAATTTGGTATGTGGTGTTAGTATATAGTCTCTAATAACCATGCAAAAATTGGTCCATATCGGTCCATAATTATGTGTAGCCCCCATATAAACCGCCTATAATTATATATAGCCCCCATATAAACCGATCCCCAGATTTGACCTCCGGAGCCACTTGGAGGAGCAAATTTCATCCGATCCGTTTGAATTTTGGTACGTGTTGTTGGTATATGGTTTTTAACAAGCATGCAAAAATTGGTCCATATCGGTCCATAATTATATATAGCTCCCATATAAGCCGATCCCCAGTTTTGGCTTGCGGAGCTTCTTGAAGGAGCAAATTTCATCCGATCCGGTTTAAATTTGGTATGTGGTGTTAGTATATAGTCTCTAATAACCATGCAAAAATTGGTCCATATGTAAACCGATCCGCATATTTGACCTCCATATAAACCGATCCGCATATTTGACCTCCGGAGCTTCTTGAAGGAGCTAATTTCATCCGATTCGGTTGAAATTTGGTATGTGGTGTCCCTATATATAGTCTCCAATAACCGTGAAAAAATTGGTCTATATCGGTCGATAATTATATATAGCGCCCATATAAACCGATCCCCAGATTTGACCTTCGGAGCTTCTTGGAGAAGCAAAATTCATCCGATCCCGTTGAAATTCGGTACGTGGTATTCGTATATGGTCTCTGACAACCATGCAAAAATTGGTCCATATCGGTTCATAATTATATAAAGCCCCAATATAAATCGATCTCCAAATTTGAACTCCGGAACCTCTTGGAGTAGCAAACTTCATCCGATCCGGTTGAAATTTGGTACAATGTGCTACTATATGGCCGCTAACAACCATGCCAAACTAAGTTCATATCGGTCTAGAGTTATATATAGTCCTCAGATGAACCAATCCCCAATCACACAAAAATTGATCCATATCAAGTTCATAATTGTATATAGCCCCCATATAAGCGACCCCAATATTTCAATTCTTGCTCTCTACGGACCGTGCAAAAGTTCATATCGACTCGTAATTATTTGTAGACTTACCTATACATACCTTTTTGGACTAACTTACAATTTAGAAGACGATGTTATGAAGTTTTAAGATACCGTGCCATCGGTAAGTGTTACTACAACCCAAGTAATTCGATTGTGGATGGGAGCCACCGTGGTGTAATGGTTAGCATGCCCGTAGTGCATACACAAGGTCGTGGGTTCGATTCCTGCTTCAACCGAGCACCAAAAAATTCTTCAGCGGTGGATTATTCCACCTCAGTAATGCTGGTGACATTTCTGAGTATTTCAAAGCTTCTCTAAGTGGTTTCACTGCAATGTGGAACGCCGTTCGGACTCGGCTATAACAACGAGGTCCCTTATCATTGAGCTTAACATAGAACCGTGTAGCACACAGTGATAAGAGAGAAGTTCACCACTGTGGTATCACAACGGACTGAATAGTCTAAGTGAGTCTGAAATCTCAGGCTGCCACTGTACCTAACCTTACTCAGAGGCTTCTCAATCAGCTTCAGGCCAGCCGGTCAACAGGAAATAATAGCTGTTCCGACTTATTTAATATTTAATAAGTGGACCACCCATAGAGACCGAACAGACCAGAAAACAGCCGTTATATCTAATCAAAGCTAACCATGAGCATGTGGTGTGGTAAACTATATTGAAATATTTCCTAGAATTTTTTTGAATCTGTTTTTTAGACGGTATAATTGGTACCCAATTTCTTTACTCATCGTTCATATACATTTTTCTTCTGCATCCATTTATTGTACACGCCATGATTTAAGAGGGGGAAAAATCATTTTAATAAATTATATAATTTAAGAGATATATTAGCATACTTTTCATAATGGCTAAAAGCAAAAGTCAGCATGGTGTAACAAAATGCTTAGGTATTATGTTGATGGTCCAAATCCCATTTTCAAATATTGAAGCCAAAAATTTAATTTTATTTCAACCACAAAAATATATGAATGTATATGCTCGAGAATTCTTAAATGAATGAAAAAGAAAGTGCTAGAGGTTTCAATTCATGAATATTCAAATGGAATTTTTACTTCTTCTTTTTTGCTTCTACGAAAATATTTTTAGGGGGCGGGAGCCCCTCTTACAAAGAGTGAATATTAATGCTTATAAATGTTTCCGTTTATTTTCCTTTCTTTTTTTTTATTCACCAGAAATATGCTTTGTCTAAATGTTTCAGTTTATTGTAATGATTATTGCCAGCAAGCGAATAAATGAAAGTCTATGTCTATGCGGCCGTTATTCGTCTGGCCGCCTGCTCGCATGTCCGGTATTTTGTCGGTTCTATTGTTGGTCTGTTAGGAATTCAATTGTTTCAATGTCTAGCTTTGATTTATATACTTCTGCTATTGCGTGAATATTAGTGCAGCTATTGTATATTAGGGTAGGGTCTGAAGATTAGGCACGAGAAAGCCATGGGCGTGTCACAAATTAAGAAAATACAAGTAAGAAAAGTGTGAAGTAGGGCTGGGCCGTCTATATTATATGCTGAACCACTTTGTAGTTCTAAATATTCGATACATGTATATGGGAGCTAAATCTCAACCAATTCCAATCAACTTAAAAAACACTTTACAACACTATTAATTGTACTCCCTGTACAAACTTTAAAGCAAGTCATAGAAATACTCTTGCTTTTGGGACCATATAAGTGAATATTGGGCGAAAGGTATAGATAAGAGCTATATCGAAGTCTGAACCGATTTCTGACCCAAAGTCGTTTTCTGACCCAAAGTAGATACTTATGCTAAACGTCTATTTGGCTAAAACTACGATCTAGAATTGGATTACAAAAATTCGTTTACTGACAGGCATAAGGGCGGACCGACGGACATGGGTAGATCGATCCAGGAGTCGGCCCTGAGCATTATTTCCAAAGACTCTGTGCGTCTATCTCGTCTCCTTCTGGGTGTAGGACATAGTTATCCAAACATCAAAACTTTCTACAAGATTTAGGGTTGCCACAAGCCAAAGTTCAAGAGATTTGTCAGGATTACTTGATAATTCGGTATTTTCATAACAAGCAGGCAAACGCCTATAGCTTGCAAGTGTGACATTCTATCCTGGAGGAATGGGACCCGAGAATAGAAACCAAAAGAAAATAGCTGCTGCACCCAGAAAGGAATATGATCAGCTCAAATATGTTTTAAGAGCAAAATTTTATTTTTGGATAGCGTACATGCAACATGTTTGAAAAAATTTTGTATGGAAATAAAATTTTCTATAGAAATAAAACTTTGACAAAATTTTCTATAGAAATAAAATTTTGACAAAATTTCTATTAAAATAAAATTTTGATAAGATTTTAAATAAAAATAAAATTTTCTTTAGAAATAAAATTTAGACTAAATTTTCTATAGAAATAAAATTTTGACTAAATTTTCTATAGAAATAAAATTTTGACTAAATTTTCTATAGAAATAAAATGTTGACAAAAATTGCTATCAAATTTTCCATATAAATAAAATTTTGACAACATTTTCTATACAAATAAAATTTTGACAAAATTATCTATAGAAATGAAATGTTGACAAAATTTTCCATAGAAATAAAATGTTGACAAAATTTTCTATAGAAATAAAATTTTGAAAATCTTTTCTACAGAAAAAAAATGTCGACAAAATTTTCCATAGAAATAAAATTTTGACAAAATTTTCTACAAGAATAAAACGTTTTTGATAAAAATGTCTATGTTATTCCAACATTGTGATAAAATTTCCAATAAAACTAAACTTTTCTTTAGAAATAAAATTTTGACAACATTATCTATAGAAATAAAATTTTGACAAAATTTTCTATCGAAATAAAATTTTGACAAAATTTTCTATAGAAATAAAATTTTGACAATATTTTCTATACAAATAAAATTTTCACAAAATTTTCTATACAAATAAAATTTTCACAAAATTTTCTATAGAAATAAATTGTTGACAAAATTTTCTAAAGAAATAACATTTTGACAAAATTTTTTATAGAAATAAAATTTTCACAAAATTTTATATAGAAATAAAACGTTTTTGATAAAATTTCCAATAAAAATAAAATTTTCTTTAGAAATAAAATTTTGACAAAATTTTCTATAGAAGTAAAATTTTGACAACATTTTCCATAGAAATAAAATTTTGACAACATTTTCTATACAAATAAAATTTTGACAAAATTTTCCATAGAAATAAAGTGTTGACAAAATTTTGTATAGAAATAAAACGTTTTTGATAAAAATTTCTATTGGAATAACATTTTGATAAAATTTTCAATAAAAATAAAATTTTGACAAAATTTTCTAAAGAAATAAAATTTTGACAAAATTAGCTATAGAAATAAAATTTTAACAAAATTTTCTATTGAAGTAAAATTTTGACAAAATTTTCTATAGAAATAAAATTTTGACAAAATTTCTATGAAATAAAATTTTGGCAAAATTTTCGAAACAGACAAAATTTTCCTAATAAATAAAATTTTTACTAAATTTTCTACAGTAATAAAACTTTGACAAAATGTCCCAAAGAAAAATAACTTTGATAAAATTTTCTATAGAAATATAATTTTGACAAGATTTTCCATAGAAATAAACTTTTGACAAAATTTTCTATAGAAATAAAATTTTGACAAAATTTTCTACAGAAATAAAATTTTGACAAAATTTTCTACAGAAATAAAACGTTTTTGATAAAATTTCAAATAAAAACAAAATTTTCTTTAGATATAAAATTTTGACAAAATTTTCTATAAAAATAAAATTTTGACAAAATGTCCTAAAGAAATATAACTTTGATAAAATTTTCTATAGAAATATAATTTTGACAAAATTTTCCAAAGAAATAAACTTATGACAAAATTTTCTATAGAAATAAAATTTTGACAAATTTTTCTACAGAAATAAAACGTCTATGATAAAATTTCAAATAAAAACGAAATTTTCTTTAGAAATAAAGTTTTGATAAAATTTTCTACAGAAATAAAACTTTGACAAAATTTTTTATAGAAATAAAATTTTGACAAATTTCTATGAAATAAAATTTTGACAAAATTTTCGAAACAGACAAAATTTTCCTAAGAAATACAATTTTGACAAAATTTCCTACAGAAATATAACTTTGATAAAATTTCCTATAGAAATATAATTTTGACAAAATTTTCCATAGAAATAAACTTTTGACAAAATTTTCTTTAGAAATAAAATTTTGACAAAATTTTCTATAGAAATAAAATTTTTACAAAATTTTCTATGGTAATAAAATTTTAAAAAATTTTCTGTAGGAATAAAATTTTGAAATTTTCTATACAAGTAAAATTTTGACAAAAAAATTCTATGGGAATAAAATGTTGACAAAATTTTCTATAGAAATTACATTTTAACAAAATTTTCAATAGAAATAAAATTTTCCGAAAATTTTCTATAGAAATAAAATTTTGACAAAATTTTCAGAGAAATAAAGTATTGACAAAATTTTTTATAGAAATAAAATTTTGCCAAAATTTTCTATAGAAATATATTTTTATGCCCTCCACCATAGGATGGGGATGTTGAAATCACGCTAACTTCCGAACCAAACAAGCTATCGACTTGAAGCTTGGCACAAGTAGTTGTTATTAATGTAGGTCGGATGGTATTGCAAATGGGCCATATCGGTCCACTTTTACGTATAGCCCCCATATAAACGGACCCCCAAATTTGGCTTGCAGAGCCTATAAGAGAAACATATTTCATCCGATCTGGCTAAAATTTGGTACATGGTGTTAGTATATGGTCTCTAACACTCATGTAGAAATTGGTCCATATCGGTAAATAATTATATATAGCACCCATATAAACCGATCCTCCGATTTGGCTTGTTGAGCCTCAAAGAGAAGCAAATTTCATCCGATCCGCCCGAAATTTGGCACATGGTATAAGTATATAGTCCCTAACAATCATTCAAAAATTTGTCCATATCAGTCCATAATTATATATAGCCCCCATATAAACCGATCCCCAGATTTGAACTCCGGACCATCTTCGAGGAGCAAAATTCATCCGATCCGGTTCAAATTTGCAACGTGGTGTTAGTAATGGCCGCTAATAACCATGCCAGAATTGGTCCATATCGGTCTATAGTTATATATAGCCGATCCCCAATCACACAAAAATTGGTCCATATCGGTTCATAATCATGGTTGCCACTCGAGCCAAAAATAATCTAGCAACATTTTATTTCTATAGAAAATTTTGTCAAAATTTTATTCCTATAGAAAATTTTGTCAAATTTTATTTCTATAGAAAATTTTTGCAAAATTTTATTTCTATAGAAAATGTTGTCAAAATTTTAATTCTATAGATAATGTTGTCAAAATTTTAAATCTTTTGAAAATTTTTTCAAAATTTTATTTCTATAGAAAATTTTGTCAAAATGTTATTTCTATAAAATATTTTGTTAAAATCGTATTTCTATAGAAAATTTTGTCCAAATTTTACTTCTATAGAAAATGTTGTCAAAATTTTATTTCTATAGAAAATTTTGAAAAACTTAATTATATACGTATTTAATCGGACTTTTTAAGTATATACCACATATGGACTACGTGGTATATATTACGGTATTAGGAAGTTTTAAGATACCTTGCCATCGGCAAGTGTTACCGCAACCCAAGTAATTCGATTGTGGATGGCAGTGTTTAGAACAAGTTTCTATGCAGTCCATGGTGGAGGATACATAAGCTTCGGCCTGGCAGAACTTAAGGCCGTATATTCTTCTTTTTTTTGTGTTATTGTTGGTTTCTCTTCAATCATTATTGTTGTTTTTGATTTCAGCTTAAAACCATGCATTTACTGAACTACAAGTGCAGCTTAACCAACAGAGGAAAAGTATGCTTGTCAAATTTATTTGGGCAAAGCCCTATAGACTGCAAGATGGTTGGATGTACAGCTGTTGCGTTTAAGCAGTAGCCGACTATCATACCTTTTTTCGGAAGGTTCAAGTGTAGTTCACTTTGGGTTGAGTAAATTACCCGAATTTATTCTGATAATTGGTTGATAGTTTTGCTGCAAGTAGAGGATGCTGATGAGGAATGTGGTAATTCCGAAACAGCTGTACATCCAACCATCTTGCAGTCTAGAGGGCTTTTCCCAAAAAAAATTGACAAGCATACTTTCCCTCTGTTGGTTAAGCTGCACTTGTAGTGGTTAAGCTGAAATCAAAAACAACAATAATGATTGAAGAGAAACCAACAATAACAAACAAAACGAATGTATAAAATTTTGACAAATTTTTCTACAGAAATAAAACGTTTTTGATAAAAATTTCTATTGGAATAAATTTTTTACCAAATTTTCTATAGAAATAAAATTTTGTCAAAATTTTCTATAGAAATAAAATTTGGACAAAATTTTCTGTAGGAATAAAATTTGGACAAAATTTTCTATAGAAATAAAATTTTGACAAAATTTTCTATAGAAATAAAATTTTTATAAAATTTTCTATAGAAATAAAATTTTGACAAAATTTTCTATAGAAATAATATTTTGTCAAAATTTTCTATAGAAATAAAATCCTGACAAAAATTTCTATACAAATAACATTTTTACAAAATTATAGAAATAAAATTTTGAAAAAATTTTCTATATTTATATATTTTGATAAAAAATTCTGTGGGAATAAAATGTTGACTAAATTTTCTATAAAAATAACATTTTGAAAGACCTTTCTATAGAAATTTTGACAAAATTTCTATAGAAATAAAACTTTGACAACATTTTTTATAGAAATAAAATATTGACAAAATTTTATATAGAAATAAAATTGTAAATAAATTATCTACAGAAATAAAATTTTGACAAAATTTACCATAGAGATAAAATTTTTACAAAATTTTCCATAGAAATAAAATTTTGACAAAATTTTCTAAATAAATAAAATTTTGATAAAATTTTCTATAGAAATAAAATTTTGGCAAAGTTTGCAATAGAAATAAAATTTTGACAAAATTTTCTATAGAAATAAAATTTGGACAAAATTTTCTATAGAAATAAAATTTTCTGTAGAAATGAAATTTTGATAAAATTTTCTATAGAAATAAAATTTTAACAAAATTTTCTATAGAAATAAAATTTTTACAAAATTTTCTATAGAAATAAAATTTGGACAAAATTTTCTATAGAAATAAAATTTTGATAAAATTTTCTATAGAAATAAAATTTTGACAAAATTTTCTATAGAAATAAAATTTGGACAAAATTTTCTATAGAAATAAAATTTGGACAAAATTTTCTATAGAAATAAAATTTGGACAAAATTTTCTATAGAAATAAAATTTGGACAAAATTTTCTATAGAAATTAAATTTGGACAAAATTTTCTATAGAAATAAAATTTGGACAAAATTTTCTTTAGAAATAAAATTTGGACAAAATTTTCTATAGAAATAAAATTTTGACAAAATTTTCTATAGAAATAAAATTTTGACAAAATTTTCTATAGAAATAAAATTTGGGCAAAATTTTCTATAGAAAAAAAAATTGACATAATTTTCTATAAAAATAAAATTTTTACAAAATATCTATATAAATAAAATTTTGACACAATTTTCTATAGAAATAAAATTTTGACACAATTTTCTATAGAAACAAAATTTTGACAAAATTTTCTATAGAAATAATATTTTAAAAGAAATTTTTTGATGCAATATATCACAATACATATGTGAGCTTGCAAACAATAAACTGAACTATCCCTGAAAAAAATCTATCAGCTGTTGGAGAAGAAGTTTAGAAATTATAGCAATCTGCTATATGGTATAATTTCCGTTTCACCAAATGGAGACCAATGTGATGACTTTTACATTTTTATTCTTCCTCTCCACCCTATTACTCACTATGTCTGTATGCCGTTTTGTATAAATTTGATGGCATGGCATGTGGCATTTGATGTCCGTCACTGTATATGTTTTATTACTATCGTTTAATTGAATATTCAACACAGTCAGTCAGTCGTATGCCATGGTTTTTATTGCATTAAACCATAACGAATTCGATACCCCGCAGATCATAACAAGAATGTTAACATGAAATGAGCATAGTTCAACAAAAGAATGTTGCTAAAGTGTTGATTGGTTGTATGAAACATTAAATATTTGTAAGAACAAATTATGAATTTTATTATTACATTTTTTTTGCCTAAGGTATTGCTAAAAGTTTCTAAAGAAATATTTCATTGACTTTTTATAAGAAATTTCAAAAGTTTAAGGAAGTTGAAATATTATTTCTAAAATTTAAAAACAAAAAAAAAATGAATGAAAATTTTTCGAAAAAAAATTGATAATGGTTCCTAAGTTTATATTAAAGAGTAGATGAGGCTTACCTACGGGATCAATTGTATTACATTTTTTCTAAGAGACGTTTTTTTAATGTATCTTTTGTAAATGCAGACCTTGGAAATGTAATTTCACTGAGAAAGTGTATGAAAGTATGAACACCAGTTCTTATTATCTTAGCATTATTTTCGGTATGTTTCATAATTTTCTTTATTATATTTACCCCTATTGTCCTCATAAATGCCATAAGATGCTTTGTTTTTTGTTTATGATGGTACTTTGCTGTATATCCTGATTATCTTGTGATTTAATTGCCAGAAGAAAATGTACACTGAAACAAAAAGCATGCCCGGTTCCAAAGATTTTGTCTTCACTTTAACAATTTGGGTATTGATCAGAGATGGTCTGTATCAAACATTTTAAGGTTTGCGACTGTCGCAAAGTTGTAAACGTCGTAAACGTCACATACACGTCGTAAATGTAGAAAAAGTAGCAAACGTCGCAAACTCCAAATACTTCAGACCCTTCAGATAGGCAGCGAATGATATCCAAGATGATGATATATGAGAAGAAGTTTCAGTTCTCAGGAATGTTCATAAAATTATTAACGAGTTTAAAAAGACTTGAGAATAGTTAAACTTTCACAAATTACTGCAGAAACTGGAAGGAAGGAAAACTACTTAAGTCTTATATAAGTGAATTGCTGTTTAGAGAAAATTTTATAAAATCACTTTTTGACTTATTAGAGCCAATTTCCATACTAATTAAAAATTTCAAAATTGTAGCTAGTCATTCGTTGATGCAGCTAAAGCTTGGACCACGAAGACATTTTTTGCATACCTTTTATCGGGGAGCTTAACTAAATTGAATTAAAAAAAATATTCACAATTTATTTAATTCCAAATTAGGTTTTCTACACTAAGTTTACGACTTTTGCGACATACGTATTATACCGTCGTAAACGTATGTCGCAAAAGTCACAGTTTGCGACAGGCCAACCCTGGTATTGATGCGATACTTTAAAGACGCAATTCTCTTTTAAATTTGGGTTTTGTGTACTTGTTTCTAGGAAGCAAATGTTAATTTTTCATTTTTCAGACTTTTTTCGTCAGATGCTATCAAATTCCTCTAAAAACGAGTAAACGACAACCTTATTTTCCAAATTAAGACTCGACTTCCAGTAGAAATTATGCTATGTTTCAAGTAAAAAACGTCTTTAAAATAAGGTGTTGAAAAACATATCCTATTTTTTAACGAATTTTTGCTTTGTAGGCAAGATGCAAAATGGAAACAAATTAAAAGACAATTTTATTAATTTTAAAGTTTTTTTTTATGAATTATTAAAGTCACGTTAACCTTACACCAAAAATTTTATCTTTCATGTTATGATACACATTTTTAAGTAAAATCACTTAATTGTAAGGACAATACAACTTCATTGAAAAGTTTATTGACTTTTGGACAAGGAAAAAAACTTTATATTAGATAAATGCGTCTTACATACT
Source organism: Haematobia irritans (assembly GCF_050003625.1). Taxonomy (NCBI): domain Eukaryota; kingdom Metazoa; phylum Arthropoda; class Insecta; order Diptera; family Muscidae; genus Haematobia; species Haematobia irritans. Next base: position 153,594,982 of record NC_134401.1, read on the forward strand.
AAACAAAATTTGCATTCGTATTCTAAAGACATGAAATCTTTGACCTCACGACAATATATTTTTACTGTAAGTGTTTGCTATCCTCCGGATTAAGGAAGTCTATGGCAATCCTACTGGGGTGTTAATTTGATTTTGAGTTGAAATTTTTCCTATGGTGTTTCTCATTATGAATGCATTTTGTCAAAATTTTATTTCTATACAAAATTTTGTCAAAATTTTATTTCTATAGAAAATGATGTCAAAATTTTATTTTTATAGAAAATTTTGTCAAAATTTTATTTCTATACAAAATTTTGTCAAATTTTATATTTATAGAAAATTTTGTCAAAATTTTATTTCTATACAAAATTTTGTCAAAATTTTATTTCTATAGAAAATGGTGTCAAAATTTTATTTTTATAGAAAATTTTGTCAAAATTTTATTTCTATAGAAAATTTTATTTCTATACAAAATTTTGTCAAAATTTTATATTTATAGAAAATTTTTTCAAAATTTTATTTCTATACAAAATTTTGTCAAAATTTTATTTATATAGAAAATGGTGTCAAAATTTTATTTTTATAGAAAATTTTGTCAAAATTTTATTTCTATAGAAAATTTTATTTCTATGCAAAATTCTATTTCTATACAAAATTTTGTCAAAATTTTATATTTATAGAAAATTTTGTCAAAATTTTATTTCTATACAAAATTTTGTCAAAATTTTATTTCTATAGAAAATGGTGTCAAAATTTTATTTTTATAGAAAATTTTGTCAAAATTTTATTTCTATAGAAATCTTTATTTCTATGCAAAATTTTATTTCTATACAAAATTTTGTCAAAATTTTATTTCTATTGAAAATTTTGTCAAAATTTTATTTCTATTGAAAATTTTGTCAAAATTTTATTTCTATAGAAAATGGTGTTAAAATTTTATTTCTATAGAAAATTTCGTCAAAATTTTATTTCTATAGAAAATTTTGTCGAAATTTTATTTCTATAGAAAATGGTGTCAAAATTTTATTTCTATAGAAAATTTTGTCCAAATTTTTATTTGTATATAAAATTTTATCAAAATTTTATTTCTATAGAAAATTTGGTCAAAATTTTATTTCTATAGAAAATGGTGTCAAAATTTTATTTCTATAGAAAATTTTGTCAAAATTTTTATTTGTATATAAAATTTTGTCAAAATTTTATTTCTATACAAAATTTTGTCACAATTTTATTTCTATAGAAAATGGTGTCAAAATTTTATTTTTATAGAAAATTTTGTCAAAATTTTATTTCTATAGAAAATTTTATTTCTATGCAAAATTTTATTTCTATACAAAATTTTGTCGAAATTTTATTTCTATAGAAAATGGTGTCAAAATTTTATTTCTATAGAAAATTTTGTCAAAATTTTTATTTGTATATAAAATTTTGTCAAAATTTTATTTCTATAGAAAATTTTGTCGAAATTTTATTTCTATAGAAAATGGTGTCAAAATTTTATTTCTATAAAAAATTTTGTCAAAATATTATTTCTATAGAAAATTTTGTCAAAATTTTTATTTCTATATAAAATTTTGTCAAAATTTTATTTCTATAGAAAATTTTGTCGAAATTTTATTTCTATAGAAAATAGTGTCAGAATTTTATTTCTATAGAAAATTTTGTCAAAATTTCATTTCTATAGAAAATTTTGTCAATATTTATCAAATTTTCTATAGAAATAAAATTTTATCAAAATTTTATTTCTATAAAAAATTTTGTCAAAATTTTATTAATATAGAAAATTTTTTTCAAAATTTTATTTCTATAGAATATTTTGTCAACATTTTATTTCTATAGAAAATGGTGTCAAAATTTTATTTATGGTGTCAGAATTTTATTTCTATAGAAAATTTTGTCAAAATTTCATTTCTATAGAAAATTTTGTCAATATTTATCAAATTTTCTATAGAAATAAAATTTTATCAAAATTTTATTTCTATAAAAAATTTTGTCAAAATTTTATTAATATAGAAATTTTTTTCAAAATTTTATTTCTATAGAATATTTTGTCAACATTTTATTTCTATAGAAAATGGTGTCAAAATTTTATTTCTATAGAAAATTTTGTCAAAATTTTATTTTTATAGAAAATTTTGTCAAAATTTTATTTCTATGCAAAATTTTGTCAAAATTTTATTTCTATACAAAATTTTGTCGAAATTGTTAGTTACTCCATACTTGGTATATATTAGTCAAAAACCGATATGGACCTAGTTAGGCATGGTTGTTAACGTCCATATACTAGCAAAATGTACCAAATTTCAACTGACTCGGATGAAATTTGCTCCTCCAAGTGGCTCGAAAACCAAATCACGGGATCGGTTTATATGGGGGCTATATATGATTATGGACTGATATGGACCACTTTTGGCATGGTTGTTAAATATCATACCACCACGTACCAAATTTCAACCAGATCGGATGAATTTTGCTTCTCCGAAAGGCACCCGGGGTCAAATCTGGGGATCGGTTTATATGGGGGCTATATATAATTATGGACTGATAGGAACCAATTGCATTGGTGTTTGAGTGCCATATATTAACACCACGTACCAAATTTCAACTGAATCAGATCAATTATGGTCTTCCAAGAGGTTCCGGAGGTCAAATCTGATGATCGGTTTATATGGGGCTATATATAATTATGAACCGATGTGCACCAATTTTTGCATGGTTGTTAGAGACCATATACCAACACCATGTACCAAATTTCAGCCGGTTCGGATGAAATTTGCTTCTCTTAGAGGCTCCGCAAGCCAAATCGGGGGATCTGTTTATATGGGGGCTATATATAATTATGGATCGAAGTGTACCAATTTTTGCATGGTTGTTAGAGACCATATACCAATACCATGTACCAAATTTCAGCCGGATCGGATAAAATTTGCTTCTCTTATAGGCTCCGCAAGACAAATCGGGGGATCGGTTTAAATGGGGACTATATATAATTATGGACCGATGGGGACCAATTTTTGCATGTTTGTTAGATGCCATATACCAACACCATGTACAAAATTTCAGCCTGATCGGAAGAAATTTGCTTCTCTTAGAGGATCGGCAAGCCAAATTTGGGTTCGTTTATATGGGTGGCGATACGTAAAAGTGGACCGATATGGTCCATTTGCAATACCATCCGACCTACATCAATAACAACTACTTGTGCCAAGATTCAAGTCGATAGCTTGTTTCGTTCGGAAGTTAGCGTGATTTCAACAGACGGACGGACATGGTCAGATCGACTCAGAAATTCACCACGACGCAGAATATATATACTTTATGGGGTCTTAGAGCAATATTTCGATGTGTTACAAACGGAATGACAAAGTTAATATAAAGGCACGGCCGCGACAAAGGTAATGTTCCAGGGTCTCAACATCCTCAAAACACGCCCTACATGCACCAGCCTCTACTGCTCTTAGTTCTAACGACCGCACGGTCATTCTTTCCATGGCCCTTGTGACTGTCATCCAAATCTCCTTGTGTAGTTTTCCAGTCTTTTTCTTATCTGGGTTACCCCATAGCATTTTTCGTCGCCCAAGCAAGTTGCATTGAGTCTTACGTGTCCATAAAGCCAGTGCTAATCCATGGCAGTGGGTTTTTAGGATTTGGCCTTGCCTTGTGTTTTTGCTAAAATTCTTCCCATTGTGTTTTCTGGCATCTTCACTAGTAATCCAAATAAATGTCAATTGTCAAAAAAAAAAGATAAAACTATTCCCCATTCCAAAGAAAAAACCAAGTCCAACCAACGGTAGTAAAAATCACCTGGTGCAAAAATTCCAATTTAATAGCTTTTAGCAAACAATGGCAATTGACATTAAATTTACAACTGATGTGATCATTCCCAGATTACTACGAAGTTAATATTGTCACTGGGTGGGACAATTGCTATTTTTCACCTGCAACTACAGGACGTTAGTACAACAGCATAGCTGAAATGTTATTGGTACTTGACTTTATCTTTATTTCCGTGCTATTCCATTGTTATTTCGCTTCATGTCCATTTTATTTTCACTTTATGCGAATGCTTTTTTTTCCATATTCTTTCTTACCTGCCGATGTAGTGGCTGCTACCGGGACTGTAGATGTTGTCACTGAACTGGGATTAGCAAATGTCCGCACTTGGGGACGAAAATTAAATTTGGCGCCCGACGATTTGGCACCCATGCCAATACTTTCTTGATGTGATTTACCGCTACGCAGGACAATATAAACCTGCAATTTAAAGACAAATCAAGGATATTAGAAAGAAGTGTGGAAGAGAAGAGAGAAAAAAAAGAGGAATTCAAACATCAATGTTATGGCACGGGGAATGCTTAAAAAAAAACAACAATCAAATATTGGCTCTGTTTTTGGCATTTGGTTGTCCCAACTTCATTTTTAAATTGGGCAACATTTATTTGGGTTGTTTTTTGGGTCTTCTTCCCCTTGCCATCTTTTGATGATTTTTAATGGTATGAAGGTTTATAGGTGGCGGGGGTGACTATAAAATTTCAGTCAGTTGTAAGAAATGTTGGGGAGAAATGAATTCATTTTGCTTTTTTTTGTTTCTATGATGATAGTCCTTACCTTACTTCCGAATATTAAGGCCAAAAGTAGTGTTATAGTTAATTGAGTATGACAGAAAAATATGATGTATAATAAATCTGGATTGGCAGGAGATTGCAGGAAGAGCCTGTAAAAATAGAAACCAATAAGAGATAACATGAGAAGGATAGGCCATAACGACGAGAAATAAATAAAGGTCTCTGTTGTGTAATCATTTATATGATTGATAAGGGGCATCACCCACCAATGAAATCGGGTGATGGATATTCCATAGATAGCCTGAAGATAATCTAATTTGAATAAAATAACAAAAATAAACTATGGGTTAAATGCCCTTCAGGCTAACCAAAATATTCACTGAATATTGAATCTATATATCTTTGTGATATAAATGGTGTTTTTTTTAGAAAAACAAAACACATAAAATTCCAAACAAGTAAGTAAAGTCGAAATTCTATAAAAAAAAAATTAATTTTTATAGAAAATTTTGTCAAAATTTTATTTTCTTAGAAAATTTCGTCAAAATTTTATTTTGTTAGAAAATTTTGTCAAAATTTTATTTCTATAGAAAATTTTATTTCTATAGAAAATTTTGTCAAAATTTTATTCCTATAAAAAAAAATGTCAAAATTGTATTTTTATATAAAATTTTGTATAAATTGTTTTTCTATAGAAATTTTGTCAAAATTTTATTTCTATAGAAAATTTTGTCAAAATTGTATTTCTAAGGAAATGTTCTCAATATTTTATGTCTATAGAAAATGTTGTCAAAATTTTCTTTCTATGGAAAATCTTATCAAAATTCTAATTTTATCGCAAATCTTGTCCATATTTTATTTGTATAGAAAATTTTTTCAAAATTTTATTTTTATAGCAAATCTTGCCCAAATTTTATTATTATAGAAAATATTGTAAAATTTTTAATTATGTAGAAAATTTTGCCAAAATTCTATTTCTATACAAAATTTTGTCAAAACTTTATTTCTAACGAAAATTTTTAAAAATTTTATTTTTAAAGAAAATCTTATCAAAATTTTATTTCTATAGAAAATTTTGTCAAGATTTTATTTCGTTGGAAAATTTTGTCACAGTTTTCATTCTATAGAAAATTGTGTCAAAATTTTATATCTATAAAAAATTTTTGTGAAAATTTTATTTCTATAAAAAATTGTGTCAAAATGTTATTTATATACAAAATTTTTGCAAAATTTTATTTCCATTGAAAATTTTTATTTTCTGTATTATATTTCTTTACGAAACATTTTATTTCTATAGAAAACTTCATAATTTTTTTGGATTAAAAATGTTCTCAAATTTTATTTCTAAAGAAAATTTTGTCAAAATTTTATTTCTATAGAAAATTTTGTCAAAATTGTATTTCTATAGAAAATTTTGTCAAAGTGTTATTCTACAGAAATTTTTTTCAAAATTTAATTTCTATGGAAAATTGTTTCAAAATTTTACTTCTAATGAAAATTTTGTAAAAATTTTATTTCTAAAGATGTTGAATTTTTTATTCACTTTGTACAATGAACACTTTCTATAAATAATAATTTTGTAACACTCATTTAAGTAGGCTATGATATCAAATAGTTTTTTTTCTTTTGTATGTATTCATAGTTTGCTTTGCATTTTTTTAAGTCTTTCAAATAAACTCAATTGTGTCACATCTAATTTCAATAAAGAAAGAAACACTAAATTGTGTTTTTCAATAGGTTATGAGCCCAGACAGGCAGAACTGTGAAATATTGTTTTTGTGAATTTTCTTCGCGTTTTCAAATCGTTTTGTATAAAAGAAAATTAACAATGAATTCCATGTTCAATATCAAGAAATTGGATGAAACCAATTATGACACATGGAGTGTGTTAATCAAGAATGTTCTCGTGTTTCAAGATTTGTGGAGTGTTATATCGGAAGATGTGCCTGGAACACAAGATGCCGGAATTGCAGCGCAACTGAAAATCAAGGATGAGAAGGCATTAGCTACGATTGTTTTGTGTGTGTCTTCTACAGAGGCCAATTTTTTGCTCCGATTTAGTTGAAATTTTGCACAGGGAGTAGAATTAGCATTGTAGCTATGCGTGTCAAATTTGGTTGAAATCGGTTCAGATTTAGATATAGCTCCCATATATAACTTTCGCCCGATTTACACTCAAATGACCACAGAGGCAAATTTTTAACTCCGATTTAGTCGAAATTTTACACAGGGAGTAGAATTAGCATTGTAGCTATGCGTGCCAAATTTGGTTGAAATCGGTTCAGATTTAGATATAGCTCCCATATATATGTTTTTCTGATTTCGACAAAAATGGTCAAAATACCAACATTTTCCTTGTAAAATCGCCACTGCTTAGTCGAAAAGTTGTAAAAATTACTCTAATTTTCCTAAACTTCGAATGCATATACACAGTCTTACACAAGTTTACATACCCCTGAGTTTTTAACCTACTAACCAAACATCTTTCTTGTTGTTTTTTATAAACCACACTAAAAAAATATTGTTAAAAATTAATAAATACTATGTTTTCAAATTATTTTACAAAAATTAAAGCATGTATATGCATAGTTTATAATATTTTATTATTTCAATAAAATACAAATTCTTTAATCGTATGTAAACTTGTGTGAGACTGTGTATATCGAGCGATAAATCATAAATAAACTTTTGCGAAGTTTTCTTAAAATTGCTCCAGATTTAAATGTTTCCCATATTTTTTTACTAAAATTGTGTTCCACCCTAGTGCATTAGCCGACTTAAATTTTGAGTCTATAGATTTTGTAGAAGTCTATCAAATTCTGTCCAGATCGAGTGATATTTAAATGTATGTATTTGGGACAAACCTTTATATATAGCCCCAACACATTTGAAGGATGTGATATGGTATCGAAAATTTAGATCTACAAAGTGGTGCAGGGTATAATATAGTCGGCCCCGCCCGACTTTAGACTTTCCTTACTTGTTTTGTATTAAAAATGTTCTCAAATTTTATTTCTAAAGAAAATTTTGTCAAAATTTTATTTCTAAAGAAAATTTTATTTCTATAAAAAATTTTGTCCAGATTTTATTTCTATAGAAAAATTTTATTTCTGTAGAAATAAAATCAAAATTTTATTTCTGTAGAAGATTTTGTCAAAATTGGTTTGTATTGTATTTCTATAGAAAACTTTGTCACAGTGTTATTCTACAGAATTTTTTTCAAAATTTAATTTCTATAGAAATTTTTTTTTAAGTTTATTTTTATAGAAAATTAGGTCAACCATTTTTTTGTGTCAAAATTTTATTTCTATAGTAAATTTTGTCACAATTTTATTTCTTTTTAAAAAATTTTTGCATAATTTTATTTCTATACAGAGTATTTTGTCAAAATTGTATTTCTACGGAAAATTTTGTTGTAATTTTATTTATATAGAAAATTTTATAATTTTTTTTTTTTGTATTAAAAAGGTTCTCATAATTTATTTCTAAGGAAAATCTTGTCAAAATTTTACTTCTATAGAAAATTTTGTCCAGATTTTATTTTTGTAGAAAATTTTGTCAAAATTTTATTTCTGTAGAATATTTTGTCAAAATTGAAATGGAAATTTTGTCACAATGTTATTGTACAGAATTTTTTTTTTCAAAATTAATTTCTGTGGAAAATGTTGTCAAAATTTTATTTCTATAGAAAATGTTGTCAACATTTTATTTCTCTCGAAAATTTTGTGAAAATTTTATTTCTAAAGAAAATTTTGTCACAATTCTATTTCTATAGTAAATTTTCTCAACATTTTATTTCCATAAAAATTGTGTCAAAATTTTATTTCAATAGATTTTTTTTGTCAAAATTTTCTATCGAAATAAAATTTTCTATCGAAATAAAATTTTGACAAAATGGTCTATTAAAATAAAATTACGACAAAATTTTCCATAGAAATAAAATTTTGACATAATTTTCTATAGAAATCAAATTGTTCTTTAGATATACATTATTGCAAAATTTTATTTTTGTAGAATATGTTGTAAAAATTTTATTTTTTTAGAAAATTTTGTCAAAATTTTATCCCTCATATGCAATAAAGTTAGAGAAAACTTTAAGCCTACTTTTGCCATATAAATTCATTCGATTAACTGTCACGAAATTTTTTTTGCATATGGGAATATTTCTATAGCAAAATTTTGTCTAAATTTTATTCCTAGAGAAAATTGTATTCCTAGAGAAAAATTTTTCGAAATTTTATTTCTATTGAAAATTTTGTTAAAATTGTATTTCTATAGAAAATTTTGTCAAAATTTTATTTCTATAGAAAATTTTGTCAAAATTTTATTTCTATAGAAAATGTAATCAAAATTTTATTTCTACAGAAAATTTTGTCAAAATTTTATTTCTGTAGAAAATTTTGTCAAAATTTTATTTCTATAGAAAATTGTGTCAAAATTGTATTTCTATAGCAAAATTTTGTCTAAAGGGTGATACGGTCAAAATTTGGTCAAGGGAAAACTCGTGTAAATCGGTGAAATCGTTTATTTAAAAAATCAAATTAAATTTCTTTTTCAAGTTCAATTAGTATAAAATTCAGGAAAAATATTCAGTTAGGCTCTCGCTTTTCCAAATTCGAATTGCCGGGCCTTACGCTTGACACCTGCCATCAGATTTTGTACAGCCACCTTGTCCACCTTCTTCGTCGCAGAAAGCCAGTTTGCCTTGAACTGCTGCTCGTCCTTAGAAGTTTTTTTGGTTTTCTTTAGGTTCCGCTTGACAATAGCCCAGTATTTCTCAATTGGGCGGAGCTCTGGCGTGTTGGGAGGGTTCTTGTCCTTGGGAACCACCTGCACGTTGTTGGCGGCGTACCACTCCATGGCCTTTTTACCGTAATGGCAAGATGCCAAATCCGGCCAAAACAGTACGGAACAACCGTGTTTCTTCAGGAAAGGCAGCAGACGTTTATTCAAACACTATTTCACGTAAATTTCTTGGTTGACAGTCCCGGAAGCTATGAAAATGCTGCTTTTCAAGCCACAGGTACAGATGGCTTGCCAAACCAGATATTTCTTTGCGAACTTTGACAGTTTTATGTGCTTGAAAATATCTGCTACCTTTCCTCTTCCTTTTGCCGTATAAAATTCCTGTCCCGGAAGCTGCTTGTAGTCGGCTTTGACGTAGGTTTCGTCGTCCATTACCACGCAGTCAAACTTCGTCAGCATCGTCGTGTACAGCCTCCGGGATCGCGCTTTGGCCGTCGTATTTTGTTTATTTATCATCGCGATTTGGAGTCACTACCTTCTTGTAAGTCGATAGTCCGGCTCGTTTTTTGGCTCGATGCACGTTTGTAGACGATACACCCAGCTTATTTGCGGCATCTCGGAGAGAGAGGTTAGGGTTTCCCTTGAAAATACCGGCAACTCTCTTTGTCGTCTCAGCGGCTTCCGGTTTTCGATTTTCCCCCGATCCACACTTCCTGGCTGTCGACAAACACTTAAATTACATTTGTAACGGTTGATTTGGCAACTTTTAGCGATTTTGCCAGCTTTGCATGCGAATAGCTCGGATTTTCGCGATGCGTGAGCAAAATTTTGATACGATGCTTTTTTGGTTGGACGGCATTTTGACAACTGAAGAATGAATTCCAAAATCAAAATAGGAGCAACATTCTACACACACCTTCAAAATGAGGGGTGTTCAGGTTTTTTAAATGCAAAATTGAAAGAATTACGTCAAGTTTATATTGACCAAATTTTGACCATATCACCCTTTAAATTTTATTTCTATAGCAAAATTTTGTCTAAATTTTTCAAAATTTTATTTTTTTGCAAATTTTTTTAATAGATTTTTTTTTTCAAAATTATATTTCTATGAAAAAGTTTGTCAACACTTTTTTTCTATAGAAAATGTTGTCAACATTTTATTTTTATAGAACATGTTATGAGAGTTTTATTTCCATAGAAAATTTTGTCAAAAGTTTTTTTCTATAGAAAAATTTTGTAAAAATTTTATTACCATAGAAAATTTTGTCAAAATTTTATTTCTACAGAAAATTTTGTCAATATTTTATTTCCATAGAAAATTTGTCAAAAGTTTATTTCTATAGAAAATTATATCAAAATTTTATTTCTATAGAAAATTGCGTCAAAAATTTATTTCTATAGAAAATCTTGTCCATATTTTATTTGTATAGAAAGTTTTTCAAAATTTTATTTCGATAGAAGATTTTGTCAAAATTTTATTATTGTAGAAAATATTGTCAAATTTTTATTTATCTAAAAAATTTTGTCGTAATTTTATTCCTATAGAAAATTTTGTCAAAATTTTATTTCTATGGAAAATTTTGTCGCAATTTTATTTCTATAGTAAATATTCTCAACATTTTATTCCCACAGAAAATTTTGTAAAAATATTATTTCAATAGAACATTTTGCCAGAATTTTGTTTCGATAAAAAATTTTGTCAAATTTTATACTTATAGAAAATTTTTGCAAAACTGTATTTCCATAGACAATTTTGCCAAAATTTTATTTTTCTAGAATATGTTGTAAACACTTTATTTCTGTAGAAAATTTTGTCACGACTTTATTTCTATAGAAAATTTACTCAAAATTTCAGTTTTTCATATTTTGTTTTTTAATTATATTTCCATAAAAAATTTTTGTAAAATTTTATTTCCATAAAAAATTTTTGTAAAATTTTATTTCTAAAAAATTTTGTCAAAATTTTATTTCTATAGAAAATTTTGTCAAATTGTATTGCTACAGAAAATTTTGCAGATTATAAAATGTAGGTATATTAATGCCTTCTCCTAGGATACTTACATGGAAACATTTAAGAAACAGGTCAATAGGAATTCATTATAGATTGCCATTGAGATGAAACGGCTTTCATTGAATTCAGATGGAGCTTTGCGTACCATAATGCATAGGCGAACACCCCAGGCCAGGAAGACCACCTCCACTGTTAAGATAAAAAATAGAATAGAATAATTAAATAAACACTCAAAAGACAACAGTAATAAAATTATTATGAATACAATTTAGTTTGTTATTTAAGAAAATAAAAAAAACCTAATTTAATTTGCTTGATTCCATTTTATATTTACCCTTGCAGTTCTATAGTAAAGAGTTTGCTCATTTGGAAAATTATAGTGTATTCTTAACTAATTGCTAGTTAGTTTCTTTCGTATTTATTTTAGTTTTTTTCTTCTCAATTTGCTGTTAAATTCCGGAGCTAAGTGTTAACTGCTCAAGCTTATGAAACTACAAAATTTTTGTATGAAATTTCTAAGGACGCAGTCTTGAGGAAACAAGGTGAAATAATGATTTGCAGTAAAAGTCAACAAGTTTTAATTACAATGAAAAGTAAAATTGATTAAGGAAAACATTAATTATTTTTTTAGGGAAAAGGAGAACTTGTAATAGTTGCAATTTGTATGGGAGAAATTAATTGCAGGAAAATTGGGATTTTTGCTAGACAGAAAATGAAACATTATTTTTTATTTGCCTTCCCGATAATGTTTTCTCTTTCCCTACATTTGTGCAGTTTAATATAATTTGATTTTCTGTTTTAACAAATTAATTGCAACTCCTAGAAACTGATGTAATGTCATAATGCTTTAATGGGATTAAATTCAAATGTTTACATTTATTGTTCTCTAAAGTCGACTTTATCTTTGCACTTCTTAACTTTCTCCAGCCAGCATGGTTTGTATCCAAGAAAACTTTTTCAAAGTTGCCTTGACCACAGTAACAAGACATGACCTGTACCAAGTGATTCACTTAGTCACCGGAACTAAAAACAGATGGCCTTGTAATGCAGTTAGAAGTTTTTGTTTGTAGTCAGTTTGCAATCTCCCCATGCCTCCTACCTCTTGTCGTCTGATTTGTTTTAGCATTAATCAAGATGAGTCTTCCAAACCAAAAGTGCTAGAAGGATGAGAGAGATCCAAAAACAAACTCTACCTTTGAAGAATTTTAATACCACCAACCTGACTACAAGCGTATATTTTTACCATTTTGGAAAAGTCGAATGGACTAACTATGGAATGTAATGCAAGTTGGCAATGAGCTAAAAGGTATTTACAATTTGATCTTCCTAGTTGTTGAAGGAACTTCATACAATGCTATGACAACATTCGCATAACAAACAGATAATCACCAACTTCTACTAACTTTGTCCTCAATGTGAAGTGGTTATTCGCAGGAGGTTTATATGCTGCAAGCAAGAAAAATTCTTCAAAGTTCCATGACAAATTGCAATTACTTTCAGCTCCATTCATTTTTCAAACCTAATGCCATTGAAAGGGAAGCCCTAAAATGCTCAATGCATTTTACCCTTGAACGAGCTATAGGTTAGGTTTCCTTCTCTATGGCAAGCAAATGGAAATTCTGGTCTCTGGCATAACTTTGTAGATGAAATGCTGTGCATGAAAACGGTGTGACATGATACTGTTTGAAGTTTTTTTTTTTTTTTGTAGACAATTATGTTGGCAGCGAAAAAGTGAAATTCTGACTCACTAATTCAAATGTAATTTAATTACCAAGTTTTTTTTTTTTTTTGTGACATCTGTTTTTGTAATTAGCACGGGATGGCGTTAAGGTGCTCCAAAATGAATTATGTCTAAAATGGGGTTGCTTGATAGCTATACTTTAAAAAAACAATGATGTTAAAAACAAACACATGGAAAATATATTTACTGTTCGTTATCGTTACGTTAAGTTGCTAAGCTATCTCATTGAGTGGTTTTCATACGTCAATGGTAATTTTTGCAGTGAGAATCATGTAGTCCAAGGATTCTATTAGAACTTGATTTCTCAAATATCAACTTCTCAGATATCAACATTTGTCGTAATATTAGATTTCAGCCAATCGTACACATCTGTTTCATTGACAGTTGTGATATTTAATTACAGGTCGATTTAATTTATATCCATTGGTATGGAAATTTAAGTGACATCTCTTTCCCAGAGATCTCTTTTTTAGTCCATAATTCACTACTGAGTAGAGTTGGGTATCTGCGGATAGAACTAGTTCATTGGAACTAATCAGGCGTAATACTATGCTTTCGTAAAAATTTTGCGAGCAATGTAAAATTTGCTTGTACAATTTTGAGGAACGAGCTTAAACAAGTACCCAATAAAAAAATTTTCCAAAGTTCTTCCAAAGGCACAACTTTAAAAGCTCTTCCAGAAGATGCACTCTTTATTTTAACTACCCAGGAAGTTCTTTTAATTCAATATTTCAATACCTTTGTGTCTATAACTCCCCCTCTGAGACCTTCGCGTCTATGTTAAAGTCCCCCATTGGGACCTAAAGGGTGATACGGTCAAAATTTGGTCAATATAAACTTGATGTATTTCTTTCAATTTTACATTTAAAAAACCTGAACACCCCTCATTTTGAAGGTGTGTGTGTAGAATGTTACTCCTATTTTGATTTTGGAATTCACTCTTCAGTTGTCAAAATGCCGTCCAAGCGAGAAGAGCAGCGTATCAAAATTTTGCTCGCGCATCGCGAAAATCCGAGCTACTCGCACGCAAAGCTGGCAAAATCGCTAAAAGTTGTCAAATCAACCGTTACAAATGTAATTAAAGTGTTTGGGGAACGTTTGCCGACAGCCAGGAAGTCTGGATCGGGGGGAAATCGAAAACCGGAAGCCGCTGAGACGACAAAGAGAGTTGCCGGTAGTTTCAAGCGAAACCCTAACCTCTCTCTCCGAGATGCCGCAAATAAGCTGGGTGTATCGTCTACAACCGTGCATCGAGCAAAAAAACGAGCCGGACTATCGACTTACAAGAAGGTAGTGACTCCAAATCGCGATGATAAACAAAATACGACGGCCAAAGCGCGATCCCGGAGGCTGTACACGACGATGCTGACGAAGATTGACTGCGTGGTATTGGACGACGAAACCTACGTCAAAGCCGACTACAAGCAGCTTCCGGGACAGGAGTTTTATACGGCAAAAGGAAGGGAAAGGTAGCAGATATTTTCAAGCACATAAAACTGTCAAAGTTCGCAAAGAAATATCTGATTTGGCAAGCCATCTGTACCTGCGGCTTGAAAAGCAGCATTTTCATAGCTTCCGGGACTGTCAACCAAAAAATTTACGTGAAAGAATGTTTGAATAAACGTCTGCTGCCTTTCCTGAAGAAACACGGTTGTCCCGTACTGTTTTGGCCGGATTTGGCATCTTGCCATTACGGTAAAAAGGCCATGGAGTGGTACGCCGCCAACAACGTGCAGGTGGTTCCCAAGGACAAAAACCCTCCCAACACGCCAGAGCTCCGCCCAATTGAGAAATACTGGACTATTGTCAAGCGGAACCTAAAGAAGACCAAAAAAACTGCCAAGGACGAGCAGCAGTTCAAGGCAAACTGGCTTTCTGCGGCGAAGAAGGTGGACAAGGTGGCTGCACAAAATCTGATGGCAGGTGTCAAGCGTGAGGCCCGGCAATTCGGATTTGGAAAAGCGAAAGCCTAACTGAATATTTTTCCTGAATTTTATACTAATTGAACTTGAAAAAGAAATTTAATTTGATTTTTAAAATAAACGATTTCACCGATTTACATGCGTTTTCCCTTGACCAAATTTTGACCGTATCACCCTTTAGAGGCCAATATTTCTCCTATTGAGTTCTCCGGACCTACAGATCCATCACTGTAACCTACAGTCCCTCACTGAGATTTGGGGCCTTTAAGTTCTCTCCTAGGACTTCTGCGCCAGCAATTTCCGGACTGTGATCGTCGGTTCTAAAATTTCCATTTTGAAACCTTCGTACCTACAATTTAACAATTGAATTCCTTGCAAAATTCCATCAAAGAAAACTTTTTAGTCTTCCGATCACCATATCCGGGCAGTAATGCTACGATATCCGGGGCTGTAATGCTTCTACTGAGACCTTGGGTTTTTTCTGTTTGCAAATTGGTGGCATAGTATCGCTTACATTGTTGCGCTTATAACTTTGGGCCTACAGTTCCTCTACTGAGCCTTTCGGGCCTATAAGTCCCGTGTCTACAGTTTCCATTTTGAGACCTTCATACCTGCAATTTCTCTAATGAATTCCTTGAACCGCGTTGCACATTGCTGTGAAACCACTTAGAGAAGTTTTGAAAATGTCTACAGCATAATCCACCGTTTAAAATACTTTCTGGTGTTTGATTGAAACTGAGTTTGAACCCGTGATCCTGTGTATGCAAAGCGAGCATGCTTACCATTGCACCACGGTAGCTCCCTCCACCCTGATACTTTCGTCATACAATTTCCCAATTGAGCTCCTTGATGTAAAGTCCCTTCACCTGCGAGTCTACAGCTCCCCCATTGGGATCTTCAGGACTATGGTTCGTCCATTAACACCATCGGGATTTTTCTGTTCGCAAGTTGGTGGCATCGTAACGATTACAAAGTTGCTCCCAGATCTTAGTATCTACATTTCTCCTTTTGAGACCCTTGAGCTTATAGTACCTTCAATGAGACGTTAGGCATATACCATAGTTCTCCGTCGCTGCAACCCTGGGACCTACAACTTCCCATTGAGACTTTTGGGGCACATAGGTCCTCTCAAAGGAACTTTGCGTCCAGTTTGCATACTGTGATCTTCGGGTCTATAGTTTCCACACAGAAACCTTCGTACCTACAATTACCCAACGGGATCCTTGAACCTAAAATTCCCTCACTAATACCTTCGAGTCTACAGCTTCCCCATTAGGATTTTCAGGGCTATAGTTCCCCCACTGACACCATTGAGATTTTTTGGTTTAGTGCCATTATCCCGCTTACATCGTGGTTCTTAGGCTTTCATACCTATAACTCCTCCATTGAGCTCTTCGAATCGAAATTACCCTTGCGGAGACCATGAAGCCTATAGTTACCCCATCCGGGGGCCACCGTAGTGCAATGGTTAGCATGCCCGCCTTTTATACACAAGGTCGTGGGTTCGATTCCTGCTTCGAACGAACACCAAAAAATTTTTCAGCGGTGGATTATCCCACCTCAGTAATGCTGGTGACGTTTCTGAGGATTTCAAAGCTTCTCTAAGTGGTTTCACTGCAATGTGGAAAGCCGTTCGGACTCGGCTATAAAAAGGATGTTCCTTGTCATTGAGCTTGACATGGAATCGGGCAGCACTCAGTGATAAGAGAGAAGTTCACCAATGTGGTATCACAATGGACTGAATAGTCTAAGTGAGCCTGATACATCGGGTTGCCACCTAACCTACCCCATTGAGATCTTGGGATCTACTATCCCTCATTGATATATTGGCGTCTAGAGTTTCTCCACTGAGGCCGCCGGTCCTACGATCTGTAGAGACTCTAGGGCGTACATTTCACTCACTAAAAACTTCGAATCTGTAGTTCCACTAATGATATATTGGGGACTAAAATTTATCCTCTGAGAGAATTCCACACTGTGACCCGCGGCCCTATAGTTCCCCCCATGAAATTTTGCCTTTATACAGTTCCCCCACACTGATTTCTTTTGGCCTACAGAGCTTGGACGGAGCCTAAGGGACTATAGTTCTTCTACTAAAACCCTCAGGCGACAGGACTTTTGAACTTACAGTTAGCTCACTGATACTATGGAGTCCACATTTTAAACGTAGCATAATTAACAAAATAGATTGCATGAATAGTCGTTCCGTAATTCTTACCTGAAGCTAATATCAAAGGAACCCCCAGTAACCAATTTCATCAAACCCGATTAATAATCGCGAGGGTAACCTTACTAACAACAAATATATCAACAGACGGACCGACGAACGGACACCAAGGGCTGGATTGAGACTGATTCTTAGTCAATCGGTATATATTTTATGAGTTGTAAAATCAATATTTCTGGCAAGCAAGTTTTTGTTTTATCGTTTTTTTTGTTGCAACCACTATGTGGTTAAGGGTGTAACACGATATCTATAGTATCCAGTCTAATTGTTAATTTATTTGGTTTTTTAAATAAAACTATAAAATTTTATATTCACTTCCTAATAAATTTAATGGCACCAATTTTCTTTAAATGCTTCTTGGTCATCAAATAAAATTTCCAAAAAAAAAACCACACTCCCTTTGACTAGTCAATGGTATAATAAAATTAATCCCAACGAACGGTTCAATTTCCCATGCAATGAATTCATTCAAAAAGTTGCCTTTTGCGTATAACAATCTTCAAATATATGTACGAAATTTATGGCGGGTCATTCTTTAAAGCATATGATGGCCATCAAAAAAACAAAAGAAAAAAAAAACACTCACTGTAGTACCCAAACATATATATGGTACTCGTACTATTTAAAGTTTATTTTTTCCTATGGGATTACTGGAATTTTATTGTGGTAGTTTTGTTTTTTTCAATCATTTTTACTCTTTTATTATTTTTACTTTTTGTTTGTTGTTATTGTACTCACTCGATGTGAACGTATAATCCCACCAATCGGTTTTACATAAAAATGCCTTCAGATCATCAGCTGTTCGACCAACAACCACATCGGGTGGTGAGACCAGGGTGCGAACTAATAGACATGTCCCAATGGCACCACATATACAGCCCAAACGTTTCAGTAGAGCAGCATCGGTTATTTTAACAGCTTTAGCTGAGCGTACACGAAATATCACCGATATCCTGTCGTTAGTATAGTGTTGTCAATATGTCATTAGGTTTATGGATATGTGTGTGTGTGTGTGTGTGAGAGAGTGTTGTTGTTTGTAGAAAAAAGAAAGAAAGAAAACAAGGAGAGTAGAACAAGAAAATACAATTTAATTTCTTTTCACCATCATTTGGTCACAATAAATTTACTCTATGTGGTTGAAACACTCTGTGCAAAAAGATACCAACATTCAAAATACACTGTGGATTTTTTTAATAAGGATGTAAAAACATATAGCAAATCTTCTTAGAATTATGGCAATATAATGTCTTCACTTATTTTTACTTCCGATATTCGGAAACTCAAGTGGCAAGAATTTATTTTTATTGTTTT
The DNA here is from genome assembly GCF_050003625.1 of Haematobia irritans. Taxonomy (NCBI): domain Eukaryota; kingdom Metazoa; phylum Arthropoda; class Insecta; order Diptera; family Muscidae; genus Haematobia; species Haematobia irritans. Next base: position 153,613,484 of record NC_134401.1, read on the forward strand.
TATACCATCCACCATAGGATGGGGGGGGTATATTAACTTTGTCATTCCGTTTGTAACACATCGAAATATTGCTCTAAGACCCCATAATCACGCTAACTGTTGAAATCACGCTAACTTCCGAACGAAACAAGCTATCGACTTGAAACTTGGCACAAGTAGTTGTTATTGATGTAGGTCGGATGGTATTGCAAATCGCCCATATCGGTCCACTTTTACGTATAGCCCCCATATAAACGGACCCCCAAATTTGGCTTGCGAGGCCTCTAAGAGAAACAAATTTCATCCGATCCGGCTGAAATTTGGTAATGGTGTTAGTATATGGTCTCTAATAACCATGCAAAAATTGGTCCACATCGGTCCATAATTATATATAGCCCCCATATAAACCGATCCCCCGATTTGGCTTGCAGAGCCTCTAAGAGAAACACATTTCATCCGATCCGGCTGAAATTTGGTACATGATGTTAGTATATGGTCTCTAATGACCATGCGAAAAATGGTCCATATCGGTCCATAAATATATATAGCCCCCATATAAACCGATCACCCGATTTGGCTTGCAGAGCCTCTAAGAGAAACAAATTTCATCCGATTCGGCTGAAATTTGGTACATGATGTTAGTATATGGTCTCTAACAACCATGCAAAAATTGGTCTACATCGGTCCATAATTACATATATAGCCCCCATATAAACCGATCCCCCGATTTGGCTTGCAGAGCCTCTAAGAGAAACAAATTTCATCCGATCCGGCTGAAATTTGGTACATGATGTTAGTATATGGTCTCTAATGACCATGCAAAAATTGGTCCATATCGGTCCATAATTATATATAGCCCCCGTATAAACCGATCACCAGATTTGGCTTGCAGAGCCTCTAAGAGAAACAAATTTCATTCGATCCGGCTGAAATTTGGTACGTGATGTTAGTATATGGTCTCCAATGACCATACAGAAATTGGTCCATATCGGTCCATAATTATATATTGCCCCCATATAAACCGATCACCAGATTTGACCTCCGGAGCCTCTTGGAAGACCAAAATTCATCTGATTCTGTTGAAATTTGGTACGTGATGTTAATATATGTCCTCAAATACCCATGCAAAAATTGGTCGATATCGGTCCATAATTATATGTAGGCCCCATATAAACCGATCCCCAGATTTGACCTCCGGAGCATCTTGGAAGAGCAAAATTCTTCCCATTCGGTTGAAATTTGGTACGTGATGTTGGTATATGGTATCCAACAACCATGCAGGAATTGGTTCCTATCAGTCCATAATTATATATAGCTCCCATATAAACCGATCGCCAGATTTGACCTCCGGTGCCTTTTGGAGAAGCAAAAATCATCCGATCTGGTTGAAATTTGGTACGTGGTGGTAGTATATATGATATTAAACAACCATGCCAAAAGTGGTCCATATCAGTCCATAATCATTTACAGCCCCATATAAACCGATCCCGAGATTTGGTTTTGAAGCCACTTGGAGGAGCAAATTTCATCCGAGTGAGTTGAAATTTGTGGATGACAGTCTTTCGTAGAAGTTTCTACGCAATCCATGGTGGAGGGTACATAAGATTCGGCCTGGCCGAACTTACGGCCGTATATACTTGTTTTTAATCTTACATACTTTAATTTTTTAGTTACTATTTGAAGACATTGCCCCGCTTAAATCGTTGCACCTAGGTTAGGTTAGGTGGCAGCCCGATGTATCAGGCTCACATTGGTGAACTTCTCTCTTACCACTGAGTGTTGCCCGATTCCATGTTAAGCTCAGTGACAAGCGACCTCCTTTTTATAGCCGAGTCCGAACGGCGTTCCACATTGCAGTGAAACCACTTAGAGAAGCTTTGAAACCATCAGAAATGTCACCAGCATTACTGAGGTGGGATAATCCACCGCTGAAAAACTTTTTGGTGTTCGGTCGAAGCAGGAATCGAACCCACGACCTTGTGTATGCAAGGCGGCCATGCTAACCATTGCACCACGGTGGCTCCCCGTTGCACCTATAATTCCTCTATTGTTGTCCTTCGGGCCAAAAGTTCCTTCAATGAAAATTTCGGACCTATAGTCCTCACACCTCCCTAACAGATACCTAGTATGACACTCCCCCGTTGGTACCTTTGGGACTATATATAGTTCCTCTACTGAGACCATAAGCCCTTTTTCTGAGTTCTTCGTATCGGAATTTCTCTCGCAGAGATTTTGAAGCTTTTAGTTCCCCCATTGAGATCTTGGGATCCATTTTTGTACCTATAATTCCTCTATTGTTGTCCTTCGGGCCAAAAGTTCCTTCAATGAAATTTTCGGACCTACAGTCCTCACACCTTCCTAACAGATACCTAGTCTGACACTCCTCCGTTGGAACCTTTGGGACTATATATAGTTCCTCTACTAAGTCCAAAGGCCCTTTTCTGAGTTCTTCGTATCGGAATTTCTCTCACGGAGATTTTGAAGCTTTTAGTTCCCCCTTGGAAATCTTGGAATCTACTTTTTCGCTATATGGAGTTCCTCCATTGAGGCCATCGGGTCTACAGATTCACCAATAAGACACTCGAGTGTACAGTTCACCCACTGAGACGTTCGAGTATACAATTCTGCCATTGTCCTGAGAGACCATCAGACCTAAAATTCTTACACTTGTCTGAACACTTCTATTGTATAACGCTCATACTCATATCTGAGGTTGGCTTTTGTTAGTTTAGGTAGAAAAAATAATTCAGGTTGCTTTGTCTCATGTCGCCTAACATACATCTAAGCCCGTATTCGGTTTGTTGTGTGCTCTAATTTCTTTTTTCCTTCGTTCCCTTTTCTATTCCAAGAAGTTGTGTCTTTAACGAAGTCCCCAACTTGTTTTCAGTCTCTGTTTCCAAGATTGGCCAGGCCAACTAGTATAGGCAAGACAGTGACAAAGGTTATGTTCCAAAGTCTCATCATCCTCAAAACACGCTCTATATACCCAATTGTCTTGGACCAACGTCTTCCCAAAATCGGACCAAAATTCGTACCAGGGGATCATTTTTCCAAATTAAATTAATATAATTTAATAGTTAAAAATTTTGCAAAAATTTACTTCGATAGTCCTTGTCATTGAGCTTGACATAGAATCGGGCAGCACTCAGTGATAAGAGAGAAGTTCACCACTGTGGTATTACAATGGACTGAATAGTCTATGTGAGCTTGAAATAACGGGCTGCCACTATAACTAAACTAACCTACTTCAATACAAAATTTTGTCAAATTTTTATTCATAATTATTTCTATAGAAACTTTTCCCAAATTTTAATTTCTATAGAAAATTTTGTCAAACTTTTATTTCTAAAGAAAAATTTATCAAAATTTTATTTCTATAATTTTATTTCTTAATTTTATTTCTTCAAAATTTTATTTCCGTAGAAAATTTTGTTAAAATTTAGGTCATAAGAAATTTTTGTTAAAATTTTAATTCATTAGAAAATTTTGTTAAGATTTTTCGTTTTGTCAAAATTTTATTTCTATAGAAAAATTTATCAAAATTTTATTTCTATAGAATATATCGTCAAAATTTTATTTCTGTAGAAAATTTTGTTAAAATTTTATTTCTGTAGAAAATTTTGTTAAAATTTTATTTCTGTAGAAAATTTTGTTAAAATTTTAGTTCATTAGAAAATTTTGTTAAAATTTTAGTTCATTAGAAAATTTTGTCCTAATTTTATTTCTATAGAAGATTTTATCGAAATTTCATTTCTATAGAAAATTTTGTCAAAAATTCATTTCTAGAGAAAATTTGGTCAAAACTCCATTTCCATAGATTTTTTTTTCAAAATTTCATTTCTTTAGGAAATTTTATCAAAATTTCATTTCTATAGAAAACTTAGTCTAAATTTTATTTCTATGGAAAATTTGGCCAAAATTGGATTTTCAAAAAAAATTTTTGTCAAACTTTTATTTCTATAAAAAGTTATCGCAAAATTGTAACCTAACCTACTTCTATTGAAAATTTTGTAAAATTTTTATTTCTATTTGATTATATTGAAACTTTTATCAACATTTTAGAAATTATTTCTTTAGGAAATTTTATCAAAATTTCATTTCTATAGAAAACTTAGCATAAATTTTATTTCTATGGAAAATTTGGCCAAAATTGGATTTCTATAAAAAATTTTGTCAAACTTTTATTTCTATAAAAAGTTATCGCAAAATTTTAACCTAACCTACTTCTTCAGAAAATTTTGTTATTGAAATTTTTATCAAAATTTTATTTCAATAGAAATTTTTGTCAAATTTTTATTTCAATAGAAATTTTTGTCAAATTTTTATTTCTATAGAAATTGTCGTCGAAAGTTTATTTCTATAGAAAAATTTATCAAAATATTATTTCTATAGAACATTTTGTCAAAATTTTACTTCTATAGAAAATGTTTTCAAAATTTTATATCTATAGAAAGTGTTGTCAAAATTGTATTTCTGTAGAAAATTTTGTTAAAATTTTAGTTAATTAGAAAATTTTGTACAAAATTTTATATAGATAATTTTGTTAAAATTTTAGTTAATGAGAAAATTTTGTCAAAATACCATTTCTATAGAAAATTTAGCCAAAATTTTATTTATTTGAATAATTTGGCCAAAATTTGATTCCTATAGCAAGTTTTTGCAAAATTGTGTCTCTATAGAAAATGTTTTCAAAATTTCATTTCTTTAGGAAATTTTGACAAAATTTAGTTTATATAGAAAATTTAACTCAAATTTTATTTATATGGAAAATTTGGCCAAAATTGGATTTCAAAATTTCTATAGAAAATTTTTTTCAAAATTTAATTTCTTTAGGAAATATGGTCAAGATTTAATTTCTATAATTTCATGAGAAAATTTTGTCAAAATACCATTTCTATAGAAAATTTAGCCAAAATTTTATTTATTTGAAGAATTTGGCCAAAATTTGATTCCTATAGCAAGTTTTTGCAAAATTTTATCTCTATAGAAAATGTTTTCAACATTTCATTTCTTTAGGAAATTTTGACAAAATTTAGTTTATATAGAAAATTTAACTCAAGTTTTATTTATATGGAAAATTTGGCCAAAATTGGATTTCAAAATTTCTATAGATATTTTTTTTCAAAATTTAATTTCTTTAGGAAATATGGTCAAGATTTAATTTCTATAGAAACTGTAGCCCAAATTTTATTTATATGGAAAATTTGGGCAAAATTGGATTTCTGTAGAAAATAGTTTATTTCCATGGAAAATTTAGACAATACCTTATTTTTATAGATTTTTTTGCGATAAACTTTTATTTCTATAAAAAATTGTCGCAAATTTTCGATTGAAAATTTTGTCAAATTGTTATTTCCATTTATTTCTATAGAATATTTGCTCAAAATTTTATTTGTGTATAAAATTTATTAAAATTTTGTTTCTATAGAAAATTTTGTCAAAATTTTATTTCTATAGAAAAATGTATCAAAATTTTATTTCTATAGAAATTGTCGTCGAAATTTTATTTCTATAGTACATTTTGACAAAATTTTATTTCTGTGGAAAATTTTGTCAAAATTTCATTTCTATAGAAAATTTTGTCAAAATTCCATTTCTATAGAAAATTTTGTCAAAATTCCATTTCTATAGATTTTTTTTCAAAATATCATTTCTTTAGAAAATTTTTTCAAAATTCCATTTCTATAGAATTTTTTTTTTTTAATTTCATTTCTTTAGGAAATTTAGCCAAAATTTTATTTATATGGAAAATTTGACCAAAATGTTATTTCTATAGAAAATTTTGTCAAAATTTCATTTCAATCGAAATTCTTTCAAAATTTCATTTCTTTAGGAAATTTTTGTCAAAATTTCATTTCTATAGAAAATTTAGCCTAAATTAAATTTTTATAGAAAATAGTTTGTTTCTATAGAAAATTTTTCAAACTTTTATTTCTATAAAAATTTATCGCAAATTTTCGATAGAAAATTTTGTCAAATTGTTATATCCATTTATTTCTATAGAATATTTTGTCAAAATTTTATTTATATTTTATCAAAATTTTGTTTCTATAAAAAATTTTATCAAAAGTTTGTTTCTATAGAAAATTTTGTCACAATTTTATTTCAACAGAAAATGTCGTCAACATTTTATTTCTGTAGAAAATATTTACATAATATTTATTTCTGTAGAATTTTTTTTTTTAAATTTTAGTCCATTAGAAAATTTTGTCAAAATTTCATTTCTATCGAAAATTTTGTCAAAATTTTATTTCTATAGAAAATTTTGTCAAAATTTTATTTCTACAGAAAATTTTGTCAAAATTTTATTTCTATAGAAAATTTTGTCAAAATTTCATTTCTATAAAAAATTTTGTCAAAATTCCATTTCTATAGATTTTTTTCAAAATATCATTTCTTTAGAAAATTTAGCCAAAATTTTATTTATATTAAAAATGTGACCAAAATTTGATTTCTATAGAAAGTTTTTGCAAAATTTTATTTCTATAGAAGATTTTGTAAAATGTCATTTCTAAAGAAAAAATTTTCAAAATTCTTTAAAAAATTTTTTCAAAATTTCATTTTTATAGAAAATTTTGTCAAAATTTCATTTCTATAGAGAAATTAACCAAAATTTTATTTCTATAGAAAATTTGTCTAACTTTCACTTCTATAAAAAGTTATCGCAAAATTTTATTTCTATACAAAATTTTTACAAAATTTGCTTCCTATTCAAAATTGTAGCATTATTTTGTATCTGTACTATTTTTCTTAAGTTTATTTCGGACCAAATTTAAAAATTTAAAAATTTTTGGACCAATTTTTGTCCGATTGAACCAAAATGGCAACCCTTACCACAGCTGAAAACCTTCTTGATTTTCGGTCGAATCTATAACCCACGACTCTTTGTATTGGGGATACATAGGTTGCAACATTTTTTTTAACGATTTGAGCTTTTTTTTCGAAAAATTACAAAAAGTCAAAATTAAATTTTTGTGTTATTTACCTCCATTTTTCATAAAGTTCCATTAGAGTTCAGTTAACTAACCAACTTTTAAATCGTATTATGAACGAAGCTGTCATCTTCCATATGCCAGAAACGAACACTTTTCAGTTAAAATGAGCAGGAGAGAAGATATTTGCAATTTACTTTCTGTTAACTTCCAGTTAAAGCCCAAAATAGCCGTTAATTGACAAAAATCGACTAATCAAAATTTAAGAAAAAAATATTAAAACTGAAAAGGGTAATGTTATGTAGAGCTAAGCCGTTTCACCTGAAAATTAATAAAAATGTTGATCTTTCTAACGTTAAAAATATATGTTTTAATAATCAAATAATCAAAAATCTAAAATCGAATTTTTTTAAATTTTTATACCCACCACCATAGAATGGTGACGGGGGTATAATAAGTTTGTCATTCCGTTTGTAACGCATCGAAATATCGATTTCCGACTATATAAAGTATATATATTCTTGATCAGGGAGAAATTCTAAGACGATATAACGATGTCCGTCTGTTCGTCTGTCTGTCTGTCTGTCTGTCTGTTGTAATCACGCTACAGTCTTCAATAATGAAGCAATCGTGCTGAAATTTTGCACAAACTCGTCTTTTGTCTGCAGGCAGGTCAAGTTCGAAGATGGGCTATATCGGTCCAGGTTTTGATATAGTCCCCATATAAACCGACCTCCCGATTTGGGGTCTTGGGCTTATAGAAATAGTAGTTTTTATCCAATTTGCATGCAATTTGAAATCTAGAGGTATTTTATGCCCGTAAAGAGGTGTGCCAAAAATGGTGAGTATCGGTCCATGTTTTGGTATAGCCCCCATATAGACCGATCTCCCGATTTTACTTCTTGGGCTTATAGAAACCGCAGTTTTTATTCAATTTACCTGAAATTGGAAATCAAGAGGTATTGTAGGACCACAAATACGTGTGCCAAAAATTGTGGGTATCGGTCCATGTTTTGGTATGGTCCCCATATAAAACGACCTCCCGATTTGGGGTCTTGGGCTTATAGAAACCGTAGTTTTTATCAAATTTGTCTGAAATTGGAAACCTAGAGGTATTTTAGGGCTATAAAGAGGTGTGCCGAAAATGGTGAGTATCGGTCCATATTTTGGTATAGCCCCCATATAGACCGATTTCCCGAGTTTACTTCTTGGGCTTCTAGAATCCGAAGTTTTTATTCAATTTACCTGAAATTGGAAATCTAGAGGTATTGTAGGACCACAAATACGTGTGCCGAAAACTGTGAGTATCGGTCCATATTTTGGTATAGCTCCCTTATAGACCGATCTCCCGATTTTACTTCTTGGGCTTATAGAACCCGCAGTTTTTATTCAATTTACCTGAAATTGTAAATCTAGAGGTATTATAGGACCACAAATACGTGTGCCAAAAATTGTGTGTATCGGTCCATATTTTGGTATAGCCCCCATATAGACCGATCTCCCGATTTTACTTCTTGGGCTTATAGAAACCGCAGTATTTATTCAATTTACCTGAAATTGGGAATCTAGAGGTATTGTAGGACCACAAATACGTGTGCCAAAAATTGTGAGTATCGGTCCATGTTTTGGTATGGCCCCCATATAAAACGACCTCCCGATTTTGGTCTTGGGTTTATAGAAACCGTAGTTTTTATCCAATTTGTCTCAAATTGGAAATCTAGAGGTATTTTAGGACCATAAAGAGGTGTGCCGAAAATGGTGAGTATCGGTCCATATTTTGGTATATCCCCCATATATACCGATTTCCCGATTTTACTTCTTGGGCTTCTAGAAACCGTAGTTTTTATCTGATTTGCCTGAAATTGTAAATATTCTGGTATTTTAGGCTCACAAAAACGTGCATCGGATTAAGTTTTTATCGGTCCATTTGGTAATGCCTCCATATAGACCGACTTCACTTCTTGAGGGTGTAGAAGGCGCACTGATCATGAAAATTGCTTGAAACTCAATGTAAAATTTCCAGATTTAAGATTTCAAATCAAGACGTTATTTTATAATTTTCTTGCACACTTACAAGAGATGTTAATGATTCCTCTAAAACTCAAACAAAAATGGTTCTTATAAATCCAGAATCTGATATAGTCCTCATAGTTGAAATCTTTAAATTTATCTTCGGGAAGTGTCCTCAAGTCCTCAAGCCCTCCTGAAATTTCAAAGGAAACCCTAATATTTGGTTCATGGTGGTGGGTATTTAAGATTCGGCCCGGCCGAACTTACTGCTGTATATACTTGTTTAAAAATAGGAAAGTCGTTTTTTCTAAATTTAAAGAACAAAAAATTTTTTAAAGTATAAAAAATATAATTGTATAATATGTCCCATCCATTATCAAACTCTACATTTGAAATGCTGTTTTAGATATGTTTTTCCAGAATTACCTTTCGAACTACTCTTAATATTAGACATGAGGAAAGTCGATTTTGTCAAATGTCAAATATACATTTTTTTTTTCAAATTAAAAAGTTTACTTTTTAAAAATTTTAAAACGTTTTAAAATTCAATCTTTTTATTGTCAATACAATCTTTAAATTTTTTGTAAGACAGACATACCACTCCAGAGTATTTAAAAAAATACAAGAATTTATAATTTTCCCCTACAAAGTCCATGATTAATTTATGTAAAATGCTTCAAATTCGTTCTTATTAAAATAATCCACAGTGTATACATATATGGACCATAGAAACCAAAGCCATATCCAAAGACTTTGTTTTATTTCATTTTCTTTCGGGGTTTTCCCATCCGATTGAATATTGGTTATAGTTACGCTTATAGGCTCAATAGGAGTGATAGCACAGTTAGTCGAATGTATGTATCATAGCCCAAGGTGTCATATACAAACACACCCAGAGTATAGGATGGAATTGACAGAAAAAATATGTTACACACAAATACACTTACCGCCATGTTTTCAACATTAATGCTCCATATGTTAAAGAAAATCCAATTTCTCTTAGCCATATACGTGCCGTGCACGTATATAAATTTGGATTGGGATACATTACAATGTTCTGTTTTAAAGCAATAACGTCAGTAGTAGCAGCAGCAGCAGTAGCAAGCAAAAACAACAGCATTACCCAATACCAATGATAACAATCGGTAACGGATATAGTGTCGTTGTCGTTATGTTGATATCCGAATAGGCAGCCATACCAGCATCCACATACACATACATGAAAGAAAACAGAAGAGAATTTTTTTCAGGCGATGAATTCAAAACACAAACAATAATCTTAGAAAATTAAATAAAAACAATGCAATTTTATATTTTAGTGAGGTCTTGCCAATGGGGAGACCTCACATGGTTTCAAATTCGATTTATCTCTCGTTTATATCGTAATTATCGCTATGGGGTGTGAGCTAAAATGAGAATTTGATAGGTGTGTGTGTGTGTTATTGTGTCTACAGTAGATGATATGTAGAGTTAAAGGCAATATGTTAGGGAGAGAGAGAGAGTGTGAGTGAGTAGACCCAAGATTGTATCCAACTGTCTCAATTTACAATATACAACTGTTACCAAAAGCCAGCAAAATATAGTCGCTCTTTTTGTTTTTGTTTTTGCCTCAACTTAATCCCATAAAGACAGACAACTTTGATTCGTTTTTATTGAGAAAGTGTGTTAATAAGACAGCTGTAAGAATACCAAAGACACATTTTCCCAAGGCGATTAAATCGACTTATATAGGATTGGATATAACGGAAACATTAAAAAGATTAAATTGGATATTATTTCATGGAATTCTTCTCATTTCATCTCAAAGAGAGGAATGTGCTAGGAATTTCTAGCTAAATGATTAAGCTTTGAATTAATATACTGAGGCCCCTAAGTTAGGGTTATGGTAGAAGAAACTCGAACTAAAAATATGCATAGCAGATAAATAGAAGATGTTTTACGAGGTTGGTCTGATAAGTGGCGATGTAATTTTCAATATAAATAATAAGACTGATCTGTTTTGGGCCTATAATTCGGGCCTCCTACAAAAGACTGCTGAGTGGGGTACAAAAGGTTTGCCATTAAGTGTATAACATATTGAATAATCGATTTCTGACTACATAAAGCAGGACTGTGAAGTTGCAATCAGATTTTTTTTTATTGAAAATGTTGTCAAAATCTTATTTGTAAAGAAAATTTTGTCAAAATTTTATTCCTATAGAAATTTTTGTCAAAATTGTATTTCTATAGAAAATTTTGTCAAAATTGTATTTCTATAGAATATCTTGTCAATATTTTATTTCTATAGAAAATTGTCAAAATTTTATTTATATGGAAAATTTTGCCAAATTCTATTTCTATGGAAAATTTTGTTAAGATTTTATTTCTATATAAATTTTGCCAAAATTTAATTGCTATAAAAAATTTTGTCAAAATTTTGTTTCTATAGAAAATTTTGTCAAAATTTTATTTCTGTAAAAAATGTTGTCAAAACTTTATTTCTGTAAAAAATGTTGTCAAAATTTTATGTTTATAGAAAATTATGTCAAAATTTTATTATTACAGAAAATTTTGTCAAAATTTTATTATTTTAGAAAATTTTGTTCAAGTTGTATTCTATAGAATTTTTTTTAAATTTTATATTTATAGATAATTTTGGAAAAATTTCATTTCTGTAGAAAATTTTGCAAAAATTTCATTTCTGTAGAAAAATTTGACAAAATTTTATTTCTTAAGAAGATTTCACCTAAATTTTATTTGTATAGAAAATTTTGTCAAATTTTTATTTCGATAGAAAATTTTGTCAAAATTTTATTTCTATAGAAGATTTTATCAAAATGTTATGTATGTAAAAGATTTTGTCAAAATCTTATTTCTATAGAAAATTTTGTCAAATTTAATTTCTATAGAAAATTTTGTAAAAATTTCATTTCTATAGAAAATTTTGTTAAAATTTCATTTCTATAGAATATTTTGGAAAAATTTCATTTCTGTAGAAAATTTCGTCAAAATTTTATTTCTTAAGAAGATTTCGGCAAAATTTTATTTGTATAGAAAATTTTGTAAAAATTTTACTTCTGTAGAACATTTTGTCAAAAGTTTATTTGTATAGAAAATTTTATCACAATTCTATTTTTATAGAAAATTTTGACAAAATTTTATTCCTATAGAAAATTTTGTCAAATTTTTATTTCGATAGAAAATTTTGCTAAAATTTTATTTCTATAGAAGATTTTATCAAAATTTTATTTATATAGAAAATTTTGTCAAAATTTTATTTTATTTCTATAGAAAATTTAGTCAAAATTTTATTTTATTTCTACAGAAAATTTTGTCAAAATTCTATTTTATTTCTATAGAAAATTTTGTCAAAATTTTATTTCTATAGAAAATTTTGTCAAAATTTTATTTTTATAGAAAATTTTGTCAAAATTTTATTCCTATAGAAAATTTTTCAAGATTTTATTTCTTTAGAAAATTTGGCAAAATCTTATTCCTATATAAAATTTTGTCAAAATTTTATTTTTATAGAAAATTTTATCAAAATTTTATAGAAAATGTTGTCGAAATTTTATTTTTATAGAAAATTTTATCAAAATTTTATTCCTATAGAAATTTTTGTCAAAATTGTATTTCTATAGAAAATTTTGTCAAAATTGTATTTCTATAGAATATGTTGTCAACATATTATTTTTATAGAAAATTGTCAAAATTTTATTTCTATAGGAAAATTTTGTCAAAATTCTATTTTTATGGAAAATTTTTTCAAAATTCTATATCTATAGAAAAATTTTTTAAGATTTTATTTCTATAGAAATTTTGCCAAAATTTTATTTCTATAAAAGATTTTATCAAAATTTTATTTTATTTCTATAGAAAATTTTGTCAAAATTTTATTTCTATAGAAAATTTTGTCAAAATTTTATTTCTATAGAAAATTTTATCAAAATTCTATTTCTTTAGAAAATTTTGTCAAAATTTTATTTTACTTCTATAGAAAATTTTGTCAAAATTTTATTTTTATAGACAATTTTGTCAAAATTTTATTTTTATAGAAAATTTTGTCAAAATTTTATTTTTATATAAAATTTTGTCAAAATTTTATTTTTATAGAAAACTTTTGTCAAAATTTTATTTCTATATAAAATTTTGTCAACATTTTATATTTGTAAAAAATTGTGTCAAAATTTTATTTCTATATAGAATATTGTCAAGATTTTATCTCTATCAAACATTTTGTCAAAATTTTATTTTTATAGAAAATTTTGTCAAAATTTCATTTCTATAGAATATTTTGGAAAAATTTCATTTCTGTAGAAAATTTCGTCAAAATTTTATTTCTTAAGAAGATTTCGCCAAAATTTTATTTGTATAGAAAATTTTGTCAAAATTTTACTTCTGTAGAACATTTTGTCAAAATTTTATTTCTATAGAAAATTTTGTCACAATTCTAGTTTTATAGAAAATTTTGACAAAATTTTATTCCTATAGAAAATTTTGTCAAATTTTTATTTCGATAGAAAATTTTGCCAAAAAAAAAATTTTATTTCTATAGAAGATTTTATCAAAATTTTATTTTATTTCTATAGAAAATTTTGTCAAAATTTTATTTTTATAGAAAATTTTGTCAAAATTTTATTTTTATAGAAAATTTTGTCAAAATTTTATTTCTATATAAAATTTTGTCAACATTTTGTATTTGTAAAAAATTGTGTCAAAATTTTATTTCGATATAGAATATTGTCAAGATTTTATCTCTATCAAAAATTTTCTCAAAATTTTATTTTTATAGAAAATTTTGTCGAAATTTTATTTTTATAGAAAATTTTGTCAAAATTTTATTCCTATAGAAAATTTTTCAAGATTTTATTTCTATAGAAAATTTTGTCAAAATCTTATTCCTATATAAAATTTTGTCAAAATTTTATTTTTATAGAAAATTTTGTCAAAATTTTATTTTTATAGAAAATTTTGTCAAAATTTTATTTTTATAGAAAATTTTGTCAAAATTTTATTTTTATAGAAAATTTTGTCAAAATTTTATTTCTATATAGAATATTGTCAAGATTTTATCTCTATCAAAAATGTTGTCAAAATTTTATTTCTATAGAAAATTTTGTCAAAATTTTTTTTCTGAAATTTGTATTTTTTTGTCAAAATTTTATTTTTATACAATATCTGATTTGGCTGTAATTGGAAATTTAAATCTAAAAAACCTGAGTCGAATTTGGTTCTTATCGGTCCATGTATGATTTAAGCCCCCATATAGACCAATCTATCGATTTGACTTCCTGGGCATCTAGATACAGCAGTTTTCTATATGATTCATAAAGAGATATGTGAAATATGGTGCCGCGAGTTAATATCTTAAGGGGTAAGAAGGCGCAGAAAACTGGAAGTAAATTCCCCCATTTGACTACTCGTGCTCATGCGAGTAATTTAGATTTTAAATCACATTAAAAACGTTATTTCATCGAGATGTTTAAGATTCTTCTAAAACTCAAGCAAATAGGGTTCTTTAAATCTTTGAAACTTACGTTGAAACTTTAAATTAGGAGAGTATCTGTCATCAAACCACAACCTGAAATTCTATAAACTTTGCCAATCAACTATTATATTTGATTCATGGTGGTGTGTATTTAAAATTCGGCTCGGCCGAACTTAAGGTCGTATATATTTGTTAGTGCTAATATTGGATGCCAAAAATCCCAAACATTTCAAATAACTCTTTCATTCATTAATACTCCTCACTTGAACTTATATGCTTATCTAGAACGATTTGTGGATGATAACACATATTCTTCTTCTCTATTTCCCTTTTAGGCCTATCTCGCTTGCTTTCTCCTAATGACTACATGGCATACATATCATCCCACCTATGTATTTGATTACATTTTGAATCTGTCATACTAGACATTGACAAACCACAAGGAGTTAGAGAATCTTTTGGTTTATTGTCCAGTACTATATTCATGATGACATGCTATGGAATAAATGTTTTGCCAGTATTTCATCTTAGTAATAATTTATAAGACATGGACATGACACATTCATCAACTTGGGCCATGAAGATTCATCTCGACAACAGGCAGCCTTGTTTTCTGGTTGTGATAAATATGAAATTAAGTCTCACATGTCAGAGTTAGAAATTTACAATAGATAAGAGACTGTGTGTGTGATTAAATTTTATGATGATAAGGATACGTGACATAATTAAATAAAAAGAGATTATCCCTGTGATGGAAAATTAATTACGCGTAAAGGAAGAACAAAAGAATGGAAATTAAGGAAATAAAACAAATCTAAAAACCTTTAGGACGATTCTAAAATACTTAATTTTTCTTCTTCTTAATACAGAAATTCTTCTGACTTTGATATCTTAGGGTTGATTATTGCATGTGTTGTATGTTTCTTTCAAAATAGGACATTTCTACTAAGACCAATGCCATTAAAATGAAAAATGTCTTTCTAGGCAAAGAAAAATGAGAAAACCTCACAGTTAAAAAGCCACATCACAAATGGATTTTCAAAAAGCTCTCACATGGGGTGATAAATCAAATATTAAACTTGTGTATTCCAGAGTCTTTCAATATACAGTGTGGCTGATATATATTGCAACCAAAAGCAGTTTGCAACCATTTCTCAAACGCTTATCTGAAAGCTGGCAGATTTGTTCCGGTGACAGTTTATTTTATTGGTTATAATCCTACAAAAGCATTTTGATCTACTGCATTCTGAATTTAAGATATCCGCGAATGTTATTACTTTATAGGTAGTTGGCTGAAAAAACTACAAATGGCTATCGTTAGACCTCCAGTATTTAAATATGAATAAATATTTTGTTTTTCCGCACCATTGCTCGTTACCGTGTGTATTGTATTCACGATTGCCACTAGCCTTAAAAATGTACCCAAATTTTAAGAAATTTTCAAAACTTTACTTCCGTAGAAAATTTTGTCAAAATTTTATCTCTATAGATAATTTTCTCAAAATTTTATCTCTAAAGAAAATTTCCTCAAAATTTTATCTCTAAAGAAAATTTTCTCAAAATTGTATCTCTATAGAAAATTTTCTCAAAACTGTATCTCTATAGAAAATTTTCTCAAAATTTTATCTCTATAGAAAATTTTCTCAAAATGTTATCTCTATAGAAAATTTTATCTCTATAAAAATTTATCCGAATTTTTTTATAGCCTCCACCATAGGGTGGTGGGGTATATGAACTTTGTCATTCCGTTTGTAGCACATCGAAATATTGCTCTAAGACCCCATAAAGTATATATATTCTGGGTCTTGGTAAAATTCTGAGTCGATCTAAGCATGTCCGCCCGTCTGTCCGGCTGTTCGTCCGTCTGTGGAAATCACGCTAACTTCCGAACCAAACAACCTATCGACTTGAAACTTGGCACAAGTAGTTGTTATTGATGTAGGTCGGATGGGCCATACGTATAGCCCCCATATAAACCGATCCCCCAGATTTGATCTCCGGGGCCTCTTGAAGGAGGAAGTTTCATCCGATCCGGTTGAAATTTGGCACGTGGTGTTAGTATATAGTCTTTAACAACCATATCGGTCCATATGTACATATATATATATAGCCCCCATATAAACCGATCCCCAGATTTGACTTCCACAGCCTCTTGGAGGAGCAAATTTCATCCGATCCGGTTGCAAGTTGGTACGTAATGTTAGTACATGGACCATGCAAAAATTGAATCATATCGGTCTATAATTATATATAGCCCCCATATAAACCGATCCCCAGATTTGATCTCCGGAGCCTCTTGGAGGAGCAAATTTCATCCGATCCGGTAGAAATTTGGTACGTGGTGCAAAAGTTGAAAAAATTATTCCATATCGGTACATAATTATATATAGCCCCCATATAAATCGATCCCCAGATTTGTCCTGCTGAGCCTCTTGGAGGAGCAAAATTCATGCGATCCGGTTGAAATTTGGTACGTGGTTTAGTATATGGTATCTAACAACCATGCAAAAATTGGACTATATCGGTCCATAATTATATAGAGTCCCCAAATAGTCCGATCCCCAGATTTAATCTCTCTCTTGGAGGAGCAAATTTCATTCGATTCGGTGGAAATTTGGTACGTGGTGCAAAAGTTGAAAATATTATTCCATATCGGTCCATAGTTATATATAGCCCTCACACCAACCGATACCCAGATTTAACCTCCGGACCCTCTTGGAGGAGGAACTTTCATCCGATTCGGTTGAAATTTGGTACATTCTGTTAGTATATGGCCGCTAACAACCATGCCAAACTTGGTCCAAATCGGTCTTTAGTTATATATAGCCCCCAGATAAACCGATACCCAAACACACACAAATTGATCCATATCGGTTCATTAGTGTTCAATTCTGGCTCTCTAATTACCGTGCAAAAGTTCATATCGGATTGTAATTATTTATAGACTTCCCTATATATACCGGTCAAGAATTGAATTAAATGCGTATTTAATCTGATTTTAATGGTCTAATATATACCACGTATGGACTTAAGATACTTTGCTATCGAAGATATTACCACAACCCAAGTAATTCGATTTTTGATGACAGTCTTTATTAGAAGTTTCTACGCAATCAATGGTGGAGGGTACATAAGATTCGGCCTGGCCGAACTAACGGCCGTATTTACTTGTTTTTCTATAAAAGTTTATCAGATTTTTTTTGTATAATTTTTTTTTTACAAAATTTTATTTCTATATAAAATTTTGCCAAAATATTATCTTTATAGAAAATTTTGTCAAAAATTTATCTCTATAGAAAATTTTATCAAAAATTTATCTCTATAGAAAATTTTGTAAAAATTTTATTTCTATAAAAAATTTTGTCAAAATTTTATTTCTTTAGAAAATTTGTCTATAAAAATATTGTCAAAATTCTGTTTTTATAGAAAATTTTGTCAAAATTATGTTCTATATAAAATTTTATCAAAATTTTATTTCTATAGGAAATTTTGTCAAAATTTTATTTCTATAGAAAAATTTGTCAAAGTTTTATTTCTATAGAAAATTTTGTCAAAATTTTATCTCTATAGAAAATTTTGTCAACATTTTTTTTCTATAGAAAATTTTGTTAAAATTTTATCTCTATAGAAAATTTTTTCAAAATTTTATTTCTATAGAAAATTTTGTCCAAATCTTATTTCTATAGAAAATTTTGTCAAAATTTTATTTCTATAGAAAATTTTCTCTTAATTTTATTTCTATAGAAAATTTTGTCAAAATTTTATTTCTATAAAAAACTTTGTCAAAATTTTATTTCTTTAGAAAATTTTGTCAAAATTTTATTTCTATAGAAAATTTTGTCAACATTTTATCTCTATAGAAAATTTTGTCAAAATTTTATCTCTATAGAAAATTTTGCCAATATTTTATTGCTGTAGAAAATTCTTTTAAAATTGTATTTCTATACAATTTTTTTAAATTTTATTTGTATAATAAATTCTTCCAAAATTTTATTTTTATAGAAAATTTTGTCAAAATGTTATTTCTATATAGAAAATTTTGTTTAAATTTTATTTATATATAAAATTTTATTTCTGTAGAAAATTTTGTCAAAATTTTATTTCTATAGAAAATTTTGTCAAAATTTTATTTCTGTAGAAAATTTTGTCAAAATTTTATTTCTATAGAAAATTTTGTCAAAATTTTATTTCTATAGAAAATTTTGTCAAAATTTTATTTCTATAGAAAATCTTGCCAATATTTTATTGCTGTAGAAAATTCTTTTAAAATTGTATTTCTATACAATTTTTTTTAAATTTTACTTGTATAATAAATTCTTCCAAAATTTTATTTTTATAGAAAATTTTGTCAAAATTTTATTTCTATATAGAAAATTTTGTTTAAGTTTTATCTCTATACAAAATTTTGTCAACATTTTATTTCTGTAAAAACTTTTGTCAAAATTTTATTTCTATAGAAAATTTTGTCAAAATTTTATTTCTATAGAAAATCTTGCCAATGTTTTATTGCTATGGTAAATACTTTTAATGTTGTATTTCCATACAATGTTTTTTTAAATTTTATTTCTATAGAAAATTCTGTCAAAATTTTATTTCTATATAGAAATTTTTGTCAAAATTTTATTTCGATAGAAAATCTTGCCAATATTTTATTGCTATAGCAAATTCTTTTAAAATTGTATTTCTATACAATTTTTTTAGAAATTTATGTTTATAGAAAATTTTGTCAAAAATTTATCTCTAAAGAAAATTTTGTCAAAATTTTATTTCTATAGGAAATTTTGTCAAAATGTTATTTCTATAGAAAATTGTGTCAAAATTTTATTTCTTTAGAAAATTTGTCAAAAGTTTATTTCTATAAAAATATTGTCAAAATTATGTCTTTATAGAAAATTTTGTCAAAATTTTATTTTTATAGGAAATTTTGTCAAAACTATGTTCTATATAAAATTTTATCAAAATTTTATTTCTATAGAAAATTTTGTCAAAATTTTATTTCTATAGAAAATTTTGTCAAGGTTTTATTTCTATAGGAAATTTTGTCAAAATTTTATTTCTATAGGAAATTTTGTCAACATTTTATTTCTATAGAAAAATTTGTCAAAGTTTTATTTCTATAGAAAATTTTGTCAAAATTTTATTTCTATAGAAAATTTTGTCAAAATTTTATTTCTATACAAAATTTTGTCAAAATTTTATTTCTATAGAAAATCTTCCCAATATTTTATAGCTGTAGAAAATTCTTTTAAAAATATTTCTATACAATTTTTTTTAAATTTTATTTGTATAATAAATTCTTCCAAAATTTTATTTCTAAATAGAAAATTTTGTTTAAATTTTATTTCTATATAGCAATTTTTGTTTAAATTTTATCTCTATAGAAAATTTTGTCAAAATTTTATTTCTATAGAAACTCTTGCCAATATTTTTTTGCTATAATAAATTCTTTTAAAATTGTATTTCTATACAATTTTTTTTTTTTTTTTAATTTTATTTCTATAGAAAATTCTGCCAAAATTTTATTACTATAGAAAATTTTATTTCTATAGATTCTGTCAAGATTTTATTTCTATAGAAAATTTTGTCAAAATTTTATTTCTATAGAAAATTTTGTCAAAATTTTATTTCTATATAATTTTTATAAAAATTTTATTTCTATAGAAAACTTTGTCAATATTTTATTTCGTTTTGTCATCATTTTATGTCTACAGAATTTTTTATCAAAATTTTATTTCCATAGAAAATTTTGTCAGAATTTTATTTCTATAGAAAATTTTGTTTAAATTATTATATATTATATTAAATACCCACATCCTTGAAATAGATATAATAATTCCTATATAGAGGCTATACCAAAACATGAACCTATGTATACAATATTCGGCAGTCCCTTTTGTATTCCGAAAATATCTTTAGATAGTGCTGCCAATATTTTAGGTGGCTATTCCACCCATATTAGAATGCTGTTGTCCCCAAAAATTCCAATTGAAATTAAAATTTCTCACAAAAATTCACCATACATTTTTTGGCCAGTTTTTTGTAAAAAAGGATCTTCTATAGAAAATCAGTAATAGTTTTAAGACTGAAAATTTTATATTTTTCTATCTAACCATTCAAAATAAAAAGCAATTCTTGTAAACAAAATGAAGAAAAAATAGCACTTTCCTTTTTTGCATTACATATCAGTCACCATGTACTTTCTTCAATTTCGATAGGTGATGTGGCTCTATTCTATTCTTTGGCAAAAGATATATTTACTTTTTCTTTTGTTGCTCTTCATCTACTTCATCATTAGTTTTGTTTACTTTTTGTTTTTCTAGTTGAGTTTTTGAGTCCACGTATCATCAATGCGTTTGTCTTAGAGCTAACCAGAATTTCTTTTGCCAAAATCTTGAGGGAGATAAATGTATTTTGGGGTTGTGCCATTGTCAAAGGATGAAAGCAACATCAACATCCTTATGATGAACATGATGACGACGATGATGATGATGATAATGAAGATGATTATTTTTATTATTTGTGTTTGGCTTCCTTTTGTGGGTTTGTCTGTCATCATCAACATCGTTGGCCATAGTTCAATAGGAAACGGAAGTGGTGCATGGTCTATGAATTGGCGTTTTAATATTTTCTTCTTTTCTCTCTTAAGACACAAAAATATTTTTCCCTATGGATTTGTTGTCTCTTGCTACATATATTTTCCAAAACAATTTTTATTTATATGGGGCAAACATTTGAGAATGAATCAAATTTAATTGACTTCAAATTGATTTAAATGGCCAATTGTGATTGTGATGTTTAAGCACCAAAATGGGCAAGGCAATGGCTTTGTGTTTATTGCGATTGTTCCATATCCGTTTCCTTTCGTTTGTTCTAACGTTTGATAGTCCGTCTTCTACCATTGATTATTTATAGCAATCATTAGTCTTCGAATTTTAAGTTTATGCCAGTGGGAATTTTATGTTTTTTTTTGTTTTTATTATTATTGTTGTGTGGGGGAAAATATTAATAAACTAAAAAGCCACATAATTTTTATTAACGACATTTTTCGTTTTAATTTTTTTTTGTCTTATCAATAAATGAGGACACATTTTTTAACAATGCCAAGAAACAGAAATGGGAACATGGTATTTTTATGGTAAAGAGAAAATCGATCATTTTGTGTATTTTATTGCTTTTTTAAAAAAATATTAAGAGCATTGAGCTTAGAATTAAATCCCAAATTAATCTTAAATCAATGGAGAATGGACCACTCTAAAAGTTATTGAAAGCGCAATATAAAAATGCGGTATTTTTTAAAAACTTTAACAATTTATAAGCAATCAAATTGTGACAAACTGATAAAGCAAAGTATTGTCCGTTTCTAGCTACGAGTTGCCTTTTATAATTTGGGATTACAGAACAAAAACAAATATTAACAAGTAAGGAAAGTCTAAAGTCGGTCGGGGCCGACTATATTATACCCAGCACCACTTTGTAGATCTAAATTTTCGATACCATATATAAAGGTTTGTCCCAAATACATACAGTTAAATATCACTCGATCTGGACAGAATTTGATAGACTTTTACAAAATCTTTAGACTCAAAATTTAAGTCAGCTAATGCACTAGGGTGGAACACAATGTTAGTAAAAAATATATGGGAAACATTTAAATCTGAAGCAATTTTAAGGAAACTTCGCAAAAGTTTATTTATGATTTATCGCTCGATATATATGTATTAGAAGTTTAGGAAAATTCGAGTCATTTTTACAACTTTTCGACTAAGCAGTGGCGATTTTACAAGGAAAATTTTGGTATTTTGACAATTTTTGTCGAAATCAGAAAAACATATATATGGGAGCTATATCTAAATCTTAACCGATTTCAACCAAATTTGGCACACAGAGCCACAATGCTAATTCTACTCCCTGTGCAAAATTCTAACTAAATCGGAGTTAAAAATTGGCCTCTGTGGTCATATGAGTGTAAATCGGGCGAAAGCTATATATGGGAGCTATATCTAAATCTGAACCGATTTCAACCAAATTTGGCACGCATAGTTATAATGCTAATTCTACTCCCTGTGCAAAATTTTAACTAATTCGGAGCGACAAATTGGCCTCTGTGGTCATATGAGTGTAAATCGGGCGAAAGCTATATATGGGAGATATATCGAAATCTGAACCGATTTCAACCAAATTTGGCACACATAGCTACAATGCTGATTCTACTTCCTGTGCAAAATTTCAACTAAATCGGAGCAAAAAATTGGCCTCTGTGGTCATATGAGTGTAAATCGGGCGAAAGCTATATATGGGAGATATATCTAAATCTGAACCGATTTCAACCAAATTTGGCACACATAGCTACAATGCTAATTCTACTCCCTGTGCAAAATTCCAACTAATTCGGAGCGACAAATCGGCCTCTGTGGTCATATGAGTGTAAATCGGGCGAAAGCTATATATGGGAGATATATCTAAATCTGAACCGATTTCAACCAAATTTGGCACGCATAGCTACAATGCTAATTCTACTCCCTGTGCAAAATTCCAACTAAATCGCAGTTAAAAATTGGCCTCTGTGGTCATATGAGTGTAAATCGGACGAAATCTATATATGGGAGATATATCTAAATCTGAACCGATTTCAATCAAATTTGGCACGCATAGCTATAATGGTAATTCTACTCCCTGTGCAAAATTTCAACTAAATCGGAGCAAACAATTGGCCTCTGTGGCCATATGAGTGTAAAACGGGCGAAAGCTATATATGGGAGATATATCTAAATCTGAACCGATTTCAACTATATTTAGCACGCATAGCTATAATGCTAATTCTACTCCCTGTGCAAAATTTCAACTAAATCGGAGCAAAAAATTGGCCTCTGTGGTCATATGAGTGTAAATCGGGCGAAAGCTATATATGGGAGCTATATCTAAATCTGAACCGATTTCAACCAAATTTGGCGCGCATACCTACAATGCTAATTCTACTCCCTATGCAAAATTTCAACGAAATTGGGGTAAAAGTCTGGCTTCTGGGACCGTATTAGTCCATATCGGGCGAAAGATATATATAGGAGCAATATCTAAATCTGAACCGATTTCAATAAAATTTAGCACACTTGACTATAGTACTAATTGTTCTTCTTGTGCCAAATTTTAAATTGGGGTAAAACTCTGGCTTCTGGGGCCATATAAGTCCATATCGGGCGAAATATATATATATATATATATATATATATATATATATATATATATATATATATATATATATATATATATATATATATATACACTGTTCCACAGTGTGGCGCAGGGTATAAACGTGCATTCTGAACGAAACAAACGCATCTTCAGGTGTTGAAAAGGGTCATACATAAATTCACGATTCATTACCTGTAACAATGCCATAGACGCGATGGTATTTGTGGAGCTCTCCGCTAGGGTAGTTTTGGAGCTTTTATTTCGAACAATCGACACTAGCCTTTTTTGTTGAGCAATTGACAAATTGTATTGTATCCAATCACAATTTCCACTCGTGCCAAAAATAATCTACCAAAGTTTAAAGAAAATTTTACCAAAAATTTCAAAACATCTTATCAAAATTTTTGGCTCAAACTTTGTGGTTAGTATAAAACAGTTTCCTCTTCCAAAAAAAAAAAAAAAAATTGTTTGTTTTTTTTTTGTAGTTCGTTCCAGTATTTGTTATATTAGTTGTGTTCCTTTACGTACTACTAGTTACTACTTTTACTAGTTTTTGCTAGAAACCGTTCCTCAACCCCAAAAAATAGTAAAAGTAGTAAACAATTTTAAGAGAACAATGTCAAAATGCATGTCTCTTTTAAAATTTTTTTACTACAAGTTACTCGACAAATTTTTTCGAGTAAAGGTTGTAGATATGTCATGACAAAAATAATTATTTGTTTTCAAATTTTCGAAACTAAAGTAGTTCCAAATCGCTTTTTTTTGGAAATAATTCTGTAACTTTTTAATGGATTAAGATATCATCATAATTTTTTCTTTGTGCCAAAGCTGAAATGTTTTTCTCTATATTTAGTGGATTCACGGGCTGGTCTATAGACGTTGGAAGTTGGACACCTCGGATGTATGAAATTTAGTGTTACTTGGCAAACGCGCAATTATGCACCGATTTTCATGATTTTTGCTTTGCTGGATAAAACTTATAAACTACCATAAAAATATTGTGTATGTGTGCGAATATATCTAATATTTGCTAGGGCCTTACAATTTATTTTTTTGCAAAATTTGAACAAAGTGGGGTCTGTATTTTGAGTCTAAAAGGACTACATTCCTTATAAAATTCTACGTATTCTGGAGGAAAATTTTGTGCATCTTTGTGCTTTAGATTTAACGTGTAGACTCCACAATTTGGAATTTCAAAACAATGCCGAACCAATACCACTTGTTTCGAAAAAAGTACCAAAACATTGACCGACTCACACCAAATTCGGCACACCCTTTAATGGACCAAAAGTACCTCTACGTTTTGAATTTCATGCAAATCGGATAAAAGTTTTAATGTCTATGTCATGAAGACCCCAATTGGGGGGCGGTTCATATGGAAGCAAAATCGAAACTTAGGCCGAAGTAGTCCCTTCTTCAAAATTGACCTGCATGTAGAAGAAAAACGTGTCTGGTAAAATTTCAGCACTATAGGTTCATTATTGAAGGAAGTAGCCTGATTACAACAGATAGCCAGACAGAGAGACATCGTCTTATAATTTCTCCCTGATCAAGGCTATATATACTTTCTATAGTCAGAATTCGTTATTTGTATGTGTTACAAACGGAATGAAAAACCCCACCTTATAAGATACTGATTATATGCGCTATTACTCTACTTTATGGCCCAGGAGCCAGAGTTTTACTTTGATTAAAAATTTTGCAAAAGGAGTACTTTTTATAACAAAGTGAAAACCATAGCTTCTTTCTATCGTAATAAGGATTTCAAAGTTTCCTGCAAAAAATCTGCCATTTGTCAAAAAAATTTCGATATAAAAGTATTTAATTTACCTACATGTTTTGAAAATATTTATTCAAATCACAATGCTTCTTTTGTTTTTTATTTGACATTTTTACAATTTTTACTATATTTTCGTTCCTGTACATTTAACAAATATAGAAATCTGAGAGGATTTTCAAAATTTCTCTCTTTTACTACTTTTTACTACGAGTAAAGTAAAGGAACACACCTATTATATATTATTATACTACTATCCCCCATTTTCATAAAGCTCCGTTAGTGTTCCGTAACTAACCAACTTTTAAACCGTATTATGGACGAAGCTGTCATCTTCCATATATATTCCATATGCCAGTTAGGAACTTAACTGACGAAAATTTTCCAGTTAAAGTTAACTGGAGAGAAGATATTTGCAATTTACTTTCTGTTAACTGACAGTTAAAGCGTAACGGAGCTACATGAAAATGGCCGTATAAGCGACAAATATTTCTTGAACTTTGAATGTTTAATACGATCTTACACGAAAATTTAAAATTTTGAAGACGTGGAAAATTTTGTCAAAATTTCATTTCTATAGAAAATTTTGTTAAAATTTTAATTCTATATCAAATTTTGCTTATATAGAGAAGAAATAATTACAAACCGATATGAACTTTTGTGCGGTAATTATAGAGCCAGAATTAAAATACGGGATTCGCTTTATATGGGAGCTATATACAATTATGAACACGAGTCCACCAAAAATGGCAGATTTTTTTACTGTTTGGTAGATTGGTAGAATTCTTGATGTTTTGGAAGATTTAGCAAAATATTCCTCACCAACTATGAAACTCTTCATAATATTTTGACAAAATTTTGTAAAGAAATAAATTTTTGACAAAATTTTGTATAGAAATAAATTTTTGACAAAATTTTGTATAGAAATAAGTTTTTGACAAAATTTTGTATAGAAATAAATTTTTGACAAAATTTTGTATAGAAATAAATTTTTGACAAAATTTTGTATAGAAATAAATTTTTGTCAAAATTTTGTATAGAAATAAATTTTTGACAACATTTTGTTTAGAAATAAATTTTTGACAAAATTTTGTATAGAAATTATATTTTAACAAAATTTCCTAAAGACATAAAATTTTGACAAAATTTTCTATAGAAATATAAAATTTTGACAAAATTTTTATAGAAATAAATTTTTCACAAAATTTTGTATAGAAATTATATTTTAACAAAATTTCCTAAAGACATAAAATGTTGACAACATTTTGTATAGAAATAAAATTTTGACAAAATTTTCTATAGAAATATAAAATGTTGATAAAATTTTCTATGGCAACAAAATTTTGGTAGATTTTTTTTGGCTCGAGTGGCAATCGTGATTTTTCTGTGCTTGGGGATTGGTTTATTTGGGGCTATATTTAATATGGATCAATACGGACCAAATTTTGGCAGAGACCATATACTAACACCACGTACCAAATTTCAACCGGATCGGGTGAATTTTTCTCCTCTAAGAGTCTCCGGAGTTCAAATCTGGGGATCGGTTTATATGGTGGCTATATAAAATTATGGACCGATGTGGACTAATTTTTGCATGGTTGTTAGAGACCATATAACAACACCATGTACCAAATTTCAGCCAGATCGGATGAAATATGCCAAATCTGGGGATCAGTTTATATGGGGGCTATATATAATTATAGACGGATATGGACCAATTCTGGCATGGTTGTTAGAGATCATATACTAACACCACGTACCAAATTTCAACCGGATCGGGTGAATTTTTCTCCTGTAAGAGGCTCCGGAGTTCAAATCTGGGGATCGGTTTATATGGTGGCTATATATAGTTATGGACCGATGTGGACTAATTTTTGCATGGTTGTTAGACACCATATAACAACACTATGTACCAAATTTCAACCAGACTGGATGAAATATGCTTCTCTTAGAGGCTCCGCAAGCCAAATCTGGGGATCAGTTTATATGGGGGCTATATATAATTATGGACCGATATGGACCAATTTTTGCATGGTTATTAGAGACCATATACTAACACCACGTACCAAATTTCAACCGGATCGGATGAATTTTTCTCCTCTAAGAGGATCCGGAGTTCAAATCTGGGGATCGGTTAATATGGTGGCTATATATAATTATGGACCGATATGAACCAATTTTTGCATGGTTGCTAAAAACCATATACTAACACCACGTACTAAATTTCAGCCGAATCGGATGATATATGCTTTTCTTAGAGGAACCGCAAGCCAAATCTGGGGATCAGTTTATATGGGGGCTATATATAATTATGGACCGATATGGACCAATTTTTGTATGGTTGTTAGAGACCATATACTTACACCATGTACCAAATTTCAGCCAGATCAGATGAAATGTGCTAATCTTAGAGACTCCGCAAGCCAAATCTGGGGATCAGTTTATATATAAATATATATATATATATATATATATATATATATATATATATATATATATATATATATATATATATATATATATATATATATATATATATATATATATATATATATATATATATATATATATATATATATATATATATATATATATATATATATATATATATATATATATATATATATATATATTTATATATAAACTGATCCCAGATTTGGCTTGCGGAGTCTCTAAGATTATATATATATATATATATATATATATATATATATATATATATATATATATATATATATATATATATATATATATATATATATATATATATATATATATATATATATATATATATATATATATATATATATATATATAAATATATATATATATATATATATATATATATATATATATATATATTTATATATATATATATATATATATATATATATATATATATATATATATATATATATATATATATATATATATATATATATATATATATATTGTTATGGGCCGATATGGACCAATTCTGGCATGGTTGTTAGAGACCATATACTAACACCACGTACCACATTTCAGCAACATCGGATGAAATATGCTACTCTTTGAGAAGCTCCGCAAGCCAAATCTGGGAGTCCGTTTATATGGGGGCTATACGTAAATGTGCACCGATATGACCCATTGGCAATACCATCCGACCTACATCAGTAATAACTACTTATGCCAAGTTTGAAGTCGATAGCTTGTTTCGTTCAGAAGTTTGCGTGATTTCAACAGACGGAAGGACCGACGGATGGACATGCTTAGATCGACTCAGAATTTCACGACGACCCAGAATATATATACTTTATGGGGTCTTAGAGCAATATTTCGATGTGTTACAAACGGAATGCCAAACTAAGGATGGGCGGTATATCCTATGGTGGAGGGTATAAAAATCACCTCTCGCGCTTTGATATAAAAAAACTGAAAAACTTTTTGGTTTTTGGTCGAAACTGTGATTGAACTCATGTTCAATTAAAAGATACAGTTTTGGGCCAACTCTCTAAAGATCTACATTTACGGAGTCCAAAATATAGCAAACAGGAGTCGATTTTGAATCTACCTAAATAAGTGGTTGGGTTAGGTATAGTTCGGCAGCCCGATATTTAGGGTCACTTAGACTATTCAGTCCATTGTAATAACACAGTGGTGAACTTCTATTTTATCATTGAGTGCTTCCCGATTTTTTTTTTGCAACCTCAATGACAAGGGACCTCCGTGTTATATAGTCGAATCCAAACGGCATTCCAAATTGCGGTGAAACCACTTAGAGAAGACTTAAAACACTCAGAAATGTCACAAGAGGCGATAATCGACCGATGTTTGTCGAAACTAGGATTGAACTCTGTAGATGCAAAGAGGGCAAGCTAACCATTACACCTCGCTGTCTTCCTATATAAATACATAAAGTGGCATCTAATTTTTTCTGGTATATTTATTAAATTTTATTTATGGTTTCTAACACTGAACCTATCTCCTTCAAAGTTTTAACCAAGTCTACATTGTTCGGAGAAATTTGTGTGGTTCTTAAAATTAAAATGCAAATTGCTTCATTAATTCAAACTGTGTTTATTTTTCGTAACTCATTTTCACCATCCACAAGAGTTATCAGCGAAATGATGGTTATTATTTCGATTTGTATGTTTCTAGCCATAGTAGGTTAGTTGGAGGGTGTAAACAGTCTCAACCTCAAATATTTTCCACATATATAGTGAGTTGTGGATGTATACTTCACCAGGTGAGTGTGTATAGGAGATAATAAGAACTTACCGTACAATAGATGAAAAATGCACCCAATGCAATAACACGCAAAAGTGCAGGACTGGCGGCACGAACAACCTGAAACGCAAGGATATTTAAAATTAATTTAATATGGAAATAATTTCAGAGTGTTGGAACCCAATAGAAATGGGTTCGAAAACAAGTTCGGCATATCTTGTTTTAATGTATTGATAAAACATTCATCTTTATCAATGTATTGATAAAACATTCATCTTTATCAACTTTCATCTAAACAGAAAATCCATTCATGGAATGGAATGGAATAAAGACCATGAATAGTGTCTAAGTACTACTCAGTTGGAAGTCAACTTCTGAAGGCTTTTAAATCAGAAGTCGTATAATCGAATTTGAAATTCGGAAAAGTGGCACTCCGATTTACCTCCTTTTTTCGATATCATTTTAATACGTTCTAGCCGAGGAGGAGAACTATACAGCTGTGCGAAATATCCAAACTGAGATGTTCCAGCAATTGTCAACACCGAGATACTAATGCTTAAATTTGTGCCACTAAAACTTTCCTAGTGATTTCCAACAGAGACCATCTTGTCTTTGATTCTGCCACTGAGAACTTCTAGGCCATAGGTTAGGTTAGGTTAGGTGGCAGCCCGATGTATCGGGCTCACTTAGACTATTCAGTCCATTATGATACCACATTGGTGAACTTCTCTCTTATCACTGAGTGCTGCCCGATTCCATGTTAAGCTCAATGACAAGGGACCTCCTTTTTATAGCCGAGTCCGAACGGCGTTCCACATTGCAGTGAAACCACTTAGAAAAGCTTTGAAACCCTCAGAAATGTCACCAGCATTACTGAGGTGGGATAATCCACCGCTGAAAAACTTTTTGGTGTTCGGTCGAAGCAGGAATCGAACCCACGACCTTGTGTATGCAAGGCGGGCATGGTAACCATTGCACCACGGTGGCTCCCTAGGCCATAAACCTTCTACTAAAACATTTCTGACTACAATTCTACAAAAGAAAAAATCGAGTTATAAGATCTACAATTGCGACCTTTTCTCTTGAAGTTCACGTGCTGAGACCTTCTGGCCTAAAATTCCTTATCTATCGATAATCTTTTCTAAATTCTTACATCTGAGATCTTCGGGCTTACATTTCCGCCATTTAGACTCCCTGGTGTAAATTTTTCCACAGAGACCTTCGACTCTACAGTTCCATCACAGGAACCATCGGGCCTCCAATTCGATCACTATAAAATTCTTGCCAACCGTTGCCCTGTGAGACATGCGGGCAATTTTCCACAGCCAATAGTTATGCTTCCCAGACGTTCCTACTCTTCCTACACAGAGATCTTCAAGTCTACAGTTCTTCCCCACAGAGATCTTCAAGTCTACAGTTCTAGCATTGAGTACTTCTAGCCTGTAGTACGTGCAATACGTTCTACCCAAGGATCAGAACCGAAGAGAGTCGGACGATCGTTTGAAACTACTTGGAGAAGCTTTGCGAAAAAGCCCCACTGAACTTCTGAAATTGAGACCTACGATCTCTACCCTACAGAGACCTTCGAGCCTAGAATTTCATCCTAGAGAAATTCAAGTCCAAGGGTCCACTTTCTTTTTCCTTCTTTTAAATTTTACATTTGATATCTTCGAGATTACGTACATTTCCCCTCAGATTTTCCTACCACTAAGACCTTCGAGTCCTAAGTTCTGTAACTGAAATCTTTCTACAGTTCTCTAAATAAGCCTATGAGCCTACAGTTCTCCCACTAAAATTTTCGGGTCTACAGTTCCATCACTCAGTAATTTGAGTCTGAATATTGACTACTGTAATCTTTTTGCCTACAGTTTCCCCTCTGCTGAGATCTTCGGGCAATTTTCAATAGCCCAAAGTTCGGCCACAAGAACCATCCTACTCTTGCCCCCAATGATCTTCGAGCTTAAAGTTCTAGCACTGAGTACCTCTAGCTTATAGAACGTACAATACGTTCTACCTGAAGACGAAACCCGTTAAGGACTGTCATTTAAAAAGCTTTCACTGACAATTTCTAGCCTATAGTTCCCCACACAAAGACCTTCGGGTTTACAATTGCACTATTGAGAAATTCGTGTCTATTTAAGGGCCTGCATTTCCACCACCTTTGAGTCTTGTGTTGTATAACTGAGACTTTCCTACAGTTCTCCCTAGGAAACATTCCCTCACTGAGACCTTCTGGGAGAAACGTTCTGAAGTCTTCGCGCTTACATTTCACCTCAGAGGTATTCGGGACTACATTTCTCCTCAGAAACTTTCTGGCATACAGTTCCGCCATTTACCCATCCTGACCATATTCGTCACCACTGAGACCTTTTAGCGTAAAGTTCTGTAACTGTGACTTTCCTTCAGTTCGCAGAGACCATCCACTGACACTTTCTTACAGTTCTCCCTTGGAAACGTTCCTTCACTGAGACCTTTTGGGAGAAACGTTCTGTAGTCTTCGCGCTTACATTTCACCTCAGAGATATTCGGGACTACATTTCTTCTCAGAATCTTTCTGGCATACAGTTCCGCCACTTACACATCCTGAACTAATTCGTCACCACTGAGACTTTTAGCATAAAGTTCTGTAACTGCGACTTTCCTTCAGTTCGCAGAGACCATCGAACTTACAGCTACTCCACTGAGGCCTTCGGACCATTAATTCAACCACTTTGAAATTCCAGTCTAGTCCTTGGACAATTTTACACATGTAAAGATCGAGCTTGCAATTCCAGCATTAGAAATTCTAGTATATACCTTTCTCACTGAAAACTTCGGGCCTATCGTTTCAAAACTGAAAAATCTAGTCTAAGAATCTACAACTGTGACCTTCGGAACTAAAATTACCTCACTGGGGACTTCTTTACTAAAATTTTACATCTGAGTTCTTCAGACTTATATTTCTCGTCAGAGATGTTCAAACCAACAATTGCTTTCACAAACTTTTTCAACCACTGACACTTTCTCTCAAAAATGATCAATTCACCTAAATGTTCATCACTGAGACCTTCAAGCCTAAAATTGCAGTCTACTGTTCCAGCACAGAGAAATTCTAGTGTACAGTTCTCCAACAAAGATCTTCGAACCTACAGTTCCGTCACAGAGAAATTCGAGTCTATAGATTCACAACAGAAACCATCAGGGCCACGATTCTCTCATTGAGACCTTTTGTTCTAAAATTTTAGAGCTGAGGTCTTAGGGTTATTTTCCGCTCGGCGATGTTTGAGCCTAAATTTTCTTTTAGAGGCTTTCCGGTTTACAATTGCAACCCTACGGCTTTCGAACCTAAAGTGTGGCTATTGAAACTTCTGACCTAAATTTTAATTGCTGCAACCATTGAGTCTAAAGTTGTGTCTTTTTAAACCTTCAGGCCTGCCACTGACATATTTGGGTTTAAAGATCTATAAGTGTGTCCCTCCATCCTACAGCCCCGCACTGAGACCTTCTGTCTTAAAGCTTTATATTTGAGATCTTCTGACCTACATTTTCCCTTAGAGACCTTAGTGCCTAAAGATCTACCAGTGAGAATTTCAATCCCAAAGTTCTGCCACATATTCTCTTTGGCCGAAATTTTCACCACTAAGACCTTCGAGTCTAAATTTCTTCAAATGAGACTGTTGTCCCAGAAGCTTTGCGACATACCCCCACTGAGATGTGAAGGTAATTGCAAACACTGAGACCTTCGAATCTGCAGTTTTTACACAGAGAAATTTGAGATAACAGTAGTACTTCCTTCAAATAGACTTTAGTGACTATAGATCGCACACTTATAGTGTTATTGGAAGTTTTTACAGATTAAGTGCTGGTGTTGTAGGTATGTAGTTCCACCACTGACATTTTGGGATAGCCCACTGCAATCTCCTGACCTACAGTTTTACCGCAAAGCTCACTGGAGTCTACAAGTCCATCACTGAACCCTTCAGGCCTTTAGTTCCCCTTCTGAGACTTTAGGTTCCCACTGAAATCTTTGGATGTACAGATTCACTACAGAGACATTCGTTCCGCTCCTTATTCACTTCTAGCCCGCATATTCCTTACTGACACCATCGAGATGAACTTGACAAACTAAGATTTTCGGGACTAGGGTTTCACCGCAAAACTCGATGGAGTCTACAAGTCCATCACTGAGTTCCACCATTGATATTTTGGGATCGCCCAGCAGTTTTACCGCAAAGCTCACTGGAGTCTACAAGTCCATCACTGAACCCTTCAGGCCTTTAGATCCCCTCTGAGAATTTCGGGTCCCATTCAAATAGTTGGATGTACAGATTCATCACAGAGACATTCGTTCCTTCTTTCCGCTCCTTATTCACTTCTAGCCCGCATATTCCTTACTGACACCTTCGAGATGAAGTTGACAAACTAAGATTTTCGGGTCTAGGGTTTTACCGCAAAACTCGATTGAGTCGACAAGTCCATCACTGAGTTCTTTAGGCCCCACACCCACTGAGAACTTCGGGTCCTACTCAAATCACCACTGACACCATAGAGATGAAGATCAACAACTAAATCGTTGAAGTCTAGAGTTTTACCGTAAAACTCGATGGAATCTACAAGTCCATCACTGAGTTTTTGAGGCCTCTAGTTCCACCTCTGACAACTTCGGGTCCCACTCATATCTTTGAGTTTACAGATTCATCACAGAGACCTTCGTTCGCCCCTTATTCAGTGAGATCTTCTAGCCCATAGTTTTGCCACTGACACCTTCGAGATGAAGCTCAACAAATAAGATTTTCAAGTCTAGAGTTTTACCGCAAAACTCGATGGAGTCTACAAGTCCATCACTGAGTTTTTGAAGCCTTTAGTTCCACCACTGACAACTTCGGGTCCCACTCATATCTTTGAGTTTACAGATTCATCACAGAGACCTTCGTTCCGCTCCTTATTCAGTGAGATCTTCTGGTCCACAGTTTTGCCATTGACACCTTCGAGATGATTTTGAACAACTTACATTTTCGAGTCTACAGTTTTACCGCAAAACTCGGTGGAGTCTACAAGTCCATCACTGAGTCCTTCAGACCTTTAGTTCCAGCTCTGAGAAGAGCTGATCCTACTCAAATCTTTGGGGTTTCACATTCACCACTGAGACGTTCGTTCCTTCGATCCGCCCTTTATTCACTAAGATCGTCTAGCCCACAGTTGCGCCACTGAGACCATCGATATGAAGTTCAACAATTAAAATTTTTGGGTCTAGAGTTTTGCCGCAAAAATCTATAGATACGTTTCAAACTACTTGGAGTTTTTCAGGCCTTTAGTTCAACCTCTGATAACTTCACTCAAATCTTTTGGTTTATAGATTCACCACATACAACATCGTTCCTTCGGCCCGCCCCTTATTCACTAAGACCTTCTAGCCCACAGTTTCGCCACTGACACCATAGAGATGAAGATCAACAACTAAATCGTTGCAGTCTAGAGTTTTACCGTAAAACTCGATGGAATCTACAAGTCCATCACTGAGTTTTTGAGGCCTCTAGTTCCACCTCTGACAACTTCGGGTCCCACTCATATCTTTGAATTTACAGACTCATCACAGAGACCTTCGTTCCGCCCCTTATTCAGTGAGATCTTCTAGCCCATAGTTTTGCCACTGACACCTTCGAGATGAAGCTCAACAACTAAGATTTTCAAGTCTAGAGTTTTACCGCAAAACTCGATGGAATCTACAAGTCCATCACTGAGATTTTGAGGCCTTTAGTTCCACCTCTGACAACTTCGGGTCCCACTCATATCTTTGAATTTACAGATTCATCACAGAGACCTTCGTTCCGCCCCTTATTCAGTGAGATCTTCTGGTCCACAGTCTTGCCATTGACACCTTCGAGATGATTTTGAACAACTAACATTTCCGAGTCTACAGTTTTACCGCAAAACTCGGTGGAGTCTACAAGTCCATCACTGAGTCCTTCAGACCTTTAGTTCCAGCTCTGAGAAGTGCTGATCCTACTCAAATCTTCGGGGTTTTACATTCACCACTGAGACGTTCGTTCCTTCGATCCGCCCTTTATTCACTAAGATCGTCTAGCCCACAGTTTCGCCACTGAGACCATCGATATGAAGTTCAACAATTAAAATTTTTGGGTCTATAGTTTTGCCGCAAAAATCGATAGATACATACGTTTCAAACTACTTGGAGTTCTTCAGGCCTTTAGTTCAACCTCTGATAACTTCACTCAAATCTTTGGGTTGGTGAATCTATAATTCACCACATACAACATCGTTCCTTCGGTCCGCCCCTTATTCATTAAGATCTTCTAGCCCACAGTTTCGCCACTGACACCATAGAGATGAAGATCAACAACTAAATCGTTGAAGTCTAGAGTTTTACCGTAAAACTCGATGGAGTCTACAAGTCCATCACTGAATTTTTGAGGCCTTTAGTTCCACCTCTGACAACTTCGGGTCCCACTCATATCTTTGAATTTACAGATTCATCACAGAGACCTTCGTTCTGCCCCTCATTCAGTGAGATCTTCTAGCCCAAAATTATGCCACTGACACCTGCGAGATGAAGCTCAACAACTAAGATTTTCAAGTCTAGAGTTTTACCGCAAAACTCGATGGAGTCTACAAGTTCATCACTGAGTTTTTGAAGCCTTTAGTTCCACCTCTGACAACTTCGGGTCACACTCATATCTTTGAGTTTACAGATCATCACAAAGACCTTCGTTCAATCACTTATTCAGTGATTGAAGATCAACAACTAAGATTTTCAAGTCTAGAGTTTTACCGCAAAACTCCATGGACCATTCCATTACCGAGTCCTTCGGGCTTTTAGTTCTACCTCTAAGAACTTTGTTCAGCTCCTTATTCACTGCTATCTTCTAGCCCACGATTTCGGCACTGACACCATCGACATGAAGTTCAACAACTAAAACTTTCGAGTGTAGTTTTACCGCAAAACTCGATGGAGTCCACAAGTCCAGCATTGAGTCCTGCAGGCCTTTAATTCCATCTCACCGCATCTCAGATTCCCCGCAGAAACCTTTGTTCCTTTAATACGCCCCTTATTAAGATCTTCTAGCTCATAGTTTCCCCATTAACACCTTCCAGATGAAGTTTAACAACTACAATTTTTGGATCTACAGTTTTACCGCAAAACTCTTTGGGATCTACAAGTGCATCACAGAGTTCTTTAGACGTTTAGTTCCACGTCTGAGAACGTCAGGTTCCACTCAAATCTTTCGGTTTATAGATTCACCATATTGATCTTCGTTCCACCCCTTATTCTCTAAGATCTACAGTTTCGCCACTGACGCCTTCGAGATTAAGTTCAACAACTAAAATGTTCGAATCTAGAGTTTTACCGCAAAACTCGAGTGACATCGCAAACACTGGACTCCTTTAAGTCTTTACTTCAGGTCCCACTCAAATCTTTCGGTTTATAGATTGACCACAGAGACCTTCGAGTTCACGTTCTTTACTGAAATACCCAGCCTTTGGACATACAGTTACCTACCTAGATTTTCGGGTCTATAGTTAAACGAAGAATAACGAACAAAGTTGATAACTTCTGAGAGTAATCGCTGAGTAACTTTAAGCTGAAATGAACGGATATAAACAAATTCAAGATGATTTTATTCCCGAAGGTTTAGCAGGACGATAATTAAAAATAGGTGTGAACCTTCCTCAACATTTGACTTCTTCAAAGACACATAGCTCAAAAAGCTGCAAGTTTTTATTCAATCCATAGCCGAGTATACAAAAAATTCTATCCTGGTCTACTTACTGTTTTTCTTTTCGAAATTGACCACCTACACTATGAAATCAACAGGCAGCCTTTTTAAATTTACTATGTCTTTAAAAACAAAATTTTCCCCAGTATTCTACTGCTATTACTCGAACTGTTTGAATTCCTTTGTCCATTCGATTTAAGGCAATTGAATGTAAAGTAGCTTAAATCCATTAGCTGTAACATTTAATTTCTCTTCCAAGTAATGCCTTTTGGCAGGGGAAGGAAATTCTTCCGGCCAACTTTTACTGCTCTGCACTAAGATATTCTCTTTCATTTTCAATTGTGCGAAATTTCTGACCAACATTAACTGGCTTACATGGACTTTTCGTAGATTTAGGATCTCTCCCATAAGTGTATGTATACGATGTGTTGGTCTTTGGATAGGTGGCAAGGGGGAAAGGGGCTTGGGTGTTATGGTGTTGCTTACCTTAACTTGTTGATAACGAAATGTAAACCAGGCAGCTGGTGGCAGTAATCCAATTACAATGCAAGCCAATACCAAAATGCTTGTCCGCATAGGCCAGTTTGAGTGCCGCTATGCATGGTGAACTATCCTCGCAAGAGTCACAACCTTCAGCACAGGGTAAACATTCGTATTCATTCATGATGTTGTATGTTGAATTTTTACCCTGAAAAAAAATCAAACAGAGAAAAGAAAAATATAAACATGGGAAAATATGAGTTCCAGAGAAATAGGCTGCATGGGGTATGAGTGTTGCGGTTTTCTGGATAGGGGAAAATTACAGTGCATGGCACATATTTATTAACAATAAGCATAATAAAACAAATATTTTTTTGTAAATCAGTAATTAAAAATAAATAGAAATTTCTAATCAATATAAAATAATATGAATTTATTGATTTTTTAAATAGATAAATAGAAATTTCTAACCAATATAAAATAATATGAATTTATTGCGAAAAAAAATATAAACATGGGAAAATATGAGTTCCAGAGCAATAGGCTGCATGGGGTATGAGTGTTGCGGTGTTCTGGGAAAATTACAGTGCATGGTACATATTTATTAACAATAAGCATAATAAAACAAATATTTTTTTGTAAATCAGTAATTAAAAATAAATAGAAAATTCTAACCAATATAAAATAATATGAATTTATCGATTTTTTAAATAGATAAAAAGAAATTTCTAACCAATATAAAATAAAAAGAATTTATTGATTTTTTGTATAGATTATTAAATAATAATAATAAATGTTGTCTCTTATATAGTTTTGATTCCACCACCACGAATCAAATATAAAAGCTTCATTTGAACATTTTTCATTGGCTCAGTTTAGTTGAGTTTCCAAGGAATTTAAATATCTTGTCTAAGCGTATATGAATATCTATTGAAGCAATGCCAATATTCTATAGAAATAAAATTTTTATAAAAATATCTATAGAAATAAAAATTTAACAAAATTTTCTATATAAATAAAATCTTGACAAAATTTTCTATAGAAATAAAGTTTTGACAAAATGTTCTATAGAAATAAAATTTTGACAAAATTTTCTATAGAAATAAAATTTTGACAAAATTTTCTATAGAAATAAAGTTTTGACAAAATTTTCTACTACAGTAAAATTAAAAAAAAAATTAAATAAAAATTTGACAAAATTTTCTATTAAAATACAATTTTGATAAAATTTTCTATAGAAATAAAATTTTGATAAAATTCTCTATAGAAATAAAATTTTGATAAAATTTTTTAAAGAAATAAAATTTTGGCGAAATTTTCTATAGAAATAAAATTTTGACATAATTTTCTATAAAAATAAAGTTTTGACAAAATTTTCTATAGAAATAAAAATTTGACGAAATTTTCTATTAAAATACAATTTTGATAAAATTTTCTATAAAAATAAAATTGCGATAAAATTCTCTATAGATATAAAATTTTGATAAAAATTTCTACAGAAATAAAATTTTGATAAAATATTCTATAGAAACAAAATTTTGACAAAATTTTTTATAGAAATAAGAAATTTTGATAAAATTTTCTATAGACACAAAATTTAGACAAAATTTTCTATAGAAATAAAATGTTGACAAAATTTTCTATAGAAATAAAATTTTGATAAAATTTTCTATAGAAACAAAATTTTGACAAAATTTTCTATACAAATAAAATTTTGACAAACTTTTCTATAGAAATAAACTTTTGACAAAATTATTTATTGAAATAAAAGTTTGACAAAATTTTCTATAAAAATACAATTTTGATAAAAATTTCTATAGAAATACGATTTTGATAAAATTTTTTATTGAAATAAAATTTTGATAAAATTTTCTATAGAAATAAAATTTTGACAAAATTTTCTATTGAAATACAGTTTTGATAAAATTTTCTATAGAAATAAAATTTTGATAAAATTTTCTATAGAAATAAAATTTTGATAAAGTTTTCTATAGCAATAAAATTTTGGCAAAATTTTCTATAGAAATAAAATTTTGGCAAAAGTTTCTATAGAAATAAAATTTTGACACAATTTTCTATAGAAATAAAATTTTGTCAAAATTTTCTATAGAAATAAAATTTTGACAACAATTTTCATAAAAACCATATTTTGGCAAAATTTTCTATAGAAATAAAATTTTGACAAAATTTTCTATAAAAATAAAATTTTGACAACATTTTCTAAAGAAATAAAATTTTAACAAAATTTCCTATAGAAATAATATTTAGACAAAATTTTCTATAGAAATAAAATTTTGACAACAGTTTTCATAAAAATCGTATTTTGGCACAATTTTCTATGGAAATAAAATGTTGACAAAATTTTCAATAGAAATAAAATTTTTATAAAATTTTCTATAGAAATAAAATTTTGACAAAATTTTCTATTAAAATAAACTTTTGAAAAAATTTTCTATAGGAACAAAATTTTGCATAATTTTCTATAGAAATAAAATTTTGACAAAATTTCTAATAGAAATAAAATTTTTACAAAATTTTCTGAAGAAATACAATTTTTATTGTTGTTTTTGATCTCAGCTTAAAGCCATGCATTGACTAAACTACAAGTGTAGCTTAACCAACAGAGGAAAAGTATGCTTGTCAAATTTATTTGCTCAGAGCCCTATAGACTGCAAGATGGTTGGATGTACAGCTGTTTCCGGAATTACCACATTCCTCAGCAGCATCCTCTACTTGCAGCAAAACTATCAACCAATTATCAGAATAAATTCGGGTAATTAACTCAATCCAAAGTGAACTACACTTGAACCTCCCGAAAAAGGGTTTGGTAGTCGGCTACTGCCTAAACAAATTTGCCAGCATATCTCTTTTCCTTTGCCACACTCAAATCATCGATTTGAATGTATATGGCTGGGTTTGTTTTTGAGCGTGCTTCCTCTATCTTCATTCGTTTTCTTTGTTATTGTTGGCTTCTCTTCAATCGTTATTGTTGTTTTTGATCTCAGCTTAAAGCTTTTTTTTTGCTGCAAGTAGAGGATGCTTATGAGGAATGTGGTAATTCCGAAACAGCTGTACATCCGACCATCTTGCAGTCTATAGGGCTTTGCCCAAATAAATTTGACAAGCATACCTTTCCTCTGTTGGTTAAGCTACACTTGTATTTTAGTCAATGCATGGCTTTAAGCTGAGATCAAAAACAACAATAACGATTGAAGAGAAGCCAACAATAACAAACAAAACGAAATACAATTTTGACAAAATTTTCTATTGAAAAAAACTTGTGACAAAATTTTCTATAAAAATAAATCTTTGATCAAGTTTCTCAAGAAAAAAATTGTTGACAAAATGTTTTCTAGAGACGTAAAATTTTGGCAAAAATTTCTATAGAAATAAAATTTTGACAAAATTTTCTATAGAAATAAAATTTTAACAAAATTTTATACAGAAATAAAATTTTGACAAAATTTTCTACAGAAATAAAATTTTGACAAATTTTTCTACAGAAATAAAATTTTGACAAAATCTTCTATAGATATAAAATTTTGACAAAATTTTCTACAGAATTAAAATTTTGACAAAATATTCTACAGAATTAAAATTTTGAAAAAATATTCTATTTAAGTAAAATTAAAAAAAAAATAGAAATAAAAATTTGACAAAATTTTCTATTGAAATACAGTTTTGATAAAATTTTCTGCAGAAATACAATTTTGACAAAATTTTCTATAGAAATAAAATTGTGACAAAATTTTCTATAGAAATTAAATTTTGTCAGAATTTTCTATTACAATAAAATTTTGACAAAATTTTATATAGAAATAAAATTGTGACAAAATTTTCTATAGAAATAAAATTTTGGAAGAATTTTCTATTGAAATAAAATTTTGGCAAAATTTTATATAGAAATAAAATTTTTATAAAATGTTCTATAGAAGTAAAATTTTATATAGAAATAAAATTTTGACAACATTTTTTATAAAAATCATATTTTGGCAAAATTTTCTATAGAAATAAAATTTTGACAAAATTTTCTATAGAAATAAAATTTTGACAAAATTTTCTATAGAAATAAAATTTTGTCAACATTTTCTATAGAAATAAAATTGTGACAAAATTTTCTATAGAAATTAAATTTTGGCAGAATTTTCTATTAAAATAAAATTTTGACAAAATTTTATATAGAAATAAAATTGTGACAAAATTTTCTATAGAAATAAAATTTTGGAAGAATTTTCTATTGAAATAAAATTTTGACAAAATTTTATATAGAAATAAAATTTTGATAAAATGTTCTATAGAAGTAAAATTTTATATAGAAATAAAATTTTGACAACATTTTTTATAAAAATCATATTTTGGCAAAATTTTCTATAGAAATAAATTTTGACAAAATTTTTTATAGAAATAAAATTTTGTTAACATTTTCTATAGAAATGAAATTGTGACAAATTTTCTATAGAAATAAAATTTTGGCAGAATTTTCTATTGAAATAAAATTTTGACAAAAATTTCTATACAAATAAAATTTTGAAAAATTTTCTATAGAAATAAAATTTGGATAAAATTTCCTAAAGAAAAAAAAAAATTGATAAAATTTTCTATAGAAATAAAATTTTAACAAAATTTTCTATAGAAATAAAATTTTAACAAAATTTTATATTGAAATAAAATTTTGACAAAAATTTTCTATAAAAATAAAATTTTGACAAAATTTTCTACAGAAATAAAATTTTGACAAAATCTTCTATAGATATAAAATTTTGACAAAATTTTCTAAGAAATAAAATTTTGACAAAAATTTTCTATAGGAATAAAATTTTGACAAAATTTTCTACTGAAATAAAATTTTGACAAAATTTTCTGTTGAAATAAATTTTTGATAAAATTTTGTATAGAAATAAAATTTTGACAAAATTTTCTATACAAATAAAGTTTTGACAATATTTTCTATACAAATAAAATTTTGACAAAATTTTCTATTGAAATAAAATTTTGACAAAATTTTCTATAAAAATAAAACTCTTATAAAATTTTTAAAGAAATACATTTTTGACAAAATTTTCTAAAGAAATAAAATTTTGACAAAAATTTTCTATAAAAATCATATTTTGACAAAATTTTCACAGCGAGTAGAACTAACGTTCTAACTGTCCTTTCCAAATGTGGTTTAAATCCGTTCATATTTAGATGCTTGTAAAGTCGCCAATGCTAAGTTAAGAACTTGTAAAAAGGAATCAAATTTTCCTATACCCCAAATGCAAATCTATCGAATGATAACTCAATTTCCAATTCCCAATTTTTTTATTAATATTGTGCTCTCCCCCAGGGGATTAGCCTTTTTAGAATTTGAGTCTCAGGACTTCGTAGAATTCTAAAAACTTCGCTTCAGGTTTTAATATTTATTTATGAGACCATAAACCTTTGTATATAGCACCAAAGAAATTTGAAAAAGTTGGGATGGTATACAAAGTGGTGCACGATATGATGTATTCGGCCTTTAAAGAAATTTCATTCCAATTTTCTCTAACTTTCGCACAGAGAGTAGAATATATATTTTTCTCACATGTATCGATTTTTGTTCAAATTGGCTTAGATTTGGTAATAGCCTCTATATATTAGTACGCACAATTTTGCTGAGATCGTTTCATATAAATACAGCTTTTAGCAAATTGGAAACGTTTTGGGTTGAAACGACTGTGGTCTATAGAAACGTCGAATTTTAAATAATTAAAAAAAGTCAAATCTTCATTAATTTCAAATTAAAGTTTTAAATTGATTTCAATTGCAATTGTTTATTTTCGTTAGACATTATTGTCTTGATTATCTTATACTAGAAATAATTTCCCTTGTTTTCTCCATACCCATATGATTATCACCATATATGGAAAACCCCACATGGATACATCATCAATTTGTGACCTTTCAGCGTAAACAAAGCATTTTGTCTGACATCGTTGGTTTGGCCACTGGGGTCTCTACCATTGCAGCACACTCATAATGCAGTTAGCCCTCCAGTGAAATATAATCGCAACGCTTAAGTCAACAGATATAGCCAGATACAAAGAAGATTGGCCAAGCGAAAAAAAAAAAACAAAATTTACGATCATTTGAGTCCATTATTAAAAAGTGCACGCGTACAACAGCATCAGCAAGTGAAACACCATTAACCATGCATGGAATATGGCAAAACCCTTCCGTCCTTATGCTCTTACATGGATTACACTTGGCCAAGTGCATAACTTTTACGAA
This sequence comes from Haematobia irritans, assembly GCF_050003625.1. Classification (NCBI taxonomy): domain Eukaryota; kingdom Metazoa; phylum Arthropoda; class Insecta; order Diptera; family Muscidae; genus Haematobia; species Haematobia irritans. The sequence continues at coordinate 153,657,491 of NC_134401.1, forward strand.
AAATGTTACTACAATAGCCGGGAAGTTAATTAAAACGTTTCGTGTTATTTTTTATTTCTGTCTTTTTTTTTTATTATTATTAAACCGAGATATGCAAAAGATGTTGTATAGTTCATTTACTATTACAGGATAACTGAATGAGCGAAACAAAAATGAACAGTTGTTGCGGTTGTAATGTAATCGAAGCTTTCACAAATGAAAATTAATGATGGAAGAGGTTTAAGGCAATATCAGAGTATACACCTGAACATGCCAACCGGAACAGGAAACAGGTGAGTGCTGTCAATGCTATTGGGTATGTATGCACTGAAAAAAAAAAAAAATATTGGCCTGACATGAAAGCTTATGCTGATTAAATTTTAGGGAAAAATCTTGTTTCGCAAAATTTTATTCTTTAAAAAAATATTGTCAAAAATTGTATTTCTATAGAATTCGTTTTCAAAATTTTATTTCTGTCGAAATTTTTGTCTATCGAAAATTTTGTCAAAATTTTATGTCTATAGAATTTTTTTTTTCAAAATTTTATCCCTATAGAAATTATTGTCAAAATTTTATTTCTAAATTTACAATTAATTATTATTCGTGCTTTATGGACAAATTAGATTAAGGAACTTGAACCATCGAAAAAAAAAACGCCAGATACAAATCTATATATGCCTAGACTGTATATGTTTCAGTTCGGGCGAATAAACTTTTCCACAGCCTTTAATATATATAGCTGGTTGGGATAGATAACTCAATTTTGGACCCTTTATGCTATTGAGTTATCTATCCCAGCCAGATCTAAACGCTGTGGAAAAGTTCATTCGCCCGAAATGAAACATGTACAGTCTAGGCGTGTATATATTTGTATTTATATGACGTTTTTTTTCAATGGTTCTATTGATCAATTTTCTTAATTTAATTTGTCTATAAAGCTGGAATAATAATTAATTGTAAATTAAGATATCATGAATTTGGACGTTAGTCACCTGTTTCAGTATGAGGCTAACATGAAAAATAATTTTAATTCTATAGAAAATTTTGTCAAAATTTAATTTCTCTAGAAAATGTTGTGAACATTTTGTTTCTATAGAAAATTCTTTCAAAATTTTATTTTTGTAGAAAATTTTCTTAAAATTTCATTTCTATAGAGAATTTTTTTAAAATTTAATTTCTATAGAAAATTAACAAAAAAATATTTATATAGAAAATTTTTATAAAATTTTATTTCTGTAGAAAATTAAAAAAAAAAAAAATATTTGTATAGAAAATTTTATAAAAATATTTTTCTATAGAAAATTTTGTTAGAATTTTATTTCTTTAGAAAATTTTGTAAAATCTTCTATAGAAAATTTTGTAAACATTTTTTTCTATAGAATACTTTCTCAAAATTTTATTTCTATAGAAAATTTTTTTAAAATTTTATTCCTAGAGAAATTTTTGTCGAAATTTTACTTCTATAGAAAATTTTGGAAAAATTTGATGTGTGTATGAAATTTTGGAAAAAATTGTATTTCTGTATGAAATTTTGGCAACATTTTTTTCTATAGAAAATTTGTTCAAAATTTATTTCCAAGGAAAATTTCGTTAAAATTTTATTTCTATGGAAAATTTCTATGAAAAAATTTTGCCAAATTTTGCTTCTATAGAAAATTCTCTCAAAATTTTATTTTTGCAGAAAATTTTCTTAAAATTTAATTTCTATAGAAAATTTTCTTAAAATTTCATTTCTATGAAAAATTTTCTTAAAATTTAATTTTTATAAAAAATTAACAAAAAAAAAAAATATTTATATAGAAAATTTTAACAAAATTTTGTTTCTGTAGAAAATTAAAAAAAAAAAATATTTGTATAGAAAATTTTATAAAACCTTTTTTTTGTAGAAAATTTTGTTAGAATTTTATTTCTATAGAAAATTTTGTAAAATCTTCTATAGAAAATTTTGTTAACATTTTTTTCTATAGAATACTTTGTTAAAACTTTATTTCTATAGACAATTTTGTCAAAATTTTATTTCTATAGAAATTTTTGTCGAAATTGTATTTCTATAGGAAATTTTAGAAAAATTTTATTTCTGTATGAAATTTTGGCAACATTTTATTTCTTTAGAAAATTTTTTCAAATAAAATTTTCTTAAAATTTCATTTCTATAGAAAATTTTCTTAAAATTTCATTTCTATAGAAAATTAACAAAAAAAGTATTTATATAGAAAATTTTAACAAAAATGTATTTCTGTAGAAATTTAAAAAAAAGTATTTGTATAGAAAATTTTGCCAAAACTTTTTCTATAGAAAATTTTGTTAGAATTTTATTTCTTTAGCAAATTTTGTAAAATCTTCGATAGAAAATTTTGTTAACATTTTTTTTCTATAAAATACTTTGTCAAAATTGTATTTCTATAGAAATTTTTTCAAAATTTTATTCCTAGAGAAATTTTTGTCAAAATTATATTTCTATAGGAAATTTTGGAAAAATTTGATTTCTGTACGAAATTTTAGAAAAAAATTTATTTTTGTATGAAATTTTGGCAACAGTTTATTTCTATAGAAAATTTTTTCAAAGTTTATTTCTATAGAAAATTTCGTTAAAATTTTATTTCTATGGAAAATTTTGTTAGAATTTTATTTCTATAGAAAATTTTATCTAAATTGTATTTCTTCAGAAAACTTTGTAAACATTTCTACAGAAAACTTTGTTAAAATTTTATTTCTATAGGATACTTTGTCAAAAATGTATTCCCACAGAAAATTTTTACAGTATTTCTATAGAAAACTTTGTTTATTTCTATAAAAAATTTTTTCAAAATTTTATTTCTATAAAAAACTTTGTCAAAATTTTATTTCTATAAAAAACTTTGTCAAAATTTTATTTTTATAGAAAATTTTGTCAAAACATCATGTTTTCCAATTTTTTCCTTAAAAAATGTAATCAAAATTGTATTTCTATAGGAAATTTGTCAAAATTGTATTTCTATAGAAAATTTTGTCAACATTTTTTCTATAGAGTTTTTTTTTCTCAAAATTTTATCTCTATAGAAATTTTTGTCAAAAAAAAAAAAAATTATAAAAAGTAAATTTTATTTATATAGAAAAGTTTTTCAAAAAAAAAATTTATAGAAATTTCTTTTTAAATTCTATTTGTATAGAAAATTTTGTCACAGTTCTATTTCTATAAAAATTTTCTCACAATTTTATTTCTATACAAACTTCTCTCCAAATTTTATTTCCATAAAAAATTTTGTCAAAATTTTACTTCTGAAGAACATTTTATCAAAATTCTATTTCTATAGAAAAGTTGGTTACATTTTTTTTATAGAAAATATTGTTACAATTTTATTTCTATGAAAATTTTTGTCAAAATTTTATCTATAGAATTTTTTTTTTCAAAATTGTATCTCTATAGAAATATTTGTCAACAATTTTTTTTATAGAAAGTAAATGTTATTTATTTAAGTTTTTAAAAATTTTATTTCTATAGAAAAGTTTTTCAAAATTTTATTTCTATACAAAATTCTCTCAAAATTTTATTTCCATAAAAAATTTTGTCAAAATTTTACTTCTGAAGAAAATTTTTTCAAAATTTTATTTTTATAGAGAAATTTGTTAAAATTTTATTTTAGAAAATTTTGTTAAAATTTTATTTCTTTCTCAAAATTTTATTTCTACAGAAATTTTTGTCGAAATTTTATTTCTATAGGAAATTTTGGAAAAATTTGATTTCTGTATGAAATTTTGGCAACATTTTATTTCTATAGAAATTTTTTTCAAAATTTATTACTATAGAAAATTTCGTTAAAATTTTATTTCTATGGAAAATTTTGTTAGAATTTTGTTTCTATAGAAAATTTTATCTAAATTGCATTTCTTCAGAAAACTTTGTAAAAATTTCTATAGAAATTTTTTAAAAAATTTTATATCTATAGAATACTTTGTCAAAATTGTATTCCCACAGAAAATTTTTACAGTATTTCTATAGAAAACTTTTTTTATTTCTATAAAAAAAATTTTTCAAAATTTTATTTTTATAAAAAACTTTGTCAAAATTTTATTTCATAAAAAAGTTTTGTCAAAATTTTATTTTTATAGAAAATTTCTATAGAAAATTTTGTCAACATTTTTTCTATAGAGTTGTTTTTCTCAAAATTTTATCTCTATAGAAATTTTTGTCAAAAAAAAAAAAAATATAAAAAGTAAATTTTATTTATATAGAAAAGTTTTTCAAAAAAATTTTTGTATAGAAATTTCTTTTTAAATTCTATTTGTATAGAAAATTTTGTCACAGTTTTATTTCTATAAAATTTTTCTCACAATTTTATTTCTATACAAACTTCTCTCCAAATTTTATTTCCATAAAAAATTTTGTCAAAATTTTACTTCTGAAGAACATTTTATCAAAATTCTATTTCTATAGAAAAGTTGGTTACATTTTTTATTATAGAAAATATTGTTACAATTTTATTTCTATGAAAATTTTGTCAAAATTTTATCTATAGAAATTTTTTTTCAAAATTTTATCTCTATAGAAATATTTGTCAACAAATTTTTTTTTATAGAAAGTAAATGTTATTTATTTAAGTTTTTAAAAATTTTATTTCTATAGAAAAGTTTTTCAAAACTTTAGTTCTATAGAAAATTTTGTCAAAATTTTATTTTTTTAGAAAATTTTTTTCAAAATTTTATTTCTATACAAAATTCTCTCAAAATTTTATTTCCATAAAAAATTTTGTCAAAATTTTACTTCTGAAGAAAATTTTTTCAAAATTTTATTTTTATAGAAAAATTTGTTAAAATTTTATTTTAGAAAATTTTGTTAAAATTTTGTTTCTATAGAAAAGTGAAAAAAGAGAATGAATATTCAATAAATGATATTGGAATCCAATTTAAAATTTTTATATAGCCAATTAATTACAATTAAAGCTAATTGACTCTTTAAAACATATAATTATTTTAGAGAAGAGGAGTCAATACCAATACCATAGTCCCGAGGGTAATGTGAAACTCTTTGAATGCAAGTGAAATTTTTTTTAGTGTGGGTTTGCATGCTCTTGAGTCTGTCCCCATGGACACATGGACAAGTCTTTACTGGTCTGCTTTGGTTTTTTGTTTTGCCCATAGGGAATACCACCTGCCTACATTCAGCTTCACATTTTTGTCATTTGCTTCATTTCATTTCTTTCGTGTATGTTTGTTGTTCCTGGTAGATAATCAAGGAAATTGCTTTAAATTATTACCAAGATTAATTAAGAACTCTTGGCAAATATTTAATATCTTCATCATGAAAATATGCGATAAGTCTTCATGGCTTTGGAGAGCTTGAGTGCTATTACCAAGAAATTATTGTGCAGATTGATAATCTTAAGTTACTATTTGCTTAAGAATTCAGGCAAAAAAAAAAAAAAAACAGAAGATTGTGTTTGGGTATAATTATTTATTGCATATGGTTTAGCAGTTACGTGGGAGGGCCTGCAAGTAGTGTGCTTAAAAGATAGTCTCTGGGAAAGTTGTGTTTTGTTTTTCCAAATTCATTGGGTGCGCAAATAATACTGAAACTACATTCAGGTTATAACCTCATATAATAACTTTAGTTTTCAGCATGTGTCAATTGCCCGGACAACACCGGTTTTGGCATTCAAGAGTCCATTAGGAGATTTAGGCCAACTATCAAAAATGGCACTAGTCAATTAATCGGAAGTCTACTTTGATTTTTTGACAAATTATAGATTAGTCTCAAGTCAAGTTTCGACTTTTCTAACACAGAATTGAATTATTCACATTTCGATAAGTAAATTTTTCCCATTTTGTTTAAAATAATAAAATTTCGTGTTTCTTAAATTTAAATTTTTCTTATATCTGTTCACTAGCAAACTACTTGTTCCTTTATCGTAAATTCTATTGTTTTTTGTAGTTTTTTCGTTTTCTTAACAAATATAGAAAAATGTGTATATATTTCAGTGTCAATGAAAGTGATAAACGAAAGTAATAGCAGCCTGGCAATAAGGCACTGGTATTAAAATGAATGAATAGCTAAATGGTCCACCATGACGTATGAGTGTTATTTGTGAGAGCGCTTAATAGCATGAACACTTATACGCCACATTGTCTGCTGGACCTCCCATTGAAGAAACAATTGGCAGTAGCACCAGGTTACCACAGTTGGTAGAATTCTACCAAAAATTGTAGATTTTTTACTTTTTGGTAGATTGGTAGAATTCTTGATGTTTTGATAGGTTTTGCAAATACTACTTCTCCAAATAAGAGGTACATTAATTTTCTATAGAAATACAATTTTGACCAACTTTTTTAAAGGCGCACAATTTTGACCCACTTTTCAATAAAAATAAAATTTTGACAAAATTTTCTATAGAAATAAAATTTGAAAAAAATTTTCTCTAGAAATAAAATTTTGACAAAAATTTTCTATAGAAATAAAATTTTGACAAAATTTTCTATAGAAATAAAATTTTGACAACAATTTTTTTAAGAAATAAAATTTTGCCAAAATTTTCTGTAGCAATAAAATTTTGACAAAATTTTCTATAGAAATAAAATTTTGACAAAATTTTCTGTAGCAATAAAATGTTGACAAATTTTTCTATAGAAATAAAATTTTGACAAAATTTTCTATAGAAATAAAATTTTGACAAAATTTTCTATAAAAATAAAATTTTGACAAAATTTTCTATGGAAATAAAATTTTGACAAAATCTTCTATAGAAATAAAATTGTGAGTTTTTGGTAAATTATGACAAAATTATGACAAAACTTTATATAGAAATAAAATTTTGACGAAATTTTCTATAGAAATAAAATTATGACAAAATTATCTATAGAAATAAAGTTTTGACAAAATTTTCTATAGATATAAAATTTTGACAACATTTTCAATAAAAATAAAATTTTGACAAAATTTTCTATAGTAATAAAATTTTGACGAATTTTTCTATAAAAATAAAATTTTCTAGGGAAATAAAAATTTGGTAAAATTTTCCATAGAAATAAAATTTTTACAAAATTTCCTATAGAAATAAATCTTGGACAAAATTTTCTATAGAAATAAAATTTTGGAAAATTTTCTGTAGAAATAAAGTTTTGAGAATATTTTCTATGGAAATAAAATTTTGATTAAATTTCTGTAGAAATAAAATTTTGACAAAATTTTCTATAGAAATATAGTTTTGACAAAATTTTCTATAGAAATAAAATTTTTAAAAAATTTTCTATAGGAATAAAATTTTTAAAAAATTTTCTTTAGTAATAAAATTTTGACAAAATTTTCTGTAGAAATAAAATTTTGATTTCATTTTCTATATAAATAAAATTTTGTTTAAATTTTCTATAGAAATAAAGATTTGAGAAAATTTTCTATAGAAATAAAATTTTGACCAATTTTTTTAAAGGCGCACAATTTTGACCAACTTTTCAATAAAAATAAAATTTTGACAAAATTTTCTATAGAAATAAAATTTGACAAAATTTTCTATAGAAATAAAATTTTGACAACAATTTTTTTAAGCAATAAAATTTTGACAAAATTTTCTGTAGCAATAAAATGTTGACAAATTTTTCTATAGAAATAAAATTTTAACAAAATTTTCTATAAAAATAAAATTTTGACAAAATTTTCTATAGAAATAAAATTTTGACAAAATTTTCTATAGAAATAAAATTTTGACAAAAATTTTCTATAGAAGTAAAATTTTGACAAAATTTTCTATAGAAATAAAATTTTGACAACAATTTTTTTAAGAAATAAAATTTTGCCAAAATTTTCTGTAGCAATAAAATGTTGACAAATTTTTCTATAGAAATAAAATTTTGACAAAATTTTCTATAGAAATAAAATTTTGACAAAATTTTCTGTAACAATAAAATGTTGACAAACTTTTCTATAGAAATAAAATTTTGACAAAATTTTCTATAGAAATAAAATTTTGACAAAATTTTCTATAAAAATAAAATTTTGACAAAATTTTCTATGGAAATAAAATTTTGACAAAATCTTCTATAGAAATAAAATTGTGAGTATTTGGTAAATTATGACAAAATTATGACAAAACTTTATATAGAAAAAAAATTTTGACGAAATTTTCTATAGAAATAAAATTATGACAAAATTATCTATAGAAATAAAGTTTTGACAAAATTTTCTATAGAAATAAAATTTTGACAACATTTTCTATAAAAATAAAATTTTGACAAAATTTTCTATAGTAATAAAATTTTGACGAATTTTTCTATAAAAATAAAATTTTCTAGGGAAATAAAAATTTGGTAAAATTTTCCATAGAAATAAAATTTTTACAAAATTTCCTATAGAAATAAATCTTGGACAAAATTTTCTATAGAAATAAAATTTTGGAAAATTTTCTGTAGAAATAAAGTTTTGAGAATATTTTCTATGGAAATAAAATTTTGATTAAATTTCTGTAGAAATAAAATTTTGACAAAATTTTCTATAGAAATATAGTTTTGACAAAATTTTCTATAGAAATAAAATTTTTAAAAAATTTTCTATAGGAATAAAATTTTAAAAAAATTTTCTTTAGTAATAAAATTTTGACAAAATTTTCTACAGAAATAAAATTATGACAAAATTTTCTATAGAAATAAAATTTTGACAAAATTTTCTATGGAAATAAAATTTTGACAAAATTTTCTATAGAAATATAGTTTTGACAAAATTTTCTATAGAAATAAAATTTTTAAAAAATTTTCTATAGGAATAAAATTTTAAAAAAAATTTCTTTAGTAATAAAATTTTGACAAAATTTTCTACAGAAATAAAATTATGACAAAATTTTCTATAGAAATAAAATTTTGACGAAATTTTCTATAGAAATAAAATTATGACAAAATTATCTACAGAAATAAAGTTTTGACAAAATTTTCTATAGAAATAAAATTATGACAAAATTTTCTATAGAAATAAAATTTTGACAAAACTTTCTATGGAAATAAAATTTTGACAAAATTTTCTATAAAAATAACATTTTGACAAAATTTTCTATAGAAATAAAATTATGACAAATTTTTCTATAGAAATAAAATTTTGACAACATTTTCTATAGAAATAAAATTTTGACAAAATTTTCTATAAAAATAAAATTTTGACAAAATTTTCTATGGATATAAAATTTTGACAAAATCTTCTATAGAAATAAAATTGTGAGTTTTTGGTAAATTATGACAAAATTATGACAAAACTTTATATAGAAATAAAATTTTGACGAAATTTTCTATAGAAATAAAATTATGACAAAATTATCTATAGAAATAAAGTTTTGACAAAATTTTCTAAAGAAATAAAATTTTGACAAAATTTTCTATAGAAATAAAATTTTGACAAAATTTTCTATAGTAATAAAATTTTGACGAATTTTTCTATAAAAATAAAATTTTCTAGGGAAATAAAAATTTGGTTAAATTTTCCATAGAAATAAAATTTTTACAAATTTTCCTATAGAAATAAATCTTGGACAAAATTTTCTAAAGAAATAAAATTTTGGCAAAATTTTCTGTAGAAATAAAGTTTTGAGAATATTTTCTATGGAAATAAAATTTTGATTAAATTTCTGTAGAAATAAAATTTTGACAAAATTTTCTATAGAAATATAGTTTTGACAAAATTTTCTATAGAAATAAAATTTTTTAAAAATTTTCTATAGGAATAAAATTTTTAAAAAAATTTCTTTAGTAATAAAATTTTGACAAAATTTTCTATAGAAATAAAATTATGACAAAAGTTTCTATAAAAATAAAATTTTGACAAAACTTTCTATCGAAATAAAATTTTGACAAAATTATTTTAAGTAATAAAATTTTGACAAAATTTTCTATAGAAATAAAATTTTGACAAAATTTTCTGTAGAAATAAAATTTTGATTACATTTTCTATAGAAATAAAATTTTGATTAAATTTTCTATAGAAATAAAGTTTTGAGAAAATTTTCTATAGAAATAAAATTTTGATTAAATTTTCTATAGAAATAAAATTTTGGCAAAATTTTCTACAGAAATAAAAATTTGACAAAATTTTCTATAGAAATAACATTTTGACAAAATTTTCTATAGTAATAAATTTTTGACAAATTTTTCTATAAAAATAAAATATTGATAAAATTTTCTATGGGAATAAAAATTTGAAAAATTTTTCCATAGAAATAAAATTTTTTCAAAATTTTCTATAGAAATAAAATTATGACAAAAGTTTCTATAAAAATAAAATTTTGGCAAAATTTTCTATAGAAATAAATAAATGACCAAATTTTATATAGAAATAAAATTCTGACAAAATTTTCTATAGAAATATAATTTTAACAAAATTTTCTATACAAATAAAATTATGACACAATTTTCTATAGAAATACAGTTTTGACAAAAATTTCTATAGAAATAAAATTTTTAGAAAATTTTCTTTAGTAATAAAATATTGACAAAATTTTCTATAGAAATAAAATTTTGACCAAAATTTTTTATATATAGATAAAATTTTGTCAAAATCTTCTCTAGAAATAAAATTTTGATTTTTTGGTAATTTTTTTTCAAATTGTGGTTGATTATTTTTGGCACGGGTGGCAACCGTAAGTGCCAGGCAGAGCCAAAAAGGAGTAGAAGGGAGAGAGACATGCAAAAAAGCCATTCAAAACAGAAGACACCAAATAAATTCTATAGACTAGGAAAAAAGGTTCAAAAGAAAAAGGAAAACACTTAAGCAATATGTAAGGTTGACAGAGAAAAAACAAAATACAATTCATAGACAAACATTATTGGTTAACTGGCAGCCTTGCTAGCTTGGCTACTTACCAACATTAACTTTTCATATTCCTCCTCCAGTAAACTGCCATTGAAATATTTGTGATGACTTGTTGTATCCGGAAAATAATAACCTTTACGGCAAACACACTTATAAGAGCCTCGGCGAAAACCTAAACCCTGAATGGCCTCACACTTTAAAGGCATTATCAAGGGTCAAGGGGGGGATAAAAAAATACAAAGGAAGAAAAAAGATATATTAACAAAGGAACAAAAAAAATGAAAGTTATGGAAATCTAAATCCTATGCATATTTTCAAATATTTGTGGTAAGATGCCAAATTCCTAGCAAATACTGGTCTTAAAAGTCGTTGCTTTGCTTTAAAATGAGCTTCCGTTTTTTTTTTGTCTAGATATTTTGTTGGCCAATATTTCCACAAGTATTTGCCTTGGCATAAGACTATTGTCTAGTTTTTGTTTTTTGCTTTTTATTTCAAGTGTTATGCATACCATTGTTGTTCGTTGTTTACATTTGTCGGTACCAGCAAAAATGTTAAGTGGTTTTGTAGAACCCAGAATATTCCTTTGCGGACATTGATCAATATCCACCCGCCGCAAATCAATATCAATGCCCGAGGTGCCTCTGTAAAGAGAAAATTTTAAAAGAATAATTTATTAATTGAATGCTTTTATAAGTGTTTAATATTAATGGAAGGAATGTGGTAAAAAATTTACCAAAATTTAAATGAAAATAAGGAAAGGTTATTTTTTCAGTATTTTATACACGAAGAGGTATGTTAGCTTATCTTAAATGGCAGCCTGTTCCCAGACACAAGTTTGGAAGTTGTTCTAAAAACACAAATATAAAAGCAATTCCAAAAATTTCCACTTAAAGATGTTTTTTCTTATTTTTAATGGATAATATTTTCGTTTGTTCCAAGTAGGTTAAAAACAGAGTAAAAATTAATAAAATAATACAAATTATTTAAATTTTGTCAAAAATATGTTGAAATATTTGTGGTCAGTCGTTTCAGACAAACGTTTAAATGCATTAAAAATTGTACAAAATTACAAAAATTATTTTTTTGGCAAGGTGAAGGTTCCGGCCCCGTCCAAATACCCAAAATCTTCCCCTACGGCCTTTGTAAATTTGAAGTAAACTAAAAAAATTATTTTTTTTTTTAGTTTTAGTGGAGGTCCCCCTCCCGGAAGAAATATCGAAAACTGATGTAGCGTATGTTCTGTAGACGTGCCAGAGTATATCAAGCAAATTACAAGCCCAATTTTGAAAAAGTAAGGCAATGGGAGGACCCTCTTGCCCTTCAAATATTACAAGTCAGTTATCTCATATTAATTTCATAACTTCTCCAACGACCTCTGTAAATTTCAAGTAAATTAGAAAAGTTTAATTGTTTCACTGTATGTACTTAAGGAGAAGCGGATCTCTCCCTGTGCCCTTATACTTTTCCCCGATCAAATATTATCAAATCAGGTACCTCATATAAATTTCATAACCTCACCCAGGTTCTCCGTGAAATTTCAGTCAGTCGGAGAATTTTAGTTTTTTTTTAGCTTGTCATAGAACCGAAGTACTCAACTCTAGGATACTTTGAATTGCTTTAGAAGTTGTGCCTAAGAAGGTCATTTGGATGAAGAAATCTAAAAAATAAAATACATTTTTTTCCAATTTAACTTTTTATTGTTATGAGTATTTATACCCTGCGCCACCTATGGAACAGGGTATTATAAGTTAGTGCATATGTTTGCAACACCCAGAGGGAGACGAGATAGACACAGGGTGTCTTTGGCAAAAATTCTCGGGGTGGGCTCCTGAGTCGATATAGCCATGTCCGTCTGTACGTGAACACATTTTTGTAATCAAAGTCTAGGTCGCAGTTTTAGTCCAATCGACTTCAAATTTGGCACAAGTATATATTTTGTCTCAGAATAGAACCCTATTGATTTTGGAAGAAATCGGTTCAGATTTAGATATAGTTCCCATATATATATTTTGCCCGATATGGTTCCAGAAGCCAGAGTTTTACCCTAATTTGCTTAAAATTTTGCACAAGAAGGACAATTAATAATATAGTCATGTGTGTCAAATTTTATTGAAATCGGTTCATATTTAGATATAGCTCCCATATATATCTTTCGCCCGATATGGACTAATACGGTCCCAGAAGCCAGAGTTTTACCCCAATTTGGTTTAAATTTTGCACTGAGAGTACAATTAGTAGTGTAGTCAATTGTGCCAGATTTTATTGAAATCAGTTCAGATTTAGATATAGCTCCCATATATAGCTTTCGCCCGATTTACACTCATATTACCACAGAGGCCAATTTTTTGCTCCGATTTAGTTGAAATTTTGCACAAGGAGTAGAATTAGCATTGTAGCTATGCGTGCCGAATTTCGTTGAAATCGATTCAGATTTAGATATAGCTCCCATATATATCTTTCGCCCGATATGGACTAATATGGTCCTAAAAACCAGAGTTCTGGCCCAATTTGGTTGCAATTTTGCACAGGGAGTAGATTTAGCATTGTAGTTATGCGTGCCAAATTTGGTTGAAATCGATTCAGATTTAGATATAGCTTACATAAATATCTTTCGCCCGATATGCACTTATATGGACCCAGAAACCAGAGTTTATCCCGATTAGCTTGAAATTTTGCACAAGGAGTACAATTGGTAGTATAGTCATGTGTGTAAAATTTTATTGAAATCGGTTCATATTTAGATATAGCTCCCATATATATCTTTCGCCCGATATGGACTAATACGGTCCCAGAAGCCAGAGTTTTACCCCAATTTGGTTGAAATTTTGCACTAGGAGTACAATTAGTGGTGTAGTCAAGTGTGCCAAATTTGGTTGAAATCGGTTCAGATTTAGATATAGCTCCCATATATATATTTTTCTGATTTCGACAAAAATGGTCAAAATACCAACATTTTCCTCGTAAAATCGCCACTGCTTAGTCGAAAAGTTGTAAAAATGACTCTAATTTTCTTAAACTTTTAATACATCTATATCGAGTGATCATAAGTAAACTTTTGCGAAGTTTCGTTAAAATTGCTTCAGATTTTAATGTTTCCCATATTTCTTACTACCATTGTGTTCCACCCTAGTGCATTAGCCGACTTAAATTTTGAGTCTGAACGTCCAGATCGAGTGATATTTAAATGTATGTATTTTTATATGGCCCCCAACACATTTGACGGATGTGAAATGGTATAGAAAATTTAGATTTACAAATTGGTGCAGGGTATAATATAGTCGGCCCCGCCCGACTTTATACTTTCATTACTTGTTATGAAAATATTTTTATACCCTCCACCATAGGATGGGGGGTATATTAACTTTATCATTCCGTTTGTAACACATCGAAATGTTGCTCTAAGACCCCACGAAGTATATAATTCTGGGTTGTGGTGTAATTCTGAGTCGATCTAAGCATGTCCGTCCGACCGTCTGTTGAAATCGACATGAAACTTGGCACAAGTAGTTGTTATTGATGTAGGTTGGATGGTATTGCAAATGGGCCATATCGGTTTACTTTTAATAATATCCCCCATATAAACGGACCCCAAGATTTGACTTGCTTATCCTCTACGAGAAGCAAATTTCATCTGATCCAGCTGAAACTTGGTACCTGGTGTTAGTATATTGTCTCTAACAACCATACAAAAATTGGTCGAAATCGGTCCTTAATTATATATAGCCCCCATATAAACCGATCCCCAGATTTGACCTCCGGAGCCTCTTGAAAGAGCAAAATTCATCTGATCCAGTTGAAATTTGGTACATGGTGTTAATACATTGCCTTAAACACCCATGCAAAAATTGGTAGAAAACGGTCAATAATTATAAATAGCCCCAGATTTGACTTACGGAGCCCCTTCGAAGAGCAAAATTCATCCGATTCGGTTGAAATTTGGTACGTGATGTTAGTATATGATCTATAACAACTATACAGGAATTGTTTTAAATAAGTCCATAATTATATATAGCCCCCATATAAACCGATCCCAAGATTTGGAGCCTCTTGGAAGAGCAAAAAACATTTGAATCAGTTGAAATTTGGTACGTGGTGTTAATATATGGCCTCAAATGCCCATGCAAAAATTGGTGGAAATCGGTCCATAATTATATATAGCCCCATATAAACCGATCCCCAGATTTGACCTCCGTAGCCCCTTGGAAGAGCAAAATTCATCCGATTCGGTTGAAATTTCGTACGTGATGTTAGTATATGGTATTCAACAACCATGCAGGAATTGGTTCTTATCAGTCCATAATTATATATAGCCCCCATATAAACCGATCCCCAGATTTGACCCCCGCGGTGCCTTTCGGAGAAGCAAAATTCATCCGATCTAGTTGAAATTTGGTACGTGGTGGTAGTCTATGATATTTAACAGCCATGCCAAAAGCGGTCCATATCAGTCCATAATCATATATAGCCCCCCATATAAACCGATCCCGAGATTTGGTTTTGGTGCCACTTGAAGGAGCAAATTTTATCCGAGTCAGTTGAAATTTTGTACATTGTGCTAGTATATGGCCGTTAACAACCATCCTTAACTAAATCGGTCTATAGTTATATATAGCTATCAGATAAATCGATTCCCAATCACACAAAAATTGGTCCATATCAAGTTCATAGTTGTATATAGCCCCCATATAAGCGACCCCCATATTTCAATTCTGGCTCTCTACGTACCATGCAAAAGTCCATATCGATTCGTAATTATTTGTAGACTTGCCTATACATATCTTTTTTGTCTAATAAAGGGTGATACGGTCAAAATTTGGTCAAGGGAAAACGCGTGTAAATCGGTGAAATCGTTTATTTAAAAAATCAAATTAAATTTCTTTTTCAAGTTCAATTAGTATAAAATTCAGGAAAAATATTCAGTTAGGCTTTCGCTTTTCCAAATCCGAATTGCCCGGCCTCACGCTTGACACCTGCCACCAGATTTTGTACAGCCACCTTGTCCACCTTCTTCGCCGCAGAAAGCCAGTTTGCCTTGAACTGCTGCTCGTCCTTAGCAGTTTTTTTGGTCTTCTTTAGGTTCTGCTTGACAATAGCCCAGTATTTCTCAATTGGGCGGAGCTCTGGCGTGTTGGGAGGGTTCTTGCCCTTGGGAAGCACCTGCACGTTGTTGGCGGCGTACCACTCCATGGCCTTTTTACCGTAATGGCAAGATGCCAAATCCTGCCAAAACATTACGGAACAACCGTGTTTCTTCAGGAAAGGCAGCAGACGTTTATTCAAACACTCTTTCACGTAAATTTCTTGGTTGACAGTCACGGAAGCTGCTTTTCAAGCCACAGGTACAGGTGGCTTGCCAAACCAGATATTTCTTTGCGAACTTTGACAGTTTTATGTGCTTGAAAATATCTACTACCTTTCCCCTTCCTTTTGCCGTATAAAACTCCTGTCCCAGAAGCTGCTTGTAGTCGGCTTTGACGTAAGTTTCGTCGTCCATTACCACGCAGTCAAACTTCGTCAGCATAGTCGTGTACAGCCTCCGGGATCGCGCTTTGGCCGTCGTATTTTGTTTATCATCGCGATTTGGAGTCACTACCTTCTTGTAAGTCGATAGTCCGGCTCGTTTTTTGGCTCGATGCACGGTTGTAGAGATACACCCAGCTTATTTGCGGCATCTCGGAGAGAGAGGTTAGGGTTTCGCGTGAAACTACCGGCAACTCTCTTTGTCGTCTCAGCGGCTTCCGGTTTTCGATTTCCCCCCGATCCAGACTTCCTGGCTATCGACAAACGTTCCCCCAAACACTTTAATTACATTTGTAACGATTGATTTGGCAACTTTTAGCGATTTTGCCAGCTTTGCGTGCGAGTAGCTCGGATTTTCGCGATGCGCGAGTAAAATTTTGATACGCTGCTCTTCTTGCTTGGACGGCATTTTGACAACTGAAAAGTGAATTCCAAAATCAAAATAGGACCAACATTCTACACACACACACCTTCAAAATGAGGGGTGTTCAGGTTTTTAAAATGCAAAATTGAAAGAAATACGTCAAGTTTATATTGACCAAATTTTGACCGTATCACCCGTTATATATCACGTATGGACTAACTTACAATTTAGAAAACGATGTTAAGAAGTTTTAAAATACCACAACCCAATTAATTCGATTGTGGATGATAGTCTTTCGTACAAGTTTCTACGCAATCCATGATAAGATTCGGTCTGACCGAATTAACGGCCGTATTTACTTTTTTTTTCTATTTTTTACTACCAGCCGTATAGCAGTATCCAATGTTGATTGTCAAAGTTTCTTATAAAAAAATTTTAAGCTTAAAAAAATTGGTTTTAAATTAAAATCCCATATAATCTTTACAAATTTAGTTAGTATGAAATAACTATCTCAATTTTTTGTTATGTTTATCAAAAAAAGAAACAACATGGGTCCAAATTTTTGCAGGATTTTATTTTTCCAAAATTGTTCTTCGAAAATGGTTTCCTTTTTTCTTTCTTTCTTTTTCTGAGTCCAGTGAAATTTTTTAACACAAAATTTCACAAACTACAATTGATGGTTAGCCATAACGATTTGCCAGGATATATATATGCAATGCTTGTGACATTTTATTGATTGGTACCCGTCCAAAAATGCACACACACGCACACTCGTACACACACACATACGTCCCAATGAATACACTGGAAATACAAATCATGCAGTGAGCTCTAGGGGATTTCACATCAAAAGACCCAACTTTGTCAATGAATGTCCATATATAATGACTGAGTTTGTTGTAGAAGAGCAAGCATGCATGTGCGTGTGTGTGTGTGAATATCCTCTTCAAAACCATTGTCATATATGGATCTTTTCTTTGTCTATGGCTAAGTCTGATATCTTTGTTGTCTGTCTGTTGAACAGACTATCAACCAAAGGGTCGTACCCGTCATTCTATTTATTTATGTTTCTCATGTCCGAATGTTTCCTTGTTATTGTTATGGTTAGGATTTTATTGCTACACACACACACACACATACACGGATATAAACACATACAAATGCAATCATATCTAACAAAAGGACCAAAAGGATAACACACAAAAATCTTTTTCTTTTTTTTTTTAATTTTGAGTCTATTTGCCTTCACAACTAGACATCAATTGAGTTGAGCCAACTCTAGAAAATACCTACAAGGATACTTACAAGGCTATGTCAGGACATTTAAATAAAATGGTGAGAGTATATCCTACCAACTAATTGCGAAATGCTAAATCGTCCCTTATCCACATTCATGGATAATGTCTATGATAATTTTATTTATGTTGATCCTTTCGTTTTGTACGTTTTATTTGCCCAGACATCCTAATACTATGTTGAGAAATAAACTTAAGAGTCCTTTCGAAAAGGTTTCCCTCATGTGAATTCCTTCATTTAGATGGCTGATGTTAAGCCCATCGAATATTTCAACAAATAACAATTTCTAATTTGATTTGGGTTTGTTGCCCACAAATTACTGTGATGGATATGATGACATCGATGTTGAAGGATACTCGGCTATTTATGATATTTTGTTCGCCTAACATAATTAAATTTCAATAATAAGATGTTTGCCTTATCAACAAATATTTATTATTAAATTCATTGGGGTGTTCATTCCAACTACCTGGCCTATTTAAGGGTCAAGGTCAAGATTTTTATTATTTGACAAATGTATGGAATTTATTTGGAAATGTTTGTAAATATTTTTCGATTTGGGGATAACACAAAATTTACATGGTAAAGAAATTCACTTGAGTCATAATATTACTCAAGAATATATTAATAATTTTTCATATATTGACAGAAAATATTGGGACTTCCACGAAAACTAGGAAAATGTTAAATTCAATGAATGACATTTTACAAGCATAGGAATTTTCAATTAAAGACAATATTACAAGAAAAATTAGGCTAAGGGTTAGAAATAAGGGAAGAATGGCACGTTTACTATAGTTGGTTTATAATTCTAACAAAATTAGTAGAGTTTTTAGTATTTGGTAGATTGGTACAATTCTTGATATTTTGGAAGAACTTCCAAAATATTCCCCTGCAACGAGAGGTACTTCACAAATGTTCTACGGAAATAAATTTTGACAAAATTTCTTATAGAAATTATGACAAAATTTTCTACAGCAATAAAATTTTGACAAAATTTCATAGAGAAATAATAATTTTGGCAAAATTTACTACAGAAATAAAACTTTGACAAAATTGTCTACAGTAATAAAATTTTGGCAAAATTTTCTATAGCTATAAGAGTTTGACAAAATTTTCTATAGAAATAAAACTTTGACAAAACTTTCTATAGAATAAAATTTTGCCAAAATGTTCTGCAGAAACAAAATTTTGACAAAATTAATTATAGAAATAAAATTTTGACGAAATATTTTATAGAAATAAAATTTTGCCAAAATTTTCCTTAGAAATATAACGTTTGACAATTTTTTCTAAAGACATAAAAATTTTCACAAAATTATTTATAGAAATAACAGTTTGATAAAGTTTCCTATAGAAATAACATTTTGGCAAACTCTTCTATAGAAATAAAATTGTGGTAAAATTTTCGTAAGAAATAAAATCTTGACAAAATTTTCTATAGAAATAAAATATTCACGACATTTTTTATAGAAATAAAATATTGAAAAATTTTTCTATAGAAAAAAAATTTTCAAAAATTTTTCTATCAAAATATTCGAAATACGAAATATTCTATAGTAATAAAATTTTGTTTTTTTATACCCTCCACCATAGGATGGGGGTATATTAACTTTGTCATTCCGTTTGTAACACATCGAAATATTGCTCTAAGACCCCATAAAGTATATATATTCTGGGTCGTGGTGAAATTCTGAGTCGATCTGAGCATGTCCGTCCGTCCGTCCGCCTTTTGAAATCACGCTAACTTCCGAACGAAACAAGCTATCGACTTGAAACTTGGCACAAGTAGTTGCTATTGATGCAGGTCGGACAGTATTGCAAATGGGCCATATCGGTCCACTTTTACGTATAGCCCCCATATAAACGGACCCCCAAATTTGGCTTGCGATTGATCTAAGTGAAGCAAATTTCATCCGATCCGGTTGAAATTTGGTACATGGTGTTAGTATATGGTCTCTAACAACCATACAAAAATTGGTCCACATCGGTCCATAATTACATATAGCTCTCATATAAACCGATCCCCCCCATTTGGCTTGAGAAGCCTCTAAGAGAAGCAAATTTCATCCGATCCGGCTGAAATTTGGTACATAGTGTTAGTATATGTTCTCTAATAACCATGCAAAACTTGGTCCATATCGGTCCATAATTACATATAGCCCTCATATAAACCGATCCCCCCATTTGGCTTGAGGAGCCTCTAAGAGAAGCAAAATTTCATCCGATCCAGCTGAAATTTGCTACATGGTGTTAGTATATGGTCTCTAACAACCATACAAAAATTGGTCCATATCGGTCCACTTTTACGTATAGCCCCCATATAAACGGACCCCCAAATTTGGCATGCGATTGCTCTAAGAGAAGCAAATTGCATCCGATCCGGCTGAAATTTGGTACATGGTGTTAGTATGTGGTCTCTAACAACCATACAAAAATTGGTCCACATCGGTCCATAATTACATATAGCTCTCATATAAACCGATCCCCCCATTTGGCTTGAGAAGCCTCTAAGAGAAGCAAATTTCATCCGATCCGGCTGAAATTTGGTACATAGTGTTAGTATATGTTCTCTAATAACCATGCAAAACTTGGTCCATATCGGTCCATAATTACATATAGCCCTCATATAAACCGATCCCCCCATTTGGCTTGAGGAGCCTCTAAGAGAAGCAAAATTTCATCCGATCCAGCTGAAATTTGCTACATGGTGTTAGTATATGGTCTCTAACAACCATACAAAAATTGGTCCATATCGGTCCACTTTTACGTATAGCCCCCATATAAACGGACCCCCAAATTTGGCATGCGATTGCTCTAAGAGAAGCAAATTGCATCCGATCCGGCTGAAATTTGGTACATGGTGTTAGTATGTGGTCTCTAACAACCGTGCAAAAATTGGTCCACATCGGTCCATAATTATATATAGCCCCCATATAAACCGATCCCCCGATTTGGCTTGCGGAGCCTCTTGGAGGAGCAAAATTCATACGATCCGGCTGAAATTTGGAACATGGTGTTAGAATGTGCTCTCTAACAAACACGCAAGAATTGGTCGATATCGGTCTATAATTATATATAGCCCCCATATAAACCGTTCCCCAGATTTGATCTCCGGAGCCTCTTGGAGGAGCAAAAACCATCCGATCTGGTTGAAATTTGCAACGTGGTGTTAGAATAAGGCCGCTAATAACCATGCCAAAATTGGTCCATATCGGTCTATATTTATATATAGCCGATCCCCAATCACACAAAAATTGGTCCATATCGGCTCATAATCATGGTTGCCACTCGAGTCAAAAATAATCTACCAACATTTTATTTTTATAGAAAACATTGTCAAAATGTTATTTCTATAGAAAATTTTGTCACAATTTTATGTCTATAGAAAATTTTGTCAAAATTTTATTTCTATTGAAAATTTTGTCAACATTTTATTTCTAGAAAATTTTTTCCAAATTTTATTTCTATAGAAAATGTTTTGTCAAAATTTTATTTCTATAGAAAATGTTTTGTCAAAATTTTATTTCTTTAGAAAATTTTCTCAAAATTTTATTTCTGTAGAAAATTTTGCCAAAATTTTATTTCTATAGAAAATTTTATCAAAATTTTATTTCTATAGAAAATTTATTTCTATAGAATTTTTTTTTCCAAATTTTACTTCTATAGAAAATGTTGTCAAAATTTTATTTTGTCAAAATGTTATTTCTATAGAAACTTTAAACTCAATTATATACGTATTTAATCGGCCTTTTCTAGTTTAATATATACCACGTATGGACTATGTGGTATATATTACGGTATTAGAAAGTTTTAAGATACCTTGCCATCGGCTTCAGTAGAAGTTTATAGCAATCCATGGTGGAGGGTACATAAGCTTCGGCCTGGCCGAATTTACGGCTGTATATACTAGTTTTTTGTTTGATTTCAGCTTAAAACTAGGCATTGACTAAACTACAGGTGTAGCTTAACCAACAGAGGAAAAGAATGTTTGTCAAATTTATTTTGGCAGAGCCCAAATATGGACGTACGTTTCGGAATTACCACATTCCTCATCAGAATCCTCTACTTGCAGCAAAACTATCAACCAATTATCAGAATAAATTCAGGCAGTTCACTAAACCCAAAAGTAAACCACACTTGAACCTTCCGAATTTCGGAATAAGCCGGCTATCATGTAAAACCTTTTTTCAGAAGGTTTCACATGATAGTCGGTTCAAGTGTGGTTCACCATGGGTTTAGTGAACTGCCAGTAAATCGGGCGAAAGATATATATGGGAGCTATATCTAAATCTAAATCGATTTAAACCAAATTTGGCACGCATAGCTACAATTCTAAATCTACGCCCTGTGCAAAATTTCAACCAAATTGGCCCAAAACACTGGCTTTTAGGACCATATTAGTCCATATCGGGCGAAAGATATATATGGGAGCTATATCTAAATCTGAACCGCTTTCAATCAAATTTTGCACACTTGACTATACTACTAAATGTACCCCTAGTGAAAAATTTCAACCAAATTCGGCCAAAAATTTGGCTTCTGGGGCCATATAAGTCCATATCGGGCGAAAGATATATATGGGAGCTATATCTAAATCTGAAACGCTTTCAATCAAATTTTGCACACTTGACTATACGAAGTGTTATGTTTGTACAAAATTTCAAGCAAATCGGTATAAAACTCTGGCTGCTAGGTCTATATTAGTGCATATCAGGGGAAAGATATATATGGGACCTATATTTTAATCTGAACCGATTTCTTCCAAAATCAATAGGGTTCTATTTTGACCCAAATTAGGAACATGTGCCAAATTTGAAGGCGATTGGACTTAAATTGCGACCTAGACATTGATGACAAAAATGTGTTCACAGATAGACGGACGGACAGACGGACATGGTTATATCGACTTAGGGACCCACCCTGAGCATTATTGCCAAAGACACCATGTGTCTATCTTGTCTCCGTCTGGGTGTTACAAACATATGCGCTAACTTATAATATCCTGTTCCACAGTGTGGCGCAGGGTATAAAAATTTAACAAAATATTCTATAGAAAAAAAATTTTGGCAAAATGTTCTACATAAATAAAATTTTGACAAAATTTTCTATAGAAATTAAATTTTGGCAAAGTTTTCTACAGAAATAAAACTTTGACAAAATTTTCTATAGAAATAAAATTTTAACAAAAATTTCTATAGAAATAAAATTTTGACAAAATTTTCTATAGGAATAAAATTTTGCGAAAATTTTCTGTATAAATAAAATTTTGACTGAATTTTCTATAGAAATAAATTTATATATTTGTCTATTGAAATAAAATTTTGGCAAAATTTTCTACATAAATAAAATTTTGGCAAAATTTTCTATAGAAATTAGTTTTTGGCAAAATTTTCTTCAGAAATAAAATTTTGACGAAATTTTCTATAGGCAAAATTTCCATAGAAATAAAATTTTGACAAAATTTTCTATATAAATAAATTGTTTTACAAAACTTTCCATAGAAATAAAAATTTTGACAAAATGTTCTACAAAAATGAAATTTTGGCAAAATTTTCTATAGAAATTAAATTTTAACAAAATTTTCTATAGAAATAAAATTTTGTCAAAAATTTCTAAGAAATAAATTTATATATTTTTCTATTGAAATAAATTTTTTTACATAAATAAGATTTTGGAAAAATTTCTATAGAAATAAAATATTGGCAACATTTTCTATAGAAATAAAACTTTGACAAAATTTTCTATAGGAATAAAATTTTGCCAAAATTTTCTGTAGAAATAAAATTTTGACTGAATTGTCTATAGTTATAAAATTTTGCAAATTTTTTTATAGAAATAAATTTTTATATTTGTCTATTGAAATAAAATTTTCTACAGAAATAAAATTTGGCAACATTTGCTATAGAAATAAAAAAAAAATCTGTACAAATAAAATTTTAACAAAATTTTCTATAGAAATAAAATGTTGGGAAAATTTTCTATAGAAATAAATGTATATATATTTTTCTATTGAAATAAAATTTTCTACAGAAATAAAATTTTGGCAAAATTTACTATAGAAATAAAACTTTGACAAATTTTCTTATAGAAATAAAACTTTGACAAAATTTGCTATAGAAATAAAACATTGACACAATTTTCTATAGAAATGAAATTTTGAAAAAATTTTTAAAAAACATAAAATTTTAACAAAATTTTCTATAGAAATAAAATTCTGAAAAAATTTTTTATAGAAATAAATCTATATATTTTTCTATTGAAATAAAATTTTCTACAGAAATAAAATTTTGGCAATATTTTCTATACAAATAAAGCTTTGACAAAACTTTCTATAGAAATAAAATTTTGGCAAAATTTTCTTTACAAATAAAATTTTGACAAAATTTTCTATAGAAATAAAGTTTTGATAAAATTTTCTATAGAAATAAAGTTTTGATAAAATTTTCTATAGAAATAAAATTTTGACAAAATTTCTACAGGAAAAACGTTGACAATTTTTTTTTAGAAAAATAACATTTTGGCAAAATTTTCTATAGAAATAAAATTTTGACAAAATTTCTACAGGAAAAACGTTGACAACTTTTTTTAGAAAAATAACATTTTTTCAAAATTTTCTATAGAAATAAAATTTTGACAAAATATTCCAGAGATATACCCCCATATTTGTATTTCGCCCCATTAACGTGAAATTTTGCCCATGGAGTAAAATTAACATTGTAGCTTTGCGTGCCAAAATTGGTTGAAATGATTTCAGATTTAGATATAGCTCGGCTAGGAAACTTGTAAAAATCATTCGAGTTTTCCTGTATATATATATACAGGAAAACTCGAATGATTT
This sequence comes from Haematobia irritans, assembly GCF_050003625.1. Classification (NCBI taxonomy): domain Eukaryota; kingdom Metazoa; phylum Arthropoda; class Insecta; order Diptera; family Muscidae; genus Haematobia; species Haematobia irritans. The sequence continues at coordinate 153,682,247 of NC_134401.1, forward strand.
TTACATCTATCGACCTGTAGATCAAAAAGGTCCTTGTGCAAAGTTGCTAAAAGTTTCGTCCAATTCGGTTCAGTCTTGAATATATGTATTTATTTATATTTAATTAAAGCACCCAGAAAAGACGAGTAATTTGAGATGGGATCGGCTTCGCAACACTTTAATTCCTTAATTGTTTAAATTTAATTTATTCAGAAAATGTGTATATTTTTTTTTTTTGCAATTTAAAAATCTCATCTACTTAATGAGTAGTTCTATTGTAATTTAGGCTGCATGGGCCTTACTGCTTCATATTACAAAAATAAGCAAATAGCTAAAGAATTTAAATGAAATAGAAATTTTTTCGTTTTCTAAAATAAGGAATAATAAGTGTAGACTTTCTGTATCGTATTAAATATATCAAGAGCTAAAAATAAATTTCCTTTCACATATTTTGCCCAACATAAATAAAATCTTTCATTTATACCTAAATAAAACCTAATTCCATAAAGAGTTTCTTTGTCCACATAATCCACAGACTTAGATATCGGGCAACGTATGCTGACCCAAGGTTTCGGGAGAATAAAAACAAAAAGGATTTTTTTTTATAAACATGGAAAAAGGGAAAGGATTAAGGGACTATACAAGGGGATTAAATTTGTGAAATATTAAATGGATTTTATGTGGGTGAGAGCATACACACGTGTGCGTGTGTGTGTGACAAAATTATTTGTGGATATGTTTATGAAGTGACTTTCTTATTATGATCCCTAATGCAAACACACAGACGCTCACATGTCTACCCTTTTGCTATGGCCAACATATGAATAAAACCACTTATAAATTCCATTCGAGAAACAAAATATTCAATTTACAAACTTGTGAATATTCCAATGATCAAATTGAATTTGAGATTAAAATTTCCTTGGGGGTCATATGACCTAAAGAGTGACTGACAAACTATATGACTAAGGCACAACAAAAGTTACTGTAACCAACCAAAAAACGAAGAAAAAGGCTGGAGGAAAAGCATAACTAAGCCTGGTAGTTTGATTATAGCGATCTGAGGAGCCAAAACAAATCCGGGTAGTCACAAAAGTTATGATATGAAAAAGAAATGAAGAAAAATTATCATCGAAATTGAATATGTAAATTTGTCATAAGGAAGCAAATATGCAAATCTGTTTCAAGTCATTTCAGATTATGCAAAATTCTTAACCTTCCATCCAACAAAAAAAAAAGTTCAAATTATCATTTGACACTGACATAGTAAGCAAATCCCATTTGGCGATGAATTTATGCCAAGGCAGAGAAAGTTTTCTCGGCTTTGGTTGTTTTTTTTTTTGTTTTTTGGGAAAGTCTAAAATAAACTTTGCCCATTCGTTTTCTTAAAGCTAAACACAATTATTGAGCAACTATAGTTTTGGAAATGGGACACATTTAGCATATGTTATAGTTGCGTGTGTCTGTTTTTTTTTTTTTTCTTACTTAGAATGTGAAGTCTTTCTAGGCAGTAGTAAATCGTTTAAATCATTTGAGTACATAAAGACATTTTTTGAATTGAAAATTATGCTAATATGAATCTAGGGAGGGCGTATAAGTTATGATAGAATTCATTTAATGGCAATCATACGTTATGGTGTACATTCAAAAATAAAAGTTGGAACAATGGCAAAACTTTAGGATCACGGTTGCCGTAGTTGGTCGAATTCTATAGAAATAAAATGTTCACACAATTTTCTATAGAACTAATATTTTTGACACAAATTTTCTATTAAAATAAGAATTTAACCAAATTGCCTGTAGGAATAAAATTTTGATACAATTTTCTACAGAAATATAATTTTGCTAAAATTGTCTATAGAAATAAAATTTTGACACAATTTTCAAATTACAAATTAAAAAAAAAAAAAAAAAAACAAAATTATAGCAATAAGATGTTGACAAAATGTTCTATAGAAATAAAATTTGACAAAATTTTCTAAAAAAATAAAGTTTTAACAAAATTCTCTATAGAAATACAATTTTTATAAAATTTTCTATAGAAATAAAATTTTAACACAAATTTCTATAGAAATAAAAATTTCTATTTAATTTGACAAATTTTGTATAGAAACAATTTTTTTTTTTGTAAATTTTATATAGGAATAAAATAAAAAAATCTATAGAAATAGAATTAAAAAAAATCCATAGAAATAAAATTTTAACAAAATTTTCTAAACAAAAAAAATGTTGACAAAATTTACTATAGAAATACAATTTTTTACAATTTTGTATAGAAATAAATATTTTGTAAAATTTTCTACAGAAATAAGATTTTGACAAATTTTGCATAGAAATAATTTTGTTTCTAAAAATTTTGTATAGGAATAAAATTTTGGCAAGATTTTCTATAGAATTACAGTTTTGGCAAAATTTTCTATAGAAATAAAATTACAAAAAAATCTATAGAAATAAAATTTTGACAAAATTTTCTATGGAAATAAAGTTTTGACAAAATTTTCTGTAGAAATAAAATTTTAACAAAATTTTCTATAGAAATAACATTTTGGCAAAATTTTCAATAGAAATACAACTCTGAATTGTGCTAAATTTTATATACAACTAAAATTCAGACCAAACTTTCTATAGATTTAAGATTTTGACAAAATTTTCTATAGAAATAAAATTTTGATAAAATTTATTTTGATAAAGTTTTATATAGAAAAAAATCTAGACAAACTTTTCTATAGATATAAAATTTTGACTAATCTCATCTATAGAAAATTTTGACTAAACTCTCTATAGAAATACAATTTTGACAAAATATTCTATAGAATTAAAATTTTGACAAAATTGTCCATAGAAATAAAATTTTGACAAAATTTTCTATGGAAATAAAATTTTGAAAAAATTTTCTATAGAAATAACATTTTGACAAAATTTTCAATAGAAATAACATTTTGGCAAAATTTTCTATAGAAATAAAATTTTGGCAAAATTTTCTATAAACTAAATTTTTGACAAAATTTTCTTTAGAAACAAAATTTGGACAAAAAGTTTATGTAGAAATAAGATGTTGACAAAACTTTCTGTAGAAATAACATTTTGACGAAATTTTATATAGAAGTAACATTTTGGCAAATTTTCTATAGAATTAAAATTTTGACAAAATTGTCCATAGAAATAAAATTTTGACAAAATCTTCTATGGAAATAAAATTTTGAAAAAATTTTCTATAGAAATAACATTTTGACAAAATTTTCTATAGAAATAACATTTTGGCAAAATTTTCTATAGAAATAAAATTTTGGCAAAATTTTCTATAAACTAAAATTTTGACAAAATTTTCTTTAGAAACAAAATTTGGACAAAAAGTTTATGTAGAAATAAGATGTTGACAAAACTTTCTGTAGAAATAACATTTTGACGAAATTTTCTATAGAAGTAACATTTTGGCAAAATTTTCTATAGAAATAAAATTTTGACAAGATTTTCTAAAGAAATAAAATTTTGACAAAAATTTCTATAGAAATGAAGTTTTGATAAAATTTTCTATGGAAATAAAATATTGAAAAAATTTTCTATAGAAATAACATTTTGACAAAATTTTCTATAGAAATACCACTTTAGCAAAATTTTCTATAGAAATAAAATTTTGGCAAAATTTTCTATAGAATTAAAATTTTGACAAAATTTCTAAAGAAATAAAAATTTTGACTTTTGTGTTGATATTTCGAAGGCAGTTCATATTGAGAGATAACCAGATTTCTGAAGAATTCGTTGTCAATATTGCTTCCTCTCTAACTATGAAGGTGTGATAAAATTTTCTATAGAAATACAATTTTAACAACATTTTCTATAGAAACAAATTTTTGACAAAATTTTCTATTGAAATAAAACTTTTACAAAATTTTCTATATAAATAAAATGTTGACCAAATTTTCTATAGAAATAAAATCTTGACAACATTTTCTATAGAAATAAAATTTTGACCAAATTTTCTATAGAAATAAAATTTTGATAAAATTTTCTATAAAAATAAAATTTCGAAAAAATTATCTATTGAAAGAAAATTTTGATAAAATTTTCTACATAAATAAATTTTTGACAAAAATTGCTATAAAAATAATATTCTGACAAAAATTTTTATAGAAATAAAATTCTGACAAAATTTTTGATAGAAATAAAATTTTGACCAAATTTTTAATAGAAATAAAATTTTTATAGAATTAAAATTTTGACAAAATTTCCTATAGAAATAAAATTTGGCAAAAATTTTCTATAGAAAGAAAATATTGACAAAATTTTTGAAGAAATAACATTTTCTAAAAAATAAAATTTTGACAAAATTTTCTTTTGAAATAAAATGTTGACAAACTTTTCTATAGAAATAAAATTTTTACAAAATTTTCTAAAGAAATAAAATTGTTTGACTCTTGTTTTGATATTTCGAAGGCAGTTCATATTTTGAGTTAACCAGATTTCTGAAAAATTCATGCTCAATATTAGTACCTCTTTAACTACGAAAGGAGATATCCTAAATTTAGTGTCAATGTTTGCCTCTTACGGCTGGTACTAAACTAGTGTTTTGAGTTTTATACCGGGCCCTAATGGGCAATACGACCTTACAAAAATTTTCAAGTTTTGCATATAATTAAAAGACTATTAAAATTTAATTTTATATAAATTAAATACCAATTTCCCCATAAAAATAATTAATTCATAAACTATCTTGTCCTAATAAATATTAAGGGAATTTTCAATTTCTCTTTTAACCCCAAAAATTCATAACATAAAATAAAGTGTATTTTTAGCCCCGTAGACATTATAATCCCTGGTGAATATTAATCTGTCTAGGCATTAAATGGCATGGTGACACTAGGCAAATATTTGGTTTAAGGCAGATACATTAAAATGCCAACGTTACCTTGTCTTGTCGACGAACATAACATGCAAAATGTGTTCAGTTTGTCTTCCAGTGCTTTGGTTACTGTTATAGAAAGTTGTCAGATTGTTGAAATTATTTTAAAACCTTTACCATTTCTCACTCTCCCTCTCTCTATCCCATGCTCTATCTCTTTGTATCTGTGTGTTATAAAGAATCTATGCCATTCTGTCAACAACATTGAAGCTAAGTAAAAACATGCAAAACGTATGGGATTTTTAATCCCAATCTCAATGGAAAATTTGTGATTCTCCCACCATAGCGGGTGTATAACATTTCAATTTAATTAGGTAACTTTTGCATGGAGATGTTAATGTGGCAACCATTTTTGGGTGAATGCATAACAAATCATTTTAAGAGACATTTTGGCGCGGCACGTAGATATCCATTTCGTTACGCTTCTATCATGGCAATGTGATGTGTATGTGTGTGTGTATGTGGTTTGGTGAGATTTAGGGGTTGGGGGAAATGTTAGAAAAGCAAACTTGTGTCTGCTTTGGAATTTTATTGAGATGACGAATTTGACTTGGCATCATAAAGAGGGACTTTAAGTGGCATCGCTGTTCACAAATATCCAAAAAGTTAATCAATTTAATAACGGCGCAATATTTAATATTCATCTAAAAATTTTTAAATGGGGTTAAATTTTGGGTCAACGCATTTATTATGATATTAATATATGATGAAAGTATTGTTACATTATAAGAGATGACTAAATATGATCAATTTGGAAATTCTTATTGAATATTTGCTAAAGTGGTGAGTCCTAAATTAGTCAGAGTCTAATTTTATTCCGACGACATTTGCAATGAAAAAAGTAATTAGGTATTGGGATTATTACAAACTCCCTGGAAACTTGGTATGTAGGCTTATGATTGCAGTAGGTTACTGGGTTTTGCAAATACGATACGATTGTGGAGGGTTCTTAAATACGGTCCTAGATACCTATTATCGAATGATTGTAATGAGAATCAATATACATATCTATCCAACGTTCTCCTTTCATGTCAATGGCCAACATCCAATTTCAATTTGGCAAGTTAACTAGCTTTTCAAAAAATCGATTAGGCTCACTAATAAAGGTTTGTCTCTACACTGCTGAATTTGATATTGATTCCGAGCCAAAGAAACTTTAATTTACATTTTGTGTAGGATACCCAAGTTTAAGGCGAATCACTTAACTATAAAGACAAATTGACTTCATTGAAAAGATTATGAACTTTTGGACTAGAAGAAAAACATTATAACAGAGAAGTGCGTCTTTTAACAAAAAAAAAAAAACTACCACAAAAAAAAAAAAACAATATTTTGTCAAAAGTTTATTTCTATAGAAAATTTTGTCAAACTTTCAGTTCTATGGAAAATTTTGTCAAAATTTTATTTCTATAGAAAATTTTGTAAAAAATTTATTTCTATGGAAAATTTTGTCAAAATTGTATTTCTATAGAAAATATTGTCAAAACTTTATTTCTATAGAAAACTAGCGTAACTTGGCCCGCTTCGCTGCGCCTTCCACAGCGTATTTGTCGGAACATTTTGCGTTAACTTTGTCGACAATATCTATCGTTCTGAAAACAAATAAGAAAAGATTTGAGATTTGAAATCGGACAACTTGCTTTTTCGTTTATATATAGAAATATATAAAACGGTCCGGCTTAACAAATGTCGGGGAGAGGGCGTTTCCTTTCCACAATTTTTTTTTAAATTATGTTCTGTATTCAAGTAGTTGGACAATCTTCTACATTTCCTGTGAATTTTAAGTGTCGTTTGGCAAATTTTCACTGTAATTTAAAAAAGTCGGGCAAAGATGAGGTCCTCCTCTACGACCACGATATCGAAAACTAAAGTAGCCCTCCTTTGTATAGACACCCCCTTCAACCTTCCCTGCAAATTTCAAGCAAATCGGATAATTTTGTTCTAAGTTTCAAAAAGTCGGGTCCACACGTAAACATATCAGGTACCCCATATTAAATTCATAACCTCACCGCATTCTCTCTCTTAATCTCAGGTAATTTAGAGAATTTTTTTTTTTTAGTCGGACAAAGGGGAGCCCCCCTCCGCGACCAAAAATCGAAAAATAAAGTAGCGGATTTTTATCAAGATGCCTACCACAAACTTCACTGAAAATTTCAAGCAAATCGGGCAACTTTGGTCCAATTTTCAAACAGCCAGACAAAGGTGAGGCCCCCCTCCACGACGAGGTGTCAAAAAAGTACCGTATTTTCACATCAAGAGCACCAACTACAATCTCTGAAAGTTTCAAGTAAATCGGTTCAGCCGTTACCGAGCTTACCCGGAACATACAAACAAACAAATAAAAAAACATACTTTGAATTTAATATATATAGATTTTGTAACTATTTTATTTCTATAGAAAATTTTGTAACTATTTTATTTTTATAGAAAATTTTGTCAAAATTTTATTTCTATAAAAAATTTTGTCAAAATTTAATTTCTATAGAGAGTTTTGTCAACATTTTATTTCTACAGATTTTTTTTAAATTTTATTTCTATAGATTTTTTTTAATTTTATTTCTATAGAAAATTTTCTCAAAATTTTATTTCTATAGAAAATTTTCTCAAATTTTATTTCTATAGAAAATCTTGCCAAAACTGTATTTTTATAGAAAATCTTGTCAAAATTTTATTTCTATATAAAATTTTTAGAAAAAAATATGTCTATACAAACTTGTCAAAATCCTATTTCTGTACAAAATTTTACAAAAAATTTATTTCTATAGAAATTGTAAAAAATCGTATTTCTATAGAAAATTGTGTCAAAATTTTATTTTTATGGACAATTTTGTTAAAATTTTATTTCTATGGAAATTTTTTTCAAAATTTTATTTTTGAACAATTTTTTTTTTTTTTAAATTCTATTTCCACAGGATATTTTTGATTTTATTTGTATATAAAATTTTGTCAAAATTTTATTTCTATAGTAAATTTTGTCAAAATTAAATTTCTATGGAGAGTTTTGTCAAAATTTTATTTCTATAGAGCATTTTGGACACATCCTATTTCTATAGATTTTTTTAATTCTATTTCTATAAATTTTTTTTTAATTTTATTTCTATAGAAAATTTTGCCAAAATTGAATTTTTATAGAAAATCTTTCTAAAATTTTATTTCTATATAAAATTTTTAGAAAAAAATATCTATTTCTATACAAAATTTGTCAAAATCTTATTTCTGTACAAATTTTACAAAAAAATTATTTCTATAGAAACTTGTAAAAAATTGTATTTCTGTAGAAAATTTTGTCAACATTTTATTTTTGTAGAGAATTTTGTTAAAATTTTTATTTCTATGGAATTTTTTTTAATTTTATTTTTTTTTACATTTTTTTGTTAATTATATTTTCAAAGGATTTTTTTAATTTTATTTCTATAGAAAATTTTGTCAAAATTTAATATCTATGGAGAGTTTTGTCAACATTTTATTACTATAGGAAATGTCAAAATTTTAATTTCTATAGATTTTTTTTAATTCTATTTTCTATAGATTTTTTTTTTAATTTTTATTTCTATATAAAATTTAAAAAAAAAATTGTTTCTATACAAAAATTTGTCAAAATTTTATTTCTGTGGAAAATTTTTCAAAAATCTATTTCCATAGAAATTTTTATTTCTATAGAAATTTGTGTCAAAATTGTATTTCTATAGAAAAATTGTGTCACAATTGTATTTCTATAGAGAATTTTGTTAAAATTTTATTTCTATAGAAAATTTTGTCAAAATTTTATTTCTATAGAATATTTTGTCAAAATTTTATTTCTATAGAACATGTTGTCAACATCTTATTTCTATAGATTTTTTTTAATATCTATAGAAAATTTTGTCCAAATTTTACTTCTATAGAGAATTTTGATAAAATTTTGTTTCTATAGAACATTTTGTCAAAATTTTATTTCTATAGAAATTTTGTCTACATTTTATTTCTATTTTTTATATCTATAAAAAATTTTATATCTATAGAAAATGTAGTCAAATTTTATTTCTATAGTAAATTTTGTTAAATTTTTTTTTCTATAGAGAATTTTGTGAACATTTAATTTCTATAGAAAATTTTGTCAAAATTTTATTTCTATAGAAAATTTGGTCAAATTTTATTTCTATAGAAAAATTTTGTCTCCTTTTTATTTCTATAGAAAATTTTGTCAATATTTTATTGTTATAGAAAAATTTGTCAAAACTGTATACGATGGTTGTATCGCATTCATGTTCAAAAGATATTTATTTTGAACAAACGAACAGAAAAACCATCCTAAATATTATGGATTTCTCCTTATTACACTTAAAATACTAAATAACATCATTTTTTTGTGGTCTTTAATATACAAATTTCCTTTTCAATCTCATCTTAAGCTGTAACTCAATTTCTCACATTTATTTACTTTATGTTACCCAAAAGTGAATTTTCATGCAATATTTTCTCATCTTTTTTTTTCGCTGCCATGCCATTTTTAGTGTATTTATTGCACTTCATAGCATTTTCAAAGGAAGTCGTATATGGTATTACTTTCAAGAAAAATAAAACGAAATGAAGAAAGCTCACAAAAGCATGGAGAACTGAAAGAATAATGCTTATTACACGCGACCTCAAAGACGTGTTAACATCGTTGTTATTACAAGCGTCATAATATTATATGACGTTGTCCCAAACAACGTCGAAATATCCATATTCAGATGAAGTCGAGAATCTCTTTTTCACTCTACTCCACTCTCTGCTAAAGTCTCTGCCAATGGCAGTGTAGCTGTAAAGCAAATTAACACCATCACTTTCATATACAGCTGAGATGGAGAACGATTTTGTTTTTTCATATTCTGTCATAACAATAAAGTCAGGTTAAACGTTGGCAACAAAATGGTAATGGTTGTAAGGCTTTAGTACAAGGAGAGCTATATAGAATTTGCAAAAAGGGGTTTTTCGTGGAAATTAACGACGGCAGTGATACCCTAAAGTGAATATATATATTTCTTCAAAATTTTTTATTATTATAATTTTTATATTTTTTATTCTGTTTTAGTTTGTTACTTCAAAATGTATCCCCTTCATGGTTTTTAAATTCGATTATAAATCCCTGTTATAAAAATGCAATTTAAGTTAAGCAAATTGGCAAGTGAGTCTACAGATTATTTAAATAATCCTCCCTGCTATAGGGTATAGCCATTTAGTGACAGGGCGGTATATAAATCTGTTACTGAATGTTTTACACTTGTGCTCTTACATGGCTGAGTTCGTTTCATGTTCATGTTCATTTTTTTGTGTTATTTGTTTTTCTCAAGAAAAAAATACAACTTCAACATTGCATTCATAAACATAAAGTACTTCCAGAGTACAGGAAAATTTGTTGTACATGTAAATGTGAATGTAGAGAGAAGAGGACGTGGACGAGAACGAGATTGTATTGCCAAACCAAAGATACAAAATATCCGCAATAAAAACAGCAAAATCCACCCATCTGCTAAGGATATCGGCTACTGAAAAAAGAGCATTTCGTGGCGGGGGAGGGAATACACTCAGCATTGCAACAAATGTTGCAGTACCACTTGTAATTGTATACAACTAAAAACCAGCACAAAACGACATAGTTTTTACTACTCTGCTTATTCTCTTACAAATTCAACCAAATTTTTTGAATTTTTGGCCTTCAGTAATTGCTGGTTTGAAAGTAGTAGGAAAGGAAATAGGTTTAAAGAATAAACAAAATGGTGCACGAATGTATGAAGTTGATTTTAAACATTTCTTTAGAAATATGAAAGGGTATGAAATATATGGCTGAAAATAGTTTTCTATAGATATTTTTGTTTTTTTTTTTTTTTTTGAAAAAAAGGATATAAGGTCGTACCTTTGGCCGAGACGAATTTTAAATATCCATTATAATATTTCAGATATAATAGTTTCCTTAAAAAATCCCTTGTCGAAGCGATTTACTTGCTAATATATATAATTTCAGCTTGAAATTTTATTACTATAGAAAATTTTGTCAAAATTTTATTTTTATAGGAAATTTCGTCAAAATTTTATTTCTATAGGAAATTTTTGCAAAATTTTTTCCCTATAGAAAATTTTGTCAAAATTTTAGTTCTATAAAAAATTTTGTCAATATTTTATTTCTATAGAAAATTTTGTTGCAATTTCATTTCTGTAGAAATTTTGTCAAAATTTTATTTCTATAGAAAAATTTAGGCAAAATTTTATTTCTATAAAAAATTTTGACAAAATTTTTGTTGTACAGAAAATTTTGTCAACATTACATTTCTATAGAAAATTTTGTCAACATTTTATTTCTATAGAAAATTTTGTCAACATTTTATTTCTATAGAAAATTTGTCAACATTTTATTTCTATAGAATATTTTGTCAACATTTTATTTCTATAGAAAATTTTATTTCCATAGAAAATTTATCAAAATTTTATTCCTATAGAAAATTTTGTCAAAATTTTATTTCTATAGAAAATTTTGCCAAAATTTTTTTTCTATAGACAATTTTTCAAGCTTTTATTTCTATAGAAAATCATGCCAATTTTATTTTCTATAGAAAATTTTGCAAAATTGTAGTTCTATAGACAATTTATCAAACTTTTATTTCTATAGAAAATTTTGCCAATTTTAATTTCTATAAAAAATTTTGTAAAAATTTTTGTTCTACAGAAAATTTTGTCCAAATTTAATTTCTACAAAATTTTTGCCAAAACTTTATTTCTATAGAAAATGTTGTCAAAATTTTATTTCTATAGTAAATTTTGTCTCAATTTTATTTCTATAGGAAATTTTTGTCAACATTTTATTTCTACAGAAAATTTCGTCAAAATTTTGTTTCTATAGAAAATTTTGTAAATATTTTATTTCCATAGAAAATTTTGTCAAAATTTTATTTCTATAGAAAATTTTTGTCCAAATTTAATTTCTACAAAATTTTGCCAATACTTTATTTCTATAGAAAATTTTGTCAAAAATTTAGTTCTATAGAAAATTTTGTCAAAATTTTATTTCTATAGGAAATATCGTCAAAATTTTATTTCTATAGATAATTTTGTCAAAATTTGATTTCTACAAAATTTTGCCAAAATTTTATTTCCATAGAAAATTTTGTCAAAATTTTAATTCTATAGAAAATTTTTCAAGCTTTTATTTCTATAGAAAATTTTGCCAAAAGTTTAGTTCTATAGACAATTTTATCAAACTTTCATTTCTATAGAAAATGTTGCCAATTTTATTTCTATAAAAAATTTTGTCAAAATTTTATTTCTATTTTAGAAAAATTTTGCAAAATTTTATTTCTAAGAAACTTTTTTTAAAATTTTATTTCTAAAGAATTTTTTTTCAAAATTTTATTCATAGAAAATTTTGTCAACATTTTATTTCCATAAAAAACGTTGTCAAAATTTTATTTCCATAAAAAATTTTGTCAAAATTTTATTTCTATTTTCTATTTTAGAAATTTTTGCAAAATTTTATTTCTAAGAAACTTTTTTTAAAATTTTATTTCTATAGAATTTTTTTTCAAAATTTTATTTCCATAGAAAATTTTGTCAACATTTTATTTCCATAAAAAATGTTGTCAAAATTTTATTTCCATAAAAAATTTTGTCAAAATTTTATTTCTATATTAGAAAATTTTTGCAAAATTTTATTTCTAAGAAACTTATTTTAAAATTTTTATTTCTATAGAATTTTTTTCAAAATTTTATTTCCATAGAAAATTTTGTCAAAATTTTATTTCCATAAAAAATTTTGTCAAAATTTTATTTCTATATAAAATTTCGTCAAATTTTATGACCTTAGCCCAAACATTTTTTCTTTCATTTTATGATACTTTTGGACAAGGAAAAAAACTTTATATTAGTCTTCTATGCTAAGCAAAATTTTGCATTCGTATCTTAAAGATATAAAATCTTTGACCTCACGACAATATTTTTTTTCAGTGCAGGTGTCCTTGTGTACCTAGATATAGAAGAAGTAAAATCGGGAAATTGGTTTATATGGGGGGATATACCAAAACATAGACAGATACACCCCATATTCGTCACACCACAAAATGACTAAGAATCACGTTGTGTAGAAGCCCAAAAATTCTAATCAGGGGATCGGTCCTTATGGGCTATATAAAACCTTAAACGAAACCCATTATATTCCGCATACATATTTTTTACCTTAAATTGTTGTAATTTGATTTTTAAATTGTCATTTGTTTGTACGTGAATAGTTTTTATTAATATACCGCGAATAGTGAATGAAAATTCGATAAATGAGATCTATATTCCAACTTAAATTATATTGATCCTAAATTTAAAGCCAGATAGGTAGCTAAAAAATGTCTTTATTTTAAAGAAGCCGCATCTTTGGCTCGGAATCAATACCAAATCAAAATCTTTGGAACCAAGAAAACCTTTTTTTTTTGAGTGTACTCTTTCGTATACACACTTTTCCATTACTCTCATAAGTAACATACTAATAGGCTATGTGACCATTTGTATACAAATTTTCCTTATGCTAAAAACTCTCTCTGGTAACAGAATTCATGAGTCTATCAGAATACCCAATGGGGGAATGTGCCATGAATCTTTCTGCTTCGTTTGCCTTGAAGCCTATCTAAGTTATTATACCCTCACCCCATAGCGTTTAGAATATCAGATAAATTCCCTTCTATTCCAAGTTTTTTGCGCGATGGTTAATAGATACACCATTGACATATGGATTCATGAACTTGCTAGTATTCATACTCGTAGTATTGAGAATTGGAATGTGCATGAAAAATCAAAGTTTATGCAGTGCGACATGAGGATTTCAATACAAATCCAAATACATCCTACGTGATCCCTTATAGAAACTCAGAGTACACACATTCCATCCAGTGAAGAGTGCTAAAGTGAAATGATGGTTTGAAATGTTGCTGTTGTTGTTGTGGCATGAACATACAACCGCTTAACCATACCCGTGTATATACTCTCCCTCTCTAAACGACTCTAACTCGAAGTGAATGTGAAATGCAATACCATCCTACACAGTGATGTGTGTGTGCATCAAATGAGCATTTGTCCACTGCTATTCCCATCCCGAGCACAAGTCACCCTGCAAGCATTTGGGTGATTGTTTTATCGTCTTTCGCTAAAATGTCACTACTTCGGATCGCCAGGAAGTTTTCTGGTTGTAATATCACAAGCACAACAATAACAAGTATATACGGCCGTAAGTTCGGTCAGGCCGAATCTTATGTACCCTCCACCATGGATTACGTAGAAACTTCTACGAAAGACTGTCATCCACAATCGAATTACTTGGGTTGTGGTATCTTTAAACTTCTTAACATTGTTTTCTAAATTGTGTGTTAGTCCATACGTGGTAGAGAGCCAGAATTGAAATATGGGGGTCGCTTATATGGGGGCTATATACAATTATGAACTTGATATGGACCAATTTTTGTGTGATTGGAGATCGATTTATCTGAGGGCTATATATAACTAAAGACCATATGGACCTAGTTAGGCATGGTTGTTAATGGCCATATACTAGCACAATGTACCAAATTTCACTGACTCGGATGAAATTTGCTCCTCCAAGAGGTTCCAAAACCAAATCTCAGGATCGGTTTATATGGGCGCTATATATGATTATGGAGTGATATGGACCACTTCTGGCATGGCTGTTAAATATCATATACTACCACCACGTTACCAAATTTCAACCAGATCGGATGAATGTTGCTTCTCCAAAAGGTCAATCTGGGGATCGGTTTATATGGGGGCTATATATGATTATGGACTGATATGAACCAATTCCTGCGTGGTTGTTGGATACCATATACCAACATCACGTACCAAATTTCAAGCGAATCGATGAATTTTGCTCTTCCAAGGGGAAGTCAAATCTGGGGATCCGTTTATATGGGTGCTATATATAATTATGACCGGTTTCGACCACTTTTTGCATGGTGCTTGAGGTCACATATTAATACCACGTACCAAATTTCAACTGAATTAAATGAATTTTAGACTTCCACGAGGCTCCGGAGATCAAATCGGGTGATCGGTTTTATATGGGGGCTATATATAATTATGGACCGATGTGGAGAATTTTTTGCATGGTCATTAGAGACCATATACTAACACCATGTACCAAATTGCAGCCGGATCGGATGAAATTTGCATCTCTTGAGGCTCCGCAAGCCAAAATCGGGGGATCGGTTATATTGGGGATCCTGTTATTGCATGGTTGTTAGAGACCAGATACTAACACATGTACCAAATTTCTGCCGGATCGGATGATTTTGCTTCTCCAAAAGGCACAGGAGGTCAAATCTCAGGATCGGTTTATATGGAATCTTAAACCAATTATTATATATTGGACCGGTTTCGACCACTTTTTTGCATGGGTGCTTGACGTCACATATTATATCACGTACCAAATTTCAACTGAATCAAATGAATTTTAGACTTCCACGAGGCTCCGGAGATACAAATCGGGTGATCGGTTTTATATGGGGGCTATATATAATTATGGACCGATGTGGAGAATTTTTTGCATGGTCATTTATAGACCATATACTAACACCATGTACCAAATTTCAGCCGGATCGGATTAAATTGTTTTCTCTTAGAGGCTCTGCAAGCCAAATCGGGGGATCGGTTTATATGGGGGCTATATATAATTATGGACCAATGTGGACAATTTTTTGCATGGTCATTAGAGACCATATACTAACACCATGTACCAAATTTCAGCCGGATCGGATTAAATTGTTTTCTCTTAGAGGCTCTGCAAGCCAAATCGGGGGATCGGTTTATATGGGGGCTATATATAATTATTGACCGATGTGGACCATTTTTTGCATAGTCATTAGAGACCACACACTAACACCATGTACCAAATTTCAGCCGGATCGGATGAAATTTGCTTCTCTTGAGGCTCCGCAAGCCAAACCGGGGATCGGTTTATATGGGGGCTTTATATAATTATTGACCGATGTGGACCATTTTTTGCATGGTCATTAGAGACCATATACTAACACCATGTACCAAATTTCAGCCGGATCGGATGTAATTTGCTTCTCTTAGAGGCCCCGCAAGCCTATCGGGGGATCGGTTTATATGGGGGCTATATATAATTATTGACCGATGTGGACCAATTTTTGCATGATTGTTAGAGACAATATACTAACACCATGTACAAAATTTCAGCCTGATCGGATGAATTTGCTTCTTTTAGAGCAATTTGCAAGCCAAATTTGGGGGTCTGTTTATATGGGGGCTATACGTAAAAGTGGACCGATATGGACCAATTTTTGCATGGTTATTAGAGAGACCATAAACCAAATTTCAGCAGGATCAGATGAAATTTGCTTCTCTTAGAGTCCCCGCAAACCAAATTTGGGGTCGTTTATATGGGGGCTATACGTAAAAGTGGACCGATTGCATACCATCCGACCTACATCAATAACAACTACTTGTGCCAAGTTTCAAGTCGATAGCTTGTTTCGTTCGGAAGTTAGCGTGATTCCAACAGACGGACGGACGGACATGCTCAGATCGACTCAGAATTTCACCACGACCGAGAATATATATACTTTATGGGGTCTTAGAGCAATATTTCGATGTGTTACAAACGGAATGACAAAGTTAATATACCCCCATCCTATGGTGGAGGGTATAAAAATCTAAATATAGACTCCATACATCGACATAGCGAATATAGCACCTCTTTGAGAGTACATGTGTGTGTAAAAAGCCACTATAAACCAACGAGTGTGGGTAGCATAGAGGGAGTGCCTCTGACTTGAAAACGAAAGGTTCCGAGTTCAACGCTCGCTGCGGCCGATCATCATTTTTATTTTTTAAAAAATAACTATCGCTTTTTTGACTTCTTTTAGTCACTGGTTCGATTTTCCCAAGAACACTATCGCGTAGTGGGACATTTGTTCCCGAACGGGGACACTACTCGATAAGAAAATGATATCGCCTATGAAAGTTTTATCTTCCAGGGCGAAACTACTTCGATACACTTTCGATAGAAAATGTTTGCAGGGATACCCAGTCTCGCTGATGTGTGCGTGTGCATGTGTGTTGGCTTCAACGTCAAGCTTTGTGGTTGCTCTAACTTGGCTCCCAACAACATCACGTGAAGGCTATCACATACGTGAGTTTTCATTGAATGATTCAAACGAAAGTCAATCAGTTAGTAAAGAGCTACTTGGCTATTAAAGCTACTGCTGTTGATAGAGTCGAAACATTTTCTGAAGAACTCATTTCACCCCCTCTAGCAACTCGCGTAGATATCGTTGAGCGTAGATGATGATGATTTTCACGATCTTTTTTTTTTTGCATTAATCTGAAAATTCCATTTACAGTTCTAATGTAATTGTGTAGTGGAGATTCTATATCGATAACTTAGTTGTATGAGTTTTTAAGACATAAATGGTGTTCAATTAAAGTAATGGTTTTATGACCATCACCATAAAATGGTAATGGGGTATATTTTATTTGCCATTTTTGTAATCAAAATCTAGGTAGCAGGTTAGTCCAATCTACTTCAAATTTGGCACTAGTTTCTGTTGGATCAGAATAGAACTCTATTAATTTTGGAAAAAAATCGGTTCATATTTTGACATAGCTCCATATATGTATATTTCGACCGATATACCCTTATTTGACTCCAGAAGCCAGGGGTTTGACCTTGATTTCCTTTAAAATTGCCCAAGAAGTAAACTAGTAATATCGTTAAATGTGGCAAATTTGATTAAAATCGGTTCAGGTTTAGATATACTCCATATTTATGTTTTTCCAAATTGGACTAATATAGTCAAAATACCAACATTTTCCTTGCAAACTCACCACTGCAAAGTCGATTGTACAAATGAATAAAATTTTCCTATACCTCTCTCTAATGCATATCTATCGACCGTAAATCACAAATTCACTTTTCTAAAAAAATGATTTAGATTCAAAATTTTAACATATTTTTTGTTTTTTTTTTTCAAACATTGTGCAAAATAAAATGTCAAAAGCCAAATGATTTAGTAGAAGTCTAAAAAAATTTTGGGACTATAAACCTTTATATATAGAATAGGTGTCGAAAATGTGGCTACTATAGTAAATCTCGCCCGACTTTAGATTTTCCTTACTTGCTTTTTCTTCGAAAGCATTGTTTCATTTTTATACCCTCCACCATAGGATGGGGGGTATATTAACTTTGTCATTCCGTTTGTAACACATAGAAATATTACTCTAAGACCCCATAAAGTATATATATTCTCGATCGTGGTGAGTCGATCTGAGCATGTCCGTCTGTTGAAATAACGCTAACCTCCGAACGAAACAAGCTATCGACTTGAAATTTGTCACAAGTAGTTTTTGTTGATGTAGGTCGGATGGTATTGCAAATGGGTCATATCGGTCCACTTTTACGTATATAAAAAGTGGACCGATATGACCCACGTATATAAAAGTGGGTCCATATAAACGGACCCCCAAATTTGGTTTGCGAGAAGAAGAGAAGCAAATTTCATCCGCTCGGGCTGAAATTTGGTACATGGTGTCAGCATATAATCTCTAACAACCATGCAAAAATTGGTCCACATCGGTTCATAACAGGTTGGCTGATAAGTCCCCGGTCTAACAAAGAAAAACACATATTCAACATAGTTCCCTTCATGAGCGATTTCATCCGATCCGGCTGAATTTTGGTACATGATTTAAGTATATGGCCTCTAACAACTGTGCAAAAATTGGTCAATAATTATATATAACCTCCATATAAACCGGTCCCCCGATTTGGCTTGCGAAGCCTCTAAGAGAAGCAATTTTCATCCGATCCGGCTGAAATTTAATACATGATTTAGGTATATGGCCTCTAACATGCATGCAAAAATTAGTCCACATCGGTCAATAATTATATATAGCCCCCTTATAAACCGGCCCCCCGATTTGGCTTGCGGAGCCTCTAAGATAAGCAAATTTCATCCGATCCGGCTGAAATTTGGTACATGGTGTAAGTATATGGTCTCAAACAACTTTGCAAAAATTGGTCCACATCGGTCAATAATTATATATAGCCCCCATATAAACCGATCTACCTATTTGGCTTACGGAGCCTCTAAGAGAAGCAAATTTCATCCCATCCGGCTGAAATTTGATACATGGTGTTAGTATACGGTCTCTAATGACCATGCAAAAATTGGTCCACATCGGTCCTTAATTATATATAGATCACCAGATTTGACCTCGGGAGCCTCTTGGAAGACTAAAATTCATCTGATTCAGTTGAAATTTTGAGCGTGGTGTTAATATATGGCCTCAAACACTCATGCAAAAATTGGTCGAACGGGTCTATAATTATATATAGCCCCCATATAAACCAATCCCCAGATTTGACCTCCGAAGCCCCTTGGAAGAGCAAAATCTATCCGATTCGGTTGAAATTTGGTACGTGATGTTAGTATCAGGTATCCAGCAACCATGAAAAAATTGGTCCACATCGGTCCTTAATTATATATAGCCCCCATATAAACCGATCACCAGATTTGACCTCGGGAACCTCTTGGAAGACCAAAATTCATCTGATTCAGTTGAAATTTGGAACGTGATGTTAGTATATGGCCTCAAACACCCATGAAAAAATTGGTCGAAATCGGTCCATAATTATATATAGCCCCCCCCCCCCCCCCCTATATAAACCTATCCCCAGATTTGACCTACGGAGCCCCTTGGAAGAGCAGAAACCATCCGATTTGGTTGAAATTTGGTACGTGATGTTAGTATCAGGTATCCAACAACCGTGCAGGAATTGGTTCATATCAGTCCATATTATATATAGTCCCCATATAAACCGATACCCAGATTTGACCTCCGGTGCCTTTTGGAGAAGCAAAATTCATCCGATCTGGTTGAAATTTGGTACGTGGTGGTAGTATATGATATTTAACAACCATACCAAAAGTGGTCCATATCAGTCCAAATTCATATAGAGGCCCCATATAAACCGATCCCGAGATTTGCTCTTGGAGGAGCAAATTTCATCCAAGTCAGTTGAAATTTGGTACATTGTGCTAGTATATGGGCGTTAACAACCATGCCTAACTAGGTCTATATCGGTCTATAGTTATATATAGCCCTCAGATAAATCGATCCCCAATCACACAAAAATTGGTCCATATAAAGTTCATAATTGTATATAGCCCCCATATAAGCGACCCCCATACTTCAATTCTGGCTCTCTACGTACCGTGCAAAAGTCCATATCGACTCGTAATTATTTCTAGACTTACCTATACATATCTCTTTGGTCTAATATATACCACGTATGGACTAACTCACAATTTAGAAAACGATGTTAAGAAGTTTTAAGATACCACAGCCCAAATAATTCGATTGTAGATGACAGTCTTTCGTAGAAGTTTCTACGCAATCCATGGTGGAGGGTACATAAGATTCGACCTGGCCGAACTTACGGCCGTATTTATTGGTTTGATAAGTTTGCTGCAAGTAGAGGATGCTGATGAGGAATGTGGTAATTCCGAAACAGCTGTACATCCAACCGTCTGGCAGTCTGTAGGGCTTTGCCCACATAAATTTGACAAGCAAACTTTTCCTCTTGGGGTTAAAAGAGAAATTTGAAATTCCCTTAACATTTAGTAGGACAAGATAGGACAAGATAGATAATTATTTTTTTTTATGGGGAAATTTGTATTTAATTTGTATAAAATTAAATTAAAATTAAATAGTTTGTTAATTATATACAAAAATAGGAAAATTTTGTAAGGTCATATTGCCCATCAGGTCCCGGTATTAAACTCAAAACACAAGCTTAGTACCAGACTTAACAGGCAAAAATTGACGCTGAATTTAGGATATCTCCCTTCATAGTTAAAGAGGAACCAATATTGATCATGAATTCTTCAGAAATCTGGTTTTCTCAAAATATGAACGGCCTTCGAAATATCAACACAAGAGTCAAACAATTTTATTTCTTTAGAAAATTTTGTCAAAATTTTATTTCAATAGGAAATTTTGTCAAAATTTTATTTCTATAGAAAATTTTGTCAAAATTTTATTTCTATAGAAAAGTTTGACAACATTTTATTCCGAAAGAAAATTTTGTCAAAATTTTATTTTTTAGAAAATGTTATTTCTTCGTAAATTTTGTCAGTATTTTCTTTCTGTAGAAAATTTTTGCCAATTTTTATTTCTATAGAAAATTTTGTCAAAATTTTATTTCTATAAAAATTTTATCAAAATTTTATTTCTATTAAAAGTTTAGTCAAAATTTTATTTCAATAGAAAACGTTGTCAAAATTTTATTTCTATAGAAAATTATGTCAGAATTTTATTTCTATAGAAAAATTTTATCAAAATTTTATTTCTATTAAAAATTTGGTCAAAATTTTATTTCTATAGAAAATTATGTCAGAATTTTATTTCTATAGAAAAATTTTATCAAAAATGTATTTCTATTAAAAATTTGGTCACAATTTTATTTCTATAGAAAATTTTGGCAAAAATTTATTTATATAGAAAATTTTATCAACATTTTCTTTCTATAGAAAATTTTGTCAAAATATTTTTTTATAGAAAATCTTGCCAAAACTTCATTCCCATAAAAAATTTTCTTAAAATTTTATTTCTATAGAAAATGTTTCCTAAATTTTATTTCTACAGAAAATTTTCTCAAAATTTATTTCTATAGAAAATTTTGTCAAAAATTTATTTTTATAAAAATTTTGGTTTAAATTTTATTTCTATAGATAATTTTGTCAATATTGTGCTCCAATAGGATTTTTTTCTTAATTTTATTTCTCTACAATTTTGTTTTTTTTTTTTTTCAAAATTTAATTTCTATAGAAGATTTTGTCTAAATTTTTATTTCTATAGAAAATTTAAATATATATAAATGGGAGCAAAATCCTTTATATATGACACCCAACATATTTGAAGGATTTGACATGGTATCGCAAATGAAAAGATCTACGAAATGGTGAAGGGTATTATATAGTCGGTCCCGCTCTACTTTAGACCTTCCTTACTTGTTTTAATTCGAAAAGCATACATCATAAATTAAATTTTCTCCGAAAAAATATACATTGTCTTCACAATTTTCCCATTTTATTATTGTCTTCTTACGAAACGATTCTGATGGATCCCCATCTACCCATCCATCCATTTTCTTATATTGTGTCACCATATGACTTCATTTTAATATCCTATTATGCAAGTGTATGCTTCAATATCTGTATTTAAATGTGTAATTTATTAACGAGGGCATGCACAAATTTAAAGACTTCGTCGTTATCATCCGTTTACAACGATGAATACAATGAGAACAACAACAAAAAAGAGAGTGTGTCTGTGTGAAGAATAAAAGGAAAATATTCAAAAGTTCATGAAGAGTTGAACAAATTTGGACTTATAAAAATGGCAGCAACCTCATGACCACTTTCTTTCACTGAATTCAACCGCCACAGCCAACCAAGGATATGGTAGAAAAAGCACAACCATATATTTTTTCACATTTTATGACGGTTCATACTTTGCTTTCCATGGACATGGGAACGATAAAGTACCCATTTTATCACTGCATTACTTGAAGGTCTCTAACTTGAATACATCATCAGTATGAGGTATCCAGACATTTTGAGTAAAGCTTGATTCTCATTGCGTACTTTATTATGTGGATGCTGTTACATTCTTTTTGTGTGCTTTTTTCATTTTCACCGTTTATTTGGTTTCATGTCTGTGTATATTTTACCGATGAAACCCTTCGATAACTAAGCCTTGGGTATGTTTTTTCTACACCAATGAAATGCTACAATTCATGACTTGCCATCATTTTTTTCCCCTTCACCATTTTAAAGCCTGGGAGTTTAATGCCAAATAACTGGGTGAATGTGATGTTATTGTAGTGGGTAGAAAAAAGGATATTATTAGAAGAGAAATAGGCCTCTAACTTAGCAGCTATAATTTGGGTAAAACATATGCTGAATACAAAAAAAAAAAAAAATATCACCAAAATTTTTTTCAAATTTTAATTGAATTTTATGGATTTTTATAAACAAATTTGTAACAATTTTCACAGAAATAAAATTTTGAAAAAATTATCTATAGAAATGAAATTAAAACAAAATTTTCGATAGAAATAAAATTTTGACAAAATTTCTAAAGAAAAAAATTTTTGACTAATTTTCTATAGAAATAAAAATTTGACAAAAATTTCCTATAGAAATAATATTTTAGCAAAATTTTGTATAGAAATAAAATTTTGACAAAATTTTCTAAGAAATGAAATTGTGCAAAATTTTCTATAGAAATAAAATTTTGCAAAAATTGTCTATAGAAATAAAATTTTGCAAAAATTGTCTATAGAAATAAAATTTTGCAAAAAATGTCTATAGAAATAAAATTTTGCAAAAATTGTCTATAGAAATAAAATGTTGACAAAACTTTTTATAGAAATAAGATTCTAACAAAATTTTCTATAAAAACAAAATTTTGACAAAATTTCCCTATATATAAAATGTTGATAAAATTTTCTATAGAAATAAAATGTTGACAAAATTTTCCATAGAAATGAAATTTTGACACAATTTTCTATAGAAAACAAAATTTGGCAAAATATTCTATAGACAAAAAAATTGACAAAATTTTCTATAGAATTAAAAGTTTGCAAAAATTTTTTATAGAAAACAAAAATTTACAAAATTTTCTGCAGAAATAAAATTTTGACAATATTTTCTATAGAAATAAAATTTTGACAAAATTTTCAATAGAAATAATATTTGAAAAAAAAATTTCAAAAAATTTTCTATAAAAATAAAATTTTGACAAAATTTTCTATAGAAATAAAATTTGGACAAAATTTTCTATAGAAAAAAAATAATGACAAAATTTTCTATAGAAAACAAAAATTTACAGAATTTTCTGCAGAAATAAAATTTTTACAAAATTTTTACAAAATTTTTTTATAGAAATAAATTTTTTGACAAAATTTCTAAAGAACTAAAATTTTGACAAAATTTTCTATAGAAATACAATTTAGACAAAATTTTCCATCGAAGTAAAATTTTGACAAAATTTTCTATAGAAATACAATTTAGACAAAATTTTCCATCGAAGTAAAATTTTGACCAAATTTTCTATAGAAATAAAATTTTGACAAAATTTTCTATAGAAATAAAATTTTGACCAAAATTTTCTATAGAAATAAAAATTTTGACAAAATTTTCTATAGAAATAATTTTTTTACAAAATTTTCTATAGAAATAAAATTTTTACAAATTTTTCTACAGAAAACAAAAATTTACAAATTTGTAAAAAAATTTTTATAGAAATAATTTTTTTGACAAAATTTCTATACAAATATAGAAATAAAATGTTGACAAAATTTTCTATACAAATAAAATTTTGACACAATTTTCTATACAAATAAAATGTTGACAAAATTTTCTATAGAAGTAAAATTGTTTACAAAATTTTCTACAGAAATAAAATTTTTACAAAATGTTCAATATAAAAAAAAAATTGACAAAATTTTTTATAGAAATAGAATTTTAACAAAATTTTCCATAGAGATAAAATTTTTACAAAATATTCTATAGAAATAAAATTTTGACAAAGTTTTCTATAGAAATAAAATTTTGACAAAATTTTCTATAGGAAACAATAATATGTGTACTTCGTACAGACAATCAGTCTAAATGCGCATCACAGATGATATATGCATTTAAAAACAAAACGACTGAACGAAAACAATAAAAACAATGGAAACAGGCAGCATACGGCCATCGAATGGCATTGCATGGCATTCAATCTCCAGTAAATTAGTTGCCGACGGCAACATACTGGAGTGGTGTAATTGGAAGGTGAAAATGTTTTCTACTGCATTTCATTTTTTGGACATGTTGGATTGGCTTAAGCTCTTTCTTTGCAATATAAGAATGACTTACCAACATAGTCTAATAATTGAGATGAGTAGATCGTCCAATAAAGGGAACTGATGAGGATGTGGAAATCAGAAACAGCTGTCTTCCCAACCATTTTGGACAACATTTTCACGTTTCCATACACCATAAAAATAACCGGTAATGATAGGCTAATAAATAATGCCATTATATCATTACATGTACTACGGTACACTATGTGTACTTCGTACAGACAATCAGTCTAAATGCGCATCACAGATGATATATGCATTTGGAAACAATAATTTACAAAATTTTCCATAGAAATAAAATTTTGACAAAATTTTCTTAAAGTTTTTTTTTTTTTCTATAGAATCAAAATTTTGGAAAGATTTTCTATAGAAATAAAATTTTGACAAAATTTTCTATAGAAATGAAATCTTAACAAAATTTTCGATAGAAATAAAATTTTGCATAAATTGTCTATAGAAATAAAATTTTGCAAAAATTGTCTATAGAAACTTTTTATAGAAATACGATTTTAACAAAATTTTTAATAGAAATAAAATGTTGACAAAATTTTCTATAGAAATAAAGTTTTTACAAAATTTTCTATAGAAATAAAAGTTTTACAAAATTTTCTATAGAAATAAAAATTTTCTATAGAAATAAAATTTTGACGAAATATTCTATAGAAATAAAATCTTGACATAATTTTCTATAGAAATACAATTTTGACAAAATTTTCTATTGATATAAAATTTTGACAAAATTTTCTATTGAAATAAAATGTTGACAAAATTTTCTATTGAAATAAAATTTGGACAAAATTTTCTAATGAAATAAAATTTTGACAAAACTTTTTATAGAATAAAATTTTTTGAAAAAATTTTCTATAAAAATAAAATTTTGACAAAATTTTCTCTACAAATAAAATTGTGAGAAAATTATCCTTAGAAATAAAATGTTGACAACATTTCCTATAAAAATAAAATTTTCATACAATTTTCTATACAAATAAAATGTTGACAAAATTTTTTACAAAATTTTCTATAGAAATAAAATTTTGACAAAAATTTTTATAGAAAACAAAAATTTACAAAATTTTCTGCAGAAATAAAATTTTGACCAAATTTTCTATACAAACAAAATTGTGACAAAATTTTCTATAGAAGTAAAATTGTGAAAAAATTTTCTATAGAAATAAAATTTTTACAAAATTTTTTATAGAAATAAATTTGTTGACAAAATTTCTATACAAATAAAATTTTTACAAAATTTTCTATAAAAAAATGTAGGCATTTTCTATTGAAATAAAATGTTGACAAAATTTTCTATATCAAATAAAATTTTGACACAATTTTCTATACAAATAAAATTTTGACAAAATTTTCTTTAGAAATAATTTTTTTTTACAAAATTTTCTATAGAAATAAAATTTTGACAAAATTTTCTATAGAAAAAAAATTTTCTACAGAAATAAAATTTTTACAAAATGTTCTATATAAATAAAATTTTGACAAAATTTTTTATAGAAATAGAATTTTAACAAAATTTTCCATAGAGATACAATTTTTACAAAATAATCTATAGAAATTGAATTTTGACAAAGTTTTCTATAGAAATAAAATTTTGACAAAATTTTCTATAGGAAACAAAAATTTAAAAAATTTTCCATAGAAATAAAATTTTGACAATATTTTTTTATAGAAATAAAGTATTGACACAATTTTCTATAGAATTAAAATTTTGAAAAGATTTTCTATAGAAATAAAATTTTGACAAAATTTTCTGTAAAAATATAATTTTGACAAAATCTCCTATAGAAATATAACAAAACAAAATTTTATATAAATTCAATTAATACTGACCACAAAAATTTGATAAACAACCTCAAAATAAGACTTTTTTAATTTGGCCTTTACTGCGGCCCATACCATTGCCATCGTCGACGCTTGGGTTCTGGTGGCCAATCGAATATATAAAGTTTCAGTTAACCGCTACTTTCGAACAAGTCAAAAACTCCTTGGCTTATTTATCAATTTGTGTTGCATCCGGTCATCAGTTATGTTGAATTCCCACAAAATCTGGCCTTCATTTTTCGGATCATATCCGGTGTTGCTAAAATTTTTTACCTTCAATATTTGTCTGCTATTCAACACTGCCAGTACTATGGGTCCGTGGTTCTGGCAGTGTTTCAAGAACAAAGGATTTATTCACAATTGAAAGCTGAAAGGGTCTAGTAAAAGCCACTTCTGGTTATTTCTGAATGCAATAGATCTATATGCTTTTGTAAACTTATGAATCGTATGGGAAAATTAAAAAAAAATTTTTTGAAGTATATTACGAATTAATGCTTCAATGTTGTCTACCAATGCGCGGGATTCTCTGTATTCACATGAGTTTTAGCCGCAAACCCAAAAAAGTAAAGAACAAAATAATTGGCGCCAAATCATGACCATTTTAACCCTTCATTCTTATTATTTTTGGGAATCGTAGGAAAATTTCATTTTGCCTAAGTTCATAGTGAACGGTGTTTGAACTTTATGCCCACATTTAGTTGTACACGAATGTGAAATAAATTGTGAAATGATATGAAAAATATGAATTAAATATATATTTATTATTATTTATATTTATACTTATCATTAAGTTAAACCTCTGATCTCAAGCTTTAATTTAAGGTATAATAAATATATACTTATATCATATGTTCCATATCGTTCCACAATTTATTTCAAATTGGTGTACAACTTTTTTTTCTTTTGCTGACTGTATATCATTCTCTTTTCATTTATTAAGGCCTTTGCCAGGGCCCCTAAATACCACCCATGAGTATTTCTATACGATGGTGATGGGTGTATCAAATATTACAAGTCATGCAATCTAAACGTGTTAACGTGAAATGAGTGTGTGAGATTGTATGGGTGAATGGATATTTGCCTCTTACAAAATGTGTATACATGTATGTGTGTATGCGTGAGCCATTGCGAGAAGATGCTTTTTAAAATGATTGTAATTGAAGTTAAATTGTATTATTTACGTTCAATTTTCCCCTCCCACAACCACCACCACCACCATCCTCTGTAAGTGAGAGTGTGTTTGTATACTTATGTAATTATTCGTATATACATACATTTGTTTTATTTGCATATGCGAGTAGTTGTTTATGCAGATACTTATGTCAGGAATTTATTTGTATTTTTTTATATATTTTTCCCTGAGAGAGGGAACCTCCTCTCACCTCCATACATTGGGCTTTATTGTTTATGTGGTCGTTGATATGCATCTATTTAAGGCAACATCATGAATATGATATTGACATGACGACGATGATGATGACTTTATGTAAAAGTAGGGAGGGAGAAGAAAAATTTCTCATTCTTTATATCCATCATTACATATAACCAAGTTTATTTCTGTTTTTCATGATAGAGCTGTGACAATAAAGTTGTCTCAAAAATTTAAAGAAAGAAAAATAATCATAATATTTAATGATTGTCTTAAATTAACAAATTTCACTGTGATAAATATGTGAACATAGCTTAAAATTAATGCAATTGATGGGGGAAAAGGGCCATTGTTTTCTAACTCCATTTCGCCTTGTTAATTCCCACAGTTACTTCCTATTATCTCATGTTATTGGCATATATGATAGCATTATCTTAATTCTCGGAGCTATATTAAGTTTGTGACATGTAGAGAGTGAGGCCATGTGTGTGTGCGAGAGAGAGAGGGAGACACATGCTCACAAACGAAAGCCAACAGCATCGACATATTTTATTGATGTAATAAATAAAGAGAAGATATAAAAATGTATTTTTTCTTATGTTCATTGGTGGTAAAATATATTGCTTTTACAAAGAGAGATTATCTTTATTTTATTATGGCCACCTTTTTTACGGCTAATCATAGATCACGTAAAAGTTTGAGTAAAAGTTAAGCTCTAACTCAACAGGTCGCTATATTTATTGGTTTAACTAAGCTTCTTCCAAGAGAGAGTGAGAGAGAGAGGAGGGGAGACTGTGAAGTTGAAGA
Organism: Haematobia irritans; assembly: GCF_050003625.1. Lineage (NCBI taxonomy): Eukaryota > Metazoa > Arthropoda > Insecta > Diptera > Muscidae > Haematobia > Haematobia irritans. The sequence goes on from NC_134401.1 coordinate 153,711,080, forward strand.
GAGATAACCAGGGTTGATAAAGTTGACACTGTTGTGCTTTTTTTTTTTTTTGATACATTTCGACTGCCAAAAGCACCGTGGCACGGCGAGCCATTTGATACTTTTTCATCACAATTACTCTATATAGAGTTATTCTGCCCTAAATGTGAACGTTTCTCAGATATGACCTCTCTAACTCTAAAAGTTATAAATAAAGCGGACATTGAAGAAATAAACATATTCCAAAATGAGGTTATTTTAGTTTTTATTTCAAGATCTCTACATTTTTGCCAGAAATATTTTCTATTCCACATTCGTCCACAAATGTGATCGGCGAAATGTGATTTTTTCCGCCACACTAAGGAATAGAGTATTATAAGATAGTGTATATATTTGAAACGCCCAGAACGAGATAATGCTTAGAGCTGGTCCCTTAGCCGCTTGCCCCAGTTGGTAGAATTCTACAAAAAATGGTAAATTTTTTACTGTTTTGTAGATTGGAAGAATTGTTGATTTTGGTAGGTTTTGCATAGAGGTACTTCTTAAAATTTTCAAAAAATAAAATTGTTGACATAATTTTGTATACAAATAAATTGTTGACAAAGATTTCTATAGAAATAAAATTTTGACAAAATTGTTTATAGAAATAAATTTTGGCAAAATTTTCTATAGAAATAAAATTTTGAAAAAATTTCTATGAAATTAAAATTTTGACAAAATATTCTATGGAAATAAAATTTTGACAAATTTCCTGAAAATAAAATTTTGAAAAAAAAATTATAAAAATAAAATTTTGACATTTTCTATAGAAAAATTTGAAAATATTTTCTATGAAAAAAAAACGTTTTGATAAAATTTCCTATAGAACAAAAAAAAAAAAAAAACATTTCTATAGAATAAAATTTTGTAGAAATTTTCTATAGAAATACAATTTTGACAAAATTTTCTATAGAAAAATTTTGACAACATTTTCTATCGAAATAGAATGTTGACGAAATTTTCTATAAAAATATGTTGACAAATTTTTCTATAGAAATAAAATTTTCAAAATATTTTCTATGGATTTAAAATTTTGACAAAATTTTCTATAGAAATAAAATTTTGGAAAAAATTTCTATAGAAATAAAATTGTCAAAAATTTTTCTGTAGAAATAAAATTTTCAAAAAATTTTCTAAAGAAATAAAATTTTCAAAAATATTTCTATAGAGAAAAACTTCTTAAACAATTTTCTATGGAAGTAAAATTTTCACAAAATTTACTATAGAAACAAAATTTTGAAAAAATTGTCTATTGAAATAAAATTTTGTCAAATAATTTGGCATTTTCTATAGAAATAAAATTTTGACAAAATTTTCTATAGAAATAAAATTTTGTCAAATAAAATTTTGACGTTTTTATAGAAATAGAATTTTGAAAAATTTTTGTATAGAAATATTTTGACAAAATTTTCTATAGAAATAAACTTTTGACAAAACTTTATAGAAATATTTTTACAAAATTTTCTATCGAAATAAAATGTTGACGAAATTTTCTATAGAAATATTTTGACAAATTTTTTTATAGAAATAAAATTTTCAAAAAATTTTCTATGGAATTACAATTTTGAAAAAATTGCCTATAGAAATAAAGTTTTGAAAAAAATTTCTATAGAAATAAAATTTTCAAAAATTTTTCTATAGAAATAAACTTTTCAAACAATTTGCTATGGAAGTAAAATTTTGACAAAATTTACTATAGAAACAAAATTTTGAAAAAATTGTCTATAGAAATAAAATTTTGTCAAATAAAATTTGGCATTTTCTATAGAAATAATATTTTTAATAAATTTTCTATGGAAATAAAATTTTGACAAAATTTTCTATAGAAATAAAATTTTGATATTTTTATAGAAATAAAATTTTGAAAAATTTTTGTATGGAAATATTTTGACAAAATTTTTTATAGAAATAAAATTTTGACAAAATTTTCTATAGAAATATTTTGACAAAATTTTATAGAAATATTTTGACAAAATTGTCTATCGAAAAAAAAATGTTGACGAAATTTTCTATAGAAATATTTTAACAAATTTTTCTATAGAAATAAAGTTTTCAAAAATTTTTCTACAGAAATAAACTTTTCAAAAAATTTTCTATGAAAGTAAAATTTTGACAAAAATTTTCTATAGAAACAAAATTTTGAAAAAAAAAAAATCTATAGAAATACAATTTTGACACAATTTCGTATCAAAATAAAATTTTGACAAAATTTTCCATAGAAATAAAATTTTGAATAATTTTCTCTGGCAACAAAATGTTGACAAAATTTTCTACGGAAGTCAAATTTTGATAAAATTTTCTATAGAAACAAAATTTTGAAAAAATTTTCTATAGAAATAAAATTTTGACAAAATTTTCGATGGAAGTAAAATTTTGCAAAATAAGATTTTTTAGAAAATCTTAAAAAAAAAATTCAAAATCAGTCTAGATTTAAATATACGTTTACTTTTACAATAGTATTTATATTTGATATAATTTTTGGCTGCGAAAGGTACATTTTTAATACGGGTTTAGTATTTTTTCGTTAACACCATTTATCATCCCTGGATATAACATGTAAACCATGTTTAATTTTGAAAAGAAATAAAACAAATGGTGGAAAGATTTTTTGTAAAATTAAAACAAGTATATACAGCATTAAGTTCGGGAGGGCCGAATCTTAAGTACCCACCATCATGAATCAAATATAATAGTTTCCTTTAGTCGTAACAGCTTACTTGATTATATATGGAATTTCAGGGGATTTTATGACAAATATTCTCCCAAGCAGAACAGTTCAACCAGTACGTTTCCCGAGGATACATTTAAAAATTTTACCTGAAATTTTTCATCCAGTTTCAAGCTCTTTTCATGATCAGTGCGCCTTCTATATCGGTCTATATGGCGGTTGTAGAATCTAGAACCCAAATCGGAGGGCCGGTTTTTAAGGGGGCTATATCAAAACCTGTACCGATGTACAATATATTCAGCACACCTATTTATAGTCTTAAAAAAACTCCAGATTTTCGGCAAATTGAATAAAAACTATGGTTTCTAGAAGCCCAAGAAGTAAAATCCAGAGATCGGTCTATGTGGGGGCTATATCAAAACATGGACCGATACACCCCATTTTCGGCACACCTCTTTATGGTCCTAGAATACCTCAAGGTTTCCAATTTCAGGCAGATTGAATAATGACTAGAGATTCTAGATGCCAAGAAGTAAAATCGGGAGATCGGTCTATATGGGGGCTATATCAAAACATGGACCGATACGGACCATTTTCGACACACCTCTTTATGGTCCTAAAATACCTGTAGATTTTCAATTTCAGGCAAATCGGATAAAAACTACGGTTTCTATAAGTCCAAGAAGTAAAATCGGGAGATCGGTCTATATGGGGCTATACCAAAACATGGAGCGATACTCATCATTTTTGACAAACCTCTTTGTGGTCCTAAAATACCTCTAGATTTCCAATTTCAGGCAAATTGGATAAAAACTACGGATTCTAGAAGCCCAAGAAGTAAAATCGGGAGATCAGTCTATATGGGGGCTATATCAAAACATGGACCGGTACTCACCATTTTCGGTACACGTCTTTAGGGTCCTAGCGTACCTTTAGATTTCAAATTTCAGGTAAATTGGATTACAACTAAGGATTCTAGAAGCCCAAGAAGTAACATCGGGAGATCGGTCTATGTGGGGGCCATATCAAAACATGGACCGATACACCCCATTTTCGGCACACCTCTTTATGGTCCTAGAATACCTCTAGTTTTCCAATTTCAGGCAAATCGGATAGAAAATACACTTTCTAGACGCCCAATAAGCAAAATCGGGAAATCGGTCCATATGGGGGCTATACCAAAACATGGACCGATAGGCACCATTTTCGGTACACTTTTTGATGGTCCTAAAATACCTCTAGATTTCCAATTTCAGGCAAATTGGATAAAAACTACAGTTTTTATAAGCCCAAGACCTCAAATTGGGAGGTCGGTTTATATGGGGACTATATCATAACCTGGACCGATATAGCCCATCTTCGAACTTGACCTGCCTGCAGACAAAAGACGAGTTTGTGAAAAATTTCAACACGATTGCTTCATTATTGAAGGCTGTAGCGTGTTACAACAGACAGACAGCCAGACGGACATGGTTATAACGTCTTAGAATTTCTCCCTGATCAAGAATATATATACTTTATATAGTCGGAAATTGATATTTCGATGTATTACAAACGGAATGACAAACTTATTATACCCCCATCACCATTCTATGGTGGTGGGTATAATTAAACAAAAATCTAAAACTCTAAAAATTGGATTTTTCAAAAGACCGAAAATCGACTTTGATAACAATCCATAATACATTATTTTTACATATCAAATTTATTTTGTCATTTTAGTTATTTACGAAATATGGACAAACTTTATTTAAATAAATAGTTTAATGAATAATAATCATTTCAATTTGCATAACAAAAGTGTAAAATAATTCTATTGTTTCCCTGATTACACTATAATGTGAATAATTTTTGATAACAATAAATTCTTTGGCAAAATATTTCAAGCTCAACCCTATTCAAGTACCGATGTGAATTTAAAATTAATGGCATATCATATTTTTGCACGCTCTCTTCTCTGCTTTCTCTCTGCAAAGTAAGCATGATGCTACCCTCCATGAAATATCCTAATGGAGTATTTTGTTTGGTGGTTTGTTTGCTATCAATTTTAGTTTTTACTTTCATCAACTCCCCCACTCTCTCTCTCTCCATCTCTTATTGTCTCTCATTATTCCTAGAAATAGTTTCTTATCACATATCAATGTGATTCACTTGGTGAGCGAATGAGTTAGTTAGTCAGTCAGTGAGTGAATTGAGTGAGTGAGTGAGTGAATGGATAATCATTATCCCTCCAACCAACCAACCAACGATGGCATCATCCTACAAAACCAACATTGTTATAAGAGATCAAGTGAAATGTTAAACTTTTTATTACGGATAATAAGTTTAAATGAAGAGAACCAAACACCTCTCCCTCTCTCCTTCCCTTCCACCCTCACCACATAAGCCAATGTTACAATGATAAAAAGTTTCTTATTTGGAATTCACATGAATGTAGACGAAAACTTTGTCTGCAATAAAATTTCTATATGGATTCGCATATGTTTTCCACAGTAAATGATATGGACATAAGCCCTTAAGTTTTGTTCAAATATATGTAAGTTTTATTATATACAATATATGGGTTATTGCATGAGGGTTTGAGATGATTTACTAAATTACAAAAAAAAAGAGAAAATCTATTAACTTAATGGGTTACTGAAGTAAAAGAATTAATTTTATGCTACAATTTACTTAAGTGCATGACTGCACTTTGCAATTGTGATAAAAATGGGGAAACGAAAGTAAAAGATTAATAGAGATAAATATACTGCAAACCTAGAGTTTAATTACAAAAATATTTTGTAAGACCGATGGATAGCCGCTTCAGAAAGTGTTTCTGAGCATATTTGCCAAGGCCACAATTTGTCTATCTCATCTCCTTTTGGGTGTTGCACTAGCTGATTATACTCATGATTAATAATTTAGTGCGGAGATACTTCCTTATATTGGCGAGTTAGTACTTTAACATTTCTACATTTTTTTTTTTGTTTGGGAAAAGAGAAAAGTCTAGTTGCTACAAAACTTCTGGATAACAAAATGACAAATATGTCAAAAGGTTTTTAAGTCAAGAAAACTGTGCACTTTCTTATACAAATAACTCAAAAGAAAAGAAAATAACATGAAAATCAACAGAAAAAAAATAAACTTCTCTCAACTCAAATGGTCATCTGCAATTGAATAACTCACTTCATAAAAAAAAACTCTTGATAAATTCCATTCATACCATTCCCCCGGATGTATACGTGTCGTAAACTTTGTCACAAGTCATTGTTCTGAGGATATTACACGGAAATGCTAATACCAAAGAACTCTCTTCAAGGCAGGTGTCTAAAAAAAAAATGGTCATACCCTAAGTAAGTTGACACCATTCATCCGTATAGGAAGTAAACTTTATTGTGTATTTATTTGTTTTGTTGGGTGATTCTCTAAGGATTTCTTTCTATAGCAAAAACAAGTAAATAAATTGCTATACTTTCAGTCTTCATTTTTTTATTTCTTGTGATTTCTTTGCACCGGCAATAGCCTTAGGCAATAATTTCAACGTTACACCTGAAATCCCAAATCGATTTTTTTTCCAAGAACTTCTGAAATATTTCTGATAAATAAGGACAGATGAATTATTTTCGTTTTTGCTCGCAGATAAATAATTTGATATCATAATAAATTCAAGATATTGACTTTTATTGCCCACCTTTCACTGAGGATTTTTTTTGTGTCTGCTTTATGTTTTTTTATCAGCCAAATATTAACAAATTCCACATTTCAAAGCAAGGGAAAAGGAAAGTAAAAGTAAAATGACACAAAATACATAAAAGCCTACTCCCATGCTAGGGTACTCGAATTTTATGGAATGTTGTAACAGGATCGTTGTAAATTTTGTCGTTGTAAATAGATCGGCTGAGAATTGGAATATTTGAACGAAATTGGCTCTTTTAAATTCTTAAGAAATAAATTGACTTATCAAATTTCTATTTGAAAATTTAATTTGTGAGTCTAAATCCAAATGAAGGAAAATATAGACCCAATCACACCATATATGGCACACATATTTGTGGATAAAGAGTTTTTTTTAGATTTCAATTTTCTATAGAAATAAAAATTTTCTATAGATTTATAAAAACAAAATTTTGACATTTTATTTAGAAATGAAATTTTGCAAATATTTTCTACAGAAATAAAATTTTGCAAAAATTTTCTATAGAAATTAAATTTGTCACAAATTTTCTATAGATTTATAAAAACAAAATTTTGACATTTTATTTAGAAATGAAATTTTGCAAATATTTTCCACATAAATAAAATTTTGCAAAAATTTTCTATAGAAATTAAATTTGTCACAAATTGTCTATAGATTTATAAAAACAAAATTTTGTTATTTCTAAAATTTTGCAAAAATTTTCTATAGAAATTAAATTTGTCACAAATTTTCTATAGAAATAAATTTTTTTGCAAAAATTTTCTATACAAATAAAATTTTGATAAAATTTTATATAGAAATAAAATGTGGACAAATTTTTCTATTGCAATAAAATGTTGAAAAAATTTTCTGTAGAAATACAATTGTGACAAAAGTTTCTAAAGAAATAAACCTTTGCAAAATTTTTCTATAGACATAAGATTTTGCAAAACTTGTCTGTAGAAAAAAATGTTGACCCAATTCTCCATAGAAATAAAATTTGAAAAAATTTACTATAGAATTAAAATTTTGACAAAAGTTTCTATACATATAAAATGTTGATAAAATTTTCTACAGAAATAAAATGTGGACAAATTTTTTATAGCAATAAAATGTTAACAAAATATTCTATAGAAATGAAATTTTGACAAAATTTTCTATATATATAAATATAAAGAATATGTCAAAAATTTTCTATAGAAATAAAATTTGTTGCAAATACAATTTTGACAAAAGTTTCTAAAGAAATAAACTTTTGCTAAATTTTTCTATAGACATAAAATTTTGCAAGAATTGTCTTCAGAAAAAAATGTTGACCCAATTTTCTATAGAAATAAAATTTTGACAAAAGTTTCTATACAAACAAAATGTTGACAAAATTTTCTATAGTAATAAAATATTGAGAAAATTTTCCATATATATATAAAATTTTGACAAAATTTTCTCTTTAAATATCAAATTTTGACAAAATTTTCTCTTTAAATATAAAATTTTGACAAATTTTTCTCTCTAAATATAAAATTTTGCAAAAATTTTCTATTGAAGTTACATTTTGCAAAAATTTTCTATAGAAGTAACATTTCGCAAAATTCGCAAAAGAAATAAAATGTTGACAAAATTTTTAAAGGAAATCAATCGTATACAAAGTTTTCTATAGAAATTAATTTAGAATTAAAATTTTGACAAAATTGTCTAGAGAAATAAAATTTTGACAAAATTTTCTATAGAAGTAAAATTTTGAGAAAATTTTCTATAAAAATAAAATGTAGAAATACAATTTTGACAAAAGTTTCTAAAGAAATAAACTTTTGCTAAATTTTTCTATAGACATAAAATTTTGCAAAAATTGTCTGTAGAAAAAAAATGTTGACCCAATTTTCTATAGAAATAAAATTTTGACAAAAGTTTCTATAAAAAAAAAATGTTGATAAAATTTTCTATAGAAATAAAATATGGACAAATTTTTATATAGCAATAAAATGTTGACAAAATATTCTATAGAAATAAAGTTTTGAGAAAATTTTCTATATATATAAAATTTTGACAAATTTTTCTCTCTAAATATAAAATTTTACAAACATTTTCTATTGAAGTTACATTTTGCAAAAATTTTCTATAGAAGTAACATATCGCAAAATTCGGAATAGAAATAAAATGTTGACAAAATTTTTAATGGAAATAAATTGTATACAAAGTTTTCTATAGAAATTAAATTAATTTAGAATTAAAATTTTGACAAGATTTTCTAGAGAAATAAAATTTTGACTAAATTTTCTATAGAAGTAAAGTTTTGAGAAAATTTTCTATAAAAATAAAATAATGACAAAGTTTCTATAGAAATAAAATTTTGAGAAAATTTTCTATAGAAATAAAATTTTGACAAAATTTTTTATATAAATACAATTTTGACAATATTTTCTATGGAAATAAAATTTTGGCAAAAATTTCAATAGAAATAAAATTTTAACAAAATTTTCTATAGAAGTAAAGTTTTGAAAAAATTTTCTATAGAAATACAATTTTGACAAAATTTTCTATAGAAATAAAATTTTGACCAAATTTTCTATAGACAAAAAAAATTTGAAAAAATTTTCTATAGTAACAAAATTTTGACAAAATTTTTTATAGAAGTACAAATTTGATAAAATCGTATATAAAGTAAAAATTTTGACAACATTTTCTATAGAAATAAAATTTTGACAAAACTTTCTATATAAATAAAATTAAAAAAAAAAATTCTATAGAAATATTTTTTTTTTTTTCAAAAATTGTCTTTACAAATAAAATTTTTCCAAAAAATTTCTATAGAAAACCAATATTAACCAAGTTTTCTATAGAAATAAAATTTTGCAAAAATTTTCAATAGAAATAAAACTTTTTGCAAAAATTTTCTATAGAAATAAAATTTTGAAAAAATTTGTCTATAGAAATAAAATTTTGACAAAATTTGTAGGTAGAAATAAAATTTAGACTAAATTTGTCGGTAGAAATAAAATTTTGACAAAACTTGTCTATAGAAATAAAATTTTGACAAAATTAAAATTTTGACAAAATTTTCCATAGCAAAAAAAAAATTTGCAAAAATGTTCTTAAGAAATAAAATGTTATTTTGTTTATTATTTTTTATTTCGGTAGAAATAAAATTTTGCAAAAATTATCTATAGAAATAAAACTGTGATAAAATTTGTCTATAGAAATAAAATTTTGACAAAATTTGTCTATAGAAATAAAATTTCGACAAAATTTTCTAGAAATAAAATTTTGGCAAAATTTTTTCTACAAATAAAATCTTGACAAAATTCTCTATAGAAATAACATTGTGACAAAATTTTCTATAATGAAATTTTAACAAAATGAAAATGAAAATATAGAAATAAAATTTTAGCAAAATTTTCTATAGTAACAAAATTTTGACAAAATTTTCTATAGAAGTAAAAATTTGACAAAATCTTATATAAAATAAAAATGTTGGCAACATTTTCTATAGAAATAAAATTTTGACAAAATTTTCTATTGAAATAAAATTTTGCCAAAACTTTCTATAGAAATAAAATTTTAACAAAATTTTCTATAGAAATAAAATTTTGACCAAATTTTCTATAGACAAAAAAAATTTTAAAACATTTTCTATAGTAACAAAATTTTGACAAAATTTTCTATAGAAGTAAGAATTTGACAAAATCTTCTATAAAATTAAAATTTTGAATCTATAGAAATAATTTTTTTTCAAAAATTGTCTACACAAATAAAATTTTTCCGCAAACGTTCTATAGAAAAACAATGTTAACCAAGTTTTCTATAGAAATAAAATTTTGCAAAAATTTCAATAGAAATAAAACTTTTTGCAAAAATTTATATATAAATAAAACTTTGACAAATTTTGTCTTTAGAAATAAAAATTAGACAAAATTTGTCGGCAGTAATAAAATTTTGACAAATTTTGTCTATAGAAATAAAATTTTGACAAAATTTGTCTATAGAAATAAAATCTTGACAACTTTTTCTATAAAATTAAAATTTTGACAAAATTTTCTAAGGAAGTAGGTTAGGTTAGGTTGCAAATATAAATATACAAAATTATACAAAATTATACAAAATATAATTTTGAAAAATTTTCTATAGAAATAAAATTTGACAAAATTTTCTATAGAAATAAAATTTTGGCCAAATTTTCTATATACAAAAAAAAATTAAAACATTTTCTATAGTAACAAAATTTTGACAAAATTTTCTATAAAACTAAAATTTTGACAAAATTTTCTATGAAAAAAAATTTTGCAACATTATCTATAGAAATAAAATTTGTGCAAAAATAATCTATAGAAATAAAATTTTGCAAAAATTATCTATAGAAATAAAATGTTGACAAAATTTGTCTATAGAAATAAAATTTCGACAAAATTTTCTAGAAATAAAATTTTGACAAAATTTTTTCTAGAAATAAAATTTTGCAAAAATGTTCTTAAGGAATAAAATGTAAATAAAGTTTTCTATAGAAATAAAATTTGACAAATTTTTTTATAGAAATAAAATTTTGACAAAATTTTCTATAGAAATAAAATTTGACAAAATTTTTTTTAGAAATAAAATTTTGACAAAATTTTCTATAGAAATAAAATTTTGACAAAATTTTCTGTAGAAATAAAATTTTAACAAAATTTTCTATAGAAATAAAATTTTAACAAAATTTTCTAAGGTAGTAGGTTAGGTGGCAGCCTGATGTATAATGCTCACTTAGACTATTCAGTCCATTGTGATACCACATTGGTGAACTTCTCTCTTATCACTGAGTGCTGCCCGATTCCATGTTAAGCTCAATAACAAGGGACCTCATTTTTTTAGCCGAGTCCCAACGGCGTTCCACATTGCAGTGAAAACACTTAGAGAAGCTTTGAAACCCTTAGAAATGTCACCAGCATTACTAAGGTGGGATAATCCACCGCTGAAAAACTTTTTGGTGTTCGGTCGAAGCAGGAATCGAACCCACGACCTTGTGTATGCAAGGCGGGCATGCTAACCATTGCACCACGGTGAAATTTTGCAAACATTTTCTATAGAAATATTTCTGGCAAAATTTTATTTCTATATATATATATATATATATATATATATATATATATATATATATATATATATATATATATATATATATATATATATATATATATATATATATATATATATATATATATATATATATATATATATATATATATATATATATATATATATATATATATATATATATATATATATATATATATATATATATATATATATTGTTTTATACTAGCCACAAACAAATTATACACAATTTACAAATATGTTAAGGTTTTTTTAATTTGATAGATTTTTGGTAAAATTTTCTTAAAATTTTGGTAGATAATACTTGTTAGCACAAGCGGCAACCGTGGCTGTCCGTCCGTTGAAATCGTGCTAATTTCCGTAAGCTATCCACTTTAAAGTAGTTGATATTGATGTTGGTCGGATGGTTTTGCAACTGGGCCATATTGCATATGAGCCATACTTTTAGGTATAGCCCTAATATAAACCAACCCCCAGATTTAACTTGTGGATCCTCTTGGAAAAGCAAATATCCTCCAATCTAATAGAAAAGTTAGTGCGCGTCAATATAAACCGATCCTTAGGTCTCAGTTCTTGAGCCTCATGGAAACGCAAATTTCATCAGATCCGTTTGAAGTTTGGTACGTGATGTCAGTATATGCTGTCTACTAATCATGCAAAAGTTAGTCCATACCGGTTCATAGTTATACAGTGAAACTTCTCAATAGTGAAAATTCGCGGTCGCCTTAAGTTTGTCCACATATGTGAAGTTTCCAGTTATGATACTGTTAAAATTTGGCCGTGCGAAAATTGTAACATATCGATTTTTAATTATTTATAGACTGCTCTATATAAGTCGATCAAGATCAGAATCACTTACAGTCCAGTCTGACACCACAAGTGTTGAATTTCTTGCTTATTATTGGGTGGTGCCGGATTCTATATTTAGCTCAAGGACAAGGGCCGTCCTTTTTGTATATATAGAGGAGCTTTGAAAGATAATCCACCGCTGATAAACTTTTTGGTGTTTGCTCGAAACTAGCATTGAACCCAGGGCCCTTTATATGTAAGAGAATGCTAACCATTGTACCACAGTGGCTCCCACGATACCGAGCTATGATATCTGTTCCCCATTACTAGTTTGATCTCTTACTATTAACACAAATATTAAATTGTATTTTATAAAAATGTAATTCAGTTTATTGAACGAATAGCAGAGAATTAATTAATAGTTACTACATAGCAACTACAACTATTTGGACATGAATAATTTCGAAGAATAATTTTTTTCTGCATTTTCTCATCAACCCACAAAAGAATAAATTCATAAAAATAAATTCTTCACTTAATACCCATTTAATAAAACTAAATTAAATCAATGTATATAATTAGGGATTATTTAATAAAATAATAAATTAATTTCATTATATTTGATGATATGCCAACCACTTGTCCATGATAAATTCTTTCAAATTATGAAAATCATAATCGCACTCATGGGGGATTTTACTAACATCTGCCACACGACAGTTGTAACCATATCATCAACATCATTATCATCAATGTCTTTTGTTTTTTTCCTCTTTCGTTTTCATAAAAATTTGTTCTAAGCCATCCGGCAATGTAATGAATTTTAGACAGCTTCCTTTACTGGAGAAAATATCCTGTGACATCATTAATTAAATTTAATGACTTTCAAGTGGCATCTCCTGGAATTGTTGCTTCGGCAGCTCTTAAGTAATCGCTCTTGAAAGGACGTACACAGGCAAATATAATGAATGAGACACAAATACCAACACATGTCTAAGTTTGTAACACTCAGAGACACACGCATACACACACTCACACAAAATAGCTGAGAGTATTGGGACAAACAGCAGATCCGTTTCCTACACCAATTCATTTGCTTTTGTGATACTCTTATCCATAGATGTTTCCTTTCTCTCATTCTCATTCTCTTTCTCTCTCTCTCTCTTGCTCATTGTCTCCCTTTGGTTAAAGTATATTTGCATGTTCAGTATATAATTTAAGCTAACAATGGCATACCCACTTACATGCCATGGATAATTTCCAGTGATAATATTTATTCCAAAAACGTAGAACATTCTTGTCTGTTGATGCATGACGGTAATTAGGAAATTTTTACAAGGCCACTCACTATGCAACAGACTTGGGCTATGCTACAAAATAAGAGTATGCTGTGCATTTCTAATTTAAGAGGAAAATTAATGATTGTCCATGTTAAAATGTAAGAAAATTTACAAAATTTATAATGAATTACATTCTATGCTATTTTCAATTTTTTAATTTTCAAAAAAAAAAAAATAACAAGTATATACGGCCGTAAGTTCGGCCAGGCCGAAGCTTATGTACCCTCCACCATGGATTGCGTAGAAACTTCTACTAAAGACGGTCATCCACAATTAAATTACTTGGGTTGCGGTAACACTTGCCGATGACAATGTATCTTAAAACTAACACCGTCTTCTAAATTGCAAGGTAGTCCATACGGGATATATATTAAACTAAAAAGGCCGATTAAATACGTATATAATTAATTAAAAAAAATTCTATAGAAATAAAATTTTGACAAAAGTTTCTATAGAAATAAAATTTTTACAAAATTTTCTATAGAAGTAAAATTTTGACAAAATTTTCTATAGAAATAAAATTTTGACAAAAATTTCAAAGAATTAAAATATTGACAATATAATCTATAGAACTAAAATTTTGAGAAAATATTCTATAGAAATAAAATTTGACAAAATTTTCTATAGGAATAAAATTTTGACAAAATTTTCAATAGAACAAAATTTTGTATAGAAATAAAATTTTGATAGATTATTTTTGGCTCGAGTGGCAACCATGATTATGAATCGATATGGACCAATTTTTGTGTGTTTGAGGATCGGCTATATATTACTATAGACCGATATGGACCAATTTTGGCATGGTTGTTAGGGACCATATAATAACACCACGTACCAAATTTCAACCGGATCGGATGAATTTTGATCCTCCAAGAGGCTCCAGAGTTCAAATCTGGTGATCGGTTTGTATGGGGGCTATATATAATTATGGACCGATGTGGACCAATATTTGCATGGTCATAAGAGACCATATACTAACACCGTGTACCAAATTTCAGCCGGATCGGAGGTCAAATCTGGGGATCGATTTATATGGGGGCTATATATAATTATGGACCGATATGGACCAATTCGTGCATGATTGTTAGAGACCATATAGTTACACCACGTACCAAATTTCAACTGAATCAGATGAATTTTGGTCTTCCAAGAGGCTCCAGAGTTCAAATCTGGTGATCGGTTTGTATGGGGGCTATATATAATTATGGACCGATGTGGACCAATATTTGCATGGTCATAAGAGACCATATACTAACACCGTGTACCAAATTTCAGCCGGATCGGATGAAATTTGCTTCACTTCGAGGCTCCGCAAGCCAAATCGGGGGATCGGTTTGTATGGGGGCTATATATAATTATGGACCGATGTGGACCAATTTTTGCATGGTCATTAGAGAACATATACTAACACCATGTACCAAATTTCAGCCGGATCGGATGAAATTTGCTTCTCTTAGAGGCTCCGCAAGCGAAATCGGGGCATAGCTTTATATGGGGGCTATATATAATTATGGACCGATGTGGACTAATTTTTGCATGGTTGTTAGAGACCATATGTTAACACTATATGCCAAATTTCAGCCGGATCGGATGAAATTTGCTTCCCTTAGAGGCTCCGAAAGCCAAATCGGGGGATCGGTTTATATGGGGGCTATATATAATTATGGACCGATGTGGGCCAATTTTTGCATGGTCATTAGAGAACATATACCAACACCATGTACCAAATTTCAGCCGGATCGGATGAAATTTGCTTCTCTTAGAGCAATCGCAAGCCAAATTTGGGGGTCCGTTTATATGGGGGCTATACGTAAAAGTGGACCGATATAGCCCATATGCAATACCATCCGACCTACATCAATAAAAATTACTTGTGCCAAGTTTCAAATCGATAGCTTGTTTCGTTCGGAAGTTAGCGTGATTTCAACAGACGGACGGACGGACGGACGGACATGCTCAGATCGACTCAGAATTTCACCACGACCCAGAATATATATACTTTATGGGGTCTTAGAGCAATATTTCGATGTGTTACAAACGGAATGACAAAGTTAATATACCCCCATCCTATGGTGGAGGGTATACAAAAAAATAAACTACAAGCAAATTCATTTATCCCTGTTGTAATTATAGAACATTTCAAAATTGCCCACTTTTTCCCATTCTTATACCCTGCGCCACACTATGGAATATTATAAGTTAGTGCATATGTTTGCAACACCCAGAACGAGACGAGATAGACACATGGTGTCTTTGGCAATAATGCTCCACCATGGATTGCGTAGAAACTTCTACTAAAGACGGTCACGGTCCACAATTAAATTACTTGGGTTGCGGCCGATGGCAAGACATCTTAAAACTTCTTAAGATCATCTTCTAAATTGTAAATTAGTCCATGCGGGATATATAGTAGACAAAAGAAAGTTCGATTAAATACGTATATATTCAGTTCTTGACCGGTATATATAGGGAAAAAATAATTACGAACCGATATTAACTTTTGTGCGGTAATTATAGAGCCAGAATTAAAATATGGGGGTCGCTTTATATGGGGGCTATATACAATTATGAACACGAGTTTACCAAAAATGGCAGATTTTTACTGTTTGGTAAGTTGGTAGAATTCTTAATGTTTTGGAAGATTTTACAAAATATTCCTCACCAACTATGAAACGCTTCAAAAAATTTTCTATAGAAACTACATTTGACAAAATTTTCTACAGAAATAAAATTCTGAGAAAATTTTCTTTAGAATTAAAATTCTGACAAAATTTTCTATAGAAGTAAAATTTTGAGAAAATTTGCTATAGAAATAAAATTTTGAGAAAATTTTGTATAGAAATTATATTTTAACAAAATTTCCTAAAGACATAAAATGTTGACAAAATTTTGTATAGAAATAAAATTTTCTATAGAAATAAAGGGTGATTAGTTAAGAGCTTGATAACTTTAAAAAAAAAAAAACGCATAAAATTTGCAAAATCTCATCGGTTCTTTATTTGAAACGTTATTTATTTATTCTACTTATTTCTGTAGACTTTAGACTTGACGTAGCCCCACAAAAAATAGTCTAAAGGCGTCAAATCGCATGATCTTGGTGGCCAACTTACCGGTCCATTTCTTGAGATGAATTGTTCTCCGAAGTTTTCCCTCAAAATGGCCATAGAATCGCGAGCTGTGTGGCATGTAGCGCCATCTTGTTGAAACCACATGTCAACCAAGTTCAGTTCTTCCATTTTTGGCAACAAAAAGTTTGTTTGCATCGAACGATAGCGATCGCCATTCACCGTAACGTTGCGTCCAACAGCATCTTTGAAAAAATACGGTCCAATGATTCCACCAGCGTACAAACCACACCAAACAGTGCATTTTTCGGGATGCATGGGCAGTTCTTGAACGGCTTCTGGTTGCTCTTCACTCCAAATGCGGCAATTTTGCTTATTTACGTAGCCATTCAACCAGAAATTAGCCTCATCGCTGAACAAAATTTGTCGATAAACACATTTCGAACCGAACACTGATTTTGGTAATAAAATTCAATGATTTGCAAGCGTTGCTCGTTAGTAAGTCTATTCATGATGAAATGTCAAAGCATACTGAGCATCTTTCTCTTTGACACCATGTCTGAAATCCCACGTGATCTGTCAAATACTAATGCATGAAAATCCTAACCTCAAAAGAATCACCCTTTATAAAATTTTGCAAAATTTTCTATGGCAACAAAATTTTGATAGATTATTTTTGGTTCGAGTGGTAATCGTGATTTTCTGTGATTGGGGATCGGTGTATTTGGGGGCTATATACACAGTCTCACATAAGTTTACATACCCTTGAGGTTTTTACCTTATAACTAAACATGTTTCTTGTTGTTGTTTATAATCCAGACTAAAAACATCTTCTTGAAAATGGACAAATACTTTGTTTTTCAAATTAATTTACAAAATCTAAAGCATATATATGCATATTTTATTATATTTTAATAATTAAAGAAAATACAATTTCTTAAACCGTATGTAAACTTGTGTAAGACTGTGTATAATATAGATCAATACGGACCAAATTTTGGCATGGTTTTTATCGGCCATACACTAGCGAAATGTACAAAATTTCAACCGGATCGGATGAATTTTGCTCCTTTAAGAGGCTCCGGAGGTCAAATCTGTGGATCGCTTTATATGGGGCCTACATATAACTATGGACCGATGTGGACCAAAGCCAAATCAGGAGATCGGTTTATATGGGAGCTATATCTAATTATGAACCGATGTCGACCGATTTTTGCATGATTGTTAGAGACCATATACTAGCACCATGTACCAAATTTCACCCGGATCGGATGAATTTTGCTTCTTTTTGAGGCTCCGCAAGCCAAATCTGGGGATCGATTTATATGGGGGCTATATATAATTATGAACTGATATGGACCAATTCTGGCATGGTTGTTAAAGACCATATACTAACATCAAGTACCAAATTTCAGCCGGATCGGATGAATTTTGCTTCTTTTTGAGGCTCCGCAAGCCAAATCTGGGGATCGATTTATATGGGGGCTATATATAATTATGGACTGATGTGGACCAATGTTTGCATGATTGTTAGAAACCATATACTGGCACCATGTACCAAATTTCACCCTGATCGGATGAATTTTGCTTCTTTTTTGAGGCTCCGCAAGCCAAATCTGGGGATCGGATTATATGGGGGCTATATATAATTATGGACTGATGTGGACCAATGTTTGCATGATTGTTAGAGACCATATACTGGCACCATGTACCAAATTTCACCCTGATCGGATGAATTTTGCTTCTTTTTGAGGCTCCGCAAGCCAAATCTGGGGATCGATTTATATGGGGGCTATATATAATTATGAACTGATATGGACCAATTCTGGCATGGTTGTTAAAGACCATATACTAACATCAAGTACCAAATTTCAGCCGGATCGGATGAAATTTGCTTCTCTTTGAGGTTCCGCAAGACAAATCTGGGTATCGCTTTATATGGGGCCTATATATAATTATGGACCGATGTGGACCAATGTTTGCATGATTGTTAGAGACCATATACTGGCACCATGTACCAAATTTCACCCTGATCGGATGAATTTTGCTTCTTTTTTGAGGCTCCGCAAGCCAAATCTGGGGATCGATTTATATGGGGGCTATATATAATTATGGACTGATGTGGACCAATGGCTGTTAGAGACCATATACTAACACCATGTACCAAATTTCAGCAAGATTGGATGAAGTATGCTTCTCTTAGAGGCTCCGCAAGCCAAATCTGGGGATCGGTTTATATGGGGGCTATATATAACTATGGACCGATTTTTGCATGGTTGTTACAGAATATATACCAACGCCATGTAACAAATTTTAGCCGGATAGGATGAAATTTGCTTATCTTAGAGGCTACACAAGTCAAATCTGGGGATCGGTTTATATGGGGGCTATATATAAAAAAGCTATCGACTTCAAACTTGGCACAAGTAGTTGTTATTGATGTAGGTCGGCTGGTATTACAAATGGGCCATATCGGTCCACTTTTACGTATAGCCCCCATATAAACGGACCCCCAGATTTGTCTTGCGGAGCCTATAAGAGTAACATATTTCATCCGATCTGTCTGAAATTTGGTACATGGTGTAAGTATACGGTCTCTAACAACCCCCATATAACCCGATCCCCAGATTTGACCTCCGGAGCCTCTTAGAGGAGTAAAATTAATCCGATCCGGTTGAAATTTGGTACGTGCTGTTAGTATAGGGTCTCTGACATACAGGCAAGAATTGGTCCATATTTGTCCATAATTATATATACCCCCATATAAACCGTTCCCCAGATTTGATCTACGGAGCCTGTTGGAGGAGCAAAATTCATCCGATCCGGTTGAAATTTGGAACGTGGTGTTAGTATATGATCTCTAACAACCATGGTAAAATTGGTCCATATCGGTCCATAAGTATATATAGCCCCCATATAACCCGATCCCCAGATTTGACGTCCGGAGCCTCTTAGAGGAGCAAAATTCATCCGATCCGATTGAAAATTGGTACGTGGTGTTAGTATATGGTCTCTAACAATCATGCAAGAATTGGTCCATATCGGTCCATAATTATATACAGCCCCCATAAAACCGTTCCCCAGATTTGATCTCCGGAGCCTCTTGGAGGAGCTAAATTCATCCGATCCGGTTGAAATTTGCAACGTGGTTTTAGTATAATAACCCTGCCAAAATTGGTCCATATCGGTCTAAAGTTATATATAGCCGATTCCCAATCACACAAAAATTGGTCCATAACGGTTCATAATCATGGTTGCCACTCGAGCCAAAAATAATTTACCAAAATTTTATTTTTATAGAAAATAGTGTCATAATGTTATGTCTATATAAAATTTTGTCAAAATTCTATTTCTATAGAAAATTTTGTTAACATTTTTTTTTTCTAAAGAAATTTTTTTCCAAATTTTACTTTTATAGAAAATGTTGTCAAGATTTTATTTCTATAGAAACTTTAAACTTAATTATATACGTATTTAATCAGCCTTTTTAGGTTTAATATATACCACGTATGGACTATGCTGTATATATTACGGTGTTAGGAAGTTTTAAGATACCTTGACATCGGAAAGTGTTACCGCAACCCAAGTAATTCGATTGTGGATGACAGTCTTCAGTACAAGCTTCTACGCAATCCATGGTGGAGGGTACATAAGCTTCGGCCTGGCCGAACTTGCGGCCCTATATACTTGTTGATAATTGGAAATGTCGACTTTTCGAGACTTTGACATTTCCAAAATGTGGAAAATCGATTTTTCAGTTTTTCGACTTTTTTCAAATCGAGAAAAGTCAACTTTTCGACTTATTGAAAAAATCGAATTTTGAAGTTTTATATTTTTTAATGGTGTTTTTAAGCGGTTTTCGGAATTTTTGACGTCTTTGAGCCTTGGAAAACTCAATTTGTTTTTTACAATTTGAAAAGTTCAACATTTCGCCTCTTTGATAATTTGGAATTGTCGACTTTTCGAGTTTTTGACATTTCCAAAATATGAAAAATCGACTTTTCAGTTTTTTCGACTTTCTTTAAATCAAGAAAATTCAACTTTTCGACTCGAAGGGTCGAATTTTCGAACTTTATATATTTTTAAAATGTGCGGCTTTTGGACATTTTTGATGTCTTTGGAACGTGGAGAAATCTACTTTTTTAAAATTTGAAAAGATCAACTTTTCGCCTTTTGAAATTTCGAATTTTCAACACTTTGAAATTTCCAAAATGTGGAATATAGAGTTTTCGTCCTTTCGATTTTTGTTTTAAATAAGAAAAGTCAACTTTTCGGCTTATTGAAAATTGAAATAGTCGAATTGTCGAGTTTTATATATTATTTTAATGTGCAAGTATCGCCTTTTCGATATTTTCAAATTTGGAAAAGTCCACTTTTCGAATTTTCGACATTGTGGAAATGTGAAAACATCAACTTTTCGATTTTTTTTGAAAATTTGAGAAAGTCGACTTCTGGACTACAATAGCAAAAAGTCGACCCTTGGACTATTGCAAAATTTGGAAAGTTCGAGCTTTGATGGAAAAGTTGATTTTTCACTAGTCCGATTTTATCTCTTTCGGTTTTCAAACAAATATTTTAAAAGGCATTTTAAATTTAGTTATCTGCATTTGTAAAATAAACTCTATAGAGAATTAGAAATTAAAATTTCTAAAGTACTTTTTAAAGTAACTTCTTCTTCAATTAACACTAAAGCATGACAATTGGCAGATTAGGATTCTTTTTTTTTTTTTTTTTTGGGGTATCCAATTTGTAAGCACTCATCATGGAATATTCATAGCCCACACACAAAAAAAAAACACTCAGTGCATGCAAAGTTAATATGCCATTATTTGGCCCAAAGAGTGTCATTTTATGCTATAATGTTTTATGTAAATGTTGATGGTTTTTTTTCGCGTTTTTTCTTCCATAGCCTATATTTTATTTGCTTAGTTCTGGTTCTGGTAGTAGAAAATTTTATTTCTTTGAAAATAAAAATTAAGGCGAAAATTGCTTTTCACGAGCAAGGACAATTTTATACATAAATATGCATTAAGGCATTAATATTAAATAAAACAGAAGCCCCAAGAAATCTCCTCCGCAAAAAACGAAATGTGAATCAGAAAAAATTAATATGTAAATGTAATACAAAATTCATTTTTTGCAGCTCCTCAACAATTCACATTGTCAACAAGATTTTTCCCGAGTTTTCCACTCGGTAAAGCATCACCACCATCACCACTGTGGTTTAATGCTGTGCATTTTTTCCTTCATAGTCCTAGGATTGTTACAGTTTTTTCGCTTTTCTGCTGTTACGAATTATTTCATTTAGAAAACAACAAACCGTGAAAATGTAAAACAACAGCCACAACAGAAGATTAAAAATTGATGGTTAAACCAAACAAGTTCATATGGCCAATAGTTGGGCCAGGTCGAATCTGAAATACCCAGCACCATGAAAGCCTTGCAATAATTTTCTGTTAAAACATTTGCTCGTAATGGCCTATAATATAGTGGATATATAATGCATTTCCGTCAAGGTCCAGTTTTTATCGATACTTGATCACTATAAGACGAATTTCTTGAAATTGTGTCGAATTTTAAATTTGGCCAAATGCACCGACAAGGGACTACTACTAATGAAGGGGAGAACTCACTCAATGTTTGAATTTATAGAATATTTTGTGAAAATTTTGTCAAAATTTTATTTCTATAGAAAATTTGGTCAACATTTTATTTCTATAGAATTTTTTTTCCAAATTTTATTTCTATAGAAAATTTTCCCAAAATTTTGTTTTATAGAAAATTTGGTAAAAATTTTATTTCTGAAGAAAATTTTGTCAACATTTTATTTCTATAGAAAATTTTGAAAACATTTTATTTCTAAAGCAAATTTTGTCAAAATGTTATTTCTGAAGAAAATTTTGTCAAAATTTTATTCCTATAGAAAATCTTGTCAAAATTTTATTTCTATAGAATATTTTCTCAAAATTTTGGTTTAATAGAAAATTTGGTCAAAATTTTATTTCTACAGAAAATTTTGCAAAGATTTTATTTCTATAGAAAAATTTCTCCAAATTTTATTTCTATAGAAAATTTTGTCATAAAATATTTTGTCAAAAATTTATTTCTGAAGAAAATTTTGTCAAAATTTTATTACTATAGAAAATGTTGTCAAAATTTTATTTCTATAGAAAATTTTGTCAAGATTCTATTTCCAAAGAAAATTTTCTCCAAATTTTATTTCTATAGAAAATGTAGTCAAAATTTTATTTCATTTTATTTCTATAGAATATATTCTCTAAATTTTGTTTTTATACAAAATTTGGTCAAAATTTTATTTCTGAAGAAAATTTTGTCAAAATTTTATTTCTATAGAAAATTTTGTCAACACTTTATTTCTATAAAAAATTTTGAAAATATTTTATTTCTAAAGAAAATTTTGTCATAAAAAATTTTTGTCAGAATTTTATTTCTGAAGAAAGTTTTGTCAAAATTTTATTTCTATAGAACATTTTTTTAAAATTTTGGTTTTATAGAAAATTAGGTGAAAATTTTATTTCTATAGAATATTTTGTCAAGATTTTATTTCTAAAGAAAATTTTCTCCAAATTTTGGTTTTATAGAAAATTTGGTCAAAATTTTATTTCTGAAGAAAATTTGGTCAAAATTTTATTTCTGAAGAAAATTTTGTCAAGATTTTATTTCTATAGAAAATTTTGTTAACATTTTATTTCTATAGAAAATTTTGATTACATTTTATTTCTAAATAAAATTTTGTCATAAACAAAATTTGTCAACATTTTATTTCTATAGAAAATTTTGTCAAAATTTTATTTCTATAGAACATTTTTTAAAATTTTGGTTTTATACAAAATTTGGTCAAAATTTTATTTCTATAGAAAATTTTGTCAAGATATTATTTCTATAGAAAATTTTCTCCAAATTTTATTTCTTTAGAATATTTTCTCAAAATTTTGGTTTTATAGAAAATTTGGTCAAAATTTTATTTCTGAAGAAAATTTTGTCAACATTTTATTTCTATAGAAAATTTTGAAAACATTTTATTTCTATAGAAAATTTTGAAAACATTTTATTTCTAAAGAAAATTTTGTCAAAATGTTATTTCTGAAGAAAATTTGGTCAAAATTTTATTTCTGAAGAAAATTTTGTCAAGATTTTATTTCTATAGAAAATTTTGTTAACATTTTATTTCTATAGAAAATTTTGATTACATTTTATTTCTAAATAAAATTTTGTCATAAACAAAATTTGTCAACATTTTATTTCTATAGAAAATTTTGTCAAAATTTTATTTCTATAGAACATTTTTTAAAATTTTGGTTTTATACAAAATTTGGTCAAAATTTTATTTCTATAGAAAATTTTGTCAAGATATTATTTCTATAGAAAAATTTCTCCAAATTTTATTTCTTTAGAATATTTTCTCAAAATTTTGGTTTTATAGAAAATTTGGTCAAAATTTTATTTCTGAAGAAAATTTTGTCAACATTTTATTTCTATAGAAAATCTTGTCAAAATTTTATTTCTATAGAATATTTTCTCAAAATTTTGGTTTAATAGAAAATTTGGTCAAAATTTTATTTCTACAGAAAATTTTGCAAAGATTTTATTTCTATAGAAAATTTTCTCCAAATTTTATTTCTATAGAAAATTTTGCCAAATTTTATTTCTGAAGAAAATTTTGTCATAAAATATTTTGTCAAAATTTTATTTCTGAAGAAAATTTTGTCAAAACTTTATTACTATAGAAAATGTTGTCAAAATTTTATTTCTATAGAAAATTTTGTCAAGATTCTATTTCCAAAGAAAATTTTCTCCAAATTTTATTTCTATAGAAAATGTAGTCAAAATTTTATTTCTTAGAAAATGTTGTCAACATTTTATTTCTATAGAATATATTCTCTAAATTTTGTTTTTATACAAAATTTGGTCAAAATTTTATTTCTGAAGAAAATTTTGTCAAAATTTTATTTCTATAGAAAATTTTGTCAACACTTTATTTCTATAGAAAATTTTGTCAACACTTTATTTCTATAAAAAATTTTGAAAACATTTTATTTCTAAAGAAAATTTTGTTCTAAAAAAATTTTTGTCAGAATTTTATTTCTGAAGAAAGTTTTGTCAAAATTTTTTTTGAAATTTTATAGAAAATTAGGTGAAAATTTTATTTCTATAGAAAATTTTGTCAAGATTTTATTTTTTTTTATATTTTTATATTTAAGAAAATTTTCTCCAAATTTTGGTTTTATAGAAAATTTGGTCAAAATTTTATTTCTGAAGAAAATTTGGTCAAAATTTTATTTCTGAAGAAAATTTTGTTAACATTTTATTTCTATAGAAAATTTTGATTACATTTTATTTCTAAATAAAATTTTGTCATAAACAAAATTTGTCAACATTTTATTTCTGAAGAAAATTTTGTAAAAATTTTATTTCTATAGAACATTTTTTAAAATTTTGGTTTTATACAAAATTTGGTCAACATTTTATTTCTATAGAAAATTTTGTCAAAATTTTATTTCTATAGAAAATTTTTCCAAATTTTATTTCTTTAGAAAATTTTGTCAAAATTTTGTTTCTATAGAATATTT
This sequence comes from Haematobia irritans, assembly GCF_050003625.1. Taxonomy (NCBI): domain Eukaryota; kingdom Metazoa; phylum Arthropoda; class Insecta; order Diptera; family Muscidae; genus Haematobia; species Haematobia irritans. Next base: position 153,736,294 of record NC_134401.1, read on the forward strand.
TCTCAAAATGTTGGTTTTATAGAAAATTTGGTCAACATTTTATTTCTATAGAAAATTTTGTCAAAAATTTAACATTTTATTTCTATAGAAAATTTTGTAAAAATTTTATTTCTATAGAAAATGTTGTCAAAATTTTATTTCTATAGAATATTTTCTCAAAATTTTGGTTTTATAGAAAATTTGGTCAAAATTTTATTTCTATAGAAAATTTTGTCAACATTTGATTTCTATAGAAAATTTTGTCAATATTTTATTTCTATAGAGAATTTAGATTACATTTTATTTCTTAAGAAAATTATGTAATAAATAAATTTTGTCAACATTTTATTTCTATAAAAATTTTGTCAAAATTGTATTTTTAAAGAAAAGTTTGTCATATATTATTTCTTTTCAAAATTTTATTTCTGTCAAATATTTTCTAAAAATTTTATTTCTATAGAAAATTTTGTGGATATTTCGATGTGTTACAAAAGAAATGGCAAACTAATTAGACCCCCTTCACCCTTATAGGGTGGTGGGTATAAAACACAAACATTAAATTGTTAAAAAGGCGCATACAAAACGTTTAACCACAAATGAAGATATGGCATAAACCACATCTCAGTCGAAATCAGTTCGCAATAAACATGAAAAGACCATAAAATTTTAAAATGAAACTACTCTACAACCAAGCATACAAAGAAGTATAACACACAAGGAAAACACAACCACAAACAAATATGGTAAACAATGTTATATATGATTTTTGGTCTCTTTGGTTGGCAAAAATACACATAAATAACTTAGTGTAGTATTTTTTATAAATTGGAAGGAAATTCAACTGGAGAAAGATAAGCTAAAATAAGTTGAAGTTAAAGAGCCACAATAAATTGTGTTTAATATAAATGTTAATTTAAATTTAAATTCCAATGGTATCCAACTACTACATGATGTATGGATTATTATAAATTTTCCTATACTAAATACTGGTATTTCTAAATTTCGATAGAAATAAAATTTTTGGCAAAATTTTATATAGAAATTAAATTTTGACAAAATTTTCTAGAGAAATAATATTTTAAAAAATTTTCTATAGAAATCAAAATTTTGACAAAATTTTCTATAGAAATAAAATTTTGTAAAATTTTCTACAGAAATACAATTTTGACAAAATTATCTATAGAAATACAATTTTGACAAAATTTTCTATAGATATAAAATTTTGATAAAATTTTCCTTAAAAATAAAATTTTGACAAAATTTTCTATAAAAATAAAATTTTGACAACATAAAATTTTGAAAACAATTTTCTTTAGAAATAAAATTTTGACAAAATTTTCTATAGAATTAAAATTTTGACAAAATTTTCTATAGAAATACTATTGTGACAAAATTTTTTAAAGAAATAAAATTTTGATAACATTTTCTATAGAAATAAAAATTTGATAAAATTTTCTTTAGAAACAAAATTTTGACACAATTTTCTATAAAAATAAAATTTTGACAAATTTTTTTTTGGAAACCAAAATTTTGACAAAATTTTCTATAGAAATAAAATTTAGTAAAATTTTTTACAGAAATACAATTTTGACAAAATTTTCTACAGAAATACAATTTTGATAAAATTGTCCTTTAAAATAAAATTTTGACAAAATTGTCCATAGAAATAAAATTTTAACAAAATTTTCTATAGAAATAAAATTTAAAGAAAATGTTCTATAGAAATAAAATTTTGACAACATTTTCCACCGAAATAAAATTTTGAAAACAATTTTCTTTAGAAATAAAATTTTGACAAAATTGTCCATAGAAATAAAATTTTGACAAAATTTTCTATAGAAATACTATTGTGACAAAATTTTTTATAGAAATAAAATTTTGATAACATTTTCTATAGAAATAAAATTTTGATAAAATTTGTCATAGAAATAAAATTTTGACAAAATTGTCTATAAAAATAAAATTTTCTATAGAAATCAGAATTTTGGCAAAATTTTCTATTGAAATCAAAATTTTGACAAAATTTGTCATAGAAATAAAATTTTGACAAAATTTTCTATAGAAATATAATTTCGACAAAATTTTCTACAGAAATACAATTTTGACAACATTTTTTATATAAATAAAATTTTGGTAAAATTTTCTATAGAAATAAAATTTTGATAAAATTTTCTATAGAAATAAAATTTTGAAAAACTTTTTAATAGGAATAAAATGTTGACAACAATTTTCTATAGAAATAAAATTTTGCAAAATTTTCTGTAGAAATAAAATTTTGACAAAATTTTCTATAGAAATAAAATTTTGACAAAATTGTCTATAGAAATAAAATTTTGCAAAGTTTTCTGTAGAAATAAAATTTTGACAAAGATTTCTATAGAAATAAAATTTTGACAAAATTAGCTATAGAAATAAAATTTTCTATAGAAATCAAAATTTTGACAAAATTTTCCATAGAAATAAAATTTTGATAAAATTTTCTATAGAAATAAAATTTCGACAAAATTTCTACAGAAATACAATTTTGACAACATTTTTTATAGAAATAAAATTTTGATAAAATTTTCTATAGAAATAAAATTTTGATAAAATTTTCTTTAGAAATAAAATATTGACAAAAATTTCCATAGAAATAACATTTTGACAAAATTGTCTATAGAAATACATCGTTGACAAAATTTTCTATAGAAATAAAATTTTGAAAACATTTTCTTTAGAAATAAAATTTTGACAAAATTTTCCACAGAAACAATAAATAGAAATAAAATTTTGGCAAATTTATCTATAGAAATAAAATTCTGACAAAATTATCTGTAAAAAAAAATTGACAAAATTTTCTATAGAAATAAAATTTTGACAAGATTTTCTATAGAAATAAAATTTGACAAAATTTTCCATAGAAATAAAAGGTTATTGTGCCCATACGTCAAGTGTTGCTGGGAAGCGTCTTGAGAACCTTGTTTTTACCTCGGAGCTTATCACAAATTGTTGTAGAATGTCAGACGATTTGAAAAGACAGTCGAATTTTACCCCGCGAATCTAACTCATCTCTTCAAATTAGTCACCGTCACATCGCCAGGGGTGACTAAGACGTCATTTCCTGTATCAAAGTTCCAGAGGCCTCTCATAGTTGTCCATAACATACCTATGCCAGTGCCTAGGTTACATTGCTTTTGATGCTCTTACTATATGTTCCCCTTATGCTCGTCGACTATCTTACTAATATCTAGATTCAGTTCCCTGATTCTAAGATCATCGAGGTTAGTACAACGGCGTCCATTTCGCTCGTCTGCTAGTCGAGCTACTTCTGCTGTAAAGTTAGGCCACACCTGGGCAATTCCAGCACCACGAATTTGAAGCGTGCTGATGCTGAGTTCATTATGCCCCGGAACACTCTCTGGTACCCGCGGACGATGTCAATGATTTTTAGAATTGGCCTTCCAATTTGTGATATATCGTGATCACCGAAACGGAATCGATAAACACAAAATTAAGATTGATTGGCTATCACAGTATCAGGACCATATTTTTTTCATATTTTGAGACTATCGTTTTCAACCTTAAATTTTACAACACCTAACATATAATAGTAGATAGGTACAGTAGGAATTCATGTAAATAGTAGATGGGTACCATAGGAATATAGTCATATAGTAGTTTGGCATATTTAGTCAAACGGTAGATAATAATGTCCATACATATAAAAAAATCACGAGTATTTTTCCAATTACAATCTTAATTGAGTTTTAAACTATATTCAATTAAAAATTTAATTAATTCAGCAAAAAAATTTAATTGAAAACAAAATCAATCACAAAAATGTATAGTATCAATTAATTTTTTAACTGAATCAATTAATTTTTTAATATATTTTCAATTAATTTTTTAATTGATACTATCATTTCTGTGATTGAAAACATTTCAATTAAAAACAAGTATATACGGCCGCAAGTTCGGCCAGGCCGAATCTTATGTACCCTCCACCATGGATTGCGTAGGAACTTCTACTAAAAGCTGTCATCCACAATCGAATTACTTGGGTTGCGATAACACTTGCCGATGGCAAGGTATCGCAAAACTTTTTTACACTGTCTTCTAAATTGTAAGTTAGCCCACACGGGGTATATATTAAACAAAAAAAGGCCGATTAAATACGTATATAATATAGTTTGACAAAATTTTCTATAGAAATGAAAACTTGACAAAATTTTCTATAGAAATAAAAACTTGACAAAATTTTCTATAGAAATAAAATGTTGACAAAATTTTCTATGGAAGTCAAATGTTGACAAAATTTTGTATAGAAATAAAATGTTGACAAAATTTTCTACAGAAATAAATTTTTTACAAAATTTTCTATAAAAATAAAATTTTGACAAAACTTTCTATGGAAATAAAATTTTGACAAACATTTCTATAGAAATAAACGTTTGACAAAACGTTTCTATAGAAATAAACGTTTGACTATAGAAATGAAATTTTGACACAACTTTCTATAGTAATAAAATTTGACAAAATTTTCTATGGGAATAAAGTTTTGGTAGATTATTTTTGGCGATATGGACAAATTTTTGTGTAATAAGTCATCGGCTATATATAACTAAAGACCGATATTGACCAATTTTTACATGGCTGTTAGAGGCCATATATTGACAAAATGTACCAAATTTCAACCGCATCGGATGACTTTTGCTATATATAATTATGGACCGATATGGACCAATTTTTGCATGGTTGTTAGATACCATATACTAACACCATGTACCAAATTTCAACTGGATCGGATGAATTTCGCTCCTCCAAGAGGCGCCTGAGGTCAAATCTGGGGATCGGTTTATATGGGAGCTATATATAATTATGAACCGATATGGACCAATTTTTGCATGGTTGTTAGAGACTATATACTAACACCACGTACTAAATTTCAATTGGATCGGATGAATTTTGCTCCTCCAAGAGGCTCCGGAGTTCAAATCTGGGGATCGGTTTATATGGGAGCTATATATAATTATGAACCGATATGGACCAATTTTTGCATGGTTGTTAGAGGCCGTATACTAACATCAGGTACCAAATTTCAACAGGATCGGATGAATTTTGGCCCTCCAAGAGGCTCCGGAGGTCAAATATGGGGATCGGTTTATATGGGGGCTATATATAATTATGGACCGATATGGACCAATTTTTGCATGGGTGTTAGAGACCGTATACTAAGACCACGTACTAAATTTCAACCGGATCGGATGAATTTTGCTCCTCCAAGAGGCTCCGGAGGTCAAATCTGGGGATCGGTTTATATGGGAGCTATATATAATTATGGACCGATATGGACCAATTTTTGCATGGTTGTTAGAGACCGTATACTAACATCAGGTACCACATTTCAACCGGATCGGATGAATTTTTCACCTCCAAGAGGCTCCGGAGGTCAAATCTGGGGATCGGTTTATATGGGGGCTATATATAATTATGGACCGACATGAACCAATTTTTGCATGGGTGTTAGAGACCGTATACTAAGACCACGTACTAAATTTCAACCGGATCGGATGAATTTTGCTCCTCCAAGAGGCTCCGGAGGTCAAATCTGGGGATCGGTTTATATGGGAGCTATATATAATTATGGACCGATATGGACCAATTTTTGCATGGTTGTTAGAGGCCGTATACTAACATCAGGTACCAAATTTCAACCGGATCGGATGAATTTTGCTGCTCCGGGAGGCTCCCCAAGCCAAATTTGGGGATCGGTTTATATGGGGGCTATACGTAAAAGTGGACCGATATGGCCCATATGCAATACCAGCCGACCTACATCAATAACAACTACTTGTGCCAAGTTTCAAGTCGATAGCTTGTTTCGTTCGGAAGTTAGCGTGATTTCCACAGACGGACGGACAGCCGGACAGACGGACAGGCGGACAGACGGACAGACGGACGGACGGACGGACATGCTTAGATCGACTCAGAATTTCACCACGACCCAGAATATATATACTTTATGGGGTCTTAGAGAAATATTTCGATGTGTTACAAACGGAATGACAAAGTTAATATACCCCCATCCTATGGTGGAGGGTATAAAAATATTTTTTTTTTTGTATGTATTCTCATATCCATTGCCAGGTGAATGTGACTCATTTCAATGATTTGAATATTCGTGCAATTAATTCATTACACACAACAAAATTTCACGAAAATTTTTCCAATTAAAATTTTAATTGAGTTTTAAAAAATATTCAATTAAAAATTTAATTGATTCAACAAATGTTTTAATTGAAACAAAAATCAATCAAAAAAATAATAGTATCAATTCATTTTTTTAATTGGATCAATTAACTTTTTAATTGACCTTCAATTAATTTTTTAATTGATACTATCATTTCTGTGATTGAAGACAATTCAATTAAAAATTAATTGGATCAATTAATTTCGTGATTGAATCAGAAAAAAAATTTTTGTGTGTAGTTTTAACCCTAGCTCTGTTAACATTTTTATTTTCTACATTACTTGCCCTTATTTACATGTGTTAAATTCTTTTTCCTTTGTTATATTCACCTTCGTAAACTCTGCTTTGTTTAGTCTTCTGATATTTACCACAGAGGAAATATTTTGGTTTGTGTTTTTACATTATATATTCTCCATATATATGATTGATTACTCCAAAAAAAAGTACTGTTCTTCTCCTTGAAGATTATAGGTATTATGTTTTAAGTTGTGTTTTCACCCTTTGTTTTTACTGCATCTAAACGTAATAGTAGGTGGGTACAGTAGGAATTCATGCATATAATATATGTCTATCATGGGACTATAGCTCCATAGTAGATTCGTGAAATTCTAATGCCCATATTAACCACTACCACCTGTGAATGAGATTCAATTCTACGATTTGGATGTATTTCGAAATTTTCAACCATTTATTTTAATTTACACTTCTCTGCACTAATAAGTTGACAGAGATCTGGAATAAGTAAAGTTCCATTCTCGTGAATTTTTTTTTGTGGTTTACGGAACCCCGCTGTTTGCTAATAAATTCGTAGTAAATATCTCGGAATTCAGAATATCATATCACGTTCTTGGAATTGGAAAATGAATTTAGTGGATAACTGCAAACTGGTGTGTATGTCCATGATGTCTGCATTTCTGTTTAAAAATTTCAAAAGTTTTTTTTTTGTAAGTTTTATTAAAAAAGTTGTATTAAATAAAGCGAAAAATAATAAATGAAAAAAAAGTAATTTTCTCATTTCCATCCCCGTGAATAGATTTAAAAACAAACCGTGGATTACACAACACCAAAACATTCGTGGAAGTGTCATGCGTAGACAGAAAAAAAAAATCACGAAATTTTTTCCAATTAAAGTCATAATTGAGTTTTAAAAAATATTTAATTAAAAATTTAATCGATTTAACAAATATTTTAATAGAAACAAAATATAAACAAAATTGAATAACAAAAATTAATTAATCAAGTAATTCATTTAATTAGATAACCAATTAATTTTTTAATTGGATCAATTAATTGTTTAATTGACTTTAAATTATTTTTTTTTTAAATTTCTGTGATTTTAAAGGCATTTTAAATAAAAATTAAATGGATCGATTAATTTCCTTATTGAAGACAAACAATATTTTTTTGTGTGTAGTGAAAATGAAATTGTAGTGAGTATTCGATTTTTTTTTCTTTTTAACTTAATTTTGATTTTAATATTTTAATATTTTTTTTAGGTTTGTTTGAAATGATCTTCTTCAAAATAGACCCGAAAATGGATATTTAAATTAGGTTTTATGTCGGGTGATATTTTTGGGTACTGTATTCCCGCATTGTTTATATAAAACTTATTGTGTAGCTATAAAATTATTGCAGATTTTCCAACCTAAGGTCTTCCACTACACGTACCCATGGTGTGGTATATACATTTGGAACTTAGCACGCCTATTCTACAGCCTCTGTTTGGTCGGGTTTCTTTACGGCAATGCAAACAAATTGTTATTACTTAATTACAGTGTAATATAATTTTTAAAATGCTTGAGATATCCTACAACATTTTCATATCACAAAACTTCCACACATACGATATCCTCTGACATACTTGTATTCTAATCTAATTTTCAGGTATTTTATTGCAAATTTGTTAGCATTTTTTCGCCATTTTAATGGTGGTGCTTGGAACAGCTGAGGCTTTTTATCAGTATGGAGCTATGCATAAACCTGAATGTATCTAAAAACTTAAACACTACACACATCCCAAATGCTAATGCTCTATAAGTAATAAGATGATAAATATATTTATTCATAACATGAATGTAATGGAAGAGGTAAAATGTAAAATGGTCTAAGCGACTAAAAATTAAAACTATAGGCTAAATAACCACAGTTTGGAGACAGTGGGTTTTTGTAGATTTTGATTCCATAGCTGGTGTTACAGATTAGCAATATTTGAAGAAAATTTTGCCAAAAATCTACCAATCTAAAAAATCAACATTTTATTTCTATGAAAATGTTGTCAATTTTTTTTCCATAGAAAATTTTGTACATTTTTTTCTATAGAAAATTTTGTCAAAATTTGATTTCTATAGAAAGTTTTTTCAAAATTTTATTTCTGTAAAAAATGTTGTCACAATTTTATTTCTATAGAAAACTTTGTTAAAATTTTATTTCTATAAAAATTTTGTCAAAATTTTATTTCCGTAGAAAATGTTCTCCATTTTTTTTCTATAAAAATTTTCTCAAAATTCTATTTTCATAGAATATTTTCTCCAAATATTATTTATATAGAAAATTTTTTCAAAATTCTATTTCTATAGAAAATTTTGTCAAAATTTTATTTCTATAGAAAATTTTTTCAAAATTTGATTTCTATTGAAAATTTTGTCAAAATTCTATTTCTATAGAAAATTTTGCCAAAATTTTTTTTATAGATTTTTTTTTGGCAAAATTTTATTTCTATACAAACTTTTATCAACATTTTATTTCTATAGAAAAAAATTTTATTTCTATAGAAAATTTTGTCAAAATTTTATTTCTGTAGAAAATTTTCTTAGTTTTTTTCTATAAAATATTTTGTCAAAATTTTATTTCTATAGCAAACTTTGTCAAAATTCTATTTCTATAGAAAATTTCGTCAAAATTTTATTTCTATAGAAAATTTTGTCAAAAATTTTATTTCTATAGAAAATTTTGTCAACAATTTTTTTTCTATAGAAAATTTTGTCTAAATTTTATTTCTATAGAAAATTTTTTCACAATTTTATTTCTATAGAAAATTTTGTCAAAATATTATTTCTATAGAAAATTTTGCCAAAACTTTATTTCTATAGAAAATTTTGTCAAAATTTTATATATATAGAACATTTTTTAAAAATTTTATTTCTATAGAAAATTTTGTCAAAATTTTATTTCTGTAGAAAATTTAGCCAAAATTTTTATTCTATAGAAAATTTTGTCAAAATTTTATTTCTATAGAAAATTTTGTCAAAATTTTTATTCTATAGAAAATTTTACCAAAATTTTATTTCTATAGAAAAAAATTTTATTTCTATAAAAAATTTTGTCAAAAAAAATTTTGTTCAAAATTTTGTTTCTATAGAAAATTTTATCAAAATTTTATTTCTATAGAAAATTTTATCAAAATTTTATTTCTATAGAAAATTTAGTCAAAATTTTTATTCTATAGAAAATTTTGTCAAAATTTTATTTCTATAGAAAATTTTGTCAAAATTTTTATTCTATAGAAAATTTTACCAAAATTTTATTTCTATAGAAAAAAATTTTATTTCTATAAAAAATTTTGTCAAAAATTTTATTTCTATAGAAAATTTTGTCTAAATTTCATTTCTATAGAAAATTTTGTCAAAATTTTATTTCTATAGAAAATTTTTGTCAAAATTTTATTTCTATAGAAAATTTTCTAAAAAAGGTTATTTCTATAGAAAATTTTGTCAAAATTCTATTTCTATAGAAAATTTTGTCAATATTTTATTTCTTTAGAAAATTTTTAAAATTTTTTTTTCTATAGAAAATTTTGTAAAAATTTGTTTTCTATAAAAGATTTTGTCAAAAATTTTATTTCTATAGAAATTTTTTTCAAAATTTTATTTCTATAGAAAATATTGTCAAAATTTCATTTCTATAGAAAATTTTCTCAAAATTTTATTTCTATAGAAAATTTTGTACAAATTTCATTTCTATAGAAATTTTGTCAAAATTTCATTTCTATAGAAAATTTTCTCAAAATTTTATTTCTATAGAAAATTTTGTCAAAATTTGTTTTCTATAAAAGATTTTGTCAAAAATTTTATTTCTATAGAAAATTTTTTTTCAAAATTTTATTTCTATAGAAAATTTTGTCAAAATTTTATTTTTGTAGACAATATTCTCAATTTTGTTTTCTATAGAAAATTTTGCCAAATATTATTTCTATATAACATAATGTCAAAATTTTATTTCTGAAGAAAATTTTGTCAATGTTGACAATTTTTTCTATAGAAATAAATTTTTTTATTTCTATAGAAAATGTAGTCAAAAGTTTATTTCTATAGACAATTTTTTCAAAATTTTGAATTCTATTCAACATTTTTTTAAAATTTTATTTTTATAGAAGTTTTTTGGAAACATTTTATTTCTATGCAAAATTTTGTCAACATTTTATTTATGTAGAAGATTTCTCATTTTTTTTCTATGCAAAATTTTGCCAAATTTTATTTTTTGGAAAATATTGTCCAAATTTTATTTCTGAAGAAAATTTTGTCAAAATTGTATATATATAGAAACATTTCTCTATTTTTTTTCTTATAAAATATTTTAAACATTTTTTCTATAGAATATTTTGTCAAAATTCAATTTCTATAGAAAAATTTCTATAGAATATTATTTCTATAGAATATTTTGTCAAAATTTTATTTCTATAGAAAATTTTGTCAAAATTTTATTTTTGTAGACAATATTCTCAATTTTGTTTTCTATAGAAAATTTTGCAAAATATTATTTCTATAGAAAATAATGTCAAAATTTTATAACTGAACAAAATTTTTGTTAATATTGACAGTTTTTTCTATAGAAATAACATTTTTCATTTCTATAGAAAATGTTGTCACAATTTTATTTCTATAGAGAATTTTGTCAAAATTTTGAATTCTATACAAAATTTTTTCAAAATTTTATTTCTATAGAAATTTTTTGGAAACATTTTATTTCTATGCAAAATTTTGTCAAAATTTAATTTCCGTAGAAGATTTCTCATTTGTTTATGCAAAATTTTGCCAAAATTTTATTTCTATAGGAAATTTTGTCAAAATTTTATTTCTGAAGAAAATTTTGTCAAAATTTTATTTCTAAAGAAAAATTTCTCCATTTGTATACCCTTCACCACTACTGTGGTACAGGGTATAATAAGTTTGTGCATTCTTCGGGCAGAAGACAGTCGCTATTGATTTTGGAAAAAATCAGTTCAGATTTAGATATAGCTGCCATATATAGTTATCACCGATTTGATCATAATTCACGTATTTATGAACCGACGTTCTTCAAATTTTGCACATCGGAATGTTTTGTTAGTCCCGTAAAAACTGCCATATATCAGCTAAATCGGTTCAGATTTATATATAGCTCCCATATATATCTTTCTTCCGATTTGGACTTATATGGCCCCAAAAGCGAGAGTTTTGCCCTGATTTGCTTCAAATTTTGCACAACGAGTACGTTTAATAGTATCGTTAATTGTGCCAAATTTAGTTGAAATCGGTTCAGATTTAGATATAGCTCCCATATATATCTTTCGACCGATTTGGGCTTATATGGCCCCAAAAGCCAGAGTTTTGCCCTGATTTGCTTCAAATTTTGCACAACAAGTCCGTTTAATAGTATCGTTAAGTGTGCTTAATTTGGTTAAAATCGGTTCCTATTTAGATATAGCTCCCATCTTTCGTCCGATTTGGATTTATATGGCCTAAAAAGCCAGAGTTTTGCCCTGAGTTGCTTGAAATTTTGCACAAGGAGTACGCTTTATAGTATCGTTAATTGTGCAAAATTTAGTTGAAGTCGGTTCAGATTTAGATATAGCTCCCATATATATTTATTCATAACATGAATGTAATGGAAGAGGTAAAATGTAAAATGGTCTAAGCGACTAAAAATTAAAACTATAGGCTAAATAACCACAGTTTGGAGACAGTGGGTTTTTGTAGATTTTGATTCCATAGCTGGTGTTACAGATTAGCAATATTTGAAGAAAATTTTGCCAAAAATCTACCAATGTAAAAAATCAACATTTTATTTCTATGAAAATGTTGTCAATTTTTTTTCCATAGAAAATTTTGTACATTTTTTTCTATAGAAAATTTTGTCAAAATTTGATTTCTATAGAAAGTTTTTTCAAAATTTTATTTCTGTAAAAAACTTTGTCACAATTTTATTTCTATTGAAAACTTTGTTAAAATTTTATTTCTATAAAAATTTTGTCAAAATTTTATTTCCGTAGAAAATGTTCTCCATTTTTTTTCTATAAAAATTTTCTCAAAATTCTATTTTCATAGAATATTTTCTCCAAATATTATTTATATAGAAAATTTTTTCAAAATTCTATTTCTATAGAAAATTTTGTCAAAATTTTATTTCTATAGAAAATTTTTTCAAAATTTGATTTCTATTGAAAATTTTGTCAAAATTCTATTTCTATAGAAAATTTTGCCAAAAATTTTTTTATAGATTTTTTTTTTTGGCAAAATTTTATTTCTATACAAACTTTTATCAACATTTTATTTCTATAGAAAAAAATTTTATTTCTATAGAAAATTTTGTCAAAATTTTATTTCTGTAGAAAATTTTCTTAGTTTTTTTCTATAAAATATTTTGTCAAAATTTTATTTCTATAGCAAACTTTGTCAAAATTCTATTTCTATAGAAAATTTCGTCAAAATTTTATTTCTATAGAAAATTTTGTCAAAAATTTTATTTCTATAGAAAATTTTGTCAACAATTTTTTTTCTATAGAAAATTTTGTCTAAATTTTATTTCTATAGAAAATTTTTTCACAATTTTATTTCTATAGAAAATTTTGTCAAAATATTATTTCTATAGAAAATTTTGCCAAAACTTTATTTCTATAGAAAATTTTGTCAAAATTTTATATATATAGAACATTTTTTAAAAATTTTATTTCTATAGAAATTTTTGTCAAAATTTTATTTCTGTAGAAAATTTGTTCAAAATTTTGTTTCTATAGGAAATTTTATCAAAATTTTATTTCTATAGAAAATTTAGTCAAAATTTTATTTCTATAGAAAATTTAGTCAAAATTTTTATTCTATAGAAAATTTTGTCAAAATTTTATTTCCATAGAAAATTTTGTCAAAATTTTTATTCTATAGAAAATTTTGCCAAAATTTTATTTCTATAGAAAAAAATTTTATTTCTATAAAAAATTTTGTCAAAAATTTTATTTCTATAGAAAATTTTGTCTAAATTTCATTTCTATAGAAAATTTTGTTAAAATTTTATTTCTATAGAAAATTTTTGTCAAAATTTTATTTCTATAGAAAATTTTCTCAAAATGTTATTTCTATAGAAAATTTTGTCAAAATTCTATTTCTATAGAAAATTTTGTCAAAATTTGTTTTCTATAAAAGATTTTGTCAAAAATTTTATTTCTATAGAAATTTTTTTCAAAATTTTATTTCTATAGAAAATATTGTCAAAATTTCATTTCTATAGAAAATTTTCTCAAAATTTTATTTCTATAGAAAATTTTGTCCAAATTTCATTTCTATAGAAATTTTGTCAAAATTTCATTTCTATAGAAAATTTTCTCAAAATTTTATTTCTATAGAAAATTTTGTCAAAATTTGTTTTCTATAAAAGATTTTGTCAAAAATTTTATTTCTATAGAAAATTTTTTTTCAAAATTTTATTTCTATAGAAAATTTTGTCAAAATTTTATTTTTGTAGACAATATTCTCAATTTTGTTTTCTATAGAAAATTTTGCCAAATATTATTTCTATATAACATAATGTCAAAATTTTATTTCTGAAAAAAATTTTGTCAATGTTGACAATTTTTTCTATAGAAATAAATTTTTTTATTTCTATAGAAAATGTAGTCAAAAGTTTATTTCTATAGACAATTTTTTCAAAATTTTGAATTCTATTCAAAATTTTTTTAAAATTTTATTTCTATAGAAATTTTTTGGAAACATTTTATTTCTATGCAAAATTTTGTCAACATTTTATTTATGTAGAAGATTTCTCATTTTTTTTCTATGCAAAATTTTGCAAAATTTTATTTTTTTTTGGAAAATTTTGTCCAAATTTTATTTCTGAAGAAAATGTTGTGAAAATTGTATATATATAGAAACATTTCTCTATTTTTTTTCTTATAAAATATTTTAAACATTTTTTCTATAGAATATTTTGTCAAAATTCAATTTCTATAGAAAAATTTCTATAGAATATTATTTCTATAGAATATTTTGTCAAAATTTTATTTCTATAAAAAATTTTGCAAAATATTATTTCTATAGAAAATAATGTCAAAATTTTATAACTGAACAAAATTTTTGTTAATATTGACAGTTTTTTCTATAGAAATAACATTTTTCATTTCTATAGAAAATGTTGTCAAAAGTTTATTTCTATAGAGAATTTTGTCAAAATTTTGAATTCTATACAAAATTTTTTCAAAATTTTATTTCTATAGAAATTTTTTGGAAACATTTTATTTCTATGCAAAATTTTGTCAAAATTTAATTTCCGTAGAAGATTTCTCATTTGTTTATGCAAAATTTTGCCAAAATTTTATTTCTATAGAAAATTTTGTCAAAATTTTATTTCTGAAGAAAATTTTGTCAAAATTTTATTTCTAAAGAAAAATTTCTCCATTTGTATACCCTTCACCACTACTGTGGTACAGGGTATAATAAGTTTGTGCATTCTTCGGGCAGAAGACAGTCGCTATTGATTTTGGAAAAAATCAGTTCAGATTTAGATATAGCTGCCATATATAGTTATCACCGATTTGATCATAATTCACGTATTTATGAACCGACGTTCTTCAAATTTTGCACATCGGAATGTTTTGTTAGTCCCGTAAAAACTGCCATATATCAGCTAAATCGGTTCAGATTTATATATAGCTCCCATATATATCTTTCTTCCGATTTGGACTTATATGGCCCCAAAAGCGAGAGTTTTGCCCTGATTTGCTTCAAATTTTGCACAACGAGTACGTTTAATAGTATCGTTAATTGTGCCAAATTTAGTTGAAATCGGTTCAGATTTAGATATAGCTCCCATATATATCTTTCGACCGATTTGGGCTTATATGGCCCCAAAAGCCAGAGTTTTGCCCTGATTTGCTTCAAATTTTGCACAACAAGTCCGTTTAATAGTATCGTTAAGTGTGCTTAATTTGGTTAAAATCGGTTCCTATTTAGATATAGCTCCCATATATATCTTTCGTCCGATTTGGATTTATATGGCCTCAAAAGCCAGAGTTTTGCCCTGAGTTGCTTGAAATTTTGCACAAGGAGTACGTTTTATAGTATCGTTAATTGTGCAAAATTTAGTTGAAGTCGGTTCAGATTTAGATATAGCTCCCATATATATCATTCGCCCGATTTGGACTAATATGCCCACAGAGGCAAAAGTGCTACTCTGATTTACGTGAAATTTTGCAGATTGAGTAGAATTGAACTTTAAACTTTGCACAGGCAGTAGAATTAAAGTTTCGCATATGCGTCTTTATTTTGGTTGAAATCGGTTCAGATTTGGATGTAGCTCCCATTTATATCTTTCGCACGATTTTCCGTCATATGACCACAGAGGTCAAAGTTGTTATCCGATTTACGTAAAATTTTGCATAGGGAGTAGATTCAACATAGTAACTATGCATGTGAAATTTGATTGCAATCGGTTAAGATTTCGATATAGATTCCATATATATGTTTTTCCTTTTTAGGCAAAACTGGCCGAAATACCTACATTTTCCATATCAAATCGCCACTTCTAAGTCGACAACTTATCAAAATAACTCAAATTTTCCTATTACTCTATTACACATCTATCGACCGATAAATCATAATTACACTTTTGCGAAGTTGTCTCAAAATTGGTTCATATTTAAATGTTTACTATATTTTTTTACTAACATTGTGTTCCACCTCAGCGCATTAGCCGACTTAAATGTAAAATCTATAAGTATTGCAGAACTCTGTACAGATCTGCTCAGATATACAGAATATATGTGTATGGATTCATATAGCATCCAACACATTGGACGGATTTGATATGGTATCGAAAATGTGGACTTACAAAGTGGTGAAGGGTATAATATAGTCGGCCCGCCCGACTTTAGACTTTCCTTACTTGTTTTTTCTATAAAATATTTTAAACATTTTTTTTCTATAGAATAATTTGTCAAAATTCAATTTCTATAGAATATTTTGTCAAAATTTGTTTTTTCTATAGAAAATTGTATCAAAATTTTATTTTTATAGAAACTTGTATCAAAATTTTATTTTTATAGAAAATTGTATCAAAATTTTATTTCTATCGAAAATTTTGTCAAAATTTTATTTCGATTGAAAATTTTGTCAAAATTTTATTTCTATAAAATATTTTGTCAACATTTTATTTCTATAGAAAATTTTGTCAACGTTTTATTTCTATAAAAGAATTTCTCAAAATTTTATTTCTATAGCAAAATTTTGTCAAAATTTTATTTCTATTGACAATTTTTTTCAGTATTTTATTTTTATTGAAAATTTTGTAGAGTCAAAAAACTAAATTTTTTCGACTTACTTGAATTTTACAAAGGACGTAAGGGGGAAGTTATGAAGATAATAATAACTACCTGATTTTTTCATATTTGCTCGGGGGAGGAGGACGTTCCCTTGAACACATTTTTGGGAATTGAACTAATATTCTCCGATTTGTTTTTTTTTTCTGGGAAGCTTGTAGGTGGCAACTAGACAAAGTTTCGCTACTTTTTTTTCGATATTATCGAGGAATGAGGACCTCTCCTGTACCCGATTTTTGTGTAAGCACAGTGGAAAAACTAAATTTTTCCGATGTTTTGAAGGTTATAAATTTAATATGAGGTACCTACTTTTTTCATATTCGCATGTCTGTTGTCCGAACTTTTGAAAGTTGTTTCATATGTAAATAAAAAATAGAAAATAATTATTCACGCTTGAGATCGTAATTATTTTCTATTGAATAAAAGAAAGATCGAATAAAATCAAAATTTCTAATAAATAAAAAAATGTATTAAATAAATATATTTAATAAATTAGAAAAAATATATATTATATCTTTATAAAATTTTGTCAAAATTGTTTGTGTAAAAAATTTCATTATTTAATTCAAAAAAGTAACCTTGAAATACTTTGATTTTCACTTCTCTACTTACCACCATAAAAGACATTTGTATCCTTTTGTATTTCACTTGGCCTTTTGATTTTTTTGTTAGTTTCGCCTTAGACCAACTTAACATGGCTTAGAAAAGTTTTACGTTAGTGCTTTTAGTAAAAGTATCACCCGGCTGTTTTCCTTTCATCCCCAAGATGTCCCAATGCAAGGGAAAACTGTATGCTCTAGAATATCATGCAGAAAATTTAGATTGTCTTAATGTGTGGGTGTTTGACTCAACAACTGAGTGGCATATGTTGTTATCGTGTCTATGGGAACTTGAATGTTTCATATTTTCCTAGATTAAGCCAAGTTAATAAAACGTAAAAAATTCCGAACATTATTGTCGTTTTACTACTTCCACTTGCCTTATATGCGTTAGAAGTGCAGATAATAAACGTTATTGGTTGATTAGATTAATGGCCAAAATAATGGTGGCAATGGTGTTGGGATGTGTACGACATACGAGTGAATCCTGCCAGAGAATACGTACTTCCATGTCTGTTGGTGGATATGTTAGTATCTCTATCTTAAAATGCCATCATAACTTTGCGTATGCCATTCTATGGTTCAAAAGTTGAAGGACATTACCCAGAATTCTATTCCTTATTTGAGAACGAAACATACACAGAGTCAAAATGCTTTTGTTTTGATAAGCAGAGTTTTTATTACCCAAAATTATTTCATACTAAAAATAAGTGTCTACTTGAGAGACCGTCATAAAGGCACCAAGCCATAAGGAATATGAAACGATGAGGGTGTGGAATTGGGCAATGAAGATAGCATTGTCATTAATGCTGGACCATGTGATTTGTTTTCAATCGCCATAAAAAGAAAAAAATTAAGTAAGTATGGATAATATCGGAACGAAATCGAACCTTAATGGATTTACAAAAATATTAAAAACTGGTTGGTCAACAAACTGGATATGCTGCAAGAAAACTGATATTTTTTTCATTTTTTAATTTATTGTTCAAAAGCTAAAAATGACCAATTACTCTTAGGATAATTTTGTGATCAAAATGTCATTCTCCTCCAATTTTTTCTAAACATCACCAAGATATCCCAAGTCTTCTAAACAAAGAAAATCGTATCTATCTTTTTCTGATGCTTTCCATTTAATCAGAGTTGAATGATTGAAGCAAACAATCTAAACAAAGTTGATACATAGTACAACCTTTTGGGGATGCATACCTATACCATAGCTATAGAACAAATTTGCCCCAAAAGAGGATTCGTCATTGTTTAGCTATTTTCATTAGAAAGTTTATTATCTTGACTCCATAAACACACCTGAGTTCAGTATTTCTATTTGTTGCCATTCATCTAAACTAATGATGTTTCTCAGAGAAAGAGAGAGAGAGAGAGGAAGTTATCATGGTTGCCATACTTCACAGAATTCTACCAAAATTGGTAAAGTACTAGTTAGTAGATTGATGGAATTCTTGATGCTTTTGAAGTTTTCCAAAATATACTTCTATAATTAATGGACTTCAATTTTCTATAGCAATAAAATTTTGACAAAATTTTCTATAGAAATTAAATTTTGACAAAAATTTTTACAGAAATTAAAATTTTAACAAAATTTTCGATAGAAATAAAGTTTTGACAAAATTTTCTATAAAAATAAAATTTTGACACAATTTTCTGTAGAAATAAAATTTTGGATATAATTTTATTCAATAAGAAAATTTCTCAAAATTTTATTTCTATTGAAAATTTTGTCAAAATTTTATTTCTATAAAAGAATTTCGCAAAATTGTTTTCTATAGAAAATGTTTGACAAAATAAATAAAATTGATATAATTTTCTATAGAAATAAAATATGGACAACATTTTCTATAAGAATACAATTTCCACAAAATTTTCTATAGAAATAAAATTTGGATAAAATTTGCTATTGAAATTAAATTTTGACAAAATTTTCTATAGAAATAAAATTTGGACACAATTTTCTAAAGAAACTCAATTTTGACAAAATTTTATTTAAAATCAATTGATTGATAATAAATTTTGAAAAAATTTTCTATATAAATACAATTTTGACAACATCTTCTATAGAATTAGAATTTTGACAAATTTGCTATACAAATATTGTTTTTTGACAAAATTTTCTATAGAAATAAACTTTTGATAAAATTTTCTATAGATATAAAATTTTTGACGAAATTTTCTATAGAATTCGAATTTTGATAAAATTTTCTATAGACATAAAATTTTGACAAAATTTTCTATAGAAATAAAATTTTAACAAAATTTTCTATAGAAATAAAATTTCGACAAATTTTCTATAGAAATAAAAGTTTGACACAATTTTCGATACAAATAAAATTTTGACAAAATTTTCTATAGAAATAAAGTTTTGACAAAATTTTCTATAGAAAAGAAATTTTGACAAAATTTCCTATAGAAACAAAATTTTGACAAAATTTTCGATACAAATAAAAGTTTGACAAAATTTTCTATAGAAATAAAATTTTGACAACATTTTCTATAGAAATAAAAGTTTGACAACACTTTCTAAAGAAATACAATTTTGACACAATTTTCGATAGAAATAAAGTTTTGACAAAACTTTTTATTGAAATAAAAATTTAACAAAATTTTCTATAGAAATAAACGTTTGACAAAATTTTCTATAGAAATAAAATTTTGACAAAATTTTCTATAGAAATAAAATTTTGACAAAATTTTCTATAGAAATAAAATTTTGACAAAATTTTCTATAGAAATAAAATTTTGACAAAATTTTCTATAGAAATAAAATTTTTACAAAATTTTTTATAGAAATAAAATTTTGACACATTTTTCTATAGAAATAAATTTTTAACAAAATTTTCTATAGAAGTAAAAGTTTGACAAAATTTTCGATAGAAATAAAATTTTGACAAAATTTTCGATAGAAATAAAATTTTGACAAAATTTTCGATACAAATAAAGTTTTGACAAAATTTTCTATAGAAATAAAATTTTGGCAAAATTTTCTATAGAAATAAATTTTTAACAAAATTTTCTATAGAAATAAAATTTTGACAAAATTTTCTATAGAATTAGAATTTTAACAAAATTTTCTATAGAATTCGAATTTTGATAAAAATTTTCTTTACAAATAAAATTTTGACAAAATTTTCTATAGAAATAAAATTTTGACAAAATTTTCTATAGAAATAAATTTTTATCAAAATTTTCTATAGAAATAAAATTTCGACAAAATATTCTATAGAAATAAAATTTCGACAAAATATTCTATAGAAATAAAATTTTGACAAAATTTTCTATAGAAATAAAAGTTTGACAAAATATTCTATAGAAATAAATTTTGACAAAATTTTCTATAGAAATACATTTTTAACAAAATTTTCTATAGAACTAAAATTTCGACAAAATTTTCTATAGAAATAAAATTTTGACAAAATGTTCGATACAAATAAAGTTTTGACAAAATTTTCTATAGAAATAAAATTTTTGACAAAATTTTCTATAGAAATAAAAGTTTGACAAAATATTCTATAGAAATAAATTTTGACAAAATTTTCTATAGAAATAATTTTTTAACAAAATTTTCTATAGAAATAAAATTTCGACAAAATTTTCTATAGAAATAAAATTTTGACAAAATGTTCGATACATATAAAGTTTTGACAAAATTTTCTATAGAATTAAAATTTTTGACAAAATTTTCTACAGAAATAAAATTTTGACAAAATTTTCTATAGAAACAAAATTTTGACAAAATTTTCTATAGAAATAAAATTTTGAAAAATTTTTCGAAATAAAATTTCGACAAAATTTTCTATAGAAACAAAATTATGACAAAATTTTCGATACAAATAAAGTTTTGACAAAATTTTCTATAGAAATAAAAGTTTGACAAAATTTTCTATAGAAATAAATTTTGACAAAATTTTCTATAGAAATAAAATTTTGACAAAATTTTCTATAGAAATAACATTTTGAGAAAATTTTCTATAGAAATAAAAGTTTGACAAAATTTTCTATAGAAATAAAATTTGCACAAAATTTTCTATAGAAATAAATTTTTGACAAAATTTACTATAGAAATAAATTTTTAACAAAATTTTCTATAGAAATAAATTTTATTATTGTTGTTTTTGATTTAACCTCAATACCATGCATTGACTAAACTACAAGTGTAGCTTTACCTTAAGCTGAAATCAAAAGTAACAAAAATTATTGAACAATAAACCAAGAATAACAAAACAAAACGAATGAAGTAAGAGGAAGCACGCTCAAAATAAACCCAGTCATCCGCACTTAATCGATGTGTTGATGGTGGCAAAGGAAAAGAGATATGTTTGTACGAATTTATTTCGGCATAAGCCGGCTATCGTGGAAATTATGACAAAATTTTCTATAGAAATAAAAGTTTGAGAAAACTTTCTATAGAATTATAATTTTGTTAGGATTTTCTACAGAAATAAAATTTTGTTAGAATTTCCTATAAAAATAAAATTCTGACAAAATTTTCTATAGAAATTGAATTTTAGAAAAATTTTCTATATAAATAAAATTTTGAGAAAATTTTCTATAGAAATAAAATGTTGACATAATTTTCTATAGAAATAAAATTTTGACAAAATTTTCTATAAAAATAAAATTTTTTTAAAATCTTTTTTCTAAAGAAGTAAAATTTTGACAACATTTTCAATAGAAATAAAATTTTGCAAAAATTTTCTAAAGAAGTAAAACTTGGAGAAAATTTTCTATATAAATAATTTTTTTTACAAAGTTTTCTATAAAAATAAAATTTAGACAAAAACTTGCCAAATTTTGAAATTAAATTTTGACAAATTTTTCTATATAAATAAAATTTTGACAAGATTTTTTATAGAAATAAAATTTGACAAAATTTCCAAAAAAATAAAATTTGGAAAAAATTTTCTATAGAAATAAAATTTTGAGAAAATTTCTTATAGAAATAAGTTTGCTAAAATTGCCTATAGAAATATAATTTTGTTAGAACTTTCTATAGAAATAAAATTTTGACAAACTGTTTTATAGAGATAAAATAAAATTTTGACAAACTGTTTTATACAGATAAAATTTTGACACATTTTTTTATAGAAATTAAATTTTGACAAAACTTTCTATAGAATTATAATTTTGTTAGAATTTTCTACAGAAATAAAATTTTGTTAGAATTTTCCATAAAAATAAAATTCTGGCAAAATCTTCTATAGAAATTAAATTTTGTAAAAATTTTCTATATAAATAAAATTTTGAGAAAATTTTCTAAAATGTTGACATAATTTTCTATAGAAATAATTTTTTGACAAAATTTTCTATGGAAATAAAGTTTTTTGACAACATTTATAGAAAGAAATTTTCTGTTGAATTAAAATTTTGAAAAAAATTTTAAAAGAAATGAAATTTGGCAAAACTTTGTAGAGAATAAGAAATAAATTTTCAGCTGAAATGAAATTTTTACAAAATTTTTTGTAGACATAAAATTTCGACAAAAGTGTTTAAAAAAAATTCTATAGAAATAAAGTTTCTGTTGAAATAAAATGTGTACAAAATTTTTTATAGAAATAAAATTTTGCAAAAGTTTTTCTATAGAAATAATATTCGGCAAAATAAAAATAAAATTTTTTATAGAAATAAAATTTTTGACAAAATTTTCTATAGAAATAAAATCTTTTGACAAAATTGTCTACAGAAATAAAATGTTGACAAAAAAATTTTACAAAATGTTGTATAAAAATAACATAAAATATTGACAAAATGTTCTATAGTAATAATATTTGGACACATTTGTCAATAAAAACAATTTTTTTAAATTTTCATAGAAATAAAATTTTGACAAAATTTTCTTTAGAAATAAAATTTTCACAAAATTTTCTATGAAGGAAAATATTGACAAAATTGTCTATAGAAATTAAATTTGGAGACGTTTTTCTATAGAAAAAAAAATTGATAAATATTTTTATAAAAAATTTTGAAAGTTGGTGGATTATTTTTGGTACGAGTGGCAACCTTGGATGAGATAATTTTAGATATATAGCCTTAACTTTTCTTTTTCCATTGTCTTCTAAGGCTCATATTTTTCGTTTTCATTATGCCAATTTCTAGAACAATTCCCACCTTTCCTGCCACTCCCCTTCCTTGTGTCTATCTATCTTTGAGGGAAAGTTGTATACAGGTTTGAATGAAATTGCTATGGTGGAAATGACAAAAATTACTTATGCTGACGACTAACATCAGTTAAGAGAACTTAGCTAAGTAAGTGAATATATATATGGGTGTGTGTGTGCGTCTGTAGGTTTGAGAATTTTGCACCTCGAAGTCTTGGCAATGGTAGCAATTGTTACACCTATACACTAACACGTCTATAGAGTTCTTTGAGAAGACAGAGGGGGGTTTTTGGAGAGCTATTGTAGTGTTAGTATGATATGGAATACAAATGAATCTAATTTACAAGTAAGTCATATTTCTCTTAAACCCATCATCATCAACATCATCATTCTACCAAAGGCCTTTACCTGTTTCTTTTTTCTCTTCCTACCTTGGGCCTATGATGCTTCATTTGATACCCGGTGTATGTTAGGCAGCGATAAGTTGGTTGTTTTTTTTCTTATTTTTTTTTTTGGAATAAATTGAGCATTACTTTGAAGATTGCAGCGAAAGCACGATGGTTGATTGAGCCCCTATTTCGTCTAGAGAATAATCAAGAAATGATGTAAAAATTATACGAAACTAATTGCTATGAGATTTCATAGAGTCCAATCTATTACTAAAGAACAAGATGGTTCTCTGCCTACGTGTATGAGTGTGACTGTGTGTGTGTGTATGCTCGTGCCAATGTGTTAGCATTTTAGCTATGTAAGCATTTGCCATAAAGGTGTTAGAGAATATGCCAGTAAGGATATTTATTTAAATGGGATTAACTGAGTAAATTGTTTGAATAGTAAATAAAGCCTTTTTGGATTTGCCATGAGCCATGAGCAGCAAGAATTGCTTTATCAGCAATTTGCCAAAATAGAACAATGCAAACAATTCAAGGCAATAAGGTTAATTGACCAACTATCTCTGACAATCATGAAATAATAAATTAAAGTTTGTTAAATATATCATTTAATTTATCCATAATATATAAGGAATTTTATTATCTTTTGGTTTATCGAATCAAATTTTATTATGGTAATTGGAAAATTTATGTTTACATTGAAAAAATTAATGCTGCAAGCATAAAGATGTCATGTCTTTAAAATACAAATCACTTCTGTGACACGAGAACTTTTTAGTTGACAAGGCGGTAGTTTGTCCTTAGGGTTAAATCATTCTTCTACAAAGAACATATTATTGGACTAAGGTCAACATGGCTTCAATAATTCTGAATGAAATCATCATTAAATTCGCTGCATTTTTACCAAAACATTTTCAAAAATAAGAGACTTTATTTTAATGACTCACTGTACTTGGAAAAAAGCATAATTGATATTTGTAGACGAGATTAAATTCAGAATTTATGTTGTAGTTAGAACGTTTAGGAAGAATTTTTATATCACATGACGAAAGCAGTGAGAACAATGAATAAATAAAGATTTGTGTCCAAAAGGATGATTTTTTTAGCTATTATATTTTTGGAAACTCTGGTGTATGTTTCTGGAAAAATTAAAAAATTGGAGATCTGGAGTAGGAGTTCAGCAAATTTGGCGCGACTCTATAACCCACTTTCCGACTATATAAAGTTCTTGATCTGTGAGAAATTCTAAAATGATCTAACGATGTCCATCATTCTCTTGTTATCCCACTATAACCTGTAATAATGGAGCTCTTATTTTGAAATTTATTTGTATACAGATAATTGTTCGAAGTCGATTGAGATTTTGATATACCTCCCGATTTGATTTCTCGAGCATCTAGACACCGACGTTTTTATCCTATTTGTCAGAAATGATAATTACCCATGTATTTTAGTTCTGTATATAGGTGTGGCAAATATATTATGTATCAGTCAATAATGTGGTACAGCCACGGTTGTCACTCGTGCTAAAAATAATACATCAAATTTTAAAAAAGAAAATGTTACAAACATCTGCCAAATTTAAAAACTTTATTATGAAATTTTTTGTGTGGTTAGTATAAAAAAAATATATTTTACTTCTAAAGTAATATATTCCAAAGGAATTTTTTTTTTTCTACAGAAAAATTTGTCAAAATTTTATGTATATATTTGTTTTGAAAATTTTGTCAAAATTTGCCAAAATTTTATTTCTACAGAAAATTTTATTATATTTTACTTATATAGATAATTTTGTAAATATGCTATTTCTATAGAAATTTCCAAAAAAAATTTATATCTATAGAACATTTTGTCAACATTTTATTTCTATAGAAAATTTTCTCACAATTTTATTTCTATAGAAGATTTTGTGAAAATTTTATTTCTATAGATTTTTTTGTCAAAATTTTATTTCTATAACAATTTTTATTTCTATAGAAAATTTTGTCAAAAATTTTATTTCTATAGAAAATTTTGTCAAAATTTTATTTCTATAGAAAATTTATTTATTTCTACAGAAAATTTTGTCAAAATTTTATTTCTATAGAAAATTTTGTTAAATTTTACTTTTATAGAAAATTTTGTCAAAATTTTATTTCTATAGAAAATATTGTCAAAATTTTATTTCCATCGTGAATTTTGTCAAAATTGTATTTTTAAAGAAAAATTTTGTCAACGTTTTATTTCTATCGAAAAATTTGTCAAAATTTTATTTCTATAGAAAATGCTTGTAAAAGTTTTATTTCTATAGAAAATTGTCTGAAAATTTTACTTCTATCGAAAAATTTGTCAAAATTTTATTTCTATAGCAAATTGTCTGACAATTTCATTTCTATAGAAAATTTTGTCAAAAATTTTATTTCTTTAGAAAATTTTCTGACAATTTTATCTTTATAGAAAATTTCATCAAAATTTTATTTCTTTACAAAATTCTGTCAAAATTTTATTTCTACAGAAAATTTTGTCAAAATTTTATTTCTATAGAAAATTTTGTCAACATTTTATTTCTATAAATTTTTTGTTAAAATTTTATTCTTATAGAGCATTTTGACAATATTTTTTTTCTTATATAAAATTTTGTCAAAATTTGTTTTCTGTAGAACATTTTGTCAAAAATTTATTTTTATACAGAATTTGGTCAAACTTTTATTTTTTTTAGAAAATTTTGAATTTTGTCAAAATTTTATTTTTCTAAAAAATTCTAACTGATTTTTTCTTCTGTTGAACATTTTGTTAAAATGTTATTTCTATAGAAAATTTTGTCAAAATTTTATTTCTATAGAAAATTTTTGTAAAAGTTTTATTTCTATAGAAAATTTTCTGAAAATTTTACTTCTATCGAAAAATTTGTCAAAATTTTATTTCTATAACAAATTGTCTGACAATTTCATTTCTATAGAAAATTTTGTCAAAAATTTTATTTCTTTAGAAAATTTTCTGACAATTTTATCTTTATAGAAAATTTCATCAAAATTTTATTTCTTTAGAAAATTCTGTCAAAATTTTACTTCTACAGAAAATTTTGTCAAAATTTTATTTCTATAGAAAATTTTGTCAAAATTTTATTTCTATAAAAAAATGTTGTCAACATTTTATTTCTATAAATTTTTTGTTAAAATTTTATTCTTATAGAGCATTTTGACAATATTTTTTTCCTTTTATAAACTTTTGTCAAAATTTGTTTTCTGTAGAACATTTTGTCAGAAATTTATTTTTATACAGAATTTGGTCAAACTTTTATTTTTTTTAGAAAATTTTGAATTCTGTCAAAATTTTATTTTTCTAAAAAATTCTAACTGATTTTTTTTTCTGTTGAACATTTTGTTAAAATGTTATTTCTATAGAAAATTTTGTCAAAATTTTATTTCTACAGAAAATTTGGCAAAAATTTATTTCTGTAGAAAATTTTCTCTAAATTTTATTTCCATAGAAAATGTTGTTCAAATTTTACTTCCATAGAAAATGTATATATAAATTCTATATAAATCAAATTCAAATTTTTATTTATATAGAAATTTTTGCCAAAGTTTTATATTTATAAAAAATTTTGTCAAAATTATATTATTATAGAAAATTTTGGCACAATTTTATTTCTATATGGAAACTTATATCAAAATTTTACTTCTATAGAAAATTGTGTCAACATTTTATTTCTATAGAAAATTATGGTAAAATTTTATTTCTATAGAAACTGTTGTCAAAACTTTATTTCTATAGAAAAATTTGTCAACAATGATTAAAGAAAAACCAATAATAACAAAACAAAACGAATGAGAAAAAGAGGAAGCACGCTCAAAATAAACCCAACCAACAGCACTCAAATCGATGATTTGACGGTGGCAAAGGAAAAGAGATATGTTTGTACGAATTTATTTTGGCATAAGCCGGCTATCATATAAAACCTGTCTTCGGAAGGTTCAAGTGTGATTCACTTTTGGATTTAGTGAACTGCCTGAATTTATTCTGATAATTGGTTGAGAGTTTTGTTCTATTTAGAGGATGCTGATGAGGAATGTGGTAATTCCGAAACGTGCGTCCATCCAACCATCTTGCAGTCTATAGGGCTTTACCCAAATAAATTTGACAAACATTCTTTTCCTCTGTTGGTTAAGCTACACTTGTAGTTTTGTCAATGCATGGTTTTAGGCTGAAATAAAAAACGACAACAATGATTAAAGAAAACCCAACAATAACAAAACAAAAATTTTATTTCTATAGAAAATTTTGTCAGAATAGTATTTCTATCGAAAATTTTATCAAATTTTTATATCTATAGAAAATTTGTCAAAATTTTATTTATATAAAAAACTTTTGTCCAAATTTGTTTCTATAAAAATGTTTGTCAAAATTTTATTTCTATAGAAATTTTTGTTCAAATGTTATTCTTATCGAAAATTTTCACTAATTTTTTTTCTTATAGAACGTTTTGTCAAATTTTTTTCTATAGAAAATTTTGTGAAAAATTTTATTTCTATTGAAAATTTTCTCACAGTTTTATCCAAATTTTATTGCCATACAAAATTTATATCTAAATTCTATATAAATAAATTTCAAAATTTTATTTATATAGAAAATTTTGCCAAAGTTTTATATTTATATAAAATGTTTTCCAAATTTTATTTCTATAAACATTTTTGTCATATTTTTTTCTATAAAAATTTTATTTTTTTCACAATTTTATTTTTATAGAAAATTTTAACAAAATTTTATTTCTATAGAAAATTTTGTCAAAATTTTATTTCTGTAGAAAATTTTGTCCAAATTTTATTTCCATAGAAAATGTTGTCCCAATTTAATTTCCATAGAAAATTTATAAAAAAATTATATATAAATAAAATTCAAAATTTTATTTCTTTAGAAAGCTTTGTCAAAATTTTATTTCTATATGGAAATTTTTGTCAAGATTTTACTTCTATAGAAAATTGTGTCAAAATTTTATTTCTATATGGAAATTTTTGTAAAGATTTTACTTCTATAGAAAATTGTGTCAACATTTTATTTCTATAGAAAATTATGGTAAGATTTTATTTCTGTAGAAAAAAATTTGGTCCAAGTTTTATTTCTATAAAAATTTTTGTCAAAAATTTATTTCTATAGAAAATTTTGTTGCAAATTTTATTTCTTTAGAAAATTTGTCAAAATTTTATGTCTATAGAAAATTTTGTAAAAATTTTATTTCTATAGAAAATTTTGTCAAAACAGTATTTCTATCGAAAATTTTATCAAAATTTTATATCTATAGAAAATTTTGTCAAAATTTTATATCTATAGAAAATTTTGTCAAAATTTTATTTCTATAGAAAATTTTGTCAAAATTTTATTTCTATAGAAAATTTTGCCAAAATTTTATTTCTATAGAAACCCAGTAAAAAAAGCGTCGCCAAAAAAGTAGTCAAAATGTTATTTTTGGATCCGGAAGTGGTGCAAGATTGGCGCAGATGCGATGAATTTAACATCGGCTTGTCATAGAATAGATGTTCACCATTTCAACAGCCGTTGCACTGAATTTGAATCACTTTTTAGGGTGTGATCTGAATTCAAAAATTTGGATGTGAATTAAAAAAGTTTCCTAATTAAATTAAATTTTTTTTGAATTTTCAATGCACTCTAACTCTTGTCTAAAACGTTTGACCTCAAATATTTTCAAAAATTCGCAATTTTTCTAGAATGGATTTAGCATTTTTATCAAACAAAAAAAAAAAAATGAATAAAATGTTCCATTTTATTAATTCTTACTCTGTTTTTAATCTATTTGAAATAAAAAAGTTAAAATTACTTATTAAAAATATGAAAAAGGCAAGATAAAAAAAATTAATTAAAAGAACTTCCTGTGTAGTTAAAATAAAGAACATCTTTGGGAGGACTTTTTTGGGAGTGGTTTTAAAGTTGTGCCCTTAGAAGAACTTCCATCTTTTTTGCTGGGAAATGTTGTCAAAATTTTATTTCTATACAAAATTTTGTCAAAATTTTATGTCTACAGAAAATTTTTTCAACTTTTTTTTTTCTACAGAAAATTTTTTCAAAATTTTTTTCTACAGAAAATTTTGTCAACATTTTACTTTTATAATAATTTTTGGTTAAATTTTATTCTTATCGAGAATTTTGACAATAATTTTTTTCTCAATAAAAATTTTACGATTTTTTTTCTATAGAAAATTTTGTCCAAAATTTATTTCAATAGATAATTATGTCAAAATTTTATTTCTATATAAAATTTTGTTAAAATATGGACACATCTTCCGTTTTGACTGGTTGGTCTTCTAAACACCGCAAATTAAACAGAATTTTTTTGAAATTGGTGGTGGCAATATTTTAGGCTCGTAAAGATATATACGCGTCTAACTATGCGTATGGTTGATGCAAACCAATTTCCATTGGTAATACCCATACGCACACTAGTACAATCTCAAATGCATTTCTTTCATAGAAAAATAATGGAATTTTAAGCTACGCAGCTAAACTGTGCTAGCTTTAACACCAGGCTAAAAGGGAATTTTTTCTGACCTAATAAAAACAATTAAATAGTGTCTTTATAAAAGCCCTTACGTCCCCTTTAAGAGTATAAACGTAAGTATATAAAATGAATCATCTCAAAATGGAGTTAGGGCTTATGGAAAATATATCAAAAATTTCAAAGTTTTTTTTTTTTTTTTTCATATATGCGTACATATCAGGGATGGAAAATACAATTTTTAAGAAAGTACAAAAAGGTATTTTTTTGAGCGAAAAGGTACTTTTCGCTAAATTTCAAATAAAATTCTTTTGGAAAATTATTGTCAAGGGGTCCTTTAGAAATAAAATTTTGACAAAATTTTCTATAGAAATAAAATATTCTATGAATTTCTTTTTAAAAAATTTTCTACAAAAATTTTGACAAAATTTTCTATAGAAATAAAATATTCTATGAATTTCTTTTTAAAAAATTTTTTACAGAAATAAAATTTTGACAAAATTTTCTATGAAAATGAAATTTTAACAATTTTTTTCAAAATTTTCTATAGAGATAAAGTTTTGGCAAAATTTTCTATAGAAATAAAATGTTGACAAAATATAAAAAAAAATTTTTGACAAAATTTTTCAAAAGAAAACATTTTGACAATATTTTCTGTAGAAATAAAAATTTTGGCAAAACTTTCTGAAGAAATTAATTTTTGCAAAATAATTTTTTTTTTGATAGGTTTTGGTAAGATTTTCTTCAAATGTTGGTAGATTATTTTTCTCTCAAGTTTCGACCGTGACTGTAATGGCTTTTATAAAAATCGAGATTTTCTTCCCGCATGAACCTGTCTGCTTTGCCAAATTTGAAAAAGACTATTAGCAAATAAGTGTGTTAAGGACTGTCTCAAAATATTAAAATAGTTTGTCAAAACCATTGTATCATACATTTGATATCGGCTCTAAAATGTCTACACAAAAGGTACTAAAACATTTACGGGGTACTACGGTACTGACCAAGGTGAAAAAGTATTGAAAAAAATACTATAGTACTGCATTTTCCATCCCTGGTACATATAAAGGGTGATTCTTTTGAGGTTAGGATTTTCATGCATTAGTATTTGACAGATCACGTGGGATTTCAGACATGGTGTCAAAGAGAAAGATGCTCAGTATGCTTTGACATTTCATCATGAATAGACTTACGATCTGCCACAACGTCGAATTTTCAGTGAATGGGCCCTAGAAAAGTTGGCAGAAAATCCGCTTTTTTATCGACAAATTTTGTTCAGCGATGAGGCTCATTTCTGGTTGAATGGCTACGTAAATAAGCAAAATTGCCGCATTTGGAGTGAAGAGCAACCAGAAGCCGTTCAAGAACTGCCCATGCATCCCGAAAAATGCACTGTTTGGTGTGGTTTGTACGCTGGTGGAATCATTGGACCGTATTTTTCATCTCAAGAAATGGACCGGTAAGTTGGCCACCAAGATCATGCGATTTGACGCCTTTAGACTATTTTTTGTGGGGCTACGTCAAGTCTAAAGTCTACAGAAATAAGCCAGCAACTATTCCAGCTTTGGAAGACAACATTTCCGAAGAAATTCGGGCTATTCCGGCCGAAATGCTCGAAAAAGTTGCCCAAAATTGGACTTTCCGAATGGACCACCTAAGACGCAGCCGCGGTCAACATTTAAATGAAATTATCTTCAAAAAGTAAATGTCATGGACCAATCTAACGTTTCAAATAAAGAACCGATGAGATTTTTCAAATTTTATGCGTTTTTTTTTTTAAAGTTATCAAGCTCTTAACAAATCACCCTTTATGTGTATGCGTGTCCAGATGTGCGTATGGTTGATTCAAATTTCCACTGGTGATACTCATACGCACCCTAGGACCATGGCAAATCTATTTGTTGCATAGCAAAAAATGAAAGATCTTTTTATGTACATCTGAAAATCCTCTTCTAGAAATGGACATAATTTTCACTTTACAAGAAGTTCTTTTGAGGTAATATATAAAAATCGTTTCTTTGAAGATATAAATTAAATTTTTCTGAAAATAAGAAAAAATAATGCAATTAAAATGTCCAAAAAAGTGTCCACATCTAATTGATGGCAAAAGTGAAATTTGCGATAAAATATCTGCTGGCATTTTTCAATTTATTCGTGTATTCCAAAATTAGAGAGTTTTTGTTAAACTTATTAAGTCTTAACTGTTTTAGCCTTAACACCAGGCTAATAGGAATTTTGTTTTTAAATAATAAAAATAATTAAATAATGTCTTTATAAAAAACGCAAGGACCCCTCTAACTGTATTAACATAAGTATATAAAAGAAATCATCTCAAAATGGAGGCAGGGATTATGGAAAATATATCCAAAATTTCAGAGTATTTTCGCCATAAGTGAATTGGTAAACGCCACCAAAAGATTATGCTAAAAATTTAATCCCAAAAGTGAATTCACTTGAAATATAAAAAAAATATATATATATGGCTAAACCATTGCGTGACACTAAGCTATGACCTTAACTAAATGGCCATAAGGTTGGAATACATCCATCCTTCATAGAAATTGTCTACAAAATCATTTACATAAACGTGAGATTACAAAAGAAAAATTTATTAAGACTCTTAGTAAAAGCAGCTGTCTTTTCATTTACGCGCGCCAAAGTGTCCATTTTTAATTCCTTAAGAGTTTCATAAGAACATCAGCTCCTTTGTCCTTTAGGGGTATTTCTGTTGGTTGGGGTTATTGTTGTTGCTGCTGTTGTTATTCTGTTTGAGTTGTCAAACAAATGGCGTTGTCCAAGCCATCCATCCATCATGGTGTGAATTCAATGACACATGTCACTGAAACTTTGGACATTTGATGGATTTTTATTTGTGAATATCTATGGAGGAGAATTTTCGCCTTCGACCTTTGTGTAGGCTGAACGATGGTGATTTTTTTTTTTTTTTTTTTGATCATATCAAACAAGACTTTGGACACATTTGGTGAAGGGATTACCGATTGTTTTTATTCAATCAATCTATTGTATTGTCAAGGCAAAAAAAAAATGTTTTTTTTTTTTTTTTTTGGGAAATAAGTGATTGGATTTGTGTCAAATTAATTTAAAATTAAATGAGAATATTTTACATTAATTTAGGAGGGCTATCTTAAGTCAAGCTGAAGCTTATTTGGTATATGCTTTAGAAACCCCTTAATAATTTAAACGAAAATTAAAAATTCAATCATGATTCCAATTACCTAAATTGCTAAAGGAGTGTCGTTTAAATTATATCATTTTTCAAGTAAAAATAGTCTCAAAAGACAAGTTCTATTTTTGAAGGTTTTTTAGTTAGTAGATCTCAGATTTGTTGAATGAGACATTACCACCATCTTTCTAATTTCGACGGGAGGATGTGGACTGGGTGTGACCCTGTCCACACAAGGAACGAAGTTGGGGCTTTTAAACACAGCAACAGTTAAAGTCAAATTTGAACATTGGCCTACACCTCAGCATTTTCAAATCGGATAAAAACTAAGGTATCTAAACGCCTATAAAGTTAAATTGGGAGACCTGTACGTAAGGGGCCATACCAAAACATGGACGTATATACGGTTCTAAATAATTCTAGCTTTAAAATTTTTAACCCTTTGACGACGAATGGGTCATATATGCCCAATTTCGCATTTCCGTTAAAAAATCTAAATTTATCAACCGATTTTCCAAAAAAATATATTTTATCGACGCGGAACACATAAAGCTATGAAGTTGTAAATTAAAATTGGAGTATTGGTGCGTACTTTGAGTGTGGAAAAGTGGGAAAAAATAAACATTAAAAATCTGGATTTTTTTTTTCAATTAATATGTATATATTTTTTTTAATTTCAAGTATTGGTTGTCTGAGATGGCTGTATTTTTAGTATAATGTGTATAAACTCCCCCTCCAGATGCTCAGGACTCCGAATCGGACAAAAATTGCTGGGCCAATATGACCAAGACCAGGGATGATAAATGATGTTGACGAAAACGTACTAAAAATGTCCTTTTCGAAGCCAAACGGTGCTAAAATTACTTAACATCAAATCTATAGACTATCTCGGAAAATTTTGTTTCTATAGAAAATTTATAAAAATGTTACTTCTATAGGAAATTTCCTCAAAATTTTATTTTTTTAGAAAATTTTGTCAACATTTTATTTCTATATAAATATTTGTCCAAATTTTATTTCTATAGAACATTGTGTCAAAATTTTATTTCCATAGAAAATTTTATATTTTTTTCTATAGAAAATTATGTCAAAATTTTATTTCTATAGAAAATTATGATAACATTTTATTTCTATAGAAAATTATGATAACATTTTATTTTTATACAAGATTTTGTCAAAATTTTATTTCTATATAAATATTTGTCCACATTTTATTTCTATAGAAAATTTTGTCAACATTTTATTTCTGTAGAAAATTTTGTCAAAATTTTATTTCTATAGAAAATTTTGTCAACATCTATAGAAATTTTTCTCAAGAAGTTATTTCTACAGAAAATTTGGTCAAAATTTTATTTCTATAGAAAATTTTGTCAACATTTTATTTCTGTAGAAAATTTTGTCAAAATTTTATTTCTATAGAAAATTTTGTCATTTTTTTTCAATAGCAAATTATGTCAAAATTCTATTTCTATAGAAAATTATGTCAAAATTTTATTTTTTATAGAAAATTATGTCAAAATTTTATTTCTATAGAAAATTATGTCAAAATTTTATTTCTATAGAAAATTTTGTCATATTTTTTCTATAGAAAATTATACCAAAATTTTATTTCTATAGAAAATTATGTCAAAATT
Source organism: Haematobia irritans (assembly GCF_050003625.1). NCBI lineage: Eukaryota > Metazoa > Arthropoda > Insecta > Diptera > Muscidae > Haematobia > Haematobia irritans. Next base: position 153,771,466 of record NC_134401.1, read on the forward strand.
TTATTTCTATAGAAAATTTTGTCCATTTTTTTCTATAGAAGATTATGTCAAATTTTTATTTCTATAGAAATTTTTCTCAAAAATTTATTTCTATAGAAAATTATGATAACATTTTATTTTTATACAAAATTTTGTCAAAATTTTAATTCTATATAAATATTTGTCCACATTTTATTTCTATAGAAAATTTTGTCAACATTTTATTTCTGTAGAAAATTTTGTCAAAATTTTATTTCTATAGAAAATTTTGTCAACATTATATTTCTATAGAAATTTTTCTCAAGAAATTATTTCTACAGAAAATTTGGTCAAAATTTTATTTCTATAGAAAATTTTTCCAAAATTTTATTTCTATGGAAATTTTTCTCAAAATTTTATTTCTATAGATACTTATGACAAAATTTTATTTTTATACAAGAAAATTTTGTCAAAATGTTATTTCTATAGAAAATTTTGTCAAAATTTTATTTCTATAGAAAATTTTGTCAAAATTTTATTTCTATAGAAAATTTTGTCAACATTTTATTTCTATAGAAATTTTTCTCAAGAAATTATTTCTACAGAAAATTTGGTCCAAATTTTATTTCTATAGAAAATTTTGTCAAAATGTTATTTCTATAGAAAATTTTATCAAAATTATATTTCTATAAAAATTTTTGTCAAAATTTTATTTCTATAGAAAATTTTGTCAAAATTTTATTTCTATAGAAAATTTTCTCAAGAAATTATTTCTACAGAAAATTTGGTCAAAATTTTATTTCTATAGAAAATTTTGTCAAAATTTTACTTCTTCAGAAAATTGGTGCGTACTTTGAGTGTGGGAAAGCGGGAAGAATAGACATGAAAAATATGGATTTTCTTGTCACTTAATATATATGTTTTTAATTTCAAGTATTAGTTATATGAGGTGGCTGTTCGATTAACGTTACAGGAGGATTTAAGATGTCCAGATGCTCAGGACTCCGAATCGGATAAAAATTGCGGGGTCAACATGATCAAGACCAGAGATGATAAATGAGGTTGACGAAAAAGTACTAAAAATGTACTTTTCGAAGCCAAAAAGTGCTCAAATTACTTAACATCACATTTACATACTATTTTGTAAAATTTCATTTCTATAGAAAATTTTCTAAAAATTTTGATTTCTATAGGAAATTTTGTCAAAATTTTATATCTTTAGAAATATTTGTCAAAATTTTAATTTTATAGAAAGTGTTGTCAAAATTTTATTTCTATATAAATATTTGTCAAAATTTTTATGTTAGCCTGATGTCAATGCAGGCTGGTTCAATGTCCAAATCATTTAAACTAGAAATTATTACAATATTTATTCGTGTTTATTGGACAGGAAGATTAATGGAATTGACATCATTAAGTTATTGAAAAGAAAATGCCAGATACCCATCTCGCAAGCCTGACTATACATATATGTTTCAGTGTTGGCCACTACACATTTCCATAGTCTTTAGCGATATCTGGCCGGGTGAGGTGATTCAATTTGATTCTTTTATGTTAATTTCTTATGAAATTTACATACGAGAATTATTCTTCCCAAATTTAACCATTTTTTATCCCCACTGTGCATCATCTTTTCGTATAACTTTAAAATCCCTTAATCTTATTTAATCTTAATCTATTTTGTTTCTATAGAACATTTTATCAAAATTTTATTTCTATAGAAAATTATGTCAAAATTTTATGTCTATAAAAATTTTTCTCAAAAATATATTTCTATAGAAAAGTTTGGCAAAATTTTATTTCTATAGAAAATTTTCTCAAAATTTCATTTTTATACAAAAATTTGTCAAAATTTTATTTCTATAGAACATTTTATCTAAATGTTATTACTATACAAAATTTTGTGATTTTTTTATACAAAATTGTGTCAAAATTTTATTTCTATAGACATTTTGCTCAAAAATTTATTTCTATAGAAAAGTTTGGCAAAATTTTATTTCTATATTTTAAATTTTATTTCTAAAGAAAATGCTTTCAAAATTTTATTTCTGTAGAAAATTTGTTTAAAAGTTTATTTATATAGATTTTTTTTTTCAAGAAATTATTTCTAGAGAAAATTTTGTCAAAATTTTGTTTCTATAGAAAATTTTATCAAAATTTTATGTCTATAAAAAATTTTGTCAAAAGTTTGCCAACATTTTATTTCTATAGAAAATTTTATCAAAATTTTATTTATATAGAAAATTTTGTTAAAAATTTATTTCTATAGAAAATTAAATACAAAATTTTATTTTTATACAAGATTTTGTCAGAATTTTATTTCTATAGAAATTTTTGTTAAAAATTTATTTCTATAGAAAATTGGGACAATTTTTTTTTTTATACAAGGTTTTGTCAAGATTGTTTTTCTATAGAAAATTTTGTCAAAATTTTATTCCTATAGAAAATTTTATCAAAATTTTATTTCTAAAGAAAATTTTGCCAACATTTTATTTCTATAGAAATTTTTGTCAACATTTTATTTCTATAGAAAATTTTGTCAACATTTCATTTCTATAGAAAATTTTCTCAAAAAATTATCTCTAGACAAAATTTTGTGAAAATTTTATTTCTATAGAAATTTTTCTCAAAAAATTATCTCTAGACAAAATTTTGTGAAAATTTTATTTCTATAGAAATTTTTCTCAAAAAATTATCTCTGGAGAAAATTTTGTCAAAATTTTATTTCTATAGAAGATTTTGTTAAAATTTTTACTTTTTCAGAAAATTTTGTCAAAATTTTATTTCCATAGAAAATTTTGTCAAAATTTTATTTCTATGGAAAGTTATGACAAAATTTTATTTTTATACAAGATTTTGTTAAATTTTATTTCTATTTAAAGTTTTGTCAGAATTTCATTTCTATAGAAGATTTTGTTAAAATTTTTACTTCATCAGAAAATTTTGTCAAAATTTTATTTCTGTAGAAAATTTTGTCAAAAATTTATTTCTATAGAAAGTTTTGTCAAAAATTTTTTTTTTTTATAGAAAATTTTGTCAAAATTTTATTTCTATAGATAATTTTAACAAAATTTTATTTCTATAGAAAATTTTGTCAAAATTTTATTTTGACAAAAAAAATTATATTTTGTCAGAATTTTATTTCTATAGAAGATTTTGTTAAAATTTTTACTTCTTCAGAAAATTTTGTCAAAATTTTATTTCTATATAAAATTTTGTCAAAATTTTATTTCTGTAGAAAATTTTTTTAAAAGTTTATTTATATAGATTTTTTTTTCAAGAAATTATTTCTAGAGAAAATTTTGTCAAAATTTTGTTTCTATAGAAAATTTTATCAAAATTTTATGTCTATAAAAAATTTTGTCAAAAGATTGCCAACATTTTATTTCTATAGAAAATTTTATCAAAATTTTATTTATATAGAAAATTTTGTTAAAAAATTATTTCTATAGAAAATTATGACAAAATTTTATTTTTATACAAGATTTTGTCAAAATTTTATTTCTATAGAAATTTTTGTCAAAAATTTATTTCTATAGAAAATTGGGACAAATTTTTTTTTATACAAGGTTTTGTCAAAATTGTTTTTCTATAGAAAATTTTGTCAAAATTTTATTCCTATAGAAAATTTTATCAAAATTTTATTTCTAAAGAAAATTTTGCCAGCATTTTATTTCTATAGACATTTTTGTCAACATTTTATTTCTGTAGAAAATTTTGTTAATATTTTATTTCTATAGAAAATTTTGTTAATATTTTATTTCTATAGAAAATTTTGTTAATTTTTTTCTGTATTTTTTTTTTTAATTTTAAAGAAAACTTTGCCAACATTTTATTTCTATAGAAATTTTTGTTAACATTTTATTTCTATAGAAAATTTTGTTAATATTTTATTTCTATAGAAAATTTTGTTAATATTTTATTTCTATAGAAAATTTTGTTAATTTTTTTCTGATTTTTTTATTTAATTTTAAAGAAAATTTTGTGAAAATTTTATTTTTATAGAAATTTTTCTCAAAAAATTACCTCTCGAGAAAATTTTGTGAAAATTTTATTTCTATAGAAATTTTTCTCAAAAAATTATCGCTGGAGAAAATTTTGTCAAAATTTTATTTCTATAGAAGATTTTGTTAAAATTTTTACTTCTTCAGAAAATTTTGTCAAAATTTTATTTCCATAGAAAATTTTGTCAAAAATTTATTTCTATAGAAAATTATGACAAAATTTTATTTTTATACAAGATTTTGTCAAAATTTTATTTCTAAAGAAAATATTGCCAACATTTTATTTCTATAGACATTTTTGTCAACATTTTATTTCTGTAGAAAGTTTTGTTAATATTTTATTTCTATAGAAAATTTTGTTAATTTTTTTCTGTATTTTTTTTTTTAATTTTAAAGAAAATTTTGCGAAAAATTTATTTCTATAGAAATTTTTCTCAAAAAATTATCTCTAGAGAAAATTTTGTGAAAATTTTATGTCTATAGAAATTTTTCTCAAAAAATTATTTCTGGAGAAAATTTTGTTAAAATTTTATTTCTATAGAAGATTTTGTTAAAATTTTTACTTCTTCAGAAAATTTTGTCAAAATTTTATTTCCATAGAAAATTTTGTCAAAAATGTATTTCTATAGAAAATTATGACAAAATTTTATATTTATACATGATTTTGTCAAAATTTTATTTCTATTTAAAGTTTTGTCAGAATTTTATTTCTATGGAAGATTTTGTTAAAATTTGTACTTCTTCAGAAAATTTTGTCAACATTTTATTTCTGTAGAAAATTTTGTCAAAAATTTATTTCTATATAAAATTTTGTCAAAATTTAATTCTATAGAAAATTTTGTCAAAATTTTATTTGTATAGATAATTTTAACAAAATTTTATTTCTATAGAAAATTTTGTCAAAATTTTATTTTGACAAAAAAAAAAATTATATTTTGTCAAAATTTTATTTCTATAGAAAATTTTGTCAAAATTTTATTTCTATAGAAAATTTTGTCAAAATTTTATTTCTATAGAAAATTTTTCAAAATTTTATTTCCATAGAAAATTTTGTCAAAATTTTATTTCTATAGAAAATTTTCTCAAAATTTTGTTTCTATAGAAAATTTTGTTAATTTTTTTTGTTCTGTAAAAAACTTTTTTTTAATTATATTTGTAAAGAATTTTTTTTTTAATTTTATATTTGAAGAAAATTTTGTCCATTTTTTTTTGTAAATTTTGTTAAAATTTTATTTCTGTAGAAAATGTTGTCGAAATTTTATTTCGTAGACAATTTTGTCTGAATTTTATTTTGATAGAAAATTTTGCTAAATTTGGTATGTGTTACGCTAAAAATGGCCCTTGTAAATCCCTAATTATATATAGCTCTAATAACCCCCATGTTCACATGTAACTGGCGTACACAAAAAATCATTAGAGTCAAGAAAATTTGGTCAAAATATAATAACACAATAAACTATAATAGAGACAAATTGGCTTTGGTGCCCTAAAGGGTTCACTTTTGCCTTTGAGTGTGACCATATCGTCTTAAAATTTCTCCCTGATCAAGAATATACCAGGGACGAAAAAAATATTTCGATGTGTTCCAAAGAGAATGACAAACTTTTTATACCCCTATTACCTTCCTGTGGTTATAAAAATTTGTAAAAAATATCCTAATTTTTACCTTTAATACTTCAAGACAATAAGCACAATTCAAATCATGTTCGGTTTTAGATGTAATCGAGGATGTGTGTATGGGCGTTTGTAGCCCATATGAAGCCATGAAGTATCGGAAACAACTCACTTAAAAGCTCTACGGATGGCTCAATGGTACTAAGTAAGAAAAACAAAAGAGAAACAATTGCAAAGAATGTCTTAAGTAGGCTTGTTTTCATTTGCACATATGCTTCCTGTTTATGTGTATGCGTGTGTGTAAGTGTTTGCGAAAGACTTTGCAAGGTACTATAGCTGGATAATGGGGAAGCGGATACGGATACACACTCAGATGCATGTAAACAAAAGGCGCATTCACATTTCCAAATTGCCCCTGTTGCATGTACTCATGTTCTTCAATAGGGGATGGTTTTACTTACGAGCGAGAATGTTTGACAAACCAAGAGTTTGTATGGGCTCAAGGGCCTGATATCGCAAAAAGAAAGAAAAAAGAATAATAGGGGGAAAATGTCTGTGTGTGTGTGTTGTTGATGTTTTCCTTTCAAATTAAATTAAGCGGTAAAAAACAAAAAGTTAACGTAACAGGAGGTAACTTTTATTTTTCTACCCACAATTGCGGAGGCAGAACCAAAACAAAAGAAGAAAAACATAAACCGATCTCCCTCCCCCACTCGCTGTTCTTCTTAGAGTAAAGGCAACCAATTTAATTGTTTGTAATTTGCCAAAGTAAAAGCGTTGATTACATAAAAAGGCAAGAGTAAGTTGGTTAGACTTCCGTTTCCGTTTGAAGTGCATCTAACATGTAATATAACAACACAATTGTTTTTGTTGTTCTTTTTTGTCGTTTCCTTTTGCTGCTATGAGCACAAAAAACAGAGAGCTCAGACTTTAACCAGCCAGCCAGCCGAGTGAAACATATCAATTAAGCTCTTAACAAAGTTTTACGGCTATCGTCATATATGAAAAAAGGAAAACTAATGGTATTTTTGGTAATCTGGCAAAGTGAAAGCCATGAAAAACAGTTCAAAGAAAACTTTAAGAAAATTCATTTTAGTAAAGTTCTTTGGTTGATTTTAGGAATTTGTTTGTTTGTGGATAACAAAAGTCGATTTTTTAAAGTTTGCCACGATGGTATGAGAATCCATTGTGGAACAGGGTGCGTATGTCTGCAACAATCAGAAGGAGACGAGTGACCAAGTGGTCAGTGTCGGCCCCTGAGCACCGTTGCCACTCGTAACAAAAATAATCAACCAACATAAAAAAAATTAACCAAAATCAACCAAATTTGGAAAACTCTTATTTTAAAGTTTTTAATTTGAATTTTCGTCAACATTTTATTTTTATAGATTTTTTTTATAATTTTAATTCTATAGAAAATTTTGTCAAAATTTTAATTCTATAGAAAATTTTGTCAAAATTTTAATTCTATAGAAAATTTTGTCAACATTTAATTTTAATACTGCAGTAAATTTTCTCAAAATTTTAATTCAGTAGAAAATTTTTTCAAAATTTTATTTTTGTAAAATTTATTCCCAAAATTTTATTTCGTAGAGAATTTTCCAAAAATTGTATTTCTATAGAGAATTTTATAAAAATTATATTTCTATAGAGAATTTTCCAAAAATTATATTTCTATAGAAAATTTTCTCAAAATTTAAATTCTATAGAAAATTTTCCCAAAATTTTATTTCTATAGAAAGTTTTCTTAAAATTTTAATTCTTTCTTAAACTTTTTTAAAATTTTATTTCTATAGATTTTGTTTGTAATTTTTAATTATATAGAAAAATTTCTCAAAATTTTATTTCTATAGAAAATTTTCTCAAAATTTTAATTCTAAATTTAATTTAATTCAAAATTTTATTTCAAACTAAATTTATTTCTATAAAATTCAAAATTTTATTTGTATAAAAAATTTTCCCAAAATTTTATTTCTATAGAAAATTTTCTCAAAATTTTATTTCTATGAAAAATTTTCTCGAAATTTTATTTCTATAGAAAGGTTTCTTAAAATTTTATTTCTGTAGAAAATTTTCTCAAAATTTTATTTTATTATCTCAAAATTTTATTTATAGAAATAATTTTTTTTGACAAAATTTTCTATAGATATAAAATGAGAAAATTTTCTATAAAAATAAAATTGTGACAAAATTTCCTTTTGAAATAAAATTTTGACAAAATTTTTTATAGCAATATCATTTTTCTAAAAAAATTTCAATAGAAATAAAATTTTGACAAATTTTCCTATAGAACTAAAAATTTGACAAAACTTTCTATAGAAATAAAATTTTAAGAAAATTTTCTATAGCAATAAAATTGTTACAAAATTTTCTTTGGAAATAAAACTTTTACAAAAGTTTCTATGGAAATAAATTTTTGACAAAATTTTCTATGGAAATGCAATTTTGCCAAAATTTTCTCGACATGTCTCAAAATTTTATTTCTATAGAAAAATGTCTCAAAATTTTATTTCTATAAAAAATTTTCTCAAAATTTTAATTCTAAATTTAACTTAATTCAAAATTTTATTTCAAACTAAATTTATTTCTATAAAATTCAAAATTTTATTTCTATAAAAAATTTTCCCAAAATTTTATTTCTATAGAAAATTTTCTCAAAATTTTATTTCTATGAAAAATTTTCTCGAAATTTTATTTCTATAGAAAGGTTTCTTAAAATTTTATTTCTATAGAAAAATTTTTTGTATAGAAAATTTTCTCAAAATTTTATTTTATTATCTCAAAATTTTATTTATAGAAATAATTTTTTTTGACAAAATTTTCTATAGATATAAAATTGTGATAAAATTTTCTATAGAAATAAAATTGTGACAACATTTTCTTTGGAAATAAAATTTTGACAAAATTTTTTACAGAAATAACATTTTTTAAAAAATTTTCAATAGAAATAAAATTTTGACAAAATTTCCTATAGAACTAAAAATTTGACAAAACTTTCTATAGAAATAAAATTTTAAGAAAATTTTCTATAGCAATAAAATTGTTACAAAATTTTCTTTAGAAATAAAATTTTGACAAAAATTTCTATGGAAATAAATTTTTGACAAAATTTTCTATGGAAATGAAATTTTGCCAAAATTTTCTCAACATGTCTCAAAATTCTATTTCTATAGAAAAATGTCTCAAAATTTTATTTCTATAAAAAATTTTATTTATTTTATTTAGGTAGAAAATTTGCACAAAATTTTATTTCTATAAAAATTAAAAAAAAAAAAAATTATATAAAATTTTGTTTCTGCAGAAAAATTTTTCAACATTTTATTTCTATAGAAAATTTTAGTCCTACAGAAAATTTTATCAAAATTTTCTAAAAATTTTATTTCTGTAGAAAGTTTTCTTAAAATTTTATTTCTATAAAAATTTTTCGAAAATTTAATTTCTATAGAAAATTTTCCCAAAATTTTATTTTTAGTCAAAATTTTAATTCTATAGAAAATTTTGTCAAAATTTTATTTCTATAGAAAATTTTCTCAAATTTTTAATTCTGTAGAAAATTTTCTCAAAATTTTAATTCTGTAAAAAATTTTCGCAAAATTTTATTTCTATAAAAAATTTTCGCAAAATTTTATTTCTATAAAAAGTTTTCTCAAAATTTTATTTTATTGACAATTTTCTCAAAATTGTATTTCTATAGAAAAATTGATTTTCAAAATTTTATTTCGATAGAAAATTTTCCCAAAATTTTATTTCTCTAGAAAGTTTTCTTAAAATGTTATTTCTGTAGAATTGTTTCTGTCAAATTGTTATTTCTATAGAAAATTTTGTCAAAATTTTATTTCTATTGAATATTTTGTCAAAATTTTATTTCTGTAGAAAATTGTCTCATAATTTTCTTTCTACAGAAAAATATCTATATTTTATTTTCTTCTAAAACTTTTTCAAAATTTTATTTCTATACATTTTTTTTAATTTTAAAAATTTAAATTCTATAGAAAAATTTCTCAAAATTTTATTTCTATAGAAAATTTTCTCAAAATTTTAATTCTTCTCCTTTTAATTTAATTTAATTTAATTCAAAATTTTATTTCAACTTAAACTTATTTATATAAAATGCAAATTTAATTTTTATAGAAAACTTCCCAAAAATTTTTTTTTTTAGTCAAAATTTTATTTCTATAGAAAATTTTGTCAAAATTTTATTGGTATAGAAAATTTTGTGAAAATTTTATTTCTTTTTTAAAATTGTTTTCACAATGTGTAGGAGATACAATCTTTATCACAAAAAATATATGCGTTTCTTCCAAGCAGATTTCCTTACAGCGAAAAGCAAATAATTTGTTTGTCTAAAATTTCGTTTGGGAGGAACGAATTATTTGTTTGAGTGTATAAGTCAATTTCCTGACTTCTTGGATATGGTCTCCACCAACAGCCCGACACAGATTCTACGCCTCACATATAGAATTTGTGATTCACTTCGGTTAACTAAAATTTGCCTGATATTACTTTCCATCATTGAGGACATTTTTCCCTCATTATTATAAAATAAACTACTGATGATTTATCGCAAAAAAATTAGGTTTTCTTTAAATACCACAAAATTCCATCTTAATGGCAATAACTTTAACACATTTTTATATAAATTTAAATTTAAGTTTTTTCTCAATATTTCATTCCAAATACCATAAACTTCGTTGAACCAATTCATCAGAAGTTTTGTAATAAAATTTTAATATTTTCAAAGAATTCTCTTTTGCTAATTGCTAAGCAAATATGCTTGTGTAATTTCTACCTTCGATGCGATAATTAAAATTTAAACAAATGTTTATTGGAATATCTTTATAAATTTCATCATAATCTTTGCACTTAAAACCACCAGCCACACACGCACACACTTTTCAAATTCACCCTTTGACACTGTAGCCTACTTACTAAATTCCATTTTGTAAAAACAGCATGGATTTTATAAGACTCGCCTTTATATACGGAGTCTGTTTTTAGAGACTGCTTTTGAGCAAAAAAAAAAAAAAGTGCGTCGAAAATAATCTCTTTCTGATACACTGAGTAATCCCTAAACATGAAAGAAAAAATAAAATATTTGTTATACTTAAATTTAATTAAGAAAACAACCACGGCTTACTAAGAAAACAGAAGCAACCACGAAACGTGCTAGCTATCCTCAATTGCTGTATTCATGCGAAATATATTCAACATTTGCAAAAACTGAAAAAAAAAAAATAAAATGGCTTTAAGAAAGAAACAAATTTGTGCTAAGCTTAAAAGAAAATGCAGACAGATTGATTATAGAAAGGGTTGCTATTTTAAGTATTGATGAGCGTTTGTTAAGTATTAACAATGTTAGTTTTAAGGTAACTAGAGAAATAAATCTAATTTAATTAAAATAAATGTTTTTATACCCACCACCATAGAATGGTGACGGGGGTATAATAAGTTTGTCATTCCGTTTGTAACACATCGAAATATCGATTTCCGACTATATAAAGTATATATATTCTTGATCAGGGAGAATTTCTAAGACGATATAAGCATGTCCGTCTGTCTGTTGTAATCACGCTACAGCCTTCAATAATGGCGCTATCGTCCTGAAAATTTTGCACAGATTCGTCTTTTGTTTGCAGGCAGGTCAAGTTCGAAGATGGGATATATCGGTCCAAGTTTTGATATAGTCCCCATATAGACCGACCTCTTGATTTGCGGTCTTGGGCTTATAAACACTGTAGTTTTTGTCCAATTTGCGAGAAATTGGAAATCTATAGGTATTTTAGGACCATCAAAGAATGTAGCGAAAAAGGTGCCTATCGGTTCATGTTTTGGTATAGCCTCCATATGGACCGATTTCCCGATTTTGATTCTTGGGCGTCTAGAAAGTATATTTTCTATACCTCCAGATTTGGAAATCTAGAGGTATTCTAGGACCATCAAGACGTGTGTCAAAAATGGTGAGTACCGGTCCATGTTTTGATATAGCCCCCATATAGACCGATCCCCAGATTTACTTCTTAGGCTTTTAGAATCCGTAGTTTTTATCCAATTTGCCTGAAATTGGAAATCTAGAGGTATTCTAGGACCATAAAGACGTGTGTCGAAAATAGTGAGTACCGGTCCATGTTTTGATATAGCCTCCATATAGACCGATCTCCCGATTTTACTTCTTGGACTTCTAGAATCCGTAGTTTTAATCCAATTTGCCTGAAATTGGAAATGTAGAGGTATTTTAGGAAAATGTACCGAAAATGGTGAGTATTGGTCCATATTTTGATATAGCCCCCATATAGACCGATCTCCCGATTTTACTTCTTGGGCTTCTAGTATCTGTCGTTTTTACCCAATTTGCCTGGAATTTGGAATCTAGCCCCCATATAGACCGATCTCCCGATTTTACTTCTTGGGCTTCTAGAATCCGTATTTTTTACCCAATGTGCCTCAAATCACAAATCTAGAGGTATTGTAGGAAAATAAAGAGATGTGCCGAAAATGGTGAGTATCGGTACAGTTTTTGATATAGTCCCCTTATAAACCGGCCATCCGACTTGGGGTATAGATTCTAGAACTACAATTAAATGTGCTGAATACTGTGTGTATCCTTCCATGTTTTGATATAGCCCCCATTACACCGAACTCGCGATTTAACTCCTAGGGTTTCTAAGAATTGTAGTTTTTATCCGATTATCCACAAATTGAAAATATACTGGCATTTTAGACCCATAACAAAGTTTATATGATTTAGTTTTATCGGTCCATTTGGTAAGGCCTCCATATAGACCGATTTCACTTTTGATTTCACAATTTCACTTTTCACATTGAGGGTATAGAAGGCGCTCTGATCATGAAAATTGCTTGACACCGAATACAATATTTCCAGATTTTACTTCTAGTTATCATATAAATATTTGGGATAAAATTCTACAGATTTTAGATTTCAAATCAAGGCGTTATTTCATCATTACACAATTATAGTTAAATCTTTAGATTTTCTTCATAGGTAAAAACTTTACATTTATATGTGGGAAGCGTACTGGTTGAACTGATCTGCTTGGGAAAATATCTGCCATCAAACCCTACTGAAATTTTCAATGGAAGCTAGCAGGGCTGTGGAGTCGAGGCAATTTTGCTCGACTCCGACTCAGACTCCAGCATTTTTCATCAGCTCGACTCCGATTCCGGAGTCGACTCCGGGTAATATAACTAAATCCCATTTTAATACCACTAATTTGTAGTTCTATTGTGGGAGTACCGTAAGTGGATCGATATAAAGTATCGTATTTATTTATGTGTGCAAACAAAAGGTCTTAATTTCACATTAGATGCCAATTGAACTCTATATTTCAAATTTAGGGCAATGTTTAATAAATAAAATAATGATATAAATACCCATCATAATATGAGAAGATACCAACAGTATATGTATTTGTGGACCAAAATTATTGATACTATCTCAAATCCTTTAAATTTGTTGCGAGCTATATAAAGGTTTATATTCCCATATGCATGAATTTGAATTTGAATTCATTTAGACAAAATTGTATATACTTCTACAAAATCTATGTATAATTTTATCATACAATAATAAGAAGTAAGGAAAGTCTAAAGTCGGGTGTGGCCGACTATATTATACCCTGCACCACTTTGTAGATCTAAATTTTCGATACCATATCACATCCGTCAAATGTGTTGGGGACTATATAAAGGTTTGTCCCAAATACATACATTTAAATATCACTCGATCTGGACAGAATTTGATAGACTTCTACAAAATCTATAGACTCAAAATTTAAGTCGGCTAATGGGGAGACACCGTGGTACAATTGTTCCTGCTTCGATTCCTGCTTCAACCGAACACCAACAAGTTTTTCAGCGGTGGATTATCCCACTTCAGTAATGCTGGTCACATTTCTGAGGGTTTCAAAGCTTCTCTAAGTGGTTTCATTGCAATGTGGAACGCCGTTCGGACTCGGCTATAAAAAGGAGGTCCCTTGTAATTGAGCTTAACATCGAATCGGGCATCACTCAGTGATAATAGAGAAGTTCACCAATGTGGTATCACAATGGACTGAATAGTCTAAGTGAGCCTGATACTTCGGGCTGCCACCTAACCTAACCTAATGCACTAGGGTGGAACACAATGTTAGTAAAAAAAAATATGGGAAACATTTAAATCTGAAGCAATTTTAAGGAAACTTTGCAAAAGTTTTTTTATGATTTATAGCTCGATATATATGTATTAGAAGTTTAGGAAAATTAGAGTCTTTTTACAACTTTTCGACTAAGCAGTGGCGATTTTACAAGGAAAATGTTGGTATTTTTACCATTTTTGTCGAAATCAGAAAAACATATATATGGGAGCTATATCTAAATCTGAACCGATTTCAACCAAATTTGGCAAAAATAGTTATAAAGCTAATTCTACTCCCTGTGCAAAATTTCAATTAAATCGGAGTAAAATATTTGCCACTGTGGTTATATGAGTGTAAATCGGGCGAACGATATATATGGGAGCTATATCTAAATCTGAACCGAATTCAATAAAATTTTGCACACTTGACTACACTACTAATTGTACTACTAGTGCAAAATTTCAATCAAATTGGGGTAAAACTCTGGCTTCTGGGACCGTATTAGTCCATATCGGGCGAAAGATATATATGGGAGCTATATCTAAATCTGAACCGATTTAAATCAAATTTTGCACACTTAACGGCACTACTAATTGTACTCCTAGTGCAAAATTTCAAACAAATTGGGCCAAAACTCTGGCTTCTAGGACCATATTAGTCCATATCGGGCGAAAGATATATATGGGAGCTATATCTAAATCTGAATCGATTTCAACCAAATTTAGCACGCATAGCTACAATGCTAAATCTACTCCCTGTGCAAAATTTCAACCAAATTTGGCCAAAACTCTGGCTTTTAGAACCATATTAGTCCATATCGGGCGAAAGATATATATGGGAGCTATATCTAAATCTGAACCGATTTCAATCAAATTTGGTACACATGACTATACTACTAATTGTACTCATAGTGCAATATTTCAACCAAATTCGGCCAAAAATCTGGCTTCTGGGGCCATATAGGTCCATATCGGGCGAAAGATATGTATGGGAGCTATATCTAAATCTGATTTCAACCAAATTTTTCGCACTTGACTATACGACTAAATGTTATGTTTGTACAAAATTTCAAGCAAATCGGTATAAAACTCTGGCTGCTGGGTCCATATTAGTGCATATCGGGCGAAAGATATATATGGGAGCTATATCTAAATCTGAACCGATTTCTTCCAAAATCAATAGGGTACTATTCTGACCCAAATTAGGAACATATGCCAAATTTGAAGGCGATTGGACTTAAATTGCGACCTAGACTTTGATCACAAAAATGTGTTCACAGACAGACGGACGGACCGACGGACGGACAGACGGACAGACGGACATGGCTATATCGACTCAGGGACCCACCCTGAGCATTATTGCCAAAGACACCATGTGTCTATCTCGTCTCCTTCTGGGTGTTACAAACATATGCACTAACTTATAATACCCTGTTCCACAGTGTGGCGCAGGGTATAAATATGGGAAACATTTAAATCTGAAGCAATTTAAAGGAAACCTCGCAACAGTTTATTTATGATTTATCGCTCGATATATATGTATTAGAAGTTTAGGAAAATTAGAGTCATTTTTACAACTTTTCGACTAAGCAGTGGCGATTTTACAAGGAAAATGTTGGTGTTTTGACCATTTTTGTCGAAATCGGAAAAACACCGATTTCAACCAAATTTGGCACGCATAGCAACAATGCTAATTCTACTCCCTGTGCAAAATTTCAACTAAATCGGAGTAATAAATTGGCCTCTGTGGTCATATATGTGTAAATCGGCCGAATGCTATATATGGGAGCTATATCTAAATCTGAACCGATTTCAACCAAATTTGGCACACTTGACTACACTACTAATTGTACTCCTAGTGCAAAATTTCAACCAAATTGGGGTAAAACTCTGGCTTCTGGGACCGTATTAGTCCATATCGGGCGAAATATATATATATGGGAGATATATCTAAATCTGAACCGATTTCAATAAAATTTAGCACACTTGACTATAGTACTAATTGTTCTTCTTGTGCAAAATTTTAAGCAAATTAGGGTAAAACTCTGGCTTCTGGCGCCATATAAGGCCATATCGGGCGAAATATATATATGGGAGCTATATATAAATCTGAACCGATTTCTTCCAAAATCAATAGGTATCTATTTTGAGCCAAAACACATACTTGTGCCAAATTTAAAGTCGATTGGACTAAAACTGCGACCTAGACTTGGATTACAAAAATGTGTTCACGGACAGACGCTATATCGCTATATCGCTATATCGACTCAAGAGCCCACCCTGAGCATTTTTGCCAAAGACACCATGTGTCTATCGCGTCTCCTTCTGGGTATTGCAAACATATGCACTAACTTATAATACCCTGTTCCACAGTGTGGCGCAGGGTATAAAAATGCAAGGAAAGTCTAAAGTCGGGTGGACCGATTATAATATACTCTGCATAACTTTGTATTTAGATGTACATTTTTATAAAATCTCATATCCGACTTCTACAAAATCTCGGACAATATTTGGGAAATATTTATAATTGTTTAGACAATTTCGCAAAAATGCATTTATAATTCATTCATTGAAAAATTTGAAAATTTGAATCTTTTCTACAAGTTTTCGACTAAGCCATGAGTATCAGTGAGAATAAAATTTTGCAAAATTTTCTAAAGAAACAAAATTTTGACTAAATTTTCTATAGAAATAAAATTTTGGCAAAATTTTCTATAGAAATCAAATTTTGACCAAATATAGAGAAATAAAATTTTGAATAAAATTTTTATAGGAATAACATTTGGCAACATTTTTTATAGAATATAGAAAGTTTGAAAAAAATATCAATAGAAATACAATTAAAAAAAAATTGTGTGGCAAACAAAATTTTGCAAAATTTTCTATAGAAACAAAATTTTGCAAAATATTCTATAGAAACAAAATGTTGACTAAATTTTCTATAGAAATAAAATGTTGACTAAATTTTATATAGAAAAAAATATTTCTATATTAATAAAATTTTGAATAAATTTTTTATAGCAGTGAGTATCAGTGAGCATCAGTAATTTTGAGAAAATTTGCTACAGAAATAAAATTTGACAATTTTTTCCTATAGAAATAAAATTTTGAAATAATTATCAATAAAAACATAATTTTAGAAAAATTTTTGTGTAGTAAATAAAATTCTGCAAAATATTCTACAGAAACAAAATTTCGACTAAATTTTCTATAGAAATAAAATTTTGACTAAATTTTCTATAGAAATAACATTTTGACAAAATTTTCTATAGAAATAAGATTTTGACCAAATTTTCTAATAAGAAAATTTATTACTATAAAATTTTGGCATATTTTCTATAGAAATAAAATTTTGCAAAATATTCTAAAGAAACAAAATTTTGACCAAATTTTCTAATAAAAACATCTATTACTATAAAATTTTGGCAAAATTTTCTGTAGAAATAAAATTTTGACTTAAATTTGTAGAAATAAAGTTATCAATACCCAGCAAAAAAAAATTGGAAGTTATTCCACAAATATTTTATTTAAAGCCCATCCCAGAATCCCCCATCGAGTTTTTCCAACTTCCGATGCAGTCCTTTTGGACAAGTCCACAAACATTTCTTCTAAAGAGCATCGCGGGATCCCCCAATGATTTTTTTCTACTTCCGATGCAGTCCTTGTGGACAAGTATTAGAAAGAACGCAATAAGGCTATTTTATGTGCAAATTTTGGACAATTCAATTTTACAAAATAATAGAAAACTAATAAAAAAATTTAAAAAAATAGAAAATAAATAAAAAAGTAAAAAAATAATAAAATAAATTTCATCCCCGCTGGGATTTGAACCTGTGCCGTTTGACTTTTTCGCTTCCATGGAAGTTCTTTTGAGAAGGTTTTGCAAATTTCGAGAATTTTTAATTTTTTGTTGATTTTTAATGGAAAAAATATATTTGTACGAAAATATATGCCGAAAATAAAAAATAAAAATGATGCATAACAAAAAAAAATATATTTTTTTAGAAAAAAAATATATTTTTTTAGAAAAAAAAAATTGCCGCTGGTGAGATTTGAACCTGCGTTTCTTATTTTTTCGTTCATACTAATAAAGAACATCTCGAGAAGCAATTAGAATGTTATTTCTTGGTGTCGTATTACGATCATATCACAAACATTTGAATTGACCTTTCGACGCTTTATGTTCAATGGCGTTTGTGGCTGAGTGTGCTAAGGCGTTCAGTTATGGTGCCAGTAAACCCAGGTTCAATCCCTGGTCGGAGCGAAAAAGTTTTTCAAATTGTAAAAATTAGATAATAGGAAAATAATAGTGTAATAAAACATATGGATGAAAAAAAGTGAAATTGGCTGAAAAAAATTTTTTTTTTTCGCTTTTTAAATCTCTTCATTCAAATTAACTTCCAAAGCACTTCTTCTAAGGCAATGCAAAGGATCCAAAAAGTGAGTACTTCCGTCCTATGACAAGCCCATGTAAAATTCATTGGAGATGATCCAAGTTTGCACTACTTCCGGATCACAGATTGGGGATCCAAACTACTTTTTTGGAAGCTCTTTTTTTGCTGGGTAGACATAAAATTTTGATAAACTTTTTGTGTATAAAACAAAATTTTGCAAAATTTTCTATAGAAATAAAATTTTGCAAAATATTCTATAGAAACAAAATTTTTGACTCAATTTTCTATAGAAATAAAATTTTGACTAAATTTGCTATAGAAATGAAATTTTGACAAAACTTTTTATAGAAATAATATTTTGACAAAATTTTCTATAAAAAACACTAGTTTGCACTACTTCCGGATCACAGATTGGGGATCCAAACTACTTTTTTGGAAGCTCTTTTTTTGCTGGGTAGACATAAAATTTTGATAAACTTTTTGTGTAACAAACAAAATTTTGCAAAATTTTCTATAGAATGAAAATTTTGCAAAATATTCTATAGAAACAAAATGTTTGAATCAATTTTCTATAAAAATAAAATTTTGACTAAATTTGCTATAGAAATAAAATTTTGACAAAACTTTTTATAGAAATAACATTTTGACAAAATTTTCTATAAAAAACAACGTTGAAAAAATTTTCTGTCAATATTCCACATATGTATATGGCCTTAAAATAAAATAAAAAAAAATAATTTCGATTGTTCGAAATATTTCAAATAAATTGATATTGGCATTAAAATGGATCGATCCAGCCCATCTGGTAGTCTAACATTCTAGGAAACATAAAAAGATAGCCGTAATTGGAAGTTGATTTTCATTTACAATCATGCTGTACATTGATCGAATGAATAACGCAATGGAAACTAATTTGCGTAAAAACTTGCTTAGTTACAAAAATGTGAAGTGTTTTAAAAAATTTGATTTAGTCAGAGTCGAGTAAAATTTTTACGACTCCGACTCCAGCAAAATCTTCAGACTCCGACTTCAAGACTCCGACTCCGGCTCCATAGCCCTGGAAGCTAGTATATTTGATTCATGGTAGTGGGTATTCTAGATTCAGCCCGGCCGAACTTACAGCAGTATAGACTTGTTTAACAAAAAATTTGTGGGTTACAATTTTGTTAATTTTTTTTCAAACATTTTGGTTGTTCGTCTTACTGGTAACAGATTTTGTTTATATAGGAAATGTTTACGATTGTTTTCTTTAGCTTAATTCCCCCTGCCTCCACAAATACAATCTCTTTTGATAATTTGCCAAAATTCCCAAAATTTAATGAAATTAGATGCTATGGTATTTATATTCAAGGTTTTTTTTCTCATTTCATTTCTCTCTCTCTCTCCCTTTATCAATTTGAAATGTAAGCAGAAAAAAAAAACTTTTCTCATTATCCACGTGCCCCAAAAATACATCGCCACCTGTTTCATATTCGGTGTACGTAGCATTGGTATTTTTTTTCCTTTATGATTTCGATTAAATTCACTTTGTTGGTTTCGTTTACTTGTCATGTCTTCAAAGTCTGAAGATTGAAAAGCAAACAAAAATGTGAGCGAGGAGAGAAGAAACAAGAATATGCCTTGACACTGCCGACCAGGGAAAAGAGAAGAGAGAAAAAATGTTCCAATTTTTTTTTTTTTGTCATCGAGGACCACATTCCCTTCACCTAAGAGATTGGTTCCACTATGACAACTCATTTAATTAAATTGAGCACGTTCTTCCAGAGAAGAATCTTTTTAAATTGATTCGAATTGAGTCAAAATCGAATAACGAATCGAATTTCAATTGATTCCCATTCCCAACTGATGATGATGATGATGATGATGATGGTGAGGATGATGTATGCATGCCTTCCATATGCATATTCGTTTAATTTCCAGGCGTACAAGGCTTACGATATTTCCAAGCCATCAGCCTCTTCGAAAATTCTGACAATATGTTTGCAATTCTTGCAATTTACTGTGTTATGCTTAATTTACTTTATCTTCTTGTTATATCGTTTATTTATTTACTCGGTAAGCAGGGATAAAGAAAAACTCTTTTCTTCTCTTCAAGGATAAGCGCATGAAAAGTTTTCGAGTCAAGCCATTAGTAGAACAAAGCGAAAGCAATGCAAATAAACTGAAATGAAGTGTCATTGATGGATTCTTATCTTCGATTTAACTTCGAAGAAGAACACTTGCAAAAATACAACTCAAGAAAATAATGAAACAATTAAGGGAATGCTGCAGACATTGGATATGAAGGCTTTAGGAGAGCTTTCCAATAAGAAATGCTATTTTGATATTCAGAGAAGATGTTCATTTTTATTTGATGGTTAGCATGCCCGCCTTGCATACAAAAGGTCGTGGGTTCGATTCCTGCTTCGACCGATCACCAAAAAGTTTTTCAACGGTGGATTATTCCACCTCAGTAATGCTAGTGACATTTCTGAGGGTTTCAAAGCTTCTCTAAGTGGTTTCACTGCAATGTGGAACGCCGTTCGGACTCGGTTATAAAAAGGAAGTCCCTTGTCATTGAGCTTAACATGGAATCGGGCAGCACTCAGTGATAAGAGAGAAGTTCACCACTGTGGTATCACAATGGACTGAATAGTCTAAGTGAGCCTGATACATCGGGGTGCCACCTAACCTAACCTAACCTAATCGAATTTTTATTCTATAATATAGGGTGGCTAATATGTAATGCAGCAAACAAAAGCGCTATATATTTATACAATTTTATACCCCTTCACCATAGGATGGGGGTATATTAACTTTGTCATTCCGTTTGTAACACATCGAAATATTACTCTAAGACCCCATATAGTATATATATATTCTGGGTCGTGGTGAAATTCTGAGTCGATCTAAGCATGTCCTTCCGTCCGTCTTTTGAAATCGCGCTAACTTCCCAACGAAACAAGACATCGACTTGAAACTTGGCACTAGTAGTTGTTATTGATGTAGGTCGGATGGTATTGCAAATGGACAATATCGGTTCACTTTAACGTATAGCCCCAATAAAAACGGACCCCCAGATTTGGCTTGCGGAGCCTCTAAGAGAACACATCGGTCCATAATTATATATAGCCCCCATATAAACCGATCCCCAGATTTGACCTCCGGA
Organism: Haematobia irritans; assembly: GCF_050003625.1. Lineage (NCBI taxonomy): Eukaryota > Metazoa > Arthropoda > Insecta > Diptera > Muscidae > Haematobia > Haematobia irritans. Next base: position 153,792,715 of record NC_134401.1, read on the forward strand.
GCCTCATGGATGAGTAAAATTAATCCGATTCGGTTGACATTTGGAAAATGGTGTTGGTATATAGTCTCTGACAACCATACAAAAATTGGTCCACATCGGTCCATAATTATATATAGCCCCCATATAAACCGATCTCCAAATTTGGCTTGCGGAGCCTCTAAGAGAACCAAATTTCATCCGATCCGGTTGAAATTTGGTAAATGATGTTGGCATGTGGTCTCTAACAACCATGCAAAAATTGGTCCACATCGGTCCATTATTATATATAGCCACCATATAAACCGATCCCCAGATTTGACCTCCGGAGTCTCATGGATGAGCAAAATACATCCGAGTCGGTTGAAATTTGGTACGTGGTATTAGTATATGGTCTCTGACAACCATGCCAGATTTGGTCCATATCGGTTCATAATTATATATATCCCCCATATAAACCGATCCAAAGATTTGACCTCTGGAGCCTATTAAAGGAGCAAAATTCATCCGATCCGTTTGAAATTTGGTACATTTCGCTAGTGTATGGCCGATAACAACCCTGCCAAAATTGGTCCGTATCTATATAGCCCCCAAATAAGCTGATCCCCAATCACAGAGAAATCACGATTGCCACTCGATCCAAAAATAATCTACCAAATTTTATTGCCATATAACATTTTGTCAAAATTTTATATTTCTATAGAAAATTTTGTCAAAATTTTATTTTAATACAAAATTTTGTCAACATTTAATGTCTTTAGAAAATGTTGTCAAAATACAAAATTTTGTCAAAATATAATTTCTATACAAAATTTTGTCAAAAATTTATTTCTATAGAAAATTTTGTCCGAATTTTATTTCCATAGCAAATTTTGCCAGAATTTTATTTCTGTAGAAAATTTTGTCAGAATTTTAATTCTAAAGAAAATTTTCTCAGAATTTTTTTTCTGTATAAAATTTTGTCAAAATGTAGTTTCTATAGAAAATTTTGTCAACATTTTATTTTTATAGAAAATTTTGTCAAAATTTATTTCCATAAAAAATTTTGTCAAAATTTTATTTTTATAGAAAATTTTGTCCAAGTTTTATTTCTATAGAAATTTTTGTCAAAATTTTATGTCTATAGAAAATTTTGTCAAAATTTTATTTCTATAGAAAATTTTGTCAAAATTTTATTTCTTTGGAAAATTTTTTCAAAATTTTATTTCCATAAAAAAATTTTGTGAAAATTTTATTTCTATAGAAAATCTCGTCAAAATTTCATTTCTATAGAAAATTTTGTCCAAATTTTATTTCTATAGAAAATTTGTCAAAATTTTATTTCTATAGAAAATTTTGTCAAAATTTCATTTCTATAGAAAATTTTTTCCAAAATTTTATTTCTATAGAAAATTTTGTAAAAATTTTTTTCTATAGAAAATTTGTCAACATTTTATTTCTATAGAAAATTTTGTCCAAGTTTTATTTCTATCGAAAATTTTGTCAAAATTTTATTTCTATAGAAAATTTTGTCAACATTTTATTTCCATAAAAAATTTTGTGAAAATTTTATTTCTATAGAAATTTTTGTCCAAGTTTTATTTCTGTAGAAAATTTTGTCAAAATTTTATTTCTATTGAAAATTTTGTCAAAGTTTTATTTCTATAGAAAATTTTGTCAAAATTTTATTTCTATAGAAAATTTTGTCAAAAATTTATTTCAATAAAAAAAATTGTCAACATTTTATTTCCATGGAAAATTTTGTTAAAATGTTATTTCTATAGAAAATTTTGACAAAATTTTATTTCTATAGACAATTTTCTCAAAATTTTATTCCCATAGAAAATCTCGTCATAATTTAATTTCTACAGAAAATTTTGTCAACATTTTATTTCTGTAGAAAATTTTGTCAAAATTTTATTTCTATTGAAAATTTTGTCAAAGTTTTATTTCTATAGAAACCTTTGTTAAAATTTTATTTCTATAAAAATTTTTGTCAACATTTTATTTCTATAGAAAATTTTGTCCAAATTTTATTTCCATAGAAAATCTCGTCAATATTTCATTTCTATAGAAAATCACGTCAAAATTTTGTTTCTATGGACAATTTTCTCAAAATTTTTTTTATATATAGAAAATTTGTCAAAATTTTATTTCTATAGAAAATTTTGTCAAAAATATATTTCCATAAAAAATGTTGTCCAAATTTTATTTCTATAAAAAATTTTTCCGAAATTTTATTTTTATAGAAAATTTTGTGAAAATTTTATTTCTATAGAAAATTTTGTCCAAATTTTATTTCTATAGAAAATTTGTCAAAATTTTATTTCTATAGAAAATTTTGTCAAAATTTTATTTCTATAGAAAATTTTGTCAAAATTTTATTTCTATAGAAAATTTTGTTAAAATTTTATTTCTTTGGAAACTTTTGTGAAAATTTTATTTCTATAGAAAATTTTGTCAAAATTTTATTTCGCTAGAAAATTTAGTCAAAATTTTATTTCGCTAGAAAATAGTGTCGAATATTCGAAATGTTGCAAAGTCCCTTAAAAATATAATCAACGTAAAAATAAACATGTTCCTTCAAAAAACAAACCTAGTATTTCCTCAACGGTAATTGCCTTATTTTGTATCACCCTTTTCCAAAACAATTGTAGCCTTTAAATATTTTAATGCCATTTAACTCTAAAACTTGCAGAAACTTAATAGAACATTAAAAGCTTAAAATGAAAGTAATTAAACTCTGATATTACACAAGAGAATTTGAATATTAGCTTTAGGGCATGTCACCATCTGTAAAAGTTTTTTTTTAGATTATATTACATACGCTTAGTAATTTTAAATAAAATTTGCTTTCTTTACTTACTTAAAATGATAAGTGCCATTCTCATAACCGAAAAAAGGCACTGTGTACGTTAACATCCATATATTGCCACCACCACAATCATAGTAAGGTTTGGACCAACGGCCATCTTCGTATTTAACCGCTAAGGTGTCATCTTCGATACGTTCATCCGTTTTATTGGAATACAAGTGGAAAGCTAAAAGTAAAGGAAAATCATTAATTAATATTGTGGGGTATTCAAAAACAGAAACATAAGTCAAATTCAAGTTAAATCACAGACAATTCGATTTTCCATATATTCAGCTAACTATTCAAAGCTGAAAGAATTAAGGCATAAATATATATGGCACATATGTCTAAATATGAAACGATTTTTTTCTAAAATCAATATCGCAGGCCCCTGAGCCAAAGTAGGGTAATGTGACAAATTTGAGGACGATTGGTCTTAAATTGAGAGCAGTACTTTGAACCCAAACACCCATGGACAAACAGACAGACGGACATCACTAAGTCGACTAAGATTTTGCTTCAGAGACACTTCAATTTCGAGCTCTACTTTGAAGGCAAAAACACATGGATTACACAGACTGAGAATTTGGTTCGAATTGAATCGAATTTAATTCATATTGTAAGGGATGATTCACGGATTGCTTCCTCTGCACAAATTGACAAACATGGTCCCCTGTTCCACAGTACTCGTGTAGAGTTTAAAAATTATGCCCACACCAAAATTGAAAAATTTAAGTTGTAAATAAAAATATTCTTGTACAATATCAGATATTTAATTTATTTATAACAGAAACAAAAATCTCCAATGAATCTTTAAAATCTTCTCATTTCCATTTATTAAAAAAGTCATTAAATATAATTTTAAAGCTATAATTAAAATTGCATTTATTGCAACTTTTAAATACAAAAAAAATGTCGCAAAATAATCTGGGTTTTTACTTCAATATTATCCATCAATACTCAAAAGATTTTGTATACATTTACATGCGGATGTAAATGCATATGTATGTTATATGTATGTAACAATTTATGTATGCATCTTTAAAAGATTAAAGACTGAACATTAAATAACATCTGCCATTTATATTGCAGCAACATCGTATTTTATTTTTTGCCTACTGTTGGCCTAGGGCCAAAGTTCTTCTTCGTTTATCGTAAATAGGAAACGGATATTGAAAATATAAATATACATATATGTATATATACACACATACACTCCCATATAAAACTCTGGCAATGACATGAAAAAAAAAACAACTCCCAAAGCATACAGCTGAGTTGATATTGTATCTCACCACCAGATGTGGTTCTATTAAGAGTTCTTAGAACTGAATTCACTGAAGAGAGTGAGATTGCTATGCCCAAGAATTCTTTGTAATAAATTATACATATTTTTTTAATGATTCTTTTAAAGCCTTTTAACAAAAATGTTTGCACACATATAGTGACATGTTATTAAATTCAATTTTCTACAATATGTATTTAATCATAAATTATTTTTATTTAATTTAATTAAGTTACATGATTTAATTTAATTTTCAAGCTGAGCTGATGCGATAGTCAATTGATGGCATTTGGCATATTTGAATGGGAGTGGGAGTTATTAATAAGGGAGTGTGATTGTTTTATCGTTAGTGCCATCTACCATTTAAATGTGAATAATTATTTATCTTATCATTGCTCGTTACTGTAATACTGGCAGTGTTGCATACAGGGTTTCCACTCGAGCTTAAAATAATGCATCAAAATTTCGAGAAAAAATTCCAAAATAACTACCAAACAAAACCATCTTATTTTGTCAAAATTTTATTTCTATAGAAAATTTTGCACAATTTTATTTCTATAAAATTTATTTATAACAAAATTTTACTACTATAGAAAATTTTGTCAAAATTATATTTCGTTTTGTTTGTTATTGTTAGCTTCTCTTCAATCGTTATTGTTGTTTTTTATCTCAGCTTAAAGCCATGCATTGACTAAACTACAAGTGTACTTTTCCTCTGTTGGTTAAGCTACACTTGTAGTTTAGTCAATGCATGGCTTTAAGCTGAGATCAAAAACAACAATAAATTTTATTTCTATAGAAAATTTTGTTAAAATTTAATTAAAATTTTATTTCTATAGAAAAACTATGAAAAATTTTATTTCTACAAAAAAATTAGTCAAAATTTTATTTTTATGGAAAAATTTGTCAAATATTTATTTCTATAAAAAATTTTGTCAAAATTTTATTTCTATAGAAAATGTTATCAAAATTTTATATCTATAGAAAATTTTATCTGAATTTTATGTCTATAGAAAAATTGTGAAAAATTTTATTTCTACAGAAAATTTAGTCAAAATTTTATTTCTGTAGAAAATTTTGTCAAATTTTATTTCTATAGGCAATTTTGTCAAAAGTTTATATCTATAGAAAATTGTATTAAAATTTTATTTCTATAGAAAATTTTGTCGAAATTTTATTTTTATAGAAATTTTTTTCCAGATATGATTCTATAGAAATATTTTCAAAAATAGAAAATTTTTTCAATATTTTTTTTCTATAGAAAATTTTTTCAAAATTATATTTCTGTAGAAACTTTTATTAAAATTGTATTTCTATAGAACATTTTGTTGAAATTTTGTTTCTACAGAAAATTTTCTCAATATTTTATTTCAATAAAAAATTTTGTCAAAATTTTAAATCTATAGAAAACTTTGTCAACATTTTATTTTGTGTAAATAATTTGGTCAAAATTTTGTTTCTGTAGAAAATTTTTGAAAAATTTTATTTTTATAAAAAACTATGTCACAGTTTTATTTCTATAGAAAATTTTGTTAAAATTTTGTTTTTATAAAAAATTGTATCAAAATTTTATTCTCATATTAAATTTTGTCAAAATGTTATTTCTATAAAAAAAATTAAAGAAAATTTCGTCAAAATTTTATTTCTGTAGAAAATTTTTTCAAAATTTTATTTCTATAGAAAATTTTGTCAAAATTTTATTGCTGTAGAGTCCTAATAACTATAGGACCGGGAGCCACCGTGGTGCAATGGTTAGCATGCCCGCCTTGCATACACAAGGTCGTGGGTTCGATTCCTGCTTCGACCGAACACCAAAAAGTTTTTCAGCGGTGGATTATCCCACCCCAGTAATGTTGGTGACATTTCTGAGGGTTTCAAAGCTTCTCTAAGTGGTTTCACTGCAATGTGGAACGCCGTTCGGACTCGGCTATAAAAAGGAGGTCCCTTGTCATTGAGCTTAACATGGAATCGGGCAGCACTCAGTGATAAGAGAGAAGTTCACCAATGTGGTATCACAATGGACTGAATAGTCTAAATGAGCCTGATACATCGGGCTGCCACCTAACCTAACCATAGGACCGTGATTGCATAGCATCAAAAAAGTGGACGAAAAAAAGCCGTTACAGCACCAGAAATTATCCGAAAAGTGAAGGTCAGATTTAATGGTGGTAGAAAACTTGCTTGGGAGCTAGAGAACGGAATATTCAAAAATTGGCTTGAACTAAAGCCATTGAACTTCCAAGGATTTGCTTCGTTTGCACGAAACTTGCCTGTTTTCGAATTTGATTTACTCCTAAAAGAATCCATTCCACAGTGAGCAGTTAGTGCCTACTTCTACCGGGAAAATGTAATAAAGTCAGTATTGAAGACCTGGGTGAACATAAGGATTTCGATCGAAGATCATGGACATTCCAACATCACTGAGAACCATCGCACTCAGTATGCTTTGATCAAAAACGACTTAAAAAGGAGGTTCCTCGGTTCATTTCTATCGAACAATGGTCACCATAATCTTTGGATGTGAATCTGTAGGAATTTTGCACCGCCTGCCGAATATTATCGGGAAAGGTTCTTAAAGACGGTATTAAAGCCCTGGACAGACAAACATTTCGGCCACATATTGCAAATATACGCATTTTCTTATAGTACCCTCTTCCACAGAGTGGTTCATGCAAAAATATAAGATGTCCATGTGTCCACTGCTAGATAGCAAAAATTTCCAAAATTCCTCAAATTGTCCTATATCTATAATACATAGGTATCACTGGGTAAATCATAAATGCACTTTTGCCAAATTGCATAAAATCTCTCCCATTATTTCCATATTTTTACTAACATGTTTTTCATCCCAGCGCGTTATCCACTTTAATTTTACTTGTAGACAATTTGTAGTAGTGAACAAGTATATAAGGCCGTAAGTTATGCACCCACCACCATGGATTGCATAGAAACTTCTACGAAAGACTGTCCTCCACAATCGAAATACTTGGGTTGTGGTATCTTAAAACTTCTTAACATCGTTTTCCAAATTATGAGTTAGTCCATACGTGGTATATATTAGACAAAGAAGTTATGTATAGTTAAGTCTACAAATAATTACGAATCGATATGGACTTTTTGCACGGTACGTAGAAAGCCAGAATTGAAATATGGGGGTCTCTTATATGAGGGCTATATACAATTATGTACTTGATGTGGACCAATTTTTGTGTGATTGGAAATCGATTTATCTGAGGGATATATATAACTATAGACCGATATGGACCTAGTTAGGCATGGTTGTTAACGGCCATATACTAGCACAATGTAACAAGTTTCAACTGACTCCAAGAGACTCCAAAACCAAATCTAGGGATCGGTTTATATGGGGGCTATAAATGATTATGGACTGATATGGACCACTTTTGGCATGGTTGTTAAATATCATATACTACCACCACGTACCAAATTTCAACCAGATCGGATGAATTTTGCTTCTCCAAAAGGCACCGAAAGTCAAATCTAGTGATCGGTTTATATGGGGGCTATACATAATTATGGATTGATATAAACCAATTCCTGCATGGTTGTTGGATACCATATACTAACATCACGAACCAAATTTCAACCGAATGGGAAGAATTTTGCCCTTCCAAGGGGCTCTGGAGGTCAAATCTGGGGATCGGTTTATATGGGGCCAATATATAATTATGGACCGATTTCGACCAATTTTTGCATGGGAGTTTGAGGCCATATATTAACACCACGTACCAAATTTCAACTGAATCAGATGAATTTTGGCCTTCCAAGAGGCTCCGGAGGTCAAAGCTGGTGATCGGTTTATATGGGAGCTATATATAATTATGGACCAATGTGGACCAAGTTTTGCATGGTTGTTAGAGACCATATACTAACACCATGTACCAAATTTCAGCCGGATCGGATGAAATTTGCTTCTCTTAGAGGCCTCGCAAGCCAAATCGGGGGATCGGTTTATATGGGGGCTATATATAATTATAAACTGGTGTGGACCAATTTTTGCATGGTTGTTAGAGACCATATGCTAACACCACGTACCAAATTTCAGCCGGATCGGATGAAATTTGCTTCTCTTAGCGGCCTCACAAGCGAAATCGGGGGATCGGTTTATATGGGGGCTATATATAATTATGGACCGATGTGGACCAATTTTTGCAGGGTTATTAAAGACCTTATACTAACACCATGTACCAAATTTCAGCCGGATCGGATGAAATTTGCTTCTCTTAGAGGCCTCGCAAGCCAAATCGGGGGATCGGTTTATATGGGGGCTATATATAATTATGGACCGATGTGGACCAATTTTTGCGTGGGTATTAGAGACCATATACTAACACCATGTACCAAATTTCAGCCGGATTGGATGAAATTTGCTTCTCTTAGAGGCCTCGCAAGCCAAATTTTGGGGTCCGTTTATATGGGGGCTATACGTAAAAGTGGACCGATATGACCCTTGTGGACCGATATGACTTGTGCCAAGTTTCAAGTCGATAGCTTGTTTCGTTCGGAAGTTAGCGTGATTTCGACAGACGGACGGACGGACATGCTCAGATCGACTCAGAATTTCACCATGACCCAGAATATATATACTTTATGGGGTCTTAGAGCAATATTTCGATGTGTTACAAACGGAATGACAAAGTTAATATACCCCCCATCCTATGGTGGAGGGTATAAAAAGGACCTCAAGTCGCTTCAGATTTAATTACAAGTATACAAGTATATTCAATCTATATACAGCTACCAATAAATATGATGAATTTAAGATACCAATAATTTTGGTCCAGACGGTGGTGAAGGTTATAATCGGCCCCGTCTGACTTTAGCCATCTCTTACTTGTTTGATTTTAATTTTATTGTTACATAAATTTTAAATATCATATTAACTAAGTTAAATTTTCTTAATTTGGTTTAATTTTATTTCTTATATTTTTACTATTGCCTTTAATTCGATTGTCTTCCAAAAAAAAAATATTTCCTTAATTATGGGTTTCACAAAGAGCCAGCCTAAACTTAACACAAAGTCATAGCACTTACACATAATCCACTATTGTGTATCCGCGTGTGTGTGGATCTACGTATAATTGTGGTAATTGTAATTGCACTAAAGTCTATAATTTTCTGTGGTCAATTCTACAACAAACAATAGCATTGTATTGTTGTATTTATTTGGTTGTTGCTGTAGCTCTTTAATTAAAATAATTGAAAGCGATATCAAATAAAATTACAGTTTGTAAGTACGATATTATTACCCATAGAGTGTGCTAACCAACTCTTTCAACTCTCTTGTTGGTTGGTTTCATTCGTAATACAGTAAACGAACATTCCACGTGGCAAAACCACACAATTTTAATTAAATGTTGACGATGAAATCAATGGTCAATGGTAGTGAACACATCATATGTGACATATGATCCCATTAGGAGGTACATATACGGGAACTAACCTCTTGAACCTAAAAACAGAAATCTATATTTATTATACGTATGCAGCCGGGAAACCACATTTATGTAAAATAGCATTTGCAAGAGCGTTTTGATGCTGCAATGCAAGGAGCTTTGTGGTAATTGTGAATTGATTATTATAAGAAATTTATTACATTGTAAATAAATTATTTTTTTTTTTTGATAATGATTTATAGAATAAATTTTATGGACATTTTTCGTTAATATGCCAAACTTGGTCTAAAAATCGCCACAAAATGAAATTATTCAAAATTATATTGAATTGAATGTCATTATGATGGAATTGATGTTGTAGCGCTTATGAGTTGATTTATTGCGAATTTTCGGCAAATAAATCTACTCAAGTGTTTAGGTATATAGGACATATTGCAATGAGAGCAGATTTGTAGATGTTCTTATTTTTTATATGTCCAATTAAAAAGAAGCAAATTTCAAATATAAAATTCAAATATAAATACTTACGGCCAGGACGAATCGTATATACCTTCCACCATGGACTGTGCAGAAAGCTCTACTAAAGACTGTCATCTAAAATACAATTACATGGGTTGTTTTAGCCCATTTGGAAGTAGATTAATTACCTACATAAAACAATTAAGTTCTTTATCGGTCCGTCTTCTGTCCCGCTAACTTCCTATCGACTTGAAACGTGGTACAAGCAGAAAATATCGATGTAATGGTATGCAATTGGGCCATATCGGATTATTTTTAAGTATAGCACCCCATCAAAAAGAATCCGAATCGACTTACGCTCATGATCGCCACAGATGTTAGAATTGTAGATTTTTTTACTGTTTGGTAGATTAGTAGAATTCTTGATAGGTTAGGTTAGGTGGCAGCCCGATGTATCAGGCTCACATAGACTATTCAGTCCATTGTGATACCACATTGGTGAGCTTCTCTCTTATCACTGAGTGCTGCCCGATTCCATGTTAAGCTCAATGACAAGGGACCTCCTTTTTATAGCCGTGTCCGAATGGCGTTCCACATTGCACTGAAACCACTTAGAGAAGTTTTGAAACCCTCAGAAATGTCACCAGCATTACTGAGGTGGAATAATCCACAGCTGAAAAACTTTTTTTGGGTGTTCGGTCGAAGCAGAAATCGAAACCATGACCTTGTGTATGCAAGGCGGGCATGCTAACCATTGTACCACGGTGGTTCCTTAGAATTCTTGATGCTTTGGTAGATTTTGCAGTATATTCCTTGCCAGCTAAGAGGAATTTCACATATTTTCTATAGAAATAAAATTTTGACTAAATTTTCAATAGAAATTAAATTTTTATATAAAATTTCTATAGAAATAAAATTTTGACAAATTTTTCGATAAAAATAAAATTTTAACAAAATTTTCTATAGAAATAAAATTTTGAGAAAATTTTCTGTGGAAATAAACTTTTAACAAAATTTTCTGTAAAAATAAAATTTTTACAAAACTTTCTATAGAAATAAAATTTTGACAATATTTTCTATAGAAATAAAATTGTGACAAAATTTTCTATAGAAATAAAATTTTGACAACATTTTCTATAGAAATAAACTTTTGACAAAATTTTCTGTAGAAATTAATTTTTGAGAACGTTTTCTATAGATGTAAAACTTTTAACAAAAAAAAAAAAATTACAAAAACAATTTTTACAAAATTTTCTATAGAAATAAAATTTTGACAAAATTTTCCGTAAAAATAAAATTTTGACAAAATTTTCTATAGAAATAAAATTTTGAGAAAATTTTCTATAGAAATAAACTTTTAACAAAATTTTCTGTAGAAATAAAATTTTGACAAAATTTTTTATAGAAATAAAATTTTGACAATATTTTCTATAGAAATAAAATTGTGACAACATTTTCAATAGAAATAAACTTTTCACAAAATTTTCTGTAGAAATTAATTTTTGAGAACGTTTTCTGTAGAAATTAATTTTTGAGAACGTTTTCTATAGATGTAAAATTTTAAACAAAAAATCGTATGGAAAAAAAATTTACAAAATTTTCTATAGATATAAAATATTGACAAAATTTTCCGTAAAAATAAAATTTTGACAAAATTTTATATAGAAGTAAAATTTTGACAAAATTTTCTATAGATGTAAAATTTTGACAAAATTTTCTATAGAAATACAATTTTGACAATATTTTCCATAGAACTAAAATTTTGACAAAAGTTTCTATAGAAATAAAATTTTGACAAAATTTTCTATAGAAATTAAATTTTATTAAAATTTTCTGCAAAAAAAAAATTCGACAAAATTTTTTGCAGAAATAAAATTTCGACAAAATTTTCTGAAGAAATAAAATTTTGAGAAAATTTTATGTAGAAATAAAATTTTGAAAAATTTTATATGGAAATAAAATTTTGAAACAATTTTTTTTTTTGGAAATTAACAAGTATATACGGCCGTAAATTCAGCCAGGCCGAATCTTATGTACCCTCCACCATGGACTGCGAGGAACCTTCTACGAAATAGTGTCATCCACAATCGAATTACTTTAGTTGTGGTATCTTAAAACTTCTTAACATCGTTTTCTAAATTGTGAGTTAGTCCATACGGGGTATATATTAGACAAAAAAGATATGTATAGATAAGTCTACAAGTAATTACGAATCGATACGGACTTTTGCCCGGCACGTAGAGAGCCAGAATTGAAATATGGGGGTCGCTTATATATGGGCTATATACAATTTTGAACTTGATATGGACCAATTTTTGTGTGATTGGGGATCGATTTATCTGAGGGCTATATATAACTATAGACCGATAGGACCTAGTTAGGCATGGTTGTTAACGGCCATATACTAGCACAATGTACCAAATTTCAACTGACTCGGATGAAATGTGCTTCTCCAAGAGGCTCCAAAACCAAATCTCGGGATCGGGTTATATGAGGGCTGTATATGGTTATGAACTGATACGGACCACTTTTGGAATGGTTGTTAAATATTATATACTACCACCACGTACCAAATTTCAACCAGATCAGATGAATTTTGCTTCTCCAAAAGACACCGGAGTTAAAATCTGGGGATCGGTTTATATGGGGGCTATATATAATTATGGACTGATATGAACCAATTCCTGCAAGGTTGTTGCATACCATATACTAACACCACGTACCAAATTTCAACTGAATCAGATGAAATTTTGGTCTTCCAAGAGGCTCCGGATTATATTATATACTACCACCACGTACCAAATTTCAACCAGATCAGATGAATTTTGCTTCTCCAAAAGACACCGGAGGTAAAATCTGGTGATCGGTTTATATGGGGGCTATATATAATTATGGACCGATGTGGATCAATTTCTGCATGGTCATTAGAGACCATATACTAATACCATGTACCAAATTTCAGCCGGATCGGATGAAATTTGATTCTCTTAGAGGCTCCGCAAGCCAAATTGGGGGATCGGTTTATATGGGGGTTATATATAATTATGGACCTATATGGACCAATTTCTGCTTGGTTGTTGGATACCATATACTAACACCACGTACCAAATTTCAACTGAATCAGATGAAATTTTGGTCTTCCATGAGGCTCCGGAGGTCAAATCTGGTGATCGGTTTATATGGGGGCTATATATAATTATGGACCGATGTGGACCAATTTTTGCATGGTTGTTAGTGACCATATACTAACACCATGTATGAAATTTCAGCCGGATCGGATGAAATTTGCTTCTCTTAGAGGATTCGAAAGCCAAATTTGGTGGTCCGTTTATATGGGGGCTATACGTAAAAGAGGACCGATATGGCCCATTTGCTATATCATCCGACCTACATCAATAACAACTACTTGTGCCAAGTTTCAAGTCGATAGCTTGTTTCGTTCGAAAGTTAGCGTGATTTCAACAGACGGACGGACGGACGGACATGCTCAGATCGACTCAGAATTTCACCACGATCCAGAATATATATACTTTATGGGGTCTTAGAACAATATTTCGATGTGTTACAAACAGAATGAAAAAGTTAATATACCCCCATTCTACGGTGGAGGGTATAAAAATATTGACAAAATTTTCTATGAAAATAAAATTTTGATAAAAATTTATATAGGAATAAAATAACAGACAACATTTTCTACAGAAATAAAATTTTGACAAAATTTTCTATAGAAATAAATTTTTAAAACAAAAATATATAAAACAAAGTTGCATAGAAACAAAATTGGTTTGACTTCAACTATCACATTAGTTGTTCGAAGTAATTTTTAATTGTGAAAACTTGTCAAAATTTTATTTCTATAGAAAATTTTGTCAAAATTTTATTTCTATAAAAAATTTTCTTTATATAGAAAATGTTTTGAAAATTTTATTTCTCTAAAATATTTTACAAAATGTGTATTTCTATAGAAAATATTGTCAAAAAAAAATTATTTCTTCAGATAACTTATTTTACCTCTACAGAAATGTTTTTCAAAAATTTATATCTATAGAAAACGTTCTCAAATTTTATTTTTATAGAAATTTTGTTAAAATTTTATTTTTACAGAAAATTTTATCAAAATTCTATTTCTACAGAAAATTTTGTCAACATTTTATTTCTACAAAAAATTTTGTCAAAATTTTTTTTTATAGAAAAATTTGTCAAAATTTTATTTCTATAGAATAAACATATCAATTGGAGGCCCAAATTTCAGCCGGATTGGATGAGATTTGTGAATCCATGAAACTCCAGATATTTACAAACAACGCCCATTTACAAACAAAGATTTCTATAGAAATAAAATGTTGACAAAATTTTCTATAGAAATAAAATTTTTACAAAATTTTCTATAGAAATAAAATGTTGACAAAATTTCTGTAAAAATAGAATTTGAGAACGTTTTCTATAGATATAAATTTTTGAAAAACATTTCTATAGAAGTAAAAAAACGAATGAAAACAGCGGAAGCACGCTCAAAATAAACCCAGCCAACTGCACTCAAATCGATGATTTGACGGTGGCAAAGGAAAAGAGATATGTTTGTACGAATTTATTTCGGCATGAGCCGGCTATCATGTAAACCCTTTTTTGGAAGGTTCAAGTGTGGTTCACTGTTGGGTTTAGTGAACTGCCTGAATTTATTCTGATAATTGGTTGATAGTTGCTGCAAGTAGAGGATGCTGATGAGGAATGTGGTAATTCCGAAACGTGCGTCCATCCAACCATCTTGCAGTCTATAGGGCTTTGCCCAAATAAATTTGACAAACATTCTTTTCCTCTGTTGGTTAAGTTACACTTGTAGTTTAGTCAATGCATGGTTTTAAGCTGAAATCAAAAACAACAACAATGATTAAAGAACAAACCCAACAATAACAAAGCAAAACGAATTTTTTTTTTCTGTATAGATATTTTCTTCTATAGAACATGTTTTAAAAATTCTAGTCCTATAGAAAATTTTGTCAAATTTTTTTTTTATAGAAAAGCTTTTAAAAAATTTATTTCTATAGAAAATTTTGTCAATCTGTTTTTCCTATAGAAAATTTTGTTAACATTTTATTTTTATAGAAAATTGTGTCAAAATTTTATTTCTATAGAAAAGTTTGTCAAAATTTTATTTCTATAGAAAATTTTGTCAAAATTTTATTTCTATAGAAAATGTTGCCAAAATTTTGTTTACTTTAGAGATTTTTGTCAACTTTTTATTTCCATAGAAAATTTTTTCAAAATTTTATTTCGATAGAAAATTTTGTGAAAATTTTATTTTTCACAAATTTATTTGTGTCAAAATTTTTTTTCGATAGAAAATTTTGCGAACATTTTATTTCTACAGAAAATTTTGTCAAAATTTTATTTTTATAGAAAAATTTGTCAAAATTTTATTTCTATAGAATAAACTTTCGCATATCAATTGGAGGACCAAATTTCAGCCGGATTGGATGAGATTTATTAATCCATGAAACTCCAAATATTTACAAACAAAGCCCATTTACAAACAAAGATTTCTATAGAAATAAAATGTTGACAAAATTTTCTATAGAAATAAAATTTTGACAAAATTTTCTATAGAAATAAAATTTTGACAAAATGTTTCTATAGAAATGAAATTTTGACAAAATTTTCTATAGAAATTAAATTTGACAAAAGTTTCTGTAGAAATAAAATATCGACAATATTTGTTTGTAAATGGAAAATCTGGAGTTTCATGGATATATAAATCTCCTCCAATGCGGCTGAAATTTGGGCCTGCAATTACCATGCGAAAGTTGATTCGTAACGACTCGTAATTATTTATGGACTGTTCTTTGTATAAACCGATCAAAAAATAAATTGGCTACAATAGATATTTAATCTGCATTTTTATACCCACCACCATAGAATGGTGACGGGGGTATAATAAGTTTGTCATTCCGTTTGTAACGCATCGAAATATCGATTTCCGACTATATAAAGTATATATATTCTTGATCAGGGAGAAATTCTAAGACGATATAACGATGTCCGTCTGTCCGTCTGTCTGTCTGTCTGTCTGTCTGTCTGTCTGTTGTAATCACGCTACAGTCTTCAATAATGAAGCAATCGTGCTGAAATTTTGCACAAACTCGTCTTTTGTCTGCAGGCAGGTCAAGTTCGAAGATGGGCTATATCGGTCCAGGTTTTGATATAGTCCCCATATAAACCGACCTCCCGATTTGGGGTCTTGGGCTTATAGAAACCGTAGTTTTTATCAAATTTGTCTGAAATTGGAAACCTAGAGGTATTTTAGGGCCATAAAGAGGTGTGCCGAAAATGGTGAGTATCGGTCCATATTTTGGTATAGCCCCCATATAGACCGATCTCCCGATTTTACTTCTTGGGCTTATAGAACCCGCAGTTTTTATTCAATTTACCTGAAATTGTAAATCTAGAGGTATTATAGGACCACAAATACGTGTGCCAAAAATTGTGGGTATCGGTCCATGTTTTGGTATGGTCCCCATATAAAACGACCTCCCGATTTGGGGTCTTGGGCTTATAGAAACCGTAGTTTTTATCAAATTTGTCTGAAATTGGAAACCTAGAGGTATTTTAGGGCCATAAAGAGGTGTGCCGAAAATGGTGAGTATCGGTCCATATTTTGGTATAGCCCCCATATAGACCGATCTCCCGATTTTATTTCTTGGGCTTATAGAACCCGCAGTTTTTATTCAATTTACCTGAAATTGTAAATCTAGAGGTATTATAGGGCCACAAATACGTGTGCCAAAAATTGTGTGTATCGGTCCATATTTTGGTATAGCCCCCATATAGACCGATCTCCCGATTTTACTTCTTGGGCTTATAGAACCCGCAGTTTTTATCAAATTTGTCTGAAATTGGAAACCTAGAGGTATTTTAGGGCCATAAATACGTGTGCCAAAAATTGTGTGTATCGGTCCATATTTTGGTATAGCCCCCATATAGACCGATCTCCCGATTTTACTTCTTGGGCTTATAGAAACCGCAGTATTTATTCAATTTACCTGAAATTGGGAATCTAGAGGTATTGTAGGACCACAAATACGTGTGCCAAAAATTGTGAGTATCGGTCCATGTTTTGGTATGGTCCCCATATAAAACGACCTCCCGATTTGGGTCTTGGGTTTATAGAAACCGTAGTTTTTATCCAATTTGTCTGAAATTGGAAATCTAGAGGTATTTTAGGACCATAAAGAGGTGTGCCGAAAATGGTGAGTATCGGTCCATATTGTGGTATATCCCCCATATAGACCAATTTCCCGATTTTACTTCTTGGGCTTCTAGAAACCGTAGTTTTTATCTGATTTGCCTGAAATTGTAAATATTCTGGTATTTTAGGCTCACAAAAACGTGCATCGGATTAAGTTTTTATCGGTCCATTTGGTAATGCCTCCATATTTACCGACTTCACTTCTTGAGGGTGTAGAAGGCGCACTGATCATCAAAATTGCTTGAAACTCAATGTAAAATTTCCAGATTTTACTTCTACAGATTTAAGATTTCAAATCAAGACGTTATTTTATAATTTTCTTGCACACTTACAAGAGATGTTAATGATTCCTCTAAAACTCAAACAAAAATGGTTCTTATAAATCCAGAATCTGATATAGTCCTCATAGTTGAAATCTTTAAATTTATCTTCGGGAAGTGTCCTCAAGTCCTCAAGCCCTCCTGAAATTTCAAAGGAAACCCTAATATTTGGTTCATGGTGGTGGGTATTTAAGATTCGGCCCGGCCGAACTTACTGCTGTATATACTTGTTTGATCTAACATAGATGCCATAATTTAGAAGACAGTGTTTAGAAGTTGCAAGATGCCTTGCCATCGACAATTGTTACCCCAAACACAGGTAATTCGATGACAGTCTTTGGTGGAAATTTCTAAAGAATCTATGGTGGGGGTATATAAGATTCAACCTAACCTAACTTTCGGTCCTATATACTTGATGTCTCAATTAAAAATTAATTGGAATAATTACTTTCATAGTTATAGTCAGAACAATTTTTTTCTATGTATATTTCAACTTTGTCTTATCTGTTTTATCAAAATTATATTTCCATAATTTTTTTTTTCAAAAATTTATTTCCATAGAAAATGTGGTCAAAATTTAATTTCTATAGAAAATTTTGTCAAAATTTTATTTCCATAGAAATTTTTGTCAAAATTTTATTTCCATAGAAAATTTTGTCAAAATTTTATGTTATAGAATAATTTGTCACAATTTTATTTTTATAGAAAATTTTGTTAAAATTATGTCAAAATTTAATTCTATAGAAAATTTTATTTCTGAAGTCAAAACTATTTTTTATGCTATTTTCTATGCTTATTCTAACTTTGTCTTATCTTTTTTTAACAAAATACAAATTTGACATCTATGTAATTTTATTTATAAAAACTGTAGCAAAAACATCATAAACTATGTCCTCTAATTACAAATTAAAAATGTCAGTAAATGAGATAGTCATTTATTTCAAGTTTTAAGTGCTCTTTTCAAGTTTTTCATTTTTTATTTTATTTTTCTTAAAGATTTTTCAACTTTATTGCTAATTGTGTTTGTTTGATGTCTGCTTGTGTTTGTTTTTTGTCTTTTTCTTCTCTTAGTAAGTTTTTCTCTTCTTTTATTTGATCAAAGCAAAAATAACTTAAAGCTCATAAACATTTAAAGTGCCAAGAAGACGAGTACGAATGGGAAAAACAAATTTTGTTGTGCTGGTGTCATCACATGCCAGATATATTTTATTTCGGGATTTTCTTTTTTTTTTTTTGTTGTTGTCTTTTAAACTAAAACAACCCCAAAGCGAAATACTTGAAGAAAACTTGTGAACTTTGAGACAGTTTATCGTAATGACAACATGTGTAACTATATCCTTGATTTAAGCTGTGGCAAACAAGTTAATTTCTCAAAACATTTGAATAAAGACAAAACTTAAACACAAGTGTTTGACGCCTTTCAAGAGTACGGAAGAGTAGATGGAATACACTGAAAAAAACTGGTTGTCTACTTGCAAAGATTCTATTGTAATTATTTTAATGTTAAATGTAAAAAAAAGAACTGGAATATTGCTCTAATGATCCACAGAAAAAACTCGATCTTATGTACAAATTATTAGTTTTTACAAGCAAAAATTATTAGAAAAGTCTGAAAATACATACAAAATTAAATATCATCGCATTTAGGGATAATGCCAATAATATTGAAAATTTCTTCCCAATTTCGTAGCACAAACTGACCTTAGAATCTGATATGTAAAGATGGGCATCTTTACATATCAGATTCTAAGGTCAAAGTCGAATCTACTTGCTCTACAAACAGAACGGTTTTATCGACTTCTGGTCAATGAAAGCAATTTTGTTTCATAGAAATGCGTCTTCTATGTTATGCAAACCTAACATTTGTGTGTAAAGGAACAAAAATCTTTATGTTAAAGCCCAAATTTTTTTCAGTGTAAATAGTGAAAGATTTATCTTCGAAATGGATATAGAAACTGAACAGTTGGGTGTAATTTTTTAGTTTGTTCGTCAACAGATAGAGAAGAATTTTATACAACATTTTTCTTTTGTTAATCTTTCAAAGCGATAGTTTGTAGTTTCGATATATTAGGCTGTAAGGAAAAAATATTTTGTGCACAATCGAATTATTTGGAGTGCGCTAACAATTGCCGATGAAAAATCATTAACATTGTCTTCTAAATTATATGATAGTCCATATAGAGTCCTGGTTCAAGCAGTAAAATATTGTGATGTCTATGTAGTATTTAACCAACATGGACCGGATCGAACGAAAAATTTCGTTTGATTCACTTGGGGGTCGTTTTGCTAAAGATGGTCCGATGTGGCCATTTGCAATACAATTTCAATAGAAAATTTGTTGGAAAATTGTATTTCTAAAAAAGTTTATTTCTACAGAAAATTGTATTTCAATAGAAAATTTTGTTAAAATTGTATTTCTGCAGAAAATTTTTTGAAAGTTTTATTTCTACAGAAAATTGTTTGAAAATTTTATTTCTACAGAAAATTTTGTCAAAATTATATTTTTATACAAAATTTTTTCAAAATTTTATTTCCATAGAAAATTTTGCCAAAATTTTATTTCTATAAAAAATTATGTCAAAATGTTTTTTCTATAGAATATTTTGTCAACATTTTATTATTATAGAAAATTTTGTCAAAATATTATTTCTATAGAATTTTTTTTCAAAATTTTATTTCTACATAAAATTGTGTAAAATTTTTTTCTATAGAACGTGTTTAAAAAAATTTCTCTATAGGAAATTTTGTCAAAAATTTATCTCCATAGAAAATTTTATCAAAATTTTATTTCTATAGAAAATTTTGTGAAAAGTTTGTTTCCAGAAAATTTTGTCAAAATTATATTTCTATCGAAAATTTTTCCAAAATTTTGTTCCCTTTAGAGATTTTAGTCAACTTTTTAATTCTATAGAAAATTTTGTAAAAATTTTATTTCGATAGAATTTATTTTTTTTTCAACATTTTATTTCTGTGTAAATATTTTTTTTTCTATAGAACATGTTTTAAAAATTCTAGTTCTATAGAAAATTTTGTAAAAAATTTCTTTTTATAGAAAAGCTTTTAAAAATTTTATTTCTACAGAAAATTTTGTCAAAAATGTATTTCCACAGAAATTTTTATCAACATTTTATTTCTATAAAAAATTGTGTAAAAATTTTATTTCTATAGAAAATTTTGTCAAAATGTTATTTCTTTAGAAAATGTTGCCAAAATTTTGTTTTCTATAGGAAATTTTCTCAAAATTTTGTTTCTTTAGAGATTTTAGTCAACTTTATTTCGATAGAAATTTTTTGTCAAAATTTTATTTCTATAGAAAATTGTGTCAAAATTTTATATCTATAGAATTTATTTTTTTTTCAACATTTTATTTCTGTGTAAATATTTTTTTCTATAGAACATGTTTCTAGTCCTATAGAAAATTTTGTCACAAAATGTATTTTTATAGAAAAGCTTTAAAAAATATAGAACATGTTTTAAAAATTCTAGTTCTATAGAAAATTTTGTAAAAAAATTCTTTTTATAGAAAAGCTTTTAAAAATTTTATTTCTACAGAAAATTTTGTCAAAAATGTATTTCCACAGAAAATTTTATCAACATTTTATTTCTATAAAAAATTGTGCCAAAATTTTATTTCTATAGAAAATTGTGTCAAAATTTTATTTCTTTAGAAAATGTTGCCAACATTTTGTTTTCTATAGGAAATTTTCTCAAAATTTTGTTTCTTTAGAGATTTTAGTCAACTTTATTTCGACAGAAAATTTTTTCAAAATTTTATTTCTATAGAAAATTGTGTCAAAATTTTATATCTTTAAAATTTATTTTTTTTTTAACATTTTATTTCTGTGTAAATATTTTTTTCTATAGAACATGTTTCTAGTCCTATAGGAAATTTTGTCACAAAATTTATTTTTATAGAAAAGCTTTAAAAAATTTTGTCGACATTTTATTGTTGTAGAAAATGTAATCAAAATTTTATTTCTATAGAATTCATTTTTTGGTTTTCAACAAATCATTTCTGTGTAAATATTTTTTTCTATAGAACATGTTTTAAAAATTCTATTTCTATAGAAAATTTTGTCAAAAATGTATTTTTTTAGAAAATTTTATACAAATTTTATTTCTATAGAAAATTTTGTCAAGAATTTATTTCCATAGAAAATTGTGTCAAAATTTTATTTCTATAGAAAATTGTGTCAAAATTTTATTTTTATAGAAAATTTTGTCAACATTTTATTTCTATAGAACATTTTGCCAAAATTTTGTTTTCTATAGGAAATTTTGTCAAAATTTTGTTTGCTTTAGAGATTTTTGTAAACTCTTTATTTCTATAGAAAAATTTTTTAAAAATTTTATTTCGATAGAAAATTGTCTCAAAATTTCATTTCTATGGAATTTGCCAAAATTGTTATTCCCATAGACAATTTTTTAAAAGTTTTGTTTATTTAGAACAATTTTATCAAAATTTAATTATATAGAAAATTGTGTCAAAATTTTATTTCTATAAAAAGTTTTGTCAAAATTTTATTTCTATAGAAAATTTTGTCAAAATTTTATTTCTATAGAAAATTTTGCCAAAATTTTGTTTTCTATTGGAATTTTTTTCAAAATTTTGTTTCGTTTAGAAATTTTAGTCAACTTTTTATTTCTATAGAAAATTTTGTCAAAATTTTATTTCTATAGAAAATTTTGTCAAAAATTTATTTCCATAGAAAATTTTATCAAAATTTTGTTTCTATAGAAAATTGTATCAAAATTTTATTTCTATAGAATTTACCAAAATTGTTATTCCTATAGAATATTTATTTAGAAAATTTCTTAAAAATTTTACTTCTATAGAAAATTGTTTAAAAATGTTATTTCTATAGAAAACTTTGTCAATAATTTATTTATATAGAAAAGATATTTCTATAGAAAATTTTGTCAAAATTTTATTTCCATAGAAAATTTTGTCACAATTTTATTTCTACAGAAAATTGTGTCAAAATTTTATTTCTATAGAAAATTTTGTTAAAAATTTATTTCCATAGAAAATTTTAATTCTATAGAAAATTGTGTCAAAATTCTATTTCTATAAAACATTTTGTCAAAATTTTATTTCTATAGAAAATTTTGCCAAAATTTTTTTTTCTAAAGAATTTTTTTTCAAAATTTTGTTTTCTTTAGAGATTTTAGTCAACTTTTTATTTCTATAGAAAATTTTGTCAAAATTTTATTTCAATAGAAAATTTTGCCAAAATTTTTTTCCCTTTAGAGATTTTAGTCAACTTTTTATTTCCATAGAAAATATTGTCAAAATTTTATTTCGATAGAAAATTTTGTCAAAATTTTATTTCTATAGAAAATTGTGTCAAAATTTCATTTTTATGGAATTTGCCAAAATTGTTATTTCTATAGACAATTTTTTAAAAATTTTATTTTTTTAGAAAATTTTTTAAAAATTTTACTTCTATAGAAAATTGTTTAAAAATGCTATTTCTATAGAAAATTTTGTCAAATTTTATTACCATAGAAAATTTCGTAAAAATTTTATTTTTGTCGAAAAGTTTGTAAAAATGTTATTTATATAATTATATGTCTAAAATTTATTTCTATAGAAAATATTTCTCAATATTTTATTTCTATGGAATACTTTCTCAAAAATTTCATTTCTATACACACAAAGAAAATTTCAGTAAAAGTCAGCCAACGGAAAATTTTCATTGATATAACGAAATATGTTCAGTAATACAATGAAAATTATCGTTTATAGTACGAAACGTTACGCTGTTTAATAGAAAATTCGTTATAATAACGAAAAATTTCGTTGTATTAACGAATTTGTTTCATTGGCTGACTTTTAATGACACATTTCGTTAATATAACGAAACTTTTTCTATTAGTGTAGAAAATTTCGTCAATATTTTATTTCTATAGAAAATTTTGCCAAAATTTTGTTTTCTATAGAAAATTTTGTCAACATTTTATTTCATAGAACATTTTGTCAACATTTTATTTTTATAGAAATTTTTTTCAAAATTTTATTTCTAGAGAAAATTTTGTTATAATTTTATTTCAATAGAAATTTTTTGTAAAAATTTTATTTCAATAGAAAATTTTTGTAAAAATTTTATTTTTATAAAAATTTTTGTAAAAATTTTATTTTTATAGAAAATTTTTGTAAAAATTTTATTTTTATAGAAAACTTTTGTAAAAGTTTTATTTTTATATGAAATTTTGTCAAAATTTCATTTCTGTAGACAATTTTATTTCTATGGGAAATTTTGTGCCAACATTTTATTTGTATAAAAATTATATTGGGTCTGAACCAATTTCATTCAATCACGAACACATTTGACTTTACTATCATTTGTATTCCTTGAGCAAAATATGAAGCAAATCATATTAAGTCTCTGGCTGTTGGGATTTATCGGGCGAAATATGTATTTGGGTTCCATTTTGGCAAAATTTGAAGTCGATTGAGCTAAAAGTGTGACCTCGACTTTGATTATAAAAATGTGTTCTCAGTTATATGGACGAACGGATGTGGTGAGATCGACTCAGGGGCTAGCCCTGAGGAATAGTGTCAAGGACATCATGTGTCGATTTCGTCTTCTTCTGGGTGTTGTAAACATATGATCTAACTAATAATACCCTATTCCACAGAGTGGTTCAGGATAGAAAAAGGGACTTATCTTAATAAGACCCGATTGCTTCTGATCGTTTTATAAAAAGGGATCTATAACTAGTTGGAAACTGATATGAACCAATTTTCCATGATATTAGGGGACCAAATTTCACCTGGATCGCATTAAATTAGAGCCTCCTATTTTATGGTACAATTCCAAATAACATCTCTTTCCTTCCCTTGTTTTCTCCTTTATTCATTCCACTTGGGAACATAGGACATTTACAAGAGAATTCCATTGTATTCTATTTCCACTAATTTTTTTTTTAATTTCTTCTCATTATTATTATTTTTTCTTATTTCCAGTGCAACAGTTCTGCGCCACGTATTTCTAGGACAGCCAGGTCGTCTTGAGGCTTGGGGGTTCCAATCCCGGGCGGATTTGGCTATGATTCCCTTAGGAAAATATAAGTATAGCTATCAACAGATATATTGATGTGTTTTGTAAATTATATATTGGGTGACCTATCCACCCTAATACACACTTATACAACTTATGCTTTTGATAATCCGCTAGAATGTGTCAATTCGCAATGTGTGATGTGTGAATATTTTTTATTTTTGTGAAATAGAACATCAAAGATTTTTCCTTCCGCAGCATCATTAAAAGAACCTCTTCATTTCCTCGCTATTCTCTCTCCCACTCTCTCTCTCGCCATAAATTTCTCACACTTTTATCATTCGCACACAAAAACAAAATGTAGAAATCCCCACAAGGACTTTATCGCTATTATAGATGTTGTCGCTCGCATAGTCAAAACGACAGAGGAATAGAAAATGTCAAAACAAATTCTATAACAAATAAGGATGTTATGCAAATATAAGGACAACACATGATTTTGCTTGATTGGCAGGACAGAGAAAGTGTGGTCCCTCATCAAAAAATACAAAAAAAAAAAAAAAAACAGAAAACTAACAGGGGTATGAATGAAATAAAACGATGGAAAATATTCGAGAATATCAAGGTCATATTTTAATGTCTATGTCAACCATATTCTTTAGTAATTTATACAGCTGACATAAATACAAAATAGATGTTTTCTTTGTAAGAAATATCTAAAAGAAAGTTTGGGTAGATCAAGGACATTATTAAAGGAACTAAATTAAGGAAAATTAAATAGCAGTTCGTTTTTGGGATATGAATAGAGAGGAAGTGGTTTTGAAATACAAAAAAAAAATCGTTTGCATTGGTCTTCTTTGCATAAATTGGTATACAAAATTCATTTATCAATTTAATTTTTGAGATATATTGACAAAGATATACACGTACAAATAACAATCCATTTAAAAATTCAAATTATAATTCTATATTTGAAAGCAAAACATGTTTTTATACCCTCCACCATAGGATGGGGGGTATATTAACTTTGTCATTCCGTTTGTAACATATAGAAGTATTGCTCTTAGATCCCCAAAAATATATATATTCTGGGTCGTGGTGAAATTCTGAGTCGATCTAAGCTATCCGTCTGTCTGTTTTTTGAAAGCACGCTAACTTCCGAACGAAACAAGCTATCGACTTGAAACTTGGCACAATTAGTTGTTATTGATCTAGGTTAAATGGTATTGCAATCGGGCCGTATCGGTCCACTTTTACGTATAGCCCCCATATAAACGTACCCCCAGATTTGGCTTGGGGATCCTTTAAGAGAAGCAAATTTCATCCGATCCGGCTGAAATTTGCTACATGGTGTTAGTATATGGTCTTTAACAACCATGCAAAAATTAGTCCATATCGGTTCATAATTCTATATATAGCACCCATATAAACCGATCCCCAGATTTGGCTTGCGGAGCCTCAAAGAGAAGCAAATTTTATCCGATGCGGCTAAAATTTGGCACATGGTGTTAGTATATGGTCCCTACCAACCTTGCAAAAATTGGTCCATATCGGTCTATAATTATATATAGCCCCCATATAAAACGTTCCTCAGATTTGGTTTGCGGAGCCTCTAAGAGAAGCAAATTTCATCCGATCCACCTGAAATTTGCTACATGGTGTAAGTATATTGTCTCTAACAAACATGCAAAAATTGGTCTACATCGGTCTTTAATTATATATAACCCCCATATAAACCTATCCCCAGATTTGATTTGCGGAGCCTCTAAGAGAAGCACATTTCATCCGATCCGGCTGAAATTTGCTACATGATGTTGGTATGTGGTCTACAACAACCATGAGAAACTTGGTCCACATCGGTCCATAATTATATATAGCCCCCACATAAACCGATCCCCAGATTTGGCTTGCGGAGCCTCAAAGAGAAGCAAATTTAGCGATGCGGCTAAAATTTGGCACATGGTGTTAGTATATGGTCCCTACCAACCTTGCAAAAATTGGTCCATATCGGTCTATAATTATATATAGCCCCCATATAAACCGATCCCCAGATTTGAACTCCGGAGCCTCTAGAAAGAGTAAAATTTATCTGATCAGGTTATAATTTGGCACATGGCACATGGTATATGGCATATGGTCTATAACAACCAAGCAAAAATTGGTCCACATCAGTCCATAACTATATATGGAGCCCCAAAATAAACCTATCCGCGGATTTGGCTTGCGGAGCCTCTAAGAGACGCAAATTTCATCCGATCCGACTGAAATTTAATACATGGTGTAAGTATATGGTTTTTAACAGACGATCCGGCTGAAATTTGGTACATGCTGTTGGTATATGTTCTCTAATGACTATGCAAAAATTGGTCCACATCAGTCCATAACTATATATGGAGCCCCAAAATAAACCGATCCGCGGATTTGGCTTGTGGAGCCTCTAAGAGAAGCAAATTTCGTCCGATTCGACTGAAATTTAATACATGGTGTAAGTATATGGTTTTTAACAGCCATGCAAAATTGGTCCACATCGGTCCATAATTATATATAGCCCCCAAATGAACCGATCCCCAGATTTGTCTTGCGGAGCCTCTAAGAAAGCAAATTTAATCGAATTCGGTTGAAATTTGGTACGTTGTGTTAGTATATTGTCTCTAAAAACCATGCAGGAATTGGTCCATATCGGTCTAAAATTATATGTAGCCCCCATATAAACCGATCCCTAGATTTTACATCCGGAGCCCCGTGGAAGAGCGAAATTAATCCGATTCAGTTGAAATTTGGTACGTGGTGTTAGTATATTGTCTCTAACAACCATGCAAAAATTGGTCCCCATCGGTCCATAATTATATATAGCCCCCATATAAAACCGATTTGGTTTGTGGAGCCTCAAAGAGAAGCATCTTTCATCTGATTCAGTTGAAATTTGGTTTTTGGTGTAAGTATATGGTCTCTAACAACCATGCAAAAATTGGTCCATTTCGGATCATAATTATCTGATTAAGTTGAAATTTGGGATATGGTGTAAGTATATAGTCTCTAATAACCATGCAATATTAGTCCATATCGGTCCATAATTATATATAGCCCGCATATAAACCGGTCCTCAGATTTGACCACCGGAGCCTCTTGGAGAAGCAAAATTCATCAGATTCGGTTTAAATTTGGTACATTGCGCTAGCATATGGCCGCTAACAGTCATGAAAAAATTGGTCAATATCCGTCTATAGTTATATATAGCCGATCGCCAATCACACAAAAATTGGTCCATATCGCCAAAATTAATCTACCAGAATTTTATTTCTATTGAAAAATTTGTCAAAATTTTACTTCTATAGAAAATTTTGTCAAAATTTTATTACTATAGAAAATTTTTTCAAAATTCTATTTCTATGGAAAAATTTAAAAAATTTTTATTTTTATAGCAAATTTTGTCAAAATTTTATTTCTATAGAAAATTTAGTCTAAACTTATTTCTATAGAAAATGTTGTCAAAATTTTAGTTCTATAATTTTTTTTTTTCAAAATTTTATTTCTACATCAAATTGTGTAAACATTTTTCCTATAGAAAATTTTGTAAAAATTTTATTACTATAGAAAATTTTTTCAAAATTTTATTACTATAGAAAATTTTGTCAATATTTTATTACTATAGAAAATTTTGTCAAAATTTCATTTCAATAGAAAATTTAGTCAAAATTTTATTTCTATAAATTTTTTTTTTTCAAAATTTTATTTCTACATAAAATTGTGTAAACATTTTTTCTATAGAAAATGTTTTAAAAATTAAATTTTATTTCTATAGAAAAATTTGTCCAACATTTTATTACTATAGAAAATTTTGTCAAAATTTTATTACTATAGAAAATTTTGTCAAAATTTTATTACTATAGAAAATTTTTTAAAAATTTTATTTCTATGGAAAAATTTAAAAAAAATTTATTTTTATAGGAAATTTTGTCAAAATTTTATTTCTATAGAAAATTTTGTCAAAATTTTATTTCTATAGAAAATTTTGTCAAAATTTTATTTCTATAGAAAATTTAGTCAAAATTTATTTCTATAGAAAATTTTGTCAAAATTTTATTTCTATAAATTTTTTTTTCAAAATTTTATTTCTGAATAAAATTGTGTAAACATTTTTTCTATAGAAAATGTTTTAACAATTTTATTTCTATAGAAAATTTTGTCCAGAATTTTATTACTATAGAAAATTTTGTCAAAATTTTATTACTATAGAAAATTTTTTAAAAATTTTAGTTCTATGGAAAAATTTAAAAAAATTTTATTTTTATAGAAAATTTTGTCAAAAATTTATTTCTATCGAAAATTTTGTCAAAATTTTATTTTATAGAAAATTTAGTCAAAATTTTATTTCTATAAATTTTTTTTTCAAAATTTTATTTCTACATAAAATTGTGTAAACATTTTTTCTATAGAAAATGTTTTAAAAATTTTATTTCTATAGAAAATTTTGTCCAAAATTTTATTACTATAGAAAATTTTGTCAAAATTTTATTACTATAGAAAATTTTTTAAAAATTTTAGTTCTATGGAAAAATTAAAAAAAAAATATTTTTATAGAAAATTTTGTCAAAATTTTATTACTATAGAAAATTTTGTAAAAATATTATTACTATAGAAAATTTTTTCAAAATTTTGTTTCTATGGAAAAATTTAAAAAAAAAATTATTTTTATAGAAAATTTTGTCCAAATTTTATTTCTATAGAAAATTTTGTCAAAATTTTATTTCTATAGAAAATTTAGTCAAAATTTTATTTCTATAAATTTTTTTTTTTCAAAATTTTATTTCTACATAAAATTGTGTAAACATTTTTTCTATAGAAAATGTTTTAAAAATTTTATTTCTATAGAAAATTTTGTCCAAAATTTTATTACTATAGTAAATTTTGTCAAAATTTTATTACTGTAGAAAATTTTGTCAACACTTTATTACTGTACAAAATGTTGTCAAGATTTTATTGCTTTAGAAACATTTGTCAAAATTTTATTTCTATTGAAAAATTTGTCAAAATTTTAATACTATAGAAAATTTTGTCAAAATTTTATTACTATAGAAAATTTTGTCAAAATTTTATTGCTATTCAAAATGTTGTCAAAATTTTATTACTTTACAAAATGTTGTCAAGATTTTATTGCTATTGAAAATTTTGTCAAAATTTTATTACTATAGAAAATTTTGTCAAAATTTTATTGCTATAGAAAATTTTTGCAAAATTGTATTTCTAAACTTTGTCAAAATTTTATTTTTACAGAAAATTTTTTCAAAATGAATTATGTACGTATTTAATCGGCCTTTTATTTGCTTAATTAATACCACGTATGGACTTACTTACAATTTAAAAGATGATGTTAAGAAGTTTTACGATATACTGAAAAAATTATTGTCGTGAGGCCAAAAATTTCATGTCCTTAAAATAAAACAAGTAAGGAAGTCTAAAGTCGGGCGGGGCCGACTATATTATACCCTGCACCACTTTGTAGATCTAAATTTTCGATAGCATATGTCATCCGTCAAATGTGTTGGGGGCTATATATAAAGGTTTGTCCCAAATACATACATTTAAATATCACTTGATCTGGAAAGAATTTGATAGACTTCTACAAAATCTCTAGACTCAAAATTTAAGTCGGCTAATGCACTAGGGTGGAACACAATGTTTTAAAAAATATGGGAAACATTTAAATCTGAAGCAATTTTAAGGAAACTTTATTTATGATTTATCGCTCGATATATATGTATTAGAAGTTTAGGAAAATTAGAGTCATTTTTACAACTTTTCGACTCAGCAGTGGCGATTTAACAAGGAAAATGTTGGTATTTTGACCATTTTTGTCGAAATCAGAAAAACATATATATGGGAACTATATTTAAATCTGAACCGATTTCAACCAAATTTGGCACGTATAGCTACAATGCTAATTCTACTCCCTGTGCAAAATTTCAACTAAATCGGAGTAAAAAATTGGCCTCTGTGGTCATATGAGTGTAAATCGGGCAAAAGCTATATATGGGAGCTATATATAAATCTGAACCGATTTCAATCAAATTTGGCACACATAGCTAAAACGCTAAATCTACTCTCTGTGCAAAATTTCAACCAAATTGGGCCAAAACTCTGGCTATTAGAACCATATTAGTCCATATCGGGCGAAAGATATATATGGTAGCTGTATCTAAATCTGAACCGATTTCAATCAAATTTTGCACACTTAACTGCACTACTAATTGTACTCCTAGTGCAAAATGTCAATCAAATTGGGCCAAAAATCTGGCTTCTGGGGCCATATAAGTCCATATCGGGCGAAAGATATATATGGGAGCTATATCTAAATCTGAACCGATTTCAATCAAATTTTGCACACTTGACTATACGACTAAGTGTTATGTTTGTACAAAATTTCAAGCAAATCGGTATAAAACTCTGGCTGCTGGGTCTATATTTGTGCATATCGAGCGAAAGATGGGAGCTATATCTAAATCTGAACCGATTTCAAAATCAATTGGGTTCTATTCTGACCCAAATTAGGAACATGTGCCAAATTTGAAGGCGATTGGACTTAAATTGCGACCTAGACTTTGATCACAAAAATGTGTTCACAGACAGACGGACGGACAGACGGACATGGTTATATCAACTCAGGGACCCACCCTGAGCATTATTGCCAAAGACACCATGTGCCTATCTCGTCTCCTTCTGGGTGTTACAAACATATGCACTAACTTATAATACCCTGTTCCACAGTGTGGCGCAGGGTATAAAAATGCAAATTTGGAAAAAATTTTTTTTTCTTCTCCAAAAGTCGATAAACTTTTCAATGAAATCGTATTGTCCTTATAATTAAGTGATTCTACTTAAAATTGGGTATCATAACATGAAAGAAAAATTTTTTGGGCTGAGGTCAACTTGACTTTAATAATTCATAAAAATTCTTTAAAATTAATGTAATTGTCTTTAAATTTGTTGTCTTTTTGCATCTTGACTACAAAGCAAAAAATCGTTCAAAAATAGGACATGATTTTCAACACTTTATTTTAAAGACGTTTTTTACTTGAAACATAGCATAATTTCTACTGGAAATCGAGTCTAAATTTAGAAAATAAAGTTATCGTTAACTTGTTTTTAAAGGACTTTGATATTGTATGAAGAAACAAGTATATACTGCACTAAGTTCGGCCGGGCCGAATCTTAAATACCCACCACCATGAACCAAATATTAGGGTTTCCTTTGAAATTTCAGGAGGGATTGAGGACTTGAGGACACTTCCCGAAGATAAATTTAAAGATTTATAAATTTAAGGATTTATAAGAACCATTTTTGTTTGAGTTTTAGAGGAATCATTGTAAGTGTGCAAGAAAATTATAAAATAACGTCTTGCTTTGAAATCTTAAATCTGTAGATTTTCACCCGAGAAGTATCTGAAATCTGAAAATTTTACATTGAGTTTCAAGCAATTTTCATGATCAGTGCGCCTTCTATACCCTCAAGAAATGAAGTCGGTCTATATGGAGGCATTACCAAAAGGACCGATAAAAACTTAATCCGATACACGTTTTTGGGAGCCTAAATTAATATTTACAATTTCAGGCAAATCGCATAAAAACTACGGATTCTAGAAACCCAAGAAGTAAAATCGGGATATCGGTCTATATGGGGGCTATACCAAAACATGGACCGATACTCACCATTTTTGGCACACCCCTTTATGGTCCTCAAATACCTATAAATTTCCAATTTCAGACAAATTGTATTTAAACTACGGATTCTATAAGCCCAAGACCCCAAATCGGGAAGTCGTTTTATATGGGGACCACACCAAAACATGGACCGATACTCACAATTTTTGGCACACGTATTTGTGGTCCTACAATACCTCTAGATTTCCAATTTCAGGTAAATTGAATAAAAACTGCGGTTTCTATAAGCCCAAGAAGTAAAATCGGGAGATCGGTCTATATGGGGGCTATACCAAAATATGGACCGATACTCACCATTTTCGGCACACCTCTTTATGGTCCTAAAATACCACTAGATTTCCAATTTCAGGCAAATAGGATAAAAACTTCGGATTCTAGAAGCCCAAGAATTAAAATCGGGAAATCGGTCTATATGGGGGCTATACCAAATATGGACCGATACTTACCATTTTCGGCACACCTCTTTATGATCCTAAAATACCACTAGATTTCCAATTTCAGACAAATTGGATAAAAACTACGGTTTCTATAAGCCCAAGACCCCAAATCGGGAGGTCCTTTTATGTGGGGACCATACCAAAACATGCACCGATACTCAAAATTTTTGGCATACGTATTTGTGGTCCTACAATACTTCTAGATTTCCAATTTCAGGTAAATTGAATAAAAACTGCGGTTTCTATAAGCCCAAGAAGTAAAATCGGGAGATCGGTCTATATGGGGGCTATACCAAAATATTGTCCGATACTCACAATTTTTGGCATACGTATTTGTGGTCCTACAATACTTCTAGATTTCCAATTTCAGGTAAATTGAATAAAAACTGCGGTTTCTATAAGCCCAAGAAGTAAAATCGGGAGATCGGTCTATATGGGGGCTATACCAAAACATGGACCGATACTCACCATTTTTGGCACACCCCTTTATGGTCATAAAATACCTCTACATTTCTAATTTCAAGCAAATTGGATAAAAACTACGATTTCTATAAGCCCAAGACCCCAAATCGGGAGGTCGGTTTATATGGGGACTATATCAAAACCTGGACCGATATAGCCCATCTTCGAACTTGACCTGCCTGCAGACAAAAGACGAGTTTGTGCAAAATTTCAGCGCGATTGCTTCATTATTGAAGACTGTAGCGTGATTACAACAGACAGACAGACAGACAGACGGACAGACGGACATCGTTATATCGTCTTAGAATTTCTCCCTGATCAAGAATATATATACTTTATATAGTCGGAAATCGATATTTCGATGCGTTACAAACGGAATGACAAACTTATTATACCCCCGTCACCATTCTATGGTGGTGGGTATAAAAATGCTGAAAAACGAAAAATTAAAATTTGCTTCCTAGAAGCAAATACACAAAACCCAAATTTAAAAGAGAATTGTGTCTTAGAAGTGTCCTTACAAGTATTCTCCGCTTCTTTAGCTCGGAATCAATTGTCACAGTAAAGATAAAACCTTTGGAACGGGGCCTGCTTTTTTTGAGTGTACCTTGCCATCGGTAAGTATTACCACAACCCAAGTAATTCGATTGTGGATGACAGTCTTTCGTAGAAGTTTCTACGCAACCTATGGTGAAGGGTACATAAGATTCGGCCTGGCCGAACTTACGGCCATATATACTTGTTCTAATTAAAAAGTCTTTTAAATCAAAAGTTTAAATCAAAACTCAAAACAAAAATGATTTTTCTAAATACCAAGAAAACTTTAGAGATCTTTTGTGCCTGCTTTTAATTTAATATCAAATTCGAAACGTCACGTACCTTTTTGCAAATTACATTCATTTCGTATTTACCTCCGCTTTTTCTAATGTCGACAGTAATGGCATTATCACCTTACACCCACTCTTTTATCTCCTATTTTGTAATGAGAGTACAAACATTTATAATGCCAGATCCCTTCGTTAGTGTTCTATGCATATGCGTCTGTGTGTGTGTGTTTGTATGTGAGTTAACAAATAGATTCTCAATGAATAGAATCCTACTCATCATGCACAATGAAATCGAAATGATTTCATTGTTTTGCATCAAATAAGCTTCTTATTTTGCTCACAATAACAATCTTTAAAATTGAGATGTACATGCGGATGTGTATGTGGGTGTGTGTGAATGTTTAGAGAGGACATCATAGATAGGAGAAAAATGCTACTCATTTTTCTATGCTAATGAAGTAAACACAATCAAAAGAAGAAAAAGATTCCCATGTATGTTAATGAGCAAATCAACACTAGTTAAGAGTTGCCAATCGAGAAAATGAACTAAAAACTGAAAAACAAACTACTGTGAAAAAAAATGTAAGGAAAACTAAAAATGAATATGAGAACGCATGAGGGTTTAAAGGAGAAGAATGAAGAACAAAAACCCAAGTGGATTGAATTTTAATGAAAATAAAGCAAAATGCTTTATTGGGAGAGCAACTTAAAAATACGTGATTTTTTAAAATGTTTTAGTATTGCAAAAATTTGTAACCTGACCGAACGATCGAAGTATTTTCCATTACTATCCCGTCCTGCTTTCCATATTTCTGACTGAGACACAAAAAAATCGTCTTTTGGAATCGACCCAATTTTTAGCTTCCTCACTAGCCAGATGATGCATCATTGAATGTAGCAGCCAAGTCTGGAAGTAGTTCTAAAGGCACAACTTTAAAAGCACTTTCATATTTTTAATGGGTTATTTTAACTTTTTTTGTTTCGAGTACAAATTATTTAAATTCCGTCCGTCTGTCTCCCTGTTGTAGTCACGCTATAGGCTTCAATAATGGCGCTATCATCCTGAAATTTGGCGCAGATTCGTCTTTTGTTTGCTGGCAGGTCAAAATTTCAAATAGAAATAAACTTTTGACAAAATTTTCTATAGAAATAAAATACTGACCAAATTTTCTATAGAAATAAAATTTTGACGAAATTTTTCTTGAAATAAAATGTTGACAAAAATTTTTATAGGAATAAAATGTTGACAAAATTTTTCATAGAAATAAAATTAAAAAAAAAAAAAAAACAAAAAAAACAATATAGAAATAACATTTTGACAAAATTTTCTATATGAATTTTTTACAAATTTTCTATAAAATAAAATTTTGACAAAATTTACCATAAAAATGAAATGTTGCCAATATATTATCTAAGAGTGAAATGTTGACTAAATTTTCTTGAGAAATAAAACTTTGACAAAATTGTCTATAGAAATAAAATTTTTGCAAAATTTTCTATAGAAATAACATTTTTGAAAAATTTTCTAAAATAAAATTTTGACAAAATTTTCTATAGAAATATAAATTTAACAATATTTTCTATAGAATTAAAAATTTTGCAAAATTTTGCATAGAAATAAAATTTGGTAGTCAAAGGCTAGGCCACAATTCTACTCTAATCGACTTGAAAATTTGCACATTTTGAGAAAATTTTCTATAGAAATAAATTTTTGAAACAATTTTCCATAAAAATAAAATTTTGAAAAATTTTTCTATGGGAAAACATTTTGACAAAAATTTCTATAGAAATCAAATTTTGACAAAATTTTCTATAGAAATAAAATTTTTGCAAAATTTTCTATAAAAATAAAATTTTAACAAAATTTTCTATAGAGATAAACATTTTACAAAATTTTCTAAAATAAACTTTTGATAAAATTTTATACAAAAATAAAATTTTGATAAAATTTGTTACAGAAATAAATTTCAAAAAAATATATAGAAATAACAAAATTTTCTATATGAAATTTTTAAAAAATTTTAGATATAAAAAAATTTTTATACAATTTCCCATAAAGTAAAATTTTGCCAATATTTTGTCTAAGAATGAAATTTGGACTAAATTTTCTTTAGAAATAAAATTTGGCAAAATATTTTATAGAAATAAAATTTTGACAAATTTTCTATAGAAATTTTTTTTTTTAATTTTTTTTTTAATTTTCTATAAAAGAAAAATTTTGACAAAATTTTTTATAGAAATAAAATTTTCTTTAGGAATAAAATTTTAACAAAATGTTCTATAGAAATAAAATTGTGACAAAATTTTCTACAGAAATATAATCTTGACAAAATTTTCTGAAGAAACAAAGTTTTGACAAAATTTGCTATCGAAATAAAATGTTGACAATATTTTCTATAGAAATAAAATTTTGAGAAATTTTCTAAAATAAAATTTGGACAAAATTTTCTACAGAAATAAAATTTTGTAGTCAAAGTCTATGCCACAATTCTACTCTAATCGACTTGAAAGTTTGGAGAACATTTTTGATAGAAATAAAATTTTGAAAAAAAATTTCTATGGGAATAAAATTTTAAAAACATTTTCTATGGGAATAAAATTTTGACAAAAATTGCTATAGAAATAAAATTTTAACAAAATTTTCTATAAAAATAAACGTTTTTACAAAATTTCAAATAGAAATAAAATTTTGACAAAATTTTCTATAGAAATTAAATTTTGACAAAATTTTCTATAGAAATAAAATTTTGACAAAATTTTCTATAAAAATAAAAATTTTACAAAATTTTCTAAAATTAAATTTTGATAAAATTTTCTATAGAAATATAAATTTGACAAAATTTTCTATGGAAACAAAGTTTTGAAACATTTTCTATAGAAAAACAAATTTTTAAAAAATTTTCTATAGAAATATAATTTTGGCAAAATTTTCTATAGAAATATAATTTTGTAGTCAAAGTCTAGGTCACACTTCTACTCTAATCGACTTGAAAACTTGCACACTTTGAGAAAATTTTCTATAGAAATAAATTTTTGAAAAAATTTGCCATAAAAATAAAATTTTGAGAAAATTTTCTATGGGAAAAAATTTTGACAAAAATTTCTATAGAAATAAAATTTTTACAAAATTTTCTATAAAAATGAATTTGTTCCAAAATTTCAAATAGAAATAAAATTTTGACAAAATTTTCTATAGAAATAACATTTGTGCAAAATTTTCTATAGAAATAAAATTTTGACAAAATTTTCTATAGAGATAAAAATTTTCTAAAATTTTCTAAAATAAACTTTTGATAAAATATTCTACAAAAATAAAATTTTGACAAATTTTGTATAGAAATAAATTTAAAAAAAAAAAAATTATATAGAAATAACAAAATTTTGTATATGAAATTTTTACAAATTTTCGATATCAAAAAAATTTTGACACAATTTCCCATAAAAATAAAATTTTGCCAATATTTTGCCTAAGAATGAAATTTTGACTAAATTTTCTTTAGAAATAAAATTTGGCAAAATTTTCTATAGAAATAAAATTTTGACAAATTTTCTATAGAAAAATTTTTTTAACAAAGTTTTCTATAAAAGTAAAATTTTGACAAAATGTTTTATAGAACTAGAATTTTTAAAACGTGTTCTATAGAAAAAAATATTTACATTGAAATAAATTGTTGGAAAAAAAGTAAATTCTATAGAAATAAAATTTTGACAAAATTTTCTATTAAAATAAAATGTTGACAAAATTTTGACAACATTTTCTACAAAAATAAAATGTTGACAAAATTTTCTACAGAAATAAATTTTGCACAAAATTTTCTATAGAAATGAAATTTTGACACAATTTTCTATAGAAATAAAATTTTCTATCGAAATAAAATTTTGAAAAAATTTCAATAGAAATGAAAAGTTGACAAACATCTCTAAAGTAGACTAAATTTTGACAAAATTTCCTATAGAAAGCAAAATTTTGGCAACATTTTCTGTACAATAAATTTTTTAAAAATTTTTTTATAGAAATAAAATTTTGACACAATTTTCTATAGAAATAAAATTATGATAAAACTTTCTATGGAAATTAATTTTTGACAAAATTTTCTGTGGAAATAAAATTTTTAAAAGCTTTTCTATAAAATTTTTTTTTTGACAAAATTTTCCATAGAATTAGAATTTTTAAAACGTGTTCTATAGAAAAAGATATCTACATAGAAATAAATTGTTGAAAAAAAAATAATAAATTCTATAGAAATAAAATTTTAAACAAAATGTTCTATACAAATTTTTCTAAAATTAAATTTTGACAAAATTTTTCATAGAAATAAAATTAAAAAAAAAATATATAGAAATAACATGTTGACAAAATTTTCTATATGATTTTTTTTACGAATTTTCTATAGAAATAAAATTTTGACAAAATTTGTCCTAAAACTGAAATGTTGCCAATATTTTATCTAAGAATGAAATTTTGACTAAATTTTCTTTAGAAATAAAACTTTGAAAAAATTGTCTATAGAAATAAAAATTTTCCAAAATTTTCTATAGAAATAAAATTTTGACAAAATTTTCTATAGGAATAAAAATTTAAAAAAAAAATCTATAGAAATATAATTTTGACAAAATTTTCTATAGAAATATAAGTTTGATAAAATTTTCTATAGAAACAAAATTTTGTAGTCAAAGTCTAGGTCACAGTTCTACTCTAATCGACTTGAAAATTTTCATATTTCGAGAAGATTTTCTATAGAAATAAAATTTTGAAAAAAATGTTCCATAAAAATAAAGTTTTTAGGAAATTTTCTATGGAAATAACATTTTGACAAAAATTTCTATAGGAATAAAATTTTGACAAAATTTTCTATAGAAATAAAATTTTGACAAAATTTTCTATAGAAATAAAATTTTGACAAAATTTTCTATAAAAATGAAAGTTTTTCCAAAATATCAAATAGAATAAAATTTTAATAAAAATAGAATAAAATTTTGACAAAATATAATTTTGACAAAATTTTCTATAGAAATAAAAATGTGGCAAAATTTTCTATGGAATTAAAATTTTGACAAATTTTCTAAAATAACATTTTGACAAAATTTTCTAAAATAAAATTTTGACAAAATTTTCTAAAAAAATTTAACACAATATTCTTTAGAAATAAAATTGTGATAAAATTTTCTATAGAAAAAAGTTTTTTTTTTTTTTAACAAAAATTTTTTATAGAAATAAAATTTTGACAAATTTTTCTATAAAAATAAAATTGCGACTTAATTTTCTTTAGAAATAAAATTTTGCCTTAATTTTCCATAGAAATAAAATTGTGACAAAATTTGTAACAGAAATAAAATTTTGACAAAATTTGCTATAGAATTAAAATCTTGACAAAATTTTCTATAGAAATAAAATTTTGACAAAATTTTCTATGGAATTAAAATTTTGACAAATTTTTAAAAATAAAATTTTGACAAATTTTTAAAAATAAAATTTTGACAAATTTTTAAAAATAAAATTTTAACAAAATATTCTATATAAATAAAATTGTGATAAAATTTTCTATAGAAAAAAGTTTTTTTTTAACAAAATTTTTTTATAGAAATAACATTTTAACAAAATTTTTTAAAAAAATTAAATTTTGCCAAAATTTTCTTTAGAAATAAAATTTTGAAAAAATTTTCTATAGAAATAAACTTTTATCAAAAAGTGGTGAAAGGTATAATACGAGTACAGTGGGCATAACCGAAACTTAGACTTTTCTTTCTTGTACTTTGCTTATTTTATTCATTTAAATTTTTATACAATTTTCTCTTTCTCTCTTTTACCTACTCTATTAAACACTCTTCCTTCCAAATTATAAACAAAAATGCCCCATCTTACGACCTTCCAATTAGATCAATTTGATTCATTTTAGGAACTACCTTGAAATTTATTGCTTTAAGCCCTAAAGCACTTTTTTTGTCAGAAGTTCATCATTTTTTGAACGTTGGCCATTACAATGTAACAACCAAAGACTTGTCGAAATCGATTTGGTGTTCCTTCAAATTTATTTACTTTTAACGATATCTCATGAATACTAATGCATAGACCAATTTCCGTAACCAGCTGTAAATAAAACAAAAAAAAAAACTGGAATGAGGAAAAGAAAACTTGCTACTGTTTGGCAGGAAATTGTGGTTTGAACAAAGGCAATACGTGTGGCCTTCTTTATTGGTATGCTAAAATACTCTCCGTTTATGGCAGCTATAAAGTATTCCTTTGCAGAAAATTACTGAAGTCTTATGTAGAGAGTGTTTTAAGGTAGGTTGGCTCTTAAAGGCGAGGGTACAAAAAGATTTTTTGGTGTTTTTCCCTACAACAAAAGCAATCAATTAAAATTGTTGCAAAATATATAAATGCTCGATTGGAGTTTTTATTCCAAAGAAAAAAATGGAATTGAAAATGCGATTATTTATGCAGTGGGACATAAACTAAATTATTTGTTACTACACAGAAAAAAAATTCACGAAAATTTTTCCAATTAAAATTTTAATTGAGTTTTAAAAAATATTCAATTAAAAATTTAATTGATTCAACAAATTTTTTAATTGAAACAAAAATTAATAGTATCAATTAATTTTTTAATTGGATCAATTAATTTTTTAATTTACCTTCAATTAATTTTTTAATTGATACTATCATTTCTATTATTGAAGACATTTCAATTAAAAAATTAATTGGATCAATTCATTTCGTGATTGAACCAGAAAAACATATTTTTGTGTGTAGTAAGGAAATTCAATGTTGGGCGGGATTGACTATAGTATACACCTCACCACTTTGTAAATCTAAATTTTTGGTTGCTAAATATTCGCAAAAAATCGGGAATAATATTTTTTTTTAGAATAGATTTAGAATTTTTTCGACATAATTTAAATAATTTTGTACTATTTTATTAAGTTTTTTTTAGTGACAAAATCAAATACAAAAGATGTATGTCAATCCTAGTTTTAATAAAAAATAATTTTATAAATTTACACATTCTTAAAGGAGCTTCCTTCAATTTCACAAAACACTTTTCCACAGTTTTTAAATGTATCCTTCTATTATTCACTTCCTTGAAATTGCCATTTTTCTTTTTTCAAATATTCAATGAATTTCGATTAATACTCACCTTTTAAATACTGCTCGTTTCTGGCTATCACTTTTTCGGCATTTTTACGTGCCTGAAAAAACCACTCGGATGTATTGCCCAAATAATGGTATTCCATTGATAAATCCTTGGCCAATATTGCACCCAGATCAGGTGGTGGCAAACGATAGGCAAATGGACAAAAGAGTCCAGCCTGCGATGGATGTTCATTCCAATCGAAACAGTGGCCGGCAGCAAAGATATCATCATCGAATTCGACCATGGACAAAACGGATGCATGCAAAAGATTTATTTCCGCCTGAGTGGCCGATGAAGTCATTTTAAAAATTCTGCAAAAGAAGATAACAGCGATGAAAATAATAAACTATAAA
The DNA here is from genome assembly GCF_050003625.1 of Haematobia irritans. Classification (NCBI taxonomy): domain Eukaryota; kingdom Metazoa; phylum Arthropoda; class Insecta; order Diptera; family Muscidae; genus Haematobia; species Haematobia irritans. The sequence goes on from NC_134401.1 coordinate 153,834,183, forward strand.
AAATTGGAATTGGCAAAAAAAAAAAAATAAAACACCAAACCAAAACAATTTTCAATGAATATTCGATGCAATATATGAAAATTGATCTTTGAAGTTATATGAGTGGGATGGGAATGATGAAATATGAATTGGCATGGAAAATTTTGGCTAAAATAATAAATTCTTATAATCGAAGAAGAAGAAACCAGCATACTGTGTTGATAGCATTCCTTTTTCAATGATTTTTCATTGTAAGTTGCTAATTGGGTACTATGGAATACCCGGAATTGGCATATTTGGCGAGTCTAACAATTTTACCCATTGTGCAAATTTTAAAGCAAATCGGAGTAAAATTGTGGCTTCTTGGCCATATCGGATGAAGCATATATGTAGAGGAGTTATATCTAAATCTAAAATGATTTCTTTCAAAATCAATAGGGTTCTATTCTTACCCAAAAGAAATTCAAAAAATTTTTTTTTTAATTTTATTCAAAATTTTATTTTTATAGAAAATTTTGTCAAAATTTTATTTTTATAAAAAATTAGATCAAAATTTTATTTTTATAGAAGATTTTGTTAAAATTTTATTTCTATAGAAAATTTTGTTAAAATTTTATTTCTATTAAAAATTTTGACAAAATTGTATTTCTATAGAAAAAGTTGTCGAGATTATATTTCTATAGATTTTTTTTAAATTTTTTTTTTGTCTATGGAAAATTTTGTTAAAATATTATTTCTATATTTTGTCAAAATATTACTTCTATGGAAAATTTTGTCACAATTTTATTACTATAGAAATTTTTTTCAAAAGTTTATATCTATATGAAGTTTTGTCAACATTTTATTTCCTTAATAAAATTTGTCAAAATTTTATTTCTATAGAAAATTTTGTCAACACTTTGTTTCTATAGAATTTTTTTTGTCAAAATTTTATTTCTTCAGAAAATTTTGTCAAATGTTTACTACTATGGAAAATTTGATAGCAAATTTTGTCAAAATTTTATTTCTAAAGAAAACACTTTTTTTTATTGAAAATTTTATCAAAAATGTTTTATTTCTGTAGAAAATTTTATTTCTATAGAAAATTTTGTCACAATTTTATTTTTGAGAAAATTTTGACAAAATTTTATTTCTTAAAAATATTTTTGAGTGTTGTTGACCTATTTTATATTTATTCTGATTATTAATTTTGTTCGGCTTGAGGTCATAGAAACAATCGATTATTGATTTGTTTTAATATTTATTTTCAATATTTCGGTTAGTGCCACTAACCATCTTCTGGGAATTTGTATGTGAGTTCGTGTGATGCTGTTCGTTCTGTGTACGGTGGCTTGCAGAACGAACAGCATCACACGAACTCACATACAAAATCCCAGAAGATGGTTAGTGGCACTAACCGAAATATTGGAAATAAATATTAAAACAAATCAATAATCGATTGTTTCTATGACCTCAAGCCGAACAAAATTAATAATCAAAATTTTATTTCTATAGAAAATTTTTTCAAAATTTTATTTCTATACAAAATTTTGTCAAAATTTTATTCCTATAGAAAATTCTATCAAAATTTTGTTTCTATAGAAAATCTTGTAAAAAGTTAATTCTATAGAAAATGTTGTCAAAATTTTATTTCTATAGAAAATTTTATCAAAATTTTATATCTATAGAAAATTTTGTCACAGTTTTATTTCTATAGGGTGCCACCGTGGTGCAATGGTTAGCATGCCCGCCTTGCATACACAAGGTCGTGGGTTCGATTCCTGCTTCGACCGAACACCAAAAAGTTTTTCAGCGGTGGATTATCCCACCTCAGTAATGCTGGTGACATTTCTGAGGGTTTCAAAGCTTCTCTAAGTGGTTTCACTGGAATGTGGAACACCGTTCGGACTCGGCTATAAAAAGGAGGTCCCTTGTCATTGAGCTTAACATGGAATCGGGCAGCACTCAGTGATAAGAGAGAAGTTCACCACTGTGGTATCACAATGGACTGAATAGTCTAAGTGAGCCTGATACGTCGGGCTGCCACATAACCTAACCTAACCTAACCTATAGAAAATTTCGTCAAAATTTTATTTCCATAGAAAGTCTTGCCAAAATTTTATTTCTATAGAAAATTTTGTCAAAATTTTATTTCTATAGAAAATTTTTTTAAAATTTTATTTCCTTAGAAAATTTTGTCAAAATTATATTTCTATAAAAAAATGTTCTCAAATTTTTATTCTATAGAAGGGAGCCACCGTGGTGCAATGCTTACAATGCCCGCCTTGCATACACTACATCGTTCATCCGAACACCAACGAGATTTTCAGCGGTGGATTATCTCACCTCAGTAATGCTGGTGACATTTCCGAGTGTTTCAAAGCTTCTCTAAATGGTTCCCTGCAATGTAGGACGTCGTTCGGAGTCGGCTATAAAAAGGAGCTCCGTGTCACTGAGGTTACCATGGAATCCGAAGAAGTGATGAGAGAGAAGTTCACCACTGTGGTATCACAATGGACTCAATAGTCTAAGTGATCCTGATACAACGGACTGCCACCTAACCAATCCAAAAAAAATTTGTCACAATTGTATTGCTAGAGATTTTTTTTAAATTTTTTTTTCTGTAGAAAATATTGTCAAGATTTTATTACTAAAAATTTTTGTCAAAATTTTATTTTTATAGAAAATTTTGTTAAAATTTTATTTTTTGTAAAAAAGTAGATCAACATTTTATTGTTATAGAAAATTTTGTCAAAGTTTTATTCCTATAGAAAATTTTGTCAAAATTTTATTTCTATTAAAAATGTTGACAAAATTATAATTCTATAGAAAATGTCGTCAAGATTATATTTCTATAGATTTTTTTCTATGGAAAATTTTGTCACGATTTTATTTCTATATTTTGTCAAAATTTTATTGCTATAGAAATTTTTGTCAAAATTTTATTTCTATCGAAAATTTTGTCAAAATTTTATATCTATTGGAAATTTTTTCAAACGTTTATATATATACGAAATTTTGTCAACATTTTATTTCCTTAAAAAAATATTGTCAAAATTTTATTTCTATAGAAAATTTTGTGAACATTTTATTTCTATAGAAATTTTCGCAAAAATTTTATTTCTATAGAAATTTTTGTCAACATTTTATTCCTATAGAAAATATTGTCAAAATTTTATTTCTATAGCAATTTTTGCCAAAATTTATTTCTATAGAAATTTTTGTAAAAATTTTATTTCTATAGAAATTTTTGTCCAAATATTATTTCTATAGAAATTTTTGTCAAAATTTCACTTCTCTAGAAAATTTCGTCAAAATTTAATTTCTATAGAAAGTTTTATACATTTTTATACCCTTCACCACTACTGTGGTACAGGGTATAATAAGTTTGTGCATTTGTATGTAACGCCAAGAAGGAGTAATCATAGACCAACCTTTTAGTATAGGGATCGGCTTAGAATTTATTTATTTATTTAAGTCTATGGATTACAATCCTTACAGACTAGCAATCTTAAAAATAAATTAAATCTAAAGTATTAATAAATTTATTTAGAGAAATTGAAAAATCTAAATTAAAGATATTATTCAACTTGTTAAATTCTTTTAAAGCTCTCAAAATGGGCTCGCAAGAAGCATAATTACTCCTATGAAAAGGAATATTAAAATAGTCATGACGTCTAAGATTCCGTACTGGTATATTAAAACCAATAATCTCTAGAAGAGGGGGAAAATCTATAAATCCATTAATTACCTTAAAAATGAACAAAACAGAAAATTTTAATCTACGGTTCTCAAGGGATTCCAAATGAATTAATCTGCATCTAGCTTGATATGAGGGCAAAGGCTCCGTAAAAGGTACAGATACTAAAGCAAATTTAATAAATCTTCTCTGTAATTTTTCAATCCGTTCACAATGCAATTTATATATAGGATTCCACACAATGGAAGCATATTAAATTCTGAGTCGATTAAGCGATGTCCGTCTGTCTGTCTGTCCGTCTGTCTGTCTGTCTGTCTGTTGATGTATTTTTGTGTGCAAAGTACAGCTCGCAGTTTGAGTCCGATTGTCCTAAAATTTGGTATAGCGTCCTGTTTCGGCTCAAAGACGATCCCTATTGATTTTGGAAAAAATCGGTTCAGATTTAGATATAGCTGCCATATATATTTTTCACCGATCTGGTTATAATTGGCCTGTATATCAACCGATCTTCCTCAAATTCCGTACATCCGAATATTTTATGAGTCTCGAAAAACTTGCAAAATATCAGCAAAATCGGTTCAGATTTAGATATAGCTCCCATATATAGCTTTCGCCCGATTTACACTCATATGACCACAGAGGCCAATTTTTAACTCCGATTTAGTTGAAATTTTGCACAGGGAGTAGAATTAGCATTGTAGCTATGCGTGCCAAATTTGGTTGAAATCGGTTCAGATTTAGATATAGCTCCCATATATATGTTTTTCTGATTTCGACAGAAATGGTCAAAATACCAACATTTTCCTTGTAAAATCGCCACTGCTTAGTCGAAAAGTTGTAAAAATGACTCTAATTTTCCTAAACTTCTAATACATATATATCGAGCGATAAATCATAAATAAACTTTTTCGAAGTTTCCTTAAAATTGCTTCAGATTTAAAAGTTTCCCATTTTTTTTTACTAACATTGTGTTCCATCCTAGTGCATTAGCCGACTTAAATTTTGAGTCTATAGATTTTGTAGAAGTCTATCAAATTCTTCCAGATCGAGTGATATTTAAATGTATGTATTTGGGACAAACCTTTATATATAGCCCCCAACACATTTGACGGATGTGATATGGTATCGAAAATTTAGATCTACAAAGTGGTGCAGGGTATAATATAGTCGGCCCCGCCCGACTTTAGGCTTTCCTTACTGGTTTTTCTATAAAAAATTTTGTCTGAATTTTATTTCTATAGAAAATGTTTGTCAGCATTTTATTGCTAAGAAAGTTTTGTCAAAATTTTTGTAAAAATTTTTATTTCTATAGAACAATTTGTCAAAATTTTATTTCTATAGAAAATTTTGCCAAAATTTTATTTTTATAGAAAACTTTGTCAAAATTTTATTTTTATAGAAAATTTTGTAAATTTAATTTCTATAGAAAATTGCGTCAAATTTTTTTTTCTATAAAAAATATTGTCTGAATTTTATTGCTATAGAAAATGTTTGTCAACATTTTATTGCTATAGAAAATTTTGTCAAAATTTTATTTCTATAGAAATTTTATTTCTATAGAAATTTTATTTCTATAGAAATTTTTGTCAAAATTATATTTCTTGGAAAATTTTGTCAAAATTTTATTTCGATAGAAAATTTTGTCAAAATTTTATTTCTATAGAAAATGTTTGTCAACATTTTAATGCTATAGAAAATTTTGACAAAATTTTATTTCTATAGAAACTTTTTTCAAAATTTTACTTTAGAAATTTTTGTCAAAATTTAATTTCTATTGAAAATTTTGTTAATTTTTTTTTTCTATAAAAAATATTGTCTGAATTCTATTCCTATAGAAAATGTTTGTTAACATTTGATTGCTATAGAAATTTTTGCCAAAATTTTATTTCTATAGAAAATTTTGTCAAAATTTTATTTCTATAGAAAATTTTGTCAACATTTTATTTCTATAGAAATTTTTGTCAAAATTTTATTTCTATAGAAATTTTTCTCAACATTTTATTTTTATAGAAAATATTATCAACATTTTATTACTATAGAAAATTTTGTCAAAATGTTATTTCTATAGAAATTTTTGTCAAAATTTTATTTCTATAGAAAATTTTGTCAAAATTTTACTTCTCTAGAAAATTTTGTCAAAATTTTATTATTGTAGAAAATGTTGTCAACATTTTATTTCTATAGAAATTGTTGTCAAAATTTTATTTCTATAGAAATTTTTGTCAAAATTTTATTTCTATAGAAAATTTTGTCAAAATTGTATTTCTATAGAAAATTTTTGTCAACATTTTAGTGCTATAGAAAATTTTGTAAAAATTGTATTTCTATAGAAAATTTTGTAAAAATTGTATTTCTATAGAGAATTTTGTCCAAATTTTATTTCTATAGAAGATTTTTGTCAACATTTTATTTCTATAGAAAATTTTGCCAAAATGTTATTTATATAGAAATTTTTGTCAATATTTTATTTCTATAGAAAATTTTGTCAAAATGTTATTTCTATAGAAAATTTTGTTAAAATTTTATTTCTATAGAACATTTTGTCAAAATTTTACTTCTCTAGAAAATTTTGTCAAAATTAAATTTCTTCAGAAATTTTTGTCAAAATTTTATTTTTATACAAAATTTTGTCAAAATTTTATTCTATAGAAATTTTTGTCAAAATTTTATTTCTATAGAAATTTTTGTCAAAATTTTATTTCTACAGAAAATTTTGTCAAAATTTTATTTCTATAGAAATTTTTGTTAAAATTTTATTTCTACAGAAAATTTTGTTGCTATAGAAAATGTTTGTCAGCATTTTATTCCTATAGAAAATTTTGTCAAAATTTTATTTCTATAGAAATTTCTGACAAAATTTTATTTCTATAGAAATTTCTGTCGAAATTGTATTTCTTTAGAGAATTTTGTCGAAATTTTATTTCTATATACAATTTTGTAAAAATTTTATTTCTATAGAAAATTTGTTCAAAATTTCATTTCTATAACAATTTTTTCAAAAATTTCTTTCTATAAAAAATTTTGTCAAAATTTATTTCTGTAGAAAATTTTGTCGGAATTTTATTTCTATAGACAATGTTGTCAATTTTTTTTTCTATAGAAGCAAAATCTACCAAAACGTCAAGAAATCTACCAATCTACCCAACATTGAAAAATCCACAATTTTTGGCAACCGTGGCAGCACTATCCTATGGGGGTAGATTACAAAGTCTAAATAGTCTCCGTGCATGATTATAAAAAACCCTTTTCTTATTGTTTGTTTTCTTTATTTCTAGAAAAAAAATTGATTGTTGTTGTTGTACTATCTTAACCACCTATACCGTCTGGAGTGAAAAACTCATTAATTTCCATTTGTTTTTATAGAATTTTTTCTCCTTTTATTTGTAGTCGTTTTTCTGCTTAGATTTTGTTCAATTTAATATCATCCTGAGACTGCAATAAGGACAATGTACTTAGCACATTCTCTCCTTGAGAAAGTCAATGTAACATTGTCCAATGCTTTCAATCGTGCTCAAGAGATACTTTTTTTGTAAGTCTTTGTGTCTTTCTTTTTTTGCTTTCTTGTTGCCCTTTTCTGGTTACTTTTTTGTTGTGAAGTATTTTCGTTTTTGTTTTTCCTTTCCCATTTTGTTCAAACTCTACAAAAACGCTTACTAAGTTTTTTTTCCGCTGTTCACTTGAAGCTCAAATTTGCACTTAGAATCACTTAGACTAACAATGAAGATAATGGGAAATTCGGAGGGTTTCGTGCAACATGAAAAGAAAATTAAAGATTTTTTAATCATCAACCAAGTCAGTGGTTGAGTTTCTTATCAAGCATTTGTCTTTCGGCGAATGGTTTTTGATAAAAAAAAAATCCAAACCATGAAATTACACAGGACTGGAAAGTTTAATGGTCTTTTTGTGAGGCAACTATGTAATGAGCTCAAATATTTATTGATAGTTTAGTGATGAGGTGTTTTAGAGCTAATGATGATGAGATATTTCAAGTAACCCGGCAAACAATACGATTTGTATGCTCTGAACCACTATTTGGAAGAGGGCAATATAAGATGGAACACCCAGAAGAAGTCGAAATAGACGCAAGGTGTCTTTGATAATGTTACTCACGGTCGGAGCCTGTGGCGATCTAGCCACGTCCTTCCGTCTGTCAGTGATGATATTTTTTATACACTGCGCCACACTGTGTATAATAAGTGGGTGCATATATTTGCATCCCCAGGCTGAAGACGAGATAAGCACATAGTAGCAATAGCGTGAGGATGGGTTCCTGAATCGAAATAGCCATGTCCGTCTGTCCGTGAACACGGGTTTGCTCGTCTGTCTGTGAACGTCGCAGTTTTAGTCCAATCGATCTCAAATTTGCACAAGTGTGTCTTTTGGTTTAGAATAGAACCCTATTGATTTTGGAAGAAATCGGTTCAGATTTTGATGTAGGTCCCATATATATCTTTCGCCCGATATGCACTTATATGGCCCCAAAAATCAAAGTTTTACTCCCATGTTTTTCATAGGGAGCACGGTTAACACAGTTGGTAGAATTCTACCAAAAATGTTGATTAAATTTTCTATATAAATAAAATTATGAAAAATTTTCCATAGAAATAAAATTTTGAAAAACTTTTCCATAGAAATAAAATTTTGATTAAATTTTATATTGGAAAATATTTTCAGAATATTTTCTATACAAATAAAATTTTGAGAAAATTTTATATAGAAAAAAAAATTTTGAAAATATTTTATAGAAAATATTTTATATATTATAGAGTAAATTTCCTATAGATATAAAATGTTGATTATTTATTTATTTATTTCGTCTATGGAATCAACGGATTAAATTTTGTATAGAATTTTATATATTTTATATTATATTTTATAGAGAAAATTTTATATAGAAAAGATATTGATTAAATTTTATATAGAAAAAAATTTTGAAAATATTTCTGAAAAATTTTGAAAATATTTTCTATATATATAGAATTTTGAAAAAAATTATTTATATAGAAAAAATTGTTGATAATATTTTATATAGAATTAATTTTTTTTTATCTACACAAACAAAATTTTCTATAGAAATAAAATTTTGATTAAATTTTATATTTGAAAAAAAATTCAGAATATTTTCTATATAAATAAACTTTTGAGAAAATTTTATATAAAAAAAAATAAATAAATAAAATTTTGAAAAATTTTCATTAGAAATAAAATTTTGATTAAATTTTATATTGGAAAAAATTTTCAGAGTATTTTCTATATAAATGAAATTTTGAGAAAATTTTATATAGAAAATTTTTTTTTTTTGGAAATATTTTAGAGAAAATATTTTATATATTATAGAGTAAATTTCCTATAGATATAAGATTTTTATTAAATTTTGTATAGAATTTTATATATTGTATATTATATTTTATAGAGAAAATTTTATATAGAAATAAAATTTTTGTTAAATTTTCTATAGAATAAAAAAAAATTAAGTAATAAAAGATATTGATTAAATTTTCGATAGAAATAAAAGTTTGAGCAAGTTATCTACAGAAATAAAATTTTGATTAAATTTTATATAGAAAAACATTTTTAAATATATTTTCTATATATATAAAATTTTGAAAAAAAAAAAATATTTATATAGAAAAAAATTTTTGATAATAGTTTTTATAGAATTAAAATTTTGTATAGAAATAAAATATTTAATAATTTCTTAATAAAAATGTGACAAAATTATCTACAGAAACAAAATATTCTATAGAAATACAATTTTGACTAAATTTTCTATATAAATAAAATTTTGAAAAATTTTCCATAGAAATAAAATTTTGAAAAAATGTTCCATAGAAATAAAATTTTGATTAAATCTTATATTGGAAAAAATTTTCAGAATATTTTATATGTGAATAAAATTTTGAGAAAACTTTATATAGAAAAAAATTTTTGAAAATATTTTATAGAAAATATTTTATATATTATAGAGTAAATTTTCTATAGATATAAAATTTTGATTAAATTTTGTGTAGAATTTTATATATTATATATTATATTTTATAGAGAATATTTTATATAGAAATAAAATTTTGATTAAATTTGCTAGAGAATAAAAAAAATTTAATAAAAAAAGAAATTGATTAAATTTTCGACAGAAATAAAATGTTGACAAATTTATCTATTGAATTAAAATTTTAATTAAATTTTATATAGAAAAAATTTTTGAAAATATTTTCTATATATATAAAATTTTGAAAAAAATTATTTATATAGAAAAAAATTTTTGATAATATTTTATATAGAATTAAAATTTTGTATAGAAATAAAATATTTAATAATTTCTTAATAAAAATGTGACAAAATTATCTACAGAAACACAATTTTCTCTATAAATAAAATTTTGAAAACTTTTCAATAGAAATAAAATTTTGAAAAAATTTTCCATAGAAATAAAATTTTGATTAAATTTTATATTGGAAAAATTTTTCAGAATATTTTATATATAAATACATTACATACATTTTATATAGAAAAAAAAATATTTTTTATATTATAGAGTAAATTTTCTATAGATATAAAATTTTGATTAAATTTTGTATAGAATTTTATATATTATATTTTATAGAGAAAATTTTATATAGAAATACAATTTTGGTAAATTTTCTATATAAATAACATTTTGAGAAAATTTTATATTGAAATAAAATTTTTGTTAAATTTTCTATAGAATAAGAACAAATTTCATAGAAAAAGATATTGATTAAATTTTCGATAGAAATAAAAGTTTGAGCAAATTATCTATAGAAATAAAATTTTGATTAAATTTTATATAGAAAAAATTTTTGAAAATATTTTCTATATAAAAAAAATTTTTTGAAAAAAAATTATTTATATGAAAAAAATTTTTGATAATATTTTATATAGAATTAAAATTTTGTATAGAAATAAAATATTTAATAATTTCTTGATAAAAATGTGACAAAATTATCTACAGAAAAAAATTTTCTATAGAAATAAAATTTTGATTAAATTTTCTATATAAATAAAATTTTGAAATATTTTCCGTAGAAATAAAATTTTGATTAAATTTTATAATGGAAAAAATTTTCAGAATATTTTCTATATAAATAAAATTTTGAAAAATTTTCCGTTGAAATAAAATTTTGAAAAAGTTTTCCATAGAAATAAAATTTTGATTAAATTTTATATTGGAAAAAAATTTCAGAAAATTTTCTATATAAATAAATATTTGAGAAAATTTTATATAAAAAAACAAATTTTGAAAATATTTTATATGTAAATTATAGAGTAAATTTCCTATAGATATAAAATTTTGATTAAATTGTGTATAGAATTTTATATATTATATATTATATTTTATAGAGAAAATTTTATAAAGAATTAAAATTTTGATTAAATTTTATATAGAATAAGAACTGATTTCAGAGAAAAAGATATTGATTAAATTTTCGATAGAAATAAAAGTTTGAGAAAATTATCTATAGAAATAAAATTTTTACTAAATTTTATATAGAAATATTTTCTATATATATAAAACTTTGAAAAAAATTATTTATATAGAAAAAAATTTTTATAATATTTTATATAGAATTAAAATTTAGTAATTTCTTGATAAAAATGTGACAAAATTATCTACAGATACAAAATTTTCTATAGAAATAAAATTTTGATTAAATTTTCTGTAGAAATAAAATTGTGAAAAAAATTTCCATAGAAATAAAATTTTGATTAAATTTTATATTGGAAAAAATTTTCAGAATATTTTCTATATAAATAAAATTTTGAGAAAATGTTATATAGAGAAAAAAATTTTGACAATATTTTATAGAAAATATTTTATATATTATAGAGTAAATTTTCTATATATATAAAATTTTGATTAAATTTTGTATAGAATTTTATATATTATATTTTATAGAGAAAATTTTATATAGAAATAAAATTTTTGTTAAATTTTATATAGAATAAGAACAAATTTCAGAGAAAAAGACATTGATTAAATTTTCGATAGAAATAAAAGTTTGAGAAAATTATCTATAGAAATAACATTTTGATTAAATTTTATATAGAAAAAATTTTTGCAAATATTTTCTATATAAATAAAATTTTGAGAAAAATTATTTATATAGAAAAAAAAAATTGAGAATAGAATATAGAATTAAAATTTTGTATAGAAATAAAATATTGAATAATTTCTTGATAAAAATGTGACCAAATTATCTACAGAAACAAAATTTTCTAAAAAAATAAGATTTTGATTAAATTTTCTGTAGAAATAAAATTGTGAAAAAAATTTTCCATAGAAATAAAATTTTGGAAAAATTTGCCATAGAAATAAAATTTTGATTAAATTTTATATTGGAAAAAATTTCCAGAATATTTTCTATATAAATAAAATTTTGAGAAAATTTTATATAGAAAAAAAAAAACTTTGAAAACATCTTTTAGGGAATATTTTATTTTATATAGAGAATTTTATATATTATAGAGAAAATTTTCTATATAAATAAAATATTTAATACATTTTCTATAGATATAAAATTTTGCTTAAATTTTATATAGAATTTTATATATTATAGAGAATATCTTATAGGGAAAATTTTATATAGAAATATTATTTTAATTAAATTTTCTATATAAATTTTAATGGCACATTTTTGAAAATTGGAACAAAATTATCTGATTTGCTTGAAATTTTCAGGGAAGGTTGAAGGGGGCGTCTAGACAAAGAACGGCTGCTTTATTTTTCGATATTTGGTCGAGAAGGTGGACCTACCCTTTGCCCGACCTTTTTAAAGTATAGTGAAAACAAAACTAATTAGGTGAGGTTATGAAATTTATATCAGGTTCCTGATTTTTTAATATTTGGTCGGGGAAAAATAAAAGAGCATAGGGAGACATCCGCTTCTCCTGAACTACATACAGAGAAACAAATAAACTTTACCAAGTTACTTGAAATTTACAGAAAATTTTTTATTTATTATATATTATTTCATATGATCAAATTTTTAAGTTCTCTCTTTTTGTAAAAGTAGTAACTTTCCCTTGTTGGTGCAAAGTAAAATTGTCTGCAAACTAATATTTTGTAGAAGTAGTTAAATTCCCTAAAATCATTAAAGCATATAAAATTCGACACATTTACATTTCAAGGGACATTTATACTCCCAAAAAATTATCGCTTATAGAAGGGATCATTCATTTTTTCGAAGAAAGAACATTGATTTCATTCTAGCCTGAAAAATTTCTTCGCAAACTTTAAAATAAGATTTTTTTAATTTGGTATATCGCTAAAGGTGAATAACATAATCCGCTTCTTTTTAAATTTCTTTTCAAAAATTTATAAAGATTATGACAAATATCAAGTAGTTTGACCTTGCGAAATACGGACATCTAAAAGATAATTGCGTAGGTAGTTTATTTTAATTGTAGTGTCGTAGATGAATCTCAGACATTTTGTCGATGGAGAATTTAGAAAAAAAAATTACAATATCATTTTTTGGTGAAGCTAAAATAAACTCACAGGAATACTCCCTAACACTTACACATGCCATTATTTTTAGTGCCATTTATGCTATTGGTTTTGTCACATTGTAGGTCATTTGTATTGCAATTATTTCTTTCTCGGAACCTCTACTCTAGGCCACAATGAAACATTTGAAACAGAAAGACCACCACCCTCCTCTGGTGGCCATCATCAATTATAAGCTAAGTGCCATTGTTTAGAATCAAAGATGGCAAGTACATCGTTAATGTCATCACCATAATCCCTATTGTCAGTGACAGTGAACATAGTAGCGGACTATAGTAGTGGCAACATGACAAGTGACCAGCGACCTAACTAACCCACCACCACAACGACGACCGTAATGAAACAAAAACAAATACCAAATTCATCGCTAATGGATATAAGCCAAACTGATGATTCTCTGTTACTCGTTCAAGAATGGACTCTGACCATAATTATAACAAAGTTGTTTCAGTTGCCATTGAGTAATATGTGGCTATGAGTTCCAAGAAAATTAATCAACTTAAGAAATAATTTTCGAAATGAAACGAAACGACAATGATACACTTATGGAAACTTCATTTAAAAGCGCTTAACATTCAATAGCCAGAATTTTCGGGGGAGGCATTTTCTATGTTCTCATCACGAATGGAAAATTAAATGAAGGAAAACAAATGGAGAAACAATTTGATTTGTATTGATATCCTACATACAGAAAACTTTAATTCAGCAAAGCTGAATTTAAGTTTTCCTAAAGAAAACTTTAATTCAGTAAAGCTGAATTTAAGTTGTCCTAAAGTAAACTTAATATAGGTTGGCTGAATTAAAGTTTTTCTATGGAAGTCTTAATACATGTTGGCCGAAATTAAGTTTTCCACAAAAAAAATAATTCAACAAAGCTGAATTGAAACTTTTCCAAAGAATATATAACTCAGCAAAAAATAACTAAATTCAGCCAGGCTGAATTGATGTTGTTATAAAGACAATTCTACTTAATAATAATTCAAACTCGAAATGTCTAAAAATTTCCTATAGAAAATATAATTCAGCTTGGCTGAATTAATATTATTGACCGAAATAAAGTATCCCACAAAACAAAATTAACTCAGAACGCAGCGTTAGACCTTTTCCAAAGAAAATATAACGCACCAAAGATAAATTGGAGTTTTAACAAACGAAAACTAAATTCAGCCAAGCTGAATTGATGTTGTTCTAAAAGCAATTGCACTAAGTCAGGCTGAATTTAATATGTCATACAGAAAAATAAAATTCAGAATGATTGAAATTTCTTATAGAAAACATAATTCAGCTTGGCTGAATTAAAGTATTAAAATTAAAATTTTGTATAAAAATAAAATTTTGAAAAAAATTTTCTTTAGAAATAAAATTGTGAGAAAATTTTCTATACAAATAAAATTTTGAAAAAAATATTCTATAGAAATAAAATTTTGACAAAATTCTCTATAGCAATAAAATTTTGACAGAATTTTCTATAGAAATAAAATTTTGATAGAATTTTTTATAGAAATAAAATTTTGACAAAATTTTAAACAAAATTAAATTTTGACGAAATTTTCTATAGAAGTAATATTTTGATAAAAATTTTCTTTAGAAATACAATTTTCTATAGAAATAAAATTGTGAGCAAATTTTCTATAGAAACAAAATTTTGACAAAATTTTCTACAGAAATAATAAAATTTTGATAAAATGTTCTATAGAAATATAATTTTGACAACATTTTCTACAGAAATAAATATTTGACAAAATTTTCTATAGAAATAAATTTTTGACAAAATTTTCTATAGAAATAAAATTTGGCAAAATTTTCTAAGAAATAAAATTTTAACAAAATTTTATTTGAAGTAAAATTTTGATAAAAATTTTCCATAAAAATAAAATTTTGACAAAATTCTCTACAGCAATAAAATTTTTACAGAATTTTCTATAGCAATACAAATTTGATAGAATTTTCTATAGAAATATAATTTTGATATATATATATATGTTAGCAATAAAATTTTGACAGAATTCTCTATAGAAATAAAATTTTGACTAAATTTTAAACAAAATTACATTTTGACTAAATTTTCTATAAAAATAAAATTTTAACAAAATTTTCTATAGAAATAAAATTTTGACAGAATTTTCTATAGAAATAAAATTTTGACAAAATTTTCTCTAAAAATAAAATTGTGACAAAATTTTCTATCGTAATAAAATTTTGACAAAATTTTCTATAGAAATAAAATTGTGAGAAAATTTTCTAAACAAATCAAATTTTGACCAAATATTCTATAGAAATAAAATTTGTATAAAATTTTCTATAGAAATAAAATTAAAAAAAATGGCTTTAAAAATGAAATTTTGACAAAAATTTTCTTTAGAAGTAAAATATTGACCAAATTCTCCATAGCAATACAATTTTGACAGAATTTTCTATAGAATTAAAATGTTGATAGAATTTTCTATAGAAATAAAATTTTGACAAAATTTTGATAAAATTTTGACAAATGTTTAAATCAAATTTAAACAAAATATTCTATAGAAATAAAATTTTGACAAAATTTTCTATAGAAATAAAATTTAAGAAAAGTTGCTATAAAAATAAAATTTTCAAAAAAATTTCTTTAGAAATAAAATTTTGATAAAATTCTCTATAGCAATAAAATTTTGACAAAAATTTTCTACAGAAATAAAATTTTGACAACATTTTCTATTGAAATTAAATTTTGTTCGAATCTATATATATATAAAATTCAATCTATGTTTGTTTATTTGTTTGTTTGTTTGTATGTTCCGGGTTGGCTTCGAAACGGCTGAACCGATTTACTTGAAACTTTCAGAGATCGTAGAGGGCGTTCATGTGGTGAAAATAGGGTACCTCATTTTTTGACACCTGATCGCGGAGGGGGACCTCCCCTTTGTCGGACTTTTTGAAAATTGGACCAAAGTTGACCGATTTGCTTGAAATTTTCATTGAAGATTGGGGTTGGCATTTAGACAAAGATCCGCTACTTCTTATTTCGATATTTGTGGCGGAGGGGGGGCCTCCCCTTTGTTCGCCTTTTTTTAAAGTACAGTGAAAAAACTAAAATTCTCTAAATTATCTGAGATTTACAGAGAACATGTGGTGAGGTTATGGAATTAATATGGGGTACCCGATGATTTCATATGTGGTTGGGGAGGGGGACCTCCCCCTTGCCTTACTTTTTGAAACATGGAACAAAATTATGCGATTTGCTTGAAATTTTCATTGAATGTTGGGGTTGGCATGTAGACAAAAATCCGCTACATTATTTTCCGATATTTGGTCGGGGAGGGGGACCACCCCTTTGCCCAAATTTTGTTTTTTTTTTTTTTTTTGAAAGTTCAAACAAAACTAAACTCCCCCGACTGAAATTTTACAGAAAAAATGGGTTACTAAATTTATATCAAGTTCCTGGTTTTTTAATAAAAATAAAAGGGCATAGGGAGACATCCGATTCTCTTAAGTACATACAGAGAAACAATTAAACTTTACCGAGTTACTTGAAATTTACAGAGGACTGGGGAGAGATCGTAACCTCCGTCAACCGTAATAGTTGATACCTGATTTTGTGATATTTGGACGGAAGAGAGGCCGCCCCTTTAGGCTTATAATTTGCTTGACATTTTCTGGGACGTTTACAAAAGACACGCTTTTCGACATTTGGTCGGGGAGGAGGCCCTCCTCTAAAACTGCAAAAAAAAATTTTTAAGTTTTCTTGAAATTTACAAAAGCAGTGGGGGAAGGTTATGAACGAAGAGGCAACCTTCCTTGCCCCACACTTGAAGGAAAGTTTCAAGAATTTTCAGGGAAGGTTAGGGGTGCTATTCACTACAGTGTTTGTCGATATTGTATGGGGGAAAGTGACGTCCCTTT
Organism: Haematobia irritans; assembly: GCF_050003625.1. Lineage (NCBI taxonomy): Eukaryota > Metazoa > Arthropoda > Insecta > Diptera > Muscidae > Haematobia > Haematobia irritans. The sequence continues at coordinate 153,851,249 of NC_134401.1, forward strand.
AAAACAATAGAGCAAAATTTAAACATCGCCGATCTACTTGAAATTTACAGGGAACGTGGGAGGACGTGATTAAATTTATACATGATTTTTAAATTAGTATATGATTTTTCGATATCTGGTTGGGGAAGGGGAAAATTGAAATAAACTTTGTCGATTTACTTCGATAGAATTTGTAGGGACCATTGAGTAGTTGTGAAATTAATATAGGGTACGTGCTAGTCCGATATCAGGTCGGAGTGGAGCGAAGGTGGGGAGAGGGTTCCCTTTTGTCCGTTTTTTTTTTCTTAAATTGAAAGTAGAGGGTTGTCTGTAAATGGGAACTCGGTACATAATTTTATGATTTTTGCGCAGGCTTCTGCCAGACTTTTTTTAGTAAAGAACTTAAATTTACATGAAATTGGCAGCCAACGTAGAGGGTGCATCATTTTCCAACATTTTGGCAAATGTTAATGTGGTAAAATTTTTTACTATTTTTGCTTTTTCCGATTTATTGGATGGGAAACAGTAATTCTTTGTATGTTATTATAATATAGTGCTTAATTTTCAGATATTTTGAGGAGAAGGATACCTTTCCTTGACAAACCACACTTAAAATTCACAAGAAATATAGAAGAAGGCACACGCTCTCCCGCCGTATTTGTACCTATAAACGAAAAATCAAGTAGTCCGATTTGTTTAAAAGAATTCAAATCTTTTCGAATTTGTTTTCAGCACGAAGTATATAGTTGACTACGTTAACGCAAAATATTCCTCCAAATATGCTTCGGAAGGCGCAGCGAAGCGGGTCGGGTTACGCTAGTTTTCTATAAAAATTAAATTGTGACAAAATTTTCTATAGAAATAAAATTTTGACAGAATTTTCTATAGAAATAAAATTTTGAGAGAATTTTCTATAGAAATAAAATTGTGAGAAAATTTTCTATATAAATCAAGTTTTGACAAAATATTCTAGAGAAATAAAATTTTGACAAAATTTTCTATAGAAATAAAATTTTGACAACATTTTCTATAGAAATAAAATTTTGACAGAATTTTCTATAGAAATAAAATTGTGAGAAAATTTTCTAAACAAATAAAATTTTCACAAAATATTCTATAAAAATAAAATTTTGACAAAAAATTTCTTTTGAAATAAAATTTTGACAAAATTCTCTATAGCAGTAAAATTTTGACAGAATTTTCTATAGAAAAAAAATTGATAGAATTTTCAATAGAAATAAAATTTTGACAATATTCTCTATAGCAATAAAATTTAGACTGATTTTTCTAAAGAAATAAAATTTTGAAAGAATTTTCTATACAAATAAAATTTTGAAAACATTTTCTATAGAAATAAAATTTTGACAAAATTTCCTATCGTAATAAAATTGTGACAACATTTTCTATAGAAATAAGATTTTGACAAAATTTTCTATTGTAATATAATTTTGCCAAAATAAAAATAAAATTTTAGCAAAAATTTTCTATAGAAATATTTTTCCTCGATTGGTTAAGCTACTCTTGTAGTTTGTCCTCCGTCCGACTTTTGAAATCAGGCTGACGTCAAAACGAAACAAACTATAGGCTTGAATCTTAATACAACAAAGAAAATTCAAGAGCACAAATATCAGAAAATTTAAATCAGTTTGGATTAATTATAGTTTTCTTAAAAAATAATTTAAGTCAGCCGTTATTGTTATGAAAACTGAATTAAGCCATGCTGAATAAAAGATTCCTTTCAGAAAATTGAACTCAGCTATTCAGAATTAAAGTTATCCAGCATAACCCTTAAATCAGCTTGGCTGAATTAAGTTTTTCTGTACAAATCATAATTCAGCTTTGCTGAATTAAAGTTTGCCTATAGAAAGCTTAACACGGTCAGACCAAATTAAAGTTTTCTTTAACGAAAATCAGGAAATAAATTACACTCAGTCTTGCTGAAGTGAAGTTTTCCTAGAGAAATCTTAGCTCAGTCTAGCGAAATAGAAAACTAAGCCTGCTTGAATTTTCCTAAAAAAAACTCAGCTCAGCCTTGCTGAATTAAAGTATTTTCATAGAAAGCTTAACTCAGTCTGGGTGAATTATAGGTTTCCTATAGAAAGCTTGAGTTTTTTCAAAGAAAATTTTCAAAGAAAATTCAGCAATGGATGATTTTTTTTTCAGGAAAGCTTAATTCAGACAGGCTGAAATATGTTTTTTTTTTCAGACAACTTTAACTCTTCCTAGCTGAGTTTTTTTTTAAAGAAAATTTTAATTCAACCAGTCTAAATTATGTTTTCTTTGGCAAACTTTGATTCAGCCAGGCTGAATTCCTAAAGAAAACTTAATTCAGCAAAGCTGAATTCATGATTCCCTAAAGAAGACTTAATTCAGCAAGGCTGAATTCAAGTTTTCTTAAAGTAAACTTAATTCAGCCGGGCTGAATTCAAGTTTTTCTAAGGGAAACATAATTTAGCCTGGCTGAATTAAACTGTTTCTAAAGAAAAATTGTTTCAGACATGCTGAATTACAAATTTCTGTAAGAATATTCAATTCAGCTGAGCTGAATTGAATTTTCCTAAAGAAAAAATCATTCAGATAAGATAATTTGATTGGCACATTCGTCTTAACTATTACCAAATATCTATTGGAACTTGTCAATGTTTTGCTCTATATGTTTTTAATTACACACCACATATCACAAGGTTATTATGGCGAAGTGTATTCAAATATTTATTGGTAAATTCAACCACAAAGAAAATCCAATTTAACTTTTCCTTTACACAAATGCAAAATGTCACCTTAGAAAACAGAAAACAAACGGAAAACGAAAAACTTATGATGTTACCTAAGATTTAACTTTCCTGCCAAGATAGCATCCTTTGTTACTTTCATTGCAAAAAAAATGTATAAATGATTTTAATTAAAATATGCAAATAATTTATGAGAAAAGTTTTCAAATACCAATTTGAAAATTCGCAAAATGACATTCGTATATGAATGAGTGTCAGGAGAAATTCATTTCTTTATTTAGGAAACTTTTTACCCATGATAAATGGCATTGCATATTTTGCAAAGGTAATATAGGAATAGTGAAAATGTTGTTTTATTCATTTTCGAAAATTTTCCAAGGAATTTGTCTTTCAAAGTTTGAATAAGAAAATAATTTGGGACATATTACAAAAGAGTTTTTCTGGCAGTTATGTGTAGATTTTTTGCCATGAGATATAATGTTTGACATTTTATAAAATTGAATTGGGTCTTCGAATTTGTTTCAATATACTAAGAATTTTTAATGGGTGACAACTTTGACAACTATGTGCTATGTTAAATTTAGGAAAGGAATATCCATCCTTGCATAGATTCTAGCCTACGTTTTGCGTCACTACTATCGACACCAATCAATGTTGTGAGAAACCTGAGATAGGAAAGACATTTATACAAATAAATTTTGTAAACTAAAAACAAAATTCTGGGAAATGAAGTCGACTGATTTTTCATAACTACGGGGTGTGCTCATAAATTTTTTATAAAAAAAATTTGACAAAATTTTCTATAAAACTAAAACTTTGACAACATTTTTCATTAAAATAAAATGTTGACAAAATTTTCTATAAAAAAAAACTTTGACAAAATTTGTCATTAAAATAAAATTTTGACAACATTTTCTACGGAAATAAAATTGTTGTTGTTTTTTCATTTCAGCTTAAGACCATGCATTGACTAAACTACAAGTGTAGCTTAACCAACAGAGGAAAAGAATGTTTGTCAAATTTATTTGGGCAAAGCCCTATAGACTGCAAGATGGTTGGATGGACGCACGTTTCGGAATTACCACATTCCTCATCAGCATCCTCTACTTGCAGCGAAACTATCAACCAATTATCAGAATAAATTCAGGCAGTTCATTAAACCCAACGATGAACCACACTTGAAACTTCCGAAAAAAGGTTTTGCATGATAGCCGGCTTATGCCGAAATAAATTCGAAACAAACATATATCTTTTCCTATGCCACTGTGAAATCATCGATTTGAGTGCAGTTGGCTGGGTTTATTTTGAGCGTACTTCCTCTTTTTTCATTTGTTTTGTTTTGTTTTGTTATTGTTGGTGTTGGCTAAACTACAAGTGTAGCTTAACTAACAGAGGAAAAGAATGTTTGTCAAATTTATTTGGGTAAAGCCCTATTGACTGCAAGATGGTCGTATGGACGTCTGTTGGTTAAGCTACACTTGTAGTTTAGTCAATGCATGGTTTTAAGCTGAAATAAAAAAACAACAACAATGCTTAAAGAACAAAACCAACAATAACAAAACAAAACGAATGAAATAAAATTTTGACAAAATTTTCTATAGCAATAAAATTTTGACAAAATTTTCTATAGCAATAAAATTTTGACAAAATTTTCTATAGCAATAAAATTTTGACAAAATTTTCTATAGCAATAAAATTTTGACAAAATTTTCTATAGATATAAACTCTTGCAAAAATTTTCCATAGAAATTAAATTTTGCAAAAATTTTCTTTAGAAATAAATTATCTAAAGAAATAAATTATCTATAGAAATAAAATATTGACAAAAGTTTCTATAGAAATAAAAGTTTGCAAAAATTTTCTGTAGAAATAAAATTTTGACAAAATTATCGATAGAAATAAAATTTTGACAATATTTTCTATAGAAACAAAATTTTGCAAAAATTTTCCATAGAAATAAAATTTTGAAAAAATTTTCTGTAGAAATAAATTATCTATAGAAATAAAAGTTGGACAAAATTTTCTATAAAAATTAAATTTTGACAAAATTTTCTGTAGAAATAAAATTTTGACAAAATTTTCTAAAGAAATAAAATTTTGCAAAAATTTTCCATAGAAATAAAATTTTGCAAAAATTTTCTGCAGAAATAAATTATCTATAGAAATAAAATATTAAAAAAACTTTCTATAGAAATAAAATTTTGACAAAATTTTCTGTAGAAATAAAATTTTGACCAAATTTTCTATAGCAATAAAATTTTGACAACATTTTATTGCTATAGAAAATGTTCTATAGAAATAAAATTTTGACAAAATTTTCTGTAGAAATAAAATTTTAACAAAATTTTCTATAGAAATAAAATTTTGTCAAAATTTTCTATAGAAATAAAATTTTGACAAAATTTTCTATAGATAAAAAATCTTGCAAAAATTTTCCATAGAAATAAAATTTTGCAAAAATTTTCTTTAGAAATAAATTATCTATAGAAATAAAATATTGACAAAATTTTCTATAGAAATAAAATTTTGCAAAATTATCGATAGAAATAAAATTTTGACAATATTTTCTATAGAAACAAAATTTTGCAAAAATTTTCCATAGAAATAAAATTTTGCAAAAATTTTCCATAGAAATAAAATTTTGCAAAAATTTTCCATAGAAATAAAATTTTGCAAAAATTTTCCATAGAAATAAAATTTTACAAAAATTTTCTGCAGAAATAAATTATCTATAGAAATAAAATTTTGACAAAATTTTATGTAGAAATAAAATTTTGACAAAATTATCGATAGAAATAAAATTTTGACAAAATTTTCTAAAGAAATAAAATTTTGCAAAAATTTTCCATAGAAATAAAATATTGACAAAATTTTCTATAGAAATAAAATTTTGACAAAATTTTCTGTAGAAATAAAATTTTGACAAAATTTTCTATAGCAATAAAATGTGGCAAAATTTTCTATAAAAAATAAAATTTTGACAAAATTTTCTGTAGAAATAAAATTTTGACAAAATTTTCTATAGAAATAAAATTTTGACAAAACTTTTTATAGAAAAAAAATTTTGACAAAATTTTCTATAGATATAAAATGTTGCAAAAATTTTCCATAGAAATAAAATTTTGCAAAAATTTTCTTTAGAAATAAATTATCTATAGAAATAAAATATCGATAAAATTTTCTATAGAAATTTTCTATAGAATTTTCTATAGAACTAAAATTTTGAGAAAATTATCGATAGAAATAAAATTTTGACAATATTTTCTATAGAAATAAAATTTTGCAAAGATTTTCTGTAGAAATAAATTATCTACCGAAATAAAATTTTCCAAAAATTTTCTGTAGAAATAAAATTTTGACAAAATTTTCCATAGAAATAAAATTTTGCAAAAATGTTCTGTAGAAATAAATTATCTATAATAATAAAATTTTGAAAAAATTTTCGATAGAAATAAAACTTTTACAAAATTTTCTATAGAAATAAAATTTTTACAAAAATTTTTATAGAAATAAAATTTTTACAAAATTTTCTATAGAAATAAAATTTTTACAAAATTTTCTATAGAAATAAAATTTTTACAAAATTTTTTATAGAAATAAAATTTTTACAAAATTTTCTATAGAAATAAAATTTTCTATAAAAATAAAACATTGACAAAAATTTCTATAGCAATAAAATTTTTAAAAATTTTTTTATAGAAATAAAATTTTTACAAAATTTTCTATAGAAATAAAATTTATAAAAAAAATCTATAAAAATAAAATTTATAAAAAAATTCTATAGTAATAAAATTTTGCAAAAATTTTCTATAGAAATAAAATTTGCAAAAATTTTCTATAGAAATAAAATTTTAAATAAAAGTTTTGCTGTTTTTCGAGCTTAAAATCTATACGTAACAGAAAAACTTTTATTTGAAAATAAAGATCGAAAAAAAAAACACTAAAAATATGGAAATAAAATTTTGACAAAATTTTCTATAGAAAAAAAATTTGACAACATTTTCTATAGAAACACAATTTTTACAAAATTTTATATAGAAAAAAATGTTGACACAATGTTCTATAGAAATAAAAATTTAAAAAAATTTACTATAGAAATAAAATTTTTTAAAAAAAATCTATAGAAATAAATTTTGCAACATTTTCTATAGAAATAAATTTTTACAAAATTTTCTATAGAAATAAAATTTCTACAAAATTTTCTATAGAAATAAAGTTTTGACAAAATTTCCTATAGAAATAAAATTTGGACAAAATGTTCTATAGAAATAAGAATTGTGAAAAAATATTCTATATAAATACAAGTTAGACGAAATTTTATATATATATATATATATATATATATATATATATATATATATATATATATATATATATATATATATATATATATATATATATATATATATATATATATATATATATATATATATATATATATATATATATATATATATATATATATATATATATATATATATATATATATATATATAAAAATATATAAGGTAATTTGATCAAAATGATTCTACACCCATAGAACATATATTTATACCCTGCGTCACACTGTGAAACAGGGTAACTTATAGTGCATATGTTTGCAACACCCAGAAGGAGACGAGATAGACACATGGCGTCTTGTGGAATAATGCTCAGGATGAGCCCCTGTATCGATCTAGCTATGTCCGTCTGTCCGTCCATTTGTCTGTGAACATATTTTTGTGATAAAAGTCTAGGTCGCAGTTTTAGTTCATGTCCGTCCGTCTGTCTGTGAACACATTTTTGTGATCAAAGTCTAGGTCGCAGTTTTTGTCTAATATACTTCAAATTTGGCACAAGTGTCTGTTTTGGGTCAGAATAGAACCCTATTGAAGAAATTGGTTCGGATTTAGATATAGCTACCATATATATCTTTCGCCCGATGTGCATTTATATGGACCCAGAAGCCAAAGTTTACCATGATTTGCTTGAAATTTTGCACAAACATAACACTTGGTCGCATAGTCAAGTGTGCAAAATTTTGATAAAATCTGTTCAGTTTTGGATATAGCTCCCATATATATTTTTCGCCCGATAAGGCCTTATATGACAGAAGGAAGAGTTGCACCCTAATTTGCTTGAAATTTTGCAAAACTAGAACAATTAGTACTGTAGTCAAGTGTGCAAAATTTTATTGAAATCGGTTCTGAGATATAGCTCCCATATATATCATTCGCCCGATATAGACTTATATGGCCCCAGAAGCAAGAGTTTCAGCCCAATTTGGTTGTAATTTTGCACTAGCAGTACAATTAGTTGTGTAGTCAAGTGTGCCAAATTTGATTGAAATCGGTTCAGATTTAGATATAGCTCCCATATATATCTTTCGCCCGATTTTCCGTCATATGAGCACAATGGTCAAAGTTGTAGTCCGATTTAAGTGAAATTTTGCACAGGGAGTACAATTAAAATACTAAGTATGCATGTCAAATTTGGTTGAAATCGGTTTAGATTTCGATATTACTTCCATATATATGTTTTTCCGATTAGTGCAAAAATGGCCAAAATACCAACATTTTCTTAATAAAATCACCACTGCTAAGTCGAAAACTCATAAAAGTGACTCAAATTCTCCTTTATTTCTACTACATATCTATCGATCGATAAATCGTAAATACACTTTTGGGAAGTTGCCTCATAATTGGTTCAGATTTAAATGTTTCCCAAATTTTGTTCTGAACATTTTGTTTCACCCCAGGGCATTAGCTGACTTAAATTTAAAGTCTATAAATATTGTGGAATTTTGTCCAGATCTGGTCAGATTTAAGTATATGTATATGGGAACATAAACCTTTTTATATAGCAACCAACACATTGGACGGATTTGATGTGGTATCGAAAATGTGGATCTACAAAGTGGTGCAGGGTATAATATTGTCGGCCCCGCCCGACTTTAGACTTTCCTTACTTGTTTTTCTACTGCATCAGTAATTTCTAAATTCCCTTCTTAACAAATAAAAGCTAATAATTTTTTTCAATTTATGAAGATTTTTTTCCTCATCCAATTGTTGCTCCTAATATTTTTTCTATTAATCTACTAAAATGCTTATTATAGATAAGAAGTCTAAAGAAAATATGGTAGTAGATATTTTGCTAATATATACGCGTCGGTTAGGTCAGTGTATACCCGTGGAAATCACTTGTAATACCCTCAAGAGTCTCTCCAAAAATAGCTCATCTATTCTTGTTGTTTTTTTCGTGCCCTTAAGTATTTTCTTGGTTTATTTTCTTTTTGCCTTTATTTCACTCTATTAGATCTATGCAGTAAATATGGAAAAGCATAAACCAAAGCACACGAACCAAAGTCCCAAGGAAACGGATGTGTCTGTAACTCAGAACTCATTTTTGCCATTTTGGCCATGTTTGCTGATGTGGTCTATGGCAAACGGATGTTCTCGTAACTCAAAATCATTCTGCCAACGCTGACCAACCGTTGTTGTGGTGAGAGAGTTTTTATGTTTTTACAATATTTAATGACCGGGACCAAATGATGTTGCATTTCATCTTCGTTCGTTTTCATCTTGCCAAGAGAATTAATTCCAAAGTCCATTAAAGTGCTAGAGTGTGTTTTCTTTTTTTGGTTTGTGGGTTGGTTGGTTGTTTGGTTTCCGACAGATTTAACAACAATTTCTCTATGATGAAAAATCTGAAAAAAATGTGTTCTTATTTTTTGTTTATGGATATTAAATTTCCTGATTTTTTTTTTGTTCTTGTTGTTGCATTGTTGCGAGTTTTTCTAAAGTTTTTTGGAGGTCAAGTTAAATTTACCGTCTGTTACCCAGGCGTTGTTATGGTCGACATAAATGACACAACTTTATCACAAAATGCAATAAACAAAAAAAATCTTTTCATTAAATTTTAATATTTTTCATTAAACTAAAATTAAAACACACGTTAAATGGTTAGAATGAATTTTTTATTCCCTCAAAATTCTATTTCTATGCAAAATTTTGTCACAATTTTATTTTTATAGAAAAATTTGTCAAAATTTTATATCTATATAAAATTTTGTCAAAATTTTATTTCTATAGAAAATTTTGTCAAAATTTTATTTCTATAGAAAATTTTGTCAAAATTTTATTTCTGTGTAAAAATGTGTCAACAGTATATTTTTATAGCAAACGTTATCAATTTTTTCTTTTTATAGAAATTTTTGTCAAAATTCTATTTCTATAGAAAATGTTGTCAAATTTCTATTTCTATGGAAAATTTTGTCAACATTTTATTTCTATAGAAATTTTTTTCAAAATTTTAATTCTATAGACAATTTTGATAAAAATTTTATTTTTATAGAAAAATGTTTCGAAATTCTATTTCCATAGAAAATTTTCTCAAAATTCTACTTCCATAAAAAAAATTTTCAAAATTTTATTGCTATAGAAAATTTTGTCAAAATTTTATTTCTGTGGAAAATTTTATCACAATTTTATTTCTGTGGAAAATTTTGTCAAAATTTTATTTCTATAGAAAATTTTGTCAAAATTTTATTTCTGTGGAAAATTTTGTCAACATTTTATTTTTATGGAAAATTTTATCAATTTTTTTATTACAGAAAATGTTCTCAAAATTCTATTTCCATAAAAAAATTTTCTCAAAATTCTATTTCTATAGAAAATGTTGTCAAAATTCTATTTCTATGGAAAATTTTACTTTTATAGAAAATTTTGTCAAAATTTTATTTCTATAGAAAATTTTGTCAAAATTTTATTTCTATAGAAAATTTTGTCAAAATTTTATTTCTATAGAAAATTTTGTCAAAATTTTATTTCTATAGAAAATTTTGTCAAAATTTTATTTCTATAGAAAATTTTGTCAAAATTTTATTTCTATAGAAAATTTTGTGAAATTTTTTTCTTCTATAAAAAATTTTATCAAAATTTTATTTCCGTGGAAAATTTTGTCAAAATTTTATTTTTATAGAAATATTTATCAAAATTTTATTTTTATAGAAAATTTTATCATTTTTTTTATTACAGAAAATTTTATTTCCATTGAAAATATCATCAACATTTTATTTCTATAGAAAATTTTGTCAAAATTTTATTTCTGTTGAAAATTTTATCTATATTTAATATCTATAGAAAAATTCATCAAACTTTTATATCTATAGCAAAATTTCATCAAGTTTTTACATTTATAGAAAATTTTGTCAAAATGTTATTTCTATAGAAAATTTTGTGAAAATTTTATTTCTATAAAAAAATTTTATCAAAATTTTATTTCTGTGGAAAATTTTGTCAAAATTTTATTTTTATACAAAATTTTATCAAAATTTTACTTCCATAGAAAATATCATCAACATTTTATTTCTATAGAAAGTTTTGTCAAAATTTTATTTCTGTTGAAAATTTTATCTATATTTAATATCTATAGAAAAATGTATCAAACTTTAAATGTATAGCAAAATTTCATCAAACTTTTATTTTTGTAGAAAATTTTGTTATAATTTAATTTCTATAGAAAATGTTTTGTCAAATTTTCATTTCTATCGAAAATATTGTAAAAATATATTTAACATAGAAATATAAACAATTTTATCAAAGAAGAAACAAATTTAGTCAAAAAAAAATTTTTTTTAGAAAATTTTGCTAAAATTTTATTTGTATTTGCATTTAAAAATGTTGTCAAAATATGATTCTAGAAAAGTATTTATCAAAATTTTATTTCTATAAATTTTTATACCCTGCGCCACACTGTGGAACAGGGTATTATAAGTTAGTGCATATGTTTGTAACATCCAGAAGGAGACGAGATAGACACATGGTGTCTTTGGCAATAATGCTCAGGGTGGGTCCCTGAGTCGATATAACCATGTCCGTCTGTCTGTCCGTCCGTCCGTGAACACATTTTTGTGATCAAAGTCTAGGTCGTAATTTAAGTCCAATCGCCTTCAAATTTGGCACATGTTCCTAACTTGGGTCAGAATAGAACCCTATTGATTTTGGAAGAAATCGGTTCAGATTTAGATATAGCTCCCATATATATCTTTCGCACGATATGCACTAATATGGACCCAGCAGCCAGAGTTTTATACCAATTTGCTTGAAATTTTGTACAAACATACCACTTAGTCGTATAGTCAAGTGTGCAAAATTTGATTGAAATCGGTTCAGCTTTAGATATAGCTCCCATATATATATTTCGCCCGATATGGACTTATATGGCCCCAGAAGCCAGATTTTTGGCCGAATTTGGTTGAAATTTTGCACTAGGAGTACAATTAGTAGTATAGTCAATTGTGCAAAATTTGATTGAAATCGGTTCAGATTTAGATATAGCTCCCATATATATCTTTCGCCCGATATGGACTAATATGGTCCTAAAAGCCAGAGTTTTGGCCCAATTTGGTTGAAATTTTGCACAGGGAGTAGAATTAGCATTGTAGCTATGCGCGCCAAATTTGATTGAAATCGGTTCAGATTTTGATATAGCTCCCATATATGTCCTTCGCCCGATGTGCACTTATATGGACCCAGAAGCCAGAGTTTTATCCCGATTTGCTGGAAATTTTGCACAAGGAGTACAATTGGTAGTATAGTCATGTGTGCTGAATTTGATTGAAATCGGTTCAGATTTAGATATAGCTTCCATATATATTTTTCACCCGATATGGACTTATATGGCCCCAAAAGCCAGAGTTTTGGCCCAATTTGATTGAAATTTAGCCCTAGGAGTACAATTTGTAATATAGTCATGTGTGCTTAATTTGATTGAAATCGGTTCAGATTTAGATATAGCTCCCATATATATGTTTTTCTGATTTGGACAAAAATTGTCAAAATACCAACATTTTCCTTGTAAAATCGCCACTGCTTAGTCGAAAAGTTGTAAAAATTACTCTAATTTTCCTAAACTTCTAATACGTATATATCGAGCAATAAATCATAAACAAACTTTTGCGAAGTTTCCTTAAAAGTGCTTAATATTTCAATGTTTCCCATATTTTTCTTTTTACTAACATTGTGTTCCACCATTAGCCGACTTAAATTTTGAGTCTATAGATTTTGTAGAAGTCAAATTCTGTCTAGATCGAGTGATATTTAAATGTATGTATTGGGGACAAACCTTTATATATAGCCCCCGACACATTTAACGGATGTGATATGGTATCGAAAATTTAGATCTACAAAGTGGTGCAGGGTATAATATAGTCGGGCCCGCCCGACTTTAGACTTTCCTCACTTGTTTTATTATAGAAAATTTTATCAAAATTTTATTTCTATAGAAAATATCATCAACATTTTACTTCTATAGAAAGTGTTGTCAAAATTTTATTTCTGTAGAAAATTTTATCTATATCTTATATCTATAGCAAAATTTCATCAAGTTTTTATTTTTATCGAAAATTTTGTTATAATTTAATTATATAGAAAATGTTTTGTCAAACTTTCATTTCTTTCGAAAATATTGTCAAAATATATTTCACATAGTAATATTGTATCAAAGAAGAAATAAATTTTGTCCAAAAAATCTGTTTTTTTTTTTTGTAGAAAATTTTGCTAAAATTTTATTTGTATTTGAAAATGTTATCAAAATATTATTTCTAGAAAAGTATTTATCAAAATTTTATTTCTATAATTTTTTTTTTTTAAATTTTATTTCAATAGAAAATTTTTTCAAACTTTTTTTTTTATATAGACGATTTTTTCAAAACTTTTATTTCAAAATTTTATTTCTATAGAAAATTTTAAGGATTTTTTTTCTTTAAAAAGTTTTGTCAAAATTGTTTTTCTATAGAAAATTTTGCCTAAATTTTATTTCTATAGAAAATTGTTCAACATTTTTTTTAACAAAATGTACAAAAATAATTATATGGAAATTAATTTTATTATACCCTGTGCCACACTGTGGAACAGGGTATTATAAGTTAGTGCATATGTTTGCAACACTCAGAAGGAGACGAGATAGACATATGGTGTCTTTGGCAAAAATGCTCAGGGTGGGTTCCTGAGTCGATGCTTCTCCAAAAGGCACCGGAGGTCAAATCTGGGGATCGGTTTATATGGTGGCTATATATAATTATAAGCCGAAAAGGACCAATTCCAGCATGGCTGTTAGATACAATATACTAACACCACGCACCAAATTTCAACTGGATCGGATGAATTTTACACTTCCACAAGGCTCCGGAGGTCAAATCTGGGGATGAGTTTATATGGGGGCTATATATAATTATGGGCTGCATAGTTGTTAGAGGCCATATACTAACACCATATACCAAATTTCAGTCAGATCGGATGGAATTTGCTTCTCTTAGAGGCGTCGCAAGCCAAATCTGGAGATCGGTTTATATGGGTGCTATATATAATTATGGACTGATGTAGACCAATTTTTGCATGGTTGTTAGAGACTATGTACTAACACCATGTACCAAATTTCAGTCAGATCGGATGGAATTTGCTTCTCTTAGAGACTCCGCAATCCAAATCTGGGAATCCGTTTATATGGGGGCTATACGTAAAATGGGACCGATATGGCCCATTTGCAAAACCATCTGAGCTACATCAATACCAACTACTTGTGCCAAGTTTTAAGTCGATAGCTTGTTTCATTCGGAAGTTAGCGTGATTTCAACAGACGGACGGACGGATGGACAGACATGATTAGATCGACTCAGAATTTCACCACGACCCAGAATATAGGACCTTTTCGGAAACGCAGTGTTGCGCTGCAACTGCTGTGCATCACATTCATAATTGCAACATCCGGCAACACTGTAAGCGTCATATGTTCTAAAATGCAACAATGTAGCATATGTTGCGCAAACGTAATAAAAAACACGCAGTATAAAAATGGCTGATGCAGAGAACGAGTAAGTATTAAAATTTTCAATTTAGTTCTTTTTGTACCCTTCACCATAGGATGGGGGGTATATTAACTTTGTCATTCCGTTTGTAACACATCGAAATATTGCTCTAAAACCCCATAAAGTATATATATTCTGGGTCGTGGTGAAATTCTAAGTCGTCTGAGCATGTCCGTCCGTCCGTCCGTCTGTTGAAATCACGCTAACTTCCGAACGAAACAAGCTATCGACTTGAAACTTGGCACAAGTAGTTGTTATTGATGTAGGTCGGATGGTATTGCAAATGGGCCATATCGGTCCACTTTTACGTATAGCCCCCATATAAACGGACCCCCAAAATTTGGCTTGCGGGGCCTCTAAGAGAAGCAAATTTCATCCGATCCAGCTGAAATTTGGTACATAGTGTTAGTATATGATCTCCAATAACCATGCAAAAATTGGTGCACATCGGTCCATAATTATATATAGCCCCCATATAAACCGATCCCCCGATTTGGCTTGTGAGGCCTCTAAGAGAAGCAAATTTCATCCGATCCGGCTGAAATTTGGTACATGGCGTTAGTATATGGTATCTAACAACCATACAAAAATTGGTCCACATCGGCCCATAATTATATATAGCCCCCATATAAACCGATCCCCCGATTTGGCTTGCGAGGCTTCTAAGAGAAACAAATTTCATCCGATCCGTCTGAAATTTGGTATATGGTGTTAGTATATGGTCTCTAACAACCGTGCAAAAACTGGTCCACATCGGTCCATAATTATATATAGCCCCCATATAAACCGATCCCCCGATTTGACTTGCAGAGCCTCTAAGAGAAACAATTTTCATCCGATCCGGCTGAAATTTGGTACATGGTATTAGTATATGGTCTCTAGCAACCATGCAAAAATTGGTCCATATCGTTCCATAATTATATATAGCCTCCATATAAACCGATCCCCCGATTTGTCTTGCAAAGCCTCTAAGAGAAGCAAATTTCATCCGATCCGGCTGAAATTTGGTACATGGTGTTAGTATATGGTCTCTAATGACTATGCAAAAATTAGTCGAAATCGTTCTACAATTATGTATAGCCCCCATATAAACCGATCCCCCGATTTGACCTCCGGAGCCCCTTGGAAGAGCAAAATTCATCAGATACGGTTGAAATTTGGTACGTGATGTTAGTATATGGTATCCAACAACCATGCAGGAATTGGTTCCTATCAGTCCATAATAATATATAGCTCCCATATAAACCGATCCCCAGATTTGACCTCCGGTGCATTTTGGAGAAATAAAATTCATCCGATCTGGTTGAAATTTGGTACGTGGTGGTATTATATGATATTTAACAACCATGTGAGTTGAAATTTGTGGATGACAGTCTTTCGTAGAAGTTTCTACGCAATCCATGGTGGAGGGTACATAAGATTCGGCCTAGCCGAACTTACGGCCGTATGTACTTGTTTTAAGTATTATATTATATGTTTATAATATTTTTATTGTATTTTGATAATTTTTTAGGGTAGAGGTTGATTCCAAGACAACTAAATTAATAGTAAGAGCACGTTTGGATATGGAAGGCGACTTTGCGTCAGGCCGAAAAAAAATCTGTGTTATGGAGCAAAGTGGTCGACAAAATTAAGGAAAATAAACCTGATTTCACGCTCACGAAGGAGCAGACAAGGAAATGTATAAATATGCAAACGACCTGTACGGAAGTGATTGAAAAAAACATCATCCGGATATTGATTGACGACTTCAAAATATGCCAAAACTTTTGGAATTCTTCGTATCGTCTTGCAAACTTGTTGCAGTATTAAATTTCGCTTTTTATACTTTAGATATCTTTTTTTCTGTAAATAACATAGATTTGACCCATTTGAAGAGTCATCTAATTCACAAATAAAATGTATTATATATATTTTCCATTTGTGGTGTTTTTGCGTTCTAAATTGCAAACAAAATATGCAACAAAAAAGCAGCTGCAACAGCTGATCGGCAACAGCTGCGCAACAAAATCAATGTTGCGCAGCAGTTGCAGCGCAACACTGCATTTCCGAAAAGGTCCATATATATACTTTATGGGGTCTAAGACCAATATTTCGATGTGTTACAAACGGAACGACAAAGTTAATATACACCCCATCCTAGGGTGGAGGGTATAATGAATTAATTAAAAAGTAGCATATCATGGCTAAAAGGTGGCAAAAAAATATACCAAGGTATGGCACAAATGTGTCGTCGCTTAAAAAAGGCGGCACATTTGCCGCGAAAGTAGCACATTGTTGCACTCTTCGACGGAGTTTATCAATGAAAAGCTCACATCTCATAAGGCCTAGTTTTGTACAAATTCCTGAAAATATCCCCCTCATTTTTCACATATTTACAATTGCCATTTTCTACAACCTCTCAAAGTGTAAATGCATCGTTTACATCGAGTGCTATCTGCAAGCTACACATTTAAAAAGGCACTCTCGTGTACACCACAACAATTGTGTCTTTTGTGCCACCCCGCATGTCATTGCAAAACATTTCTAGTTTTTTGTTCGTGTGTGTTTTTGCTGTTGTTATGGTGGCAGCCAGGCATGCCATTGTTAGACCAAGAGGACTATGCTGACAGTTGCCAGTTAACAGGCGCTTCACTATATTGTGTTTGAGAGCGTGAGTGTGTGTGTGTGTTGAGTGTGTGGGCAAGTGTGAATGGCCAAAGTTCGTAGTAATTCTTTCTTTGTTTTGAGATCTCTCTTTTCGTTGAAGCGTCTGTCATTTGCCTTGGCATTGTTTTCTACATTGCAAATGAAATTTGAAGGCTTGTAAAGCAAATATTTTCTGTGATAAACATGAATGTAAGCGAATAAAACGTTCTTTGAAAACGTCCTTTGAATATACGTCAGCATTGGCGTATTGAGTTGCAGTTAGCATGAAATATTTTGTAAATGGCATTTTTGGATGCAAATTTCATGATGGTAAAGTTGGAACTCATGTTCTACTTGTGTATAGGAAAATGTAAATTGGGGCAAATTACCATTGACGGACCTATCATAGGACTGATACCAATGACATAGAAAATAAAACAAATATCACCAAAAATTTTCCATCTAAAATTTTAACTGGTTCAACAAATTATTTAAATAAAACAAAAATCAATCACAAAAATTAACTGTATTGATTATAATTTTAATTGGAATAATTAATTTTTTAATAAACTTTGGTAATTGATAGTATCATTTCTGTGACATTTCTATTACAAATTAATTGGATCAATTGTGTGCTAAACTTGACTCAGTTTTTATACCCTCCACCATAGGATGGGGGTATATTAACTTTGTCATTCCGTTCGTAACACATCGAAATATTGCTCTAAGACCCCATAAAGTATATACATTCTGGGTCGTGGTGAAATTCTGAGTCGATCTCAGCATGTCCGTCCGTCCGTCTGTTGAAATCACGCTAACTTCCGAACGAAACAAGCTATCGACTTGAAACTTGGCACAAGTAGTTGCTATTGATGTAGATCGGATGGTATTGCAAATGGGCCATATCGGTCCACTTTTATGTATAGCCCCCATATAAACGGACCCTCAAATTTGGCTTGCGATTGCTCTAAGAGAAGCAAATTTCATCCGATCCGGCTGAAATTTGGTACTTGGTGTTAGTATATGGTCTCTAACAACCATGTTAAAATTGGTCCATATCTGTTCATAATTACATATAGCCCCCATATAAACCGATCCGCCGATTTGGCTTGCGGAGCCTCTAAGGAAACCAAATTTCATCCGATCCGGCTGAAATTTGGTACATGGTGTTAGTATATGGTCTCTAACAACCATGCAAAAATTGGTCCACATCGGTCAATAATTATATATAGCCCCGATATAAACCGATCCCCCGATTTGGCTTGCTGAGCCTCTAAGAGAAGCAAATTTCATCCGATCCGGCTGAAATTTGGTACATGGTGTTGGTATATATTCTCTAATGACCACGCAAAAATTGGCTCACATCGGCCCATAATTATATATAGCCCCCATATAAACCGATCCCCAGATTTGACCTCCGGAGCCTCTTAGAGGAGCAAAAGTCATCCGATCCGATTGAAATTTGGTACGTGGTGTTAGTATATTGTCTCTAACAACCATGCCAAAATTGGTCCATATCGGTCCATAATTATTTGTAGCCCCCATATAAGCCGATCCACAGATTTCAACTCCGGAGCCTCTTAGAGGAGCAAAAGTCATCCGATCCGATTGAAATTTGGTACGTGGTGTTAGTATATAGTCTATAACAACCATGCAAGAATTGGTCCATATCGGTCCATAATTATATATAGCCGATCCCCAATCACACAAAAATTGGTCCATATCGGTTCATAATCATGGTTGCCACTCGAGCCAAAAATAATCTACCAAAATTTTATTTTTATAGAATACATTGTCAAAATGTTATTTCTATAGAAAATTTTGTACAAATTTTATTTCTATAGAAAATTTTGTCAAAATTTTATTTCTATAGAAAATTTTTTCCAAATTTTATTTTGTCAAAATTTTATTTCTATAGAAACTTTAAACTTAATTATATATGTATTTAATTGTTCTTTTTTAGACTAATATATATTACGTATGGACTATGTGGTATATATTACGGTGTTAGGAAGTTTTAAGATACCTTGCCATCGGCAAGTGTTACCGCAACCCAAATAATTCAATTGTGGATGACAGTCTTCAGTAGAAGTTTCTACGCAATCAATAGTGGAGGGTACATAAGATTCGGCCTGGCCGAACTTACGGCCGTATATACTTGTTTTTATGGATTCCCAGTTTTATGAAAGTTGGATAAAAGTAGGCGTGTCTGTATGGGGGCTATATCAAAACCTATAAACCTCTAAAATTCATCTTCGTACTTGTTCTGCCTGCAGACAAAAATCGAGCTTATGCACGATAACATTGAAGGCTGTATCGCGTTTGCAACAGACACACTGACAGACCTACGTACATAGTTATATCGTTTTAGAAATTCTTTCTGATCAAGTATGTATACTTTGTATAATAGAAAATATGTTCTAAAATTAAAATTTTCTATACGAGGGCGGTTCGGAAACTTCTTAGCCTATCAATGAAAGAGAAAAGTTAGTTTTTCAAAAATATTTTTTTTTTCAGTTTCAGGAAACTTCAATACGCTTAGTCCAACGCTTTTCTAGCAAATCCTTGATTAAAATAGTTTTCCTCAAGGTCTTCAAAATAGTGGTTTACAACTGTAATTACATATTTGCACTTTGGCTACAATTTCTGTTGTTGTTGCTGTTTTTGGACGTCCACTACGTGGTTCATCTTCAATGCTTATACGACGACCACGTTTAAATTCAGCAACCCAATTTTTTACTGTTGCATATGAAGGAGCACTTTCACCTAACACCATATCACCATATCATTATGAATTTCTTATCCCGACAAACCTTTTTTATGTAAATATTTAATGACAACACGCATTTCTAATTTTTTCATTGTAAAACAAGTAAGGATAGTCTAAAGTCGGGCGGGGCCGACTATATTATACCCTGCACCACTTTGTAAATCCACATTTTCGATACTATATCAAATCCGTCAAATGTGTTGGGTGCTATATATAAAGGTTTTTGTCCCAAATACATACATTTAAATCTTGCTCCATCTGACCAAAATTTATAAACTATAGACTTCAAATTTAAGTCGGCTAATGTCCTGGGATGGTATACTATGTTAGTAAACAAGTATATACGGCCGTAAGTTCGGCCAGGCCGAAGCTTAGGTACCCTCCACCATGGATTGCGTAGAAACTTCTACTGAAGACTGTTATCCACAATCGAATTACTTGGGTTGCGGTAACACTTGCCAATGGCAAGGTATCTTAAAACTTCCTAACACCGTAATATATACCACATAGTCCATACGTGGTATATATTAAACTAAAAAAAGGCCGATTATATACGTATATAATTAAGTTTAAAGCTTCTATAGAAATACAATTTTGACCAAATAAAATTTTGACAACATTTTCTATGGAAGTAAAATTTGGAAAAAATTTTCTATAGAAATAAAATTTGGAAAAAATTTTCTATAGAAATAAAATTTTGACAAAATTTTCTATTGAAATAAAATTTTGACAAAATTTTCTATTGAAATAAAATGTTGACAAAATTTTCTATAGAAATAAAATTTTGACAATATTTTCTATAGAAATAACATTTTGACAATGTTTTCTATAAAAATAAAATTTTGGTAGATTATTTTTGGCTCGAGTAGCAACCATGATTATGAACCGATATAGACCAATTTTTGTGTGACTGGGGATCGGCTATATATAACTGTAGACCGATATGGATCAATTATGGCATGGTTATAAGCGGCCTTATACTAACACCACGATGCAAATTTCAACCGGATCGGATGAATTGTGCTCCTCCAAGAGGCTCCGGAGATCAAATCTGGGGAACGGTTTATATGGGAGCTATATATAATTACGGACCGATATGGACCAATTCTTGTGTGTTTGTTAGAGACCACATTCTAACACCATGTACCAAATTTCAGCCGGATCGGATGAATTTTGCTCCTCTAAGAGGCTCCGCAAGTCAACTCGGGGGATCGGTTTATATGGGGGCTATATGTAATTATGGACCGATGTGGACCAATTTTTCCATGGTCATTAGAGAACATATACACACCATGTACCAAATTTCAGCCGGATCGGATGAAATTTGCTTCTCTTAGAGCAATCGCAAGCCAAAATTGGGGGTCCGTTTATATGGGGGTTATACGTAAAAGTGGACCGATATGGCCCATTTGCAATACCATCTGACCTACATCAGTAAAAACTAGTTGTGCCAAGTTTCAAGTCGATAGCTTGTTTCGTTCGAAAGTTAGCGTGATGTCAACAGACGGACCGACGGACGGACACCACGACCCAGAATATATATACTTTATGGGGTCTTAGAGCAATATTTCGATGTGTTACAAACAGAATGACAAAATTAATATACCCCCATCCTATGGTGGAGGTTATAAAAACTATGGGAAACATTTTAATCTGTACCAATTTTGACGAAACTTCGCAAAAGTGTATTTATGATTTATCGCTCGATATATATGTATTAGAAGTTTAGGAAAATTAGACTCATTTGTACAACTTTTCGACGAGTGGGGATTTTACATGGAAAATGTTGGCATTTTGGCCATATTTGTCGAAATCAGAAAAACATATATATGGGAGATATATCCAAATCTGAGCCGATTTCAATAAAATTTGTCACACTTGACACACTACTAATTGTACTCCTAGTGCAAAATTTCAACCAAATTGGGGTAAAACTCTGGCTTCTGTTACCGTATTAGTCCATTTCGGGCGAAAGATATATATGGGAGCTATATCTAAATCTGAACCCACTTCAATAAAATTTGGCACACTTGACTACAGTACTAATTGTTTTTCTTGTGCAAAATTTTAATGAAATTAGGGTAAAACTCTGGCTTCTGGGGCCATAAAAGTCCATATCTGGCGAAATATATATATGGGAGCTATATCTAAATCTGAACCGATTTCTTCCAAAATCAATAGGGTTATATTCTGTGCCAAAACATATATTTGTGCCAAATTTGAAGTCGATTGGACTAAAACTGCTTCCCAGACTTTGATTACAAAAATGTGTTCACGGATAGACGGGTAGACGGACATGGCTATATCGACTCAGGAGCCCACCCTGAGCATTTTTGCCAAAGACACCATGTGCCTATCTCGTCTCCTTCTGGGTGTTGCAAACATATGCACTAACTTATAATATCCTGTTCCACAGTGTGGCGCAGGGTATAAAAATACTGTATTGAAAATTTCGGATCAGGTTAAATTTTATAGACTATTTTCCTGAATTTGAATCAACTTGTTGTTTATTTGAATATTTTCTAAAAAATTGTTTACAAAACAAATAGCTACGATATAAATTTATTATAATTTCATCTAAAGTTATGGGCATAAAAATAGAGCAAATATCTGTCGTAACTGGGAATATAGAATCTATATTTTTATACCCTGCGCCACACTGTGGGACAGGGTATTATAAGTTAGTGCATATGTTTTTTAATTCTTTTTGATACCCCATAATTGTAAAAGGTAAGTACAAAAGCCTGCTGCCATTTTATAAATATTTGTATCTTCTGTCCATTATATCTATTTATACTTAAACATACGAATATATTAAAACAAATGTGTATAATAAAACAAAACTATTCAACTAAAAGAATGTATCTGGGGAAATATGTATAAACTTTTTTAATTTCATATATTATGACAAAAAAATTACATTCAAAACAAACTACTGTTGTTTTTTGGGTTTTATCAAATACCAAAAAACCCACATTGGCAATACCACAATCTAATTGAATTAGTATTTGTGTTAAGCATATGTACATTTTAACTTTTTTTGATTGTGTGGTTATATTACCAATTTTGTTTTTCATATATACAATATAAGTTGTTCATATTATATATTTGACAAAATTACTTTTATATGTAAATTACTAGCTTTACGTCAAAATGAGGAAAGTATTTTTATTAATGTGACCTTGAGGAAAAACAGTTTAAATTTTGTGGCACGGACTGGTATAACATATATAATGGCAAGTTTGCTTTCCACAAAAAAAAAATGTGTACAGATCAGAATTTTAAAAGAAATACAATTTTGAGAAAATTTTCCACAAAAAAAAATTTTGTTCAAATTTTCTATATTAATCCAAATAAAATTTCCACAAATCTACAAATTCTATAGAGGTACAAATTTTTATAAAATTTTGTATAGACATAAAATTTTGAGAAAATTCTCAATAGAAATAAAATTTTCTATAGAAATAAAATTTTGACAAAATATTCTATAGAAATAAAATTTTAACAAAATTTTCTATAGAAATAAAATTTTGACAAAATATTCTATAGAAATAAAATTTTAACAAAATTTTCTATAGAAATAAAATTTTGACGAAATTTTCTATAGAAATACAATTTTGTGAAAAATGTCTATAGAAGTAAAAGTTTTGACAAAATTTACTATAAACATAAAATTTTTGCACAATTTTCAATAAAAATTAAATTTTGATAAAATTTTTTCAGAAATAAAATTTTGAGAAAATTCTCAATAGAAATAAAAATTTCTATAGGAATACAATTTTGGCAAAAATTTGTGTAGAAATAAAATTTTGACAAAATGTTCTATAGAAATAAAATTTTAACAAAATTTTCTATAGAAATAAAATTTGGACAAAAATTTTCTATAGAAACAAAATTTGGACAAAAATGTTCTATAGAAATAAAATTTTGACGAAATTTTCTATAGAAATAACATTTTGTGAAAAATGTCTATAGAAGTAAACGTTTTGACAAAATTTACTATAAACATAAAATGTTGGGAAAATTTTCTATAAAAATTAATTTTGACAAAATCTTCTACAGAAATAAAATTTTGACGAAATTGTCTATAGAAATCCAAATAAAATTTGGACAAAAAAATTCGATAAAAGTACAAAATTTGACAAAATTTGGTATAGAAATATAATTTTGAGAAAATTCACAATAGATATAAAATTTTCTATAGAAATACAATTTTGGCAAATTTTTCAATAGAACTAAAATTTTAACAAAATTTTCTATAGAAACAAAATTTGGACAAAAATTGTCTATAGAAATAAAATTTTGACAAAATTTTCTATAGAAATAAATTTTTTACAAATTTTTCAATAGAAATAAAGTTTTGACAAAATTTTCTATATAATTAAAATATTAACAAAATTTTCCATAGAAACAAAATTTGGACAAAAATTGTCTATAGAAATAAAATTTTGACAAACTTTTCTTAGAACTAAATTTTTTACAAAATTTTCTGTAGAAATAAAATTTTGTGAAAAATGTTTATAGAAGTAAAAGTTTTGACAAAATTTACTATAAACATAAAATTTTGGGACAATTTTCTATAGAAATTAAATTTTGACAAAATTTTCTACAGAAACAAAATTTTGAGAAAATTCACAATAGAAATAAAATTTTCTATAGAAATACAATTTTGACAAAATTTTCTATAGAAATAAAATTTTGACAAAATTTTCTATAGAAATAAAATTTTGACAAAATTTTCAACAGAAATAAAATGTTGACAAAATTTTCTATAGAAATAAAATTTGGACAAAATTTTCTATAGAAATAATTTTTTTACAAAATTTTCTGTAGAAATAAAATTTTGTGAAAAATGTTTATAGAAGTAAACGCTTTGACAAAATTTACTAAAAACATAAAATTTTGGGACAATTTTGAATAAAAATTAAATTTTGACAAAATTTTTTTCAGAAATAAAATTTTGAGAAAACTCTCAATAGAAATAAAATTTTCTATAGGAATACAATTTTGGCAACAATTTGTTTAGAAATAAAATTTTGACAAAATTTTTCATAGAAATAAAATTTTGACAAAATTTTCTTTCGAAATAAAATATTGACAAAATTTTCTATAGAAATAACATTTGGATAAAATTTCTGCAGAAATAAATTTTGGACAAAAATTTCTATAGAAATAAAATTTTGACAAAATTTTCCATAAAAATAAAATTTGGACAAAATTTTCTATATAAAAAAATTTTGTAAAAAAATTCCATAGAAATAAAATTTTGATAAAATTTCTACAGAAATAAAATTTGGACAAAATGTTCTATAGAAATAAAATTTGGACAAAATTTTTACTGAAATAAAATTTGACAATATTTTTTCAGAAAAAAATTCGAACAAAATTTTTAATAGTTTTTTAATAATTATACTCACCACCATAGAATGGTGACGGGGGTATAATAAGTTTGTCATTCCGTTTGTAACACATAGAAATATCGATTTCCGACTATATCAAGTATATATATCTTGATCAGGCAGAAATTCTAAGACGATATAACCATGTCCGTCTGTCCGTCTGCGTGTCTGCCTGTTGTAATCACGCTACAGTCTTCAATAATGAAGCAATCATGCTGAAATTTTGCACAAGCTCGTCTTTTGACTGCAGGCAGGTCAAGTTCGAAGATGGGCTATCTCGGTCCAGGTTTTGATATAGTCCCCATATAAACCGACCTCCCGATTTGGGGTCTTGGGCTTATAGAAATCTTAGTTTTTACCCAATTTGCCTGAAATTTGAAATCTAGAAGTATTTTATGACCATAAAGAGGTTTGCCAAAAATGGTGAGTATCGGTCCACGTTTTGGTATAGCCCCCATGTTGACCGATCTCCCGATTTTAATTCGTGGACTTCTAGAATCCGCAGTTTTTTATTCAATTTACCAGCAATTGGAAATCTAGAGGTATTTTAGAACCATAAAGAGGTGTGCCAAAAATGGTGAGCATTGGTCAATGTTTTGGTATGGTCCCCATATAAACCGACCTCCCGGTTTGGGGTCTTGGGCTCATAGAAACCGTAGTTTTTATCCAATTTGCCTGAAATTGGAAATCTAGAGGTATTTTAGGACCATAAATAGGTGTGCCGAAAATGGTGAGTATCGGTCCACGTTTTGGTATATCCCCCATATAGACCAATCTCCCGATTTTACTTCTTGGACTTATAGAAACTGTAGTTTTTATCCAATTTGCCTGAATTTGGAAATCTAGAAGTATTTTATGACAATAAAGAGGTGTGCCGAAAAGGCGTGTATTGGTTCATGTTTTGGTATATCCCCAATAATGACCGATTTCCGGATTTTATTTATTGGGATTATAAAAACCGTAGTTTTTATCCAATTTGTATGAAATTCAAAATCTAGAATTATTTTTGGATCATAAAGAGATACGCCGAAAATGGTGAGTATCGGTCAGTGTTTTAGTATAGCCCCCATAAGAATGATTTCCCGATTTAACTCCTTGGGTTTCTAGAAACCGTAGTTTTTATCCGATTTGCCTGAAATTTCACTTCTTGAGGGTATAGAAGGCGCACCGATCATGAAAATTACTTGAAACTCAATGTAAAATTTCTAGATTTTATTTCTCGGGTGAAAATCTACAGATTTAAGATTTCAAATCAAGACGTTATTTTATAATTTTCTTGCACACTTACAAGAGATGGTAATGATTCCTCTAAAACTCAAACAAAAATCGTTCTTACAAATCCAGAATCTGATATAGTCCTCATAGGTAAAATCTTTAAATTTATTTCCGGGAAGTGTATTGGTTGAACTGCTCTGCTTGAATTGTCCCCAAACCCCCCTGAAATTTCAAAGGAAACGATAATATTTGATTCATGGTGGTGGTTATTTAAGATTCGGCCTGGCCGAACTTACGGCCGTATATAGTTGTTTTTAATTAATAATATTTTGACAAAAATTTTTATAGGAATAAATTTTTTCCATAAATTCAATATCTTCTAAAAAAATTTTTTCGTAGTAAATTTGATAAAAAAGAAACTTCAAAATAAGATTTTTAAAATTTTTTAGATTTTTGGTAAAATTTTTCTTAGGTTAATTTTGACACGAGCAGCAGGAAAATTTTTACAATTAAAAATTGTAATTGAATTAAAAAAATCAATTAAAACTTCAATTGGCTTAAAAACGTTTTATTAAAGCATTAGCCAATCGCAAACATTAATTGGATCAATTAATTTAATTCGATTAATTAATATTTTAATTGAAATAATTGATACAAACATTTTGTGGAAAAAATTCTTAATTACAATTTAATGGGATAAATTAGTAACTTGATTGAAATAAAGCATTTTTTGTTTTAATTTCCTTGTATGCCATTTATGGCGGAGATAGTCAGCGTTTAGCGTCCGAATTGTTGCCTAATTGAATTTGTTGGAAATACCTTAAATTCATAGAATTTGTTTAACAAGTCGGACGACACACTTTTCCAAATGCAATAGTGAATTGTAAGCTGTGAAATTTTATTTGGTCTGAAGACCAATTATTTAATTGACTCTTATTTGAGTTTCTATGAATCCTACCTAACCAGTCTATAGCTTTCTTTTTACTTTCCTTCTCTTTTGCTTTGATTTAAGCTTGACCACAAAAAAAAAAAAAAAAAAAAAACTTTATACCAGCTATCTTAGCTCTTTTTTTGTTACTCGTATTCATCATCATTATCAAGTCAGATAAGCTAACATTTCTGTGGAACTTTCCACCACTAATAATATTCCGCCATTTAGTGGTTAAAGTTTTACAATTCTTTGAAATACTACAAAGCCAGAACATTTGCTGGCACGCTGATGTGATAGTGTAGCTGGTGAATGTACTCTCTAGTGCTAGGATATCATCGTTGTTGTTTATGCCATTGGTGGTAGAATGGTGTCGCTACTCCTGTGGCTATATTTTGTGATGGTGTTTGGTGGTGCATACTAAAGACACACTCACACACACACGATGCCAAAAATAGACATTGTTGTGGTGTCTCGCATGTCATGAATCATTTCTGGCCCCACTAATAAGCAGTCGACAGCAGCCACCAGATGTTTGGGCATGAGTAACAACATAGATGGGTGTCCCATGTGGCACACACTCACGATTGCCACAACATTTTCTATAGTATAAACTTTTGTAAAAATTTTTGACGAAATTTTCCATAGAAATAAAATTTTGATAAAACTTTCTAACGAAATAAAATTTTGACAAAATTTTCCATAGAAATAAAATTTGGCAAAATTTTCAATAGAAATAAAATTTTGAGAAAATTTCTATATAAATCAAATTTTAAGAAATTTTCTATAGAAATAAAATTTTGACAAACTATGAGAAAACTTCTATAGAAATAAAATATTTAAAAAAATTTCTATAGAAATACAATTTTGATAAAATTATCTAAAGAAATAAAATTTTGCTAAAGGAATAAAATATTGACAAAATCTTCCATAGAAATAAAATTTTGCCAAAATTGTCTATAGAAATAAAATCATGACAAATTTTTTTATAGAAATAAAATTTGACTAAATTTTCGATATAAATAAAATCTTGACAAAATTTTCTATAGAAATAACATTTTGATAAAATTATCTATAGAAATAAAATGTTGACAAAATTGTCCATATACATAAAATTTTGACAGAATTTTCTAAAAACTAAAATTTTGACAAAATTTACTATAGAAATAAAACTTAAAAAAAAATGTATAGAAATAAAATTATAACAAAATTTTCTATAGAGATAAAATTTTGGCAGAATTTTCTATAGAAATACGATTTTGGCGAAATTTTCTTTGGAAATAAAATTTTGGCCAAATGTTTTATAGAAATAAAATTTTGACAAAATTTTGCATAAAAATTATCTATAGAAATAAAATTTTGAGAAAATTTCCTGAAGGAATAAAATATTGACAAAATCTTCCATAGAAATAAAATTTTGACAAAATATTCTACAGAACTAAAATTTTAACAAAATTTTCTGTAGAAATAAAATGTTGCCAACATTTTCTATAGAAATAAAATCATGACAAATATTTCTATAGAAATAAAATTTGACAAAATTTTCGATATAAATAAAATCTTGACAAAATTTTCTATAGAAATAAAATTTTCATAAAATTATCTATAGAAATAAGATGTTGACAAAATTCTCCATATACATAAAATTTTGACAGAATTTTCCTAAACAAATAAAATTTTGACAACATTTTCTATAGAAATAAACATTTGGCAAAATTATCAATGGAAATAATATTTTGTGAACATTTCTATATAAATAAAATCTTAACAAAAAAAGTTTTCCAAAGAAATAAAATTTTGAAAAAATTTTCTATAGAAGTACAATTTCGACAAAATTTTCTAAAGAAATAAAATCTTAACAAAATTTTCTATACAAATAAAATTTTGAGAAATGAGAAATGATATCTTTAGAAATGAAATTTTGACAAAATTTCCTAAAGAAATAAAATGTTGACAAAATTTTCCATAGAAATAAACTTTTGACAACATTTTCTTAGATCTAAAATTTTGACAAAAATTTCTATAGAAATAAAATCATGACAAATTTTTTTATAGAAATAAAATTGTGACAACATTTTTTTAGAAATAAATTTAAAACAATATTTTCTGCAGAAAAAGATATTGCAAAATTTTCTATAGTAATAAAATTTGACAAAAACATCTATAGTAATAAAATTTTAACAAAATTTTCTATAGAATAAAATTTTTGTCAAAATTTTGCTATAGAATAAAATTTTGACAAACTTTTCTATAGAATAAAATTTTGACAAAATTTTGCTATAGAATAAAATTTTGATAAAATTTTCTATAGAAAGAAAATGTTGACAAATATTTTGATAAGAATAAAACTTTGACAAAACTTGCTACAGAAATAAAAATTTTGACAAACTATTCTATATAAACAGAATTTTGACAAATTTTCTTAAGAAATAAAATTGTGACAAAGTGTTTATAGACATACAATGTTCAAAAAAATTCTATAGAAATAATTTTTTGACAAAATTTTCTATGGAAAAAAATTTTGACAAAATTTTCTATAAAAATAAAACTTTGAAAAAATCTTCTATAGGAATAAAACTTTAAAAATATCTTCTACAGAAATAAAATTTTCATAAAGTTTTTTATAGAAATAAAATTCTCACAAATTTTTTTTTACCAAATTTTCTATAGAAATAAAATATTTGCAAAATGTTCTTTTGAAATAACATTTTAGCAAACACTCTATAGAAATAATATTTTGTAAACATTTTCGATAGAAAGAAAATTTTGACAAAGTTTTTGATAAGAATTAAACTTTGACAAAATTATATATAGAAATAAAATTTTGACAAAATTTCCTAAAGGAATAAAATATTGACAACATCTTCCACAGAAATAAAATTTTGACAAAATATTCTACAGAACTAAAATTTTGACAAAATTTTCTTTAGAAATAAAATTTTGACAAAATTTTCGATATAAATAAAATCTTGACAAAATTCTCTATAGAACTAAAAATTTGACAAAATTTACTATAGAAATAAAACTTTGAAAAAATTTTTAACAAAATTTTCTATAGAGATAAAATTTTGGCAAAATTTTCTATAGAAATAAAATTTATGCAAAATTTTCTTTGGAAATAAAATTTTGGCCAAATCTTTTGTAGAAATAATTTTTAGAAAAATTTTCCCATAGAAATAAAAATTGACAAAATTTTCCATAGAAATATAATTTGGCAAAATTTTCAATAGAAATAATATTTTGAGAAAATTTCTATATAATAAAATCTCAACAAAATTGTGTATAGAAATAAAATTTTAATAAAATTTTCTTTAAAACTTTTGCAAAATTATCCTATAGAAATAATATGTTGGAAAAATTTTAAAATAAATAAAATTTTGGAAAATATTTAATAGAAATAAAATTTTGAAAAAATTTTCCAATGGAATAAAACTGAAACCAAAATTTTGACAAAATTTACTAAAGAAGTAAAATTTTGACAAAATTTCCTAATGAAATAAAATATTGACAAAATTTTCTGTAAAAATAAAATGTTGACAAAAATTTCTATAGAAATAAAATCATGACAAATTTTTCTATAGAAACAAAATCATGACAAATTTTTCTATAGGCATAAAATTTTGAGAGAATTTTTTTCAGAAAAAAAAAAAATTTGGACAAAATTTTCTATAGTAATAAAATTTGACAAAAATTTCTATAATAATAAAATTTTAACAAAATTTTCTATGGTAATAAAAATTTTAAAAAAATTTCCTATAGAATTAAATTTTGACAAAATGTTCTATAGAAATATAACTTTGACAACATTTTCTACAGAAATAAAAATGTTGACAAAATATTCTATAGAAACAGAATTTTGAAAAACTTTTTTAAAGAAATAAAATTTTGACAAATTGTTTACTGAAATACAATTTTGACAAAATTTTCGATAGAAATAATTTTTTGATAAAATCTTCTATAGAAAAAAATTTTGACAAAATTTTCTATAAAAATAAAACTTTGACAAAATCTTCTATAGGAATAAAATTTTAAAAATATCTTCTATATAAATAAAATGTATACAAAATTTTCTATAGAAATAAAATGTTCACAAAATTTTTTTTAGAAATAAGATTTTAACAAACTTTCTATAGAAATAAAATTTTAACAAAATTTTGTACAGAAATAAAATTTTACCATTTTTTTTTATAGAGATAGAGTCTAATTATAATAAACTTTTCTAAAGAAATAAAATTTCGAAAAAAAATCTGTAAAAATAAAATTTTGAAAAAATTTTGTAGAAATACAATTTTGAAAAACTTTTTTCTAAATAGTGGCATATTTTTTATGGCTCGAGAGACAACAGAGCGCACACTACGAGTTGGTTTAACGCTGACAAAACTATTGACCTAACATACGTTACCCAAGTTACACAATATGAAATACAAATTTATTTAAAATAAATTCAATTTAAGTAAGAGAAATTTCATAGTTTTTGATTTAGTTTTTGGCTAATTTAACAAAAAAAATTGTTAAATTTAAAGTAATAAAAAATAATTTAGATTTAAAAAAATAATCCACAAATTAATTGTGTAATTGTCTGTTTAAATTAATGATGAAAAATACCAAAAATATAAGCTAAGGATTATTTCATTAAATATTTCACGTACCACTGTATTTCTTAAACATCAATTTTGTGAAAGTCTTATTTTGTTTTCCTCCTATAAAATATTTGACTACCTTGGATGAACTCAAAGAATTTTTGAAGTTTTGTCAATGACTGCCGGTACTTCTTTCATTCTTTTGATGTTGGGCAAAACTTTTTGAAACTGCTCTCATTCACCTGGGCATTTTGCTACTTGTAATGTGAAGATTGTGAAGTTTAGTCCCATGTTTTGCTTCTCACAATTTTTTACTTTTCGCTCTAGGATAGAGGGTATTATAAGCTTATCGTTTCGTTTGTGACACATAGAAATATTTTATGTCAACCAAACCATATAAATTTTTTCATAGTCAGTGTGAAACTCTAAGGCAAATCTTGTGATATCCCTCGGTCTGCCCGACAGGCAGTTTCTTAATCAGTCCTCATCCATAACCATATGGGGGCAATATTGCTCCATCAGCTTAATGAAAATTAAAAACAAACCAGTTTTTCAAATTTCTTCATTTTTCATTTTTTTTTTTTTTGTTTTTTGCAAAAGTTGATTTTTCAACTTGGTTCAAATATGGAAAAATCACGTCCTCGTCTTTTTTTCAAAATTATAAAGAAAACTTAACTTTCTATAGAAAATACATTTTGGCAAAACTTTCTATAGAAATAAAAATTTGAAAATTTTTTCTATAAAAATAAAATTTTGACAAAATTTTCTATAAAAATAAAATTTTGACGAAATTTTCTGCAGAAATAAAATTTTGACAAAATTTGCTACTGAAATAAAATTTTGACAAAATTTTCTACAGAAATAAAATTTTGACAAAATTTTCTACAGAAATAAAATTTTGACAAAATTTTCCTTAGAATTAAAATGTTGACAAAATTTTCTTTAGAAATAAAATTTAAACAAAATTTTCTATGGAAATAAATTTTTAAAAAAAATTTCTATGGAAATAATATTTTGACAAAATTTTCTTTAGAAATAAGATTTTAACAAAATTTTCTTTAGAAACAAAATTTAAACCAAATTTTCTATAGAAATAAGAAAAAAATAAAAATTTGTCAACATATTTAAAGAAATAAAATTTTAATAAAAATTTCTATAGAAATAAAATTTTGCCAAAATTTTCTATCGAAATACAATTTTGACAAAATTTTCTATGGAAATACAATTTTGACAAAATTTTCTATGGAAATAAAATTTTGACAAAATTATATTTAGAAATAAAATTTTGACAAAAATTTCTATGGAATTAAAATTTTGACAAAATTTTCTTTAGAAATAAGATTTTAAGAAACATTTCTTTAGAAATAAAATTTTAACAAAATTTTCTATGGAAATAAAATGTTAACAACATTTTCTATGGAAATAAAATTTTGAGGATGCTGATGAGGAATGTGGTAATTCCGAAACAGCTGTACATCCAACCATCTTGCAGTCTATAGGGCTTTGCCCAAATAAATTTGACAAGCATACTTTTCCTCTGTTGGTTAAGCTACACTTGTAGTTTAGTCAATGCATGGCTTTAAGCTGAGATCAAAAAAAAAAAAAAAAAAGAAACAACAATAACGATTGAAGAGAAGCCAACAATAACAAACAAAACGAATGAAGATAGAGGAAGCACGCTCAAAAACAAACCCAGCCAAATACATACAAATCGATGATTTGAGTTTGGCAAAGGAAAAGAGATATGCTGGCAAATTTGTTTAGGCAGTAGCCGACTATCAAACCCTTTTTCGGGAGGTTCAAGTGTAGTTCACGTTGGGTTGAGTGAATTACCCGAATTTATTCTGATAATTGGTTGATAGTTTTGCTGCAAGTAGAGGATGCTGATGAGGAATGTGGTAATTCCGAAACAGCTGTACATCCAACCATCTTGCAGTCTATAGGGCTTTGCCCAAATAAATTTGACAAGCATACTTTTCCTCTGTTGGTTAAGCTACACTTGTAGTTTAGTCAATGCATGGCTTTAAGCTGAGATCAAAAAAAAAAAAAAGAAAAAAAAGAAACAACAATAACGATTGAAGAGAAGCCAACAATAACAAACAAAACGAATGAAGATAGAGGAAGCACGCTCAAAAACAAACCCAGCCAAATACATACAAATCGATGATTTGAGTTTGGCAAAGGAAAAGAGATATGCTGGCAAATTTGTTTAGGCAGTAGCCGACTATCAAACCCTTTTTCGGGAGGTTCAAGTGTAGTTCACGTTGGGTTGAGTGAATTACCCGAATTTATTCTGATAATTGGTTGATAGTTTTGCTGCAAGTAGAGGATGCTGATGAGGAATGTGGTAATTCCGAAACAGCTGTACATCCAACCATCTTGCAGTCTATAGGGCTTTGCCCAAATAAATTTGACAAGCATACTTTTCCTCTGTTGGTTAAGCTACACTTGTAGTTTAGTCAATGCATGGCTTTAAGCTGAGATCAAAAAAAAAAAAAAAAAAAGAAACAACAATAATAATTTTGACAAAATTTTGTATGGAAATAAAATTTAAACAAAATTTTCGTTAAAAATAAAATTTAACCCAAATTTTCTATAGAAATAAGAAAGAAATAAAATTTTGTCAACATATTTAAAGAAATAAAATTTTAATAAAAATTTCTATAGAAATAAAATTTTGACAAAATTTTCTATGGAAATACAATTTTGACAAAATATTCTATGGAAATATAATTTTCTATGGAATTAAAATTGTGACAAAATTTTCTTTAGAAATAAGATTTTAATAAACATTTCTTTAGAAATAAAATTTTAACAAAATTTTCTATGGAAATAAAATTTTAACAACATTTTCTATGGAAATAAAATTTTGACAAAATTTTCTTTAGAAATAAGATTTTAATAAACATTTCTTTAGAAATAAAATTTTAACAAAATTTTCTATGGAAATAAAGTTTCAACAACATTTTCTATGGAAATAAAATTTTGTATGGAAATAAAATTTTGACAAAATTTTCTAGAGGGATAAAATGTTGACAAAATTTTACTTTGGACATAAAGTTTTGACAAAATTTTCTATAAAAAATTTCTATATAAAAATTTGACAAAATTTTCAATAGAAATAAAATTTTGACAAAATTTTCTATAGAAATAAAATTATTAAAAAGTTTCCATAGAAATAAAATTTTTATAAATTTTCTAGGGAAAAAAAATTTTAAAAAATTTTCTATAGAAATAAAATTTTGGAAAAATTTTCAATAGAACTAAAATTTGAAAAAATTTTCTGTAGAATTAAAATTTGGCAAAATTTTCCTTAGATTTAAAACTTTGACAAAATTTTCTTTAGAAATAAGATTTTAACAAAATTTTCTTTAGAAATAAGATTTTAACAAAATTATCTTTAGAAATAGGATTTTAACAAAATTTTCTTTAGAAATAAAACGTTAACAAAAAATTTTTTAGAAATAAATTTTAAACCAAATTATCTATAGAAATAATATTTTGACAAAGATTTCTATAGAACTAAAATGTTAACAAAACTTCTCAAGAAATAAACAAAAAAATTCTATAGAAAAAAATTTTGACAAAATTTTCTATGGAAATAATATTTTGACACAATTTTCAATAGTAATAAAATTTTAGCCATCGTGGTGCAATGGTTAGCATGCCCGCCGTGCATACACAAGGTCGCGGGTTCGATTCCTGCTTCGACCGAAACCAAACAGTTTTTCAGCGGTGAGAAAAGATAAGTTCACCACTGTGGTATGACAATGGACTGAATAGCATAAGTGAGCCTGATACATCGGGCTGCCACCTAACCTAACCTAGCAAAATGTTAACCAAATTTTCTAGAGGAATAAAGTTTTGACAAAATTTTTTATAGAAAATTTCTATATAAAAATTTGACAAAATTTTCAATAGAAAAAAATTTTCTATTTTGACAAAATTTTCTATGGAAATACAATTTTGATAAAATTTTGACAAAATTTTCTATGGAAATAAACTTTTGACAAAATTTTCTATAGAAATAAAATTTGGACAATATTTTCTATAGAAATAAACTGTTGACAAAATGTTCTATAAAAATAAAATTTTGACAAAATTTTCTACAGAAATAAAATTTTGACAAAATTTTCTATAGAAATAAAATTTTTACAAAATTTTCTATAGAAATAAAATTATGACAAAATTTTCTATAGGAATAAAATTATGACAAAATTTTCCATAGAAATAAAATTTTAACAAAATTTTCTATAGAAATAAAATGTTGATAAAATTTTCTATGGAAATAAAATTTTGAC
This sequence comes from Haematobia irritans, assembly GCF_050003625.1. Lineage (NCBI taxonomy): Eukaryota > Metazoa > Arthropoda > Insecta > Diptera > Muscidae > Haematobia > Haematobia irritans. The sequence goes on from NC_134401.1 coordinate 153,887,626, forward strand.
AAAATTTTCTATAGAAATAAAATTTTGACAAAATTTTCTATAGAAATAAAATTATGACAAAATTTTCTATAGAAATAAAATTTTGACAAAATTTTCTATAGAAATAACATTTTTACAAAATTTTCTATAGAAATAAAATTATGACAAAATTTTCTATAGAAATAAAATTTTGACAAATTTTTCTATAGAAATAAAATTTTTACAAAATTTTCTATAGAAAAAGTTTTTGACAAAATTTTCTAAGAAAAAAATCTTGACAAAAAAAATATTTTCACATAATTTTCTACGGAAATAAAATTTTGACAAAAATTTCTATAAAAATAAAATTGTGCCAAATTTTTTTTTTAGAAAATTTTGACAAAATTTTCTATAGAAATAAAATTGTGACAACATTTTTTTTAGAAATAAAATTTTTAACAAAATCTTCTTTAAAAATAAAATGTTGACTAAATATTCTATAGAACTAGGTTAGGTTAGGTGGCAGCCCGAAGTATTAGGATCACTTCAGTCCATTGTGATACCACATTGGTGAACTTCTCTATTATCACTGAGTGCTGCCTGATTTCATGTTAAGCTCACTGAAAAGGGCTCTCCTTTTTATAGCCGAGTCCGAAAGGCGTTCCACATTGTAGTGAAACCACTTAGAGAAGCTTTGAAACCCTTAGAAATGTCACCAGCATTACTGAGGTGGGATAATCTACCGCTGAAAAACTTTTTGGTGTTCGGTCGAAGCAGGAATCGAACCCACGATCTTGTATATGCAAGGCGGGCATGCTAACCAGTACACCACGGTGGCTTCCTTCTATAGAACTAAAAGCTTGACAAAATTTTATAAAGAAAAAATATTTTGACATAATATTTTATAGAAATAAAATTTTGACAAAATTTTTTCTCGATATACAATTTTGAAAAATTTTCTATAGAAATAAAATTTTGACAAAATTTTCTATAGAAATAAAATTTTCACAAAATTTTCTAGAGAAATAAAAATTTTTAGTCTGTTCAGAATTTATCTAAGACTTTCTATATCGGTGTATAAGAACTGTTCATGGTGAAGGGTATATGAATTTCTTGCTGGCCGAACTCATTGCAATTTAGTGCTTGTCCTGTCTAGATTTACGCCTTGGCTTCTTTATTTATTTTTTATACCATTTTATTTTTCTTTTTTTGGGTAGACTACATTGTATCTCGTTACCATCATTATGGTATTTTTCCCTTGGCATAGTTTACTACGACATAGGCTTCACATTAAGGATCTAGCAAAAGTCTATGTAGTTGAGGATGCATAACTAAGGGTTCGTGTGTGTGTGTGATTATGGTTGAGGGTTTGACTATAAAATAGTTTACGTTTCACTTGTATCTATCGTCGCTGTTGGTGTTGCCGGTGCTTCGCATTATTGCTAAGTTTGCTACTTTACAAAACAAATTTTGTTTATTTTTTTATCTAGCTGAAATCCTCAAAAAAAAAAAAAAAAAAAAAAACTCAACAAAATACTAACAAGTTTTCACTTGTATTTTATTGTAACTTTCAAGCGGTACAGATGTCAGAGTTTTTGTAGCACAACAAAATTCCAACTTGTTTGTTTTTTTGTGGGTGTTTTGGGGGGTGGTAGGAAACAAAAATAAAAATTATGCATGGTGGTACGAGTATTGTGGGCTGGGATGAACCATGTATTCTTTTATGAATTATGATAGAGTTGAATATAAAGCCAGGTTTTTGAATTGTTTAGGTTTTGATTAAAATAATAATAAATAAAAACATTTTATAATGTCGATGTAGATGATTGATCTCAAAACTGGAAGTCTTTAGGAACCGTAGAAAAATAAAAACAAGAAATTAATAGGTACAACTAGCATAATCGCTGCGCCTCCCGAAACATATTTTCGCTAACTTAGTCACCCATATCCTGAAAACAAATTGGAAAAGGAAAGAAACTTTTTTAAAGAGTAGGGTCATGGGAAGTGTGGCACAAAATCTGAAGTACTGATTAATCACTCCATGGTTTTCACACGTGTCCCGTACATTTCGAAAAAATCGGACTATTTGTTTTTCGTTTATATAGAGAAATAGGGCAGTTATACAGATGCAAAAGTTACGGCTTAACAAACGTCGAGTCGAGCTTTCAACCAGTTTTTATAAACTCCACCATAGGATGGGGGTATATTAACTTTGTCATTCCGTTTGTAACACATCGAAATATTGCTCTAAGACCCCATAAAGTATATATATTCTGGGTCGTGGTGAAATTCTGAGTCGATCTGAGCATGTCTGTCCGTCCGTCCGTCCGTCCGCTAACCTCCGAACGAAACAAGCTATCGACTTGAAACTTGGCCCAAGTAGTTGTTATTGATGTAGGTCGGATGGTGTTGCAAATGGGCCATATCGGTCCACTTTTACGTATAGCCCCCATATAAACGGACCCCCAAATTTGGCTTGCGATTGCTCTAAGAGAAGCAAATTTCATCCGATCCGGCTGAAATTTGGTACGTTGTATTAGTATATGGTCTCTAACAACCATGCAGAAATTGGTCCACATCAGTTCATAATTATATATAGCCCCCATATAAACCGATCCCCCGATTTGGCTTGCGAGGCCCCTAAGAGAAGCAAATTTCATCCGATCCGGCTGAAATTTGGGACATGATGTCAGAATATGGTCTCTAACAACCATGCAAAAATTGGTCCACATCGGTCCATAATTATATATAGCCCCCATATAAACCGATCCCCCGATTTGGCTTGCGAGGCCTCTAAGAGAAGCAAATTTCATCCGATCTGGCTGAAATTTGGTACATGGTGTTATTATATGGTCTCTAATAACCATGCAAAAATTGGTCGACATCGGTCCATAATTATATATAGCCCCCATATAAACCGATCCCCCGATTTGGCTTGCGGAGCCTCTTAGAGGAGCAAAAGTCATCCGATCCGGCTGAAATTTGGTACATGGTGTTGGTATATGTTCTCTAATGACCATGCAAAAATTGGTCCACATCGGCCCATAATTATATATAGCCCCCATATAAACCGATCCCCAGATTTGAACTCCGGAACCTCTTAGAGGAGCAAAAGTCATCCCATCCGATTGAAATTTGGTTCATGGTGTTGGTATATGGTCTGTAACAACCATGCCAAAATTGGTCCATATCGGTCCATAATAATATATAGCCCCCATATAAACCGATCCCTAGTTTTGACCTCTGGAGCTCTTGGAGGAGCAAAATTCATCCGATCCGGCTAAAATTTGGTACATGGTGTTAGTATATGGTCTCTAACAACCATGCAAAAATTGGTCCATATCGGTCTATAGTTATATATAGGCAATGGCCAATCACACAAAAATTGGTCCATATCGCCAAAACTAATCTACCAAAATTGTATTTCTATAGAAAATTTTGTCAAAATTGTATTACTATAGAAAGTTTTGTCAACATTTTATTTCTGTAGAAAATTTTGTTAAAATTTTACTTCAGTAGAAAATTTTGTCAAAATTTTATTTCTATAGAAAATTTTATCAAAATTTTATTTCTATAGCTAGTTTTGTCAAAATTTTATTTCTATAGAAAATTTTGTCAAAATTTTATTTCTGTAAAAAATTTTGTCAAAATTGTATTTCTATAAAAAATTTTGTCAAAATTTTATTTCTATAGAAATTGTTGTCAACATTTTATTTCTATAGAAAACTTAGTCGAACTGAACTATATACGTATTTAATGGGCCTTTTTTGTTTAATATATACCCCGTATGGACTAACTTACAATTGAGAAGATGGCATAAAGAAGTTTTAAGATACCTTGCCATCGGCAAGTGTTACAGCAACCCAAGTAATTCGATTGTGGATGACAGTCTTTAGTACCAGTTTCTATGCAATCCATGGTGGAGGGTACATAAGATTCGGCCTGGCTGAACTTACGGCGGTATATACTTACGGCGTTATAAACCTCAAGAAGTCCTAGACCTTTGCAACGAATGCAATACCGCGGAAATCAGCTCATGAGTTCTGGAGTTTTAGATCAAACATGGATCGATATAGAACATTTTCGAACTTGATGCGCCTGCAAAAAGCAAAAATAAAGCCAAATTTTTAGGACTACCACCATTAAAGGCACCATTGAAGACTGATTGCAAAAGACAGACAGATGGATGAACATGGATATAACGTCTTAAAATTTCTCCCTGATTAAAAATACAAAATTACTATATACGAGTATATAGTCAGAACTCGATATTTCGATGTGTTATAAAGGGAACGCCAAAGTTATTGTGTCCCTCATCATTGTTTGATGGTGGATATCCATGCACTCATTATTTTGCTAAAACAAAATTTAATTTTTACATTTTCTTGTCATACACGACAATGCTAGAGATAAGAAAATGAGGGAAAAACTCTTGAGTACACACAGTTCCTGTCATTAGCATAGTCATTATAGTTTACCCTCCACAGAGATTTCTTTAGTAGAGCATCTTGTGTTGAAAAATTATGTAAATAATCAACGGCTCTTGTGTTTACAGATAACTTGCTAAGGGGATTTAGAAAAAGCATAACATACGACAATGTTAACAAATTTTAAACTTATTTTCTATTATTTCGCAAAACGAGTTGAAATTTAATATTTTAGACGAAACAAGTAAGGAAAGTCTAAAGTCGGGCGGGGCCGACTATGTTATACTCTGCACCACTTTGTAGATCTAAATTTTCGCTACCATATCACATCCGTCAAATGTGTTGGCGGCAATATATAAAGGTTTGTCCCAAATACATACATTTAAATATCACTCGATCTGGACAGAATTTGATAGACTTCTACAAAATCTATAGACTCAAAATTTAAGTTGGCTAATGCACTAGGGTGGAACACAATGTTAGTACAAAACAAGTATATACAGCACTAAGTTCGGCCGGGCCGAATCTTAAATACCAAATATTAGGGTTTCCTTTGAAATTTCAGGTGGGCTTGAGGACTTGAGGACACTTCCCGAAGATAAATTTAAAGATTTCACCTATGAGGACTATATCAGATTCTGGATTTATAAGAACCATTTTTGCTTGAGTTTTAGAGGAATCATTAACATCTCTTGTAAGTGTGCAAGAAAATTATAAAATAACGTCTTGATTTGAAATCTTAAATCTGTGGAAGTAAAATCTGGAAATTTTACATTGAGTTTCAAGCAATTTTCATGATCAGTGCGCCTTCTACACCCTGAAGAAGTGAAGTCGGTATATATGGAGGCATTATCAAATGGACCGATAAAAACTTAATCCGATACACGTTTTTGTGAGCCTAAAATATCAGAATATTTACAAATTCAGGCAAATCAGATAAAAACTACGGTTTCTAGAAACCCAAGGAGTTAAATCGGGAGATCGTTCTTATGGGGGCTATACTAAAATATGGACCGATACTCACCGTTTTCGGCACACCTCTTTATGACCCGAAAATACCTCTAAATTTCCAATTTCAGGCAAATAGGATAAAAACTTCGGATTCTAGAAGCCCAAGAAGTAAAATCGGGAAATCGGTCTATATGGGGGCTATACCAAAATATGGACCGATACTCACCATTTTCGCATACCTCTTATGGTCCTAAAATACCTCTAGATATCCAATTTCAGACAAACTGGATAGAAACTACGGTTTCTATAAGCCCAAGACCCAAAATCGGGAGATCGGTCTATATGGGGGCTATACCAAAACATGGACCGATACTCACCATTTTTGGCGCACCTCTTTATGGTCATAAAATACCTCTAGATTTCAAATTTCAAGCAAATTGGATAAAAACTACGATTTCTATAAGCCCAAGACCCCAAATAGGGAGGTCGGTTTATATGGGGATTATTTAAAAACCTGGACCGATATAGCCCATCTTCGAACTTGACCTGCCTGCAGACAAAAGACTAGTTTGTGCAAAATTTCAGCACGATTGCTTCATTATTGAAGACTGTAGCGTGATTACAACAGACAGACAGACAGACAGACAGACATCGTTATATCGTCTTAGAATTTCTCCCTGATCAAGAATATATATACTTTATATAGTCGGAAATCGATATTTCGATGTGTTACAAACGGAATGACAAACTTATTATACCCCCATCACCATTCTATGGTGGTGGGTATAAATATGGGAAACATTTAAATCTGATGTAATTTTAAGGAATCTTCGCAAAAGTTTATTTATGATTTATCGCTCGATATATATGTATTAGAAGTTTAGGAAAATTAGAGTAATTTTTACAACTTTTCGACTAAACAATGGCGATTTTACAAGGGAAATGTTGGTATTTTCACCATCTTTGTCGAAATCAGAAAAGCATATATATGGGAGATATAACTAAATCTCTACCGATTTCAACCAAATTTGGCACGAATAGCAACAATGCTAATTCTACTCCCTGTGCAAAATTTCAACTAAATCGGAGTTAAAAATTGGCCTCTGTGGTCATATGAGTGTAAATCGGGCGAAAGCTATATATGGGAGATATATCCAAATCTGAACCGAATTCAACCAACTTTGACACGCATTGTTACAATGCTAATTCTACTCCCTGTGCAAAATTTCAACTAAATCGGAGTTAACAATTGGCCTATGTGGTCATATGAGTGTAAATCGGTCGAAAGCTATATATGGGAGCTATATCTAAATCTGAACCGATTTCAACCAAATGTGGCACGCATAGCTACAATACTAATTCTACTCCCTGTGCAAAATGTCAATTAAATCGGAGTTAAAAATTGGCCTCTGTGGTCATATGAGTGTAAATCGGGCGAACGATATATATGGGAGCTGTATCTAAATCTAAACCGATTTCAATAAAATTTGGCACACTTGACTACACTACTAATTGTACTCCTAGTGCAAAATTTCAACCAAATTAGGGTAAAAGTCTGGCTTCTGGGACCATATTAGTCCATATCGGGCGAAAGTTATATATGGGAGCTATACCTAAATCTGAACCGATTTCAATCAAATTTGGCACACTTGACTATAGTACTAATTGTTCTTCTTGTGCAAAATTTTAAGCAAATTAGGGTAAAACTCTGGCTTGTGGGGCCATATAAGTGCATATCGGACGAAAGATATATATGGGAGCTTTATCTGAATCTGAACCGATTTCTTCTAAAATCAATAGGGTTTTATTTTAAGCCAAAACACATTCTTGTGCCAAATTTGAAGTCGATTGGACTAAAACTGCGACCTAGACTTTGATTACAAAAATGTGTTCACGGACAGACGGACATGGCTGTATCGACTCAGGAGCCCACCCTTAGAATTTTTGCCAAAGACACTATGTGTCTATCTCGTCTCCTTCCGGGTGTTGCAAACATATGTACTAACTTATAATAACCTGTTCCACAGTGTGGCGCAAGGTATAAAAATAACCTTGAAATGACACTATCATTTGGTCGAAAATAAAATTAGGAAACAAATAGTGTAACACCAAGGCAACACATTTTTTGCGAAACGAAAACGTCCTTAGTTTACTTGGGAGAGCTTAATAACCAAATTGACCTGAAATTCTAAATATTAATGAAATTATTTCGACTTGTCGAATCGAAACAATTATCCGTTCGGACTTGGCAATCAAAATGAGGTTCCCTGTTATTGAGCTGGATATGGAATCGGGCAGCACTCAGTGATACTGGAGAAGTACACCACTGTGGTATCACAATGGACTGAATAGTCTAAGTGAACCCGAAATAGCAGGCTGTCACTATGTTTAGCCGAATATCAAAGATTAACGACTTGACAGATAACTGCTACCAATTCAAGATAAATCCACTTGTTGGAAAAATCATTACTGGAAAGCGAGTAGAAAACCAGTGCAAAACTCTGTCTATATGGAATGATTTGTTAACCTATAGAATTAATTTAAATTGCAATGTTTTTTTCCCAAGGTATTGAGGTTTTTTCCTATTTAGTTGTGGTGGTGGTGTGTGTGTGTGTGTGCATATGCGTTAACTTCCGGTTGTGGTTTAATTCTCAAACAACATAAAAAAAGAAAAACACAGCCGATGTGGTCCCTCTCTCTCTCTCTCATGCCCACTTACACATTAAATCTTGTATGTGTCTCTGGCTATGTGTATTTCCACGGTTTGTGGTTAATTCCCCTGTCAAGTTTGGCATTTCAAGGATATACTGGGAGTGAATTAAATTTAGATGGGTGACTAGTACAAACTCCGTTAACCTAGGAAATGCCTCAATGTCACCCGCATCAAGGCATTTGGCTATATGACAGAAATGATGTTTTTTATGTTAATGTTCACTTCTATCACCACAATGAATTTACCATGAAAACATGAAAACGATGACAACTTTGGAAATATGAATTCATAAACCAGTTTTTCTAAGAAAAATTTCCTTACGTACTTCATTAGCATTTGACTGTCTGACTAACTCCGATTGGAAAATTCATAGAAAACGCAATTTTAATTCCTTCAAGTGGTCAAAGTTGAATGTTGAGGGAATGTGATGTGAATTCATAAATTATGAACAAATTGAAAAATTTCCATTTGAGGATTGGATATCCTTTTTGGGGGGAAAAAGACAAGTCGATTTAATGTTTGTGGTCAAAACTTGGGACAAGCATAAAATGCAAAGTCTGTATTGTTGGATGAAATTTTATGAGTTTGCTTGAAATACCATAAACGTTGGGAAAGAGCTTAAAAGTCAATGGTCAAGAAAAATTTTTTGTGAGAAGCTAGGGAGAGGGAGCTAAACTATGTCAGAATCAAATAACATCGACCAAAAAATCTCAATTAACATAGAAGCATCCAGCATAGTTTTTATACAAACGATGTAAGGATGTGAACACGCAGTGTTTATAAATATTTATACCCTGCGCCACACTGTGAACCAGGGTATTATAAGTTAGTGCATATGCTTGAAACACCCAGAAGAAGATGAGATAGACACATGGTGTATTTGGCAAAAATGATCAGGGTGGGCTCCGGAGTCGATATAGCCATGTCCGTCTGTCCGTGAACACATTTTTGTAATCAAAGTCTAGGACGCAGTTTTAGTCCAATCGACTTCAAATTTGGCACAAGTATGTGTTTTGGCTCAGAATAGAACCCTATGGAAGAAATCGGTTCAGATTTAGTTATAGCTCCCATATATATATCTTTCGCCCGATATGAACTTATATGGCCCCAGAAGCCAGAGTTTTATCATAATTTGCTTAAAATTTTGCACAAGAAGAAAAATTAGTACTATAGTCAAATGTGCCAAATTTTAAGTGAAATCGGTTCAGATTTAGATATAGCTCCCATATATATCTTTCGCCCGATATGGACTAATATGGTCCCAAGAAGCCAGAGTTTTAACCCAATTTGGTTAAAAATTTTGCACTAGGAATACAATTAGTAGTGTAGTCAAGTGTGCCAAATTTTATTGAAACCGGTTTAGATCTAGATATAGCTCCCATATATATCGTTCGCCCGATTTACACTCATATGACCACAGTGGCCAATTTTTACTCCGATTTAATTGAAATTTTGCACAGGGAGTAGAATTAGCATTGTAGCTATGCGTGCCAAATTTGGTTGAAATCGGTTCAGATTTAGATATAGCTCCCATATATAGCTTTCGCCCGATTTACACTCATATGACCACAGTGGTCAAGTTTTTGCTCCGATTTAATTGAAATTTTGCACATGGAGTAGAATTAGCATTATAGCTATGCGTGCCAAATTTGGTTGAAACCGGTTCAGATTTAGATATATCTCTCATATATATGTTTTTCTGATTTCGACAAAAATGGTCAAAATACCAACATTTTCCTTGCTCGAAAAGTTGTAAAAATGACTCTAATTTTCCTAAAATTCTAATACATATATATCGAGCGATAAATCATAAATAAACTTTTGCGAAGTTTCCTTAAAATTGCTTCAGATTTAAATGTTTCCCATATTTATACCCTGCGCCACACTGTGGAACAGGGTATTATAAGTTAGTGCATATGTTTGTAACACCCAGAAGGAGACGAGAAAGACACATGGTGTATTTGGCAAAAATGCTCAGGGTGGGTCCCTTAGTCGATATAATCATGTCCGTCTCTCCGTCCGTCCGTCCGTCAGTCTTTGAACACATTTTTGTGATCAAAGTCTAGGTCGCAATTTAAGTCCAATCGCCCTAAAATTTGGCACATGTTCCTAATTTGGGTCAGAATAGAACCCTATTGATTTTGGAAGAAATCGGTTCAGATTTAGATATAGCTCCCATATATATCTTTCGCCCGATATGCACTAATATGGATCCAGCAGCCAGAGTTTTATACCGATTTGCTTGAAATATTGTACAAACGTAACACTTAGTCGTATAGTCAAGTGTGCAAAATTTGATTGAAATCGGTTCAGATTCAGATATAGCTCCCATATATATCTTTCGCCCGATATGGACTTATATGACCCCAGAAGCCAGATTTTTGGCCGAATTTGGTTGAAATTTTGCACAGGGAGTAGATTTAGCATTGTCGCTATGCGCGCCAAATTTGGTTGAAATCGATTCAGATTGAGATATAGCTCCCATATATATCTTTCGCCCGATATGCATTTATATGGACCCAGAAGCCAGAGTTTTATCCCGATTAGCTTGAAATTTTGCACAAGGAGTACAATTGGTAGTATAGTCATGTGTGCCAAATTTGATTGAAATCGGTTCAGATTTAGATATAGCTTCCATATATATTTTTCGCCCGATATGGACTTATATGGCCTCAGAAGCCACAGTTTTGGCCCAATTTGGTTGAAATTTTGCACTAAGAGTACAATTAGTAATATAGTCACGTGTGCCAAATTTGATTGAAATCGGTTCAGATTTATATATAGCTCCCATATATATGTTTTTCTGATTTCGACAAAAATGGTCAAAATACCAACATTTTCCTTGTTAAATCGCTACTGCTTAGTCGAAAAGTTGAAAAAATGACTCTAATTTTCCTAAACTTCTAATACATATATATCGAGCGATAAATCATAAATAAACTTTTGCGAAGTTTCCTTAAAATTGCTTCAGATTTAAATGTTTCCCATATTTTTTTACTAAAATTGTGTTCCACCCTACATTTTGAGTCTATAGATTTTGTAGAAGGCTATCAAATTATGTCCAGATTGAGTGATATTTAAGTGTATGTATTTGGGACAAACCTTTATATATAGCAACCAACACAATGGACGGATTTGATGTGGTATCGAAAATGTTGATCTACAAAGTGATGCAGGGTATAATATAGTCGGCCCCGCCCGACTGTAGACTTTCTTTACTTGTTTTTTACTAACATAGTGTACCATCCCGACGTAAATTTTATGTTTATAGATTATAAATTTTGTTCAGATGGAATCAGATTTAAATATATGTATATGGGAACATAAACCTTTATATATAGCCCCCAACACATTTGACGGATGTGATATGGTATCGAAAATGTAGATCTACAAAAGTGGTGCAGGGTATAATATAGTTGGCCCCGCCCGACTTTAGACTTTCCTTACTTGTTTTTACTAACATTGCGTTCCACTTCAACCGACCTAAATATTAAGTCTATAGAGTGTGTAGATGTCGAACAAATTTTATCGAGGTCGGGTCTTCAATCCCGAAATTATTGATTCAATTAATGTTTAATTGAAATGTCTTCAATCACAGAAATGAGAGTATTAATTAAAAAATTATTTAAATATCATAAATTAGTTAAAAGCCAGGCCGAAGCTTATGTACCCTCCACCATGGATTGCGTAGAAACTTCTACTGAAGACTGTCATCCACAATCGAATTACTTAGGTTGCGGTAACACTTGCCGATGACAAGGTATCTTAAAACTTCCTAGCACCGTCTTCTAAATTGTAAGTTAATCCATACGGGGTATATATTAAACAAAAAAAGGCCGATTAAATACGTATATTGTTTATAGAAATACAATTTTGACAAAAGTTTCTATAGAAATAAAATGTCGACAACATTTTCTATAGAAGCAAAATTTGGACAAAATTTTCTATAGAAATAAAATTTTGACAAAATTTTCTACAGAAATAAAATTTTGACAAAATTTTCTATTGAAATAAAATTTTGACAAAATTTTTTATAGAAATAAAATTTTGACAAAATTTTTTATTGAAATAAAATTTTGACAAAATATTCTATAGAAATAAAAATTTGACACATTTTTCTATACAAATACAATTTTCAAAAAATTTTATATAGAAATAAAATTTAGGTAGATTATTTTTGGTTCGAGGGGCAACCATGATTATGAACCTATATGAACAAATTTTTGTGTGATTTGGGATCGGGATATCTATAGACCGATATGGACCAATTTTGGCATGGTTATTAGCGGCCATATACTAACACAACGTTCCAAATTTCAACCGGATCGGATGAATTTTGCTCCTCCAAGAGGTTCCGGAGATCAAATCTGGGTAACGGTTTATATGGGGGCTATATATAATTATGGACCGATATGGACCAATTTTTGCATCGTTGTTAGAGACAATATAATAACACCACGTACCAAATTTCAACCGGATCGGATGTATTTTGCTCCTCCAAAAGGCTCCGGAGGACAAATCTGGGGATCGGTTTATATGGAGGCAATATATAATTATGGACCGATGTGGACCAATTTTTGCACAGTTGTTAGAAACCATATACTTACACCACGTACCAAATTTCAACCGGATCGGATGAAATATGCTTCTCTTATAGGCTCCGTAAGCCAAATCTGTGGGTCGGTTTATATGGGGCTGTACGGAGGGGTTGGCTGATAAGTCCCCGGTCTAACAAAGAAAAACACATTTTTTTTGTCAAAATTCGTTTTTATTATTCAACATAGTTCCCTTCAAGAGCGGTACGACGATTATAACGACATTCCAATTTGTTGATACCATCTTGGTAGTACTCCTTCGGTTTTGCCTCAAAATATGCCTCAATTTCGCCGATCACCTCTTCATTTCAGCCATATTTTTTTTTCCTGCGATCATCCTTTTGAGGTCTGAGAACTAGAAAAAGTCGCTAGGGGCCAGATCTGGTGAATACCGTGGGTGGGGAAGCAATTCGAAGCCCAATTCATGGATTTTTGCCATCGTTCTCAATGATTTGTGGCACGGTGCGTTGTCTTAGCGGAACAACACTTTTTTCTTCTTCATATGGGGCCGTTTTGCCGCGATTTCGACTTTCAAACACTCCAGTAACGCCATAAAATAGTCACTGTTGATGGTTTTTCCCTTCTCAAGATAATCGATAAAAATTATTCGATGCGCATCCCAAAAAACAGAGGCCATTACTTTGCCAGCGGAATTTCGAGACTTTCCACGCTTCGGAGACGGTTCACCGGTCGCTGTCCACTCAGCCGACTGTCGATTGGACTCAGGAGTGTAGTGATGGAGCCATGTTTCATCCATTGTCCTATATCGACGGAAAAACTCGGGTGTATTACGAGTTAACAGCTGCAAACACCGCTCAGAATCATCAACACGTTGTTGTTTTTGGTCAAATGTGAGCTCGCGCGGCACCCATTTTGCACAGAGCTTCCGCATATCCAAATATTGATGAATGATATGACCAACACGTTCCTTTGATATCTTTAAGGCCTCTGCTATCTCGATCAACTTCATTTTACGGTCATTCAAAATCATTTTGTGGATTTTTTTGATGTTTTCCTCGGTAACTACCTCTTTCGTGCGTCCTCCGTGCTCATTTCACCATGCTTGAATTTTGCATACCAATCAATTATTGTTGATTTCCCTGGGGAGAGTCCGGAAACTCGTTATCAAGCCAAATTTTTGCTTCCACCGTATTTTTTTCCTTCAGAAAACAGTATTTTATCAAAACACGGAATTCATTTTTTTCCATTCTTTTCACAATAAGAAAAGTTGCTTCACAAAGAACGCTCTATCTCACAAACTAATTGACTTACAGACATCAAACTTTGACTCGAATTATTTGAAGGTTGGTACTATATAAAAATAATATGTATTTAATACTAGCGACGCCATCTATGTGTCAGACCGGGGACTTATCAGCCAACCTGTTAATAAATTTTTTGAATCAATTAAATTTTTGATTATGTTTTAAACCTCAATTAAGATCAGCGTTGCCAATTTAGCTTTTTTCCCGCTAGATTTGGCTTTTTTTGAAGACGTTTAGCGGGAGAAAAATGCATTTAGCTTTTAGCTTTTTTTCTGGCTTTTTTTCATGACCCTTTTAGCTATTTTTGGCTTTTTTTATTTTCGACATGTTTCTATTGAAATATGGATAAATCGGCGTTTTTATCTAAGCCTTGCTGCAAGTATAAGGGTTTCCACATATTTCAAAGCTCAGTTGAAACATTAACAATGAGCCCAGCCATTATGCGGGCATTTTTGTAGCAAATACACCTTGTTGTAAAGTTTTTTCATTATATACATAAAATTTATCGTAAACTTTAAATCTACTATTACCATACAAATTTGTTAGGTAAACTGTCAGTAAATTATTGGGAATATTATCATTTGACTCGTTTATTCCTTTTATGTTATTATAATATTCTAAAGTTATTACGATATTACTAAATTAAAATAGTAGATGTGAATAGCTTTGTGCACTGAAAAAATATTGTCGTCTCCTTAAAATACGAACGCGAATTTTTCTTTTATATAAACTGCTTTCCTTGTCCAAAAGACGATAAAGTCGTTTTGTCCTTATAATTAAGTGATTCAACTTAAAAATGGGTATGTTTTCATGAAAGAAGGAAGAATTAATGAAATAGTCTTTAAATGTGAGGAGTTTTTGCATCTTAACCACAAACCAAAATAGCGTTAAAAAATAGAAGATGTTTTTCAACACTTTATTTTAAAAACGTATATATACAATAATTTCTACTTGAAGTCTGAATTTGGAAATTTAAGTTGGCGTTAGCACGTTTTTAAAGCACTTTGATAGCTCATGAAGAAAAGGAAAATGTTTTTACTGGGAAATGTAAATTATAGGTATTTGCTACAATTTAAATAAAAGTAATGTATTTCGAATTTTTCACAATTTCAAAACCAAACTAAAAATTTTTATTTAAAAAAATGACAAATCATTTTTTTTACCAAATCCAAAGCATGCTTAGATCATTTAATATTTTAAAATAACAAGTAAATAAAATAGAGGTGTTGGGAAGGTAGCTCCCACAAAACGAAGGATTCCAGTAAAAAATTTGTGATAGTAATCAAAAAGTATCGAATACGCAAACAGAGCTAATATGCCTTAGATATTGTTACAGTCTCACAGAAGTGGAATTAAAATGAAAATAATATGCATTGTAAGTGAAATAAAGCCTTTAAGTTTGTTAAATTTCAATCAAAAATGTGACTTTTGATACAGAAAAATTTAGCTTTTTTTCTAGCTATTTTTTTAGCATTTTTTAGCTTTTTTAGCTATTTTTTTGGGCAAATCTAGCGGTTTTTGGTGAAACAATTCTGGCAACGCTGATTAAGATTTTAATTGGAAAAATTTCGTGATTTTTTTTTTTCTGTGTATATGGGAACATAAACCTTTATATAGATCACCCTACACAGACAGACGTATTTGATATGGTACCAAAAAATTTGGATCTACAAAATAATGCAGGGTATAATATATTCGGCCCAGCCCGAATTTAAACTTTCATTACTTGTTTTTTTTTTTTTTATACCCTCCACCATAGGATGGGGGTATATTAACTTTGTCATTCCGTTTGTAACACATCGAAATATTGCTCTAAGACCCCATAAAGTATATATATTCTGGGTCGTGGTGAAATTCTGAGTCGATCTAAGCATGTCCGTCCGTCCGTCCGTCTGTCCGTCTGTCCGTCTGTCCGTCTGTCCGGCTGTCTGTCTGTCCGGCTGTCCGTCCGTCTGTGGAAATCACGCTAACTTCCGAACCAAACAAGCTATCGACTTGAAACTTGGCACAAGTAGTTGTTATTGATGTAGGTCGGATGGTATTGAAAATGGGCCATATCGGACCACGTTTACGTATAGCCCCCATATAAACCGATCCCCAAATTTGGCTTGGGGAGCCTCCCGGAGCAGCAAAATTCATCCGATCCGGTTGAAATTTGGTACGTGGTCTTAGTATACGGTCTCTAACAACCATGCAAAAATTGGTCCATATCGGTCCATAATTATATATAGCCCCCATATAAACCGATCCCCAGATTTGACCTCCGGAGCCTCTTGGAGGGGCAAAATTCATCCGATCCGATTGAAATTTGGTACCTGATGTTAGTATACGGCCTCCAACAACCATGCAAAAATTGGTCCATATCGGTCCATAATTATATATAGCCCCCATATAAACCGATCCCCAGATTTGACCTCCGGAGCCTCTTGGAGGGGCAAAATTCATCCGATCCGGTTGAAATTTGGTACCTGATGTTAGTTTACGGCCTCTAATAACCATGCAAAAATTGGTCCATAATTATATATAGCCCCCATATCGGTCCATAATTATATATAGCCCCCATATAAACCGATCCCCAGATTTGACCTCCGGAGCCTCTTGGAAGAGCAAAATTCATCCGATCCAGTTGAAATTTGGTACATGGTGTTAGTATATGGTCTCTAACAACCATGCAAAAATTGGTCCATATCGGTCCATAATTATATATAGTTCCCATATAAACCGTCCCCAGATTTGACGTCCGGAACCTCTTGGAGGAGCAAAAGTCATCCGATACGGTTGAAATTTGGTACATTTTGTCAATATATGGCCTCTAACAGCCATGTAAAAATTGGTCAATATCGGTCTTTAGTTATATATAGCCGATGACTTATTACACAAAAATTGGTCCATATCGCCAAAAATAATCTACCAAAACTTTATTTCCATAGAAAATTTTGTCAAATTTTATTACTATAGAAAGTTTTGTCAAAATTTCATTTCTATAGAAAGTTTTGTCAAAAGTTTATTTCTATACAAATGTTTGTCAAAATTTTATTTCCATAGAAAATTTTGTCAAAATTTTATTTCTATAGAAAATTTTGTAATCTACCAAAACTTTATTTCCATAGAAAATTTTGTCAAATTTTATTACTATAGAAAGTTTTGTTAAAATTTCATTTCTATAGAAAGTTTTGTCAAAAGTTTATTTCTATAGAAATGTTTGTCAAAATTTTATTTCTATAGAAAATCTTGTAAAAAATTTATTTCTGTAGAAAATTTTGTCAACATTTTATTTCTATACAAAATTTTGTCAAAATTTTATTTCTATAGACATTTTTGTCAACATTTTACTTCCATAGAAAATTTTGTCAACATTTTATTTCTATAGAAAATTTTGTCAAGTTTTTATTTCTATATAAAATTTTGTCAAATTTTTATTTCTATAGAAAATTTTGTCAAAATTTTATTTCTATAGTAAATTTTGTCAAACTAGATTATATACGTATTTAATCGGCCTTTTTTTGTTTAATATATACCCCGTATGGGCTAACTTACAATTTGGAAGACAGTGTTAAAAAGTTTTACGATACCTTGCCATCGGCAAGTGTTATCGCAACCCAAGTAATTCGATTGTGGATGACAGCCTTTAGTAGAAGTTCCTACGCAATCCATGGTGGAGGGTACATAAGATTCGGCCTGGCCGAACTTACGGCCGTATATACTTGTTTTTTTTTTTTATTTTTAAAGATTTTGGTTTCAATTTTCCTAAAATTTTCTAAAGATTTTTTTTCACTAAATAAATTTAAGTATGGTTGGATTAGTTGCTGTACAATAATTCTTTCAAATTCATTTTGTTTCATTTCAGTATATTTCGATTTCCTTCACTTACCGGGTCAACATATTGGCACGATTGACAGCAACCTCAGCCTCGATACGAAAACGATCTTGGGCATAACGATCGACAACACCTTCGCCCAAATTCAATGAGGTGCCAGCCTCACATTGTGAACCCAAAGAATGTTGAGTTTCAACAATTTGTAGAAATTTCGTAACAACATCACGGCCTTTCATTAAATTACGACGATTACTACGAGAAATTTCATCCCAATCGTAAATTTCATCAGCATTGGCAGCATCGACAACACCTTCAAGAAATGGATTGGAATCATCCGTTTCAGAATCAGCGGCAATATCCAAACTCAAAGACTGAGAATCAGAATCATTTTCGGAATCGGTCTCAACATCGGTTAAAGGGAAACCATTGGCATGGGGATTATCACTACTCAGGCCATAGCCATCATCGTCATCCATGGAAAGATCCTTGGAGAGAGTGGGTGATAAATCATCGGAATCATTGAAATTGATTTCCTCCTTTTGATATAGATCTTCCGAGGGTTGCTGATCCAGATTAATGCCACCCACACTGGTACTAGCTGATATTTGAGGCTCCTTATTGGGATCTTCCAAGCGAAGATCTTGTAGGGATTCATTGTGATGGCGAGCTTTTACGGAATTAAGAAGATTTGCGTTTAGAAAATCAAAATCTGGACTATCCAAAGCCACTGAATGATTGGTATTTACATTAAAATCCACCAAAAGACTTTGATCAATTTTTGTTATGGGTATATTAAGCTCGGACTTCAAAACTTCCACTAAAGGACGTGCGGTAGTTTGTGGTGATGGTGCGGTCTCAATTGCCATGGAATTTAAAGGCATGGTTTTCCTTAGATAATTATCCAAAGATAATTCATTCTTTTTATCCTTAATATAAGTTTCGGTGAAATTATTATAAGGACGTTGCTCTTTATGGTCTAGAGAAGGACTTGCGGTGGAGGTAAGGCTAGGATTTGATACCTCATCATCATCTGCATCTGCATCATCTTCATCATCATTGCTGGTGTCTGTATTGTCATCATTTTGATAGGCCGATAAGTCAGAGAAGACATCATCTGTGTCACTGTAATCATTGTCGAAGACATCATCTGTCACATCAGCATCATTTTCATTTTCATTTTCACTCTCATCTCCATTATCTTCCTCTGCATTTGAGGGAGAATCATCCTCATCATCATTCGGTTTTTCCATGTTAGGCTCATCTTCATTGTTATCCAAGGGATTTTCATCAATGTCAAGAGGATTTTCATCAATCGAATTGGGAATGTTATTGAGGGAATTGTCTATGGGTTTGTTATTTGTCTGGGAGGGAAGAGGGGCTTCATTATTATTATTATTTTGATTATCATTATCATTGTCTTCGTCTTGCTCCTCCTCTTGGTCTTCTTCATCTTCACTTTCATCACTGGCATCAAATCCATTTATATCATCCATAATGACCTCTTCGTCATCATCATCATCATCATCATCATCGTCATCATCATCGTTATTATCTTCCTCATCAAGATCTTCATTGCCTCCCTCTCCATCCCTTTCCTCATGCTCCTCGGTAAACTGATTACTTATGCCATTACCTGTAATCGATTTAATAACATGGTCTTCATTATTCCTTTCTTTTGGCTTTTCATTGGGCCGATTATTGGGAATTTTTCCCTTACTTCCACTGGGGGTCATGCCATCAACATCAGCTTTTTCAATTTTTCCAGAATGCATTGCATCCGTATCCAAGTCATTCATATCCAAATCTATACTCTCCTTGGCTATTGGGGCATGTCGGGCTAATATGGAGAGTAAAGGTTCTTGGATGGCAGGATCTTTGGACTCATTTTCAACATGATAATGATGATGATGATTTTGGGTAATTGGTTTACTCTCATAAGGCGATGACCCCTCATTGCTGTGGTTATCTTCCATTTTAATTTTATGGATTTTTCGCAGAATTTTCAAGCTATCTGGTTTCCCGGTTGTAAAAGGTAAAACAAAAATTTCAGAAACCTGGGTCGTAGAGCCATAATTTGTCTCAGATGAAGGAGTTGTTAGGGTCCCGTAGGGTTTTGGTGTAGAGGAGGGCGATATTTTTAGCTTACTTGAAGGTTTTTTGGTACTTTCCAATCCGGGTATTTCATCTGTGGGCTTAAAGAAAATATGCCCGTTATTGAAATTTCGAATTTTTCCATATTTTGTAATATTTCGTATTTCATGGCCATCCATCTCCGTTTCTATATCTCCCATGGGCCTATCATTGGCTAGACTTAGATCTCTTAATAAACGAAATTTTTTGGGAAATTTTTCCGTTTGTCTACGTCTATGTTTACTCGACAATAAATCATTGCCTTTCCTCTCATCCAACATCATGGCATCCAGGGATATCTCCTCCATGTCATCACTGTCATTGGCTTCATAAATTCCATGCAGTGCTCTTTTAGGTGTGAATGATGGTTGATGGTCTTTGTCAGGGTTAATGATGATGTGCCTTTGTTTTGGTGAATTTTGAAAATTTCCACCACCACCACCACCACCTTGGTCGGCATTCCCTCGGCCTTTGTAACTATGTAAATTATCAAAGTTTTTCATGGTCAACGACAATGTTGAGCTTGTCATGTCCAAGAGATGACCATTTATATTGGCCATTTTATTTTCAGCTAATTTTCCGGAAGCTGATATTAAGGGCCCTGTTGCTGGTGCCTTAGTGCCACCCACCATCACCACTGAGGATGATGACGACGATGATGATGCCTTTGATGGGGGTTCGGCATAAGATTTGCTCGATTTTGTTTTCGTTTTGACTTTTGAGGCAACAACAGCCATGGAAAATTCTCCATATTCCACCATAACGATATAGAATAAAATTAACATAATTGTTGCTAATTTTCTTCCTATAATTGCTGGCATCTTTTTTGGTTATTTTTTTTTATAGAGGATGTTTAGAAAACTACCGAGAACTAGGATAGCTGTTAATAGGTCTTTTGAGGAGGGTCTGGAGTAGGGCTAAAATAGCATATGCCCCAAAACGCCTTATGATCAGTAAATTTCCAAGGATTTTTAACATTTACTGGAGGTTTTTAGAGTTTGTTTGATTTTAATTTTGTTGTTGTTGTATTTCTTTTTTCTTCGCCTTTCCACAAGACTATCTTTTAATTTTTAAACGATTTTTATGTTTTATTATAGCCTTTTTATAAGGAAATAATATTTTGAAAAAATTCGTTGCATTTTTCTTTTCGTTTATGGCATTCATTATGAATATGGTTCATTTTCCATAGAATCATAGAGCATTTTTTTTTTGGTTTCCTTGAATTGTGATTGTAGATAGATTGGAGATGAGCTGAAAAGAGAAAACAAAGAATTAGCAAAGAAAATAATAATTGGATCGAATAATAAATGGTCCAATATCCCACCAGAGGATTGTGCTTTTTACTCTAGATACTAATAAAAAACCTATTCAAAATATTTCGCTTTTTTTTCAATCCCTCAGAAAATGTTTACAAGTGATTTGCTCAATTAATACGTAAGCGCCAGGTATTGCATGAAAAATGGCCACATAATGCAAAAACCCAAGAAAACTTATTTGGAATAGAAAATTTTGTCAAAATTTTATTTCCATAGAAAATTATGTCAAAATTTTGAGTTCTATGAAAAATGTTGTCAAATTTTTTTTATTCTATCGAAAATTTTGTCAAAATTTTATTTCTATGGAAAGTTTTGTCAAAATTTTATTTCTAAGAAAATTTTGTAAATATTTTATTTCTATAGAAAATTTTGTCAAAATTTTATATCTATAGAAAATTTTGTCCAAATTTTATTTCTATAGAAAATTTTGTCAAAATTTTATTTCTATAGAAAATTTTGTCAAAATGTCACTTCTATAGAAAATTTTGTCAAAATGGCACTTCTATAGAAAATTTTGTCAAAATGTCATTTCTATAGAAAATTTTGTCAAAATGTCACTTCTATAGAAATTTTTGTCAAAATTTTAATTCTATTGAATTTTCGATAGATTTTTTTCAAAATTGTATTTCTATAGAAAATTTTGTCAAAATTGTAATTAATTTAAAAATTTTTGTCGAAATTTTATTTCTATAGAAAATTTTGTCAAAATTTTATTTCTATAGAAAATTTTGTCAAAATTTTATTTCTATAGAAAATTTTGTCGAAATTTGTTTAGGCAGTAGCCGACTATCAAACCCTTTTTCGGGAGGTTCAAGTGTAGTTCACGTTGGGTTGAGTGAATTACCCGAATTTATTCTGATAATTGGTTGATAGTTTTGCTGCAAGTAGAGGATGCTGATGAGGAATGTGGTAATTCCGAAACAGCTGTACATCCAACCATCTTGCAGTCTATAGGGCTTTGCCCAAATAAATTTGACAAGCATACTTTTCCTCTGTTGGTTAAGCTACTCTTGTAGTTTAGTCAATGCATGGCTTTAAGCTGAGATCAAAAAACAAAAAAACAACAATAACGAAATTTTATTTCTATAAATAATTTTGTCAAAATTGTATTTTTGTAGACAATTTTGTCAAAATATTATTTCTATAGAAAATTTAGTCGAAATTTTATTTCTATAGAAAATTTTGTTAAAATTTTATTTCTATAGAAAATTTTGTCAAAATTTTATTTCTATAGAAAATTGTCCCATAATTTTATTTCTATAGAAAATTGTCCCATAATTTTATTTCTATAGAAAATTTTGTCAAAATTTTATTTATATAGAAAATTTTGTCAAAATGTCATTTCTATAGAAAATTTTGTCAAGATTTTAATTCTATCAAATTTTCGATCGAATTTTTTCAAAATTGTATTTCTATAGAAAATTTTGTCAAAATTGTAATTACTTTAAAATTTTTTGTCAAAATTTTATTTCTATAAAAATTTTGTCAAAATTTTATTTCTATAGAAAATTTTGTCGAAATTTTATTTCTATAGAAAATGTTGTCGAAATTTTATTTCTATAGAAAATTCTTTCAAAATTTTATTTCTATAGAAAAATTTGTCAAAATTTTAATTCTATCAAATTTTCGATAGAAGTTTTTCAAAATTGTATTTATATAGAAAATTTTGTCAAAATTGTAGTTACTTTCAAATTCTTTGTCAAAATTTTATTTCTATAGAGAATTTTGTCGAAATTTTATTTCTATAGAAAATTTTGTCGAAATTTTATTTCTATAGAAAAGTTTGTCAAAATTTTATTTCTAAGAAAATTTTGTCAAAATTTTATTTATATAGAAAATTTGGTCAAACATTTATTTCTGTAGAAAATTTTGACAAAATTTTATTTCTATAGAAAATTTTGTCAAAATTTTATTTCTATAGAAAATTTTGTTAAAATCTTATTTCCATAGACATTTTTTTCAAAATTTTATTTCTGTAGATAATTATTTATTTATTACAAGATTTACAATCATAATAAGTTATGAAAATAAATATAAAAAAATTTGGTTTTTGACCAAAAAAATTTGGTTTTAGACAAGTTTGTCAAAATTTTATTTCCAGAGAAAATTTTCACAAGATTTTGACTCCTATAGAAAATTTTATAAATATTTTATTTCTTTACAAAAATTTCTTCCAATTTTGATCTTTATAAACTTTTTTTGTCCAAATTTTGATTTCTATACAAATTTTTGTCAAAATATCATTTCTGCAGAAAATTTTGTCAAAATATCATTTCTGCAGAAAATTTTGTCAAAATTTTATTTCCATAGAAAATTTTGGCAAAATTTCAGTTTTATAGAAAATTTTGTCAAAATGTCACTTCTATAGAAATTTTTGTCAAAATTTTAATTCTATTGAATTTTCGATAGATTTTTTTCAAAATTGTATTTCTATAGAAAATTTTGTCAAAATTGTAATTACTTTAAAAATTTTTGTCGAAATTTTATTTCTATAGAAAATTTTGTCAAAATTTTATTTCTATAGAAAATTTTGTCAAAATTTTATTTCTATAGAAAATTTTGTCGAAATTTTATTTCTATAGAAAATTTTGTTAAAATTTTATTTCTATAGAAAATTTTGTCAAAATTTTATTTCTATAGAAAATTGTCCCATAATTTTATTTCTATAGAAAATTGTCCCATAATTTTATTTCTATAGAAAATTTTGTCAAAATTTTATTTATATAGAAAATTTTGTCAAAATGTCATTTCTATAGAAAATTTTGTCGAAATTTTATTTCATTCGTTTTGTTTGTTATTGTTGGCTTCTCTTCAATCGTTATTATTGTTTCTTTTTTTTGATCTCAGCTTAAAGCCATGCATTGACTAAACTACAAGTGTAGCTTAACCAACAGAGGAAAAGTATGCTTTTCAAATTTATTTGGGCAAAGCCCTATAGACTGCAAGATGGTTGGATGTACAGCTGTTTCGGAATTACCACATTCCTCATCAGCATCCTCTACTTGCAGCAAAACTATCAACCAATTATCGGAATAAATTCGGGTAATTCACTCAACCCAACGTGAACTACACTTGAACCTCCCGAAAAAAATTTGTTTAGGCAGTAGCCGACTATCAAACCCTTTTTCGGGAGGTTCAAGTGTAGTTCACGTTGGGTTGAGTGAATTACCCGAATTTATTCTGATAATTGGTTGATAGTTTTGCTGCAAGTAGAGGATGCTGATGAGGAATGTGGTAATTCCGAAACAGCTGTACATCCAACCATCTTGCAGTCTATAGGGCTTTGCCCAAATAAATTTGAAAAGCATATTTTTCCTCGGTTGGTTAAGCTACAGTTGTAGTTTAGTCAATGCATGGCTTTAAGCTGAGATCAAAAAAAGAAACAATAATAACGAAATTTTATTTCTATAGAAAATGTTGTCGAAATTTTATTTCTATAGAAAATTCTTTCAAAATTTTATTTCTATAGAAAAATTTGTCAAAATTTTAATTCTATCAAATTTTCGATAGAAGTTTTTCAAAATTGTATTTATATAGAAAATTTTGTCAAAATTGTAGTTACTTTCAAATTCTTTGTCAAAATTTTATTTCTATAGAGAATTTTGTCGAAATTTTATTTCTATAGAAAATTTTGTCGAAATTTTATTTCTATAGAAAAGTTTGTCAAAATTTTATTTCTAAGAAAATTTTGTCAAAATTTTATTTATATAGAAAATTTGGTCAAACATTTATTTCTGTAGAAAATTTTGACAAAATTTTATTTCTATAGAAAATTTTGTCAAAATTTTATTTCTATAGAAAATTTTGTTAAAATCTTATTTCCATAGACATTTTTTTCAAAATTTTATTTCTGTAGATAATTATTTATTTATTACAAGATTTACAATCATAATAAGTTATGAAAATAAATATAAAAAAATTTGGTTTTTGACCAAAAAAATTTGGTTTTAGACAAGTTTGTCAAAATTTTATTTCCAGAGAAAATTTTCACAAGATTTTGACTCCTATAGAAAATTTTATAAATATTTTATTTCTTTACAAAAATTTCTTCCAATTTTGATCTTTATAAACTTTTTTTGTCCAAATTTTGATTTCTATACAAATTTTTGTCAAAATATCATTTCTGCAGAAAATTTTGTCAAAATTTTATTTCCATAGAAAATTTTGGCAAAATTTCAGTTTTATAGAAAATTTGGCAAAATTTTCTATCTATAGAGAATTTTGTCAAAACTTTATTTCCATAGAAAATTTTGTCAAAAATTTAATTTTTTTTGAAAATTTTGTCATAATTTTATTTCTATAGAATATCAAATTTTGTCAAAATTTCTTTAGAAAATTTTGTCGAAATTTTATTACAGTAAAAAATTTTGTCAATTTTTTTCTATAGGAAATTTTGTCAAAGTTTTATTTCAGTAGAAAGTTTTGTCAAAATTTTATTTGTATAGAAAATTTTTCAAAATTTTATTTGCAAAAAAATATTTTGTCAAAATTTTGATTTCTATAAATATTTTGTCAAAACCTTACTTCTATAAAATATTTTGTCAAACCTTTATTTCTATAGAAAATTTTGTCAAAATTTTATTTCTACAGTAAATTTTGTCATTTTTTTTTTCAATAGGAAATTTTGTCAAAATTTTATAACTATAGAAAATTTTTCAAAATTTTATTTCCAAAAAAAAAAAATTGTCAAAAATTCTATTTGTATAGAAAATTTGGACAAAATTTTATTGCTATAGAAACTTTTATTCCTGTAAAAATGTTGTCAAAATTTTGATTTCTATAGAAAATTTTGTCAAAATTTTATTTTCATAGAAAGTTTTGTCTATATTTTATTTTTACAGATATTTTGTCAAAATGATATTTCTATAAAATTTTTTGTTAAAATTCTGTTTCTATAGAAAATTTGGTCAAACTGTTATTTCCATAGAAGATTTTATTAAAATTTTATTCCTATAAAACTGTTGTCAAAATTTTATTTCTATGGAAATTTTTGTCAAAATTTTATTTCTACAGAAAATTCTGTCACAATTTTATTCTTACAGAAATTTTGTCAAAATTTTATTTCTATAGAAAATTATGTCAAAATTTTATTTTATAGAAAATTATGTCAAAATTTTATTTTATAGAAAATTTTGTCAAAATATTATTTCTATAAAAAATGTTTGCCAAAATAATACTTCTATAAAAAAATTTTCTCAAAATTTTACTTCTATAGAAAATTTTGTCAAAATCTGCTGGAATTAGGGAATCGCAGCCAGTATACGGGACAAAATGTAGAAAACGTGGAGTATGCTAGTTCTTAGAGTTCACAGAAATCCGTGCTATATGCCTGAGGTCTCTGCAGACATATACAAGGTGGCTGCTATGTATTGCACTCAACAGCAAAGCTCACATAAGTGAGCTTGGCTTATTTTTATAGAGATGTTTGTCAAATTTTATTGCATAGAAAATTTCGTCAAAATTTTATTTCTATTGTAAATTTTGTCGAAAATTTAATTTTTTTGGAAAATTTTATTTTTATAGAATATAAAATTTTGTCAAAATTTCTTTAGAAAATTTTGGCATAGGAAAAGAGATATGTTTGTACGAATTTATTTCGGCATAAGCCGGCTATCATGCAAAACCTTTTTTCGGAAGGTTCAAGTGTGGTTCATTGTTGGGTTTAATGAACTGCCTGAATTTATTCATATAATTGGTTGATAGTTTTGCTGCAAGTAGAGGATGCTGATAAGGAATGTGGTAATTCCGAAACGTGCGTCCATCCAACCACCTTGCAGTCTATAGGGCTTTGCCCAAATAAATGTGACAAACAATATTTTCCTCTGTTGGTTAAGCTACACTTGTTGTTCAGTCAATGCATGGTTTTAAGCTGCAATAAAAAAACAACAAACTTTTTTCTTTAGACAATTTTTTCAAAATTGTATTTTTATAGAAAATTTTGTAAATGTTTTTCCGTAGGTAAAATTTTATTTTTATAGCATATAGCAATTTTGTCAAAATGTAGATTTTTTTAGAAAATTTTATCAAAATTTTACTTGTATAAAAAAAATTGACAAAATTTTATATCTATAGAAAATTATGTCAAAATTTTACTTTAAT
The DNA here is from genome assembly GCF_050003625.1 of Haematobia irritans. Lineage (NCBI taxonomy): Eukaryota > Metazoa > Arthropoda > Insecta > Diptera > Muscidae > Haematobia > Haematobia irritans. Next base: position 153,914,897 of record NC_134401.1, read on the forward strand.
GAAAAATTGTGCGAAAATTTTATTTTGGTAGAAAATTTTGTCAAGATTTTATTTGTGTAGAAAATTTTTTCAAAATATTATTTCTATAAAAAAAAATTGTCAAAATTCTGTTTCTAGAGAAAATTTTGTCAAACTTTTATTTCTATAGAAAATTTGGTCAAAATTGTATTTCTATAAAAAATGTTGTCAGAATTTTATTTCTGTAGAAAATTATGTCAAAATTTTATATTAATGAAAAATTGTGTGAAAATTTTATTTTTGTAGAAATTTTGTCAAAATTTTATTTCTATAGAAAATTTTGTCAAAATACAATAAAAAAATTTTGTTAAAAATTCTATTAGTATAGAAAATTTGGACAAACTTTTGATTTCTATAGAAAATTTTGTCAAAATTTTATTTCTATGGAAATTTTTGTCAAAATTTTATTTCTATGGAATTTGTGTCAAAATTTTATTTTCATAGAAAGTTTTTTCTATATTTTATTTTTACAGAAATTTTGTCAAAATTATATTTCTATAGAAGATTTTGTCAAAATTTTGTTTCTATAGAAAATTTGGAAAAAATTTTATTCCTGTAAAAATGTTGTCAAAATTTTGATTTCTATAGAAAATTTTGTCAAAATTTTATTTCTACGGAACTTTTAGTCAAAATTTTATTTGCATAGAAAGTTTGGTCTATATTTTATTTTTACAGAAATTTTGTCAAAATTATATTTCTATAAAAAATTTTGTCAAAATTTTATTTCTGTAGAAAGTTTTGTCAAAATGCTATTTCTCTAACAAAAATTTTCAAAAATTCTATTTTTATAGAAAATTTGGACAAAATTTTATTGCTATAGAAAATTTTATTCCTGTAAAAATTTTGATTTATATATTTGTCAAATTTCATTTTTATGGAAATTTTTGGCAAAATTTTATTTGCATAGAAAGTTTTGTCTATATTATATTTTTACAGAAATTTTATCAAAATGATATTTCTATAAAAAATTTTGTCAAAATTCTGTTTCTATAGAAAACTTGGTCAAACTGTTATTTTTATAGAAGATTTTATTAAAATTTTATTCCTATAAAAATGTTGTCAAAATTTGATTTCTATGGAAATTTTTGTCAACATTTTATTTCTACAGAATATTTTGTCAAAATTTTATTCTTAGAGAAATCTTGTCAAAATTTTATTTCTACAAAAAAGAATTGTCAAAATTTTATTTCTACAAACATTTTTTTTTTTTGAAAATTTTAGTTCTAAAAAAATATTTGAAAATTTAATTTTTAAAGAAAATTTTGCCAAAATTGTATTTCGATTATTAATTTTGTTCGGCTTGAGGTCATAGAAACAATCGATTATCGATTTGTTTTAATATTTATTTCCAATATTTCGGTTAGTGCCACTAACCATCTTCTGGGATTTTGTATCTACATAAAATACAAAAATTAAATTACATTTAATGTTCACAAAAATCACAATTGTTATTGAAAATATATTTTATCGAAAAATAACTAACTTGAGTTATTGTGCTGCTGCTTGTTTCGCAATTCACCGTACACTAAACTTCGTTTGTGTCTGTGCTTGTTTATAATATGTCGATACATTCTGGCGCATTCTTCCGTGTCTTTTTTGAAATTCATTCTTTTGTCAGGAGAGAGATCTATTATATTGAGCATCTCAAGAGTGTATCCTCGTCTATGATTATTCTCTTGAGCAAGTATCTCGACGCCTGTTGTTGTACATTGAGCTGCCAGTGCTGTTTTTTGTTCTACCGACTTGTCTGTAGTTTTATGGTCTGATTTATGCGACGAAAGTCTTGTCTTAAGTTTAGTCATTGTAGTGCCAACATATGCCATTGGACATATGTTAATAATCAGGATAACCATAAAATAGGTCAACAATACACAAAAATACGTAAAATTGTATTTTTTTAGAAAATTTTGTAAATATTTTTATTTCTATAGAAAAATTTTTTTAACAATTTATTTCTATAGAAATTTTGTTCAAAATTTTATTTTCTCTAGAAAAATTTGTTAAAATTAATTTCTATAGATTTGAACAAATGCGGTATTCTACAAGTGGACTGTATCGAGTTAGTAGTAGATCTCCGCAAAAGTTTATCAGTTAAGAAGTATGCAAATAAATAAGAAAAAAATAATGGAGGTTTCTGTTTGATGCAGGTTTATTTACAGTGTCAACAGGTTTATTTTCAAAATTTTAATTTCTATAGAAAAATTTTCAAAATTTTATTTTCTATAGAAAATTTTGTCAAAATTTTATTTCTATAAAAAAAATTGTCAACATTTTATTCTATAGAAAATTTTGTGAAAACTACAATTATGTTACATACGTCCCAATTAAACTATATACTTCCCATCCTATGAGGAAGAGATAAAAATAAACTTGGGTAGCTTTTCGCATCGATCACCGTGAAATCGCTAATGCTGACTTAAATCCAATAATGCCTCCTTTTAGTCACCTCATTCTAGTTAATGCAAACAATCAATGTAAAATACTAAGGTTTACATTGCAATAATGATGTTGGCACTAAAAATTGCAATTATAAATTTTCTTTCTTTCCATCTCTCTCACTAAAATTCGTGAATAAATATTTATTTTATGAAAATTGAAATTGCAAATTTCCAATTCATATCAATCACTAGAATTCTAAATTAAATATGGCATACAGGTCTAATCGCATAAATTCATTCAATTGTTTATTAGTTACGCTATGTCAACTAAACATGGTTATTTATTTTGCATGATATTGAATACCAGTTGCTGTCGATATACTAAGCTCTGCTCTTACCATCCACGGCTACAATTGACTAAATGAATAATTTAAATATTTATTGGTTTGTTGGTGCAAATAATTTCGTCGAGGATAACAGTGAACCACCACATCGACAACAATATCTCAACAAAATGACTTCGCTCTGCAACCATACCAAAACCAAAAAAAAAAACAAGTATGTACGGCCGTAAGTTCGGCCAGGCCGAAGCTTATGTACCCTCCATCATGGTTTGCGTAGAGACTTCTTCTAAACACTGCCATCCACAATCGAATTACTTGAGTTGCGGTAACGCTTGCCGATGGCAAGGTATCTTAAAACCTCCTAACACCGTCTTCTAAATTGTATGTAAGTCCATACGTGGTATATATTAAATCAAAAACAAGTATATACGGCCGTAAGTTCGGCCAGGCCGAATCTTATGTACCCTCCACCATGGATTGCGTAGGAACTTCTACTAAAGGCTCTCATCCACAATCGAATTACTTGGGTTGCGATAACACTTGCCGATGGCAAGGTATCGTAAAACTTTTTAACACTGTCTTCTAAATTGTAAGTTAGCCCATACGGGGTATATATTAAACAAAAAAAGGCCGATTAAATACGTATATAATATAGTTTGACAAAATTTTCTATAGAAATGAAAACTTGACAAAATTTTCTATAGAAATAAAATTGTGACAAAATTTTATATAGAAATATAAACTTGACAAAATTTTCTATAGAAATAAAATGTTGACAAAATTTTCTATGGAAGTAAAATGTTGACAAAATTTTGTATAGAAATAAAATGTTGACAAAATTTTCTACAGAAATAAATTTTTTACAAAATTTTCTATAGAAATGAAATTTTGACACAACTTTCTATAGTAATAAAATTTGACAAAATTTTCTATGGAAATAAAGTTTTGGTAGATTATTTTTGGCGATATGGACCAATTTTTGTGTAAAAAGTCATCGGCTATATATAACTAAAGACCGATATTGACCAATTTTTACATGGCTGTTAGAGGCCATATATTGACAAAATGTACCAAATTTCAACCGCATCGGATGACTTTTGCTATATATAATTATGGACCGATATGGACCAATTTTTGCATGGTTGTTAGATACCATATACTAACACCATGTATCAAATTTCAACTGGATCGGATGAATTTCGCTCCTCCAAGAGGCTCCTGAGGTCAAATCTGGGGATCGGTTTATATGGGAGCTATATATAATTATGAACCGATATGGACCAATTTCTGCATGGTTGTTAGAGACTATATACTAACACCACGTACTAAATTTCAATTGGATCGGATGAATTTTGCTCCTCCAAGAGGCTCCGGAGTTCAAATCTGGGGATCGGTTTATATGGGAGCTATATATAATTTTGAACCGATATGGACCAATTTTTGCATGGTTGTTAGAGGCCGTATACTAACATCAGGTACCAAATTTCAACAGGATCGGATGAATTTTGCCCCTCCAAGAGGCTCCGGAGGTCAAATCTGGCGATCGGTTTATATGGGGGCTATATATAATTATGGACCGATATGGACCAATTTTTGCATGGTTGTTAGAGACCGTATACTAACATCAGGTACCACATTTCAACCGGATCGGATGAATTTTTCCCCTCCAAGATGCTCCGGAGGCCAAATCTGGGGATCGGTTTATATGGGGGCTATATATAATTATGGACCGACATGGACCAATTTTTGCATGGGTGTTAGAGACCGTATACTAACATCAGGTACCACATTTCAACCGGATCGGATGAATTTTTCCCCTCCAAGATGCTCCGGAGGTCAAATCTGGGGATCGGTTTATATGGGGGCTATATATAATTATGGACCGACATGGACCAATTTTTGCATGGGTGTTAGAGACCGTATACTAAGACCACGTACTAAATTTCAACCGGATCGGATGAATTTTGCTCCTCCAAGAGGTTCCGGAGGTCAAATCTGGGGATCGGTTTATATGGGAGCTATATATAGTTATGGACCGATATGGACCAATTTTTGCATGGTTGTTAGAGGCCGTATACTAACATCAGGTACCAAATTTCAACCGGATCGGATGAATTTTGCTGCTCCGGGAGGCTCCCCAAGCCAAATTTGGGGATCGGTTTATATGGGGGCTATACGTAAACGTGGTCCGATATGGCCGATTTTCAATACCATCCGACCTACATCAATAACAACTACTTGTGCCAAGTTTCAAGTCGATAGCTTGTTTCGTTCGGAAGTTAGCGTGATTTCCACAGACGGACGGACAGCCGGACAGACGGACAGACGGACGGACGGACGGACATGCTTAGATCGACTCAGAATTTCACCACGACCCAGAATATATATACTTTATGGGGTCTTAGAGCAATATTTCGATGTGTTACAAACGGAATGACAAAGTTAATATACCCCCATCCTATGGTGGAGGGTATAAAAGTTAATATACCCCCATCCTATGGTGGAGGGTATAAAAAGATCGATCCAATACGTATATAATTCAGTTTGACAAAGTAGACATAAAATTTTGACAAAATTTTCTACAGAAATAAAAGTTTAACAAAATTTTCTATAGAAATAAAATTTTCACAAAATTTTCTATAGAAATAAAAATTTTCACAAAATTTTCTATAGAAAGAAAATTTTGACAAAAATGTCTACAGAAATAAAATTTTAACAAAATTTTCTATAGAAATAAACTTTTGACAAATTTTTCTATAAAAATAAAATCTTGGTAGATTATTTTTGGCTCGAGTGGCAACCATAATTATGAACCGAATAAAATTTGAACAAAATTTTCTATAGAAATAAAATTTTGACAATGATGAAAATTTTATTATGAACCGAATAAAATTTTAACAAAATTTTCTCTAGAAATAAAATTTTGACAAAATTTTCTATAGAAATAAAATTTTGGTAGATTATTTTTGGCTCAGTGGCAAACGTGATTATGAACCGATATGGACCAATTTTGGTATGTTTGTTAGCGACCATATACTAACACCACGTTCCTAATTTGAACCGGATCGGATGAATTGTGTTCCTCCAAGAGGCTCCGGAGGTCAAATCTGGAGAACGTTTTATATGGGGGCTATATATAATTATGGACCTATATGGACCAATTTTTGCACGGTTGCTAGAGACCATATACCAATACCATGTACCAAATTTCAGCCGGATCGGATGAAATTTGCTTCTCTTAGAGGCTCCGCAACCCAAATCTGGGGATCGGTTTATATGTGCGCTATATATAATTATGGACCGATGTGGACCAATTTTTGCACGGTTGCTAGAGACCATATACCAATACCATGTACCAAATTTCAGCCGGATCGGATGCAATTTGCTTCTCTTTGAGGCTTCGCAAGCCAAATGTGGAGATCGGTTTATATAGGGGCTATATATAATTATGGACCGATGTGGACCACTTTTTGCATGATTGTTAGAGACCATATACCAACACCATATACCAAATTTCAGCCGGATCGGATGACATATGCTTCTCTTAGAGGCTCCACAAGCCAAATCTGGGGATCGGTTTATATGGGGTCTATATATAATTAACGACCGATATGGACCAATTTTTGCATGGTTGTTAGAGACCATATACCAACACCATATACCAAATTTCAGCCGGATCGGATGACATATGCTTCTCTTAGAGGCTCCACAAGCCAAATCTGGGGATCGGTTTATATGGGGTCTATATATAATTAAGGACCGATATGGACCAATTTTTGCATGGTTGTTAGAGACCATATACCAACACCATGTACCAAATTTCAGCCGGATCGGATGAAATATGCTTCTCTTAGAGGCTCCACAAGCCAAATCTGGGGATCGGTTTATATGGGGGCTATATATAATTATGGACCGATGTGGACCAATTTTTGCATGGTTGTTAGAGACCATATACCAACACCATGTAGCAAATTTCAGCCGGATTGGATGAAATTTGCTTCTCTTTGAAGCTCCGCAAGCCAAATCTGGGGATCGGTTTATATGGGGGCTATATATAATTATGGACCGATGTGGACCAATTTTTGCATGATTGTTAGAGACCTTATACCAACACCATGTACCAAATTTCAGCCGGATCGGATGAAATATGCTTCTGTTAGAGGCTCCACAAGCCAAATCTGAGGGTCCCTTTATATGGGGGCTATACGTAAAAGTGGACCGATATGGCCCATTTTCAATACCATCCGACCTACATCGATAACAACTACGTGTTCCAAGTTTCAAGTCGATAGCTTGTTTCGTTCGGAAGTTAGCGTGATTTCAACAGACGGACGGACGGACGGACATGCTTAGATCGACTCAGAATTTCACCACGACCCAGAATATATATACTTTATGGGGTCTTAGAGCAATATTTCGATGTGTTACAAACGGAATGACAAAGTTAATATACCCCCATCCTATGATGGAGGCTATAAAAAAAAACAATAGAAAACTATTGCCATGCATAATAAAGAGGACAAACATTATTCAAAAGCCTATTAACACTTAATGGATATGCAAATTGTTATTCTAATGCTTAATCATAAGCTATGGTGGAGAAATATGTGTGGGATGGGAGCACGGGCAATTTGTTATTGTATAATGCACATTTGCATAATTCACCAAGGACGGAAGTATAGAACATCGACATTAGTTGACTTGGAACGCAGTTTAAATGTTAGTTGCACCGGATCTGCTATGGTTTTGCTCATCCATTTTTTTCGCATTTCAAAACAAACAAACACAAATGAATTCCAAATAAGCCCGCACTCACATATATCACGATAATACAGTTCTGCTTTATCGACTCTTATGCGTAATTTTTGTGAGCTGGTGGGGGTGTGTGTGCTTTTGTTTAGTTACGTGTGCATATACGACATTGTAGCGATTGCATGAATAAGAATTTCCCACACCTACACAAAGCTCAAAATTTCAAAGGATTTAAAGGATTTACAAAAAACCCTCTGACCCCAGAAGTGACTTAAAGGAATTTCGATTTTTATACCCTCCACCATAGGATGGGGGTATATTAACTTTGCCATTCCGTTTGTAACACATCGAAATATTGCTCTAAGACCCCATAAAGTATATATATTCTGGGTCGTGGTGAAATTCTGAGTCGATCTAAGCATGTCCGTCCGTCCGTCCGTCCGTCCGTCCGTCTGTCCGGCTGTCCGTCCGTCTGTGGAAATCACGCTAACTTCCAAACGAAACAAGCTATCGACTTGAATCTTGGCACAAGTAGTTGTTATTGATGTAGGTCGGATGGTATTGAAAATCGGCCATATCGGACCACGTTTACGTATAGCCCCCATATAAACCGATCCCCAAATTTGGCTTGGGGAGCCTCCTGGAGCAGCAAAATTCATCCGATCCGGTTGAAATTTGGTACCTGATGTTAGTATACGGCCTCTAACAACCATGCAAAAATTGGTCCATATCGGTCCATAATTATATATAGCTCCCATATAAACCGATCCCCAGATTTGACCTCCGGAGCCTCTTGGAGGAACAAAATTCATCCGATCCGGTTGAAATTTAGTACGTGGTCTTAGTATACGGTCTCTAACACCCATGCAAAAATTGGTCCATGTCGGTCCATAATTATATATAGCCCCCATATAAACCGATCCCCAGATTTGACCTCCGGAGCCTCTTGGAGGGGAAAAATTCATCCGATCCGGTTGAAATGTGGTACCTGATGTTAGTATACGGTCTCTAACAACCATGCAAAAATTGGTCCATATCGGTCCATAATTATATATAGCCCCCATATAAACCGATCCCCAGATTTGACCTCCGGAGCCTCTTGGAGGGGCAAAATTCATCCGATCCTGTTGAAATTTGGTACCTGATGTTAGTATACGGCCTCTAACAACCATGCAAAAATTGGTCCATATCGGTGCATAATTATATATAGCTCCCATATAAACCGATCCCCAGATTTGAACTCCGGAGCCTCTTGGAGGAGCAAAATTCATCCGATCCAATTGAAATTTAGTACGTGGTGTTAGTATATAGTCTCTAACAACCATGCAAAAATTGGTCCATATCGGTTCATAATTATATATAGCTCCCATATAAACCGATCCCCAGATTTGACCTCAGGAGCCTCTTGGAGGAGCGAAATTCATCCGATCCAGTTGAAATTTGGTACATGGTGTTAGTATATGGTATCTAACAACCATGCAAAAATTGGTCCATATCGGTCCATAATTATATATAGCAAAAGTCATCCGATGCGGTTGAAATTTGGTACATTTTGTCAATATATGGCCTTTAACAGCCATGTAAAAATTGGTCAATATCGGTCTTTAGTTATATATAGCCGATGACTTATTACACAAAAATTGGTCCATATCGCCAAAAATAATCTACCAAAACTTTATTTCCATAGAAAATTTTGTCAAATTTTATTACTATAGAAAGTTGTGTCAAAATTTCATTTCTATAGAAAGTTTTGTCAAACGTTTTATTTTTATATAAAATTTTGTAAAAAAATTATTTCTGTAGAAAATTTTGTCAACATTTTATTTCTATACAAAATTTTGTCAACATTTTACTTCCATAGAAAATTTTGTCAACATTTTATTTCTATAGAAAATTTTGTCAATTTTTTATTTCTATAGAAAATTTTGTCAAAATTTTATTTCTATAGAAAATATTGTCAAGTTTTCATTTCTATAGAAAATTTTGTCAAACTATATTATATACGTATTTAATCGGCCTTTTTTTGTTTAATATATACCCCGTATGGGCTAACTTACAATTTAGAAGACAGTGTTAAAAAGTTTTACGATACCTTGCCATCGGCAAGTGTTATCGCAACCCAAGTAATTCGATTGTGGATGACAGCCTTTAGTAGAAGTTCCTACGCAATCCATGGTGGAGGGTACATAAGATTCGGCCTGGCCGAACTTACGGCCGTATATACTTGTTCTTCTTTGTGGTTGACTTTATTCTTTCGAAAGCTCCTGAAACCATATCCATGGCTTTGGGAATTTAAACCGTGCAGTAAAAGATTTTAAATAATGAATGGAACTGTCTGAAGAGCTTGAAACCAAAGATTTATCAGTTTGGCAGACATCTAATAAGAGTATACTGTCTTAGGTTTTGTCAGGCAAATATCCACAACAATGTCTCAAATATCCACAACAATAATTTCTATTGAAAATTCCTCGTCGGTGATTTTATCACAAATCGCATGTTAAGTGCAATTGTGAATAGTTCCTCGTAAAAATGGTAAATTTTCCAAATTTAAATTTTTCAAATACACAGAAAAAAAATCCGATATTTCAGGCTCTCTTATTCAGTCCACTGTGATACCATGAACTTCCTTTATCATTGAGTGCTGCTCGATTCTATGTTTAGCTCAGTGTTGGGCGTTATTCAATAAATTTTTATTCAAATAACAAATAAAAAATAATTTTTTAGTCGTTATTTTTCATTTGGAATTTTTTGAAATCAAATTTCAACTGTTATCTGTTTATTTGTGCCACAAATAATTATTCGTCATTGGTTAGTTGTTATTTGTCATACAAATAATATTTTTTTTTTTAATCGAAAAAAATAAATTGAATTTATTGAATTTTTCTGATAAAATAATCTTTTTTTGAAGAGCGATAATTGTCTTTATAACTAGGAATGGAACCGGAAGGTACAACATCCAAAAATAGTGATTCAAATGAATCTGGTTTTTCCATTTTTGATGGAAAATTCTACAGAATTGTAGAAGACGGAGTAATGAATATCAGTGCTGTGTGCGTGTAATGTGAGCCTGATTTTGTTAAGATAAAAGGCGAGAAAAATTCAACATCAAACTTCATATCTCACCTTAAGAGGTGACATGGTAAGGATGCGTTTGAAGAGTACCAGATCTATAAACGCCTAAAACGTTCTCAAGCGAAGGAGGTAATGAGAAACAAATGTGCAAGAAAAATTTTTTTCACATACGTTTCTTATTTGAAATTTTATTTGAAACTTTCGAATAACAAATAAAAAGATAACAAATAAATTGAAGTTATTTATTTTCACAAATAAACGAACAAAAAAATTATTTGTTATTCCAAATAAAAACTAAATCGAATTTATTCGTTATCTTTTTATACCCTGCGCCACACTGTGGAACAGGGTATTATAAGTTAGTGCATATGTTTGTAACACCCAGAAGGAGACGAGATAGACACATGGTGTCTTTGGCATTAATGCTCAGGGTGGGTCCCTGAGTCGATATAACCATGTCCGTCTGTCCGTCCGTCCGTCCGTCTGTCCGTCCGTCCGTCCGTCTGTCTGTGAACACATTTTTGTGATCAAAGTCTAGGTCGCAATTTAAGTCCAATCGCCTTCAAACTTGGCACATGTTCCTACTTTGGGTCAGAATAGAACCCTATTGTTTTTGGAAGAAATCGGTTCAGATTTAGATATAGCTCCCATATATATCTTTCGCCCGATATGCACTTATATGGACCAAGAAGCCAGAGTTTTACCCTGATTTGCTTGAAATTTTGCACAAACATAACACTTGGCCGTGTAGTCAAGTGTGCAAAAGTTGATTTAAATCGGTTCAGATTTAGATATAGCTCCCATATATATCTTTCGCCCGATATGGACTTATATGGCCACAGAAGCAAGAGTTTTACCCTAATTTTCTTGAAATTTTGCACCAAGAGAACAATAAGTTTGTAGTCCGGTGTGCTAAATTTTATTGAAATCGGTTCAGATTTAGATATAGCTCCCATATATATCTTTCGCCCGATTTTCCGTCATATGACCACAGAGGTCAAAGTTGTAATCCGATTTACGTGAAATTTTGCACAGGGAGTAGAATTAAAATACTAAGTATACATGTCACATTTGGTTGAAATCGGTTCAGATTTCTATATAGCTTCCATATATATGCTTTTCCGATTTGGGCAAAAATGGCCAAAATACCCACATTTTCCTTATAAAATCGCCACTGCTAAGTTGAAAACTTGTAAAAGTGGCTCCATTTTTCCTTTATTTATAATACATATCTATCGACCGACAAATCGTAAATACACTTTTGCAAATGTGCCTCAAAATTGGTTTAGATTAAAATGTTTCCCATATTTATACCCTAAACCACATAGTGGTCAGGGTATAATAAGTTTGATCGGCCAAAAAATGTGCCTACCAGAAATATTGATTTTAGACCCCATAAAATATATACCGATCGACTCAGAATCACCTCCTGAGTCGATCTAGCGCTTGGTGTCCGTCCGTCCGTCTGTCCATGTATTTGTTGTTCACAGGATTCCGGTCGCACTTATTAACCGATTTTGATGAAATTTGGTACAGGGAGTTTTTTGGGCACAAGGACAAACACTATTGAATTTGGAAGAAATCGGATCAAATTTAGATATAGCTCCCATATATATGTATCGCCCGATTTCGACAAATGGGATCAAACGGATCGTCACCAAATTTGGCAAAAGGTAATCTTTTCCATCGCCCTTTAAGTCTGCAAAATTTCATCCAAATCGCTTCAGATTTAGATATAGCTCTCATATATATGTATCGCCCGATTTTCCCAAATTTGGCCACAAAACCTTTATTTATCAACCGATCTTACTCAAAGTTGGCTTAATATAATCTTCTATAGCACTAACTATATGTGCAAAAAATCATCGAAATCAGTTCAGATTTAGCTATAGCTCCCATATATATGTACCGCCCGATTTTTCTAAATTTGGCCATAAAACCCTTATTTATCAACCGATCTTACCCAAATTTGGCTTAATGTAGTCTTCTATAGCACTAACTATATGTGCCAAAAATCATAGAAATCGGTTCAGATTTAGATATAGCTCCCATATATGTGTATAACCCGATTTTCCCAAATTTGGCCATAGAACCCTTATTTATTAACCGATCTTACTAAAAGTTGGCTAGATCCAGTCCTCTATAGTACTAACCATATGTGCAAAATTTCATCGAAATCAGTTCAAATTTAGATATAGCTCCCATATATGTATCGCTCGATTTTGAAAAATTCGCCCTTATAACCTTTTTTTGACCATACAGGCCTCATTTCGTAACTGATCTTACTCAAATCTTGCACAAAGTAACCTTTTGTGGTATTAATCAAACCCGCAAAATATTATGCAAATTGGTTCAGATTTAGATATAGCTTCCATATAAAAACATCGCTCGATTTCAAATTTGGCATAGTACCATTATTTATTAACCAATGTTACTCAAATTTCAAATTTTGATATACTATCCGATCGTACTTATACGTACTTGTAGCTCTTACATAAGAATATTGCTCGATTTTTCAAATTTGTATTTATTACCCAAACTAATTTAACGATTTTCTCTGTTTTAATAATGGGCTCAATATTAGTGGCATACTAACTCCATAGGCGCAATATCAACACAGCCAGTGTTGCTAGAAATAGGGGAAATTCCCTATATGTAGGGGTTTTCTGATATTTAGCGTCTTGTAGGGACGTAGGGCCACAATGTATGACATTTTCACTCAACACAATTTGTAATAATTTTTACATTTTGGTGGCTCTAGAGGAGGAAATTAGAAGCCGGCAAGGCTTGATCTTTAACAATGTGTGGTAAACTTTATTCCTGTAGAGAATTTTGTCAACATTTTATTTCTATAGAACATTTTGTCAAAATTATATTTCTATAGAAATTTTTCTCAAAATATTATTTCTATAAAAAATTTTCTGTGGAATTTTTTCTCAAAATTTTATTTCAATAGAATTTATTGTCAAAATGTTATTTCTATAGAAAAATTTCTGACGAAAATTTTTTCATAGAAACTTTTTCCAAAATTTTATTTTTATAGAGATTTAACAAAAAAGATTACTAATTTGGGTAGAATTCTACCAACTGTGGCAACCGTGGTGGTAATACAAATTTATATTCTAAGTTATATACGTTGCATATTCATGTTTTAAGATGTTTTAAGTACTTAGAACCATTTTTGTTTTGTAAAATTTTTTAAATTTAACGAAAAATATGGAAGGGAAAATTGTTTGGTAATGTATGGGAAAGTAGGGAACTTTTTTTGTCCTTGTAGGGTAAACCGAACATTTTCCCTGGCAACATTGACTATGAGCTATAGTCAGATTGACACAAAGCACCCATAGACATGTACCCCTTAATTTTCTTAAATATGCAACTGCTGTTTATCTCCCAGGCCTATATGTTACCCCACAAATGCTTATGATTACTAATTCTGTAATGGTGGTTTAGGGTATGATATAGTCGGCCCCGCCCGACTTTCTACTTTACTTACTTGTTTTTTTACTAACATAGTGTACCACCACAGGGCATTAGCCGACTTAAATTTTTAGTCTATAGATTATAAATTTTGTTCAGATGGAGTCAGATTTAAATGTATGTATTTGGGTCAAAAACCTTTATATATAGCACCCAACACATTTGACAAATTTGATATGGTATCGAAAATGTGGACTTACAAAGTGGTGCAGGGTATAATATAGTCGGCCCGCCCGACTTTGGACTTTCCTTACTTGTTTTTTATTTAATTTTTTTAGATAAAAATTACAAAATTTTTATTTTTTGCAATTTTATTTAAAAATAAAAATTTGACAAAATGTTCTATTCTAATAAAGATTTAACATCATTTTCTATAAAAATGAAACTTTTGTTGTCTTTGATCTCAGCTTAAAATCATGCATTGACTAAGCTACAAGTGTAGCTTAACCAACAGAGGAAAAGAATGTTTGTCAAATTTATTTGGGCAAAACCCTATAGACTGCAAGATGGTTGGATGGACGCACGTTTCGTAATAGAAATAAAAAATGTTACATAATTTCTAATGGAAATAAAATGTTTACAAAATTTTCAATAGAAATAAAATTCTACATAATTTTCTATAGAAATAAAAGTTTGCAAACATTTTCTAAAGAAATAAAATTTTTGAAAAATTTTCTTTAGATAAAATTGTGACAAAATTTTTTATAGAAATAAAATTTGGCCAAAATTTTCTATAGCAATAAAATTTTGATAAATATTTTTATAACAATAACAAAGCATTATAGCAATAAAGCTTTAACAAAATTTCAGAATTCTTCAAGATGCTTTATCGCTAAAAAAGAATAAAGTCATTCATTCGGCATACACATTTAAAGGTCTTGTCTATGTAAAGCCACGTCCAAATGATGACCCCATTGTTATTGAAGATTCTGAAGTTTTAAATGGATTTCGTCCCACTAATAAAATCCCACTTTCTGTTGCTGGCAACTTTCAATAATTTTAATTATATAGTTTTTGGAAAATTTTCAAATTCATTTCCACTTTTTCTTCCTAATTTAATTTTTACTTTTTTAATTGTTATTCATAAGTTATTTTTTATATTTTACTATTTATTTTTTAATTCATTTTTTATTTGCTTTCCAATTTTTCTAATCTTTTTTGTTCCTTATATTTTCAAAAAAACAATCGTCTATTATATTCCTTTACGCGATACTGATGGTACTTCACTTCATACATGTGCATATTATGACTACTTATGACGATTTTTCTTCCAGAGACACGACGGCTAATTTGATTAAGATCCTGACTAGACAAGACACATTAACGCTCAAAGTTTGAATAATAAACATGACGAGTTCAGACTTATTTTTGAAAATTCCAACATGGACGTAGTTTGCGTTTCAGAGACTTGGCTGAAAGCTTCGACACCCGATTCCCTTGTTAGTATGGAGGGATATTCGCTTTATAGGGCTGACAGAACCCGCCGTGGGGGTGGAACTGCCATTTATGTCAAGAGCCAATTGCGATCGCGTTTATGCACCAGGTCGGTACCGGACGATAGTGTGGAGTATATTTTTATAGAGTTAGTTAATGTAGAGAGGAAATTGTTGATTGGTTGTGTTTACAGACCAAACAATAATATAGACATGGATGATTTCTTTAATGACATTGCACCTCTTAGCATTACTTGCACGGATGTTATAATTGCTGGCGATTTCAATTCTAATACATTTTTGGACACCCGTTTGACCTCACAAATGTCCGCAATCGGCCTCTCAGCTACAAATTCTACTATACCCACACACTTCACTGGTACTAGTAGCACTCTTCTGGATTTGTTTTTTTTTGTTAGTGATCTGTCCGACGTTCTTTTGTATGACCAAGTGTCCGCTTCATGTTTCTCGAATCATGAGTTGATATTTATGAGCTACAGGTTTGGGATTATTAAGGAGGCTGAGACGTACTCATATAGGAACTTTAATAACATAGATTTGGACCTTTTGCGATTTTCCTGCGCCACTGTTGACTGGGATCAGGTATATAATATTGTATCCGTTGAGGACCAAGTTAATTTTTTGCAGGATCATATCTGTGCCTTACAGGATGTCTTTGCTCCCATGGTAACTAAAAGAATTCTTCGTAAGGATAAACCCTGGTTTTCTCATGAGATTCATGATGCAATTGAACGCAGGAACATGGCTTTTCGGAGGTGGAAACGTTTCAGAACGTCGAACCTACGTAATGAGTATCGCTCGTGTAGGGATCTGGTTAATAGAATGATCAGGTCAGCTAAGACTAGATATTATTACCAGAGATTCTCTTCTGCCATTGATTCTAAAGGGACTTGGAGGACCATTCGGGATATTGGCATAGGTAGGGACTCCAAAGTGGATGGTGTGGCTGTAGATGCCGATGATCTTAATAGCAACTTTACCAACATTCCTTCAAACCCAATTGAGCCGGAGTTTTACAATTTTGACTTAGATCTTGCAGTTGGTCACGTCGATGGTTTTGGGTTTACTGGTATAGATCAGAATGATGTTCTTTATGCAATTTCTATGATAAGATCTAATGCAGTTGGTTTCGACGGGATTGATCCCAGGTTTATAAAAATGGTATTACCCTTCATCCTACGGCATATCACTTACATTTTTAACAATATTCTCATGACAAGCACTTTTCCTAACATATGGAAGCACTCCAGAATTATACCAATACCTAAGAACTCAAAGGAATTCCGTCCCATAGCTATTCTCTGCTATTTTTCAAAGGTTCTTGAGAAGATATTACACAGACAAATGTACACTTACATACATGAGAATAATTTATTGTTTGAGAAGCAATCAGGCTTCCGGTCGGGTTATAGTTGTGTCAGTGCTTTGGTGGAAGTCACGGAAAATATTCGATCCGGCCTGGAGAATGACAAAGTTAGCTTTCTGGTTCTTCTTGACCATTCCAAAGCTTTTGACACTGTAGAGCATAATATGTTAGGAGCAAAGCTGCTGAATTCTTTTAATTTTTCTTCCTCGTCCGTCCGTCTAATTCTATCATACCTCTCGGATCGTGTACAATCTGTGTGTTCGAAATTTTCTGTATCTAATCCACTACCCGTGGAAAGAGGGGTGCCACAGGGATCCATTCTGGGACCTCTGCTTTTTATACCCTCCATCATAGGATGGGGGTATATTAACTTTGTCATTCCGTTTGTAACACATCGAAATATTGCTCTAAGACCCCATAAAGTATATATATTCTGGGTCGTGGTGAAATTATGAGTCGATCTAAGCATGTCCGTCCGTCCGTCCGTCTGTTGAAATCACGCTAACTTCCGAACGAAACAAGCTATCGACTTGAAACTTGGCACAAGTAGTTGTTATCGATGTAGGTCGGATGGTATTGAAAATGGGCCATATCGGTCCACTTTTACGTATAGCCCCCATATAAAGGGACCCTAAGATTTGGCTTGTGGAGCCTCTAAAAGAAGCATATTTCATCCGATCCGGCTGAAATTTGGTATATGGTGTTGGTATATGGTCTCTAACAACCATATAAAAATTGGTCCACATCGGTCCATAATTATATATAGCCCCCATATAACCCGATCCCCAGATTTGGCTTGTGGAGCCTCTAACAGAAGCATATTTCATCCGATCCGGCTGAAATTTGGTATGTGGTGTTGGGATATGGTCTCTAACAACCATGCAAAAATTGGTCCACATCGGTCCATAATTATATATAGCCCCCATATAAACCGATCCCCAGATTTGGCTTGTGGCGCCTCTAACAGAAGCATATTTCATCCGATCCGGCTGAAATTTGGTATGCGGTGTTGGTATATGGTCTCTAACAACCATGCAAAAATTGGTCCACATCGGTCCATAATTATATATAGCCCCCATATAAACCGATCCCCAGATTTGGCTTGTGGAGCCTCTAACAGAAGCATATTTCATCCGATCCCGCTGAAATTTGGTATATGGTGTTGGTATATGGTCTCTAACAACCATGCAAAAATTGGTCCACACCGGTCCATAATTATATATAGCCCCCATATAAACCGATCCCAAGATTTGGCTTGTGGAGCCTCTAACAGAAGCATATTTCATCCGATCCGGCTGAAATTTGGTACATGGTATTGGTATATGGTCTCTAACAACCGTGCAAAAATTGGTCCACATCGGTTCATAATTAAATATAGCCCCCATATAAACCGATCCCCAGATTTGGCTTGCGAAGTCTCCAAGAGAAGCAAATTTCATCCAATCCGGTTGTAATTTGGAACATGGTCTATATCGGTCCATAATTATATATAGTCCCCATATAAAACGTTCTCCAGATTTGACCTCCGGAGCCTCTTGGAGGAGCAAAATTCATCCGATCCGGTTTAAAGTAGGAACGAGGTGTTAGTATATTGTCGCTAACAACCATACCAAAATTGGTCCAATCACACAAAAATTGGTCCATATCGGTTCATAATCATGGTTGCCACTAGAGCCAAAAATAATCGACCAAGATTTTATTTCTATAGAAAATTTTGTCAAAAGTTTATTTCTATAGAAAATTTTGTTAAAATTTTATTTCCGTAGAAATTTTTATCAAAATTTTCTTTCTATAGAAAATTTTGTCAAAATTTTTATTTCTATAGAAAATTTTGTGAAAATTTTATTTCCATAGAAAATTTTTTAATATTTTCTTTCTGTAGAAAATTTTGTCAAAATTTTATGTCTACTTTGTCAAACTGAACTGGAGGTTTTAAGATACCTTGCAATCGGCAAGCGTTACCGCAATTTAAGTATTTCGATTGTGGATGGCAGTGTTTAGAAGAAGTTTCTACGCAATCCATGATGGAGGGTACATAAGCTTCGGCCTGGCCGAACTTACGGCCGTATATACTTGTTTTCTTTATTTCTTTCTTTTTTCATTGTTTTATTGCCTCAAAATTGAGTAGGCATTAATTAATTAATTAATTTATTTATATTTTTTTTATATATTGTATTTTTAAATTATTTCATTTTTCTTTTTTCATAATTTCTTCCAATTATTTAATAATATTCCATTGTTAGCTTTAAGATATTAAATTTTCTTTCAACCATTACGGAGTTTATCCTCGTACTGTAATTATAAGAATTCTATGTTCTTGTTGTGCGAGATTTAATAACAATAAAAATACAAAAATCTTCCAAATCTTCCAATATTCTATAGAAATCAAATTTTGACTAAATTTTCTATAGAAAACAAATTTTGACAAAATTTTCTATAGAAATAAAATTTTGACATTTTTTTATAGAAATAAAATATTGACAAAATTTTCTATAGAAATAAAATATTGACAAAATGTTCTATACAAATAAAATTTTGCAAAAATTTTCTATAAAAATAAAATTTTGAAAAATTTTCTTTAGAAATAAAATTGTGACAAAATGTTCTATAGAAATAAAATTTGGCAAAAATTTTCTATAGCAATAAAATTTTGACAAACATTTTTATCACAATAAAGTTTTGATAAAATTTTCTATGAAATAAAATTTTGACAAAATTTTCTATAGAAATAAAAATGTTACATAATTTCCAATGGAAATAAAATTTTTACAAAACTTTTAATAGAAATGAAATTTTACAAAATTTTCTATAGAAATCAAATTTTGACAAAATTTTCTATAAAAATAAAATTTTGACAATATTTTTTATAGCAATAAAATTTCGGCAAAATTTTCTATAGAAATAAAATTTAGCCAAAATTTTCTACAACAATAAAACTTTGACAAAATTTTCTATAGAAATCAAATTTTGACAAAATTTTTTTATAGAAATAAAATTTTGACAAAATTTGCTATAAAAATAAAATGTTGACAAAATGTTCTATAGAAATATAATATTGCACAAATTTCGATAGAAATAAAATTTTGGAAAATTTGTCTTTAGAAATAAAATTTGGCCAAAAATTTTCTATAGCAATAAAATTTTGCAAAAAATTTTCTTTACAAGTAAAATTTTGACAAACATTTTTATAACAATATAGTTTTGTAAAATTTTCTATAAAATTAAAATTGTGACAAAATTTTCTATAGAAATTAAATTTGGCCAAATTTTTCTCTGAAATAAAATTTTGACAAATTATTCTCTGAAATAAAATTTTGACAAATTATTCTCTGAAATAAAATTTTGACAAAATTTTATATACAATTAAAATTTTGGCAAAATTTTCTATAGTAACAAAATTATGAAAAAATTCTCTATAGAAATAAAACTTAGATAAAATTTTCTATAGAAGTACAATTTCGGCAATATTTTCTATAGAAATAAAATATTGACCAATATTTCTATAAAATTAAAATTGTGATGAAATTTTGAAGAGAAATACACATTTTTACAGAAATAAAATTTTTATATAATTTTCTATAGAAATACAATTTTGACGAAATTTTCGATAGAAATAATTTTTTTTTTTAATTTTTTAAAGTTGGTAGATTTTTGGAGTTTTTTTTTTTGTATTTTTTAATTTTTGTTTTTTTAATTTTTGGGAAAATTTTTTTGGCTAGAGTGGCACAAGGTGTTCTAAATCCATTCTAGAAAAATTGAGAATTTTTGAAAAATTCACATCCAAAACACTGATTTCGGATCACATCTTAAAAAATGATGCAAATTCAGTGCATCGCAGTGCTGTTGAAATTGTGGATAGCCGTCCTATGACAAGCTCATGTTAAATTCATTACAACAGTCCTAATTTTGCACCACAACCCTATCTAAAAAGATGGTTTTTACTACATTCTAGGAGACGTTTTTTTGCTGGGAAATCAAGCAGACTGATTTTATATTTTCTCACATGTTTAAAGAAATTTATCCCTGGGTTTAGTTGTTCAAATTGTGTATTCATTCCGGTTAAATAATGCCTAAAATATCAACTCTATTACAGCATATGGTCTTGGAAAATATTATGGCTAATATTTGAGGTAAACAACTCCAACGACATATATGGACGAAATATCAAATTTTTTTTTCGACTACCCCATAAAAAACTTTTCCAATTTTTATCAATTTAAAAACTCAATGGGTCCCGCTCGAAATTATCGAAATGTGTTAAACATTTAGTTTTAAGAAAAACGTACCAGCCTTAAAAAATGTATAGCAGGCCTCAGACACAAATTGTTCCGAATCATTTGTCATGACAATTCAATTGCCACACACAGAAAAATTCACTCACACCCAGGGTGACGAAGTCAATATTAAAGTTTAACCAACGAAAAAAAAAAAACAAAAAACAAGAAAATAAACCTACACTAGTGTTGTGCGGCAAACAATTGAAAAGCGACAACAAAAAACAAACAGAAATTGTCGAGGAAATAAAAAAAAAACTTTTTCATTGAATTCCCAGGAACTCCCTCAAAGTTAGCAAGGCCTTTGTGGTGTTCAGGCAGCGATGACATGTTTATTGATTGGGTTTGTTTGTTCTCTACGGCTGAAATTAATGATATTGTCACCAAATAAATTAAGAAATTCGGTTTCGATGAAACCAAAAGCAACCAAGGGACAAAAAGGTTTTCATGCCATCTGGGTAAAAGTCCATACAAAATAAAAGAGAGCCAGAGAGAGGTTGAATGAGAGAGTTAAGAAAACAGTCTCTAAAATTATGGGGGTTCCATTGAATTTCCTTCAAACAAAAAAAAACAAAAGGAACAACTTTTTCCATTTCATTTTGTTTTCTTCCTTATCGCTATGTGACATTTATGATTGTTTGTTAAATTATTGGGAAAGTTAGAGATAAAATTAATGAAACCTTTTCCATATACTATTTGAGTTTATTTGATATTTGTGATGGTGGTGGCGAGGGGAGGTATGAGAGAAAGTGTTGAAAGTTTATTCAATGTTTCACCTTCAGTTCATGCGTTAGCCAGGGGTAGCGTATGAGTTATGTGTGATATTTTAACACAACATTCATACGCAGGGGTGGCAGGGTTTAGAATGTCTTCGAAGACCATAATAAGGGGAAAATTTATCAGAATTCCAACAAACAGGAAAACTAACATTATTATAGAAAATAGTAAAGGATTGAAAGGACAATAAACCTACCTACGCAAATAAAAATGAGATATTTACTTTAAGGTCTTTGACCTTCTATCTTGATGGTTGTCATGTTCGAGAGTCGACTAGGTAAGCCAAATGTCGCTGACTGTTGTTGCAGATAGTCATGCCATATTAAATTTATTTGTTATGGCACCTGGGTAACTACTTTCGTAGTATTTATTTTCTGTGCGATTTATAACAAGTGGATTGCATAGAAACTTGTACTAACGACTGTCATCCACAATCGAATTACTTGGGTTGCGGTAACACTTGTCGATGGCAAGGTATCTTAAAACTTCTTAACATCTTCTTCTCAATTGGAAGTTAGTCCATACGGGGTATATATTAAACAAAAACAGGATGATTAAATAAGTATATAATTCAATTTGACAAAATTTTCTATAGTAATAAAATTTTGACTAAATTTTTTATAGCAATAAAATTTTGATAACATTTTCTATAGAAATAAAATCTTGACAAAATTTTATTTAGAAATAAAAAAAATTTGTATATTAATAAAATTTTGACAACATTTTCTATAGTAATAAAATTTTGATAAAATTTTATATAGAAATAAAATTTAGGCAAAATTTTGTATAGTAATAAAATTTTGACAAAATTTTCTATAGTAATAAAATTTTGACAAAATTTTCTATAGATATAAAATTTTACATAATTTCTATGGAAATACATTTTTTTCTATAGAAATATGGAAAAATTTTCTTTTGAAATAAAATTGTAACAACATTTTCTATAGAAATAAATTTTGGCCAAAATTTTCTATAGCAATAAAATTTTGACAAACATTTTTATAACCATAGAGTTTTGATAAAATATTCTGTAGAAATAAAATTTTGACAAAATTTTATATACAAATAAAATTTTGAAAAAATTTTATATACAAATAAAATTTTGACAAAATTTTATATACAAATAAAATTTTGACAAAATTTTATATACAAATAAAATTTTGAAAAAATTTTATATACAAATAAAATTTTGACAAAATCTATATATGTTTGTTTATTTGTTTGTTTGTTTGTATGTTCCGAGTTGGCTCCGAAACGGCTGAACCGATTTACATGAAACTTTCAGAGATCGTAGGGGGCGTTCATGTGGTGAAAATAGTGTACCTCATTTTTTGACACCTGGTCGCGGAGGGGGACCTCCCCTTTGTTGGACTTTTTAAAAATTGGACCAAAGTTGACCGATTTGCTCGAAATTTTCATTGAAGATTGGGGTTGGCATCTAGACAAAGATCCGCTACTTTATATTTCGATATTAGTGGCGGAGGGGGGGCTCCCCTTTGTTCAACATTTTTTTAAAGTACAGTGAAAAAACTAAAATTCTCTAAATTATCTGAGATTTACAGAGAACATGCGGTGAGGAATTAATATGGGGTACCTCATGGTTTCATATGTGGACGGGGAGGGGGACCTCCCCCTTGCCCTACTTTTTTAAACTTGAAACAAACTTATGCGATTTGCTTTAAATTTTCATTGAATGTTGGGGTTGGCATCCAGACAAAAATCCGCCACATTATTTTTCGATATTTTGTCGGGGAGGGGGACCACCCCTTTGTCTGACCTTTTTTTTAAAGTACAGTGAAAACAAAACTAAACTCCCCCGACTGAAATTTTACGGAAAAAATGGGTGAGGTTATGAAATTTATATCAGGTTCCTGATTTTTTTAATAAAAATAAAAGGGCATATGGAGACATCCGCTTCTCTTAAGTACATACAGATATTTAAACTTTACCGAATTACTTGAAATTTACAGAGGGCTGGGGAGAGGTTACGATATTAATAGTTGATATCTGATTTTGTTATATTTGGACGGAAGAGAGGCCGCTCCTTTAGGCTTATAATTTGCTTGACATTTTCTGGGACGTTTACAAAAGATACATCGATATTTGGTCGGGGAGGAGGTACTTAAGTTTTCTTGAAATTTACAAAGGCAGTGAGGGAAGGTCTGAACGAAGAGGCAACCGTCCTTGCCCCACACTTGAAGGAAAATTTCACGAATTTCCAGGGAAGGGGTGCTATTCACTACGGTGTTTGTCGATATTGTATCGGGGAAAGTGACATCCCTTTAAACAATAGAGCAAAACTTAAACATCTCCGATCTACTTGAAATTTACAGGGAACGTGGGAGGAGGTGATTAAATTTATACATGATTTTTAAATTAGTATATGATTTTTCAATATCTGGTTGGGGAAGAGGAAAATTGAAATAAACTTTGTCGATTTACTTCGATAGAATAGTACGTGATAATCCGATATCAGGTCGGGGCGGAGCGAAGGTGGGGAGAGGGTTCCCTTTTGACCGTTTTTTTTTCTTAAATTGAAAGTAGAGGGTTGTATGTTTTTGGCACACGCTTCTTCAAGACTTCTTTTTAGTAAAAAACTTAAATTTACATGAAATTGGCAGCCAGCGTAAAGGGTGCCTCATTTTCCAACATTTTAGCAAATGTTAATGTGATAAAATTTTTTACTACATTTGCTTTTTCCGATTTATTGGATGGGAAACAGTAATTATTTGTATGTTATTATAATATAGTGCTTAATTTTCAGATATGTTGAGGAGAAGGATACCTTTCCTTGACAAACCACACTTAAAATTCACAAGAAATATAGAAGATTGTCCAACTACTTGAATACAGAACATTATTTTAAAAATTTGGCGGAAAGGGTACACCCTCTCCCCGACATTTTTTAAGACGAACCGTTTTACATATGCATATCCGCCGTATTTGTACCTATAAACGAAAAAGCAAGTAGTTCGATTTGTTTGAAAGAACTCAAATTTTTTCGAATTTGTTTTCAGCACGATGGATATGGTTGATTAAGTTAACGCAAAATGTTCCTACAATTACGCTCCGGAAGGCGCAGCGAAGCGGGCCGGGTTACGCTAGTTTTCTATAATAATAAAATTTTGACAACATTTTCTATAGAAATAAAATCTTGACAAAATTTTATTTAGAAATAAAATCTGGGCAAAATTTTGTATATTAATAAAATTTTGACAAAATTTTCGGGAGGTTCAAGTGTAGTTCACATTGGGTTAAGTGAATTACCCGAATTTATTCTGATAATTGGTTGATAGTTTTGCTGCAATTAGAGGATGCTGATGAGGAATGTGGTAATTCCGAAACAGCTGTACATCCAACCATCTTGCAGTCTATAGGGCTTTGCCTAAATAAATTTGACAAGCATACTTTGCCTCTGTTGGTTAAGCTACACTTGTAGTTTAGTCAATGCATGGCTTTAAGCTGCGATCAAAAACAATAACAAAATTTTCTATAGTAATAAAATTTTGACAAAATTTTATATAGAAATAAAACCTGGGCAAAATTTTGTATAATAATAAAATTTTGACAAAATTTTCTATAGTAATAAAATTTTGACAAAATTTTCTATAGTAATAAAATTTTGACAAAATTTTCTAAAGAAATCAAATTTTGACAAAATGTTCTATAGAAATAAAATTTTCGATGGAAATAAACTTTTTTCTATAGAAAAACCAGTAAGGAAAGTCTAAAGTCGGGCGGGGCCGACTATATTATACCCTGCACCACTTTGTACATCCAAATTTTCGATACCATATCACATCCGTCAAATGTGTTGGGGGCTATATATAAAGGTTTGTCCCAAATACATACATTTAAATATCACTCGATCTGGAAGAATTTGATAGACTTCTACAAAATCTATAGACTCAAAATTTAAGTCGGCTAATGCACTAGGGTGGAACACAATGTTAGTAAAAAAATATGGGAAACGTTTAAATCTGAAGAAATTTTAAGGAAACTTCGAAAAAGTTTATTTATGATTTATCGCTCGATAAATATTTATTAGAAGTTTAAGAAAATTAGAGTCATTTTTACAACTTTTCGACTAAGCAGTAGCGATTTTATAAGGAAAATTTTGGTATTTTGACCATTTTTGTCGAAATCAGAAAAACATATATATGGGAGCTATATCTAAATCTGAACCGATTTCAACCAAATTTGGCACGCATAGCTACAATGCTAATTCTACTCCCTGTGCGAAATTTCAACTAAATCGGAGTTAAAAATTGGCCTCTGTGGTCATATGAGTGTAAATCGGGCGAAAGCTTTATATGGGAGATATATCCAAATCTGAACCGATTTCAAGCAAATTTGGCACGCATAGTTACAACGCTAATTCTACTCTCTATGCAAAATTTCAACTAAATCGGAGCAAAAAATTGGCCTCTGTGGGCAAATGAGTGTAAATCGGGCGAAAGCTATATATGGGAGCTATATCGAAATCTGAACCGATTTTGCTGATATTTTGCAAGTTTTTCGAGACTCATAAAATATTCGGATGTACGGAATTTGAGGAAGATAGGTTGATATACACGCCAATTATGACCAGATCGGTGAAAAATATATATGGCAGCTATATCTAAATCTGAACCGATTTTTTTCCAAAATCAATAGGGATCGTCTTTGAGCCGAAACAGGACCCTATACCAAATTTTAGGACAATCGGACTAAAACTGCGAGCTGTACTTTGCACACAAAAATACATCAACAGACGGACAGACAGACGGACAGACAGACAGACGGACATCGCTAAATCGACTCAGAATTTAATTCTAAGCCGATCCGTATACTAAAAGGTTGGTCTATGATTACTCCTTCTTGGCGTTACATACAAATGCACAAACTTATTATACCCTGTACCACAGTAGTGGTGAAGGGTATAAATATGGAAAAATTTTCTTTTGAAATAAAATTGTAACAACATTTTCTATAGAAATAAAATGTGGCCAAAATTTTCTGTAGCAATAAAATTTTGACAAACATTTTTATAACAATAAAGTTTTGACAAAATTCTCTAAGAAATAAAATTTTGACAAAATTTTCTATAAATGTAAAATTTTGACAATACTTTCTATAGAAATAAAATTTTGGCAAAATTGTTTATAGAAAAAGAATTTTGACCAATATTTCTATAAAATTAAAATTTTGACAAAATTTGCAATAAAAAAACCAGGGCTGTGGAGTCGAGCCAATTTTGCTCGATTCCGACTCCGACCCCAGCAGTTTTCATCAGCTCGACTCCGACTCTGGAGTCGACTCCGGGTAATAAACTAAATCTCATTTTAATACAACTAATTTGTGGTTCTATTGTGGGGGTATCGTAAGTGCATCGATATAAAGTATCGTATTTATTTATGTGTGCAAGAAAAAGGAATTAATTTCACATTAGATGCCAATTGAACTCTATATTTCAAATTTAGGGCAGTGTTTAATAAATAAAATAATGATAAAGGGTGATACGGTCAAAATTTGGTCAATATAAACTTGACGTATTTCTTTCAATTTTGCATTTAAAAAACCTGAACACCCCTCATTTGGAGGGTGTGTGTAGAATGTTGCTCCTATTTTGATTTTGGAATTCACTCTTCAGTTGTCAAGCAAGACGAGCAGCGTATCAAAATTTTGCTCGCGCATCGCGAAAATCCGAGCTACTCGCACGCAAAGCTGGCAAAATCGCTAAAAGTTGCCAAATCAACCGTTACAAATGTAATTAAAGTGTTTGGGGGAACGTTTGTCGACAGCCAGGAAGTCTGGATCGGGGGGAAATCGAAAACCGGAAGCCGCTGAGACGACAAAGAGTGTTGTCGGCAGTTTCAAGCGAAACCCTAACCTCTCTCCCCGAGATGCCGCAAATAAGCTAGGTGTATCGTCTACAACCGTGCATCGAGCCAAAAAACGAGCCGGACTATCGACTTACAAGAAGGTAGTGACTCCAAATCGCGATGATAAGCAAAATACGACGGCCAAAGCGCGATCCCGGAGGCTGTACACGACGATGCTGACGAAGTTTGACTGCGTGGTAATGGACGACGAAACCTACGTCAAAGCCAACTACAAGCAGCTTCCGGGCAGGAGTTTTATACGGCAAAAGGAAGGGGAAAGGTAGCAGTATTTTCAAGCACACAAAACTGTCAAAGTTCGCAAAGAAATATCTGGTATGGCAAGCCATCTTTTCAAGCCACAGGTACAGATCCGGGACTGTCAACCAAGAAATTTACGTGAAAGAGTGTTTGAATAAACGTCTGCTGCCTTTCCTGAAGAAACACGATTGTTCCGTACTGTTTTGGCCGGATTTGGCATTTTGCCATTACGGTAAAAAGGCCATGGAGTGGTACGCCGCCAACAACGTGCAGGTGGTTCCCAAGGACAAGAACCCTCCGAACACGCCAGAGCTCCGCCCAATTGAGAAATACTGGGCTATTCTCAAGCGGAACCTAAAGAAGACCAAAAAAACTGCTAAGGACGAGCAGCAGTTCAAGGCAAACTGGCTTTCTGCGGCGAAGAAGGTGGACAAGGTGGCTGTACAAAATCTAATGGCAGGTGTCAAGCGTGAGGCCCGGCAATTAGGATTTGGAAAAGCGAAAGCCTAACTGAATATTTTTCCTGAATTTTATACTAATTGAACTTGAAAAAGAAATTTAATTTGATTTTTTAAATAAACGATTTCACCGATTTACACGCGTTTTCCCTTGACCAAATTTTGACCGTATCACCCTTTATAGAAACTTGGGTCCAAATTTTGTTTCAATAGAAACCTTTGTCAAAATTTTATTACTAGAGTCAATTTTGTTAAAATTTTGTCCAAATTTTATTTGTATAGAAAATTTTGTCCATAGAAATTTTGTCCAAATTTTATTTCCATAGAAAGTGTTATCCAAATTTTATTTCTTATTTATGAAGTACCACTTAGGTGGAGAGCAGTATTTTGTAAAATCTACAAAAACCAATCTACCAAGCAATGGTTAGCACCGTGGTGCAATGGTTAGCATGCCCGCCTTGTATACACAAGGTCGTGCGTTCGATTCCTGCTTTGACCGAACACCAAATAGTTTTTCAGCGGTGGACTATACTACCTCAGTAATGCTGGTGACATTTCTGAGAGTTTCAAAGCTTCTTTCAGTGGTTTCACTGCAACGCCGTTCGGACTCGGCTATAAAAAGGAGGTCCCTTGTCATTGAGCTTAACATGGAATCGGGCAGCACTCAGTGATAAGAGAGAGGTTGACCAATGTGGTATCACAATGGACTGAATAGTCTAAGTGAGCCTGATATGTCGGGCTGCCACTAACCTAAACCTAAACCTAATCTACCAGGCATATTTGGTAGAATTCTACCAACTGTTGCAATCGTGTTCTGGGATTAATTAAGCACATGTCGGGCTAAATCGGTTGAATGTGGCCTAAATAAATAGAATGTCATTTCTACTATTTCTGCCAAATTTCACTTAAATTGGAGTTAAATCTAAATTGGGCAAAAGATATATATGGGGATTATATCTAAATCTGAACAATTTTCAACTAAATTCTTGCGTTTGATAAAATTTGGTATAAAAAACTATAATGTCATATCTAGTGTCTCTTCAAATCGGTCAAAAGATATATACGGTAGTTGTATGTAAATCTGAATTGATCTCTTGAAAAATCGATAGGGATCGATTTCGAACTAACATACATACTTGTAACAAAACTGAAGTCGATTGATCTAAAACTGCGACCTGGATTTTGATTACAAAAATGTGTTCACAGACTGTTAGACGGACATGGCCAAATAGAAATCATTTGGCCATGACAATAATGTACAAATTTGATTTGTACATTATTGTTACAGAAAAGGCTTTGCAATGTCGACTTATTGAACCAATTCAACTCTGTATTCAATGGCCCCATTTGGAAAAATTAAAGTTTAGGAAAAGTTTCATTGTATTTATGAAATAATTGCATTGGCTCAATTTTAATGATTACTTTCTTCATATTTTCTACCAGAATATTCCACTTTCTTATCGTATAATTTTTTTAGTGAATAATAGTCTGTCATGATACTTTTTCATTGTGTCAAAATCACTTGTTCATTAATCAATTCCCTATTTATGTTACACATTCGAAACGATTTACTCTGGCATAAATTTTGGTTAAAGCAAAAAAAAAACATAAATAAATCGGCGCAGTCAAATGACATTGGCATTCATTTCTTCGTCTATAATATCGACATATATTTTATTTTTTGGGCCCACAAATTTTATTCAAAACACCTGCCTTACCGAAGATTAATGACTACCAGCTACCAGTTCTATGCGATAACACTTACTTAAATATGTATGGCAAATTTACATTTCACCTGCTCTCTATATAGGTAATGCCATTAATAAAAATCGCTAACAAAATGGCACAGCTTTCAATTGAGTTCCATGTTGATTGTGGAAAAGAGAAATTTTTCTGCTAGAGGATTTCAAGGGAAATACTTGTCGTCACAAAAAAAAAAAAAAAAAAAAAAATACAAAAATTGTATATTTTCCCCAAAATGAATACGAAATGACAAAAATTAATTCAAATGCTAGGGATTCATTTGAATTATGTTAAACAAAAAGAACAAAATTTACATTGAAAGTAACTTTGGTTTTGTAAATATTTGAAAAGGAATAAAATGTAGAGTATTATATACATATTTAGAAGAAATCTGTTATGGAGGCTGCTAAAGAGAGCGAGGGAGAGAAAGAAGAAGGTAGAGTTGGTAGATAATGAAAAAAATGCAGTAAGTTTTCCATCTAAGAGAAGAGATACCCTAAATTTTCCTTTAGATTTTCTACCGGAAGCAGTGGTACCAACTGCTTTGGGCTTAAAATCGTCAATTTTTAAAATATTTTTCGTAAAAATCGGCAAGTCGTCACATAAAATCGTCACCCATGAAATAGTCGATTTGGGAGGAAAATAAACATTTTATTCAAAACGAAAACATCACAATTAACTTTTATTACACTTTAAATATCTAATTCAATCATGTTCATATTCTTCAAACGAATCTAAATCCTTTGTAGTTGCTCATGTATAATTTTTACTAATTTTACAATTTATTTAGTATAACTTGGCTTATCGGTTGTGAATAAAGTTAATTTAACTAAAATTATTTTATTACGTTCAAAATTATTTGATTTTAAATAGTTTTTTTGACACAAGAATATCTTGTAAATTTGAAGTTTCAAAGGAATTCCGAATTTTAGTTTTATTTATATTGATTGCTTTGAAAATTATTTCTAAAATGGAGACGAATGTGGGTGACAGCAAGCTAGATACAAATTGTCATAGTATTGAGGTTAAAACATGCCTGTTTACAGTACTAAATTGCTATGAAAAATCGTCAATAAAAAATGTTTAAAATTAAACACTTGATTTGACCTTTCGTCAAAAATCGTCAACTCATAACTAGGTTGGTTAAAATCGTCGTCAAATTGTCATAGGTAAAATTTACCATCATAATCGTCAAAATGACGAAAAATTGTCAAAGTTGGCACCGCTGATCGGAAGGCTGGGACTAAGAGACAACGAGAGAGAGTAAAGTTGGTAGGTAATGTACAGTAAGGCTTCTGTCTAGTGGAAGAGTTACCCTTAATCTTCTTGTAGAATTTCTACCATAAAGCCGATACTAAATTCGTGTTTCACATCTTGGTCGGGTCAGGAGAATTGTGACTCAATGGGTCAGGGATTTCAAACTTCTGTCAATATATTGTCAATGCACGTATTTAAAATTGTGCAAAAAATAAAGTAAAATTCCTGCGGTCGTAGTTGTTGTTGCAATTTAAAAATTAGAAATTTTGTCACTATTTTTTTGTCAAAATCTTATTTCTATTGAAAATTTTGTCAAAATTTTATTTCTATAGAATTTTGTCACAATTTTAAGCCCATAGACAAGGTGGTCGGAATTGTATTTTTATAAAAAAATTTGTCAAAATTTTATTTGTATAGAAAATTTTGTCAAATTTTTAATTTCAATAGAAAATTTTTTCAAAATTTTATTTCTATAAAAAATTTTGTGAAAATTTTATTTCTATAGAAAATTTGTCAAAATTCTATAGAAAATTGTATCAAAATTTTATTCCCATCGAGAATTTTGTCAAAATTTTAAGTTTATAGAAAATGTGGTCAAAATTTAATTTTTATAGATAATTTTGTTAAAATTTTTATGCCTGTGAAATTTTTTGTATTTCTATAGAAAATTTTGTCAAAATTTTATTTCTATAGAAAATTTTGTCAAAATTTAATTTCTGTAGAAAATTTTGTCAAGTTTTTTTTTGCAGAAAATTTTGTAAAAAATTTTATTTTTATAGAAAATTCTGTCAAAGTTTATTTTTGTAGAAAATTTTGTCCAAGTTTTATTGCTACAGAAAATTTTGTCCAAATTTTATTGCTACAGAAAATTTTGCCCAAAATTTTATTTCTATAGGAAATTTTGTCAAAATTTTATTTCTATAGAGAATTTTGTCAGTTTTTTATTTCTATAAAAAATTTTATTTCCGTAGAAAATTTTGTCCAAATTTTATTTCTATAGAGAATTTTATCAAAATTTTATTTCTATAGGAAATTTTGTAAAAATTTTATTTCTACAGAAAATTTTGTCAAAATTTTATTTCTCAGAAAATTTTGTCAAAGAAAATAGAAAATTTTGTCAAAATTTTATTTTTGTAGAAAATTTTGTTCCAATTTTATTTCTACAGAAAATTTTGTCAAAATTTTATTTTTGTAGAAAATTTTATTTTTATAGATTAATTTGTCAAAATTTTATTTCTATAGAAAATTATGTCAAAATTTTATTTCTAGAGAAAATTTTGTCAAAAATTTATTTCCATACCAAATTTTGTCAAAATTTTATTTTTATAGGAAATTTTCTCAAAATTTTATTTCTATAGAAAATTTAGTCAAAATTTTATTTCTATAGAAAATTTTGTCAAAATTTTTTTTCTATAGAAAATTTTGTAAAAATTTTATTTCTTTAGAAAATTCTGTCAAAATTTTATTTCCATAAAAAATTTTGTTAAAATTTTATTTCTATAGAAAATTTTTTCAAAATTTTATTACTATAGGAAATTCTGTTAAAGTTTTGTTTCTACAGAAAATTCTGTCAACATTTTATTTCTATAGCGAATTTTGTTAATATTTTAAGTATATAGAAAAGGTGGTCAAAATCTTTTTCTATACGAAATTTTGTCAAAATTTTATTTCTATAGAAAATTTTGTCAAAATTTTATTTTTGTAGAAAATTTTATTTCCATAGGAAATTTTGTAAAAATTTTATTTCTATAGAAAATTTTGTCAAAATTTTATGTCTACAGAAAATTTTGTCAAAAATTTGTTTTGTAGAAAATTTTGTCCAAATTTTATTTCTATAGAAAATTTTGGCCAAATTTTATTTCTACAGAAAATTATGTCAAAAAAAATTTTTTTTTTTGTAGAAAATTTTGTCCAAATTTTATTTCTATAGAAAATTTTGTCAAAATTTTATTTTTGTAGAAAATTTTGTCCAAATTTTATTTCTACAGAAAATTTAATCAAAACACTTGAGTTGACCTTTCGTCAAAAATCGTCAACTCATAACTAGCTTGGTTAAAATCGTCGTCAAATTGTCATAGGTAAAATTTACCATCATAATCGTCAAAATGACGAAAAATTGTCAAAGTTGGCACCGCTGATCGGAAGGCTGGGACTAAGAGACAACGAGAGAGAGTAAAGTTGGTAGGTAATGTACAGTAAGGCTTCTGTCTAGTGGAAGAGTTACCCTTAATCTTCTTGTAGAATTTCTACCATAAAGCCGATACTAAATTCGTGTTTCACATCTTGGTCGGGTCAGGAGAATTGTGACTCAATGGGTCAGGGATTTCAAATTTCTGTCAATATATTGTCAATGCACGTATTTAAAATTTTATTTTTGTAGAAAATTTTGTCCAAATTTTATTTCCATACAAAATGTTGTCCAAATTTTATTTCCATAGGAAATTTTGTCAAAATTTTATTTCTATAGAAAATTTTGTCAAAATTTTATTTCTACAGAAAACTTTGTCAAAAATTTATTTTGTAGAAAATTTTGTCCAAATTTTATTTCTATAGAAAATTTTGGCCAAATTTTATTTCTATAGAAAATTTTGTCAAAATTTTATTTTTGTAGAAAATTTTGTCCAAATTTTATTTCTATAGAAAATTTTGTCAAAATTTTATTTTTGTAGAAAATTTTGTCCAAATTTTATTTCTATAGAAAATTTAATCAAAATGTTATTTCTATAAAAAATTTTGTCAAAATGTTATTTCTACAGAATATTTAGTCAAAATTTTATTTCTACAAAAAATTTTGTCAAAGTTTTATTTCTATAGAAAATTTTGTCAAAATTTTATTTTTGTAAAAAATTTTGTCAAAATTTTATTTTTGTAAAAAATTTTGTCCAAATTTTAGTTCTACAGAAAATTTTGTCAAAATTTTATTTCTATTGGAAATTTTGTCAAAATTTTATTTCCATACAAAATTTTGTCAAAATATTGTTTTCATAAAAAATTTTGTAAAAATTTTATTTCTGTAGGAAATTTTGTCAAAATTTTATTTCTATAGAAAATTTTGTCAAAATTTTATTTCTACAGTAAATTTTGTCAAAATTTTATTTCTACAGAAAATTTTGTCAAAAATTTATTTCCATAAAACATTTTGTCAAAATTTTATTTTTATAGGGAATTTTGTCAAAATTGTATTTCTATAGAAATTTTTTTCAAAATTTTATTTCTAAAGAAAATTTAGTCAAAATTTTATTTTGGTAGAAAATTGTGTCCAAATTTTATTTCTACAGAAAAATATGTCAAAATTTTATTTTTGTAGAAAATTTTATTTTTATAGAGAAGTTGGTCAAAATTTTATTTTTATAGGAAATTTTGTCAAAATTTTATTTTTGTAGAAAATTTTGTCAAAACTTTATTTCTATAGAAAATTTTGTCAACATTTTATTTTTGTAGAAAATTTTATCCAAATTTTATTTCTACAGAAAATTTTGTCAAAATTTTGTTTTTGTAAAATATTTTGTCCAAATTTTTTTCTACCGAATATTTTGTCAAAATTTTATTTCTATAGGAAATTTTGTCAAAATTTAATTTTTATAGAGAAGTTTGTCACAATTTTGTTTCTACAGAAATTTGTATCAACATTTTATTTCTATAAAGAATTTTGTCAAAATTTTAAGTTTGTAGAAAAATTTTATTTCAATAGAAAATTTTGTTAAAATTTTGATTCCTATAGAAAATATTTTTATTTCTATAGAAAATTTTGTAAAAATTTTATTTCTATAGAAAATTCTGTCAAAATTTTATTTTTATAAAAAATTTTGCCAATATTGTATTTCTATGGAAAAATTTTGTCAAAATTTTATTTCTATAGAATTTTTTGTCAAATTTTGGTATCTGAAATCGACTAAACAACAAGAGGCGCTTAACCCACAGAGGCTGGCGAATTTAGTTGGACAAAGCCATTTAGAGTGCAAGATGTTTGGTTGGACGGTCGTTTCGGAAAAATCAAAATAAAAAGCCCAATATAAAAGCAAATTACAGAAATTTCCAATTTCTTAGACAATGAGACAATTTCTAAACGGTGTTCAGAATCACGGATATCATTTTTGTTTTTTTTTGAAAGACAAACAATCCATAAATTTAAAGACGATTTCATTAACTATGAAGAATTTTGGAGAGTTAGGTTAGGTTAGGTGAGGTGGCAGCCCGATGTATCAGGCTCACTTAGACTATTCAATCCATTGTGATACACACTGGGGTGAACTTCTCTCTTATCACTGAGTGCTGCCCGATTCCATGTTAAGCTCAATGACAAGGGACCTCCTTTTTATGGCCGAGTACAAACGGCGTTCCACATTCCAGTGAAACCACTTAGAGAAGCTTTGAAATCCTCAGAAATATCACCAGCATTACTGAGGTAGGATAATCCACCGCTGAAAAACATTTTGGTTTTCGGTCGAGGCGGGAATCGAACCCACGACCTTCTGTCTGCAAGGTGGGCATGCTAACCGTTGTGGCTCCCTTTCTTCCTTGAGTTATTACAAAATGTTCTATAGAAATAAAATGTAGACAAAATTTTCTATTGAAATAAAATTTTTACAAAAATGTCAATAGAAATAAAAAATTTGAGAAAATTATCTATAAAAATAACATTTGGCAAAATTTTCTGTAGAAAATTTTACATCCATAGAAAATTTTGTCAAAGTTTTTTATATAAAAATAAAATTGTGCCAAATTTTTCTATAGAAATAAAATTTTGAAAAATTTTTCTATAGAAATAAAATTTTGACAAAATTCTCTATCAAAATGGAGCAGGGTATAATATGGGCCGACTATATATAATTTGTTTTCAGGCTTTCCTTAATTGTTTTATGCAATATTGACTCCATATGGACACTGAAAAACAAAAAATACTGACCATAAAAAATTTCAATATTTTGAAGAAGAAGCTTCTCAGACACAAACTGAAAATCCTCAATGGAAGGTTAGTATCTTTGAATTCAATTAAACTATTATTGAGTATAACTTTGTTTTTATACCCTCCACCATAGGATGGGGGGTATATTAACTTTGTCATTCCGTTTGTAACACATCGAAATATTGCTCTAAGACCCCATAAAGTATATATATTCTGGGTCGTGGTGAAATTCTGAGTCGATCTGAGCATGTCCATCCGTCCGTCCGTCCGTCTGTTGAAATCACGCTAACTTCCGAACGAAACAAGCTATCGACTTGAAACTTGGCACAAATAGTTGTTATTGATGTAGGTCGAATGGTATTGCAAATGGACCATATCGGTCCACTTTTACGTATAGCCCCCATATAAACGGACCCCCAAATTTGGATTGCGAGGCCTCTAAGAGAAGCAAATTTCATCCGATCCGGCTAAAATTTGGTACATGGTGTTAGTATATGGTCCCTAACAACCCTGCAAAAATTGGTCCACATCGGTACATGGTTATATATAGCCCCCATATAAACCGATCCCCCGATTTGGCTTTCGGAGCCTCTAAGAGAAGCAAATTTCATCCGATCCGGCTGAAATTTGGTACATGGTGTTAGTATATGTTCTCTAACAACCGTGCAAAAATTGGTACACATCAGTCCATAACTATATATAGCCCCCATATAAACCGATCACCAGACTTGACATCCGGAGCCTCTTGGAAGACCAAAATTCATCTGATTCAGTTGAAATTTGGTACGTGGTGTTAATATATGGCCTCAAACTCCCATGAAAAAATTGGTCGATTCGGTCCATAATTATATATAGGCCCCATATAAACCGATCCCCAGATTTGACCTCCAGAGCCCCTTGTAAGAGCAAAATTCTTCCCATTCGATTGAAATGTGGTAAGTGATGTTAGTATATGGTATCCAACAACCATGCAGGAATTGGTTCCTATCAGTCCATTATTATATATAGCTTCCATATAAACCGATCCTCCGGTGCCTTTTGGAGAAGCAAAATTCATCCGATCTGCTTGAAATTTGGTACGTGGTGGTAGTATATGATATTTAACAACCATGTCAAAAGTTGTCCATATCAGTCCATAATCATATATAGCCCCTATATAAACCGGTCCCGAGATTTGGTTTTGGAGCCTCTTGAAGGAGCAAATTTCATCCGAGTCAGTTGAAATTTGGTACATTGTGCTAGTATATGGCCGTTAACAACCATGCCTAACTAGGTCCATATCGGTCTATAGTTATATTTAGCCCTCACATAAATCGATCCCCAATCACTCAAAAATTGGTCCATATCAAGTTCATAATTGTATATATCTCCCATATAAGCGACCCCCATATTTCAATTCTGGCTCTCTACGTATTGTCTAATATATACCACGTATAGACTAACTCACAATTTAGAAAACGATGTTAAGAAGTTTTAAGATACCACAACCAAAGTAATTCGATTGTGGATAACAGTCTTTCGTAGAAGTTTCTACGCAATCCATGGTGGAGGGTACATAAGATTCGGCCTGGCCGATCTTACGGCCGTATATACTTGTTTTTTTTTTTTATTTCCTTCTCTGGCTCGTTAAGACCTAAAATAGTTCAAATTTAACTACCACTTAACAGCCATTATTTTCAAAAATTATTGACCCTACTACAATGACATTTAGATACTCTTTATTTAGTTCAATTAAATTATGCCTTGGATATTTTTGAAAAAGTTCAATACCCAGAGGACAAAAAGTCATAACTTAAATAAAATCCCTAATAGCTTTATCATATTCGTTTATGTTTAATGGTCTGTTTGTTATTTGTTTTAATGTCTGCTTTACATAAGGAAACAAAACGAAAAACATGATTTATTGTTATTATGAAATGTGGCCTTTTCTATAATGGTGTCGTGTTCTCGGGCCGGAGGAAAGTTTCGGCGGAATCGACCAAACCTACTAAAGGTCACAAATGTAATAAATATTCTTATGGGTGTTAATTGTTGGGTAAAGATCCCAATTTGTAATGGATAAGGGACATTTCATATTTAGGCTCTGATGAAAACAACAGCCATGGGACTAAGCAATGTTGACCTAATGGCTTTACAGCTTTTAGGCGAAATCACTTAGTCCATAGATCAGAAAATGAAATTTATTTTGAATGTTAACAACGATAATATACATAAGGGAATAAAGGATTTAACACAATTTTATTTGTTAAAGAGACGAAGGTTGTATACAGGCTATGCATCAATATTTTATAAAATATTTCTGATATAAATAAATTAATAAATAAATTACACTAACACAATATTGAGATAATGTTGTTCATTTGTGATCCCCTTCAGGATTGCTTTCTTTTAAAATTTAATTGTTTAAAAGCAAAAACAAGTATATACGGCCGTAAGTTCGGCCAGGCCGAATCTTATGTACCCTCCACCATGGATTACGTAGGAACTTCTACTAAAGGCTGTCATCCACAATCGAATTACTTGGGTTGCGATAACACTTGCCGATGGCAAGGTATCGTAAAACTTTTTAACACTGTCTTCTAAATTGTAAGTTAGCCCATACGGGGTATATATTAAACAAAAAAAGGCCGATTAAATACGTATATAATCTAGTTTGACAAAATTTTCTATAGAAATAAAATTTTGACAAAATTTTCTATAGAAATGAAACCTTGACAACATTTTCTCTAGAAATAAAGTTTTGACAAAATTTTCTATAGAAATAAAAATTTGTCTTCTAAATTGTAAGTTAGCCCATACGGGGTATATATTAAACAAAAAAAGGCCGATTAAATACGTATATAATCTAGTTTGACAAAATTTTCTATAGAAATAAAATTTTGACAAAATTTTCTATAGAAATGAAACCTTGACAACATTTTCTCTAGAAATAATATTTTGACAAAATTTTCTATAGAAATAAAAATTTGACAAAATTTTCTATAGAAATAAAATGTTGACAAAATTTTCTATGGAAGTAAAATGTTGACAAAATTTTGTATAGAAATAAAATGTTGACAAAATTTTGTATAGAAATAAAATGTTGACAAAATTTTCTACAGAAATAAATTTTTTACAAAATTTTCTATAGAAATAAAATTTTGACAAACATTTCTATAGAAATAAACCTTTGACAAAACTTTCTATAGAAATGAAATTTTAACAAAACTTTCTATAGTAATAAAATTTGACAAAATTTTCTATGGAAATAAAGTTTTGGTAGATTACAAAATTTTCTATAGAAATAAAATTTTGACAAAATTTTCTATGGAAATAAAATTTTGACAAACATTTGTATAGAAATAAACTTTTGACAAAACTTTCTATAGAAATGAAATTTTGACAAAACTTTCTATAGTAATAAAATTTGACAAAATTTTCTATGGAAATAAAGTTTTGGTAGATTATTTTTGGCGATATGGACCAATTTTTGTGTAATAAGTCATCGGCTATATATAACTAAAGACCGATATGGACCAATTTTTACATGGCTGTTAGAGGCCATATATTGACAATATGTACCAAATTTCAACCGTATCGGATGACTTTTGCTCCTCCAAGAGGTTCCGGAAGTCAAATCTGGGGACGGTTTATATGGGAACTATATATAATTATGGACCGATATGGACCAATTTTTGCATGGTTGTTAGAGACCATATACTAACACCATGTACCAAATTTCAACTGGATCGGATGAATTTTGCTCTTCCAAGAGGCTCCGGAGGTCAAATCAGGGGATCGGTTTATATGGGGCCTATATATAATTATTGACCGATATGGACCAATTTTTGCATGGTTATTAGAGGCCGTAGACTAACATCAGGTACCAAATTTCAACCGGATCGGATGAATTTTGCCCCTCCAAGAGGCTCCGGAGGTCAAATCTGGGGATCGGTTTATATGGGGGCTATATATAATTATGGACCGATATGGACCAATTTTTGCATGGTTGTTTAAAACCGTATACTAAGACCACGTACTAACTTTCAACCGGATCGGATGAATTTTGCTCTTCCAAAAAGCTCCGGTGGTCAAATCTGGGGATCGGTTTATATGGGAGCTATATATAATTATGGACCGATATGGACCAATTTTTGCACGGTTGTTGGAGGCCGTATACTAACATCAGGTACCAAATTTCAACCGTATCGGATGAATTTTGCCCCTCCAAAAGTCTCCGGAGGTCAAATCTGGGGATCGGTTTATATGGGGGCTATATATAATTATTTACCGATATGGACCAATTTTTGCATGGTTGTTAGAGGCCGTATACTAACATCAGGTACCAAATTTCAATCGGATCGGATGAATTTTGCCCCTCCAAGAGGCTCCGGAGGTCAAATCTTGGGATCGGTTTATATGGGGGCTATGCGTAAACGTGGTCCGATATGGCCCATTTTCAATACCATCCGACCTACATCAATAACAACTACTTGTGCCAAGTTTCAAGTCGATAGCTTGTTTCGTTCGGAAGTTAGCATGATTTCCGCAGACGGACGGACAGCCGGACAGACGGACGGACGGACGGACATGCTTAGATCGACTCAGAATTTCACCACGACCCAGAATATATATATACTTTATGGGGTCTTAGAGCAATATTTCGATGTGTTACAAACGGAATGACAAAGTTAATATACCCCCATCCTATGGTGGAGGGTATAATAATATTAATCTATATAATCAGATTAGATTTCTTCGAATTCGCATGACATACATTATGGGCTTCAACTGGCATGCGCTTCAGGTGCACAAAAATGTTGACATAAATATATAGAAATAAAATTTTGACAAAATTTTATATCGAAATAAAATTTTGACAAAATTTTTATACCCTTCACCACTACAGTGGTACAGGGTATATAAAGTTTGTGCATTTGTATGTAACGCCAAGAAAGAGTGGTCATAGACCCATCTTGTTGTATACCGATCGGCTTAGAATTAAATTCTGAATCGATTTAGGGATGTCCGTCTGTCTGTCTGTCTGTCCGTCTGTCTGTATATGTACTTTTGTGCACAAAGTACTGCTCGCAATTTAAGTCCGATCGTCCTGATATTTGGCATAGGGCCGTTTCTTGGGACAGAGACAATCGCTATTGGTTTTGGAAAAAATCGGTTCAGATTTAGATATAGCTGCCATATATATCTATTTTATCAACCGATTTTCTTGAAATACCGTACATCCAAATATTTTATGAATCTCGAAAATCTTGCAAAATATCAGCCAAATCGGTTCAGATTTAGATATAGCTCCCATATATATCTTTCGTCCGATTTAGACTCATATGACCACAGAGGCCAAAGTTTACTACCGATCTTCGTGAAATTTTGCACAGAGGGTAGAATTGACATTCTACCAAGGCTTGGTAAATTTGATTGAAATCGGTTCAAATTTAGATATAGCTCCCATATATATCTCGTCCGGTTTGAACTTATATGGCTACAAAAGCCAGAGTTTTGCCGTGATTTACTTCAAATTTTGCACAAGGGGTACGTTTAATAGTATTGTTAAGTGTGTCAAATTTTGTTAAAATCGGTTCAGATTTAGATATCGCTCACATATATATCTTTCGCCCGATTTGAACTTATATGGTCTCAAAAGCCAGAGTTTTGCCCTGACTTACTTCAAATTTTGCACAAACGGTACTTTTAACGATACTATTGTATGTGCCAAATATGGTCAAAATCGATTCAGATTCAGATATAGTTCCCATATATATCTTTCGTCCGATTTGAATTTATATGGCCTCAAAATCCAGGGGTTTGCCGTGATTTGCTTCAAATTTCGAACAAGGAGTACGTTTGGTAGTATCGGTAATTGTGCCAAATTTGCTTGAAATCGGTTCAGATTTAGATATGGCTCCCATATATATCTTCCGTCCGATTTGCACTCATATGACCAGGGGGGCCAAAGTTATGCTCCCATTTACGTGAAATTTCGCATAGATAGCATAATAATTATTCTAACTATACATGTCAAATTTAGTCAAAATCGGTTAAGATAATATATAGCTCACATATATACGTACACCAGACTTGGGGAATTATGGTAGACTGTTACACATTTTAGACCCATTTTCAATGGAAGTTTCCTCCAATTAACTGGATAGCATTAGCCGATTTAAATTTTAATTCTAGAGATTTTGTAGAAGTAAAAAAATTGTCTCCTTTATATAGTTTCCAGCAAATGTGAAGTAGTTGAGATGGTAACACAAATGTTGGCCTACATAGGGGTGAAGGGTATAATATAATCGGCCCCGCCCGACTTTAGCCTTTACTTACTTCTTTTTTTTAACAAAATTTTCAATAGAAATAAAATGTTGGCAAAATTCTCACTAGAAATAAAATTTGGCAAAATATCTGAAAGAAAACAAAACGTAAAAAATAAAGAACTAAACTTTTGACAAATTTTTCAACAGAAATAAAATTGGGACAAATTTTCTATAAAAATAAAACTTTAACAATTTTTTTAAAGAAATAAAATTTTGGCAAAATTTTCAACGGAAATAAAATTATAAGAAAATTTTCTATATAGAAATAAAGTTAAAAAAAAGCTATAGAAATTAAACTTTTTACAAAATTTTCTATAGAAATAAAATTTTGACGCATTTTTCTATAGAAATTAAATTTTGATAAAAAAAATTTTAATTT
The DNA here is from genome assembly GCF_050003625.1 of Haematobia irritans. Classification (NCBI taxonomy): domain Eukaryota; kingdom Metazoa; phylum Arthropoda; class Insecta; order Diptera; family Muscidae; genus Haematobia; species Haematobia irritans. The sequence goes on from NC_134401.1 coordinate 153,957,988, forward strand.
ATATAGAACTAAAATTTTGACAAAATTTTCTATAGTATAGGAATAAAATGTTGGCAAAACATTCTGTAGAAATAAAATTTGCCAAAATTTGTGAAAGAAAACAAAACTTAAAAAAATTATAGAACAAAGTTTTTGACAAAATTTTCAATAGAAATAACATTGGGACAAAATTTTCTATAATAAAAAACTTAGGTCGAAAACTTTAGTTGTTAGTGCCTTCATTTTTGTTGTATTTATTTTCATAATTTATTATGATTTTAAATAAACTAATAATAATAATAAAACTTTAACAACATTTTCTATAGAAATCAAATTTTGGCAAAATTTTCTATGGAAATGAAAAAATGGAAAAAATTCGGTAGCAATAAAACTTTAACAAAAATTTTTATAGCAAACAATTTTCAAAACATTGATTTTGGCAGTAAAATTTTGACAATATTTTTATATAGCATAAAATGTTGACAACATTTTCTATAGAAATAGAATTTTGACAAAAAATTCTAGGAATAAAATTTTGTTAAAATTTTCTGCAGCAATAAAGTTTTGACAAAATTTTCTACAGAAATAAAATTGTGAAAAAATTTTCCATAGAAATAAATATTTGAAAAATTTTTTCATAGAAAGAAAATTTTTTTTTTGTTTTGTTATTGTTGGTTTCTTTCTTTAATCATTGTTGTTGTTGTTTTGACCAAACAATTGCATTGACCAAACTACAAGTGTAGCTTAACCAACAGAGGAAAATAGAAAAATTTTGAAAATTTTTCTATAGGAATAAAATTTTGAAAAATTTTCCATAGAAATAAAGTTTTGACAAGATATTTTATAGAAATAAAATTTTGACAAAATTTTTAATAGAAATAAAATTCTGACCAAATTTTGTATAGAATTAAAATTTTGACAAAATTTTCTATAGAAATAAATTTATGCAAAATTTTCTATAGAAATAAAATTTTGAAAAAATTTTCTATAGAATTAAAATTTTGAAAAAATTTTCTATAGAATTAAAATTTTGAAAAAATTTTCTATAGAATTAAAATTTTGACAAAATTTTCTATAGGAATAGAATTTTGACAAAATTTTCCCATAGAAATAAAATTTTGAAAAAATTTTTTATAGAAATCAAATGTTGACAAAATTTTCCCATAGAAATAAAATTTTGACAAAATTTTCTATAGAAATCAAATGTTGACAAAATTTTCCCATAGAAATAAAATTTTGACAAATTTTTCTATAGAAATACATTTTGACAAAATGTTTTTTAGAAATAAAATTTTGACAAAAATATTTATGTAAATAAAATTTTAACACAATTTTCTATAGAAATACAATTTTGACAAAAATTTCTATAAAATTTTCTGTATACATAAAATTTTGACCAAGTTTTCTATACAAATAAAATTTTGACAAGTTGTTCTATATATATACAAAATTTTCTGTAGCAATAAAATTTTGACAAAATTTTCTATGGAAATAAAATATAGGCAAAATTTTCTATAGAAATAAAATTCTGACCAAATTTTGTATAGAAATAAAATTTGAAAAAAAATTTCTATAGAATTACAATTTTGACAAAATTTTCTATAGGAATAGAATTTTGACAAAATTTTCTATAGAAATAAAATTTTGACAAAAATTTTTATAGAAATAAAATTCTGACAAAATTTTGTATAGAATTAAAATTTTGACAAAATTTTCTATAGAAATAAATTTATGCAAAATTTTCTATAGAAATAAAATTTTGAAAAAATTTTCCATAGAATTAAAATTTTGACAAAATTTTCTATAGGAATAGAATTTTGACAAAATTTTCTATAGAAATAAAATTTTGACAAAATTTTTTATAGAAATAAAATTTTGACAAAATTTTCTATAGAAATCAAATGTTGACAAAATTTTCGCATAGAAATAAAATTTTGACAAATTTTTCTATAGAAATAAGATTTTGATAAAATGTTCTTTAGAAATAAAATTTTGACAAAAATATTTATGGAAATAAAATTTTAACACAATTTTCTATAGAAATACAATTTTGACAAAATTTTCTATAGAAATACAATCTTGACAAAGGTTTCTTTAGAAATAAAATTTTGACAAAATTTTCTATAGAAATAAAATTCTGACCAAATTTTCTATAGAAATAATATTTTGACCAGAGTTTCTATAGAAAAAAAAATTTGGCAAAATTTTCTATAGAAATAAAATTCTGACCAACTTTTCTATGGAAATAAAACTTTGACAAAATTTGCTATACAAAATAAAATTTTGAACAAGTTTTCTATAGAAATAAAATTTTGACAAGTTGTTCCATATATATACAAAATTTTTTGTAGCAATAAAATTTTGACAAAATTTTCTATAGAAATAAAATTTTGACAAAATTTTCTATAGCAATAAAATTTTGACATAATGTTTTATAGAACTAATTTCCAATAGAAATAAAATTTTGACACAATTTTCTATAGAATTTAAATTTTGACAAAAAATTTTAAAGAAATAAAATTTTGACAAAAAATTTTATAGAAATAAAATGTTGGCAAAATTTTCTATAGAAATAAAATTCTGACCAAATTTTTTATAGAAATAAAATTTTGACAAATTTTTCTGCAGAAATAAATTTTTGCAAAATTTTCTATAAAAATAAAATTTTGAAAAAGTTTTCTATAGAATTAAAATTTTGACAAAATTTTCTATAGGAATAGAATTTTGACAAAATTTTCTATAGAAATAAAATTTTGACAAAATTTTTTATAGAAATAAAATTTTGACAAAATTTTCTATAGAAATCAAATGTTGACAAAATTTTCCCATAGAAATAAAATTTTGACAAAATTTTCTATAGCAATAAAATGTTGACACAATTTTCTATAGAAATACAATTCTGACCAAATTTTCTTTAGAAATAAAACTTTGACAAAATGTTCTATACAAAATCAAATTGTGACCAAGTTTTCTATAGAAATAAAATTTTGACAAGTTGTTTTATATATATACAACATTTTCTATAGCAATAACATTTTGACAAAATTTTCTATATAAATAAAATTTTGACAAAATTGTTTATAGAAATAAAATTTTGACATAATGTTTTGTAGAACTAATTTCCAATAGAAATAAAATTTTGACATAATTTTCTATATAATTTAAATTTTCCAAAAAATTTTAAAGAAATAAAATTTTGACAAAAAATTTTATAAAAATAAAATGTTGACAAAAAATTTTATAAAAACAAAATTTTGACAAAATTTTCTATAGCAATAAAATTTTGACAAAAAATTTTATAAAAATAAAATGTTGGCAAAATTTTCGATGGAAATAAAATTCTGACCAAATTTTTTATAGAAATAAATTTTGACCAGAGTTTTTATAGAAATAAAATCTTGACAACATTTTTTTATAGAAATAAAATTTTGACAAAATTTTCTATAGAAACTAAATTTTGCAAAATTTAAGGTTTTTTGTTTGCTGATAAAAATTTCTACAAATTTTTGTAGATTAGTTTTGGCTAGAGTGGCATCCGTGTTTGGAAGGTGCAGTCATGTGGGACGGATTCGGTTGGCAATTTATATAGTCAGAAATCGATATTTCGAAGTGTAACAATCGGCATCGCAAACAAAAACAATAAAAGGCGTAATAATTGGGGATACCTTGACTGTTTTCACAAAATACTCCAAAATATCCATTTGCAACACATATTGAGAAAATTCTTTTTAGATTATTTAACCAATATGTGTTACACATGTATCCGCACTAAATATAAACTTTGAAAGTATTGTTTTTTAGTCCTTTGTGTAACATTTTTGGCTTACAAAAAAATGTAAACACCAACAAAAAAACACTTTCTCACTTCCTTTTGTGTATTTAAATTCCTGTGTAAACAACAGCTTTCATATTTCAATGAAACTTAACAATAACAACAACAAAAAATCCAACGACAATTAAAAATATTTCAAATAGTACAAAAAAAAAACAAATAATTCGCATTCATAAAGGGAATTAAAAAGCATTGAATTTAACCCCCTCTACATGCAAAACAAATAACTTTTCCTCTTGGGGGTTTTAATTGAATTTCAAGCTTAACCCTTGAACACAAATTGTGTCATATGCTATGAATGCGTACCACCCATGACCTTTAAATGGTAATTATTGTTATTATTATTTTGCTCTTTTTTTGTTGCTTCCTTGTAATTAAAATCAAATGCAGGAAATTTTGTAGAAACGAATAAAAAATACCATAGAATTTTTCCTCATATAAAAAGACCTAACATTTCAAAGACCCCCCAAAAAAAAAGAAGAAGCACATTCCCTCAATAAATGGAAAGAGGAAATTCCAACAAATAAATTTCTTGAACGAGAGAGAGAGAGAGACAGAGTTGGGTATTACAAAGAGTTCGAGAGTGCAAGTGAAAGAGTTTGAAAACTGGTACAAATGCATTGTGGCGTATATTTGTGAGTGTGTATGTATATGTGAGAAGAGCATGATTGTTTAGAAATTTCAATGTAAATATGATGAATAGCTATGCCAGAAAACCACTTAATTATTATTTTAATTATTCAAGCTTAGTGCGGACTAAAAGCTAAATTAGAAAACACCTTATTTTAATTGTTGAAACACTTTAGTGTACATTACAATGGCCTTTATTTACATTTGAAGGATTTTGAAGCATACGAAATAAATGGGCATGGAATAAATACAATTTTTGTTTACCGCCCATTGTAATCAGGTTTGCCTATTCTGCGAATTCTTATTGCAAAAATAAATAAATTACTCAGGGCAAATACAAAAAAATAACGCAGATCACAGTTTGCGACAATATGCAGTGGGTATGGAGAAAAATTTCTATAAACTAGATTATACCATAACTTAGTCAACTTAAGTGTATACAAAAATGTTCAGCCAATTTAGTACACTATCCATTAATTATTAAAATTTTCACAGCAGTAAATAGTGGCTAAAATGGGGCCCAATATACAATAGTAAATAAAGGGGACTTCTAATGTGGTTTTATTTTGAATTACCCGGTCTTTCGCTAACTTTTACTTATGGGATACAAAAATCGAATAATCGATGTATATTTTTTTAAAGCCACATCATACCGTCCTATTGTTGGTAAAATTAATTTTGTCAACATTTCATGTCTATAGAAAATTTTGTAAAAATTTTATTTCTATAAAAAATTTTGTCAAAATTTTATTCCTATAGAAAATTTTATCAAAATTTTATTCCTATAGAAAATTTTATCAAAATTTTAATTCTATAGAAAATTTTTTCAAAATGTTTTTTTATAAAAAAATTTGCTAAACTTTTATTTCTATAGAAAATTTTGTCAAAATTTTATTTCTATAGAAAAGTTTCTTAAAGTCATATTTCTATAGAAAATTTTGTCAACATTTTGTCCACGTTTTATTTCTATAGAAAATTTTGTAAAATTTTTTTTTTCTATAGAAAATTTTGTCAAAATTCTATTCCTATAGAAAATTTTGTAAATTTTTTTTTTCTATAGAAAATTTTGTCAAAATTCTATTCCTATAGAAAATTTTGCCAATTTGTTTTTCTATAGAAAAGTTTATCAACATTTTATTTATATAGAAAATTTGTTAAAGTCTTATTTCTATCGAAAATTTTGTAAAATTTATATTTTTATAGAAAATTTTGTCAAAATTTTATTTCTATAGAAAATTTAGTCAACATTTTAATTCTATAGAAAATTTTGTCAACATTTTATTTCTATAGGAAATTTTGTCAAAATTTTATTTCTATAGAAAATTTTGTCAACATTTTATTTCTATAGAAAATTTAGTCAAAATTTTAATTCTATAGAAAATTTTGTCAAAATGTTATTTCTATGGAAAACTTTGTCAAAATTTTATTTCTATTGAAAATTTTGTCAAAATTTTATTTCTATAGAAATTTTTGTCAAAACTTGAATTCTATAGAAAATTTTTTCAAAATTGTATTTCTAAAGAAAATTTTGCCAAAATTTTATTTCTATAAACAATGTTGTCAAAATTTTATTTCTATAGAAAATTTAGTCAAAATTTTAATTCTATAGAAAATTTTGTCAAAATGTTATTTCCATAGAAAATTTTGTCAACATTTTATTTCTATGGAAAATTTTGTCAAAATTTTATTTCAAAAAAATATTGTCAAAATTTTATTTCTATGGAAAATTTTGTCAAAATTTTATTGTTATAGAAAATTTTGTCAAAACTTGAATTCTATAGAAAATTTTTTCAAAATTTTATTTCTATAGAAAATTTTGTCAAAATTTTATTTCTATAGAAAATTTTGTCAAAATTTTATTTCTATAGAAAATTTTGTCAAAATTTTATTTCTATAGTAAAGTTTGTTAAAGTCTTATTTCTATAGAAAATTTTGTCAAAATTTTATTTCTATAGAAAATTTTGTCAAAACTTTATTTTTATGGAAAATTTTGTCAACATTTTGTCAAAATTTTATTTCTATAGAAAATTTTGTCAAAATTTTATTTTTATGGAAAATTTTGTCAACATTTTTTTTTTCTACAGAAAAATTTGTCAAAATTCTATTTCTATAGAAAATTTTGTCAAAATTTTATTTCTATAGAAAATTTTGTCAAAATTTCATTTCTATAAAAACCTTTTTCAAATTTTTTTTCTGTAGAAAATTTTGTCAGATCTTGATTTCTATAGAAAATTTTGTCAATATTTTATTTCTATAGAAATTTTGTCAACATTTGATTTCTATAGAAAATGTTGTCAAAATTGTATTTCTATAGAAAATTTTATCAAAATTTTATTTCCATACAAAATTGTATTTCTATGTTGCCTAATTTTATTTCTTTAGATAATGTTGTCAAAATTTTATTTCTATAGAAAATTTTGTCAAAATTCTATTCCTATAGAAAAATTTGGCACGATTTTATTTTTATAGAAAATTTTGTCAAAATTTTATTTCTATAGAAAATTTTGTCAAAAATTTATTTCTATGTAAAATTTTTTAAACATATTATTTCTATAGAAAATTTTGTAAAAATTCTTTTTAACAATTTTATAATTTTTTTCTTATAGAAAATTTAGGCAAAATTTTAATTCTATAGAAAATTTTGTCGAAATGTTATTTCTATGGAAAATTTTTTCAAAATTTTATTTCTATAGAATACTTTGCCAAAATTTTATTTCTATAGAAAATTTAGTCAAAATTTTAATTCTATAGAAAATTTTGTCAAAATGTTGTTTCTATGGAAAATTTTGTCAAAATTTTATTTCTATGGAAAATTTTGTCAACATTTTATTTCTATAGAAAATATATTCAAAATTTTAATTCTATAGAAAATTTTGTCAAAATGTTATTTCTATGGAAAATTTTGTCATAATTTTATTTCTATGGAAAGTTTTGTCAAAATTTTATTTCTATGGAAAGTTTTGTCAACATTTTATTTCTATAGAAGATTTTGTCAACATTTTATTTCTATAGAAAATTTTGTCAACAATTTATTTCTATAGAAAATTTTGTCAACAATTTATTTCTATAGAAAATTATGTCAAAACTTTATTTCTATAGAAAATTTTGTCAAAATTTTATTTCCATACAAAATTTTATTTCTATGTTGCCAAATTTTATTTCTTTAGAAAGTTTTATTTCTATAGAAAATTTTGTCAACATTTTATTTCTATAGAAAATTTTGTCAAAATTCTATTCCTATAGAAAATTTTGGCACAATTTTATTTTTATAGAAAATTTTGTCAACATTTTATTTCTATAGAAATTTTGTCAACATTTTATTTCTATAGAAAATTTTCTCAACATTTTATTTTTGTAGAAAATTTTGTCAAAATTTTATATCTATAGAAAATTTTGTCAAAATTGTATTTCTATGGAAAATTTTCTCAATGTTTTATTTTGTCAAAATTTTATTTCTATAGAAAATTTTGTCAAAATTTTATTTCTATGGAAAATTTTGTCAACATTTTATTCCTATAGAAAATTTTGTCAGCATTTTATTTTAATAGAAACTTTTGTCAACATTTTATTTCTATAGAAAATTTTGTCAAAATTTTATTTCAATAGAAAATTTTGTCAAAATTTTATTTCAATAGAAAATTTTGTCAAATTTTTATTTCTATAAAAAATGTTGTCAAAATTTTATTTCTATAGAAAATTTAGTCAAAATTTTAATTCTATAGAAAATTTTGACAAAATTCTATTCCTATAGAAAATTTTGGCTCAATTTGAATTCTATAGAAAATTTTATCAAATTTTTATTTTTATAAAAAATTTTGTCAAGATTTTATTTCTATAGAAAATTTTATTGCTATAGTAAATTTTGACAAAATTCTATTCCTATAGAAAATTTTGGCTCAATTTGAATTCTATAGAAAATTTTATCAAATTTTTATTTCTATAGAAAATTTTGTCAAGATTTTATTTCTATAGAAAATTTTGTCAAAATTTTATTTCTATGGAAAATTTTGTCAAAATTTTATTTCTATAGAAAATTTTGGCAAAATTTGAATTCTATAGAAAATTTTGTCAAAATTGTATTTCTATAGAAAATTTTGCCATTTTTTTTTCTATAAAAAACTTTGTCAATATTTTATTTTTATAGAAAATTTTGTCAAAATTTTATTTCTATAGAAAATTTTGTCAAAATTTTATTTCTATAGAAAATTTTGTCAAAATTTTAATTCTATAGAAAATTTTGTCAAAATTTTATTTCTATAGAAAATTTGGTCAAAATTATATTTCCATGGAAAATTTTGTCAACATTTTATTTCTATAGAAAATGTTGTCAAAATTTTATTTCTATAAAATATTTTGTTAAAATTTTATTTCTATAGAAAATTTTGTCAAAATTTTATTTTTATAGAAAATTTTGTCAAAATTTTATTTCTATAGAAAATTTTGTCAAAACTTGAATTCTATAGAAAATTTTTTCAAAACTTGAATTCTATAGAAAATTTTGTTAAAATTTTATTTCTATAGAAAATTTTTTCAAAATTTTATTTCTATAGAAAATTTTGCAAAAATTTAGTTCTGTAGGAAATTTTGTCAAAATTTTATTTCTATAGAAAAATTTGTCAAAATTTTATTTCTATAGAAAATTTTGTCAAAATTTTATTTCTATAGAATATTTTGTCAAAATTTTATTTCCTTAGAAAATTTTGTCAACATTTTATATCTATAGAATTTTTGTCAAAATTTTATTTATGTAGAAATTTATAATTTGTAGAAATTAAATTTGCTGTGTTGAACCAACAAGACTTCTTAATAATTTTATATTATATTGTTTTTTGCAAGAGATGAAAACACCGAATCTTGTGAGAATTGGCATAAATGCGGCCCAATATGGCCCATTTGCATTACCATACGATCTACATTAATTGCAACTAATTTACAAAGTTTTATATAGATAGCTTGTTTTTTGATTGATTGATTATTTATGTACGGCATGTGAAACAAGAGTATGAGATTCCTATTATTTCTATCGGAAATTCGGACGGATTCGGACTTCTCTTGATCGACTCAGAATTTCACCAAGAGCCATAAAATATATAATTTATGGAGTCTGAGACCAATATTTTGATGTGTTACTATCTGAATGACAAACTTAGAATATATGAATCGAAGTTATAAAAACTTAGTTTAGTTTTTTAGGTTTATTACGATCAAGAACACAAAACATTAAGCCAACCTATCTGCAACAACATCGATTGCTGTTTGGGTCCTTGAAATGAATGAAATTGAATGAATTGAATTGAAAATTTTATTTCTATAGAAAATTTTGTCAAAATTTTAATTCTATAGAAAATTTTGTCAAAATTTTATTTCTATAGAAAATTTGGTCAAAATTATATTTCTATGGAAAATTTTGTCAACATTTTATTTCTATAGAAAATGTTGTCAAAATTTTATTTCTATAAAATATTTTGTTAAAATTTGATTTCTATAGAAAATTTTGTCAAAATTTTATTTTTATAGAAAATTTTGTCAAAATTTTATTTCTATAGAAAATTTTGTCAAAACTTGAATTCTATAGAAAATTTTTTCAAAACTTGAATTCTATAGAAAATTTTGTTAAAATTTTATTTCTATAGAAAATTTTTTCAAAATTTTATTTCTATAGAAAATTTTGCAAAAATTTAGTTCTGTAGGAAATTTTGTCAAAATTTTATTTCTATAGAAAATTTTGTCAAAATTTTATTTCTATAGAAAATTTTGTCAAAATTTTATTTCTATAGAATATTTTGTCAAAATTTTATTTCCTTAGAAAATTTTGTCAACATTTTATATCTATAGAATTTTTGTCAAAATTTTATTTATGTAGAAATTTATAATTTGTAGAAATTAAATTTGCTGTGTTGAACCAACAAGACTTCTTAATAATTTTATATTATATTGTTTTTTGCAAGAGATGAAAACACCGAATCTTGTGAGAATTGGCATAAATGCGGCCCAATATGGCCCATTTGCATTACCATACGATCTACATTAATTGCAACTAATTTACAAAGTTTTATATAGATAGCTTGTTTTTTGATTGATTGATTATTTATGTACGGCATGTGAAACAAGAGTATGAGATTCCTATTATTTCTATCGGAAATTCGGACGGATTCGGACTTCTCTTGATCGACTCAGAATTTCACCAAGAGCCATAAAATATATAATTTATGGAGTCTGAGACCAATATTTTGATGTGTTACTATCTGAATGACAAACTTAGAATATATGAATCGAAGTTATAAAAACTTAGTTTTTTTTAGGTTTATTACGATCAGGAACACAAAACATTAAGCCATCCTATCTGCAACAACATCGATTGCTGTTTGGGTCCTTGAAATGAATGAAATTGATCCGCAAAATCCATCGAGAAACTATAGTGTTTGACAAGGCCAATTTCCACGTAGATAGCTATTTTCATAGACCCATTGATTTATTTTTTAACGCCCATAAAAAAATAATTCCCATTTTTTTGCAATTTGCTTGCAATTTAAAATCTTGCCTTTATTAGGATTTTTTGGACATATTATAACTCATCTTGTCGTATCTCCCATTTTAATGTACTGTCTTTTTTAATTGGATTTTATTTACTATAAAATTTATAATCCCTTTGCAACTGAAGCAAAACCATTTTCATTATAAAACCAATTAATTCAATGCAATGGCCTATTCAAAATTATTAGTTTTATGTGTACTTTGGGCAACAACAAAAAAAAAATGCCTACCATAATGAATCAAAGGAAATTATGGAATAAAATAAAAATTGCCGTTGTATAATTTTAAGCGATTTGCTACAAATCACTCGACATAAAATCAGTATAAATCATATTTAAGTTCCATATTTATTCTCATGGTCATTTCATTCAAACAATATCCGGTTGCAAAAATTGAAACAAATTGTATTACGAAATTATATGAGGTTGCTGTATGGGTCATTAGGAAGGGGAGAAAAATAAGTGATTGTTAAAAACAAAACTAAAACAAAATTCTTTATGGGGGAGTATTTGGTCGGTTTTTTTCTTTTCCTTTTATTTCATTCGCCTCTCATTTTTTGTTCTTTTTGTAGGCCATAAAATATTCAACAATAGTTTAATGGACAACAATTCCATTTGATTTTTTTGTTGATAAAACTGTCATGATAGCTTGAATAAGCTTAATAAGAAAACTGCACAAAAAGAGCCAAAATAAAATAAATGTCCATCGACCAAGAGATCAAGATTTTTGATAAAATTCGTGATTTTATTTTTGACATTTAAATTTTGCGGAAATGAGAAAAACCAGACATTGTGGATGGTCCGGTTTTTTTTTGTTTTTTCGATCACAGTGATATCTCCAAAAAATATGATATAATTTATAGGTGGCAATTTATATGTCATTTTATTGAAATCATAACTGGTTTGGACAGAATCCATTTTCATTGAATTTTGGCGCCATATGATATTGATATTCATCTTTTTATATTTTGATATTCATCTTTTAAATGGTGCCATAAATAATGAATTTAAAAAAGGCAGAAACGAGAGATTCAGACGAGTAGACGAGTATATGATACTCCTCTCATAGAAAAAATATAAATATAAAAATAAGAATAAAAAAAATTACAAAACTTTAATAGAATTTAAATTTTATTAAATTTTTATGCTTTTTTTTAAAAGCGTCGACAAACTTTTAAGCCATATACAAATGATATTATACCGCCCAACATAGTTTATGAGGTACAGTAATTATGTCATTCCGTTAGTAAAGCATCGAAATATTGGTCTTAGAGCTAACAAGTTAGATTAGGTTAGGTATCGTGGCTGTCTATTTTGATACACCAAGTCTTATCAATGAGTGCTGCCTTGTTCTATGTTTAACTCAATAGCAAGGGACATTTTTATTTAAATGAGAACCAAAGGCGTTTTCCATTAAGGCGAAAACATTTAGTTCGGTATTCTCCGGAAACTGCGATTGAATCCAGGACCACGGTTGCCACAATTGGTAGAATTCTACTAAAAATAGTAGAATTTTTACTGTTTAGTAGAATTCTTGATGTTTTGGTAGATTTTTCAAAAAAAGTTTCTCCAATAAACAGGAAAGGAATAAAAATAAAATGTTGACTAATTTTCTATAGAAATAAAATGTTGACAAAATTTTCTATAGAAATAAAATTTTACTAAATTCTTCTATAGAAATAAATTTTGAATAAGAATACAAATTTATTGCGGCATAAGCCGGCTATCATACAAAACCTTTTTTCGGAAGGTTCAAGTGTGGTTCATTGTTGGGTTTAATGAACTGCCTGATTTTATTCTGATAATTGGTTGATAGTTTTGCTGCAAGTAGAGGATGAGGAATGTGGTAATTCCGAAACGTGCGTCCATCCAACCATCTCGCAGTCTATAGGGCTTTGCCAAAATAAATTTGACAAACTTTCTTTTCCTCTGTTGGTTAAGCTACACTTGTAGTTTAGTCAATGCATGGTTTTAAGCTGAAATCAAAAAACAACAACAATACAATTTTGACAAAATTATTATGCGTGTTGAATATCCAAATCCCAGGAAGAATGACGGATAGAAAATCCTGGGATTTTTATGAAATCCATAAGCTAAAAAGCAAAATGACAATTCACTTGTTCTTGAGTATCACTATAGAAAATTTTGCCAAAATTTTATTTCTATTCTATAAAAAATTTTGTCAAAATTTTATTTCTGCAGAAAATTTTGTCAAAATTTTATTCCAATAGAATATTTTGCCAATATTTTATTTCCACAAACAATTTTGTCAAAATTTCAATTCAATAGAAAATTTTGTCAAAATTTTATTTCTATCGAAAATTTTGCTAAAATTTTATTTCTATAAAAAATTTTATCAAAATTTTATTTCCATTAATTTTTTTTTCAAAATATTATTTTTTTTCCATTTGTTTTGTTTTGTTATTGTTGGTTTTGTTCTTTAAGCATTGTTGTTGTCTTTTATTGCAGCTTGAAACCATACATTGACTAAACTACAAGTGTAGCTTAACCAACAGAGGAAAAGAATGTTTGTCAAATTTATTTGGGCATAGCCCTATAGACTGCAAGATGGTTGGATGGACGCACGTTTCGGAATTACCACATTCCTCATCAGCATCCTCTACTTGCAGCAAAACTATCAACCAATTATCAGAATAAATTTAGGCAGTTTATTAAACCCAACAAAAACCACACTGCAGTCTATAGGGCCTTGCCCAAATAAATTTGACAAACATTCTTTTCCTCTGTTGGTTAAGCTACACTTGTAGTTTAGTCAATGTATGGTTTTAAGCTGCAATAAAAGACAACAACCAAATATTATTTCTATAAAAAATGTTGTCAAAATTTTATTTTTATAGTAAATTTTGTCAAAATTTTATTTCCATATAATTTTTTTTTTAATTTTATCTCTATAGAAAATGTTGTCTAAATTTTATTTCCATAGACAATTTTGTCAAAATTTCAATTCTATCGAAAATGTTGTCAAAATTTCAATTGTTTATTCATCACTATAGAAAATTTTATTTCTATAGAAATATTTTTCAACATTTTATTTCTATAGAAAATTTTGTCAAAAATTTATTTCTATAGAAAATGTTGTCAAAATTTTATTTCTATAGAATATTTTGTCAGAATTTTATTTCCATACAAAATTTTGTCAAAATTTTAAAATTTTATTTCTATAGAAAATTTTGTCCAAATTTGATTTTTATAAGAAATGTTGTCAACATTTTTTTCTATAGAAAATATTGTCAAAATTTTATTTCAATAGAAAATTTTGTCAAAATTTTATTTCAATACAAAATTTTATTTCTATAGAAAATTTTGTCAAAATTTTATTTCCATACAAAATTTTGTCAAACTTTTAAAATTTTATTTCTATAGAAAATGTTGTCAAAAATGTATTTCTATAGAAAATGTTGTCAAAATTTTATTTCTATAGAAAATTTTGTCAAAATTTTATTTCCATACAAAATTTTGTCAAAATTTTATTTCTATAGAAAATTTTGTTAAAATTTTATTTCTATCAAAAATTTTGTCCAAATTTTATGTCTATAGAAAATTCTGTCAAAATTGTATGTATATAGAAAATTGTGTCAAAATTGTGTCAAAAAAAATTTAACAAATTCTTCTATAGAAATAAAATTTGAATAAAAATACAATATTGACCACATTTTCTAAAATTTCGACAAAATTATTATGCGTGTAGATATTCCAAATCCCAGGAACAATGACGGATGGAAAATCCTGGGGTTTTTATAAAATCCATAGCTAAAGAACCAATATTGACACTTGTTATTCAGCATCACGAACTTTATTCATCACTATAGAAAATTTTGTCAATATTTTATTTCTATGGCAAAATTTTTTTACAATTTTTTTTATCTAGAAAAATTTTGTCAAAATTTTATTTCTATGGCAAAATTTGTTTAAAATTTTATTTCTATAGACAAATTTTGTAAAATTTTCACTTCTATCAAAAATGTTGTCAAAATTCAATTGCTATACAAAATTTTGTCTAAATTTTATTTCTATAGAAAATTTGGTTAAAATTTTATTTATATAGAAAATTTTGCCTAAATTTTGTTTCTATAGAAAATTTTGTCAAAATTTCAAGTTAAAAAAAAATTTCCAAAATTTCATTTCTATAGAAAATTTTGCCAAAATTTTATTTCTGTAAAAAATTTTTTCAAAATTTCATTTTCATATAATTTTTTTTTTTTCAAAATTTTATTTCTATAGAAAATTTTGACAAAATTGCAATTCTATAGAAAATTTTGCCAAAATTTCAATTCTATAGAAAATTTTGCCAAAATTTTGCCAAAAAAATGTTGTCGAAATTTCAATTATATAGAAATTTCTGTCTACATTTCAATTCTTTATTCATCATTATAAGAAATTTCGCCAACATTTTATTTCTATAGAACATTTTTTCAATATTTTATTTGTATCGAAAATTTTGGCAAAAATTTATTGTTATCGAAAATTTTGTCAAATTTAATTTCTATGGAAAACTTTTTTTTTTAATTTTATTTCTATACAAAAATTTTCTCAAAATTTCAATTCTATAGAAAATTCTGTCAATATTTTATTTCTGTAGAAAATTTTGTCAAAATTTTATAGAACATTTTATAAAAATTTTATTAATTTTTTTTTAATTTTATTTTCATATAATTTTTTTTTCAAAGTTTTATTTCTGTAGATAATTTTGTCAAAATTTTATTTCCACAGACAATTTTGTCAAAATTTCAATTCTATAGAAAATTTTGTCAAAATTTCAATTCTATAGAAATTGTTGTCAAAAATTTATTTCTATAGAAAATTTTGTCAAAATTTTATTTCTACAGAAAATTTTGTTAAAATTTTATTTCTATAGAAAAGCTTGTCAAAACTTTATTTCTATAGCTAATTTTGTAAAAATTTTATTTCTATAGAATGTTTTGTCAAAAATTTTATTTCTTCAGAAAATTTTGTCAAAATTTTATTTTTATAGAAAAGATTGTCAAAATATTATTTCTATAGAAAAGTTTGTCAAAATTTTATTTCTATAGAAAATTTTGTCAAAATTGTATTTCTATAGAAAAGATTGTCAAAATTTTATTTGCATATAATTTTTTTTTTAAATTTTCTTTCTCACAAAAATTTTGTCAAAATTTTATTTCCGTAGAAGATTTTGTCAAAATTTTATTTCCGTAGAAGATTTTGTCAACATTTTATTTCTATAGAAAATTTTGGCAAAAGTTTACTTCTATAGAAAATTTTGTCAAAATTTTAATTCTATTGAGATTTTTATCAAAATTTCAGATCTATTGAAAAATTTGTCAAAATTTTAATTCTATCGAATATTTTGTCAAAATTTTATTTCTATAGAAAATTAGTCAAAATTTTATTTCTATAGAAAATTTTGTCAAAATGTTATTTCTATAGAAAATTTTGTCAAAATTTTAATTCTATAGAAAATTTTGTCAAAATTGTATTTCTATAGAAAAGATTGTCAAAATTTCATTTGCATATAATTTTTTTGTTAAAATTTTCGTTCTCACAAAAATTTTGTCAAAATTTTATTTCCGTAGAAGATTTTGTCAAAATTTTATTTCCGTAGAAAATTTTGGCAAAAGTTTATTTCTATGGAAAATTTTTTCAAAATTGTATTTCTATAGATGATTTTGTCAAAACTTTATTTCTATAGAAAATTTTGTAAGAATTTTATTTTTATAGAAAATGTGGTCAACATTTTATTTCTCGAGAAAAGAAATTAATCAAAATTTTATTTTTATAGAAAATTTATTTTTATTCTATAGGAAATTTTGTATTTTTTTTTTTTTAATTTTTTCAAAATTTTATTTCTATAGAAATGATTGTCAAAATGTTATTTCTATAAAAAAAAAAGTTTTTTAAAATTTTATTTCCATATAAAAATTTTTCAAAAATTTCATATATAGAAAATTTTGTCAAAAATTTTATATCTGTAGAAAATTTTGTCAAAAATTTTATTTCTATAGAAAATTTAGTTAAAATTTTATTTCTTAAGAAACTTTTGACAGTTCCCGAAAAGCTAAAATTTTAAGTGCTACCAAGGGAATCACCACTTGCATATATATTCAATGCTATGGATAAGGGAACGAAATTTTAATTTAAATTCTAATCCACGTTTACTAAATTTGTTTCCAAGAAAATTGAAATTCTCTAAGCTATTCATACAAATATTCCTATTCGTTGATCTTTATAGTTTGCAGCTTATTTCTCTCATATGTTTTCCAGATAATAGAAATAGTTTCAAAACTAAGATAATACCAAAAAAAACAGATAATCTTTCTCCCATATAGATATCACAGATATCTTCTTTTGCTTATGTCTTCGAAAAAAACTTAAAACTTTTACACTCAGATTCTTTTCAGGCCAAAAGATGAGAATGAAACTTTCTTTTTGATATTGTCCATAAATTTTTACATTTCTATTGAAGATGTTCCTGCAAGTATGTGTGGGTGTGTGTGTGTGCGTTTGTGTGTATGTATGATAAGAACCAGAAACAGTGTTCATTTCCAGTTGACCATGTCTAAATTCCAAAAAAAAAAAGAAATATATCCATAAATAATCACTAGAAAGACAGTATGGCGTTTAATATGAAAAGTTTTTGGAAAACAAAAACAACAATGATAATCTAAAAAAAAACTTTATTCGTACGAACAAGTTTTTGAAAAGCCAATCATTATATGGACTACTCATGTTTTGTTGAGGCTCTAAATTCCAAGAATTAAACAAAGAGATAAACAATAGCGACTACAGTCTACCTTTAGTAGCCTTAGGATTTAAGACAAGATAAGCAAACTTAGAAGCCAAATAAATTCTGTGTGTGTTTTTTTTTCTGCCATGGATCAAAGTTTCATCATACTTTTCATAATTTCTTACAAAGCTATTGCTGATCATATTATTTCTTCGATGTACGACATGGTTTGTGTTGGCCTCTTTACATTTGCCGTACAATTATAAAATTTATATCGAATGATAAACTTTCTTATAATCACTTTAAGTCATTTTCTTTAGGCCATGCAAATGGGTATTTTATTTTGACAATGGCCCAGGCTTTATGGATTTATTTCCGCCCTGTATTTCATTGTAATATGGCCATCCGATTTTGTTATTTTGTTGATTAGAAACTTTGACAGAATTGCTAATTATGAAGTATTGTTGAACACATCCTATTATCTTTCCTCTCTCTCTTCAAGTACAAGGCTTTGGAACATTGTAATGCCTTCAAGGATATGGCGAGAATGGTTGCCAAACTCCATGGGATTTTCATAAGCTTGAAGGATATCAAGGATTTTCTAAGACTATAAGGAATTTTTGGAAGTCTATGTAGTTGTGACAAATACCTGAAACAGGAGAATATACAAATACAACGGCATAGGAGGGCATATGATAATTATTTGTTTATTAGACAGAATAAAGGAATAATACCTAAAGTTAGGTTAAAGGCAGAACCAAAATGAAAACAAAAACTATAAACAATATTTTTTCGATTACAACTCTGGTTGAATTTGGAAACATTTTTAATTGAAACACAATTAAGGAAAGTCTTAAGTGGAGCGCCGTCGACCATATTATACCCTGTTCCAAACTGTAGATATGCATGTACAGGGTAGATATGCACACAAATATTAGGGTTTCCTTTGAAATTCCAGGAGGGCTTGAGAACATGAGGACACTTCCCGAAGATAAATTTAAAGATTTCACATATGAGGACTACATCAGATTCTGGATTTATAAGAACCATTTTTGTTTGAGTGTTAGAGGAATCATTAACATCTCTTGTAAGTGTGCAAGAAAACTATAAAATTACGTCTTGATTTGAAATCTTAAATCTGTAGAAGTAAAATCTGGAAATTTTACATTGAGTTTCAAGCAATTTTCATGATCAGTGCGCCTTCTACACCCTCAAGAAGTGAAGTCGGTCTATATGGAGGCATTACCAAATGGACCGATAAAAACTTAATCCGATACACGTTTTTGTGGGCGTAAAATACCAGAATATTTACAATTTCAGGCAAATCAGATAAAAACTTCGGATTCTAGAAGCCCAAGAAGTAAAATCGGGAAATCGGTCTATATGGGGGCTATACCAAAATATGGAACGATACTCCCCATTTTCGGCACACCTCTTTATGGTCCTAAAATACCTATAGATTTCCAATTTCAGACAAATTGGGGACCATACCAAAACATGGACCGATACTCACAATTTTTGGCACACGTATTTGTGGTCCTACAATTCCTCTAGATTTCCAATTTCAAGTAAATTGAATAAAAACTGCGGTTTCTATAGGACCAAGAAGTAAAATCGGGAGATCGGTCTATATGGGGGTTATACCAAAACATGGACCGATACTCACCATTTTTGGCACACGTATTTGTGGTCCTACAATTCCTCTAGATTTCCAATTTCAAGTAAATTGAATAAAAACTGCGGTTTCTATAGGACCAAGAAGTAAAATCGGGAGATCGGTCTATATGGGGGCTATACCAAAACATGGACCGATACTCACCATTTTTGGCACACCTCTTTGTGGTCATAAAATACCTCTAGATTTCAAACTTCAGGGAAATTGGATAAAAACTACGATTTCTATAAGCCCAAGACCCCAAATCGGGAGGTCGGTTTATATAGGGACTATATCAAAACCTGGACCGATATAGCCCATCTTCGAACTTGACCTGCCTGCAGACAATAGACGAGTTTGTGCAAAATTTCAGCACGATTACTTTATTATTGAAAACTGTAGCGTGATTACAACAGACAGACAGACAGACGGACAGACGGACATCGTTATATCGTCTTAGAATTTCTCCCTGACCAAGACTTTATATACTCGGAAATCGATATTTCGATGTGTTACAAACGGAATGACAAACTTATTATAACCCCAACACCATTCTATGGTGGTGGGTATAAAAATCAATAGAAATAACATTTTGATAAAATTTTCTATAGAAAAAAATTTGGAGAAATTTTCTAGAGGAGTACAATTAAAAAAAAAAGTTATATTTGAAAAAAAATTTTAACAAAATTTGCTATAGAAATAAAATAGTTGACAAAATTGTTTCTATACAATTTTTGACAAAAATTCCTACAAAGAAATAAAATTTTGACAAAATTTCTCTAGAAATAAAATATTGAAAAACTTGCTATAATAATAAAATTTTAACAAATGTTTTTATAGCAATAAAATGTTGACAAAATTTTCTATGGATATAAAATTTTGACTAAATTTCTATAGAATTAAAGTTTTTGGCAAAAGTCTCTATACAAATAAATCTTTTTTTTTACAAAATTTTTTTATAGAATTAAAATTTTGACAAAATTTTCTCTAGAAATAAAGTTTTGACAAAATTTGCTATAGAAATAAAATGTTGACAAAATTTGCTATAGAAATAAAACATTTGCAAAATTATCTCTAGTAATAAAATTTTGAAAAATTTTCTCTAGAAATAAAATTTTGACAAAATTTCTGTAGAAATAAAGTATTGAAAAACTTGCTATAGAAATAAAATTTTAACAACATTTTTGATAGAAATAAAAGGTTGACAAAATTTTCTATAGATATAAAATTGTGACTATATTTCTATAGAATTAACGTTTTTGACAAAAGTCTCTATAGAAATAAAATTTTTTACAAATTTTTTTATAGAATTAAAATTTTGACAAAATTTTCTTTAGAAATAAAGATTTGACAATATTTGCTATAGAAATAAAATTTTGACAACATTTTCTATAGATATACAATTTTAACAAATTTTTTTATGGAAATAAAATTTTGACAAAATTTTCTATAAAAAGAATATTTTGACAAAAATTTCTCTAGAAATAAAGTTTTGCCAAAATTTCCTGTCGATATCAAATTATGACTAAATTTTCCGTAGAAATAAAATTTTGACAAAATTTTCTATAGAAATAAAATTTTGACAACAATTTTTATAGAAATAAAATTTTTACAAAATTTTCTATAGAAAAAAAAAACAAAAATTTTGACAAAATTTCCTCTAGAAATAAAATTTTGACAAAATTCTCTGGAAATAAAATATTGAAAAAATTTGCTATAGAGATACAATTTTTTTCAATTTCTATAAAAAAAAATTGTTAAAATTTATGACAAAATTTTCTCTATAAATAGAATTACGACAAAATTTTCTACAGACATAAAATGTTGACTAAATTTCTATAGAAATAAAATTTTTGACAATAGTCTCCATAGAAAATTTTCCAGAGTTAATCTTCCGCAAAAAAGGTTGTGATAGTCGAAATAAATCTTTGTACAATTTTGACAAAATTTTCTCTAGAAATAACATTTTGGTAATGGTACAAATCATTTAAATTTTGTTGACAAAAATGCTAAAGCCAATCTGGGAAAATTGTGAATTATTGAAAATATTTGAGGTCAAACGTTTTCGACAAGCGTTAGAATCCATTAAAAATTATAAAAAATTATAAAAATTATTTATTTGACAAAATATCACAGATTTTTTTTATTTACATCCAAAACATTGAATTCGGTTCACACCTAAAGAAGTGATGCAAATTCAATGCAACAACTGTTGAAATAGAGGACTTCCGTCCTATGACAAGCCCATGTTAAATTCATCGCTCCTGCGTCAATTTTGCACCACTTCCGGATCCAAAAAGAACATTTTCATTACTTTTTTGGCGACGCTTTTTTTGCTGAGAAATAAATAAATTTTTGCCACAAATGGCAGTGGTAATTTTTCAAAACAAAAACTTGATCTAGCCAAAATAGGTATCAGCATCATCGAACTCTGCATTAACAAAGAATGGTTTAAAATGGAAGTTACTCGCTTCATTTCTGCCGGAAAATTGTAATAAAAATCTTCGGATCGCAATCATTTGGACTTTTGCCCTTGAGGAAGTTTGGCACAGAAAAATGTCGATCATTTCAAGACGAAGCTTTGCGAGAATGGGCCAAAATATCCCAGAGCTACTTTCGTGCAGCATTTCTTTGCTATGTCAGCCGTTTGACGGCAATAATTCGTGGCAAAGATGGCTTATTAAAATAAATCTAAATTGATTTAATGTTATTTCCGAAATATTTGTTTTGAATTAAAAATTAAAATAAAGAAAAACTATTGGAGCTTTACTTTGTTGCATTGTATATGGACAATATGTATTAGTTATATTTGGGAAAGACAATATTTATTATGAAATTTTATATTAGTAAATATATAAGTTATGTTAGGTTAGTTTACATTGTTATAAATTAATAATTAAATGTACATGGGTGCGAATGAGCATTAGGAGTATGAGTGCAACAACCATACGCACCACTGCACCACTGGACTAACCACTATCCACTAGCTAAAATATAGGCAATTTTTTGAAGTTTTCTTTTGTGTAACTATCCTACGTTTAGTTTTATCAAAAAAATGTTTGTATTTGAATTATAATATTCTCAAATCTCCCCAGAAAATATTGATTTCCATTCAATGGGGTAACACTAACGAAATGTTTTGTTTTAGTTAATGTTAAGTTGGATACCATTGCCCTCAAGGTTCTACTCAAGTTCATTACATTTAATCCTATTAATTTTGCAAAACAATAAGCAAAGATACTTTCTTGTTGTCTCATGAAACCTTAGAGACATAGTTTATGATGAAAGTATGTACTGTAAAACAGTATGGTAAGAAAAGTTTTTGCTTTTTCTTATGAAAGTTAAGTTAACTTAAAAGAAATATGGAATTTTCTATTACGAGGTAGCCTTGGGTAAGAAAAACAATACAATACCAAATACACAGTGGTATTGAAAGCGAAGATCGGCTGTTTATTTCATAATAAAATTGAAGATATGGCGTTAATAATTAGACGCAAAATCCTTCAAATGACCATCACGAATTTTGTCAACATTTTATTTCTATAGAAAATTTTGTCAAAAATTTTATTTCTATTGAAAATTTTTATCAAAATTTTATTTCTATAGAAAATTTTGTCAAAATTTCATTTTATAGAAAATTTGATCAAGATTTTATTTCTATGGAAAATTGTGTCAAAATTTTATTTCTGTAGAAAATTTGATCAAGATTTTACTTCTATGGAAAATTGTGTCAAAATTTTATTTCGATAGAAAATTTTGTCAAAATTTTATTTGCATTAAAAATTTTGTCAAAATTTTATTCCCATAGAAAATTTAATCAAAATTTTATTTCTATAGAAAATTGTGCCAAAATTATATAGAAAATTTTATCAAAATTTTATTTCTATAGAAAATTTTGTCAAAATTTTATTCCTATAGAAAATTTTATCAAAATTTTATTTCTATAGAAAATTTTGTCAAAAATTTATTTCTATCGAAAATTTTGTCAAAATTTTATTGGTATTAAAAATTTTGTCAAAATTTTATTTCATTTAGAAATTTTGTCAAAATTTTATTTCTATAGAAAATTTTGTCAAAAATATATTTCTATATAAAATTTTGTCCAAATTTTATTCGTATTAAAAATTTTATCAAAATTTTATTCCTATAGAAAATTTGATCAAAATTTTATTTCTATAGAAAAATTTGTCAAAATTGTATTCCTATAGAAAATTTTATCAAAATTTTATTTCTATAGAAAATTTTGTCAAAAATTTATTTCTATAGAAAATTTTGTCAAAATTTTATTGGTATTAAAAATGTTGTCAAAATTTTATTTCATTTAGAGATTTTGTCAAAATTTTATTTCTATAGACAATTTTGTCAAAAATATATTTCTATATAAAATTTTGTCCAAATTTTATTCGTACTAAAAATTTTATCAAAATTTTATTCCTATAGAAAATTCGATCAAAATTTTATTTCTATAGAAAATTGTGTCAACATTTTATTTCTATAGAAAATTTTGTCAAAACTTTATTTGTATTAAAAATTTTGTCAAAATTTTATTCCTATAGAAAATATGACCAACATTTTATTTCTTTAAAAAATTTTGTCAAAATTTTATTTCATTTAGAAATTTTGTCAAAATTTAATTTTTATAGAAAATTTTGTATAAATTTAAATTCAATAGAAAATTTTGTAAAACTTGTATTTCTATAGAAAATTTTGTCCAAATTTTATTCCTATAGAAAATTTGATCAACATTTTATTTCTATAGCAAATTTGGTCAAAAAATTATTTCTATAGAAAATTTTGTCAAAATGTTATTTCTGTAGAAAACAAAACTTTATTGCTATTAAAAATTGTGTCAAAATTTTATTTCCATAGAAAATTTTATCAAAACTTTATTTCTATAGAAAATTTTGTCAAAACTATATTTCTACAGAAAATTTTGTCAAAATTTTATTTCTATGAAAAATTTCGTCACAATTTGATTTCTATAAAAAATTTTGTCAAAATTTAATTTTTATAGAAAATGTTGTCAAAATTTTAGTTCCATTGATAATTTTGTCAAAATTTTATTTCTACAAAAATTGTGTCAAAATTTTATTTCTATAGAAAATTTTGTCAAAATTTTATTCCTGTATAAAATTTTATAGAAATTCTATAGAAATTTTGTCAAAATTTTATTTCTGTAGAATATTTTTGCTAAATTTTATTTCTATAGAAAATTTTTCTGTGGAAAATTTTATCAAAAGTTTATTTCTATAGATAATTTTGTGAAAATTTTATTTCTATAGAAAATTTTGTCAAAATTTTTTTCTATAGAAAGTTTGGTAAACATTTTATTTATATGGGAAATCTAATCAAAATTTTATTTCGATAGAAAATTTTATCAATATTTTAGTTCCATAGATAATTTTGTCAAAATTTTATTTCTATAGAAAATTTTTGCAAAATTTTATTTCTATAGAAATTTTTTGCAAAATGTTATTTCTATGGAAAATTTCCTCAAAATTTTATTTCTATAGACACTTTTGTCAAGATTTAATTTTTGTAGAAAATTTTGTCATAATTGTATTTCAATAGAAACTTTTGTCCAAATTTTATATCTATAAAAATTTTTGTAAACTGTTATTTCTAAAGAATTTTTTTACAAAATTTTATTTTTATAAAAATATGTGCAAAATTTTATTTCTACACATAATTTTGTCGAAATTTTATCTCCATAGATAATTTTGTGAGAATTGTATTTCTATAGAAAATTTTGTCAACATTTTATTTCTATAGAACATTTTGTCAAAAATTTATTTCTGCTGAAAATTTTGTCAAAAATTTATTTCTACTGAAAATTTTAGTTCCATAGATAATTTTGTCAATAAAATTTTTTATCCATAAAAATTTTATTCTATAAAAATTTTTACAAAATTTTATTTCTATAGAAAATTTTTGCAAAATTTTGATATTTGGAAAATTTCGTCAAAATTTTATTTGTTTAGAATACTTTGTTAAAATTTTATTTCTATAGAAAATTTGGTCATAATTTTATTTGTATAGAAAATTTTGTCAAAATTTTATTTCTGTAGAAAATTTTTACAAAATTTTATTTGTATTAAAAATTTTGTCAAAATTTTATTTGTATTAAAAATTTTGTCATAATTTTATTTGTATTAAATATTTTGTCAAAATTTTATTCCTGTAGAAAATTTGATCAAAATTTTATTTCTATAGAAAATTGTGTAAACATTTTATTTCGACAGAAAATTTTGTCAAAATTTTATTTACGTAGAAAATTTTGTCAAAATTTTATTTCTATTGAAGATTTTGTCAAAATTTTAGTTCCATAAATAATTTTGTCAACAAAAATTTTTTTCTTTAAAAATTTTGTTTTATAAAAATTGTATTCTATAAAAATTTTTGCAAACTTTTATTTCTATAGAAAATGTTTGCAAAAGTTTATTTCAATAGAAAATTTCGTCAAAATTGTATTTCTATAGAAAATTTTGGCAAAATTTTATTTCTATAGAGAAGTTTGTCAAAATTTTATTTATATAGAAAATCTAATCACAATTTTGTTTCGATAGAATATTTGGTCAAAATTTTATTTCTATAGAAAATATTTGCAAAATTTTATTTCGATAGAAAATTTTGTCAAAATTTTATTTCTAAAGAAAATTTTGTCAAAATTTTATTTCTAAAGAAAATTTTGTCAAAATTTTATTTCTAAAGAAAATTTTGTCAAAATTTTATTTCTATAGAATGTTTTGTCAAAATTTTATTTCCATAGGTAACATTGTCAATAGTTTATTTCTATAGAAAATTTTTGAAAATTTTATTTCTATGGAAAATTTGGTCAGAGTTTTATTTCTATAGAAAATTTTGTAAAAATGTTATTTCTAAAGAAAATTTTGTCAAAATTTTATTTCTATAGAAAGTTTTGTCAAAATTTTATTTCCATAAGTAGGTTTGGTTAGGTAAGGTTAAAGTGGCAGCCCGATTAAGATTCAGGCTCGCTTAGACTATTCAGTACATTGTGATACCACATTAACTAAAAGTACCTATTGCATATGGACACTTCTAGTTTTAACCGTTGAACCTTCTCGATTATTTTCTTCTGTTGAACCAACCAGATTGTTCCAAAAACATTAGCAGACTGCTTAAGTTAACGTTTTCCAGGTCCGCCAGTAATCTTAAGCTATATGCCCCTAAAATTTGCTTACGCCTTACACAAGATTCAGGACACTCACACAAGAGGTGTTTTATTGATTCCTTTTCCTCCGCATCATGACAGCTCATACAATAGTCATTATACTTCGCACCAATAGTTTTTGCAAAATCGCCTATCAGGCAGCGACCCGTTATAGCAGATATCAGGAGTGATATCTGGCGTCTCGAGAACACTAGCATATCTAGTGTGCGGTTTAAGTTTAAATGGGGCCATATTTGCTTGGTGTAGTTACAACCCTTACAATTCTCCCATCGAACATTTGCCATCATGACAGCCTTCTCACGCAGTAAGAGGCATACCAACAGATTCTAGTTCCCCTGTAATATGTAAGGTAATTCCTAGCCTTGCTAGCTCATCTGCTTTCATAAGTAACATTGTCAATAGTTTATTTCTATAGACAATTTTTGAAAATTTTATTTCTATGGAAAATTTGGTCAGAGTTTTATTTCTATAGAAAATTTTGTCAAAATTTTATTTCTAACGAAAATTTTGCCAAAATTTTTTTCTATAGAAAGTTTTGTCAAAATTTTATTTATATAGAAAATCTAATCAAAATTTTGTTTCGATAGAAAATTTTGTCAAAATTTTATTTCTATAGAAAATTGTTGCAAAATTTTATTTCTATAGAAAATTTTTGCAAAAATTTATTTCGATAGAAAATTTTGTCAAAATTTTATTTCTGTAGAAAATTTGGACAAAATTTTATTTCCGTAGAATTTTTTTTTTTTTTAGAAAAATTTCGATATTTCGATTCTGTATCGGCTTTGACTTTTTGACTTGTTTTTATCTCTACTTCTCTCCGTTGCTTTTTAACCCACTGTCCATATGCCATTCAATGCGTGGCTTATTTTTAAAGTCTATCAAATTGTCGTTCATTGTTTCGCATGGGATTGCCTCGGACTCTTTACCATGTCCTTCCATCCATAAGCGATAAGATTTTGCCGAGTGGCAGAACTTTGTTTAATTGTTTTTGTTTCCGTTATAGGTTCAGTGATTTCTTTCTTTACGGTTCATATTTATTGTCAGATTATTTTACCCAACCATTTGTGATTCCCACACCACCTCATCTATGGTGGAGAATGAAGTCATTTTACAAAAACAAAAAAAACAATGTCACCTATAAGCCGATTAGTGAAAACATCTTTGAGTAGCCAGAGTCAGAGCAGTGGAGTTAAGTAGCAATGAAATGGTGCGTGTATACAATTCTCTATTTTTCTCTCTCTCTTTTTGGGATATCGAGTCTTTAAACTGGTTTGTATGCCTGGGTGTAGGTCTGTATGTGTGTGTGTGTGTGTTGGGTAGAGTATAAATATTTTCCGTTTATTTGTTTCTCTGTTTGTGCCTGCCTTCCCCGTAAGCCTTTAAGTCTTAAGTTTTATTTAAAGCTCCGTGGGGATTTCGATAGCGCTGTGTATTACAATGGATTTAAAACAACAATAAAAATCACATTAATATTTGAATGTGATAAAAGAAATTATCATCTGAGAATCTCATGATTTGCGATTAATGAAGCCTTAAAGAGGATTTGACGAGCCAATGGCAAGGACCAAAAGTTAAAAAAAAGAGATTATGTTGTCTTTTACAATTTTCTATGGAAGAATTGATTTATTTTTTCCAAAGATTGTGAAAAGATTTGGAGTTTTTATTCTGTGAAACTAAAAAAAAAAATTTTTTTGGCCAAACAAAAAATCTTAAAAAGCCCCCACCATGAATGAAATATATAAGCTTGCTTTTAAATTCCTTCATTGTTCGTGAGTTACTTGATGATACATCAAGTAAATTTGAGGATATATACTTTTCAAGATTTTAAAACTTCGTAAAAATTGCCTAAAATTTTTACGATCATAAAAGATTCCATTTTAAAGCTTTGAAATACAAGCCTACAAATAATATGAGATATATAGTTAAAAAACTCAAAATAAAACAAAATCAAAAGTCGATTATTCAAAATAGGTTTTTAGGGATAGAATTGATGGATGTTTCGATTTTCTTGGGTGTGATCATGAATTAAGCTCCTTACTGATAGTACGATTTGGTTATAATTCACTTATACTTGATGATACATCAAGTAAATTTGAGGATATATAATTTTCAAGATTTTAAAACTTCGTAAAAGTTGCCTAGAATCTTTACGATCATAAAAGATTCGATTTTAAAGCTTTGAAATACAAGCCTACAAATAATATGAGATATATAGTTAAAAAACTCAAAATATAACAAAATCAAAAGTAGATTATTCAAAATAGGTTTTTAGGGATAGAATTGATGGAAGTTTCGATTTTCTTGGGTGTGATCATGAATTAAGCTCCTTACTGATAGTACGATTTGGTTATAATTCACAAGTTTATCAACCGATTTTCGTCAAATTTCGCACTATATGCACTTATATGGCCCCGAGACGTGAATTATACTTTCATTTGGTTCAAATTTACATATAGAAGAGATGTGAATTTTACCTTGATTTGGTTCAAATTTACACATAGGTTAGGTTAGGTTGCAGCCCAATGTATCAGGCTCACTTAGACTATTCAGTCCATTGTGATACCACATTGGTGAACTTCTCTCTTATCACTGAGTGCTGACCGATTCCATGCTAAGCTCAATGACAAGGGACCTTCTTTTTATAGCCGAGCCCGAACGGCGTTCCACATTGCTGTGAAACCACTTAGAGAAACTTTGAAACCCTCATAAATGTCACCAGCATTACTAAGGTGGGATAATCCACCGCTTAAAATCTTTTTGGTGTTCGGTCGAAGCAGGAATCGAACCCACGACCTTGCGTATGCAAGACGGACATGCTAACCTGAATTGAGGAAATATGGTAGAAAATTTCATATTTTCCATTTTTTTTCACCGGGATTTTATGGTACCAAAAATTTGGCTCTAAACAATGGTGAAGGGTATAATATAATCCGGCCCTGCCCTGGTAGATTTGTGTAATCTTCAAATTTTGTTAGAATTTTTTTTGGCACGAGTGGTAACTGTTGTTACCACACATTGTTAAAGGTCAACCCTTGCCGGCTTCTAATTTCCTCCTCTAGAGCCACCAAAATGTAAAAATTATTACAAATTGTGTTGAGTGAAAATGTCCCTACTTTGTGGCCCTACGTAATAGCTACAAGTACGTATAAATACGATAGGCTAGTACATCAAAATGTGAAATTTGAGTAACATTGGTTTATAAATAAAAGTATTATGGTCAAATTTGGGAAAATCGAGCGATGCATATGTATGGAAGCTATATGTAAATCTGAACCAATTTGTATAATATTTTGCGGGTTTGATTAATGCCACAAAAGGTTACCTTGTGCACAATTTGAGTAAGATCAGTTAAGAAATAAGGCTTCTATGGTCAAACATAATGTTATTAGGGGCGAATTTTTCAAAATCGGGTGATACATATATGGGAGCTATAGCTAAATCTGAACCGATTTCGATGAAATTTTGCACATATAGTTAGTACTATAGGGGACTGAATATAGCAAACTTTTAGTAAGATCGGGTTCTATGGCCAAATTTGGGAAAATCGGGCTATACATATATATGTGAGCTATATCTAAATCTGAACCGATTTCGATGATTTTTTGCACATATAGTAAGTGCTATAGAAGACTACATTTAGCCAAATTTGGGTCAGATCGGTTGATAAATAAGGGTTTTATGGCCAAATTTAGAAAAATTGGGCGGTACATATATATGGGAGCTATATCTAAATATGAACCGATTTCGATGATTTTTTGCACATATAGTAAGTTCTATAGAAGACTACATTTAGCCAAATTTGGGTCAGATCAGTTGATAAATAAGGGTTTTGTGGCCAAATTTGGGAAAATCGGGCGATACATATATATGGGAGCTATATCTAAATCTGAACCGATTTCGATGAAATTTTGCACATATAGTTAGTACTATAGGGGACTGAATCTAGCAAACTTTTAGTAAGATCGGTTAATAAATAAGGGTTCTATGGCCAAATTTGGGAAAATCGGGCTATACATATATATGGGAGCTATATCTAAATATGAACCGATTTCGATGATTTTTTGCACATATAGTAAGTGCTATAGAAGACTACATTTAGCCAAATTTGGGTCAGATCAGTTGATAAATATGGGTTTTGTGGCCAAATTTGGGAAAATCGGGCGATACATATATATGGGAGCTATATCTAAATCTGAACCGATTTGGATGAAATTTTGCAGACTTGAAGGGCGATGGAAAAGATTACCTTGTGCCAAATTTGGTGACGATGCGTTTGCAAACACGCGCAACGTGACCCCATTTGTCGAAATCGGGCGATACGTATATATGGGAGCTATATCTAAATTTGATCCGATTTCTTCCAAATTCAATAGCGTTTGTCCGTGTGCCCAAAAAACTCCCTGTACCAAATTTCATCAAAATCGGTTAATAATTGCGACCGGAATCCTGTGAACAACAAATACATGGACAGACGGACGGACGGACGGACACCAAGCGCTAGATCGACTCAGGAGGTGATTCTGAGTCGATCGGTATATATTTTATGGGGTCTAAAATCAATATTTCTGGTAGGCACATTTTTTGGCCGATCAAACTTATTATACCCAAACCACTATGTGGATTAAAGGGTGATACGGTCAAAATTTGGTCAAGGGAAAACGCGTGTAAATCGGTGAAATCGTTTATTTAAAAAATCAAATTAAATTTCTTTTTCAAGTTCAATTAGTATAAAATTCAGGAAAAATATTCAGTTAGGCTTTCGCTTTTCCAAATCCGAATTGCCGGGCCTCACGCTTGACACCTGCCATCAGATTTTGTACAGCCACCTTGTCCACCTTCTTCGCCGCAGAAAGCCAGTTTGCCTTGAACTGCTGCTAGTCCTTAGCAGTTGTTTTGGTCTTCTTTAGGTTCCGCTTGACAATAGCCCAGTATCTCTCAATTGGGCGGAGCTCTGGCGTGTTGGGAGGGTTCTTGTCCTTGGGAACCACCTGAACGTTGTTGGCGGCGTACCACTCCATGGCCTTTTTACCGTAAAGGCATGATGCCAAATCCGGCCAAAACAGTACGGAACAAGCGTGTTTCTTCAGGAAAGGCAGCAGACGTTTATTCAAACACTCTTTCACGTAAATTTCTTGGTTGACAGTCCCGGAAGCTATGAAAATGCTGCTTTTCAAGCCACAGGTACAGATGGCTTGCCAAACCAGATATTTCTTTGCGAACTTTGACAGTTTTATGTGCTTGAAAATATCTGCTACCTTTCCCCTTCCTTTTGCCGTATAAAACTACTGTCCCGGAAGCTGCTTGTAGTCGGCTTTGGCATAGGTTTCGTCGTCCATTACCACGCAGTCAAACTTCGTCAGCATCGTCGTGTACAGCCTCCGGGATCGCGCTTTGGCCGTCGTATTTTGTTTATTACCGCGATTTGGAGTCACTACCTTCTTGTAAGTCGATAGTCCGGCTCGTTTTTTGGCTCGATGCACGGTTGTAGACGATACACCCAGCTTATTTGCGGCATCTCGGAGAGAGAGGTTAGGGTTTCGCTTGAAACTACCGGCAACTCTCTTTGTCGTCTCAGCGGCTTCCGGTTTTCGATTTCCCCCCGATCCTGACTTCCTGGCTGTCGACAAACGTTCCTCAAATACTTTAATTACATTTGTAACGGTTGATTTGGCAACTTTTAGCGATTTTGCTAAAAGTTGTCAAATCAACCGTGCGAGTAGCTCGGATTTTCGCGATGCGCGAGCAAAATTTTGATACGCTGCTCTTCTTGCTTGGACAGCATTTTGACAACTGAAGAGTGAATTCCAAAATCAAAATAGGAGCAACATTCTATACACACACCTTCAAAATGAGGGGTGTTCAGGTTTTTTAAATGCAAAATTGAAAGAAATACGTCAAGTTTATATTGACCAAATTTTGACCGTATCACACTTTAGGGCATAAAAATAATTGAAATTTACTAATGAAATCAATTAATTTTTTAACCAAGTATTTTTTTTTTGTATGCCCAATTACAACTGTGATTGATACTATCGTTTTCGTGATTGAAGACATTTCAATTAAATAATTATTTGGATCAATTAATTTTGTGATTGAATCTGAAACAAGTATATACGGCCGTAAGTTCGGCCAGACCGAAGCTTATGTACCCTCCACCGTGGATTGCGTAGAAACTTCTTCTAAACACTGCCATCCACAATCGAATTACTTAAGTTGCGGTATCGCTTGCCTATGGCAAGGTATCTTAAAACCTCCTCACACCATCTTCTAAATTGTATGTAAGTCCATACGTGGTATATATTACATCAAAAACAATGGATCAAATACGTTTGTAATTCAGTTTGACAAAATAGACATAACATTTTGACAAAATTTTCTACAGAAAAAAAAAAAATTTAACAAAATTTTCTATAGAAATAAAATTTTAACAAAATTTTCTATAGAAATAAAATTTTGACAAAATTTTCTATAGAAAAAAAAATTTTGACAAAATTTTTATAGAAAGAAAATTTTGCCAAAAATTTCTACAGAAATAAAATTTTAACAAAATTTTCTATAGAAACAAAATTTTGACAAAATTTTTATAGAAATAAAATCTTGGTAGATTATTTTTGCCTCGAGTGGCAACCATGATTATGAACCGAATAAAATTTGAACAAAATTTTCTATAGAAATAAAATTTTGACAAAATTTTCTATAGAAATAAAATTTTGACAATGATGAAAATTTGATTATGAACCGAATAAAATTTTAACAAATTTTTTTATAGAAATAAAATTTTGACAAAATTTTCTATAGAAATAAAATTTTGGTAGATTATTTTTGGCTCGAGGGGTAACCATGATTATGAACCGATATGGATCAATTTTTGTGTGATTGGAGATCGGCTATATATAACTATAGATCGATATGAACCAATTTTGGTATGGTTGTTAGCGGCCATATACTAACACCACGTTCCAAATTTGAACCGGATCGGATGAATTTTGCTCCTCCAAGATACTCCGGAGGTCAAATCTGGAGAACGTTTTATATGGGGGCTATATATAATTATGGACCGATATGGACCAATTCTGGCACGGTTGTTAAAGATCAAATACTAACACCCTGTTCCAAATTAAACCGGATTGGATGAAATTTGCTTCTCTTGGATACTTCGCAAGCCAAATCTGGGGATCGGTTTATATGGAGGCTATATATAATTATGAACCGATGTGGACCAATTTTTGAATGATTGTTAGAGACTATATACCAACATCATGTACCTAACTTCAGGCGGAGGGGATGAAATTTGCTTCTCTTTAAGGCTCCGCAACCCAAATCTGGGGATCGGTTTATATGGGGGCTATATATAATTATGAACCGATGTGGACCAATTTTTGCATGATTGTTAGAGTCTATATACCAACATCATGTACCTAACTTCAGGCGGAGGGGATGGAATTTGCTTCTCTTTGAGGCTCCGCAATCCAAATCTGAGGATCGATTTATATGGGGGCTATATATAATTATTGACCGATGTGGACCAATTTTTGCATGGTTGTTAGAGGCCATATACCAACACCATGTACAAAATTTTCAGCCAGATCGGATGAACTTTGCTTCTCTTAGAGCAATCGCAAGCCAAATTTGGGGGTCCGTTTGTACGGGGGCTATACGTAAAAGTAGACCGATATGGACCAATTTTTGCATGGTTGTTAGAGACCATATACTAACTCCATGTACCAAATTTCAGCCGTATCGGATGAAATTTGCTTCTTTTAGAGCAATCGCAAGCCAAATTTGGGGGTCCGTTTGTACGGGGGCTTTACGTAAAAGTAGACCGATATGGACCAATTTTTGCATGGTTGTTAGAGACCATATACTAACTCCATGTACCAAATTTCAGCCGTATCGGATGAAATTTGCTTCTTTTAGAGCAATCGCAAGCCAAATTTGGGGGTCCGTTTATATGGGGGCTATACGTAAAAGTTGACCGATATGGACCAATTTTTGCATGGTTATTAGAGACCATATATTAACACCGTGTACAAAATTTCAGCCGGATCGGATGAAATTTGCTTCTCTTAGAGCCATCGCAAGCCAAATTTGGGGGTCCGTTTATATGGGGGCTATTCGTAAAAGTGGACCGATAGGGCCCATTTGCAATACCATCTGGCCTACATCAATAACAACTACTTGTGCCAAGTTTCAAGTCGATAGCTTGTTTAGTTCGGGAGTTAGCGTGATTTCAACAGACGGACGGACGGACGGACATGCTCAGATCGACTCAGAATTTCACCACGACCCAGAATATATCTATTTTATGGGGTGTTAGAGCAATATTTCGATGTGTTACAAACGGAATGACAAAGTTAATATACCCCCATCCTATGGTGGAGGGTATAAAAAAATTTTGTGTTCATAGATCTTTATACCCTGCGCCACACTGTGGAACAGGGTATTATAAGTTAGTGCATATGTTTGCAACACCCAGAAGGAGACGAGATAGACACATGGTGTCTTTGGCAAAAATGCTCAGGGTGGGTCCTTGAGTCGATCTAGCCATGTCCATCTGTCCGCCCGTCCGTCTGTCCGTGAACACAGTTTTGTAATCAAAGTCTAGGTCGAAGTTTTAGTCCAAGCGACTTCAAATTTGGCACAAGTATGTGTTTTGGCTCAGAATAGATCCCTACTGATTTTGGAAGAAATCGGTTCAGATTTAGATATAGCTCCCATATATATCTTTCGCCCGATATGGACTAATATGGTCCCAGAAGCCAGAGTTTTACCCCAATTTGGTTGAAATTTTGCACTAGGAGTACAATTAGTAGTGTAGTCAAGTGTGCCAAATTTTATTGAAATCGGTTCAGATTTAGATATAGCTCCCATATATATCTTTCGCTCGATTTACACTCATATGACCACAGAGCCCAATTTTTTGCTCCAATTTAGTTTAAATTTTGCACAGGGAGTAGAATTGGCATTGTAGCTATGCGTGCCAAATTTGGTTGAAATCGGTTCAGATTAATACATATCTCCCATATATAGCTTTCGCCCGATTTACACTCATATGACCACAGAGGCCACAGGGAGTAGAATTAGCATTGTAGCTATGCGTGCCAAATTTGATTTAAATCGGTTCAGATTTAGATATAGCTCCCATATATAGCATTCGCCCGATTTACCCTCATTAGACCACAGAGGCCAATTTTTTGCTCCGATTTAGTTGCAATTTTGCACATAGAAATCTATCAAGTTCTGTTCAGATTGAGTGATATTTAAATGTATGTATTTGGGACAAACCTTTATATATAGCCCCCAACACTTTTGGCGGATGTGATCGAAACTTTAGATCTACAAAGTGGTGCAGGGTATAATATAGTCGGCCCCGCCCGACTTTAGACTTTCCTTACTTGTTTTTACATGTTTTATTGTTTAATAACTTATAAAAGAATTTTGATCTCCGATGAGTAGGCTTTCCAAATTGAGCAGCTTGTGAACAACCAAGATGATCGAGTTTAATTGTCAAATTGGTCTGCTCAAAATGTACACCTTCGATTGGCCAACAGAACACAAGCGCCATGGTGTGGGGCTGCTAAAGGCCGGTGGTTGCTCCATGATCGTTGACCATGGTGTTATCGACCATAAATAAATGCCGAATATTATAGGAAAAATATTCTAAAGACAGTAGTAAAGCATTTGGCGGACAAACAATTCGACTGCAAGTTCCCCATCCCATTTCAGAAGTTCAGCATCTCCAGATCTCAGTATGTTGGACTGTATCGCCTATGGCATTTTGGAGAATATGGTTGGCACTAAGCAATGTGCAAAGTGTTGATAATGCCGGGAATGGGCCAAAATACCCCAGATCCACTTATGCAAAGCATATGATGGCTTTGTCTGCAGTTTAATGATCATAATTTGTTTCGAACCAGTATCAGCTAATTTTAAAACTTTATGTTTTTTCTGACATGTTCTGCTTTTGAATTATAAAATTAAAAACTTGTATATACGGCCGACAGTTCGACCAGGCCGAATTTTATGTACCCTTAACCATTGGCTGCGTAAAAAGTCCGGACTGACAGCCATAATCGAATTACTTGGGTTGTGTTAACAATTACAGACGTCAAGGTATCAAAAGAGGTGTATTGCTTTACTTTGTTCCATTACATACTCGTATCATCACTGTATCACTTTGTATATCTAATTCGAGATGAAGATAACTGTGTTTGTGTTTACTCTAAGCCATAAATATAAATTATTATTTGTATAAAATATTTTGATTAATATTCATTTCTTCAAGTAAATATAAAAATTAATATAAGCAAGTATGTTGAATTTTTCGTATGCATATATCACCACATTTATAAAACTGTCACTTACTCTGACTATGACATTCGAGATAATCTCACCTGCTGGTTGGTTTCCAATGAAACCCAACATCAGTTTGCATTTTCCGTTCTCTGCAACACTTTATAATCGATGTACTTTTATTTCGCCCCCTTTTTCGTCTTAATCGAGCCATTAACAGTGAGAGTAAGCGAGCGAGAGAATGAGAGAGCGAAGTGTCTGTGTTTTAAATTACTTTTCTGTCAAAATGTTCATAAGGCAGGTGTTGCGTATCATAATTGATTTATGAGAATTCTTTCACACAACAATGGAGGAGCATGGACACAACACAGAGAGAATGATGGAACGTAGTGAAAGGTATAAATTTAAGATAACATTTTTTTTTTTTTTTTGCAATATATCATAATGATAAAATATCAATACATTTTAAATATGTGATGGTTATAAATGGCTGGTTAAGCGGTATGCAATGGAAATCCATTGGCTAAAAGATAAAATTTATATTCGAAAAAATTAAAAAAAAGAAACATAACTGAAAATGTTAAATGAAACTGTAGATATACAATGGCAACCATGACATCTGTATCAAATATTATTAAAAAAAAAAAATATATAATAATAAATCTAGGCACGCTTTCAATCTAGATTATTCATTAGGATATTCATAATAGAGTCTAAAAGGAATTGTCTTAATATCGGATGAAAAATGAAAATTATGGGAAATTTTGCTTGTTTTATTATACACCACTATAATAAGTGTGCCACACCATTTTCAATATATCGAAATTTGTCGGTTGCAAATTCATATGATACAATATTGTCAAAATTTTGATTTCTATAGGAATTTTTTTTTTAATATTTTACTTCTATAGAAAATTTTTCAAAATTTTATTTCTATAGAAAATTTTGCCACCATTTTATTTCTATAGAAAATTTTGACAATATTTCATTTCTATAGAAAATTTTGTCAATTTTTTATTCTATAAAAAGAATTCAAAATTTTCTTTCTAACGAAAATTTTGTCAAAGTTTTATTTCTATGGAAAACTGTGTCAATATTATATATATATATAGCAAATTTTGTCATTTTTTCTATAATAATTTTGTCAAAATTTTATTTCCATAGAAAATTTTGTCAAAATTTTATTTCTATAGAAAATTTTGTCAAAATGTTATTTCTATAAAAATTGTGCCAAAATTCTATTTTTAAACTTTTATTTCTATAAAAAATTTTTGTGAAAATTTTATTTCTATAGAAAATTTTGTGAAAATTTTATTACTATAGAAAATTTTGTCAAAATTTTATTTCTATAAAAAATTTTATCAAAATTTTATTTCAATAGAAAATTTTGTCAAAATTTTATTTCTATAGAAAATTTTGTCAAAATTTTATTCCTATAGAAAATTTTGTCAAAATTTTATTTCCATAGAAAATTTTGTCAAAATTTTATTTCCATAGAAAATTTTGTCAAAATTTTATTTCTATAGAAAATTTTGTGAAAAGTTTATTTCTATAGAAAATTTAGCCAAAATTTTATTTTTATAAGAAATTTTATCAAAGGTTTTTTTCTATAGAAAATTTAGTCAAAATTTTATTTCTATAGGAAATTTTGTCCAAATTTTATTTTTATATAAAATTTTATCAATATTTTATTTCTGTAAAAATTTTTTTCAACATTTTTTCTTTAAAAAAAAAATGCGAACATTTTATTTTTATAAAAAAATCAATTTTATTTCTATAAAATATTTTGTCAAAATTTTATTTCTGTGGAAAATTATGTCAAAATTTTATTTCTGAGGAATATTTTGTCAAAATTATATTTCTATAGAATTTTTGTCAAATTAATTAAATTTATTTATTATTTCTAAAGAAAAATTTTTCAAACTTTAATTTCTTTAGAACATTTTGTTAAAATTTTATTTCTATAGAAAATTTTGTCAAATTTTTTTATTAAAAAAACAATCTAAATCGTATTTCTGTAGGAAATTTTGCAAAATTTTATTTTCATAGAAAATTTTGTGATGATTTTATTTCCATAGAAAATTTTGTCATAATTTGATTTCTATAGGAAATTTTATCAATATTTTATTTCTATAGAAAATTTTCTCAAAATTTTATTTCTATAGAAAATTTTGTCATAATTTCATTTCTATAAAAATGCAAACAATTTATTTTTACAAAAAAATCAATTTTATTTCTATAGAAAATTTTGTAAAATTTTATTTCTATAAAATATTTTGTCAAAATTTTATTTCTGTGGAAAATTATGTCAAAATTTTATTTCTATACAATTTTTGTCCAAATATTACTTCTATAGAACATTTTGTTAAATTTTTATTTCTGAAGAAAATTTTGTCAAAATTTTATTTCTATAGAATTTTTGTCAAATTAATTAAATTTATTTATTATTTCTAAAGAAAATTTTGCCAAACTTTTATTTCTTTAGAAGATTTTGTTAAAATTTTATTTCTATAGAAAATTTTGTCAAATTTTTTTATAAAAAAAATCAAAATCGTATTTCTGTAGGAATTTTGCCAAAATTTTATTTTCATAGAAAATTTTGTGATGATTTTATTTCCATAGAAAATTTTGTCATAATTTGATTTCTATAGGAAATTTTATCAATATTTTATTTCTATAGAAAATGTTGTCAAAATTTTATTTCTATAAAATTTTTTGTCCAAATATTACTTCAATAGAACATTTTGTTAAAATTGTATTTCTGTGGAAAATTTTGTCAAAATTTTATTTCTATAGAAAATGTTGTTTATTTCTACAGAAAATTTTGTAAAATTTTAATTTCTATAGGAAATTTTGTAAAAATTTTATATTTATATGAAATTTTATCAATATTTGATTTTTGTAGAAAAATTGTCAACATTTTTTCTATAAAAAATGCGAAAATTTTATTTTTATAAACAAAGTACAATTTTATTTCTATCGAAAATTTTGTAAAATTTGATTTCTATAAAATACTATCGTAACCCGGCCCGCTTCGCTGCGCCTTCCGAAGCGTATTAGTAGAAACATTTTTCGTTAACTTAGTCACCCATATCCATCGTGCTGAAAACAAATTCGAAAAGATTTGAATTCTTTCAAACAAATCGGACTACTTGCCTTTTCGTTTATAGGTACAAATACGGCGGATATGCATATGTAAAACGGTTCGTCTTAAAAAATGTTGGGGAGAGGTATCCTTCTCCTCAACATATCTGAAAATTATGCACTATATTATAAAAAAATACAAAGAATTACTGTTTCCCATCCAATAAATCGGAAAAAGCAAAAGTAGTAAAAAATTTTACCACATTAACATTTGCTAAAATGTGGGAAAATGATGCACCCTCTACGTTGGCTGCCAATTTCATGTACATTTAAGTTCTTTACTAAAAAGAAGTCTGGCAGAATCCTGTGCAAAAATCATAGAATTATGTACCGAGTTCCCATTTAAGGACAACCATCTACTTTCAATTTAAGAATTGAAAGTATATTAATTTCACAACTACTCAATGGTCCCTATAAATTCTATCGAAGTAAATAGACAAAGTTTATTTCAATTTTCCCCTTCCCCAACCAGATATCGAAAAATCATATACTAATTTAAAAATCATGTATAAATTTAATCACCTCCTCCCACGTTCCCTGTAAATTTCAAGTAGATCGGAGATGTTTAAATTTTGCTCTATTGTTTTAAAGGGACGTCACTTTCCGTAGTGAATAGCATACCTAACCTTCCCTGAAAATTCTTGAAATTCAAGTGTGGGACAAGGAAGGTTGCCTCTTCGTTCATAACCTTCCCCCACTGCTTTTGCAAATTTCAAGAAAACTTAAGAATTTTGGTTTTTTTTTCAGTTTTAGAGGAGGAACCCCGACCAAATATCGAAAAGTTATGTAGCGTATCTTTTGTAAACGTCCCAGAAAATGTCAAGCAAATTATAAGCCTAAAGAGCGGATTCTCTTCCGTCCAAATATCACAAAATCAGGTATCGACTATT
Source organism: Haematobia irritans (assembly GCF_050003625.1). Lineage (NCBI taxonomy): Eukaryota > Metazoa > Arthropoda > Insecta > Diptera > Muscidae > Haematobia > Haematobia irritans. The sequence goes on from NC_134401.1 coordinate 153,998,859, forward strand.
AATATCGTAACCTCTACCCAGTCCTCTGTAAATTTCAAGTAACTCGGTAAAGTTTAATTGTTTCTCTGTATGTACTTAAGAGAAGCGGATGTCTCCATATGCCCTTTTATTTTTATTAAAAAATCAGGAACCTGATATAAATTTCATAACCTTACCCATTTTTTCCGTAAAATTTCAGTCGGGGGAGTTTAGTTTTGGTTTCATTGTACTTAAAAAAAGTCGGGCAAAGGGGTGGTCCCCCTCCCCGACCAAATATCGAAAAATAATGTAGCGGATTTTTGTCTAGATTCCAACACAAACATTCTATGAAAATTTCAAGCAAATTGCATAATTTTGTTCCAAGTTTCAAAAAGTAGGGTAAGGGGAAGGTCCCCTACCCGTCCACATATGAAATCATCAAGTAGCCCATATTATTCCACAACCTCACCGCATGTTCTCTGTAAATCTCAGACAATTTAGAGAATTTTAGTTTTTTCCCTGTACTTTAAAAAAAGTCGAACAAAGGGGAGGTCCCCCTCCGCCACCAAATATCGAAATATAAAGTAGCGGATCTTTGTCTAGATGCCAACCCCAACCTTCAATGAAAATATTAAGCAAATCGGTCAACTTTGGTCCAATTTTCAAAAAGTCCGACAAAGGGGAGGCCCCCCTCCGCGACCAGGTGTCAAAAAACGAGGTACTCTATTTTCACCACATGAACGCCCCCTACGATCTCTGAAAGTTTCAAGTAAATCGGTTCAGCCGTTTCGGAGCCAACTCGGAACATACAAACAAACAAACAAATAAACAAACAAACAAATAAACAAACATAGATTGAATTTTATATATATAGATAGATATATATTCATGATCAGGGAGAAATTCAAAGACGATATAAGCATATCCGTCTGTCTATCTGTTGTAATCACGCTACAGTCTTCAATAATGAAGCAATCGTGCTGAAATTGTGCACAAACTCGTCTTTTGTCTGCAGGCAGGTCGAAGATGGGCTAACATATATCGGTCCAGGTTTTGATATAGTCCCCATATAAACCGACCTCCCGATTTGGGGTCTTGGGCTTTTAGAACCCGTAGTTGTTATCCAATTTGACTGAAAGTGGAATTCTGGAGATATTATAGGACCATAAAGAGATGTGCCAAAAATGGTGAGTTTCGGCTCATGTTTTGGTATAGCCCCCATAGAGACCGATCACCTGATTTTCCTTCTTGGGCTTGTAGAATCTGTAGTTTTTAACCAATTTGCCTGAAATTTGAAATCTGGAGGTATGTTGAGAACATAAAAAGGTGTCGGAAATGGTGAGTATCGGTCCATTTTTTGATATAGCCCCCATATAGACCGATATCCCGATTTTACTTCATTGGCTTGTAGAAACCGTAGTTTTTATCCAATTTGCCTGAAGTTGGAAATCTAGAGGTATTTGTGCCAAAAATGATGAGTATTGGTCCATATTCTGGTATATGGGGGCTATACCAGAACATGGACCAATACTCACCATTTTTGGCCGATATCCCGTTTTAACTCCTTGGGTTTCTAAAAATTGTAGTTTTTATCCGATTTGCCTGAAATTGTAAATATTCTAGTATATAAGACTCACAAAAGTTTTTATCAGTCCATTTGGTAAGGCCTCCATATAGACCGATTTCACTTCTTGGGGATATAGAAGGCGCATTTATCATGAAAATTGCTTGAAACTCAATGTAAAATTTCCAGATTTTACTTCTCGGGTGAAAATCTACATATTTAAGATTTCAAATGAAGATGTTATTGTATAATTTTCTTGCACACTTATAAGAGATATTAATGATTCCTCTAAAACTCAAACAATAATGGCTCTATAAATCCAGAATCTGATATAGTCTTCATAGGTAAGATCTTTAAATTTATCTTCGGGAATTGTACTGGTTGAACTGCTCTACTTGATTTGTCATCAAACCCCCCTGAAATTTTTAGTGGAAACTATAATATTTGATTCATGGTGGTGGGTATTTAAGATTCTTCCCGGCCGATCTTACTGCTGTATAGACTTGTTTCTATAAAAAAAAATGCGAAAATTTTATTTTTATAAAAAAAATCAATTTTATTTCTATAGAAAATTTTGTTTCCATAAAATATTTTGTCAAAATTTTATTTCAATGGAAAATTATGTCAAAATTTTATTTCTGTAATTTTTTTGTCCAAATATTAGTTCTATAGAACATTTTGTTAAAATTTTATTTCTGTGGAAAATTTTGTCAAATAAATTTATTTTTCAAATTAATTAAATTTATTTATTATTTCTGTAGTATATTTTATTATTTTACAAGATTACTTTACAAGATTTTATCAAAATTTTATTTCTATAGAAAATTTTGTCAAATTTTTTTATTCTATAAAAAAAACATAGAGGTATTTCTGTAGTAAATGTTGCCAAAATTTTATTTCTATAAGAAATTTTGTAATAATTTTATTTCCATAGAAAATTTTGTCATAATTGGATTTCAATAGGAAATTTTATGAATATTTTATTTCTATAAAAAATGTTGTCAAAATTTTATTGCTATAGAAAATTTTGTCAAAATTTTATTTCTATAGAAAATTTTGTCAATATTTTATTTCATTTCATTTATTTTGATCTCAGCTTAAAAACCATTGCGTTGCCAATAGAGGAAAAAAATGTTTGTCAAATTTAGTTGGGGAAAACCCTATAGCCTGCTAGATGGTTAGACGTACGCACGTTTCGGAATTACCATATTCCTCATTAGCATCATCTACTTGCAGCAAAACTAATCACCAATTATCAGAATAAATTCGGGTAGTTTACTAAACCCAAAGTATAGATAATTTGGACTTATTTAGCAAAATCTACCAAAATTACGGGAATTCTACCACTCTGCCAAACAATAGAAAGTTTACCATTTCTGATTCTATTAACTGTGGTAACCGTTCAATGGAGTCGAGCCAATTTTTTTCGACTCCAATTCCGACTTCAGAACATTATATCCACCTCGACTCCGACTTTGGACTCTACCAAAATTTCACATTTGAAGACAGTTTCATACTGACAAACCACATCATTTTAGGTTATAAATTATACAAGTAAAGGCTAATTGGCTCATAAGTTCGATAAATTAAATTGTAACATAAATCTACACTAAAAAAATATATTGTCTTTAAAACACGAATACTAATTTTGCTTACCCTTAAAGATGTATTGCTCCAAAAAATCTCCGTGCCTGAAATAAGGAAACAGTAACTTGGGATTGACTAATCAATGCCAAAGTTAAACGGCAATATAGACGGTCCTTAACATTTAATCACTTCTATATTACCATTTAACTTTGGCATTGATAACTCAATCACAAATTACTCTATTCTTTTTCCTTATTTACAAATACGTTTTTGTTTTATATTCGGTTTCTTCAAAACAAATATTATTAATTACTTATAATGAATTAACTCTGACGAGCAAAAATCAATTTCAAGGTTTCTTTGACTCACAGAGACCTTGAATTCGTACAAAATAAACAATGCCATTTCTCATGAAAAACGGTGATTATTTTTTGTCTTTGTTGCGAATGTTTTTGTTGGCTGCTAATGAGTCTCTTAAATCTTGGAAATTGCCAATAACAAAATGTTCTTATTTATTCGGCATTCTTATAGGCCCAATATTTATAAGATTCTTCGGCTTCAAATACAATACACTTTAGCTTACACTCCCCGAAATCAATAAAATAATAACCTTGAATGAAATATAAACTGAAGCGTCTGCATATGTAGAGAATATTTCAAGTGTAAAATTCCAATTTAATGTGGATGGTATAAGCCACTGGAGGAAGGCAGTTGTTAATGGGTGCTTTACAATCCCCAACGAGGGAGATGGTGTTTGAAAATTTTGTGTGTGGAAATTTTTCATTAAACCGGCTCAAAGAAAATATTATATTCCCTTAGCTCATCGCATTATAGTTTATTCTCTTAATTATTAAATAAAAAAAAAAAAACACTTACACCAATACGACTATCCACAATATTACCTGAAAATAAAAAAAATATTAAGTCATTATTGTTTTAGTTATTTTAGAAAATATTTATGATAACTATAAGAATATGTCAGAAGAAACGTCACTGATTCTTTCTAAGAAAAAGTATAATTCCATTTTTTTGTACTCTTGCAATTCGACTAATCGACTACTGATGTTGGTCAAAATCGTCTAGTTCATATTGTATAGTGACCAAAATCGATTAACCCATCTTTAATGGGAAAAATTTAAAAGTCGCATTCGATTTGAACGAAAAATGAAAAATTCATTAAAAAGACTCGATATTCGCCTTTACAAATCACCTTTCTAATATCCGCAAAAACCAAAAATTGATTATAGAAAATTTTGTCAAAATTTTAGTTTTATAGAAAATTTTGTAAAAAAAACATTTTTAAGAAAATTTTGTAAAAAAAATTATTTTTATAGAAAATTTTGTCAAAGTTTTATTTATACAGACAATTTGGTCAATATTGTATTTCTATAGAGAATTTTGTCAAAATTTTATTTCTATAGAAAATTTTCGCCAAATTTTATTTATATAGAAAAATTTTCAAAATTTGATTTCTATAAAAAAATTTGTGAAAATTTTATTTCTATAGAAACTTTTTGGAAAATTTTATTTCTATAGAAAATTTTCCAAAATTTTTATTTCTATAGAAAATTTTCGGAAAATTTTATTTCTAAAGAAAATTTTCGGAAAATTTTATTTCTATAAAAAAATTTTCAAAATTTTATTTCTGTAGAAAATTTTTTCACAATTTCATTTCTATAGAAAATTTTCCAAAAATTTTATTTCTATAGAAAATTTTGTCCAAATTGTATTTCTATAGAACATTTCCTCAAAACTTTATATCTAAAGAAAATCTTCCGAAACTTTTATTTCTTTAAAATATTTTCCAAAAATTTTATATCTATAGAAAATTGTGTCCAAATTTTGTTTCTATAGAAAATGTCCTCAAAATGTTATATCTATAGACAATTTCGTCAATATTTTCGGAAAATTTTATTTCTATAGAAAATTTTTTGAAAATTTTATTTCTATAGAAAATTTTCCAAAATTTTTATTTCTATAGAAAATTTTCGGAAAATTTTATTTCTATAAAAAAATTTTCAAAATTTTATTTCTGTAGAAAATTTTTTCAAAATTTTATTTCTGTAGAAAATTTTTTCAAAATTTTATTTCTATAGAAAATTTTCCAAAAATTTTATTGCTAGAGAAAATTTTGTCCAAATTTTATTTCTATAGAAAATTTCCTCAAAGTTTTTTATCTAACGAAAATTTTCCGAAAATTTTATTTATTTAAAATATTTTCCATAAATTTTATATCTATAGAAAATGTTGTCCAAATTTTGTTTCTATAGAAAAATTCCTCAAAATTTTATATCTATAGACAACTTTGTCAAAATTTTATTTCTATAGAAAATTTTATTTATATAGAAAATTTTTTCAAAATGTTAGTTCTTTAGAAAATTTCCGAAAATTTTATTTCTATAGAAAATTTTCGGAAAATTTTATTTTTTTTAGAAATTTTTTCAAAATTTGATTTCTATAGAAAATTTTTCAAAATTTTTATTTCAATAGAAAATTTCGGAAAATTTTATTTCTATAGAAAAATTTTTTCCAAATTTTATTTCTTTAGAAAATTTTCCGAAAATTTTATTGCTATAGAAAATTTTGTCCAAATTTTATTTCTATAGAAAATTTCCTCAAAGTTTTATATCTAAAGAAAATTTTCCGAAAATTTTATTTCTTTAAAATATTTTCCAAAAATTTTATATCTATAAAAAATTTTGTCTAAATTTTGTTTCTATAGAAAATTTTCTCCAAATTTTTTATCTATAGACAACTTTGTCAAAATTTTATTTCTATAGAGAATTTTCGGAAAATTTTATTTCTTTAGAATTTTTTTTTTCAAAATTTTATTTCTATAGAAAATTTTCCAACATTTTTATTTCAATAGAAAATTTTCGGAAAATTTTATTTCTATATGAAAATTTCGAAAAATTTTATTTCTATAGAAAATTTTCGAAAAATTTTATTTCTATAGAAAATTTTTTCAAAATGTTATTTCTTTAGGAAATGTTCCGAAAATTTTATTTCTATAGAAAATTTTCCCAAAAATTTATTTCTACAGAAAATTTTCCAAATATTTTATTTCTATAGAAAATATGCCAAAATTTTATTTTTATAGACAACTTTTTCAAAATTTTATTTCTATAGAAAATTTTCGGAAAATTTTATTTGTATAGAAAATTTTTTCAAAATTTTATTTCTTTAGAAAATTTTTTTCAAAATTTTATTTCGATAATTAATATTTTTTTTTTAATTTTATTTCTATAGAATTTTTTTTTTTAAATTTTATTTCTATAAAAAATTTGTCAAAATTTTATTTCTATAGCAAATTTTGTCAATATTTTATCCAGGAAATGTTGTCTAAATTTTATTTCTATAGAAAATTTTCGGAAAATTTTATTTCTTTAGAATTTTTTTTTTTTTAAATTTTATTTCTATAGAAAATTTTCCAACATTTTTATTTCAATAGAAAATTTTCGGAAAATTTTATTTCTATATGAAAATTTCGGAAAATTTTATTTCTATAGAAAATTTTTTCAAAATGTTATTTCTTTAGGAAATGTTCCGAAAATTTTATTTCTACAGAAAATTTTCCAAAAAATTTATTTCTACAGAAAATTTTCCAAAAATTTTATTTCTATAGAAAATATGCCAAAATTTTATTTTTATAGACAACTTTTTCAAAATTTTATTTCCATAGAAAATTTTCGGAAATTTTATTTGTATAGAAATTTGTTTCAAAATTTTATTTCTTTAGAAAATTTTTTTCAAAATTTTATTTCGATAATTAATATTTTTTTTTTTAAATTTTATTTCTATAGAATTTTTTTTTTTAATTTTATTTCTATAAAAAATTTGTCAAAATTTTATTTCTATAGAAAATTTTGTCCAAATTTTACTTCTATACAAAATTTCCTCAAAATTTTATATTTAATAATATTTTCCGAAAATTTTATATCTATAGACAACTTTGTCAAAATTTTATTTCTGTAGAAAATTTTCTCCAAATTATATTTGTATCGAAAATTTAGTCACAATTTTATTTCTATCGAAAATTTTCTCAAAATTTTATTTCTATAGAAAATATTCCGAAAATTTTATTTCTATAGAATATTTTCAGAAAATTTTGTGTCAAAATGTTATGTCTATAGACAACTTTGTCCAAATTTGTTTCTATAGAAAATTTCCTCAAAATTTTATATCTATAGAATATTTTCCGAAAATTTGATTTCTATAAAAAATTTTTTCAAAATTTTATTTCTTTAGAAAATTATTTCAAAGTTTTATTTATATAGAAAATTTTCCAAAATTTTCTTTCTATAGAAAATTTTCGGAAAATTTTATTTCCAGGGAAATTTTTTTTTAAATTTTATTTCTATAGAAAATTTTCCAAAATTTTTATTTCTACAGAAAATTTTCCGAAAATTTTATTTCTATAGAATATTTTCCGAAAATTTTATTTCTAAAGATAATTTTCCAAAAATTTTATTTCTATAAAATAAAATGTATTTGTTGGAGAGGAATGTGTTGCAAACTCTACCAAAACATCAAGAATTCTACCATTTGTGGCAACCATGGTTAGGTTAGGTTAGGTTAGGTGGCAGTCCATTGTGATACCACATTGGTGAACTTCTCCCTTATCACTGAGTGCTGCCCCATTCCATGTTGAGCTCGATGACAAGGGATCTCCTTTTTATAGCCGAGTCCAAACGGCGTTCCACATTGCAGTTAAACCACTTAGAGAAGCTTGGAAACCCTCAGAAATGTCACCAGCATTACTGAGGTAGGATAATCCACCGCTGAAAATCTTTTTGGTGTTCGGTCGAAGCAGGAATCGAACCCACGACCTTGTGTATGCAAGGCGGCCATGCTAACCATTGCACTACGGTGGCTCCCTGTGGCAACCATAGCTCTGGCATTTATTTTTGTTGGAAGCACACTAATGGCAAATACGAATCACAACAACATTCGATGAAAACAATAAACTCAACTTAACAACATCAATCGATTTTGCACTAAATATTGTGTGAGGGCCTCAGGTGATGTTCGAGTATGTTATGAATACCGTACTAACTGTGTAACGAAGGCTACAGAGTCTTCACACATTTATACAGGTATGTATGAGTACGTGTGTGCGTGAGTGTGTCTACGGATATTAGCATATATCTCAGTATTATACCAGGGATTGTTCAATGGGTATGTTTTCAATACTCATACTTTTGAAGTGTTGTTGTTAGTGGGCTTGAGAGTGTATACCCTGGGAATTGTTCTCTCTCTTTCTCACACACATTCTCTGAGATGTTCTATACATCTCAAGTTGATGCTTTTCTAGCTCAACCAACAAATGAACCATAAAAGGTAAACAAATTGAGGCATATTCCGCAATGAAACCATAATACATTGGTGACATCAACGCCCCCCACGAGGAGCTAAGGTAATAGCAATCCCCCTCGGGGATTGTTTATTTGTTGTTGTCATTTTCCCAATGAAATCACATGTGTATTTGCAGATATTTATTTGGGGGCAAGTAAACATTAATGTTCACAATGGCTTGCTGCTCACAACAGATATAAAGGTGATTTAAATTTTGTCTTCGTATCTCTTGTAAAAGGAAATTTGCGGTATTTAAAATTTAAGTGGAAGGAAATGCGATGATTGCCTTTTGTAAAATATAAATGATAAAAGATATATAATTCACCAAAAATGGTATATACGGCCGTAAGTTCGGCCAGGCCGAATGTTATGTAGCCTGAGACATACTTAAAAAAAATAAGATTTCATTAAGCTGTAGAAAATTTCGAAAAAAAAAATAAAATTTAACTACTAGCAAATAATTTTTTTCCAATAAAAATAAGTTAAATTTAGCGTTAGTTTAACAACGGAAATTTTTCTCTGTGTAGACAAATGAAAGGTCGATTAAATACGTATATATTCAATTCTTGACCGGTCTACATAAGGAAGAAATAATTACAAACCGATATGAACTTTTGTGCTGTAATTATGGAGCCAGAATTGAAATATCGGGGTCGCTTTAACTGGGGGCTGTATACAATTATGAATACGAGTCTACCAAAAATGGCAGATTACGAAGTTTTGGAAGATTTTGCAAAATATTCCTCTCCAACTATAAAATGCTTCATAAATTTTCTATAGAAATAACATTTTGACATAATTTTCTACAGAAATAAAATTCGGACAAAATTTTTGTATAGAAATAAAATGTTGAAAAATTTTCTATAGAAATTTTATTTTGACAAAATTTTCTAAAGAAATACAATTTTGAAAAAAACTTTCTATAGAAATATAAAATCTTGACAAAATTTTATATGGCAATAAAATTTTGGTACATTTTTTTCGCTCGATTTTTTCTGTGATTGGGGATCGGTTTATATGGTGTCTATATATAACTATAGATCATATCACAATGGACTGAATAGTCTAAGTGAGCCTGAATCTTAATCGGGCTGCCACTTTAACCTAACTATAGATCAATACGAACCAAGTTTGGCATGGTTGTTATCGGCCATAATATATACTAGCGTAATGTATTAAATTTCAACCAGATCGGATGAATTTTGCTTCTTCAAAAGGCTCCGGAGGTCAAATTTTGGGATCGGTTTATATGGGACCGATATGGACCAATTTTTGCATGGTTGTTAGAGACCACATACTTAAGTGACGTACCAAATTTCAACCGAATCGAATGAATTTTGCTCTTCCAAGGGGCTCCGGAGGTCAAATCTGGTGATCGGTTTATATGGGGCTATATATAATTATTGTCCGATTTCGACCAATTTTTGCATGCGTGTTTGAGGCCATATATTAACACCACATACCAAATTTCAACTGAATCAGATGAATTTTGCTCTTCCACGAGGCAAATCTGGCAATCGGTTTATATGGGGGCTGTATATAATTATGAACCGATGTAGACCAATTTTTGCATGGTTGTTAGAGACTGTATACCAACACCATGTTCCAAATTTCAGCCAGATTTGGGGGTCCGTTTATATGGGGCCTATATATAAATAAGACCGATATGGACCAATTTTTGCACGGTTTTTAGAGACCACATACTAACATGACGTACAAAATTTCAACCGGATCGGATGAATTTTGCTCCTTCAAGAGGTTCCGCAAGCCAAATCTGGGAATCGGTTTATATGGGGGCTATATATTATTATGGACCGATATACACCAATTCTGGCACATTTGTTAGAGACTATATATCAATACCATGTTCCAAATTTCAAACGGATCGGATGAAATTTGCTTCTCTTAGAGGCTCCGCAAACCAAATCTGGGGGTCCGTTTATATGGGGGCTATACATAATTATGAACCGATGTGGACCGACCACGATTCTGGGTCGTGGTGAAATTCTGAGTCGAATTAACCATGTCCATCTGTTGAAATCACACTAACTTCCGAACGGAACTAGCTACCGACTAGAAACTTGGCATTGATATTGATGTAGGTGGGATGGTATTGCAAATGGGTCATATCGGTCCACTTTTACGTATAGCCCACATATAAACTGACTCCCAAATTTGGCTTGCGATCTCTCTAAGAGAAGCACATTTCATCCGATTCGGCTGAAATTGGTACATGGTGTTGGTATATAGTCTCTAACAACCATGCAAAAATTGGTCCATATCGCTCCATAATTCCATATAGCCCCCATATAAACCGATCCCCCGATTTGGCTTGCGGAGTCTCTACGAGAAGCACATTTCATCCGATTCGGCTGAAATTTGGTACATGGTATTGGTATATGTTCTCTAATGACCATGCAAAAATTGGTCCACATCGGTCCATAATTATATATAGCCCCCATATAAACCGATCCCCCGATTTGGCTTGCGGGGGCCTCTAAGAAACGAAAATTTCATCCGATCCGGCTGAAATTTGGTACATGGTGTTGGTATATGTTCTCTAATGACCATGCAAAAATTGGTCCATATCGGTCCGTAATTATATATAGCCCCCATATAAATCGATTCCCAGATTTGTCCTCCGGAGCCTCGTGGAGGAGCAAAATTCATTCGATCCGGTTGAAAGTGGAACATGGTGTTAGAATGTCGTTTCTAACAAACACCCAAGAATTGGTCCATATCGGTCCATAATTATATATAGCCCCCATATAAACCGTTCTCCAGATTTGATCTCCGGAGCCTCTTGGAGGAGCAAAATTCATCCGATCCGGTTGAAATTTGCAACGTGGTGTTAGTATAAGGCCGCTAATATCCATGCCAAAATTGGTCCATATCGGTCTATAGTTATATATAGCCGATCCCCAATCACACAAAAATTGGTCCATATCGGTTCATATTCATGGTTGCCACTCGAGCCAAAAATAATCTACCAAAATTTTATTTTTATGGAAAACATTGTCAAAATGTTATTTCTATAGAAAATTTTGTAAAAATTTTATTTCTATAGAAAATTTTCTAAAAATTTTATTTCTATAGAAAATTTTGTAAAAATTTTATTTCTATAGAAAATTTTGTCAAAATTTTATTTCTATAGAAAATTTTGTCAAAATTTTATTTCTATAGAAAATTTTTTCCAAATTTTATTTCTATAGAAAATTTTTTCCAAATTTTACTTCTATAGAAAATGTTGTCAAAATTTTATTTTGTCAAAATTTTATTTCTATAGAAAGTTTAAACTTAATTATATACGTATTTAATCGGCATTTTTATACCCTCCACCATAGGATGGGGGTATATTAACTTTGTCATTCCGTTTGTAACACATCGAAATATTGCTCTAAGACCCCACAAAGTATATATATTCTGGGTCGTGGTGAAATTCTGAGTCGATCTAAGCATGTCCGTCCGTCCGTCCGTATGTCCGTCTGTCCGTCTGTCCGGCTGTCCGTCCGTCTGTGGAAATCACGCTAACTTCCGAACGAAACTAGCTATCGACTTGAAACTTGGCACAAGTAGTTGTTATTGATGTAGGTCGGATGGTATTAAAAATGGGCCATATCGGTCCACGTTTACGTATAGCCCCCATATAAACCGATCCCCAGATTTGACCTCCGGAGCCTCTTGGAGGGGCAAAATTCATCCGATCCGGTTGAAATTTGGTACCTGATGTTAGTATAGGGTCTCTAACAACCATGCAAAAATTGGTCCATATCGGTCCATAAATATATATAGCTCCCATATAAACCGATCCCCAGATTTGACCTCCGGAGCCTCTTGGAGGGGCAAAATTCATCCGATCCGTTTGAAATGTGGTACCTGATGTTAGTATACGGTCTCTAACAAGCATGCAAAAATTGGTCTATATCAGTCCATAATAATATATAGCTCCCACATAAACCGATCCCCAGATTTGAACTCTGGAGCCTCTTGGATGAGCAAAATTCATCCGATCCAACTGAAATTTAGTACGTGGTGTTAGTATATGGTCTCTAACAACCATGCAGAAATTGGTCCATATCGGTCCATAATTATATATAGCTCCCATATAAACCGATCCCCAGATTTGACCTCCGGAGCCTCTTGGAGGAGCAAAAGTCATCCGATGCGGTTGAAATTTGGTACATTTCAATAGTATATGGCCTCTAACAGCCATGTAAATATTGTCAAATTTTATTACTATAGAAAGTTTTGTCAAAATTTCATTTCTATAGAAAGTTTTGTAAAAAGTTTATTTCTATAGCAATGTTTGTCAACATTTTATTTCCATAGAAAATTTTGTCAAAATTTTATTTCTATAGAAAATTTTGTAAAAAATTTATTTCTGTAGAAAATTTTTTCAACATTTTATTTTTATAGACAATTTTGTCAACATTTTATTTCTATAGAACATTTTGTCAACATTTTATTTCTATAGAAAATTTTGTCAACATTTTATTTCTATAGAAAATTTTGTCAAAATTTTATTGCTATAGAAAATTTTGTCAACATTTTACTTCCATAGAAAATTTTGTCAACATTTTATTTCTATAGAAAATTTTGTCAAGTTTTTATTTCTATAGAAAATTTTGTCAAAATTTTATTTCTATAGAACATTTTGTCAAACTGAATTATATACGTATTTAATCGGCCTTTTTTTTGTTTAATATATACCCCTTATGGACTAACTTACAATTTAGAAGACAGTGTTAAAAAGTTTTACGATACCTTGCCATCGGCAAGTGTTATCGCAACCCAAGTAATTCGATTGTGGATGACAGCCTTTAGTAGAAGTTCCTACGCAATCCATGGTGGAGGGTACATAAGATTCGGCCTGGCCGAACTTACGGCCGTATATACTTGTTTAGTTTAATATATACTACGTATGGACTACGTTGTAATTTAGAAGACGGTGTTAGGAAGTTTTAAGATACCTTGTCATCGGCAAGTGTTACCGCAACCCAAGTAATTCGATTGTGGATGACAGTCTTCAGTAGAAGTTTCTACGCAATCCATGGTGGAGGGTACATAAGCTTCGGCCTGGCCGAACTTATGCCCGTATATACTTGTTTTTTTTTCTTTTAAATAGGTTAAAAACATATTCAAAATTAATAAAATGGTACAAATTATCTAAATTTAGCCGAAGAAAACATTAAATCCTTTCTAGAAAAAATTGCGAATTTGTAAAAATATTTGATGGAAACCGTTCCAGACAAGCGTTATAATGCATTAGAAATCATAAAAAAAATTTTAAAAATTATTCATTTTCCGAAATATTACAAAAATTCTTAATTCACATCCAAAACACTGAATTCACGTTAGACCTTAAGAAGTGATGCCAATTCAGTGCACCGGCTTTTGAAATGGAGGACTTCCGTCCTATGACAAGCCCATGTTGAATTCATAGCTTCTGCGTCAATTTGGCACCACTTCCGGATCCAAAACGAACATTTTCACTACTTTCTTGGCAACGCTTTTTTTGCTGGGGCAATATTTCGATGTATTACAAACGGAATGACAAAGTTAATATACCTCCCCCGATCCTAAGGTGGAGGGTATAAAAACGATTTGTAAACTAAATTTATTCTCTCTCGTACTTAAAAAAAAACACAATTTTTGTATATTCCCTCATAGAATTGCATCAAAAATAAATAATCATCCCAATAACTGGTCAGAATATTGACTTTAACTACGTCTATGTTACATGTAACTTCCTTTTCCCTTTAATTTAACACTTTATTATATTCAATTCATAAAATATTTTCAATTCAGTTATATTTTCAAAAAAAAAAAAACTACTACATACGAGTATGTATTTTCATATCTCTTTCATTGAAATTTAATTTTCGCTATGAATAGACTGACTCATAGTCACATCTGTTTTATATATGCAAGCAGACATAAATGCATACATACTTGTACAAATATACATACATTGTGGGATACAATGATGATGTGCTACATATTTGCACACAAATTGATTTATTGTCAAATTGATAAATTTACATAAAATGCAACCATGTCTCATGTATGAGTACTAACAAATTCAATATCGTTATTCATATTCGATTTGAGAATATTTGAGAAAAATTGTTACAATTGCAATGGCTGCATGAATTCTAATATGGCAGCATAATCGCATTTTGTCAATAAATATTTTATTCTTTTTTTTCAAATACTGTAAAATATGTCATGGAATATTCTAAAACAATTTTTGTATTTTGCCTTAAATAAAAATTTTATTTAGATCCTGAAATCTTAGATTTTTCTGTATGTATTTGTAATTGTGTTTATCAAATTGAATTTGAATTATTCGAAGATCAATGACATATTTTCGATTATTAAAAAATAAAAATAAATAAAGTATTGCATACTGATAAAGTGCAAAATACATCTAAGATTGATTGAGAATTTATAAAAAAAAAAAAAAAAAAAAAAAAAAAAAACAAGTAAGGAAAGTCTAAAGCACCACTTAGTGGATCTAAATTTTAGATACCATATCACATCCGTCAAATGTGTTGGGTGCTATATATAAAGGTTTGTCCCAAATACATACATTTAAATATCACTCGATTTGGACAGAATTTGATAGACTTCTACAAAATCTATAGACTCAAAATTTAAGTCGGCTAATGCACTAGGGCGGAACACAATGTTAGTAAAAAATATGGGAAACATTTAAATCTGAAGCAATTTTAAGGAAACTTCGCAAAAGTTTTTTATGATTTATCGCTCGATATATATGTATTAGAAGTTTAGGAAAATTAGAGTCATTTTTACAACTTTTCGACTAAGCAGTGGTGATTTTACAAGGAAAATGTTGGTATTTTGACCATTTTTGTCGAAATCAGCAAAACATATATATGGGATCTATATCTAAATCTGAACCGATTTCAATCAAATTTTGCACACTTGAATATACTACTAAGTGTACACCTAGTGCAAAATTTCAACCAAATTCGGCCAAAAATCTGGCTTCTGGGCCCATATAAGTCCATATCGGGCGAAAGATATATATGTGAGCTATATCTAAATCTGAACCGATTTCTTTTTCAATAGGGTTCTATTCTGACCCAAACTAGGAACATGTGCAAAATTTGAAGGCGATTGGACTTAAATTGCGACCTAGACTTTGATCACAAAAATGTGTTCACAGACAGACGGACGGACGGACATGGTTATATCGACTCAGGGACCCACCCTGAGCATTATTGCCAAAGACACCATGTGTTTATCTCGTCTCCTTCTGGGTGTTACAAACATATGCACTAACTTATAATACCCTGTTCCACAGTGTGGCGCAGGGTATAAAAATTGAGAAAATATACTATAGAAATAAAATTTTGACAAATTATTCTACAGAAAATGAATTTTGCGAAAAATTTTTATAGAAATAATATTGTGAGAACATTTTCCATAGAAATAAAGTTTTTGTTTGACATAATTTTCTGTAAAAATAAAATTTTGAGAAAATTTCCTATAGAAATCAAAATTTGACAAAATTTTCTATAGAATTTAAATGTTGACAAAATATTCTACAGAAATAAATTATCGAGAAAAATCTTTAAAGAAATAAAATTTTTTACCAAATTTTCTATAGAAATAAAATTTATCCGTTTTGTTTTGTTATTGTTGGTTTTATTCTTTAAGCATTGTTGTTGTTTTTTTATTTCAGCTTAAAACCATACATTGACTAAACTACAATAGTAGCTTAACCAAAAGAAGAAAAGAATGTTTGTCAAATTTATTTGGGCAAAGCCCTATAGACTGCAAGATGGTTGGATGGACCACACTAGAACCTTCCGAAAAAAGGTTTTGCATGATAGACGGCTTATGCCGAAATAAATTCTTACAAACATATATCTTTTCCTATGCCACTGTCAAATCATCGATTTGAGTGCAGTTGGCTGGGTTTAGTTTGAGCGTGCGTTATTTCGGCATAAGCCGGCTATCATGCAAAACCTTTTTTCGGAAGGTTCAAGTGTGTTTCATTGTTGGGTTTAATTAACTGCCTGAATTTATTCTCATAATTGGTTGATAGTTTTGCTGCAAGTATAGGATGCTGATGAGGAATGTGGTAATTCCGAAACGTGCGCGCATGGTTTTAAGGTGAAATCAAAAAACAACAACAATGAAATAAAATTTTGACAAAACTTTCTATAGAAATAAAATTTTGACAAAATTTTCTATATAAATACAATTTTCAACAAAACATTCTATAGAAATAAAATTTCGAAAAAAAAAAATTCTATAGATAATAAACCGTTGAGACATTTTTGCATAGAAATAAACTTCTGTCTAAATTTTCTATAGAAATAAAAATTTTGTCAAAATTTTCTATAGAAATAAGATTTTGTCAAGATTTTCTACAGAAATACAATTTTGTCAAAATTTTCTATAGAAATAAAACTTTGACAAAATTTTCTGTAAAAATAAAATTTTGGGAAATTTTTCTATAGAAATGAAATTTTTACATAAAATAAAATTTTGTTAAAATTTTCTATAGAAATAAAATGTAGACAAAATTTTCTATAGAAATAAAATTTAGACAAAATTTTCTATAGAAATACAATTTTGGCAAAATTCTCTATAGAAACAAATTTTGACAAAATTTTTTATAGAAATAAAATTTTGACAAAATTTTCGATAGAAGTAATATTTTGACAAAATATTCGATGCAAATAATCTTTTGACATTATTTTCGATAGAAATAAAATTTTGACATAATTTTTTATAAAAATAAAATTTTGACATAATTTTCTACAGAAATAAAATTTTGTCAAAATTTTCTATAGAAAAAAAATTTTGTCAAAATTTTCTATAGAAATAAAATTTTGTCAAAATGTTCTATAGAAATAAAATTTTGACAAAATTTTCTATAGAAATAAAATTTTGGGAAAATTTTCTATAAAAATAAAATTTTGGGAAAATTTTCTATAGAGATGAAATTTTGACTTAAAATAAAATTTTGTTAAAATTTTCTATAGAAATAAAATTTTGACAAAATTTTTTATAGAAATAAAATGTTGACAAAATTTTCTATAGAAATAAAATTTAGACAAAATTTTCTATAGAAAAAAATTTTTGGCAAAATTTTCTATAGAAACAAATTTTGACAAAATTTTTTTATAGAAATAAAATTTTGACAAAATTTTCTATAGAAACAAATTTTAACAAAATTTTTTATAAAAATAAAATTTTGACAAAATTTTCGATAGAAATAAAATTTTGACAACATTTTCGATAGAAATTAAATTTTGACATTAATTTTCTATAAATATAAAATTTTGGAAAAATTTGTTATAGAAATAACAAAAATACTTTACCACAAATTTTCTATACTCATCAAATTTTGGCAAACTTTTCTAGAGAATTTAAATGTTGACAAAATATTCTACAAAATTTTCTGTAGAAATAAAGTTTTGACAAAATTTTCTCTAGAAATATATTTTTGACCAAAATTTTGAGTAAATTTTCTATGGAAATAAAATTTTGATAGAAATTTCTATGTAAATACACTTTTCAACAAATTTCTATAGAAATATTTTTTTTCTATAGAAATAAAATTTTGAAAAAATAAACAAAATTATAGAAATAAAATTGTAGGTTAGGTGGCAGCCCGATGTATCAGGCTTACTTGGACTATTCAGTCCATTGTGATACCACATTGGTGAACTTCTCTCTTATCATTGAGTGCTGCCCGATTCTATGTTAAGCTCAATGACAAGGGACTTCCTTTTTATAGCCGAGTCCGAACGGCGTTCCACATGGCAGTGAAAGCACTTAGAAAAACTTTTGGTGTTCGGTCGAAACAGGAATCGAACCCTCGACCTTGTGTATGCAAAGCGGGTATGCTAACCATTGCACCACGGTGACTCCCAAATAAAATTGTAACAAAATTTTCTATAGAAATCAAATTTTGACAAATGTTTCTATAGAAATAAAATGTTGACAAAATTTTCTATAGAAATAAAATTTTGACAAATTAATACATAGAAATGAAATTCTGACAAATTTTTTTCTATAAAAATCAAACTTTGACAAAATTTTCTGTAAAAATAAAATTTTGGGAAAATTTTCCATAAATTTTGACAAAATTTTCTATAGAGATAAGATTTTGACAAAATTTTCTATAGAAATAAAATTTTAACAAAATTGTCTATATAGATAAAATTTTGACAATTTCGCTATTTTAAAGAAGCAACATCTTTGGCTCGGAATCAATATGTAAATCCTTAAGATAAGATCCAAATATTTGGGTTTAAGTAAATTTTCTTTATATCATTAAATTTATTAGTCCTTGGTCATACGAATCCCTTAAACAGCCTTGTTTCCTTTCCCAGTCCGAGTTTATAGAAAAACATGTTTGCCTTATTTAATTTCTTCTTTGGGTTCTTTTCTTTTTGGGTCTCAATTTAGTTGAGCTTGCTTATTTTTCTGACTTGAAAAAGAAATCTGTTTGTGTTGCATCCTAATGATTTTGCACAATAGCAATATCCTTTTTCCGAACTGCCTAATATAATATTAAGTCCAGTTAATAAAATGCAACAAATGTTTAAGGTTAAAGTCAACAACTTGAACATTTTTCCTTTTAAATGTTAAATTTTTTTGGAATTTTCGCTGAAGGAAGAACTTCCGAAACTCTTCCTTGTAACCTGATAGGAAATCCTGGGGTACTGAATATTTTAAAACAATAAACTCGTGATTCCGTTTAGTGGAAAGACCTCAACGATTTTCGTTTTATTTTTTATTTTTGGGGTTTTGGTTTGTCTTAATCAGACACGTGCTGTTATCCTTCTACAATGGAATTGGTTTTTCTGTTTGTTTCTCTTCTAGGAGAATTGGAAAGTTGGATTTATTCAAGTACAAATGGTTTCAGCATAAAGCCTTTAGTGTTGAAGATCTCCATTTCAGTTTATTGCAACTTCCGGTCTTCATATTTTGTGTTTTTTTTTTGTTCTTCTTTTGGCAAGATAAACTCTGTTTTCCTCAAAAAAACAAAGTTTGTTGTTTTAGTCGTAATCATCTACCTCATGATTATCGGTATCAACATCGTCATCATCGTTAGATAGCAACAGAGTTAACAACAGAAGCAGACAAACAAAATTTCAAAGGAAAAAATACTCACATCCGCTGTTTCTTATTGTCGCCCCAGGACATCCGTAAAATATTGGCTTGATGTAGAAATGAATGTTATAGAGTTGATGTAGATATGAATGGGTGTGTGTGTGTGTATGTGTGTGTATGATTGTGATTTTGCAATAGTCTCATCAATCCAAGCATATCACTGCATATGTGTGTGTGTATTTGAATCCTTATTACTTCGATGAAGGTCAAAATTCCTTTTTTTTGGGGTTTTCGAAAAGTCACCCAAATTACATGTGCAAAAAACATGTTAATGAAACTACGTGAAACCTATGCTGACTTAGGAAAATTGCTTTAGTATCTCTGAGAACATTATGGAAATCCTCTACAAATTTCTAAAGGCCCTAAATGGGTAATGGCTTCTGTGGACAAAACAAAAATCTACATAACATGGCACTGTTATAGTTATGACGATCGACTAAACCAAATTCGAAATTTATTGTCTTGAAATGATTGACACTTTGATATTTCTTAGTGGCTTACAATGACTCCATTTATAGGAGAAAGTCTTAAAACACGGCCGTAGACCTGCCATGCAGAATGCAAATCTGAAAACAAAATTAATTTATAGAAAATTTTGTCAAAATTTTATTTCTATAGAAAATTTTGTCAAAATTTTATTTCTATAGAAAATTTTGTCAAAATTTTATTTCTATAAAAAATTTTGTCAAAATTTGATTTCTGTAGAAAAAATTTTTTAAGATTTTATTTCTTTAAAAAATATTGTCAAAATAATATTTCTATAGAAAATTTTGTCAAAATTATATTTCTATTTTACCAAAAAGTTATTTCTATAGACAATTTTGTCCACATTTTATTTCTATAGAAAATTTTGTCCAAATGTACTCAAATCGATGATTTGACAGTGGCAAAGGAAAAGAGATATGTTTGTACAAATTTATTTCGGTAATGGCCGGATATCATAAACCTCTTTTCAGATTGTTCAAGTGCCTAAATTTATTTTGATAATTGGTTGACAGTTTTGCTGCAAGTAGAGGATTCTGATGAGGAATGTGGTAATTCCGAAACGTGCGTCCATCCAACCATCTTGCAGTCTATTAAGCTTTGCCCAAATAAATTTGACAAACATTCTTTTCCTCTGATGGATAAGCTACTCTTGTAGTTTAGTCAACGCAACGGTTTTAAAGCTGAGATCAAAACAACAAAGATTATTAAAGTACAAACCAACAATAAAAACAAAAAAAAAAAGAAAAAAAAGTCTATAGAAAATGTTGTCAAAATTTTATATCTACAGAAAATTTTGTCAAAATTTTATTTCTATAGAACATTTTGTCAAAATTTTATTTCTATAGAAATTTTTGTCAAAATTTTATTTCTATAGAAAATTTTGTCAACATTTTATTTCTATAGAAAATTTTGTCAAAATTTTATTTCTATAGAAAATTTTGTCAAAATTTTATTTCTATGGAAAAACTTTGTTAAAATTTTATTTCTATGGAAAAACTTTGTTAAAATTTTATTTCTTAAGATAATTTTGTCAAAAAATTTTTTTATAGAAAATTTTATCAAAATTTTATTTATATAGAAAATTTTGTCAAAATTTTATCTCTATAGAAATTTTTGTCAAAATTTTATTTGTATAGAAATTTTTGTCAAAATTTTATTTCTATAGAAAATTTTGTCAACATTTTATTTCTATAGAAAATTTTGCCAACATTTTATTTCTATAGAAAATTTTGTCAAAACTTTATTTCTATAGAAAATTTTATCATAATTTTGTTTCTACGGAATTTTGTTTTTCAAAATTTTATTTCAATTTTGTTGCTCTGATCTCAGCTTTAAAATCACATTGTTAACTAAACTACAAGAGTACATTAACCAACAGAGGAAAATAGTGTTTGTCAAATTTATTTGGGTAAAGCCCTATACACTGCAAGATGGTTGGATCGACGCACGTTTCGGAATTACCACATTCCTCATCAGCATCCTCTACTTGCAGCAAAATTATCAACCAATTATCAGAATAAATTCGAATAGTTCACTAAGACCAAAGTGAACCCCACTCGAACCAAAACAATAACAAAAGTTTTATTTCTATAGAAAAATTTTTAAAAATTTTATTTCTATAGGAAATATTTTCAAAATATTATTTCTATAGAAAATATTTCCAAAATGTTATTTCTATAGAAAATTTTGACAAAATTTTATTTCTATAGAAAAATTTTGTCACAATGTTATTTCTATACAATATTTTGTAAAAATTTTATTTCTTTAGAAAGTTTTGTCAAAATGCCCAGTGCTTCAATTCCGTCTTTCTAAAATTTTCGTGATTTATGTGGCCCACACCATTACCAATGAAATGAAGCGAGGAAGTCTTTGGTGGTCATTGTGCTAGAGAAATGAAGCGTGTTAACTGCATGGTACTGAATCCAATAAGAATGTCCTTGAGTAGCGGTCGAACTGCCTCCCAGACTTCATTACCGTTCATTGTGATTGTTCAAAAAAACTGCTCAATTTGCAATGGCTTCTCATCGCAGAAAACCCATGCCGGAAACTAGTTACTTTAATGCCAGCAAAGTAAACTCATTTGCTCTAGGTGAAGTTTCTTTTTGTGCATGGGAGATCCCTAGCACTTTTCGGAAGAATATTTCAGAATAATTAGTGGCAAAATGATCTTAGTAAAAAATTCAATTTTCATATGAAGATACAATTTTTTAAGTCAATACACTTAAAGGGTGATACGGTCAAAATTAGGTCAAGGGAAAACGCGTGTAAATCGGTGAAATCGTTTATTTAAAAAATCAAATTAAATTTCTTTTTCAAGTTCAATTAGTAAAAAATTCAGGAAAAATATTCAGTTAGGCTTTCGCTTTTCCAAATCCGAATTGCCGGGCTTCACGCTTGATACCTGCCATCAGATTTTGTACAGCCACCTTGTCCACCTTCTTCGCCGCAGAAAGCATGTTTGCCTTGAACTGCTGCTCGTCCTTAGCAGTTTTTTGGTCTTCTTTAGGTTCCGCTTGACAATAGCCCAGTATTTCTCAATTGGGCGGAGCTCTGGCGTGTTGGGAGGGTTCTTGTCCTTGGGAACCACCTGCACGTTGTTGGTGGCGTACCACTCCGTGGCGTACCACGTAAATTTCTTGGTTGACAGTCGCGGAAGCTATGAAAATGCTGCTTTTCAAGCCACAGGTACAGATGGCTTGCCAAACCAGATATTTCTTTGCGAACTTTGACAGTTTTATGTACTTGAAAATATCTGCTACCTTTCCCCTTCCTTTTGCCGTATAAAACTCCTGTCCCGGAAGCTGCTTGTAGTCGGCTTTGACGTAGGTTTCGTCGTCCATTACCACACAGTCAAACTTCGTCAGCATCGTCGTATACAGCCTCCGGGATCGCGCTTTGGCCGTCGTATTTTGTTTATCATCGCGATTTGGAGTCACTACCTTCTTGTAAGTCGATAGTCCGGCTCGTTTTTTGGCTCGATGCACGGTTGTAGACGATACACCCAGCTTATATGCGTTTCCTATGCAAAGAAAAAATCGCATTGGAATTTAAGGACAAGAAATCATTTGGCCGGCGGCAACATTTGTTTCAGTGTATTCTTCGATGTATATTACATAGTTAAAAAAAATGAATATATTGAAAACATTATATTAACATTAAAAAAATTGGAATTTCTCCGTAATCGCAGTTATTAAAATTTCTTTTCATTACGCTATTTTACATATTGGTGCTTTAAGTTACAACGAACATATAAAGTTTCTTCGGAATTAATGAAAAGCTTTTGGTACCCACATTCCCGAAAGGGATATATACAAAGTGGTTTGTGATTTTTCTTTTTCTTGCAAAACATTTTGTTTACTAAAGTTGAGTTATTCATTTTTTTTTGTTATTTCTCTCACTCGCTTTAAATAACTTTACGTAAAAATAAAAAAAATTATCGCTTGTAATATTGTTTTTTTTTTTTTTTTGCTCATAGTTTAAACGAGATGTAATAAAATATTTTTCCATTTCCCCCTTATTCGATATATCTTTGACGACATAAAAATGTCATTTCCTGTTGTTTAAAAAACTCTCTCCCACACACACACACTCTCATACATTTGTGAAATGACTCTTTGGCACCCATTTATACTCTGTTGTAATTGTTGCCATAGATGACTCCACTCCACTCCGCACTTACTGATGTATATATGCTCATAAAAGTAAACGTGTATATGAATTTTGAGTAGGTAACCAAGAACGAGTGTGTGTGTGCGTGTGTGTCTGTGTGTTTTTTTGGGTTATATAATAAAGCACAACAATAAACATAATGACAAAACACATTCATCAAATGTCAAATGAAAAATACGATTGTGGTTCTGGCTCTATTTCCTTCTTTTTTTGCAGCACTCTCTGTGGCAATCATAGGGTATGAATATGATGATTTTGATGATGGTATACGGAGATCTAGCAAAAGCAGTAGCAGAAGGACATATAGGTCATTCCATACGTTCCACGAATTGAGGCAATTGGTTCTCAACAGAGACTATTTTAGTAGGGATTCTCACCAGAAACCAGTTCAATTCAAAAATGTTGTCAACTAAATAGTTTAAAAACGCAAATACTAACCATGAGACAAGTAAATACGACATTAAATTCGGCCGTGACGAATCTTAAACCACCAACCACCATGAATCAAATGTAATAGCTTCCTTTCAAATCTCAGCGATTACTTGAAAATATATAGAATTTCGGTGGGGTTTGATGACAGATAATTTGTATACCCTAAACCACATAGTGGTCAGGGTATAATAAGTTTGATCGGCCAAAAAATATGCCTACCAGAAATATTGATTTTAGACCCCATAAAATATATACCGATCGACTCAGAATCACCTCCTGAGTCGATCTAGCGCTTGGTGTCCGTCCGTCCGTCCGTCCGTCCGTCCGTCTGTCCATGTATTTGTTGTTCACAGGATTCCGGTCGCAATTATTAACCGATTTTGATGAAATTTGCTATAGGGAGTTTTTTCGGCACAAGGACGGACGCTATTGCATTTGGAAGAAATCGGATCAAATTTAGATATAGCTCCCATATATATGTATCGCCCGATTTCGACAAATGGGGTCACGTTGCGCGTTTTTTCAAACGGATCGTCACCAAATTTGATAAAAGGTAATCTTTTCCATCGCCCTTCAAGTCTGCAAAATTTCATCCAAATCGGTTCAGAGCCACCGTGGTGCAATGGTTAGCATGCCCGCCTTGCATACACAAGGTCGTGGGTTCGATTCCTGCTTCGACCGAACACCAAAAAGTTTTTCAGCGGTGGATTATCCCACCTCAGTAATGCTGGTGACATTTCTGAGGGTTTCAAAGCTTCTCTAAGTGGTTTCACTGCAATGTGGAACGCCGTTCGGACTCGGCTATAAAAAGGAGGTCCCTTGTCATTGAGCTTAACATGGAATCGGGCAGCACTCAGTGATAAGAGAGAGATTTGCCGCTGTGGTATCACAATGGACTGAATAGTCTAAGTGAGCCTGATACATCGGGCTGCCACCTAACCTAACCTAACCTAGATATAGCTCTCATATATATGTATCGCCCGATTTTCCCAAATTTGGCCACAAAACCTTTATTTATCAACCGATCTTACTCAAAGTTGGCTAAATATAATCTTCTATAGCACCAACTATATGTGCAAAAAATCATCGAAATCGGTTCAGATTTAGCTATAGCTCCCATATATATGTATCGCCCGAATTTTCTAAATTTGGCCATAAAACCCTTATTTATCAACCGATCTTACCCAAATTTGGCTAAATGTAGTCTTCTATAGCACTAACTATATGTGCAAAAAATCATCGAAACCGGTTCAGATTTAGATATAGCTCCCATATATATGTATAGCCCGATTTTCCCAAATTTGGCCATAGAACCCTTATTTATTAACCGATCTTACTAAAAGTTGGCTAGATCCAGTCCTCTATAGTGCTTATTATATGTGCAAAATTTCATCGAAATCGGTTCATATGTAGATATAGCTCCCATATATGTATCACCCGATTTTGAAAAATTCGCCCCTAATAACCTTATGTTTGACCATACAGGCCTCATTTCTTAACTGATCTTACTCAAATCTTGCACAAGGTAACCTTTTGTGGTATTTATCAAACCCGCAAAATATTATGCAAATTGGTTCGGATTTAGATATAGCTTCCATATATATGCATCGCTCGATTTTCCCAAATTTGGCCATAGTACTCTTATTTATTAACCAATGTTACTCAAATTTCAAATTTTGATATACTAGCCGATCGTACTTATACGTACTTTTAGCTCTTACATAAGAATATTGCTCGATTTTTACAAATATGTATTTATTACCTACACTAATTGGGCGATTTTCTCTTTTTTAATAATGGGTTCAATATTAGTGGCATACTAACTCCATAGGCGCAATATCAACACAGCCAGTGTTGCTAGAAATAGGGGAAATTCCCTATATGTAGGGTTTTTCTAATATTTAGAGTCTTGTAGGGACGTAGGGCCACAACATAGGGACATTTTCACTCAACACAATTTGTAATAATTTTTACATTTTGGTGGCTCTAGAGGAGGAAATTAGAAACCGGCAAGACTTGATCTTTAACAATGTGTGGTAAACTTTATTCCTGTAGAAAAATTTGTCAACATTTTATTTCTATAGAACATTTTGTCAAAATTGTATTTCTATAAAAATTTTTTTCAAAATATTATTTCTATAAAAAATTTTCTCAAAATTTTATTTCTGTGGAATTTTTTCTCAAAATTTTATTTCTATAGAATTTATTGTCAAAATTTTATTTCTATAGAAAAATTTCTCACAAAAATTTGTTTATAGAAACTTTTTCCAAAATTTTATTTTTATAGAGATTTTTACAAAAAAGATTACTAATTTGGGTAGAATTCTACCAACTGTGGCAACGGTGGTGGTAATATAAATTTATATTCTCAGTTATATACGTTGCATATTCATGTTTTAAGATAATAAAGTACTTGGAACCATTTTTGTTTTGTAAAATTTTTTAAATTTAACGAAAAATATAGTATGGAAAATTGTTTGGGAATGTATGGGAAAGTAGGGAACTTTTTTTTGTCATTGTAGGGTAAACCGAACATTTTCCGTGGCAACATTGACTATGAGCTATAGTCAGATTGACACAAAGCAACCATAGACATGTACTCCCAGACCTATATGTTACCCCACAAATGCTTATGATTACTAATTCTGTAATGCTGGTTTAGGGTATGATATAGTCGGCCCGCCCGACTTTCTACTTTACTTAGTTGTTTTCTCTTTAGGGACCCATGATACCTCTAGATTTCCAATTGTAGTTATATCGAATAAATGTTGCGATTTCTAGAAGTCCAAGAAATCAAATCGGGAGATCGGTTTATATGCTGTCTATACCACAACTTGAACCGATATACCCTATATTCCGCATACCTATTTTTGAGCCTAAAGTATCTATGGATTTCCAATATTAGGCAAATTGGACAAGAAGTTGAATCTGCGGATCGGTCTATATGGAGCTATGCCACAACATGGACCGATTCACAGTATAATTGGCACACAGCAAATTCGGGTAAAAATTGCTGTGTCCATATGCTCAAGATCCCAAATAGGGTATCTTCATAGTGAAGGACACATGAATTTCAGTCTTCACTTTTCTTCAAGCGTAAGGCTAATTTCATTTTTAATAAAAATCCCTTTACAATTGGTCTTTTTCTAATATGCAAATAATTCCCAACAACACGTTAATGATATGCTTGTACAACGTACAACTTTTATGTTTATATATATATATATTTTTTTTTGGTAAAATTTGTTTTGCTTTCATTACTCTAAAAATGAAATTAAAAGCATATAATCTAAGGTAAATATTTTTAGAGATAGAAACATTTACAACTAGGTATACAAATAAGCACAAAAAGGAACAAATTAAATAATTAAATAGAAACAAAATTTATCTTGAAAAAAAAAACTAAGAGAGAGAGAAGACGGTACGCAATTGGTAGAATTCTACCAAAAAAATGGTAGATTTTTTACCATTTGGTTGATTTGTAGAATTCTTGATGTTTTTGGTATAGAAATAAAATTTTGACAAAATTTTCTATTGAAAAAACAAAAATTGACAACATTTTCTAACGAAGAAAATTTAGCAAAATTTTCCATAGAAATAAAATTTTGAAAAAATTTTCTATAGAAATAAAACTTTGACAAAATTTTCTATAGAAAAAATGTCGACAAAATATTCCTAGAAATAAAATTATTACAAATTTTTTATAAAAATAAAATTTTGAGAAAATTTTCTAAAAAAAAAAAAAAATAAAAAAAATGTAGGGAAATTTTTCTAAAGAAATAAGATTTTGGAAAATTTTTCTAAAGAAATGAAATTTTGACCAAATTTCCTATAGAAATAAAATTTTGACAAAATTTTCTATAGAAATAAAATTTTGACAAAATTTTCTATAGAAATAAAATTTTGACAACATTTTCTATAGAAATAAAAATTTGACAAAATTTTCTATAAAAATAAAATTTTGACAAAATTTCTTATAAAAATAAAATTTTGACAAAATTTTCTATAGAAAAAAACTGAAAAAGTTTTCTTATAAATAAAATTATCACAAAATTTTTATAGAAATAAAATTTTGAGAAAATTTTCTATAGCAATAAAATTTAGGGAAATTTTTCTAAAGAAATGAAATTTTGATCAAATTTCCTATAGAAATGAAATTTTGAATAAATTTCCTATAGAAACAAAATTTCGACAAAATTTTCTATAAAAATAAAATTTTGACAAAATTTTCTATAGAAGCAAAATTTTGACAAAATTTTCTATAGCAAACATTTTTTGGCAAAATTTTCTTAGAAATAAAATTATTGCAACATTTTTTACAGAAATAAAATTTTGAGAACGTTTTCCATAGCTATAAAATTTAGGGAAATTTTTCTAAAGAAATGAAATTTTGACCAAATTTCCTATAGAAATAAATAAAATTTTGAAAAAATTTTCTATAAAAATAAAATTTTGACAAACTTTTCTATAGAAATAAAAATTTGACAAAATTTTATATAGAAATAAAATTTTGAAAAAATTTTATATAGAAACAAAATTTTGACAAAATTTTTTATAAAAATAAAAATTTGACAAAATTTTCTATAGAAATAAAATTTTGACAAAATTTTCTATAGAAAATAAAATTTTTGAAAAATTTTCTTTGAAATAAAATTATTACAAAATTTTGTATAGAAATAAAATTTTGAGAAAATTTTCTATAGCAATAAAATTTAGGGAAATTTTTGTAAAGAAATGAAATTTTGACCAAATTTCCTAGAGAAATGAAATTTTGAATAAATTTCCTATAAAAACAAAATTTCGACAAAATTTTCTATAAAAATAAAATTTTGACAAAATTTTCAATAGAAATAAAATTTTGACAAAATTTTCTATAGCAAAAAATTTTTGACAAAATTTTCTTAGAAATAAAATTATTACAACATTTTTTACAGAAATAAAATTTTGAGAAAGTTTTCCATAGCAATAAAATTTAGGGAAATTTTTCTAAAGAAATTAAATTTTGAGCAAATTTCCTATAGAAATGAAATTTTGACCCAATTTCCTATAGAAATAAAATTTTGAAAAAATTTTCTATAAAAATAAAATTTTGACAAACTTTTCTATAGAAATAAAAATTTGACAAAGTTTTATATAGAAATAAAATTTTGAAAAAAATTTCTATAAAAATAAAATTTTGACAAAATTTTCTATAGAAATAATATTTTGACCAAATTTTCTATAAAAAAAAATTGACAAAATTTTCTTAGAAATAAAATTATTACAAAATTTTTTATAGAAATAAAATTTTGAGTAAATTTTCTATAGAAATAAGATTTAGGGAAATTTTTCTAAAGAAATGAAATTTTGACCAAATTTCCTATAGAAATAAAATTTTAACAAAATTTTCTATAGAAATAAAATTTTGACAAAATTGTCTATGGACATAAAAATGTTAACAAAATTTTCTATAGAAATATAGTTTTATTAAATTCTTTTATAGAAGAAAAATTTTGACAATAATTTCTATATAAGTAACATGTAGGGAAATTTTTCTAAAGAAATAAAACTTTGACAAAATTTTCTATAAAAATAAAATTTTGACAAAATTTTCTATAGAAATAAAATTTTGACAACATTTTCTATAGAAATAAAAATTTTACAAAATTTTCTATAGAAACAAAAATTTGACAAAATTTTCTATGGAAATAAAAATTTTACAAAATTTTCTATAGAAACAAAAATTTGACAAAATTTTCTACAGAAATAAAATTTTGACACAATTTCTACAGAACTAAAATTTAGACAAAATTTTCAATTTGAAAAAATTTTCTTCAGAAATAAAATTTTGATAAAAATTTCTATAGAAATAAAATTTTGACAAAATTTTCTATCGAAATAAAAATGTTAACAAAATTTCCTATAAAAATAAACATTTTAGTAACATTTTCAATAGAAATAAAATGTTAACCTATTTTTCTAAAGAAATAAAATTTTGACCATATAAAAATAAAATTTTGACAAAATTTGCTATAGAAATAAAATTTGTGAGAACATTTTCTGTAGAACTAGGTGAAGGTTAGGTGGCAGCCCTATGTATCAGGCTCATTTAGACTATTCCGTCCATTGTGATACCACAGTGGTGAACTTCTCTCTTATCACTGAGTGCCGCCCTCCTCCTTTTTATAACCTCCTTTTTATAACCGAGTCCGAACGGCGTTCCACATGGCAGTGAATCCTTGAAACACTCACAAATGTCACCAGAATTACAGAGGTGGGATAATCCACCGCTGAAAAAGTTGTCGAAGTAGGAATCGAACCCACGATCTTGTGTATACACGGCGGCCATACATTTATACACAATTATATAAATTTTGACAAAATGTTCTATATAAATCAAATTTTTAACAAAATTTTCTATAGAAATAAAAATTTTCACAAAATTTTCTATGGCAACAAAAGTTGACAATATGTTTGATAGAAACAAAATTTGAAAAAACAATGTATAGAAAACACTTTTGACAAAAATTTCTATAAAAATAAAATTTTGACAAAATTTTCTATAAAAATAAAATTTTTACAAAATTTTCTATCTGAACAAAATTTCCTCCAGAAATAAAATTTTGATAAAAATTTCTATAGAAATAAAATTTTGACAAAATTTTCTATGGAAATAAGAATGTTAACAAAATTTTCTATAAAAATAAACATTTTAGCAACATTTTCAATGGAAATAAAATGTTGACAAAATTTTCTATAGAAATAAATTTTAGACAAATTCTTTTATAGAACAAAAATTGTGACAAAAATTTCTATATAACTGAAGTTTAGGGAAATTTTTGTAAAGAATTAAAATTTTGACAAAATTTTCTATAAAAAATAAAATTTTGACAAAATTTTCTATAAAATTAAAATTTTGACACAATTTTCTACATAACTAAAATTTTGACAAAATTTTCTATCCGAAAAAATTTCCTTCAGAAATAAAATTTCTATAGAAATTCTATAGAAATAAAATGTTAATAAAATTTTCAATAGAAATAAAGTTTTATTAAATTCTTTTATAGAAGAAAAATTTTGACAATAATCTCTATATAACTAAAATTTAGGGAAATGTCTCTAAAGAAATAAGATTTTGCCAAAATTTTCTATAAAAATAAAATTTTGACAAAATTTTCTATAAAAATAAAATTTTGACAACATTTTCTATTGAAATAAAATTTTGACAAAATTTTCTACAAAAATAAAATCTTGACAAAATTGTTTATAAAAATAAAAATGTTACAAAAATTTTCTATAAAAATAAAATTTTGACAACATTTTCTATAGAAATAAAATTTTGACACAATTTTCTATAGAACTGAAATTTAGAAAAAATTTTCTATTTGAAAAAATTTTCTTCAGAAATAAAATTTTGATAAAAATTTCTATAGAAATAAAATTTTGACAAAATTTTCTATAGAAATAAAATGTTGACAAAGTTTTCTATAGAAATAAAATTTTTGAGAACATTTTCTGTAGAACAAGATTAGGTTAAGTGGAAGCCTTATGTATCAGGCTCACTTAGACTATTCCGTCCATTGTGATACCACAGTGGTGAACTTATCTCTTATCACTGAGTACCGCCCGATTCCATGTTAAGCTCAATGACAAGGGACCTCCTTTTTATAGCCGAGTCCGAACGGCGATCCACATTGCAGTGAATCTTTGAAACACTCAGAAATGTCACCAGCATTATGGAGGTGGAATAATCCACCGCTGAAAAAGTTGTTGTTATTCATCGAAGTAGTAATCGAACCCACTATGCTATAAATTTTGACAAAATGTTCTATAGAAATAAAACTTTTAACAAAATTTTCTATAGAAATACAAATTTTCAAAAAATTTTCTATGGCAATAAAATGTTGCCAACATTTTCGATGGAAATTAGCGATATAAAAAATCTATAGAAAAAACTGTTGACAACAATTTTCTATAGAAATAAAATTTTGACAATGTTTTTTATAGAAATAAAATTTTGACAACATTTTCTATAGAAATAAAATTGTGGCAAAATTTCCTATAGAAATAATATTTTAACAAAATTTCTACCGAAATAAAATTGTGACAAAATTTTCTATTGAAATAAAATTTTGGTAAAATTTTCTACAAAAATAAAGTTTTGGACAAAATTTTCTATAGAAATAAAATTTTGACAACATTTTCTATGGAAATAAAAGTTTGACAAAATTTTCTATAGAAATAACATTTTTGACAAAATTTTCTATAGAAATAACACTTTTGACAAAATTTTCTATAGTAATAAAATTTTGACAAACTTTTCTATAGAAATAAAACTTTTTTTATAAAAAAAAAAAATTGACAAAATTATCTTTAGAAATAAAATTTTAACGAAGTTTGCTATAGACATAAAATATTTGACAAAATTTTTTATAGAAATAAAATTGTGGCAAAATTTTCTATAGAAATAAAATTTTGACAAAATTTCAATAGTAATACAATTGTGGCAACATTTTCTATTGAAATAAAATTTTGGTAAAATTTTCTATAGGGATAAAGTTTTGGACAAAATTTTCTATAGAAATGACATTTTTGACAAATATTTCTATAGGAATAAAATCTTGGACAAAATTTTCTATAGAAATGACATTTTTGACAAAATTTTCTATAGAAATAACACTTTTGACAAAATTTTCTATAGTAATAAAATTTTGACAAAATTTTCTATAGAAATAAAATTTTGACAAAAAATTCTATAGAAAAAAGTTTTACAAAATTATCTTTAGGAATAAAATTTTAACAAAATTTTTTATAGAAATAAAATTTTGACAAAATTATCTATAGAAATAAAATTTTGACAAAATTTTCTATAGAAATAAAATTTTGACAAAATTTTCTATAAAAATCAAATTTTGACAAAATGTTCTATTGGAATAAAATATTGGTAAAATTATCTATTGAAATAAAAGTTTGACAAAATTTTCTATAGAAATAAAATTTTGACAAAATTTTCTATAGAAATAAAATTTTGACAAAATTTTCTATAGAAATAAAATTTTAACGAAATTTTCTATAGAAATAAAACTGTTACAACAGTTTTTAAAGAAATAAATATGATGACGAATTTTCTTTAGAAATAAAATTTTGACAATATTTTCTATAGAAATAAAATTTTGGAAAAATTTTCTATAGAAATAAAATTGTGACAAAATTTTCTATAGAAGTAAAAATTTTGACATCAATTTTCTTCAATTGTTGGTAGATTTTTGACCCGATTGGCAGCCGTGTCTAGGAATTATGATTGTTTCAATTCACATCAGGAATACTGGTGACATTTAAATGTGTCCTGTCTGGGTAAGAATGAAGGGTATCTAATTGAACTTTTTATGATTTAGTATCCCTTAACCTTCTAATGCCCAATCCCGCTTTTAAGCGGGCTTCATTTAATAAGGAAGCTTTTACTGAAACACACCTTAAGACAACAAAAAATGGGCAAACAAAAAAGAAAACGTAGATGGAACTGTTCAAATTCAGCATTTATTGAATTTTCCCGTATTATTTTTGTTTAGTTTTCTTGCTTATGTGTCGTTAACATTGAAAATTTAATAAGCTGGCAAAAAATTGGGGCATTAGAGGGTTAAAACCCATCTACCTTGATGACAAACAAAATTGTAGACTTATGGTATGGAAATTCCAACTATCCCATCGAATTGATACTGTGACCAAATTTCATTGCACAGAAAAAAATTTCACAAAATTTTTTCCAATTAAAATCTTAATTGAGTTTTAAAAAATATTCAATTAAAAATTTAATTGATCCAACAAATTTTTTAATTGAAATAAGCATCAATCACACAAATTAATAGTATCAATTAAATATTTAATTGGATCAATTAATTTTTTAATCGACTGTCAATTAATTTTTTAATTGATACTATCATTTCTGTGATTGAAGACATTTCAATTAAAAAATTAATTGGATCAATTAATTTCGTGATTGAATCAGAAAAAAATTTTTTTGTGTGTGCCTTAATTTTTGAATTTCTTAAATAGAAATGCCACCCCTCATTTAACCCATTCATTCGCTTCTCTCAATTTCTTAATATCGTATTTGAGTTCTTCGTCGCATTGTCTTCTTGCCTCCATTAGAATCTTAAGTATCGTTGAGTTGTCTCATATCTATCCATCTGAGTATTTGAGACTTCATGTCAACACAATTGATAGGAACCCTATCACTTAAGTCATCTTCTCATCATACCTCACACCAAAGATGGAAGAAATTCTATGATAACAAATTTCTTTACATAAGAATGCCGCATACCATGGGGCTGCCATATCCAAGGATCCACATCCATCCATCCATCCATTTACACTATGCGAACCCAAAAACAAATGACATAGGCCACAAGGCTCAATGCATAATCCACGATGAGCTGAGGAACGAAAACAACACCAGTGTATCTAAAGGATTGAAACAAAGGAATCGCTTGAGTTGATGACTTTCAAATAAATATTCAAATGTAGTTCATTCCATTTGACTAACGAAGGGGTTCGAGGGTGATCCAGCGAGCAGGATGGTTGGTTATTTGTGACAAAACAAAAATATGGAAAGAAACGGGCTGGCATTTAGGCAGGCAATCAATTTCAAGTAGACATCAGCACCACCATTAAATCTGAGAAAATCCCCAAAAGATTTCGACACAATATTTGTTTGTCACAAAATCACAATCATCATCACAACATCTGAATCACAATCTAGTGAAGCAGCCGTAGTAGCAGCCTCAGCATTATCATATATTTTCACCAACAACAACATTTTTCACTAGGATTGTCAACGTCATCATCATCATCGGCATCAACAACATCGCAGCAAACAACAAAATTCTTCAGCTTATGGTCGTCATCAACATCCTCCTCTTCGTCTCGTCATCATCATCATCGCCATCTTCATTTCGAAAAACTACTCAGTCACAAAAGTGAAAACCATTGACATGGAAAAGTGTTTTGTTGTCTGAATTAAACGTTCACAATGATATCTTTCATCCACTCCGCCCTCCCCCCATGATGATGTGTCGATGTCCTTTGGATCCTTTCAGCTGTACCGCCACTTAGCCTATACCGAAAGATTCCTACACACGGCCCATCACTCTTGCCATTATCATGACTACAGAGATTGTACGCAAAAGTAGCTAAACCTACTTATATGGCATATATGTGAGTGGGAATTTCACCCTTAATATTTTACACTTGTACATGAAACGGTGAGGAAAAACACAGTAATGTGTCCTAGAATTTATGTACCGTGGTTAATGAGGTGAAATATTTAAAAAACAAATATTGATTTGTATTTGATTAGTGTGATGTTACTGCAATGATTTATTTCAAAGCACTTTCAACCAAATTTCAAGATATTTCTCCGATAAACCATCGCAACTCTACATCCATGCTGTAAAAAATGTTGACAAAATTTTCTACTGAAATAAAATTTTTGCAAAATTTTCTATAAAAATAAAATTTTGCCAAAATTTTCTATAAAAATAAAATTTTTCCAAAATTTTCTATAGAAATAAAATTTTTGCAAAATTTTCGATAGAAATGAAATTTTGACAAAATTTTCTAGAGAAATAAAATTTTGACAAAATTTTCTATAGGAATAAAATTTTGACAAAAATTTTCTATAAAAATAAAATTTTTACAAAATTTTCTGTAGAAATAAAATTTTGACAAAACTTGACAAAAAATATTTATAGAAATAAAATTTTGTTAAAATTTTCTACAGAAATAAAATGTTGATAAAATTTTCTGTAGAAATAAAATCATGACTAAAATTTTCTATAGAAATAGAATTTTGAAAAAATTTTCTATAGAAGTAAAATTTTGACAAAATTTTCTATAAAAATTAAATTTTGACAAAATTTTCTATAGAAGTAAAATTTTGACAAAATTTTCTACAGAAATAACATTTTGAAAAAATTTTCTATAGAAATACAAATTTGCAAAATTGTCTATAGAAATAAAATTTTGACCAACATTTCTACAGAAGTAAAATTTTGACAAAATTTTCTACAGAAATAAAATTTTGAAAAAATTTTCTATAGAAATACAAATTTGACAAAATTTTCTATAGAAAACAAATTTGGCAAAATTTTTAATAAAAATAATATTTTGATAAAAATTTAATAAAATTTTCTATGGCAATAAAATTTTGACAAAATTTTCTATACATACAAACTTTTTTACAAAATTTTCCATAGAAATAACACTTTGACAACATTTTCAATGGAAATAAAATATTGACAAAATTTCCTACATAAATAAAATTTTAACAAAATTTTCTATAGAAATAAAATTTTGCCAAAATTTTCTATAGAAATAAAATTTTGCCAAAATTTTCAATAGAAATAAAATTTTGCCAAAATTTTCTATAGAAGTAAAATTTTGACAAAATTTTCTACAGAAATAAAATTTTGAAAAAATTTTCTATAGAAATACAAATTTGCAAAATTTTCTATAGAAAATAAATTTTGACAAAATTTTTAATGAAAATAATATTTTTTTAAAAATGTAATAAAATTTTCTATGGCAATATAATTTTGTCAAAATTTTCTATAGAAATAACACCTTGATAAAAGAGTCAATGGAAATAAAATATTGACAAAATTTTCTATAGAAATAAAATTTTTACAAAATTTTCTATAGAAATTAAATTTCGACAAAATTTTTAGTGAAAATAATATTTTGTTAAAAAATTAATAAAATTTTCTATGGCAATAAAATTTTGACAAAATTTTCAATGGAAATAAAATTATGCCAAAATTTTCTACAGAAATAAAATTTTGGAAAAAAATTCTATAGAATTAAAATTTTGGCAAAATAGCAATGAAGTTTTATCAAAATTTTATCTAGAAATAAAATGTTGGCAAAATTTGTTATTGAAATAAAGTTTAACAAAATTATCTATATAAAAAAGTTTTGGCAAAATTTTTTATAGAAAGAAAATTTTGGTAAAATTTTCTACAGAAATAAAATTTGGCCAAAATTTTCTATTGAATTAAAATGTTGGCGAAATTTCCTATTGAATTAAAATATTGGCAAAATTTCCTATAGAAATAAAATTTTGGCAAAATTTCCTGTAGAAATAAAATTTTGGCAACATTTTTGCAAATTTTCTATAGAAAAAAAAAATTTGCCAAAATTTTCTAGAGAAATATAATTTGGACAAAAATTTCTAGAGAAATAAAATTTTTACTAAAATTTCCTAAAGAAATAAAATTGTGGCACAATTTTCTATAGAAATAAAATTTTGACAAAATTTTCTACAGAAATATAATTTTGCCAAAATATCTTTATTTTTTGACCATATTTTTGACCATTAGGTGTGCCGAAAATGGGGTGTAGTGATCCATGTTTTTGTATAGCTCCCATAAAGACCGATCTCCCGATTTTACTTCTTGGGAGTCTATGAACTGTATTTTCTATTTGATTTGCTTGAAATTGAAATTTTATAAGTATTTTAAGACCAGAAATTGGTGTGTCCAAAACGGGTTGAATTCATGTCGATGTTTTAGTGTAGACCGATCTCCCAAACTTACTTCTTGGGAGTCTAGAATCCGCACTTTTTACCCAATTTGTCTGAAATTGGAATTCTACAGGTATTTGAGGACCAGTAAGAGGTGTGTCGAAAGTATTGGTCCATGTTTTGATTAGCCCCCATAGGTTAGGTTAGGTTAGCCCCCATATAGACCCCGAATTTATTTCTTGGGCTGCTAGAATCTGTAGTTTTTAATCCACTTTGCCTGAATCTGGAAACCTAGAGGTATTTTAGGACCAAAAATATGACAGCCGAATATGGTGTGTATCGAGCCATGTTGTGGTATAGCTCCCATATAGACCGATCTCCCGAATTAACTCCTTGGGCTTCTAGGAATCGTAATTTTTATCTGATTTGCCCGAAAATGTAAATACACTGGTATTTTAGACCCTAAAAAATTTGTATCGCATTTATTTTTACCGGTCACTTCTTGAGGGTACAGCTGGCGCAACTGCGGGAAGCGTACTGGTTGAACTGATCTGCTTGGAAGAATATCTGTCACCAAACCCCCTATATTATCAAGTAACCCGCTACGACGAAGAGTTTTCAAAGCAAACTATTATATTTGATTCATGGTGGTGGGTATTTAAGATTCGGCCCGGCCGAACTTACTACTGTATATACTTGTTATTTCTTAAAAAATTTTGTCAATTTTTGTTTTGTATAGAAAATTTTATCAAAATTATATTTCTATACAAAATTTTATAAAAATTTTATTTCTAAAGAAAAATTTTGTCAAAATTTTATTTCTATAGAATATGTTCTCAAAGGTTTATTTCTGTAGAATATTTTCTCAAAATTGTATTTCTATAGATATTTTGTCAAAATTTTATTTCTATAGAAACCCCTTTATCAAAATTTTATTTCTGTAGAAAATTTTGTCAAAATTATATTTTTATAGAAAATGTTGTCAAAATTTTATTTCTATAGAAATTTTGTCAAAATTTTATTTCTATAGAAAATTTAATCAAAATTTTATTTTTATAAAAAAATTTGCCATAATTTTATTGCTATAGAAAATTTTGTAAAATTTTTTTTTTCTATAGCAAAATAAAGATATAAAAAATTTGTGAACTACTTTTTACTTGGAGAGGGGTTTTGCAAAATCTACTATATCATCAAGAATTCTACAAATCTACCAAACAGTACAAAATGTACCATTTTTGGTAGAATTCTACCAACTGTGGCAACCCTGCCTGCAATCCATTCACTGAGGTTGTGATCTGCACCCTACGATTCCCACTTATTTCAAAAGTTTTATTTCTATAGAAAATTTTGTTAAAATTTTATTTCTTTAGAAAATTTTTTAAAAGTTTTATTTCTATGGAAGATTTTGTCAAAATTTTATTTCTGTAGAAAATTTTGTAAAAATTTTAATTTGATAGAAAATTTTTTATAAATTTTACTTCTATAGAAAATTTTTTTCAAAATGTTTTTTCCATAGAAAATTTTGTTTCTATAGGAAATGTTGTCAATATTTTATTTCTG
Source organism: Haematobia irritans (assembly GCF_050003625.1). Lineage (NCBI taxonomy): Eukaryota > Metazoa > Arthropoda > Insecta > Diptera > Muscidae > Haematobia > Haematobia irritans. Next base: position 154,038,131 of record NC_134401.1, read on the forward strand.
TAGAAAACTTTGTTAAACTTTTAACTTTGTTAGATTTCATTGAATTTTTGTCCAAATTTTATTTCTAAAAATTTTTGTCGAAATTTCATTCTATAGACAATTTTGTCAAAACGTTGTTTCTATAAAAAATTTTGTCAAAAATTTATTGCTATAGACAATTTTGTTAAAGTTTTATTTCTATAGAAAATGTGGTCAAATTTTTATTTCTATAGAAAGTTAATGCAAAATTGTATTTCTATAGAAACTTTTGTCAAATTTTTTTTCCTTTAGAAAATTAAAAATTTCGCCAAAAGTTTATTTCTGTACAAAACTTTGTTAAACTTTTAACTTTGTTAAATTTCATAGAAAAGTTTATCCAAATTTTATTTCTAAAAATTTTTGTCGAAATTTCATTCTATAGACAATTTTGGCAAAATTTTGTTTCTATAAAAAATTTTGTCAAAAATTTATTTCTATAGACAATTTTGTTAAAATTGTATTTCTATTGAAAGTTATCGCAAAATTTTATTTCTATAGAAAAATTTTATTTCTATATAAAATTTTTACAAAATTTTCTTCACATACAAAATGTTTGCATAATTTTGTATCTATGCAAAATTTTGACAAAATTTTATTTCTACAGAAAAATTTGTTCAAATTTTATTTCTATAGAAACTTTTGTCAAAAAAATTTTTTTGTTCCTTTAGAAAATTAAACATTTTGTCAAAATTTTTTTTCTTTGTTAAACGTTTAACTTTGTTAAATTTCATAGAAAATTTTGTCCAAATTTTTATTTCTAAAAATTTTTGTCGAAATTTCATTCTATAGACAATTTTGTCAAAATTTTGTTTTTATTAAAAATTTTGTTCAAAATTTATTTCTATAGACAATTTTGTCAAAATTTTATTTCTATTGAAAGTTATCGCAAAATTGTATTTCTATAGAAAAATTTTATTTCTATATAAAATTTTTACAAAATTTTCTTCCCATACAAAATTTTTGCATAATTTTGTATCTATGCAAAATATTGACAAAATTGTATTTCTACAGGAAATTTTGTCAAATAAGAATTTTTTTTTCCCGTAGAAAAATAAAAATTTCGCCAAAATTTTATTTCTGTAGAAAACTTTGTTAAACTTTTAACTTTGTTAAACTTCATAGAAATTGTTGTCCAAATTTTATCTCTATAAAAAATTTTTTCGAAATTTCATTCTATAGACAATTTTGTCAAAATTTTGTTTCTATTAAAAATTTTGTCCAAAATTTATTTCTATAGACAATTTTGTCAAAATTTTATTTCTATAGAAAATGTTGTTAAAATTTTATTTCTATTGAAAGTTATCGCAAAATTTTATTTCTATAGAAAAATTTTATTTCTATATAAAATTTTTACAAAATTTTCTTCCCATACAAAATTTTTGCATAATTGTGTATCTATGCAAAATATTGACAAAATTTTATTTCTACAGAAAATTTTGTCCAAATTTTATTTCTATAGAAACCTTTGTCAAAAAAGAATTTTTTTCCTGTAGAAAATTAAAAATTTCGCCAAAATTTTATTTCTGTAGAAAACTTTGTTAAACTTTTAACTTTGTTAAATTTCATAGAAAAGTTTGTCCAAATTTTATTTCTAAAAATTTTTGTCGAAATTTCATTCTATAGACAATGTTGTCAAAATTTTGTTTCTATAAAAAATTTTGTCCAAAATTTATTTCCATAGACAAGATTGTCAAAATTTTATTTCTATAGAAAATGTTGTTAAAATTTAATTTCTATAGAAAGTTATCGCAAAATTTTATTTCTATAGAAACATTTTATTTCTATATAAAATGTTTACAAAATTTTCTTTGCATACAAAATGTTTGCAAATTTGGTATCTATACAAAATTTTCACAAAATTGTATTTCTACAGAAAATTTTGTACATATTTTATTTCTGTAGAAACTTTTGTCAAAAAATTTTTTTTTTCTGTAGAAAATTAAAAAGAAAACTACCGATGTGACCAAAACTGACCAAAATCAACCAAATTCCATTTGGTCCGACCATCGGACCAAATTTCAAAATTAATAATTTTCTGGACGAATTTTGGTCCGATCGGACCAAAATGGCAACCCTGCACTAGATGCCAATCATTGAGGTTTCGACCAGCTTTCAATCACTGAGATTGATCACTAGAAAAGTAGTTTCCAAATTCTTTAAATTTTTCTAATTCATTCAGTGTGGAATTTTTAGTCCCAAATTATTCTTCCCAACATTTTTCTCTACGAAATCTTTTTGTACCCTCGTAAACCCTATGTCTATTTATTTTGATTAGATGTCATTGAAATTCTTCAACAAATGTCCCTTGAGATTTCTAATTCAAAACATTTTCTTATTTGATTTTCAAAATTTAAATTTAATTGAATTAAAATCACTGTAATTTGCCTATGGGGTATTTATGCTTGCAAGTGTTGTCATAGCACTTTCAAGTATTCACTGCTCTCTAACGTTTCACCTGTATACGTTCATCCTCATCTGGGTGGAAAGAGTTGTTACTATATACTCTAAAAAAAAAGTGAAGACAATGAAAAACAGCAAAGAAAAACAGAGTTTGATGTACCCTATAACATTTCATAAAATATCCTCCATGTTTCAATATTTGAAATAACAAATCGAAAGAATTTAGGTTTCTTAAATATCGAGGTACACTCGGACTATAAAACAATTTTTATTTGAGAATTATACGAAAAAAAAGAAAAAAGAGAACCATACGAAAATTTTGCAATTTTCGAATATGGGAATATGTAGCACTTACATGAAGACGCATTTCTTGTCTTTGACTAAAAACCAGCAAACAAAAGCGTCGCCAAAAAAGTAGTGAAAATGTTCTTTTTGGATCCGGAAGTGGTGCAAAAATTGTCGCAGAAGCGATGAATTTAACATGAGCTTATCATAGAACGGATGTCCACCATTTCAACAGCGGTTGCACTGAATTTGAATCACTTCTTAAGATGTGATGCGAATCCAGTGTTTTGGATGTGAATTAAGAAATTTTATTATATTTTGACGAATAATAATAAGTTTTAAAATATTTTATAATTTTGAATGCATTATAACGCTTGTCTCAAAAGTTTAACATGAAATATTTTCAAAAATTCGCAATTTTTCTAAAATGGATTTAGCATTTTTTCGGCAACATTTAAATAATTTTCACTATTTTTATACATTCCACCATAGGATGGGGGTATATTAACTTTGTCATTCCGTTTGTAACACATCGAAATATTGCTTTAAGACCCCATAAAGTATATATATTCTGGGTCATGGGGAAATTCTGAGTCGATCTGAGCATGTCCGTCCGTCCGTCCGTCTGTTGAAATCACGCTAACTTTCGAACGAAACAAGCTATCGACTTGAAACTTGGCACAAGTAGTTCCTATTGATGTAGGTCGGATGGTATTGCAAATGGGCCATATCGGTTCACTTTTACGTATAGCCCCCATATAAACGGACCCCCAAATTTGGCTTGTGATTGCTCTAAGAGAAGCAAATTTCATCCGATCCGGCTGAAATTTGGTACATGGTGTTGACATATGGTCTCTAACAACTATGCAAAAATTGGTCCACACCGGTCAATAATTATATATAGCCCCCATATAGACCGATCCCCCGATTTGGCATGCAGAGCCTCTAAGAGAAGCAAATTTCATCCGATCCGGCTGAAATTTGGTACATGCTGTTGGTATATGGTCCCTAACAACTATGCAGAAATTGGTCCACATCGGTTCATAATTATATATATCCCCCATATAAACCAATCCCCCGATTTGGCTTGCGGAGCCTTTAAGAGAAGCAAATTTCATCCGATCCGGCTGAAATTTGGTACTTGGTGTTAGTATATTGTCTCTAACAACTATGCAAAAATTGGTCAAAATCGGTCCATAATTATATATAGCCCCCATATGAACCGATCCCCAGATTTGGCTTGCGGAGCCTCTAAGAGAAGCAAATTTCATCCGATCCGGCTGAAATTTGGTACATGATGTTGGTATATGGTTTCTAACAACAATGCAAAAATTGGTACATATCGGTCAATAATTATATATAGCCCCCATATAAACCGATCCTCAGATTTGATCTCCGGAGCCCCTTGGAAGAGCAAAATTCAACCGATTCGGTTGAAATTTGGTACGTGGTGTTAATATATGGCCTCAAACACCCATGCATAAATTGGTCAAAATCGGTCCATAATTATATATAGCCCCCATATAAACCGATCCTCAGATTTGACCTCCGGAGCCTCTTGGAAGAGCAAAATTCAACCGATTCGGTTGAAATTTGGTACATGGTATTAGTATATGGTCTCTAACAACCATGCAAACATTGGTCAAAATCGGTCCATAACTATATATAGCCCCCATATAAACCGATCCTCAGATTTGACCTCCGGAGCCCCTTGGAAGAGCAAAATTCATCCGATTCTGTTGAAATTTTGTACGTGATGTTAGTATATGGTATCCAACAACCATGCAGGAAAAGTACTGAAAATGTTCTTTTTCGATCCGGAAGTGGTGCAAAAGTGACGCAGAAGCGATGAATTTAACATGGGCTTGTCATTTTTATCATTTCTTTAGGTGTGATCCGAATTCAATATTTTGGATCTAAATTAAAAAATTCTGTGATATTTTGTCAAATAAATAATTGTTATAATTTTTTATAAGTTTTAATGGATTCTAACGCTTGTCAGAAACGTTTGACCTCAAACATTTTCAAAAATTCACAATTTTTTCAGATTGAATTTAGCATTTTTTTCGACAAAATTTAAATGATTTGTACCATTTTGTGAACTTTTATTCTGTTTTAACCTATTTGAAACAAAAAAAGTTAAAATTACCCACTAAAAGTATGAAAAAATCAAGTTAAAAAAAATTTTAATTAAAAGAACTTCCTGGGTAGTTAAAATAAAGAACATCATTGGGAGTGCATCTTCTGGAAGTGCTTTTAAAGTTGTGCCTTTGGAAGAACTTCCAAATTTTTTTGCTGGGTAGTTCATAATTGTATATAGCCCACATATAAGCGACCCCATATTTCAATTCTGGCTCTCTACGTACCGTGCAAAAAGTCCATATCGATTCGTAATTATTTGTAGACTTAACTACACATACGATTTTTGTCTAATATATACCACGTATGGACTAACTAACAATTTAGAAAACGATGTTAAGAAGTTTTAAGATACCACAACCCAAGTAATTCGATTGTGGATGACAGCCTTTCGTAGAAGTTTCTACGCAATCCATGGTGGAGGGTACATAAGATTCGGCCTGGCCGATCTTACGGCCATATAGACTTGTTTTAATTCGTAATCTGTTTCCAACCTTTTTTGAAACAATAAAATTTTATTATTTCCCATTAATAATATGACAAAAAGCGAGCTATAAAACACTTGACTTAAATGAACTTCCTGTGCAGTTAAAATAAAGAACATCCTTGGGAGGACATTTTGGGAAGTGTTTTTCAAGTTGTGTCTTTAGAAGAACTTCCAAATTTTTTGCTGGGTCATTCCATTCTACCACATATTAATGGCAAATATAAAACTTAACACTAACGCCAAAATGTATAGACTTTGACTTATAATTTATGGGATATTTACGATACATATAAATCCTCTAATAACAGGATTTTGGGCCACAAATTTTAGTTCTCCTCACCACTAAAACTGTAGGCTATACCGTAGTTGTTTATGCCAGATTTTAGCCTTTCGTTTTCTGTTTTCTCTTGAAATTGAATTACATTTACATACAACAATAGTGGGGTAATTTTAAATATTCAACAAGCAAACAATTTAAATAATGTAAGTTTTTCTTACAATGTCCTTCCGGTATAGACATAAAAAAAACTATTTTTTTTTTTCAATAAACAAAGAGAAGGAAATAAAAAAAGTGTTACAATAAAAAGTAGAAAAGTCAGAAAAAGTCATGGTTTTTTGTTTGAATCAAGGTAAAAGAAAATCCTCTTGAGAATGTTATCTACCAAAAAAAAAAGTTTGGTTCGCATTGAGTTTATTTTTATACGAGCTGAAGATTTAAAGATCCCAAGGGGTTAAATTTGATACTTAAGATATTTTATAAGAAATTTAAAAAATATTTCTTATGAAATATTGAAGTGAACATAAATTTCAATATCATAGTTGATATTAAAATTAATATTAATACTAAAATTCCAATTCAAATAAAACAAGTATATACGGCCGTAAGTTCGGCCAGGCCGAATCTTATGTACCCTCCACCATGGATTGCGTAGAATCTTCTACGAAAGACTGTCATCCACAATCGAATTACTTGGGTTGTGGTATCTTAAAACTTCTTAACATCGTTTTCTAAATTGTCAGTTAGTCCATACGTGATATATATTAGACAAAAAAGATATGTGTAGGTAAGTCTACAAATAATTAGGAATCGATATGGACTTTTTGCACGGTACGTAGGGAGTCAGAATTGAAATATGGGGGTCGCTTATTGGGGGCTATATACAATTATGAACTTGATATGGACCAATTTTTGTGTGATTGGGGATCGATTTATCTGAGGGCTATGTATAACTATAGACTGATATGGACCTAGTTAAGCATGGTTGATAACGGCCACATACTAGCACAATGTACCAAATTTCCACTGACTCGGATGAAATTTTTGGCATGGTTATTACGTACCACGTACCAAATTTCAACCAGATCGGATGAATTTTGCTTCTCCAAAAGGCACGGGAGATCAAATCTGGGGATCTATATATAATTATGGACTGATATGAACCAATTCCAGCATGGTTGTTGGATACCATATACTAACATCACCTACCAAATTTCAACCGAATCGGATGAATTTTGCTCTTCAAAGGGGCTCCGGAGGTCAAATCTGGGGATCGGTTTATGTGGGGGCTATATATATATATATATATGGACCGATGTGGACCAATTTTTGCATGGGTGTTTGAGGCCATATATGAACACCACGTACCAAATTTTAACTGAATCAGATGAATTTTGGTCTTCCAAGAGGTCCCGGAGGTCAAATCTGGTGATCGGTTTATATGGGGGCTATATATAATTATGGACCGATGTGGAGCAATTTTTGCATGGTCATTAGAGACCTCACTCACTCATAAGTGTCATCAGCATTACGGAGAGAGGATAATCTACCGCTGAAAAATGTTTGGTGTCCGCATGAAACGGATATTGAACCCACAACACTTTATATACAAGGCGGACATGCAAACATTGCACCACGGTATTTGATCCCTCAAAAAAGAACAAGTATATACGGCCGTAAGTTCGGCCAGGCCGATCTTATGTACCCTCCACCATGGATTGCGTAGAAACTTCTACGTAAGACTGTCATCCACAATCGAATTACTTGGGTTGTGGTATCTTAAAACTTCTTAACATCGTTTTCTATATTGTGAGTTAGTCCATACGTGATATATATTAGACAAAAAAGGTATGTGTAGGTAAGTCTACAAATAATTAGGAATCGATATGGACTTTTTGCACGGTATGTAGGGAGCCAGAGTTGAAATATGGGGGTCGCTTATTGGGTGCTATATACAATTATGAACTTGATATGGACCAATTTTTGTGTGATTGGGGATCGATTTATCTGAGGGCCATATATACACGGATGAAAAAGACTGTTTTTCATATGTTTGGCTATAAACATTATATGTTTGGAACACAAATTTTTAAACACAATATTTTTGAGTGCAAGCATATAATGTTCATAAACTAGCATAACATGTTTGGGACATATATGTTAATATGTTAGAACATATTATGTTTGGGACATAAAATGTTTTTAAATATAATATGCTTGGATGCAAACATATATTAATTTAGAAATAGCCTATAAACATATATGTGTTTAGTAGCTTGGAGCGCTATTTAACAGGGAGCGATATTGAATTAAGTTGGTGGTTGTTGCTTGTTATTACAAAATTAACATTTTATTTTTCCTTGGGCAATTGATCAGCTACTTCTTTGATCCTTTCAAACTGTGTGGTCCGCTGTTCGAATCCCCGTCCGGCAAAAGGTAAAATTAAAATAAAAAAAATCATACAATTGAATAATTACTTCTACAATGTTTGTATTACAGAAAAAGGTACTAAGAACTAAAAAATCTCGTGGAAGTGAGAAAGATGTGGGGGAATATACAATTGGGCAGAAACAAAATTTTGAGCATTCAGGTCGAAAACCTATGTTGTTAGCACCTATATTACCTGTTTATTTTCATAATTCATTATGATTGTAAATATATAAATAAATAAATAAAATTTTGAGCACAATATTGTTTTGGAGAATTTTTTTTAAGCATATAATATTTTTGGGTGCAAAATGCTTTCAAACATATTATATGTTCACATAATAACATATTGTTTTTTGGAAGACAACATTATTGAATTTGGATGCAAAAATACAAAATGTTTGGAGCTTAGACTACCCAAACATATATTGTTTAGACCAATATGCTTTCAAACATATTATATATTGGAAGAGATCAAACATATAAATGTTTGGGCAATACCCAAAAATGTATATGCTTGAAGCAAAATATGTTTGGGAGTATATGTTACAGAAGCGATTTTTTGTGAGCGAGTAACTATAGACCGATATGGACCTTTTTAGGCATAGTTGTTAACGACCATATACTAACACAATGTACCAAATTTCAACTCACTCGGATGAAATTTGCTCCTCAAAGAGGCTCCAAAACCAAATCTCGGGATCGGTTTATATGAGGCTATGTATGATTATGGACTGATATGGACCACTATTGGCATGGTTGTTAAATATCATATACTTCCACCACGTACCAAATTTCAACTGAATCAGATGAATTTGGATTACAAGAGGCTCCGGAGGTCAAATCTGGTGATCGGTTAATATGGGGGCTATATATAATTATGGACCGATGTGGACCAATTTTTGCATGGTTGTTAAAGACCATATACTAACACCATGTACCAAATTTCAGTCGGATCAGATGAATTTTGCTTCTCTCAGAGGCCTCGCAATCCAAATCGGGGGATCGGTTTATATGGGGGCTAAATATAATTATAGACCGATATGAACCAATTTTTGCATGGTTGTTAGAGACCATATACTAACACCATGTACCAAATTTCAGCCGGATCGGATGAAATTTGGTTCTCTTATAGCCCTCGCAAACCAAATTTGGGAGTACGTTTATATGGGGGCTATACGTAAAAGTGGACGGATATCCCATTTGCAATACTATCCGACCTACATCAATAACAACTACTTGTGCAAAGTTTCAAGTCGATAGCTTGTTTCGTTCGGAAGTTAGCGTGATTTCAACAGACGGACGGATGGACATGCTCAGATCGACTCAGAATTTCACCACGACCCAGAATATATATACTTTATGGGGTCTTAGAGCAATATTTCGATGTGTTACAAACGGAATGACAAAGTTAATATACCCCCATCCTATGGTGGAGGGTATAAACAAAAACTTAACAAACGATGTATCACATCAAAAACAAATAAATATTTTTGAAAAATATTTAAAAACAAGTATATACAGCAGTAAGTTCGGCCGGGCCGAATCTTAAATACCCACCACCATGAACCAAATATTAGGGTTTCCTTTGAAATTTCAGGAGGGCTTGAGGACTTGAGGACAGTTCCCGAAGATAAATTTAAAGATTTCACCTATGAGGACTATATCAGATTAAATCTGTAGAAGTAAAATCTGCAAATTTTACATTGAGTTTCAAGCAATTTTCATGATCAGTGCGCCTTCTACACCCTCAAGAAGTGTAGTCGGTCTATGCTATATGGAGGCATTACCAAATGGACCGATAAAAACTTAATCCGATACACGTTTTTGTGAGCCTAAAATACCAGAATATTTGCAATTTCAGGCAAATCAGATAAAAACTACGGTTTCTAGAAACCCAAGGAATTAAATCGGGAGATCGTTCTTATGGGGGCTATACTAAAATATGGACCGATACTCACCGTTTTCGGCACACCTCTTTATGGTCCTAAAATACCTCTAGATTTCCAATTTCAGGCAAATTGGATAAAAACTACGGTTTCTATAAGCCCAAGACCCCAAATCGGGAGGTCGTTGTATATGGGGACCATACCAAAACATGGACCGATACTCACAATTTTTGGCACACGTATTTGTGGTCCTACAATACCTCTAGATTTCCAATTTCAGGTAAATTGAATAAAAACTGCGGTTTCTATAAGTCCAAGAAGTAAAATCGGGAGATCGGTCTATATGGGGGCTATACCAAAACGTGGACCGATAGTCACCATTTTTGGAACACCTCTTTATGGTCATAAAATACCTCCAGATTTCTAATTTCAGGCAAATTGTATAAAAACTACGATTTCTATAAGCCCAAGACCCCAAATCGGGAGGTCGGTTTACATGGGGACTATATCAAAACCTGGACCGATATAGCCCATCTTCGAACTTGACCTGCCTGCAGACAAAAGACGAGTTTGTGCAAAATTTCAGCACGATTGCTTCATTATTGAAGACTGTAGCGTGATTACAATAGACAGACAGACAGACAGACAGACGGACATCGTTATATCGTCTTAGAATTTCTCCCTGATCAAGAATATATATACTTTATATAGTCGGAAATCGATATTTCGATGTGTTACAAACGGAATGACAAACTTATTATACCCCCGTCACCATTCTATGGTGGTGGGTATAAAAAACATTGCCGCTGGTGAGATTTGAACCAGAGTTCTTTATTTTTTCATTCGTTATAATAAAGAACATCTCAGGAAGTAGTTAGAATGACAACGGCGTGTTGTCTATTAGGTTCATACCACACAACATTTGAATAGACGTTTTGATGTATCGTGTTCAAAGGCGTTTGTGTGGCTGAGTGTGCTAAGGCGTTCTGTTTTGGTGCCATCAGACTCAGGTTCAATCCCCGGTGAAAGCGAAGAAGCTTTTCAATTTGTAACAAGTATATACGGCCGTAAGTTCGGCCAGGCCGAAGCTTATGTACCCTCCATCATGGATTGCGTAGAAACTTCATCTAAACACTGCCATCCACAATCGAATTACTTAAGTTGCGGTAACGCTTGCCGATGGCAAGGTATCTTAAAACCTCCTAACACCATATTCTAAATTGTATGTAAGTCCATACGTGGTATATATTAAATCAAAAAAGATCGATCCAATACGTATATAATTCAGTGTGACAAAGTAGACATAAAATTTTGACAAAATCTTCTACAAAAATAAAATTTTAACAAAATTTTCTATAGAAATAAAATTTTCACAAAATTTTCTATAGAAATAAAAATTTTGACAAAATTTTCTATAGAAAGGAAATTTTGACAAAAATTTCTACAGAAATAAAATTTTAACAAAATTTTCTATAGAAATAAACTTTTGACAAAATTTTCTATAGAAATAAAATCTTGGTAGATTATTTTTGGCTCGAGTGGCAACCATGATTGTAAACCGAATAAAATTTGAACAAAATTTTCTATAGAAATAAAATTTTGACAAAATTTTCTATAGAAATAAAATTTTGACAATGATGAAAATTTTATTATGCACCGAATAAAATTTTAACAAAATTTTCTTTAGAAATAAAATTTTGACAAAATTTTCTATCGAAATAAAATTTTTGGCTCTAGTGGCAACCATGATTATGAACCGATATGGACCAATTTTTGTGTGATTGGACCAATTTTGGTATGGTTGTTAGCGACCATATACTAACACCACGTTCCTAATTTGAACCGGATCGGATGAATTTTGCTCCTCCAAGAGGCTCCGGAGGTCAAATCTGGAGAATGTTTTATATGGGGGCTATATATAATTATGGACCGATATGGACCAATTCTGGCACGGTTGTTAAAGATCATATACTAACACCATGTTCCAAATTACAACCGGATTGGATGAAATTTGCTTCTCTTTGAGGCTCCACAACCCAAATCTGGGGATCGGTTTATATGGGCGCTATATATAATTATGGACCGATGTGGATCAATTTTTGCACGGTTGTTAGAGACCCTATACCAATACCATGTACCAAATTTCAGCCGGATCGGATGCAATTTGCTCCTCTTTGAGGCTTCTCAAGCCAAATCTGGAGATCGGTTTATATGGGGTCTATATATAATTATGGACCGATGTGAACCAATTTTTGCATGGTTGTTAGAGACCATATACCAACATCATGTACCAAATTTCAGCCGGATCGGATGAAATATGCTTCTCTTTGAGGCTCCGCAAGCCAAATCGGGGGATGTGAACCAATTTTTGCATGGTTGTTAGAGACCATATACCAACATCATGTACCAAATTTCAGCCGGATCGGATGAAACTTACTTTTCTTTGAGGCTCCGCAACCCAAATCTGGGGATCGGTTTATATGGGCGCTATATATAATTATGGACCGATGTGGATCAATTTTTGCACGGTTGTTAGAGACCCTATACCAATACCATGTACCAAATTTCAGCCGGATCGGATGCAATTTGCTCCTCTTTGAGGCTTCTCAAGCCAAATCGGGGGATCGGTTTATATGGGGTCTATATATAATTATGGACCGATGTGAACCAGTTTTTGCATGGTTGTTAGAGACCATATACCAACGCCAGATACCAAAATTTCAGCCGGATCGGATGAAATATGCTTCTGTTACAGGCTCCACAAGCCAAATCTGAGGGTCCTTTTATATGGGGGCTATATGTAAAAGTGGACCGATATGGCCCATTTTCAATACCATCCGACCTACATCGATAACAACTACTTGTGCCAAGTTTCAAGTCGATAGCTTGTTTCGTTCGGAAGTTAGCGTGATTTCAACAGACGGACGGACGGACGGACGGACATGCTTATATCGACTCAGAATTTCACCACGACCCAGAATATATATAATTTATGGGGTCTTAAAGCAATATTTCGATGTGTTACAAACGGAATGACAAAGTTAATATACCCCCATCCTATGATGGAGGGTATAATAATGGGCTCAATATTAGTGGCATACTAACTCCGTAGGCGCAATATCAACACAGCCAGTGTTGCTAGAAGGAGGAGAAATTCCCTATATGTATGGTTTTTCTAATATTTATTGTCTTGTATAATGCAGGACATTTTCACTCAACACAATTTGTAATAATTTTTACATTTTGGTGGCTCTAGAGGAGGAAAGTAGAAGCCGGCAAGGCTTGATCTTTAACAATGTGTGGTAAACTTTATTCCTGTAGAGAATTTTGTCAACATTTTATTTCTATAGAACATTTTGTCAAAATTATATTTCTATAGACATTTTTTTCAAAATATTATTTCTATAAAAAATTTTCTCAAAATTTTATTTCTGTGGAATTTTTTCTCAAAATTTTATTTCTGTAGAAAAATTTCTCACAAAAATTTGTTTATAGAAACTTTTTCCAAAATTTTATTTGTGTGGAGATTTAACAAAATTTTCTCAAAATTTTATTTCTGTGGATTTTTTTCTCAAAATTGTATTTCTATAGAATTTATTGTCAAAATTTTATTTCTATAGAGAATTTTCTCACGAAACTTTGTTTATAGAAACTTTTTCTAAAATTTTATTTTTTTTTTAGATATTTAACAAAAAAGATAACTAATTTGGGTAGAATTCTACCAACTGTGGCAACCGTGGTGGTAGTACAAATTTATATTCCAAGTTATACACGTTGCATATTCATGTTTTAAGATAATAAAGTACTTAGAACCATTTTTGTTTTGTAAAATTTTTTTAAATTTAACGCAAAATATAGTAGGGAAAATTGTACGGGAATGTATGGGAAAGTAGGGAACTTTTTTTGTCCTTGTAGGGTAAGCCGAACATTTTCCCTGGCAACATTGACTATGAGCTATAGTCAGATTGACACAAAGCACCCATAAACATGTACCCCTTAATTTTCTTAAATATGCAACTGCGGTTTATCTCCCATACCTATATCAATGTTACCCCACAAATGCTTATGATTACTAATTCAGTTAGGGTGGTTTAGGGTATGATATAGTCGGCCCCGCCCGACTTTCTACTTTACTTACTTGTTTTATTTCGAATTTTAATTCTACAACAAAACTTTTTTTTTTTTTTAAATAGAGTGTCTGTAAAAAATTTTGTTATATTTAAATTGTAATGGCATTTTTATTTTATTTATGTACAACATTAACCATAGCAAATGGTTTATTCTGATGCCAATGACAATAAATCGCAGAAACGTTGACAAAAATATTGTGAAATATTTTGTTTTTTATGAATACGTAAATTTCCAAGTTTGCAGAAATCCCATTTCGTTTTTATTGTTTATAAATTTGGCAAAGAAGACAATTTTTTGTTTTAATGTCTCCCTTATTATTTAAGTGATGTGTTACGATTTTCCCATTAAATTGTTTTTTTGTTTTCCTAACATCCAAAACATTTTGCATGCTAGCAGGTTTTCTTTTTTGCCATAAAAACACACATTCTCGCAGACATGAAAAAAGAAACTGACACCCCTTAATGTTTACAACAAGGCCTGAAACCTTATGCAAAATTTCCAAAAAAATAAAATATCTTTGATTGATGAGCTGTCAATGAACGCTAGGTTAGACCTAGCGCTGGGGTGAGAGGATGATGTTTTAAGGAAGGGGGGTGCGCTAAACTGATATAAAAAATATCAATCAAAATTTTTCGGTGTCTGTATTTACTCAAGAAAAGAATTGAAATTCCTTTTATTTTTATTTCTTTGTCGGCATCGTTACGTAGGTGTTTCCAAGGATCCATCCATAAATGGAAATAAGATGCCTGTATTTGTAAAAATTTGGTAAGGGAATGTGGTAAGGATTCCAAAGCAAAAATTATTATTAATGATACATCAAAGTTAACATTGCTTCTGTCGTCTCTCCTCGTATGGGAGCAAAAGAATTTATCTTCAAAGGATTTTCTGAATGAATGTTCCAATATTTTGTGGTTTACTTAAGAATTTATGAATGCCCTTTAGCCTTAGATTGAAGAAAAGACCGTCTACATCAAAAATCAAAGGAATATTATAAGCATTTTATTTATTCTCTTGGAATACCTAAAAATATGAAAAACTAAATTGTTTCTCAGAAACAATTATTATGGAAACTTAAGCAACGGAACAATGTAGTTTTAATTGAAACAAAATATTGCTGGAAATTGTAAACAAACAATATTGGAGTAACCGTTAAGAAAGTCTGCTGTACTTTTTACAGGTCTATGAACTTGTTATATCCACCTCCATAAAAAATTTTGTTAAAATTTTATTTCTACAGAAAGTTTTGTCAAAATTTTATTTCCATTAAAAATTTTGTCAATATTTTATTTATATAAAAATATTTTGTTAAAATTTTATTTCTATAGAAATTTTTGTCAATATTTTATTTCTATAGCAAATTTTGTCAAAATTTTATTTCTATAGACAATTTTGTCAAAATTGTATTTCTATAGAAAATTTTGTCAAAATTGTATTTCTATAGAAAATGTTGTCAAAATTTTATTGCCATAAAAAATTTTATTAAATTTTTATCAAAATATTATTTCCATTAAAAATTTGGTCAAAATTTAATTTCTATAGAAAATTTTGTCAAAATTTTACTTCTATAGCAAATTTTGTCAAAATTTTATTTATATAGAAAATTTTGTCAAACATTTATTTATGTAGAAAATTTTGTCAAAATCTTATTTCCATTGAAAATGTTGTCAAAGAGGTATTTCTATTGAAAATTTTGTAAAAAAATTATATATATAATGTTATTTCTATAGAAAATTTTATCAACAATTATTATGGAAACTTAAGCAACGGAACAATGTAGTTTTAATTGAAACAAAATATTGCTGGCAATTGTAAACAAACAATATTTGAGTAACCGTTAAAAAAGTCTGCTGTATGTTTTTCAGGTCCATGAACTTTTTATATCCACCTCCATAAAAAATTTTGTTAAAATTTTATTTCTATAGAAAATTTTGTCAAAATTTAATTTCTATAGAAAATTTTGTCAAAATTTTATTTCCATTAAAAATTTTGTCAATATTTTATTTATATAAAAATATTTTGTCAAAATTTTATTTCTATAGAACATTTTGTCAAAATTTTGTTTCTATGGAAAAATTTGTAAAAATTTTATTTCTATAGAAAAATTTGTGAAAATTTTATTTCTATAGAAAATTTTGTCAAAATTTTATTGCCACAGAAAATTTTATTAAATTTTTATCGAAATATTATTTCCATTGAAAATTTTGTCAAAATTTAGTTTCTATAGAAAATTTTGTCAAAATTTTATTTCTATAGAAAATTTTGTCAATATTTTATTTCCATTGAAAATTTTGTCAAAGTGTTATTTCTATAGAAAATTTTTGTCAAAATTTTATTTCTAAAGAAAATTTTGTCAAAATTTTACTTCTATAGAAATTTTTGTCAAAAATTTATTTCTATAGGAAACTTTATCAAAATTTTATTTATGTAGAAAATTTTGTCAATATTTTATTTCCATTGAAAATTTTGTCAAAGTGTTATTTCTATAGAAAATTTTGTCAAAATTTTACTTCTATAGAAAATTTTGTCAAAATTTTATTGCCATAGAAAATTTTTATTGTTGTTTTTTTGTTTTTTGATCTCAGCTTAAAGCCATGCATTGACTAAACTACAAGTGTAGCTTAACCAACAGAGGAAAAGTAGCATACTTTTCCTTTGTTGGTTAAGCTACACTTGTAGTTTAGTCAATGCATGGCTTTAAGCTGAGATCAAAAAACAAAAAAACAACAATAACGATTGAAGAGAAGCCAACAATAACAAACAAAACGAATATAGAAAATTTTATTAAATTTTTATAAAAATATTATTTTTATTAAAAATTTTGTCAAAATTTAATTTCTTTAGAAAATTTTGTCAAAATTTTATTTCTATCGAAAATTTTATCAAAAATTTATTTCTATAGAAAATTTTGTCAAAATTTTACTTCTATAGAAAATTTTGTCAAAATTTAAATTCTATAGAAAATGTTGTCAAAATTTTACTTCTATAGAAAATTTTGTCAAAATTTAATTTCTATAGAAAATTTTGTCAAAATTTTACTTCTATAGAAAATTTTGTCAAAATTTAATTTTTATAGAAAATTTTGTCAAAATTTTACTCCTATAGAAAATTTTGTCAAAATTTTATTCCTGTAGACAATTTTGTCAAAATTTAATGTCTATAGAAAATTTTGTCAAAATTTAATGTCTATAGAAAATTTTGTCAAAATTTTATTTCTATAGAAATTTTTGTTAGAATTTTATTTCTATAGAAAATTTTGTCAAAATTTTATTTCTAAAGAAAATTTTGTCAAAATTTTACTTCTATAGAAAATTTTGTCAAAAAGTTATTTCTATAGAAAATTTTATCAAAATTTTATTTATGTAGAAAATTTTGTCAATATTTTATTTCCATTGAAAATTTTGTCAAAGTGTTATTTCTATAGAAAATTTTGTCAAAAATTTACTTCTATAGAAAATTTTGTCAAAATTTTATTGCCATAGAAAATTTTATTAAGTTTTTATAAAAATATTATTTTTATTAAAAATTTTGTCAAAATTTAATTTCTTTAGAAAATTTTGTCAAAATTTTACTTTTATAGAAAATTTTGTCAAAATTTTATTTCTATCGTAAATTTTATCAAAATTTTATTTCTATAGAAAATTTTGTCAAAATTTTACTTCTATAGAAAATTTTGTCAAAATTTAAATTCTATAGAAAATGTTGTCAAGATTTTACTTCTATAGAAAATTTTGTCAAAATTTAATTTCTATAGAAAATTTTGTCAAAATTTAATTTCTATAGAAAATTTAGTTAAAATTTTACTTCCATAGAAACTTTTGTCAAAATTTTACTTCTATAGAAAATTTTGTCAAAATTTAATTTCTATAGAAAATTTTATCAAAATTTTATTTCTATAGAAATATTTGTCAAAATTTTATTTCTATAAAAATTTTTGTTAAAATTTTATTTCTATAGAGAATTTTGTCAAAATTTTATTTCTAAAGAAAATTTTGTCAAAATTTTACTTCTATAGAAAATTTTGTCAAAAATTTATTTCTATAGAAAATTTTATCAAAATTTTATTTATGTAGAAAATTTTGTCAATATTTTATTTCCATTGAAAATTTTGTCAAAGTGTTATTTCTATAGAAAATTTTGTCAAAATTTTACTTCTATAGAAAATTTTGTCAAAATTTTATTGCCAAAGAAAATTTTATTAAATTTTTATAAAAATATTATTTTTATTAAAAATTTTGTCAAAATTTAATTTCTTTAGAAAATTTTGTCAAAATTTTACTTTTATAGAAAATTTTGTCAAAATTTATTTCTATCGAAAAATTTATCAAAATTTTATTTCTATAGAAAATTTTGTCAAAATTTTACTTCTATAGAAAATTTTGTCAAAATTTAAATTCTATAGAAAATGTTGTCAAAATTTTACTTCTATAGAAAATTTTGTCAAAATTTAATTTCTATAGAAAATTTTGTCAAAATTTTACTCCTATAGAAAATATTGTCAATATTTAATGTCTATAGAAAATTTTGTCAAATTTGTATTTCTATAGAAAAATTTTTCAAAATTTTATTTCTGTAGACAATTTTGTCAAAATTTAATGCCTATAGAAAATTTTGTCAAAATTTAATTTCTATAGAAAATTTTGTCAAAATTTTACATCTATACAAGCTTTTGTCAAAATTTAATGTCTATAGAAAATTTTGTCAAAATTTTACTTTTATAGAAAATTTTGTTAAATTTGTATTTCTGTAGAAAGTTTTATCACAATTTTACTTCTATAGAAAATTTTGTCTAAGGTTTATTTCTATAGAAAAATTTGTCAAAATTTTATTTCTATGGAAAATTTTATCAAAATTTTATTTCTATGGAAAATTTTATCAAAATTTAATTTCTATAGAAAATTTTGTCAAAATTTAATTTCTATAGAAAATTTAGTTAAAATTTTACTTCCATAGAAACTTTTGTCAAAATTTTACTTCTATAGAAAATTTTGTCAAAATTTAATTTCTATAGAAAATTTTATCAAAATTTTATTTCTATAGAAATATTTGTCAAAATTTTATTTCTATAGAAATTTTTGTTAAAATTTTATTTCTATAGAAATTTTTGTCAAAATTTTATTTCTATAGAAATTTTTGTCAAAATTTTATTTCTATAGAAAATTTTGTCAAAATGTTATTTCTATAGAAAATTTTATCAAAATTTTATTTATATAGAAAATCTTGTCAATATTTTATTTCCATCGAAAGTTTTGTCAAAGTGTTATTTCTATAGAAAATTTTGTCAAAATTTTATTTATACAAAAAATTTTATTAAATTTTTATGAAGATATTATTTTCATTAAAAATTTTGTCACAATTTAATTTCTATAGAAAATTTTGTCAAAATTTTACTTTTATAGGAAATTTTGTCAAAATTTAATTTCTATAAAAAAATTTTTTTCAAAATTTTACTTCTATAGAAAATTTTGTCAAAATTTAATTTCTATAGAAAATTTTATCAAAATTTTATTTCTATAGAACATTTTGTCAAAACTTTATTTCTATAGAACATTTTGTCAAAATTTTATTTCTATAGAAAATTCTTAACAAAATTGTGTTTCTATAGAAGATTTTGTCAAATGTTATTTCTATAGAAAATTTTATCAAAATTTTATTTTTATAGAAAATCTTGTCAATATTTTATTTCCATTTGTCCAAATTTAATTTCTATAGAAAATTTTGTCAAAATTTTATTTCTATAGAACATTTTGTCAAAACTTTATTTCTATAGAATATTTTGTCAAAATTTTATTTGTATAGCAAATTTCTTAAAATTTTATTGCCATAGAAAATTTTATTAAAATTTAATTTCTGTAGACATTTTTGTCAAAATTTTATTTCTACAGAAAATTTTGTCAAAATTTTATTTCTATAGAAAATTTTATCAAAATTTTATTTCTATAGAAAATTTTGCCAAAATTTTACTTCTATAGAAAATTTTATCAAAATTTAATTTCTATAGAAAATTTTGTCAACATTTTATTTCTATAGAAATATTTGTCAAAATTTTATTTCTATAGAAATATTTGTCAAAATTTTATTTCTATAGAAATTTTTGTCAAAATTTAATTTCTATAGAAAATTTTGTCAAAATTTTATTTTTATAGAAAATTTTATTAAAATTTTATTTCTCTAGAAAATTAGCGTACCCGGCATGAACATTTTGCGTTAACTTAGTCAACCATATCCTTCGAGCTGCAAACAAATTTGAAAAGATTTCAATTCTTTCAAACAAGTCGGACAACTTGCTTTTTAGTTTATACCATATACAGAAATACGGCGGATATGCAGATGTAAAATAGTGTGTCTCAACACACTCGGGGAGAAAGTGTTCCATTTCTACCAATTTGTATACCCTGCGCCACACTGTGGAACAGTGTATTATATTTAAATGTATGTATTTGGGACAAACCTTTATATACAGCCGCCAACACATTTGACGGATGTGATATGGTATCGAAAATTTTGATCTACAAAGTGGTGCAAGGTATAATATAGTCGGCCCCGTCCGACTTTAGACTTTCCTTATTTGTTTTATTTTATTTAACCTAATTTATTTTATTTAATTTATTTATTTAATTCTTTTTTTTTTTTTTTTTTTTTTGAATCTAAAAATTATTCCAGTGACTTTACATTTCACTATTTAACATTGAATTTGAATATTTTCACACTGACCCTCCTATCAAAGAACAATTCAATTTCAATTTATCTTCAAGCATTTCATCACTTATTCAAGAATCTCAATTGAGATATTTTGTCACCGACATTCCTATTATTCTGTTACACCTAAATAATTTACACTTCCACTTCCGTTTGCTATTCGTTAACGTTTTTTTTTTTTTTTTTTTTTTGTACAAAATTTAACTCATGACGTATCCTTGGCTATATCTTCATCTTAGAATTTTCGATCAATTCCAAAATTAACACTGACAATGCTTACCAACTATCTCCATTGTTACCATCTTTTCAAGTAGCTATGACATAATGGTTTGTAAGGTATGTCTGCATAATTCCTTTACAAATATTCTATTCTATTGTATTAGCTTGGAGGTAAATATTTCCAGTGAATTAGATTTTCATTTTGAATTAAATTTTTTTTTTGTGACAATACAATAACAAGTAGACATTACCAAGGCATCACCTTGGCTATTTTAGTTGGCAAATTTTTGTTTCCCATTTTCTTGGGATTTAACGAAAGAACTTTCCCTCAATTCATTTTGGTATTTTATTTTTGCCACTTTCGAAGGAATCTCAAGAGGATGGCAGTAGCACAATTTCATCGTCTCCCCTTACTTGAGTAATGATTATGTTAATCATAATCAGGATCCTAAAGGTGGGCTACAAATTTGCACAAAACCAGCTTCTGGTAATGTTGCTACGTTTAGATTTTTCGCAAAAATTTTTTTGTTGTTTCTTTTTCGTGGTGTTTTATGGGGCCCCAATGAAGACCATAATGAAATCCTATTACAAATTTAATCTAACAATGAATTGAAAGATATTTTTGCCATAGATACATAGCTACTATCTAGCTACCTTACCCACTCTTAAATGGTAACAACAAAATGTAAACAATCTTTGGGATGTCAAGGCATTTGATTTAATTTGACAAAGACAAGAGTATCTAAGGTGTTGTTGTCCTGTAAA
Organism: Haematobia irritans; assembly: GCF_050003625.1. Lineage (NCBI taxonomy): Eukaryota > Metazoa > Arthropoda > Insecta > Diptera > Muscidae > Haematobia > Haematobia irritans. Next base: position 154,059,864 of record NC_134401.1, read on the forward strand.
TCCATCTAGAAAATTGAGGGTAGTGAACATTTTTCACTTTGAATTATAATGACTTTAGTGAGTCTTATGTTCTACTCTACAAAATTATACACTAAATTCTGTGAAAAGTGCAAGAAAAAATTTGAAAATAATTGGTAATTTATTTTTCACCAAATAACATCACTACCAGAGGAGTTTTTACACTACTATTTTGTTTTAAAAAGGAATTACAAAGAGGGAAATGAGTTATAATTCAATTATTTTTTATATGATAATACCATAGACAGTACCATTTCAAAGAAACGTTACTCGGATTCGGATATAAAGAAATTTTTTTGAAAATTTTATTTCTATAGAAAATTTTGTCAAAATTTTATTTCTATAGAAAATTATATCCAAATTTTATTTCTATAGAAAATTTTGTCAAAATTTTATTTTTATAGAAAATTTTGTCAAAATTTTATTTCTATAGAAAATTTTGTCAAAATTTTATTTCTATAGAAAATTTTGTCAAAATTTTATTTCTATAGAAAATGTTGTCAAAATTTTATACAAAAGATTTTGTCAAAATTTTATTTCTATAGAAAATTATGTCAAAATTTTATTTCAAAAAAAAAATTGTCAAAATTTTATTTCTTTCTATAGAAATAAAATTTATATATAAGATTTTGTCAAAATTTTATTTCTATAGAAATTTCGTCAAAATTTTATTTTTATAGAAAATTTTGTCAAAATTTTATTTCTGTAGAAAATTTTGTCAAAATTGTATTTCTATAGAAAATTTCGTCAACATTTTATTTCTATTGAAAATTTTGTCATAATTGTATTTCTATAGAAAATTATGTCAAAATTTTATTTCTGTAGAAAATTTTGTCAAAATTTTATTTCTATAGAAAATTTTTTCAAAATTCTATTTCTAAAGAAAATTATGTCAAAACTTTATTTCTATAGACAATTTTGTCAACATTTTATTTCTATAGAAAATTTTGTGAACATTTTATATCTATAGAAATTTTTGTGAAAATTTTATATCTATAGAAATTTTTGTCAAAATTTTATTTCTATAGCAAATGTTGTCAAAATTTTATTTCTATAGAAAATGTTGTCAAAATTGCATTTCTATAGAAAATTTTGTCAAAATTTCATTTCTATAGAAAACAAGTAAGGAAAGTTTAAAGTCGGGCGGGGCCGACTATATTATACCCTGCACCACTTTGTAGATCTAAATTTTCTATATATATATATATATATATATATATATATATATATATATATATATATATATATATATATATATATATATATATATATATATATATATATATATATATATATATATATATTTGAAGTTAGGGAAAATAACAGTCAGTTTTACAACTTTTCGTCTAAGAGTGCGATTTTACAAGGAAAATGTTGGTATTTTGACCATTTTTGTCGAAATCAGAAAAACATATATATGGGGGCTATATCTAAATCTGAACCGATTCCAACCAAATTTGGCACGCACAGCTCCAATGCTAATTATACTACCTGTGCAAAAATCTGAACCGATTTCAATCAAATTTGGCACATTTGACTATACTGCCAATTGTACTCATAGTGCAAAATTTCAACCAAATTGGGCCACAACTCTGGCATCTAGGACCATAATAGTCCATATCGGGCGAAAGATATATATGGGAGCTATATCTAAATTTGAACCGATTTCAATCAAATTTGGCACACATAACTATACTACTAATTGTACTCCTAGTGCAAAATTTCAACCAAATTGGGCCAAAACTCTGGCTTCTGGGGCCATATAAGTCCATATCGGGCGAAAGATATATATGGAAGCTATATCTAAATCTGAACCGATTTGTATCAAATTTTTCACACATGACTATACTACTAATTGTACTCCTTCTGCAAAATTTCGAGCTAATCGGTCTTAAACTCTGGCAGCTGGGTCCATATTTGTGCAAATCGGGTGAAAGATATATATGGGAGCTATATCTAAATCTGACCCGATTTCTTCCAAAATCAATAGGGTTCTATTCTGACCCAAATTAGGAACATGCGCCAAATTTGAAGGCGATTGGACTTAAATTGCGACCTAGACTTTGATCACAAAAATGTGTTCAAAGACAGACGGACGGACGGAGAGACGGACATGGTTATATCGACTCAGGGACCCACCCTGAGAATTATTGCTAAAGACACCATGTGTCTATCTCGTCTCCTTCTGGGTTTTACAAACATATGCACTAACTTGTAATACCCTGTTCCACAGTGTGGCGCAGAGTATAATTATGGCAAAATTTTATTTCTATAGAAAATTTTGTGAAAATTTTCTTTCTATAGAAAATTTTGTGAAAATTTTCTTTCTATCGAAAATTTTGTCAAAATTGTATTTCTATAGAAAATTGTGTCAATATTATGTATATAAAAAATTTTGTAATTTTTTCTATAATAATTTTGTTAAAATTTTATTTCTATATAAAATTTTGTCAAAATTTAATTTCTATAGAAATTTTGTCAAAATTTTATTTTTATAGAAAATTTGGCAAATTTTTATTTCTATAGAAAATTTTGTCAAAATTTTATTTCTGTAGACATTTTTGTAAAAGTTTTATATCTATAGATATTTTTGTCAAAATTTTATTTCTATAGAAAATTTTGTCAAAATTTTATTTATATAGAAAATTTTGTCAAAATTTTATTTCTATAGAAAATTTTGTGAAAATGTTATTTCTATAGAAAATTATGTCAAAATTTTATACGAAAGATTTTGTCAAAATTTTATTTCTATAGAAAATTTTGTCAAAATTTTATTTCTATAGAAAATTATGTCAAAATTTTATTTATATAGAAAATTTTGTCAAAATTTTATTTCTACAGAAAATTTTGTGAAAATGTTATTTCTATAGAAAATTATGTCAAAATTTTATTTCTATAGAAAATTATGTCAAAATTTTATTTCTATAGAAAATTTTGTCAAAATTTTATTTCTATAGAAAATTTTGTCTAAATGTTATTTCTATAGAAATTTTGTCAAAACTTTATTTCTATAGCAAATTTCGTCAAAATGTTATTTCCATAGAAAATTTTGTCAAAATTTTATTTCTATAGAAATTTTGTCAAGACTTTACTTCTATAGAAAATTTTGTCAAAATTTTACTTCTATAGAAGATTTTGTCAAATTTTTATTTCTATAGAAAATTTTGTCAAAATTTTATTTCTATAGCAAATTATGTCGAAATTTTATTTCTATAGAAAATTTTGTCAAAATATTATTTCTATAGAAAATTTTGTCAAAATTTTATTTCTATAGAAAATTATGTCAAAACTTTATTTCTATAGAAAATTATGTCAAAATATTATTTCTATAGAAAATTTTGTCAAAATTTTATTTCTAGAGAAAATTTTATTTTTATAGAAAATTATGTCAAAATTTTATTTCTATAGAAAATTATGTCAAAATTTTCTTTCTATAGAAAATTCGTCAAAATTTTAGTTCTATAGAAAATTTTATTTCTATAGAAAATTTTGTCAAAATTTTATTTCTTTCTATAGAAATAAAATTTATATAGAAATTTTGTCAACATTTTATTTCTATAATAAATTTTGTCAAAATTGTATTTCTTTAGAAAATTTTGTCAAAATTTTATTTCTATAGAAAATTTTGTCTATATTTTATTTCTATAATAAATTTGTCGAAATTTTATTTCTATACAAAATTTTGTCAAAATTTAATTTCTATAGAAAATTTTGTCAACATTTTATTTTTATAGAAAATCTGTCAAATTTTTATTTCTATAGAAAATTTTGTCAAATTTTTATTACTATAAAAAATTTTGTCAAAATTTTATTTTTATAGAAAATTGTCAAGATTTGACTTCTATAGAAAATTTTGTCAAAATTTTATACGAAAGATTTTGTCAAAATATTATTTCTATAGAAAATTTTGTCAAAATTTTATTTCTAGAGAAAATTTTATTTTTATAGAAAATTATGTCAAAATTTTATTTCTATAGAAAATTATGTCAAAATTTTCTTTCTATAGAAAATTCGTCAAAATTTTAGTTCTGTAGAAAATGTTATTTCTATAGAAAATTTTGTTAAAATTTTATTTCTCTCTATAGAAATAAAATGTATATAGAAATTTTGTCAACATTTTATTTCTATAATAAATTTTGTCAAAATTGTATTTCTTTAGAAAATTTTGTCAAAATTTTATTTCTATAGAAAATTTTGTCAAAATTTTATTTCTATAACAAATTTGTCGAAATTTTATTTCTATACAAAATTTTGTCAAAATTAAATTTCTATAGAAAATTTTGTCAACATTTTATTTTTATAGAAAATCTGTCAAATTTTTATTTCTATAGAAAATTGTGTCAAATTTTTAGTTCTATAGAAAATTTTGTCAAAATTTTTTTTCTATAGAAAATTATTTCAAAATTTTATTTCTATAGAAAATTTTGTCAAAATTTTATTTGTATAGAAAATTTTGTCAAAATTTTATTACTATAGAAAATTATGTCAAAATTTTATTTCTATAGAAAATTTCGTCAAAATTTTATTCTATTGAAAATTTTGTCAAAATTTTATTTGTATTGAAAATTTTGTCAAAATTTTATTACTATAGAAAATTATGTCAAAATTTTATGTCTATAGAAAATTTTGTCAAAATTTTATTTCTTTCTATAGAAATAAAATTTATATAGATTTTTTTTTTTAAATTTTATTTCTATAGGAAATTTTGTCAAAATTTTATTTCTATAGAAAATTTTGTCCAAATTTTATTTTTATAGAAAATTGTCAAGATTTGACTTCTATAGAAAATTTTGTCAAAATTTTATACGAAAGATTTTGTCAAAATTTTATTTTTATAGACAATTTTGTCAAAATTTTATTTCTATAGAAAATTTGTCAAAATTTTATTTTTGTTATTATTATTTATTTATTTTATTTTATTTTATTTTATTTTATTTATTTATTTATTTATTTATTTTTTTGAATGCACTAATTGTAGGCAATAATAATTCATAATGATGGTTAGGTTAGGTTAGGTTAAAGTGGCAGCCCGATTAAATTTCAGGCTCACTTAGACTATTCAGTCCATAATGATGAAAGTGTAACTAAAACAAATTTATCAAATGTTTCTGCCATGGTAGCGTATACGTCATGACGATTAACTAGTATATAAATCATACGTCCCCATGTACTAGTACTAATAGCCCATAATGATTTGTGTCCTAATTACACTCTCATCAAAAGCTTCTTAAATTTAACGGTTAATGTCTGTTGATTTTTTTGTTTGTTTTTGTTTTTGTTTTTTTTTTTTGCTCACTGCTTATACAAATGAACTTGTTGCTCCCTTGATAACAGGCCTATTATCCTAGGCATATGAGTTATTTTAAGGCTCAAGCATTAAAAGCGTTTGTTTTGTGTTATTAGTCTACTGTCTCTGTTCAAATGGTAGACACACGCATATTCTTACACAAACAAACAAACCAATTTCAACGAATCTACTATGCTAAATAAAATGATGTCTGATGTCTGCCAAAACTACATAAAAATTCGAGACAAAAGAAAACAATGTCACTTAGCATTAACAAAACTAAGGACTTGTGGTAAACATCATTAAATGCAGGCCAATAATAAAAATGTTCATGACCTTCTCATTTGCATTAGAAGTCATCATCAGAAGCCATGCGCCACTCATAAAATATGAAATCACGACCAAGGGAATTTCAAAAATTACCAGTTGCCCAGCCCATTTGAATTGTAAGTTCGAACAGGCATATGAATAAAGAGCCCAATTTCAAGGACCATTTAATCCAATCAAAATCATGAGAAATGAATTTATTGAAACATTAACAATAAATGGTTATACCATGATATTAATCGATTTCATTGGATTAACAATTTGAGATATTTGTTGTGTTTTTTTTCTGTTCTTTAAATGAAATCGTTAAATAAAATAGCTCGATATGAATAAACCACAAATTGCGGGCAACCTGTAAGCATTAACATAAGGAAATTCACTGGCAAATAAATGAAAAATAATATTAAAATAAAGCCATAATGGAATTATGGTGGAATTATTAAATTTATTTGAACGAAATTAAATTTAAAATGGCATTGACTTTTTGTGTAAAGATTTCCATATAATAAAAAATATAAAATAAATATAAAGAAGAGAGACATGGACAACATCACAGTCACACGATTAATAGCTTTTATTTTTATATCTTGCATCAAGCGAAGGGTCTTATAACTTAAGGGGCCACACTCGTGCATGACAATGAAAAAAAAATCGATCGAAATTATGAATACATCATAAATCGATAAACCCCAGATTGCCAAGAAGGGAAAACATTGGACCAGAAGCTATATCAACGAAAAAGATGCTAAAAATTATATTAAGTGTGAAAGCCAATAGACTTTAAATGTCCCACTTCTCCAAAATGTCAGGCTTAAAAAACTGGATTTTTAGACTACGTAGTCGCTTATGTTGTAGACCTCTACCTTTTAGTAGACAAAAACTACAAATATAGCTTTAATATTAAAAACTGTGGGGTGATTTTATTAGACAGACGGGCATTCTTAGCACGTCTTATAATTCCTCAACAATTTTCCAAAAATTACAATTTTTCACTATTCCGTTTCGGCTTTAATAAGCACCACCATTAGATGGTGACAGGAGTATAATAAATTTAAAATTTTGTTTTTAAATATTGATTTCCAACTTTTTAATGTAAATACAGTAAAACCCTTCAAACTTGGTCATCCTAAAAACCGGTCACCTCTCATATTAAAATTAATCTTCTTTCATAAGTGGACATCAAATATGGATAAAATTGAGCCGCTCATGGGTGTCCACTTTTGAAAGGGAGATATTCTTAAAGTATATTGTATTCAGACTACAGCTTTCAATTCCCTATAGCAAAGAAATGTACTATCAGGAAAAAAATTTTGAAAATTCTTCCCATAGAAAAAAAAATGAAAAAAATACCTATAGCAAAAAAACATAAATGAGAAAATTTCTTATCGCAAAAAAAAAAATACAGAGTTTCCTCTAGCAAAGACATTTTGAAGAAATTTCCCATAGAAATTAAAATTTAACAAAGTTTCCTAGAGAAATTAAATTTTGACTAAATTTCCTGTTGAATTGAAATGTTGACAAAATTTCCTATAGAAGTGAAATTTTGATAATATTCCCTATAGAGATGAAATTTTGACAAAATTTCCTATAGAAGTGAAATTTTGATAATATTCCCTATAGAGATGAAATTTTGACAAAATTTCCTATACAAGTGAAATTTTGATAATATTTCCTATAGAGATGAAATTCTGACAAAATTTCCTATAGAGATAAAATGTTTACACAATCTCCTATAACTATGAAATTTTGACAAAATTTCCTATCGAATTGAAATTTTGACAAAATTTTCTATCGAAATGAAATTTTGACGAAATTTTTACAAAATTTTCTATAGAAGTGAAATTTTACACACTTTCCTATAAAATGAATTTTTACAATATTTCCTAAAGAAATGGAATTTTTACAAAATTTCCCATATAAATAAAATTTTAGGAAATTTAATCCAATAGAAATAAAATTTTGAGAATTTTAATTAAATTAAAATTCTGAAAAAATTTTCTATACAATTACAATTTTTACAAAATTTTCTATAGAAATAAAATTTTGACAAAATTTTCTATAGAAATAAAATTTTGACAAAATTTTCTATAGAAATAAAATTTTGACAAAATTTTCTATAGAAATAAAATTTTGACAAAATTTTCTATAGAAATAAAATTTTGACAAAATTTTCTATAGAAATAAAATTTCGACAAAATTTTCTATAGAAATAAAATTTTGACAAAATTTTCTATAGAAATAAAATTTTGACAAAATTTTCAATAGAAATAAAATTTCGACAAAATTTTCTATACAAATAAAATTTTGACAAAATTTTCTATACAAATAAAATTCTGACAAAATTTTCTATAGAATGAAATATTGACGAAATTTCCTATAGAAACCAAATTTTGAAAAAAATTTCTATAGAAATGAAATTTTGACAATATTTCCTATAGAAATGAAATTTTGACAATATTTCCTATAGAAATGAAATTTTGACAATATTTCTTAAAGAAATAAATTTTTACAAAATTTCCTATAGAAATGAAATTATTACAAAATTTCCTATAAAAATTTAATTTTTTACAAAATTTCCTTTAGAAGTGAAATTTTGACAAAACTGTCTATAGATATGAAATTTTGACAAAATATCCTATAGATATGAAATTTTGACAAAATATCCTATTGAAATGGAATTTTTACAAAATTTCCCGTATAAATAAAATTTTTAGAATTTATGGGAATTTAATCCTATAGAAATGCAATTTAGAGAAAATTTTCTATAGAATAGAATTTTTGGCAAAATTTCCTATAGAACAGAATTTTTTCCATAGTAAAGAATTTTTTACAAATTTTTGGCAAAATTGCCTGTAGCAAAGAAATTTTGACAAAATTTCCAATAGCAAATTAATTTTGACAAAATTTTTTATAGCAACGAAATTTTTTTAGCAACGAAAATTTTCTATAGAACTGCAATGGTGACAACATTTTCTATAAAACTAAAATTTTGACAAAATTTCATATAGCAACGAAATTTTGGCAGTTTCCTATAGCAAAGAAATTTTGACAAAATTTCTATAGCAAAGAAATTTTGACAAAATTTCTATAGCAACGAAATTTTGGCAGTTTCCTATAGCAAAGAAATATTGACAAAGTTTCTATAGCAAAGAAATTTTGACAAAATTTCTACAGCAAAGAAATTTCGACAAAATTTCCTATAGCAAACAAATTTTGACAAAATTTTTTATTGCAAAGGAATTTTGACTAAATTTTCTATAGAACTGACATTTGGACAAAATTTTCTACAGAACTGAAATTTTGACAAAATTTTGTACAGAACTGAAATGTTGACAAAATTTTCTACAGAACTGAAATTTTGACAAAATTTCGAATAGCAAAACAAAAATGCTGATGCAATTTCCTATACCAACGAAATTTTTACAAAAATGTCCTATAGAAAATAAATTTTGATAAAAATTTCTATAGCAAAGAAATTTTAACAAAACTCCCTATAGAAACGAGAATTTGGGCAAAATTTCCTATAGAACTGAAATTTTGACAAAATTTCTTGTAACAAAAAAAAAATTGGCAAACTTTTCTATAGAAATAATATTTTAATAAAATTTCCTATAGAAATGAAATCTTGACAACATTTTCTAAAGAAATAGGGAGCCACCGTGGTGCAATGGTTAGCATGCCCGCCTTACATACACAAGGTCGTGGGTTCGAGTCCTGCTTCGACCGAACACCAACAAGTTTTTCAGCGGTGGATTATCCCACCTCAGTAATGCTGGTGACATTTCTGAGGTTTTCAAAGCTTCTCTAAGTGGTTTCACTGCAATGTGGAACGCCGTTCGGACTCGGCTATAAAAAGGAGGTCCCTTGTCATTGAGCTTAACGTGGAATCGGGTAGCACTCAGTGATAAGAGAGAAATTCACCACTTTGGTATCACAATGTCACATAACCCAACCAAACCTTCTATAGAAATTATATTTTGAAAAAATTTCCTATAGAAATGCATTTTTGACAAAGTCTCCTAGAGAAATTAAATTTTGAGAAAAATTTCTATAGAAATGAAATTTAGACAAAATTTCCTATAGAAATGAAATTTAGACAAAATTTCCTATAGAACAGAAATTTTGGCAAAATTTTCTATAGCAAAGAATTTTTTACAAATTTTCTTACAGCAACGAAGTTTTGCCAAATTTCTTGTAGCAAAAAAAAAATTTACAAAATTTTCTATAAAAATAATATTTTGACAAAATTTTTTATAGAAATAATATTTTGACAAAATTTTCTATAGAAGTGAAATCTTGACAAAATTTCCTATAGAAATGAAACCTTGACAAAATTCCCACAAAATTGCCTATAAAAATGGAATATTGACAAAATTTCCTATAGAAATGAAATTTTGACAAAATTTCCTATAGAAATGAAATTTTGACAAAATTTCCTATAGAAATGAAATTTTGACAAAATTTCATATTGAAATGAAATTTTGACAAAATCTCCTAGAGAAATTAAATTTTGAGAAAAATTCCTTTTGAAATTTACAAAATTTGGGAAAATTTCCTATAGAAGAGAATTTTTGCCAAAATTTCTTATAGCAAAAAAAAAAAAAAAAAATTTCATGCAGCAACGAAATTTTCACAAAATTTCTTGCAGCAAAAAAAATTGACAAAATTTTCTATAGAAATAATATTTGATAAAATTTTCTATAGGTATAAATCTTGACTAAATTTTCTATAGAAATAATATTTTAAATAAATTTCCTATAGAAGTGAAATCTTGACAAAACTTCCTATAGAAATGAAATCTCGACAATATTTCCTAAAGAAATGAAATTTTGACAAAAGTTGTTATAAAAATGAAGTTTTGGCAAAATTTCCTACAGAAATGAAATTTTGACAAAATTTCTTATCAAATGAAATTATACACACTTTCCTATATAAATTAAATAATGACAACATTTCATATAGAAATAAAATTTTGACAAAATTTCCTATAGAAACGATTTTTTGCCAAAAATTAAGAAATTAAGTTTTGACAAAATTTCCTATAGAAATTAATTTTTGACAAAATTTCCTATAGAACAAAAAATGGGCAACATTTTCTAAAAAAAAATGACAAGATATCCTAAAAAAATTACAATTTGTACAAAATTTTCTATATTAATGAAAATGTGAGAAATTTCCCTCTAGAAAGAAATTTTGAGAATTTTCCCTATAGCGAAAAAATTTTGAGAAATTTCCCTATAGCAAAGAAATTAAGACAAATTTTCCTATAACTAAGAAATTTAGACAAAATTTTCTATAGAACTAAAATTTTGATAAAATTTCATATAGCACAGATATTTTGATAAAATATCCTATAGCAAAATACAAATTGACAAAATTGCATATAGCAACGAAATTTTGGCAGTTTCCTCTAGCAAAGAAATTTTAACAAAATTTTTTATAGCAACGAAATTTTGACAACATTTTCTATAGAACTAAAATTTTGACAACATTTTCTATAGAAATAATATCTTGAAAAAATTTCCTATAGAAATGCAATTTTGACCAAATTTCCTATTGAAATGCAATTTTGACAAAATCTAGAGAAATTAAATTTTGAGAAAAATTCCTATAAAAATGAAATTTAGACAAAATGTCCTATAGAACAGAATTTTTGGCAAAATTTTCTATAGCAAAGATTTTTTTTTAAATTTTCCTACACCAACAAAATTTTGACAAAATTTCTTGTAACAAAAAAAAATTGAAAAAATTTTCTATACAAAATAAAATAGAAATAATATTTTGACAACATTTTCTAAAGAAATAAAATGTTGACAACATTTGCTATAGAAATAAAATTTTGACAAAATTTCCTACAGCAAAGAAATTTTGAGACATTTTTCTATAACAAAGACATTTTGACAAAATTTTCCATAGCAATGAAATTTTGACAAAATTTCCTGTTGTAGAGCAATTTTAACAAAATTTTCTATAGAAATAAAATTTTGACAAAATTTTCTATAGAAATGGAATTTTGACAAAATTTCCAAAGAAATGAAAATTTGACAAAATTTCCCATGGAACCAAAATTTTGAAAAAATTTTCTATAGAAATAAAATCTTGCAGAATTGTCTAGGGAAATGAATTTTTGACAAAAATTCTTATGACATGATATTTGACAAAATTTTTGATAGAAAAGAACTTTTGGCAAAATTTCCTATAGAAAATAAATTTTGATAATATTCCAAATGACACCTTTTATACTTAATCCGTGTTGCTAGATATTCAAAATTCAGCTCGGCTGAACGTACGGTCATATATATTTGATGTAGCTGAATCTGGTTAACCATGGTCGCTTTTGAACACCCTAGAGATTTTAAAATTTTTTAAATGATATTATGTTAAAAGACAAATAGCCCATGAATCTTTAATAATGTCCTTTATTTTAATTAACATAAAAATATAAACCATAAAATCCCTCACATATATATTAGGGTAATTATTCTGTAAAAAAAAAAACGCTATGACCAATATACCATCAATCAATATCAGTCATTCAGCCTGCCAATGAGTAGAAAAATCTAACCGGACCATCAGCCATTGGATTAAGTTCATTTGCTTGTCATTCACACATGATTATATACATGATGGACATAGGAACTCTCATATACACAGACCCACTTTCTATCAATCTCTCTCTGCCTCTGCCTCTCTAACCTTTACAATACAGATTAAGCGACATGTGAGAGTGGTCAAATCATTGATCTGTGGTAAATGACTGGCATATCAGCTTTATTGTGGATTGTGTGACTCTGTCTGTTCGTGTATGTGTGTGTTTTGATTATTTTGCGGGGAAAATGTAATTAAATTTCTGTTTGCATAAATAATCAGTAAATAAGGGCATTCCATGTTACCAATCGAATGAAAATTAATTAGCCGTGATCCTTGTGGGAAATCTCTACATTTTTCGTAACCAGATATACATAGATAGATAGCAAAGATGGATGAGGCGCATTATGATGTCAGATGGAAAATGATTTGCATAACTTCAAAACCATTTTCAATTGCAAGAAGCTTGTTGCCAAGGTAGTCATCTAGATTTACCCTTAATCACTGTCGGGGGTGGTGGTAAATTTTAGTCTCCTTTTTAATTTACTCTCTACATTTGAGTGCTATCAATCTTTGTTTAGTTATTGTTTAACTACATATCTGATATGATATCTTTAATTTCTTATATTAGCCATTTAAAATGTGGTATCTATTTCATATTAAAAGTAAATAAAGTTAATTTTAATTTTTCCAAAAATTCAAGAGGTAAAATTTACCACCACATTATAAATTCAATACTATTTCATCTTAAAAGAAGCAATGACAATGTAAGAGTATTAATTTTAATTTTAAATAGAGGATATTGATGAGGAATGTGGTAATTCCGGTAATTCAACAAATTTATTTTGGGAAAAGCCCTATAGACTGCAACTATAGGGCTTTGCCCAAAATAAATTTGACAAACATTATTTTCCTCTGTTGGTTAAGCTACTCTTGTAGTTTAGTCAACACAATGGTTTTAAAGCTGAGATCAAAACAACAAAAAAAACTTTATTTCTTTAGCAAATTTTGTTTAAATTTTATTCCTATAGAAAATTCTGCCAAGATTTTATTTCTATAGAAAATTTTTGTAAAATTTTATTTCTATACAAAATGTTGTCAAAATTTGATTTCTATGGAAAATTCTGCCAAGATTTAATTTCTATACAATATTTTGTCAAAATTTTATTTCAATACAATATTTTGTCAAAATTTTATTTCTATACAATATTTTGTCAAAATTTTATTTCTATAGAATATTTTGTCAAAATTTTGTTTCTATAGAAAATTTTGTCAAAATTTTATTTCTATAGAAAAAATTTTCAAAATTTTAATTCCATAGAAAATTTTGTTAAAATTTTATTTCTATAGAAAATTATGTCAACATTTTATTTCTATAGAAAAGTTTGTCAAAATTTTATTTGTATAGAAAGTTTTGTCAAAATTTTATCGAAATTTTATTTGTATAGGAAATTTTGTTAAAATTTTATTTGTATAGAAAATTTAATCAAAATTTTATTTCTCTAAAAATTTTGTCAACATTTTATTTCTATAGAAAATTTTGTCAAAATTTTATTTCTACAGAAAATTTTGCCAACATTTTATTTCTATAGAAAATTTTGTCAACATTTTATTTCTATACAAAATTTTGTCAAAATTTTATTTCTATGCTAAATTTTGAAAAAATTTTATTCATATAGAAAATTCTGTCAAGATTTTATTTCCTTAGAAAATTTTGCCAACATTTTATTTATTAAGAAAATTTTGCCAAAATTTTATTTCTATACAATATTTTGTCACAATTTTATTCCTATAGAAAATTTTATCAAAATTTTATTTCTATAAAAATTTTGTCAAAATTTTATTTCTATAGAAAAAATTTTAAAAATTTTATTTCTATAGAAAATTTGTCAAAATTTTATTTGTATAGAAAATTTGTTTAAAATTTTATTTGTATAGAAAATTTTATCAAAATTTTATTTCTATAGAAAATTTTGTCAAAATTTTATATCTATAGAAAATGTTATCAAAATTTTATTTCTATAGAAAATTTGGCAAAATTTTATTTCTATACAAAATTTTGTCAAAATTTTATTTCTATACTAAATTTTGAAAAATTTTTATTTCTATACTAAATTTTGAAAAAATTTTATTTATATAGAAAATTCTGCCAAGACTTTATTTCCTTAGAAAATTTTGACAAAATTTTATTTCTATAGAAAATTTTGTCAAAATTTTATTTCTATAGAAAATTTTGTCAAAATTTTATTTCTATAGAAAATTTTGTCAAAATTTTATTTCTATAGAAAATTTTGTTTAAATTTTATTCCTATAGAAAATTTTGTCAAAATTTCATTTCTAAAAAATTTTGTCTAAATTTTATTTCTATAGAAAATTTTGTCAAAATTTTATTTCTATAAAAATTTTTGTCAAAATTTTATTTGTATACTAAATTTTCAAAAAATTTTATTTATGTAGAAAATTCTGCCAAGATTTTATTTCTATAGAAAATTCTGTCAAGATTTTATTTCCTTAGAAAATTTTGCCAACATTTTATTTCCTTAGAAAATTTTGCCAAAATTTAATTTCTATAGAATATTTTGTCACAATTTTATTTGTATAGAAAATGCTGTGAAGATTTTATTTCTACAGAAAATTTTGCCAAAACTTATTTCTATAGAAAATTCTGCCTAGATTTTATTTCCTTATAAAATTATGCCAACTATTTATTTCTATAGAAAAATTTTTCAAAATATTATTTCTATAGAAAATTTTGTCAAAATTTTATTTCTATAGAAAATTTTGTCAAAATTTTATTTGTATAGCAAATGATGTGAAGATTTTATTTCTATAGAAAATTTTGTCAAAACTTTATTTGTATAGAAAATGCTGTGAAGATTTTATTTCTATAGAAAATTTTGTCAAAAATATTATTTCTGTAGAAAATTTTATCAAAATTTTATTTCTATAGAAAATTTTGTCACAATTTTATTTCTATAGAAAATTTTATCAAAATTTTATTTCTATAGAAAATTTTATCAAAATTTTATTTCAATAGAAAATTTTGTCATAATTTTATTTCTATACAAAATTTTGAAAAAGTTTTACTTATATAAAAAATTCTGCCAAGATTTTGTTTGTATAGAAAATTCTGTCAAGATTTTATTTCCTTAGAAAATTTTGCCATCATTTTATTTTCTTAAAAATTTTCCCAAAATTTTATTTCTATAAAATACTTTGTCACAATTTTATTTCTATAGAAAATTTTCTCAAACTTTTATTTCTATAAAAATTTGTCAAAATTTTATTTCTATAGAAAAATTTTTCAAAATTTTATTTCTGTAAAAAATTTTGTCAACATTTTATTTCTATAGAAAATTATGTCAAAATTTTATTTCTATAGAAAAATTTGTCAACATTTTATTTCTATAGAAAATTTTGTCAAAGTTTTATTTCTATAGAAAATTTTGTCAAAATTTTATATCTATAGAAAATTTTGTCAAAATTTTATTTCTATAGAAAATTTTGTCAAAATTTTATTTCTATAGAAAATTATGTCAAAATTTTATTTCTATAGAAAATTTTTTCAAAATTTTATTTCTATAGAAAATTTTGCCAAAATTTTATTTCTGTACAAAATTTTGTCAAAATTTTTTTTCTATAGAAAATTTTGTCAAAATTTTATTTGTATAGAAAATTTTGTTAAAATTTTATTTGTATAGAAAATTTTATTTAAATTTTATTTCTTCAGAAAAATTTGTCAAAATTTTATTTCTATAGAAAAATTTGTCAAAAATTTTATTTCTGTAGAAAATTTGTCAAAAATTTTATTTCTGTAGAAAATTTGTCAAAAATTTTATTTCTATAGAAAATTTTGTCAAAATTTTATTTCTATAGAAAATTTTGTCAAAACTTTATTTGTATAGAAAATGCTGTGAAGATTTTATTTCTATAGAAAATTTTGTCAAAATATTATTTCTATAGAAAAATTTGTCAAAACTTTATTTCTATAGAAAATTTTGTCAAAATTTTATTTCTATAGAAAATTTTGTCAAAATTTTATTTCTATAGAAAATTTTGTCAAAATTTTATTTCTATAGAAAATTTTGTCAAAACTTTATTTGTATAGAAAATTTTGTCAAAATTTTATTTGTATAGAAAATGATGTGAAGATTTTATTTCTATAGAAAATTTTTTTAAAATTTTATTTGTATAGAAAATTTTGTTAAAATTTTATTTGTGTAGGAAATTTTATCAATTTTTTTATAGAAAATTTTGTCACAATTTTATTTCTATAGAAAATTTTGTCAAAATTTTATTTCTATAGAAAATTTTGTCAAAATGTTATTTCTATAGAAAATTTTGTAAAAATTTTATTTGTATAGAAAATTTTTTTTTTAAATTTTATTTGTATAGAAATTTTTTTTAAAATTTTATTTGTGTAGGAAATTTTATCAATTTTTTTTTATAGAAAATTTTGTCACAATTTTATTTCTACAGAAAATTTTGCCAAAATTTATTTGTATAGAAAGTTTTGTCAAAATTTTATTTGTATAGAAAACTTTATCAAGATTTTATTTCTATAGAAAATTTTATCAAAAGCTTTCAAATCATCAAGCATTCTACCAATATACCAAACAGTACAAAATCTGTCATTGTTGGTAGAATTCTACCAGCTGTGGCAACCAAAAATTTTATGAAACATTTTATAGCACATAGCTCTTTATAGCTCAACAAAAACACAACCGCTAAGATGAGGAAAACTTATTAATAACTTTGTATAGAAAAGTAAAAAAATTCAAAACGAAAATTATTAAAATGCCACAAGAGCTACCGAAACAATGGTCAAAAGCCTCCATAAGACGATGTAATAAGATTGCCCAGATTTTGATTTTAAGCCTGGGTGGCAATAGCAACCAGCAAGACGATGACGTAGGCCAATCTCTGCAGAAGGCAGACCAAACCAGACCAAGCTATGGCTTTGATGGCCAGTCCTATATATATTTTCTCGAGCCGTTGTGTTGGCATTTAGAATTGTTGTGGCATGATTTCTTGCTTGTTTTGTATTTTTTTTCTTCCTCCATCCTCTAACCATCTCTGAAGTTTTAATCTTTTGTATAGCATTTGAAGCTAACATTTTGCTTTTGATTTCTCTCGTAATTCTGTGTTATTTGTAAAAGCCAGGAGCGTATATTTCATATTTTAACAAGGGCCAAAAAGCCCTTCTGCCCAGCAGTCATTTTAATGAGGTCCCCACTGAGGGCTACAGTTAATAAATATCGATTTTTTTAATATCTGAAACTCTTACAAGACCCTCCTTCCTAAAATACCCCTCTGCTCTAAGTTATTTTATGTGGTGTGGTGTTTTTCCAAGCATTCGTTATGTCCGGAACAACATGCTAAGAATCAATGAAACCCTGCAGAAAAGTGAACAAAAATCTCATAAGACCCTACAGCTATGGTCTAAGGGGGTTACACATTCCCCAAAAGCATTTGGCAGCCACAAGTCCGATGAAATGTCACTTCCACTTCTCCCTGCCTTACCCTCCCCTTCCTCCCCTCCTTTGTCCCTTTGAAGGCTATGCATGTAAGTAGCCATAGCATCGGTTAGTTCTATTACATTTGCAAGTGACATTAAAATGAACAGCAAACGAAATGAAAATCTGGATTCTGAAATGTGCCAACTGTCAGCACAATGAGATTTAAAGAAGTCCAAAAAAAAACAAAGTGAAAAAGTCACCAACACTAGAGTGAATAAGTCCAGTGCACGCAGCAGCAGCAGGAGCCGCTTGCGACTTCTCGACTAATTCGTCTATGTAGGTAAAATGGAGCGGCAGCAGCATTAGCATCCCCATTTTAAATCGTGGTTAGTCATTGTGGTGAGTGACCACACAACAAGAATTGCTATTTGGGGTAAATTATCATGAGTTTGCTCAACATTAATTTTCCTACAATTCCAAATGGGGTTAATTTCTATAGGGGGAGTGGGGGGTAGTTAAAGGGCGACTTATTAATTTAAGTTCAATATAGCATTTCATAGTCCCAATGTTGGTGTGTCCAGAAATACTCGTTGTTGTTCAGAATATCCCGAGATGGTATAGCTTAATGAAAAAGGGACATTACAAACATTGTCCAAGTTCCTATATTCGGAATAGCAATCAAGTTGCTATCATTTATAAAACGATAGCCACAGATTTATAGCAGTGACCGTTAATTTTATTGTTTTCAAGCTTACAAAATCACTTTGATCTATTTTATGCGTCCTCTATACCAAGCAAAATTTGGATTCGTAATTTAAGGACATGAAATCTTTGGCCTCACCATAATATTTTTTTTAGTATACAAAAGCATTTTCACAAATAAAATCATTCTTGATGACTGCAAACCACGGTTGCCACTCGAGCCAAAAATAATCTATCAAAATATAGAGACACTTTCTCTAAACAAAAACAACTTATTTTGAAAAAAATTATTTCTATAGAAAATTTAGTCAATCTTTATTTCTATAGACAAATTTTTGTCAAAATTTTATTTCTATAGAAAATTTTGTCAAATTTTATCTCCATCGAAAAAATTGTAAAAAATTTATTTCTACTAACAAATTCGTAAAAAAAAATATTTTTACTAAAAATTTTTAAAAAAGTTATTTCTATAGAAAAATTTGCAAAAATGTTTTTTTCTATAGAAAATTTTGTCAAAATTTTATTTTTATAGATAATAATCCCAAGATTTTATTTCAATAAAAAATTTAGTTAATTTTTTTTTCTATAGATAATTGTGTAAAAATTTCCTTTATATACAAAATTTTGTAAAAATTTTATTTCTATAAAAAATTTTGTATAAATTTTATTCCTATAAAAAATGTTGTCAAAATTTTATTTCTATAGAAACTTTTGTCAAAATTTTATTTCTCTAAAAAATTTTGTCAAAATTTTATTTCTAAGAAAATTTTGTCAAAATTTTATTTCTGTAGAAAATTTTGTCAAAATTTTATTTCTGTAGAAAATTTTGTCAAAATTTTATTTCTATAGACAATTTTGTGAAAACTTTATTTCTAAGAAAATTTTGTGAAAACTTAATTTCTAAGAAAATGTTGTCAAAATTTCATTTTACAGAAAATGTTGTCAAAATTTCATTTGATAGAAAATTTTATCAAAATTGTATTTCTATAGAATTTTTAGTCAACATTTTATTTCTATAGAAAATTGTAGTCAAGATTTTATTTCTATAGAAAATATGTCAAAATTTTAGTTCTATAGAAAATTTTAGTCAAGATTTTATTTCTACAGAAAATTTTATCAAAATTTTATTTCTATAGAACAATTTTTCAAAATTTTATTTCTATAGAAAATTTTATCAAAATTTTATTTCTATAGAAAATGTTGCCAAATTTTATTTCTACAGAAAATTTTGCCAAATTTTATTTCTATAGAAAATATGTCAAATTTTATTTCTCTAAAAAATTTTGTCAAAATTTTATTTCTAAGAAAATTTTGTCAAAATTTTATTTCTAAGAAAATTTTGTCAAAATTTTATTTCTGTAGAAAATTTTGTCAAAATTTTATTTCTGTAGACAATTTTGTGAAAAATTTATTTCTAAGAAAATTTTGTGAAAACTTAATTTCTAAGAAAATGTTGTCAAAATTTCATTTTACAGAAAATGTTGTCAAAATTTCATTTGATAGAAAATTTTATCAAAATTGTATTTCTATAGAATTTTTAGTCAACATTTTATTTCTATAGAAAATATGTCAAAATTTTATTTCTATAGAAAATTTTAGTCAAGATTTTATTTCTACAGAAAATTTTATCAAAATTTCATTTCTATAGAAAAGTTTGTCAAAATTTTATTTCTATAGAAAATTTTGTCAAAATTTTATTTTATTGAAAATTTTATCAAAATTTTATTTCTATAGAAATTTTTGTCAAAATTTTATTTCTGTAGAAAATTGTAGTCAAGATTTTATTTCTATAGAAAATATGTCAAAATTTTATTTCTACAGAAAATTTTAGTCAAGATTTTATTTCTACAGAAAATTTTATCAAAATTTTATTTCTATAGAACAATTTTTCAAAATTTTATTTCTATAGAAAGTTTTGTCAAAATTTTATTTCTATAGAAAATTTTGTCAAAATTTTATTTCTATAGAAAATTTTGTCAAAATTTTATTTCTATAGAAAATTTTGTCAAAATTTTATTTCTATAGAAAATTTTGCCAAATTTTATTTCTATAGAAAATTTTGCCAAATTTTATTTCTATTGAAAATTTTGTCAAAATTGTATTTCTATAGAACAATTTTTCAAAATTTTATTCCTACAGAAAATTTTGTCAAAATTTTATTTCTATAGAAAATTTTCCAATAATTTTATTTCATTCGTTTTGATTTGTTGTTGTTAGTGTTTTCCTTTAATCATTGTTGTTGTTTTTTTGTTTTTTTTTTTTTGATTTCAGCTTTAAAACCATTGTGTTGACTAAACTACAAGTGTAGCTTAACCAACAGAGGAAAAGAATGTTTGTCAAATTTATTTGGGCAAAGCCCCATAGACTGCAAGATGGTTGGATGGACGCACGTTACGGATTTACCACATTCCTCGTCAGCATCCTCTACTTGCAGCAAAACTATCAACCAATTATTAGAATAAATTCAGGCAGTTCATTAAACTTAACAATGAACCACACTTGAACCTCAAAAAAAAAAGTTTTGTATGATAGCCGGCTTATGCCGAAAAAAATTCGAAACAAATTCTGACAAAATTTTCTATACAAATAAAATTCTGACATAATTTTCGATAGAAATAAAATTTTGACAAAATTTTCTATAGAAATAAAATTTCGACAAAATTTTCCATAGAAATAAAATTCTGACAAAATTTTCTATACAAATAAAATTCTGACATAATTTGCTATAGAACTAAAATTTTGACAAAATTTTCTATAGAAATAAAATGTTGGAAAATTTTTCCATAGAAATAAAATTATGACAAAATTTTCTATAGAAAATAAATTGACAACATTTTCTATAAAAATGAAATTTTGACACATTTTTTTCATAGAAATAAAATTTCGACAACATTTTCTATAGAAATAAAATTTTGACAAAATTTTCTATAGAAATAAAATTTTGACAAAATTTTCTATAGATATAAAATTTTTACAAAATTTTGTACAGAAATAAAATTTTGGCAAAATTTTCTATAGAAAGAAAATTCTGACATAATTTTCTATACAAATAAAACTTTGACAAAATTTTCTATAGAAATAAAATTTCTACTAAATTTTCTATACAAATAAAATTCTGACATAATTTTCTATACAAATAAAATTTTTAAAGAAATTCTCTATAGAAATAAAATTTTGACAAAAGTTTCTATAGAAATACAATTTTGACAAAATTTCTATAGAAATAAAATTTTGAGAACATTTTCTATAGAAATAAAATTGAAATAAAATTTGGTTATTTTGTTCAAATGTTGACAACATAGAAATAAAAATTTAACAAAATAAAATTTTTACAAAATTTTCTATAGAAATAAAATTTTGACAAATTCTTCTATAATAATAAATTTTTGACACAACTTTCCATGAACATAAAATTTTTCTAACAAAAAAAGTTTTACAAAATAATATATAAAAAAATTGTTGAAAATTTTATGTCAAATTTAAATAAATTTTTAAAGAACATTCATAAAAAAATGTTGTACAAAACTAAAAATTTTCGACAAAGTGCGGTTAGTCGCTACGGCAATTATTTTTAGTCATAATAGAAAAAACGTGTGTGATTACGATTCGCTACGAATTTTCTTACACAAGAGAAAATTATGAAATCATTGTCTATAGGCTGGAAAAAGAAAATTAAAATTTTATTTTAAAGAAGCCCTATCATCGACTCCAAATCAATAGCAAACCCCTTTTTTGTGAGTGCAGTTTTCCCAGTTTTTTTTCCTTTAGAGACATTATTCCATCAGCATAAAATGTTTGTGGTTTTTCGCTGAAAAACTACGGCGCAGCTAACTTTAATCCTTTAAGAGAGTTTTGTATTGACCAAAACGTATTGAGGGGCATATGCTACCTATGTATAGGGTATCAAACTTTTTCACCCAAGGTATACCATGGTGCCAACACCCTATTGTAGAGTCACCAAGATTATCTATTCTAATGTGATACTATGGTGGTAAACTTCTGTCTTATCCATGTTTAGTTCAATGACAAAGGACCTCATTTTTACGTTGGTAGCAAATTAACTTCATTTTTGCTTTAGGTCACACATATAAACAGCTATGGCCAAAATTTGTATTTCATATAAAAATTTTAATTTTTGGAGGATTTTCATTGAAATTTTGATCTTTTGGAGGTGGTCACGAATTGAGGTCCTTTTCGCTCTAGGACGCATATTTAAGAAGATAGGGCCAAAATAAGTGTTTTCATAGCAAAATTGGAATTTTTCGAGGATTTTCATTGAAATTTTTATTTTTCAGAGGTTGTCACGAAGTGAGGCTCTTTTCGCTCTAGGGCGCATATTTAAATAAAATAAAATAAAAATTTGATGTCAAACTTTTAATTTTTTTGGCGATTTTCATAGACATTTTGATTGTTTGGGAGCCCGTCTTGGGCACATATTTATGGAGATGTGGCCAAAATAACTTTTTCATTAAAACATGTTCATTTTTGATTATTTTTCTCCACCCCCCTTACGATCTAGGACACATATTTAAATCGATATGGTCAAAAAAAGTTTTTCGTAAAAAATCAGCTTTTGAGTATTTTTATCGAAATTTCTGATTTTTGGGGATGGGAACACAAACATCGGAAATTGCACACATCGCTTATTCAATCGTCACAACAGCCAAAATTAGATTTTATAAAATCAAAAAATTTACTTTTTCTAATTTTTAAAAAATCAAACAATGCCAATTTCAACAAAGTCGGAAAATCAAATTTTGAAATAGTCAAAAAATTTACATTTCCAAAGTAGGAAATTCGACTTTTTTGATTCTTATTCAACTTTTGTTGACATTTCAATCATATAACGTTGACTTCAATAATATAACGTTGACTGAAACTACTCCGTTTAATATCCTCAAAGTTTAAGGTCAACTTAAGCGATATTCTCATTTGCCAAATTATCAACAAAAAAGAAAAAAATTCTATACTAGTAGAATATAGACGAAGTATTATTTCATGATTTTAATTTGCAAATTAATTAAAAAATGCCATTTGGAAATTTTCTCCCGCATTATCTTTGCTTAAGGCTTAAGTGCTTAGTACATATTCCATCTGCTGCTGGTATTGTTCGCTGTTTGTTAGTTTGTCAAATATGTGTATTTTTTGTTTTTGTCGTTTTTTAGCGTTTTTTAGTTTAGTTTTCATGCCAACAGAAAATCCTATAAAATTTTTGCCACCACTTTCAAGGATATTTACATGGAGTAAATTGGATAGGATAGAATCGCATCATGCCAGACACTAATACACAAACAAAACAAAATTATTCTAACCGACCTAACAGCCTTGCTACTGCTGCTGCTGCTTTCATCCCATTTTCATGTAATTCATGAACACTCCAACTAAGCGCATGTCTGCAAAGAGGATAAAATATTTTTTTTTTTGCTTAGCTTTTCCTATTCTGTATGCATTTTTTGTATAGGGCTCAAACAAACTAAGCAAATACACAGATATCCAGACACATACACACACCTACACTTTGGCATATATAAATCGGATTAAAAATGAAAATACTTGTAATATTGATGCATTACAATGACATTGGTAAAAGGACATTGAGGCATTTTACCAGTGGCCATTATTTCATACAGTAAATATTTGTGGGAAAAACACAAAATTTTTGGTGATTTAAAAAAATCTTCTCTGGATTCATATTATATAGAGGATAATAAAATTATTAATAAATAATTTTTTTTTTAATTAGAAACAGCAGATTGAAATATGAGATCAATTAATTAAAAACATATTTGAAATATAAATGCATTTCTAATATTTCCCTAATTACCCAGCAAAAAAAGTGTAGCCAAAAATTTTCTATAGAAATAAAATTTTGACAAAATTTTCTATAGAAATAAAATTTTGACAAAATTTTCTATAGAACTAAAATTTTGACAAAATTTTCTATAGAACTAAAATTTTGACAAAATTTTCTATAGAAATAAAATTTTGACAAAATTTTCTATTGAAATAAAATTTCCTATAGAAATAAAATTTTGACAAAATTTTCTATTGAAATAAAATTTTCTATAGAAATAAAATTTTGACAAAATTTCCTATAGAAATAAAATTTTGACAAATTTTCTATAGAAATAAAATTTTGATAAAAGTTTCTATACAAAAAATTGACAAAATTTTCTATAGAAATAAAATTTTGACAAAATTTTCTATAGAAATAAAATTTTGACAAAATTTTTTATAGAAATAAAATTTTGACAAAATTTTCTATAGAAATAAAATTTTGACCAAATTTTCTATAGAAATAAAATTTTGACCAAATTTTCTATAGAAATAAAAGTTTGACAAAATTTTCTATAGATATACAATTTTGACAAAATTTTCTATAGAAATAAAATCTGGACAAAATTTTCTATAGAAATAAAATTTTGACAAAATTTCTATATAAATAAAATTTTTGCACAATTCACTATAAAAATAAAATTTTGAAAAAATTTTCTATCGAAATATAATTTTGACAAAATTTTCTATATAAATAAAATTTTGACAAAATTTTCTATAAAAAACAATTGAAAAAATTTTCTATAGGAATATAATTTTGATGAAATTCTCTGTAGAAAATTTTGACAAAATTTTCTATAGAAATAAAATTTTGACAAAAATTTCTAGAGAAATAAATTTTTGACAAAATTTTCTATAGAAATTAAATTTTGACAAAATTTTCTATAAAAAAACAATTGAAAACATTTTCTATAGAAATATAATTTTGATGAAATTTTCTGTAGAAATTTTTGACAAAATTTTCGATAGAAATAAAATTTTGACAAATTGTCTATAGAAATAAAATTTTGACAAAATTTTCTATAGAAATAAAATTTTGACAAAAGATTCTTTAGTAATAAATCTTTGACAAAATTTTCTATAGAAATAAAATTTTGACAAAATTTTCTATAGAAATAACATTTTGACATAATTTTGTAAAAAACATAAAATTTTGACCAAATTTTCTATAGAAATAAAATTTTGGCCAAATTTTCTATTGAAACAAAATTTCCTATAAACATAAAATTTTGACAAAATTTTCTATAGAAATAAAATTTTGACAAAATTTTTTATAGAAATAAAATTTTGACAAAATTTTCTATAGAAATAAAATTTTACAAAATTTTCTAGAGAAATAAAATTTTGACAAAATTTTCTATAAAAATAAATCTTTGTCAAAATTTTCTATAGAAATAAAATTTTGACAAAATTTTCTATAGAAATAAAATTTTAATTATATTTGCTTAGTTCGGCTTGAGGTCATGTGAATAAAAACAGATGTTGTTGTTTTTTGAGTTGTATTTTTATATTTAAAATTTTCCAATATTTCGAGACATCTCCGATGCTCGTCTTCAGGGAAATTACTTTAAACAAAAAGAAACAAGTAAGGAAAGTCTAAAGTCGGGCGGGGCCGACTATGTTATACCCTGCACCACTTTGTAGATCTAAATTTTCGATACCATATCACATCCACCAAATGTGTTGGGGGCTATATATAAAGGTTTGTCCCAAATACATACATTTAAATATCACTCGATTTGAACAGAATTTGATAGACTTCTACAAAATCTATAGACTCAAAATTTAAGTCGGCTAATGCACTAGGGTGGAACACAATGTTAGTAAAAAAATATGGGAAACATTTAAATCTGAAGCAATTTTATGGAAACTTCGCAAAAGTTTATTTATGATTTATCGCTCGATATACATGTATTAGAAGTTTAGGAAAATTAGAGTAATTTTTACAACTTTTCGACTAAACAGTGGCGATTTTACAAGGAATATGTTGGTATTTTGACCATTTTTGTCGAAATCAGAAAAACATATATATGGGAGCTATATCTAAATCCGAACCGATTTCAAACAAATTTGGCACGCATAGCTACAATGCTAGTTCTACTCTCTGTGCAAAATTTTCACTAAATCGGAGCAAAAAATTGGCCTCTGTGGTCATATGAGTGTAAATCGGGCGAAAGCTATATATGGGAGCTATATCTAAATCTGAAGCAATTTTATGGAAACTTCGCAAAAGTTTATTTATGATTTATCGCTCGATATACATGTATTAGAAGTTTAGGAAAATTAGAGTAATTTTTACAACTTTTCGACTAAACAGTGGCGATTTTACAAGGAATATGTTGGTATTTTGACCATTTTTGTCGAAATCAGAAAAACATATATATGGGAGCTATATCTAAATCCGAACCGATTTCAACCAAATTTGGCACGCATAGCTACAATGCTAGTTCTACTCTCTGTGCAAAATTTTCACTAAATCGGAGCAAAAAATTGGCCTCTGTGGTCATATGAGTGTAAATCGGGCGAAAGCTATATATGGGAGCTATATCTAAATCTGAACCGATTTCAACCAAATTTGGCACGCATAGCCACAATGCCAATTCTACTCCCTGTGCAAAATTTCAACTAAATCGGAGCAAAAAATGGCCTCTGTGGTCATATGAGTGTAAATCGGGCGAAAGCTATATATGGGAGATATATCTAAATCTTAACCGATTTCAACCAAATTTGGCACGCATAGCTACAATGCTAATTCTACTCCCAGTGCAAAATTTCACCTAAATCGGAGCTAAAGATTGGCCTCTGTGGTCATATGAGTGTAAATCGGGCGAAAGCTATATATGGGAGCTATATCTAAATCTGAACCGATTTCAATTAAATTTGGCACGCATAGCTACAATGCTAATTCTACTCCCTGTGCAAAATTTCAACTAAATCGGAGCAAAAAATTGGCCTCTGTGGTCATATGAGTGTAAATCGGGCGAAAGCTATATATGGGAGATATATCTAAATCTGAACCGATTTTAACCAAATTTAGCACGCATAGCTACAATGCTAATTCTACTCCCTGTGCAAAATTTCAACTAAATCGGAGCTAAAGATTGGCTTCTGTGGTCATATGAGTGTAAATCGGGCGAACGATATATATGGGAGCTATATCTAAATCTGAACCGATTTCAATAAAATTTTGCACACTTGACTACACTGCTGATTCTACTCCCTGTGCAAAATTTCAACCTAATTGGGGTATAACTCTGGCTTCTGGGACCGTATTAGTGCATATCGGGCGAAAGATATATACGGGAGCTATATCTAAATCTGAACCGATTTCAATGAAATTTGGCACACTTGACTATAGTACTACTTGTTCTTCTTGTGCAAAATTTTAAGCCAATTAGGGTAAAACTCTGGCTTCTGGGGGCATATAAGTCCATATCGGGCGAAATATATATATGGGAGCTATATCTAAATCTGAACCGATTTCTTCCAAAATCAATAGGGATCTATTCTGAGCCAAAACACATACTTGTGCCAAACTTGAAGTCGATTGGACTAAAACTGCGACCTAGACTTTGATTACAAAATGTGTTCACGGACAGACGGACAGACGGACAGACGGACAGACGGACATGGCTATATCGACTCAGGAGCCCACCCTGACCATTTTTGCCAAAGACACCATGTGTCTATCTCGTCTCCTTCTATGTGTTGCAAACATATGCACTAACTTATAATACCCTGTTCCACAGTGTGGAGCAGGGTATAAAAACATTTAACACATTAACAAAAAAATATATCATTACATGAAAAACAAAGATAATTACATTTAAATTTAAAGAACAGTGAACTTCTTTACAAGGGAGTATATTTACAACTAAAAGCTAATCTGTCTTTCTATATTTTTGTACAATATTTCTATAAATATGTGCACAATGGTCCGTATCAGTCTTAAAATTCATTCGTCTTTCTTTGACAAAATTTTCTATAGAAATAAAATTTTGACAAAATTTTCTAAAGAAATAAAATTTTGACAAAATTTTTTATAGAATTATATTTTTGACAAAATTTTCTATAAACATAAAATTTTGACAAAATTTTTTATTGAAATAAAATTTTGACAAACTTTTCTATTGAAATAAAATTTTTTTATAGAAATAAAATTTTGACAACATTATTTATAGAAATAAAATTTTGACTAAATTTGCTATAGAAATAAAACTTTGACCCAATTTCAAGTGAAAAAAAAAATTTGACAAAATTTTATATAGAAATAAAACTTTGACAAAATTTTCTATAGATATAAAATTTTGACAAAATTTTCTATAGAAATAAAATTTTGACAAAATTTTCTATAGAAATAAAATTTTGACAAAATTTTCCATCGAAATATAATTTTGACAAAATTTTCTATATAAATAAAATTTTGACAAAATTTTCTATAAAAAAAAACAATTGAAAAAATTTTCTATAGAAATATAATTTTGATGAAATTCTCTGTAGAAAATTTTGACAAAATTTTCTATAGAAATAAAATTTTGACAAAAATTTCTACAGAAATAAATTTTTGACAAAATTTTCTATATAAATTAAATTTTGACAAAATTTTCTATAAAAAAACAATTGAAAACATTTTCTATAGAAATATAATTTTGATGAAATTTTCTGTAGAAATTTTTTACAAAATTTTCTATAGAAATAAAATTTTGACAAAATTGTCTATAGAAATAAAATTTTGACAAAATTTTCTATAGAAATAAAATTTTCACAAAATTTTCTATAGAAATAAAATTTTGACAAAAGTTTCTTTAGTAATAAATCTTTGACAAAATTTTCTATAGAAATAACATTTTGACATAATTTTGTAAAAAACATAAAATTTTGACAAAATTTTCCATAAACATAAAATTTTGACCAAATTTTCTATAGAAATATAGTTTTGACAAAATTTTCTATAGAAATAAAATTTTGACAAAATTTTCTATTGAAATAAAATTTTTTTATAGAAATAAAATTTTGACAACATTATCTAATGAAATAAAATTTTGACTAAATTTGCTATAGAAATAAAATTTTGATACAATTTCAAGTGAAAAAAAATTGACAACTGTACAACGACTCCTAGTTGCACATCGAAGATACAGGTGAAAGAATAGAAGGAAGCGATGTGCTCGCCTCGATGGTTTAGTGGAAACTCTCTTTATTAATAAATTTACAATGACTTATATACTAGAAAGTAAAATACTTCTTATTCTAATTATAGCTAAGTGTTTGCTGCTATCTGTTCATGTGGAAAATCCTTCACATGGATTTTATTGCTATACGCTTGCGTAGCATACTCATATGTATGTTATCAGCCCTAATAGTTCTATTATATTTAGGTAGACCGCTGATAACACTTCTGCCTACAGACAATACACATGCGCATTTGTTCAAATAGATAACAGCCAACAATGTTTGGGTACAGCAAACTATGCTGGTGGCAATTATTGACAATATGGGAATCTATGAAATATAAAAGGCAACTGTACAGAACTGTACATACTGCCGGCCTTAAAAGATCCCAATCTTTTAAAACTAAAATTAGTTATAAAATTATATTATAGAATTATAAAATATGGGTTTAGGTTTTTAACTAAATATGGTATATCAAAATAATTATAATTCTCGCTTTTTGAATTTTCTATATAATTGCAACAGCCAGTCATTTATGGATTCTCTTTTCCATCGATGATACAATTTTAAGATTCTTATGCTGCTTATACAAGTTTTACCTCGTGGTAATAACTCATAATCTTGATTTGCTTTGATATGTTTCGAGACAAAAACGTTCGATCGTTCTAGCCCCTTTTCCTTCTGAATTTCTTTGACGGAAAGTGATCTAGGTATTGTTGTTGGCGCCACAACATTCTTTCCTTTTACCAGCTCTTTACACGTCTCAGCTCTATCAGTCATCTTTTTCTCATTCGTCGACATCCTTTGCCGACCTCGGTTTGCTGCTTCGACTACTGGGATGCTTGCTTTGGATTTATCTGTCTCATTCTCAGCTATCCATTTGTTCGCCTTTTCAGATTTCGCTGCCGCATATAGTGATGTTCCTGCTTCAGTTGTTGTTTGCGACTTATCATGCTTGGCATCTATAACATCCTTCTTTTTCAATGGTTTCTTCAATACTTTTACCGAATCAGGTTTTAACAAAACGTTAATATTTCCTTCACCATCACGCAACACATCGCTCTGAACCTTTCTTCCTTTCGATGCTTTTATATCTATTTGGACTACTGTCTTTGTCTCTGACATGTCGTTATTATTCTCATCCAAACCATTAATAGTTTGGATGAACCTTCCCGACCTCCAGTCCGATGGCATATTTTTTTCTGTGCTCTTAGTAAGCATAGAATTGGTATCACCTATTGGTCCCTCATATGTTTCTTCACAGTTCAGTTTTATTATAGGAAACCACATTCCATTTATTTTTAAATGGTCTTCACTAAAATCATCCACGATTGGGACTAATTTAGGAATTTCTATTCTTACTGGAAACCATATTCCACCGATTTCAACATAATCGTTTTTTATGTTTGATTTTTCTGGTGCTGATTTTATTGAGTTATCATTTCTGATAACATCAGCACAGATATCAAGAAAATATTCTTTTTCCAAAAGATTCCTCAGTTCTTCATATATAAATCTATTTACTTTAAAGGATACTTCCTCGTTCCTTATTTCAGTACCTGTTTTAATTTTAACAATCCTGCCTAGATAATAAAATTTTTTAAAAGAATACTCCACACCTAGAGTGAATGTTTTATGTTCGTATGGAACTTCTCCCACACGACGGAGCTCCCCATCATTTTCTATAAAATCCTTCTTTAACTCATAGAAGGATTTTCCTAAGGCTACACACTCTTCTACTTCTACCTTTCCTTTCTCTGTATCTGGAGAATGAACAATTTTGTCCAATTCCACACAAAGCCATACAATATATTCGCCCAACACCCTTTGTTGTTTAATGAATTCTTCGAAATTCATTTTCACGAAATGTATGATTTTTAGTTTGTTAGAAAACTCCTTCCTCGAAATTTAACTACACTTTTTGTCTAACACTCACAGCACTACCCACTCACTTGTTTAGTCCTGCGTGTTTGATAGATTAGACATTTTCAATATGCCTACCTATCACGTCGGGGTCACCAAAATGTACAACGACTCCTAGTTGCACATCGAAGATACAGGTGAAAGAATAGAAGGAAGCGATGTGCTCGCCTCGATGGTTTAGTGGAAACTCTCTTTATTAATAAATTTACAATGACTTATATACTAGAAAGTAAAATACTTCTTATTCTAATTATAGCTAAGTGTTTGCTGCTATCTGTTCATGTGGAAAATCCTTCACATGGATTTTATTGCTATACGCTTGCGTAGCATACTCATATGTATGTTATCAGCCCTAATAGTTCTATTATATTTAGGTAGACCGCTGATAACACTTCTGCCTACAGACAATACACATGCGCATTTGTTCAAATAGATAACAGCCAACAATGTTTGGGTACAGCAAACTATGCTGGTGGCAATTATTGACAATATGGGAATCTATGAAATATAAAAGTCAACTGTACAGAACTGTACAACAACATTTTATATAGAAATAAAACTTTGACAAAATTTTCTATAGAAATAAAATTTTGACAAGAGTTTCTTTAGTAATAAATCTTTGACAAAATTTTCTATACAAAAAATTTACAAAATTTTCTATAGAAATAAAATGCTGACAAAATTTTTTATAGAAATAAAATTTTGACAAAATTTTCTATATAAATAAAATTTTGACAAAATTTTCTATATAAATAAAATTTTGACAAAATTTTCTATAGACATAAAATTTTGACAAAAGTTTCTTTAGTAATAAATCTTTGACAAAATTTTCTATACAAAAAATTTACAAAATTTTCTGTAGAAATAAAATGCTGACAAATTTTTTTATAGAAATAAAATGTTGACAAAATTTTCTATAGAAATAAAATTTTGACAAAATTTTCTATTGAAATAAAATTTTCTATAGACATAAAATTTTGACAAAATTTTCTATAGAAATAAAACATTGACAAAATTTTCTATAGAAATATAGTTTTGACAAAATTTTCTATAGAAATAAAATTTTGACAAAATTTTCTATAGAAATAAAATTTTGACAAAATTTTCTATAGAAATAAAATTTTGACAAAATTTTCTATAGAAATAAAATTTTGACAAAATTTTCTATAGAAATAAAATTTTTACAAAATTTTCTATAGAAATAAAATTTTGACAAAATTTTCTATAGAAATAAAATTTTGACAAAATTTTCTATAGAAATAAAATTTTGACAAAATTTTCTATAGAAATAAAATTTTGACAACATTTTCTATAGAAATAAAATTTTGACATTTTCTATAGAAATAAAATTTTGACAAAATTTTCTATAGAAATAAAATTTTGACAAAATTTTCTATAGAAATAAAATTTTGACAAAATTTTCTATAGAAATAAAATTTTGACAAAATTTTCTATAGAAATAAAATTTTGACAAAATTTTCTATAGAAATAAAATTTTGACAAAATTTTCTATAGAAATAAAATTTTGACAAAATTTTCTATCGACATAAAATTTTGACAAAGTTTGCTATATATAAAAAAAAATTGACAAAGCTTTCTATATAAATACAATTTTGGCAACATTTTCTATAAAAGAAAATTTTGACAAAATTTTCTATAGACCTAAAATTTTGACAAAATTTTCTATAGAAGTTTTATAGTTTTGACAAAATTTTCTATAGAAATAAAATTTTGACAAAATTTTCTATAGAAATAAAATTTTGCAAAATTTTCTATTGAAATAAAATTTTGAAAAAATTTTCTATAGAAATAAAATTTTAATCTTTGTTGTTGTTTTTTTGATTGCAGCTTCACTACAAGTGTAGCTTAACCAACAGAGGAAAAGAATGTTTGTCAAATTTATTTGGGCAAAGCCCTATAGACTGCAAAATGGTTGGATGGACACACGTTTCGGAATTACCATATTCCTCATCAGCATCTTCTACTTGCAGCAAAACTATCAACCAATTACCAGAATAAATTCATGCAGTTCATTAAACCCAACAATAAAC
This sequence comes from Haematobia irritans, assembly GCF_050003625.1. Lineage (NCBI taxonomy): Eukaryota > Metazoa > Arthropoda > Insecta > Diptera > Muscidae > Haematobia > Haematobia irritans. The sequence continues at coordinate 154,093,226 of NC_134401.1, forward strand.
CACACTTGAACCCTCCGAAAAAAGGCTTTACATTGATAGCCGGCTTATGCCGAAATAAATTCATACAAACATCTCTCTTTACCTTTGCCTCCATCAAATCATCGATTTGAGTGAAGTTGGCTGGGTTTTATTTTGAGCGTGCTTCCTCTTCTTTCTTTCATTCGTTTTTATTTTTGTTATTGTTGGTTTTTGTTTTTTAATCATTGTTGTTGTTTTTTTGATTTCAGCTTAAAACCATACATTGAAATAAATTGAATTTTGACAAAATTTTCTATTGAAATAAAAATATAAACGGACCCCCAGAGTTGGTTTGCGGAGCCTCTAAGAGAAGCAAATTTGATCCGAACCGCCTGAAATTTTTGTACATGGTGTTAGTATATGGTATTTCACAACAATGGAAAAAATGGTCCACATCTGTCCATAATTATATATAGCCCCTATACAAACTGGTCTCCAGATTTGACCATAGGAGCCTTTTTGAGAAGCAAAATTCATCCGATCCGGTTGCAATTTGGTACGTTGTGTTAGTATATGGTCTTTAACAACCGTGCAAAAATTGGTACATATCGGTTCAGAATCATATGTAGCCCCATATCAACCGAACCTTTGATTTGGTTTTGGAGCCTCTGGGAGCAGCATATTTGCTCCGATTCAGTTGAAGTTTGATACGTGGTGTTTGTATATGGCCGCTAACAACCAAGCCAAACTAGGTCAAATCATCAGTCCAAAAATTCGGTCAATTCCTAAAATCAATGTAACCCATTTTCATCACAGTCAGTCATTATTTTTTTAAATTCCATTTCGCCCAAAAATATGGTATATGTCGACAAGTCTTTTTCTATGTGGGGGGATTGAAATCAATTTGCACATGCCATGCAATGATTGACATAAATTGGTCAACATTTTTTTTTTGTTTCCAAGTAGAGATGTGATCCCTTAACATTAGTGACCATTGCATGTAACAAAAGAAAATCATAGAAACATAAAATTTTCTATATAACAACCTTTCAAATCGATGGTCTTTCAAAAATTAAATCGCTTTGTTTTCTCTTTTGTCACTGTTACATAAGGTCATATGCTGAACCTTATTCGATGTTCTGAAGTAGAGTAAAATCGAGCTCTTATTTTAATCTGGAAATTGCAAACCAAAAACCTCTTCGATTCTATGCTTCACACTCTACGAGTGGTTAATTTTTATTGACTTTGACTTGTTTCTTTGTGTTTTTTCACCACTGACTATGGCATCAGGTTATAGCACTTTCTTCTATGATTTTATAGTGATTTTATTTTTGTTCTTTTATTACCACAATCAGCTTTTTTATCCTCTTTATGTGGTCTACTTTACATTGGTCTGCGTCATAAATTTACATTAGGGTGGGGGAGGGAGTAAGCTATTATTTTATTGTTTTTACGATTTATTCGTGTAAATGGATATAGTGAATTTTTGCAATATAACCTTGAGAAATAAAAATTATACGAAGGTGGTCTAACATATACTTGGTCCTGCACAATATCAAGTAAAAAATATGAATTTTCATTTTCAATAATAAGAAAATAAAAATTAATTTCCAAGTCATAACTTCTAAAGCCAAAGTTCAATAGCCAGTGTTCAATACATGTTGGGCTATGGTATTGTCACATACACATACACAACCTAAAAAAGTTTCCCATTTTTATCATATTTGATTTTCATTACATGACACCAAATTTGTATGTGACTATTCTGTCCACATTTTTTTTTTTAATTTTTTTTTAATATTATTTTCATATAAATCTGCCAAGGAACTAGTGCATGGGGTTAAGGGCTTTAAAAACTCCTTGTATGGGGTGAAAAATAAAGAGAAAACTTTTCAATAACAAAAAGAAACAAACAAAACACAAACCGCAAAACCACAAAAAACCTGTAACAAAAAGTTGCAAATGTAGTTTTTATCGCAGAAACATTTCATTTTCAGGAATATATGGTTCTCAGAAATAATGGCATTAAAAATTTTTGGATTAAATTTCCTTTGTTTGAAAAAAAAAAAATACAAACATTTTAAACATAAATTTTTAATATAATACTCTAAAGGATTAGGGTATAATATGATAGATATTCTCTAGACATTCACAAAGGCATGGAATCAAAAAAAAAAAAAAAAACAAGTATATACGGCCGTAAGTTCGGCCAGGCCGAAGCTTATGTACCCTCCATCATGGATTGCGTAGAAACTTCTTTTAAACACTGCCATCCACAATCGAATTACTTAAGTTGCGGTAACGCTTGCCGATGGCAAGGTATCTTAAAACCTCCTAACACCATCTTCTAAATTGTATGTCCATACGTGGTATATATTAAATCAAACAAGATCTATCCAATACGTATATAATTCAGTTTGACAAAGTAGACATAAAATTTTGACAAAATTTTCTACACAAAGAAAATATTAAAAAATTTTCTATGGAAATAAAATTTTCACAAAATTTTCTATAGAAATAAAAATTTTGACAAAATTTTCTATAGAAAGAAAATTTTGACAAAAATTTCTACAGAAATAAAATTTTAACAAAATTTTCTATAGAAATAAACTTTTGACAAAATTTTCTATAGAAATAAAATCTCGAGCCAAAAATAATCGACCAGATTATTTTTGGCTCGAGTGGCAACTATGATTATGAACCGAATAAAATTTGAACAAAATTTTCTATAGCAATAAAATTTTGACAAAATTTTCTATAGCTATAAAATTTTGACAAAATTTTCTATAGAAATAAAATTTTGACAATGATAAAAATTTTATTTTGAACCGAATAAAATTTTAACAAAATTTTCTCTAGAAATAAAATTTTCACAACATTTTGTATAGAAATAAAATTTTGGTAGATTGTTTTTGGCTCTAGTGGCAACCATGATTATGAACCGATATGGACCAATTTTTGTGTGATTGGACCAATTTTGGTATGGTTGTTAGCGACCATATACTAACACCACGTTCCTACTTTGAATTTTGCTCCTCCAAGGTGCTCCGGAGGTCAAATCTGGAGAACGTTTTATATGGGAGCTATACATAATTATGGACCGATATGGACCATGTTCCAAATTACAACCGGATTGGATGAAATTTGCTTCTCTTGGAGACTTCGCAAGCCAAATCTGGGGATCGGTTTATATGGGGGCTATATATAATTATAAACCGATGTGGACCAATTTTTGCACGGTTGTTAGAGACCATATACCAATATCATGTACCAAATTTCAGCCGGATCGGATAAAATTTGCTTCTCTTTGAGGCTCCGCAACCCAAATCTGGGGATCGGTTTATATGGGGGCTATATATAATTAAGGACCGATATGGACCAATTTTTGCATGGTTGTTAGAGACCATATACTAGCACCATGTACCAAATTTCAGCCAGATCGGATGAAAATTGTTTCTCTTAGAGGTTCTGCAAGCCAAATCGGGGGATCGGTTTATATGGGGGCTATATATAATTATGGACCGATATGGACCAATTTTTGCATGGTTGTTAGAGACCATATACTAACACCATGTACCAAATTTCAGTCGGATCGGATGAAATTTGCTTCCCTTAGAGGCCTCGCAAGCCAAATCGGGGGATCGGTTTATATGGGGGCTATATATAATTATGGACCGATGTGGACCAATTTTTGCATGGTTGTCAGAGACAATATACTAACACCGTGCACCAAGTTTCAGCCGGATCGGATGAAATTTGCTTCTCTTAGAGGCTCCGCAAGCCAAATCGGGGTATCGGTTTATATGGGGACCAATTTTTGCATGGTTGTTAGAGACCATATACTAACACCATGTACCAAATTTCAGCCGGATCGGATGAAAATTGTTTCTCTTAGAGGCTCTGCAAGCCAAATCGGGGGATCGGTTTATATGGGGGCTATATATAATTATGGACCGATGTGGACCAATTTTTGCATGGTTGTTAGAGACCATATACTAACACCATGTACCAAATTTCAGCCGGATCGGATGAAATTTGCTTCTCTTAGAGGCCTCGCAAGCCAAATTTGGGGGTCCGTTCATATGGGGGCTATACGTAAAAGTGGACCGATATGGCCCATTTGCAATACCATCCGACCTACATCAATAACAACTACTTGTGCCAAGTTTCAAATCGATAGCTTGTTTCGTTCGGAAGTTAGCGTGATTTCAACAGACGGACGGACGGACGGACATGCTCAGATCGACTCAGAATTTCACCACGACCCAGAATATATATACTTTATGGGGTCTTAGAGCAATATTTCGATGTGTTACAAACGGAATGACAAAGTTAATATACCCCCCATCCTATGGTGGAGGGTATAAAAATTGGTCCACATCAGTGCATAATTATATATAGCCCCCATATAAACCGATCACCAGATTTGACCTTCGGAGCCTCTTTGAAGACCAAAATTCATCTGATTCAGTTGAAATTTGGTACGTGTTGTTAATATATGGCCTCAAACACCCATGCAAAAATTAGTCGTAATCGGTCCATAATTATATATAGCTCCCATATAAACCGATCCCCAGATTTGACCTACGGAGCCCCTTGGATGATAAAAATTCATCCGATTCGGTTGAAATTTGGTACGTGTTGTTACTATATATGGCCTCCAAAAACCATGCGGGAATTGGTTCCTATCAGTCCATAATTATATATAACTCCCATATAAACCGATCCCTAGATTTGACCTCCGGTGCCTTTTGGAGAAGCAAAATTTATCCAATCTGGTTGAAATTTGGTACGTGATGGTAGTATATGATATTTAATAGCCATGCCAAAAGTGGTCCATATCAGTCCATAATCATATATAGCCCCCATATAAACCGATCCCGAGATTTGGTTTTGGAGGCTCTTGGAGGAAGAAATTTCATGAGAGTCAGTTGAAATTTGGTAAATTGTGCTAGTATGTGGCCGCTAACAACCATGCCTAACTAGGTCCATATCGGTTATAATATAACAAGTTGGCTGATAAGTCCCCGGTTTAACACATAGATGGCGTCGCCAGTATTAAATGAATATTAGTTTTATATAGTACCAACCTTTAAATGATTGGTGTCAAATTTTGACGTCTGTAAGTCAATTAGTTTGTGAGATAGATCGTCTTTTGTGAAGCAACTTTTGTTATTGCGAAAAAAAATGGATAAAAAGGAATTTCGTGTTTTGATAAAATACTGTTTTCTGAAGGGAAAAAATACGGTGGAAGCAAAAACTTGGCTTGATGATGAGTTTCCGGACTCTGCCCCAATGAAATCAACAATAATTGAGTGGTATGCAAAATTCAAGCGTGGTGAAATGAGCACGGAGGACGGTGAACGCAGTGGATGCCCGAAAGAGGTGGTTACCAACGAAAACATAAAAAAATCCACAACATGATTTTGAATGACCGTAAAATGAGGTTGATCGAGATAGCAGAGGCCTTAAAGATATCAAAGGAACGTGTTGGTCATATCATTCATCAATATTTGGATATGCGGAAGCTCTGTGCAAAATGGGTGCCGCGCGAGCTCACATTTGACCAAAAAAAACAACAACGTGTTGATGATTCTGAGCGGTGTTTGCAGCTGTTAACTCGTAATACACCCGAGTTTTTCCGTCGATATGTGACAATGGACGAAACATGACTCCCTCGCTATACTCCAGAGTCCAATCGACAGTCGGCTGAGTGGACAGCGACCGGTGAACCGTCTCCGAAGCGTGGAAAGCCTCAAAAGTCCGCAGGGAAAGTAATGGCCTCTGTTTTTTGGGATGCGCATGGAATAATTTTAATCGATTATCTTGAGAAGGGAAAAATCATCAACAGTCATTGGAGCGTTTGAAGGTCGAAATCGCGGCAAAACGGCCCCATATGAAAAAGAAAAAAGTGTTGTTCCAACAAAACAACGCACCGTGCCACAAGTCATTGAGAACGATGGCAACAATTCATGAATTAGGCTTCGAATTGCTTCCCCACCCACCGTATTCTACAGATCTGGCCCCCAGCGAATTTTTCTTGTTCTCAGACCTCAAAAGGATGCTCGCAGGGAAAAAATTTGGCTGCAATGAAGAGGTGATCGCCGAAACTGAGGTCTATTTGGAGGCAAAACCGAAGGAGTACTACCAAAATGGTATCAAAAAATTGGAAGGTGGTTATAATCCTTGTATCGCTCTTTAGGTTAGGTTAGGTTAAAGTGGCAGCCCGATTAAATTTCAGGCTCACTTAGACTATTCAGTCCATTGTGATACCACATTTAACTAAAAGTACCTATTACATATGGCCACTTCTAGTCTTAACCACTGAACCTTCTCTATTATTTACTTTTGTGGAACCAACCAGATTGCTCCAAAAACATTAACAAACTGCTTATGTTAACGTTTTCCAGGTCAGCCAGTAATCTAAAGCTATATGCTCCTAAAATTCGCTTACGCCTTACACAAAAAGCAGGACACTCACACAAGAGGTGTTTAATTGATTCCTTTTCCTCCACGTCATGACAGCTCATACAATAGTCACCATACTTCGCACCTATAGTTTTTGCAAATTCGCCTATCAGGCAGCGACCCGTTATAGCAGATATTAGGAGTGCTATCTGACGCCTTGAGAACACTAGCATATCTAGTGTGCGGTTTAAGTTTAAATGGGGCCATATTTGCTTGGTGTCGTTACAACCCTTGCAATTTTCCCATCGAATATTGGCCATCATAACAGCCTTCTCACGCAGTAAGAGCTTGCAGGTGGCCAGAGGCATACCAACAGATTCTAGTTCCCCTGGAATATGTAAGGTAGTTCCTAGCCTTGCTAACACATCTGCTTCACAGTTCCCCGGTATGTTCCTATGACCAGGCACCCATATTAGGTGAATATTGTACTGCTCAGCCATCTCGTTGAGAGATTTGCGGCAGTCTATGGCCGTTTTCGAGTTAAGGAACACAGAGTCCAAGGATTTTATTGCAGGTTGACTGTCTGAGTATATATTAATGCCAATATTTGTTGGAACATTACTTCTCAGCCAATTCACCACCTCTCTTATTGCCAATATTTCAGCCTGAAAAACACTACAGTGATTAGGTAATCTTTTCGCTATTCGAATTTCCAGATCTTTAGAATATTCTCCGAACCCCACTTGTCCATTCAATTTGGAGCCATCAGTATAGAAATCTATATATCTTTTATTCCCCGGGGTCTGTGTACACCACGCCTCACTGTTGGGAATTAGAGTTTCAAACTTTTTGTCGAAAAGTGGTTTTGCCAGGGTGTAATCCACTACGTTAGGCACATCTGGCATTACTTTGAGGACCGAACTATGACCGTACATTTTTTCCGACCACAGCGATAGCTCGCGCAACCGCACAGCCGTTGTTGCAGCTGACTGTTTGGCCAAAATGTCTAAAGGCAATAGATGTAGCATGACATTAAGGGAGTCTGTTCCTGTCTTACTAAATGCGCCTGAGATACATAAGCTCGCCATACGCTGAACTTTATCTAAACAAGTCGGTTTCTGAAGTGTCGGCCACCAGACTACAACACCATATAGCATTATAGGTCTAACTACTGCCGTGTTTAGCCAATGCACAATTTTTGGTCTTAGTACCCACTTTTTCCCTATTGCCTTTTTGCACGAGTACAAAGCTACCGTGGCTTTTCTCGCCTTAAGAAGTGATGTAAATTCATTGCAACGACTTATGAAATGGGGGACATTCGCCGTATAACAAGGCCATGTAAAATTCATCGGGGATGCAAAAAGACCATGTTCACTACTATTTTTGGCGACGCTTATTTTTGCTAGGTTTTAATACTCTCTTCCATAAATTCGTAAGTTTTACCACAAATGCGACCGTCTTGAATTTCGTATGGTGCTTAAGAAATGTTTGTACTTTTCTACTCCATTTTTATACCCTGCGCCACACTGTGGAACAGGGTATTATAAGTTAGTGCATATGTTTGTAACACCCAGAAGGAGACGAGATAGACACATGGTGTCATTGGCAATAATGCTCACGGTGGGTCCCTGAGTCGATATAACCATGTCCGTCTGTCCGTCCGTCCGTCTGTCTGTCTGTGAACTAATTTTTGTGATCAAAGTCTAGGTCGCAATTTAAGTCCAATCGCCTTCAAATTTGGCACATGTTCCTAATTTGGTTCAGAATAGAACCCTATTCATTTTGGAAGAAATCGGGTCAGATTTAGGTATAGCTCCCATATATATCTTTCGCCCGATATCCACTTATATGGACCCAGAAGCCAGAGTTGTATCCCGATTAGATTTAAATTTTGCACAAGGAGTACAATTGGTAGTATTGTCATGTGTGCCTAATGTGATTGAAATCGGTTCAGATATAGATATATCTTCCATATATATTTTTCGCCCGATATGGACTAATATGGTCCTAGAAGCCAGAGTTTTGGTCCAATTTGGTTCAAATTTGGCACAAGCAGTACAATTCGTAGTATAGTCAAGTGTGCTAAATTTGGTTGAAATCGGTTCAGATTTAGATATAGCTCCCATATATAACTTTCGCCCGATATGGACTAATACGGTCCCAGAAGCCAGAGTTTTACCCCAATTTGGTTCAAATTTTGCACAAGTAGTACAATTTGTTGTATAGTCAAGTGTGCCAAATTTGATTGAAATCGGTTTAGATTTAGATATAGCTCCCATATATATCGTTCGCCCGATATGGACTAATACGGTCCCAGAAGCCAGAGTTTTACCCCAATTTGGTTGAAATTGTGCACTAGGAGTACAATTAGTAGTGTAGTCAAGTGTGCCAATTTTTTATTGAAATCGGTTCAGATTTAGATACAGCTCCCATATATATCGTTCGCCCGATTTACATTCATATGACCACAGAGGCCAACTTTTTGCTCCGATTTAGTTGAAATTTTGCACAGGGAGTAGAATTAGCATTGTAGCTATGTGTGCCAAATTTGGTTGAAATCGGTTCAGATTTAGATATAGCTCCCATATATAGCTTTCGCCCGATTTACACTCATATGACCACAGAAGCCAATTTGTTGCTCCGATTTAGTTGACATTTTGCACAGGGAGTAGAATTAGCATTGTAGCTATGCGTGCCAAATTTGGTTGAAATCGGTTCAGATTTAGATATAGCCGCCATATATATATTTTTCTGATTTCGACAAAAATGGTCAAAATACCAACATTTTCCTTGTAAAATCGCAACTGCTTAGTCGAAAAGTTATAAAAATGATTCTAATTTTCCTAAACTTCTAATACATATATATCGAGCGATAAATCATAAATAAACTTTTGCGAAGTTTCTTTAAAATTTCTTCAGATTTAAATGTTTCCCATATTTTTTACCAACATTGTGTTCCACCCTAGTGCATTAGCCGACTTAAATTTTGAGTCTATAGATTTTGTAGAAGTCTATCAAATTCTGTCCAGATCGAGTGATATTTAAATGTATGTATTTGGGACAAACCTTTATATATAGCCCCCAACACATTTGACGGATGTGATATGGTATCGACAATTTAGATCTACAAAGTGGTGCAGGTTATAATATAGTCGGCCCCGCCCGACTTTAGACTTTCCTTACTTGTTTTCCTTTGAGCTAAGAAATTAAAATTACATTTTCCTTTTTGGTGGTTGTTTGTTTTTTTTTTTTTGTCTATCAGTTACCCTGTACTCTCAGGTTCTAATGAATCCTACCTGTACTGTAAACATATGCATCAACTTATTTGTTATCTAATTTTATGAAAATTAATAACCCCAACTCATTTCATTTAAAACCTACTGATCAAATAGTCATCCCCCATACCAAAAATTTTAATAAATATTTTTTTTCAATTTGCGATTTTCCTCCTCCCCCTCCCCCCCCCTGAAAAACAAACACAACCAAAAGATAAACCAAATAAATACAGGTTTCTCGAATAATAGGTATCCCCCCGTTTGATCCTTTTTTTATAGCTTTTGGCTAATACCAGAAAAAAGAGTAAACACTAAATGAATACAAATACAATAAAAGTATCTTCAACAACATGAAATTATTGTTTCTTTTTTTTTATAGGGTTAAATTTTTAATTAAAAATGGGGTTATCAAAATCTTCAAAACGAAAAACAAAGAAAAAACGAGGCAGTAGAATACCTCAGGGACAACAGGTTAAGCAAACACGTAAAGTGTAACAATAATATTGTAATATTTTATGGGTACTCAACCAACAAAACAACCAGCATTTTGCCCCCTAGTGCTGTCATTTCAACAAACTTCAGGATTAATTCAAAAAATTGAATACAATAAAAAGCCATAAATGCCTAGAGAAAGCAACAGACAGAGAGTGAGAGTGGTAATAAAAAAAAGGATACAAATACCGAGTGCAAGCTAATAAAATTTATTTTTTTTCCGAATATACCCCACACAACAACTGCCACATTCCAATAGCATGAAATTCTATTAGAATTAAAATAGAATGGAATTTAAGGTGATTTATATTTTATGACCCCGGACCTATAGACTTTGGAGTATTACAAAGGACCTATAGACTTTGGAGTATTACAAAATGAAAATAAATCAAAATTATTTTAAAATATAAAAGAAGAGATAGTCCATTATTATGGTCAGGTAGAGTGGACTTAATAAAAACAAATAGAAAAAATTATTATGACCGGAAAGAAATTCTCCTAAAGACAATAGGTATTTTTATTGCGTTGAGGTTCACTAAATAGGAAGCAGCATAACAAAATGTTGAATATTGTGTCTTCGATTGGAAGATGAATTTTTCATCGAAATTTTGATTTGTTAAAAATACTCACGATTTATTTCTCTAGGACATTAGAGCATTTATGCTCTAGGACACATGTTTACAGAGATATGGCCAATAAAAGTTATTAATTTAAAATTTTTGATTTTTGAATTTTTTTCTCCTTTTCGCTCTAGGACTACTCGAGCCAAAAATAATCTACCACAATTTAGGTCAAATTTTACAAAAAATTATTTTGTCGAAATTTAATTTCTCAATCTATAGTAAATTTTCTCAATCTTTTCTTTCTACAGCAAATTTTGACAAAATTTTATTTCTATATAAATTTTTGTCAAAATTTTATTTCTATATAAAATGTTATTTCTATCGAAAATTTTCTTAAAATTTTATATAATTTTGTAAAAAATAAATTTCTAATATAGGTTAGGTGGCAGCCCGATATATCAGGCTCACTTAGACTATTCACCCCATTGTGATACCACATTGGCGAACTTCTCTCTTATCACTGAGTGCTGCCCGATTCCATGTTAAGCTCAATGACAAGGGACCTCCTTTTTGGCCGAGTCCGATCGGCGTTCCACATTACAGTGAAACCACTTAGAGAAGCTTTGAAACCCTCAGAAATGTCACCAGCATTACTGAGGTGGGATAATCCACCGCTGAAAAACTTTTTGGTGTTCGGTCGAAGCAGGAATCGAACCCACGACCTTGTGTATGCAAGGCGGGCATGCTAACCATTGCACCACGGTGGCTCCCAAATTTCTAATATAACAACATTTTATTGCTACAGAAAATTTAAAAATTGTATTTCTATAGAAATTTTTATTTCAATAGAAAATTTTGTAAAAATTTTATTTCTATTGATAATTTTGCCAAAATATTATTTCTATTGGAAATGTTGTAAAAATTTTATATCTATAGATAATTTTGTCATCATTTTATTTCGATAGAAAATCTTAACAAAATTTTATTACTACAGAAAATTTCAAAATTTTATTTTTATAGGAAACTTTGTTAAAATTTTATTTCTGTAGAAAATTTGGTCAAAATTTTATTTTTATAGAAAATTTTAACAAAATTTTATTTTTATAGAAAATTTTAACAAAATTTTATGGCCAAAAAAAATTGAAGATTTTATTTCTATAGAAAATTTTGTTAAAATTTTATTTTATGTATGTAGAAAATTTTGTCAATTTTTCTTTCTATAAAGAATTTTGTCAAAATGTTATTTCTATAGAAAATTTTATTTCTACAGAAAATTTTGTGAATTTTATTTTTAACTGAAAAATTTTTCAAAATTTTATTTCTATTAAAAATATTGTCTAAACTTTATTTCTATAGAAAATTTTATTTCTACAGAAAATGTTGTCATTTTTTTACAGAAAAATGTAATAAAATTTTCTTTCTATAGAAAATTTTGTCAAAATTTTATTTCTATAGAAAATTTTGTCAACATTGTATTTCTATAGAAATTTTTCCCAATTTTTTATTTCTACTGAAAATTTTGTGAAAATTTTATTCCTATAGAAAAGTTTGTCAAAATTTTATTTTTATAGAACATTTTGTCAAAATTTTATTTCCAAAGAAAAGTTTGTCAACATTTTATTTCAATAGAAAATGTTGTCAAAGTTTTCTCAAACTTTTATTTCTATAGTAAATTTCATAAACTTTCATTTCATTAGAAAATTTTACCAAACATTTTTTTCGACGCAAAGTTTTGTAAAAATTTTGTTTCAATAGAAAATTTTGTCAAAATTTTACTTCTACCGAAAATATTGTAAAAATTTTATTTCTATAGAAAAATTTATCAAATTTTTTTTTTTCTATAGAAAACTTTGTCAGCATTTTATTTCTACGCGAAGTATTGTCAAAATTTTTATTTCCATAGAAAATTTGCTCAAACTTTTATTTCTATAGTAAATTTTCTTAAACTTTTATTTCATTCGAAAATTTTAAAAAACGTTTATTTCTACGGAAAGTTTTGTCAACATTGTATTTCTATAGAATTGTGTTCCAAAGTTTATTTCTATAAAATATTTTGTCAAATTTTTATTTCTATAGAAAATTTTGTCACAATTTCATTTCTATACAAAATTTTATTTATATACAAAAATTAGTCAAAATTTTATTTCTATGGAAAATTTTGTCAAAATTCTTTTGCTACAGAAAATTTTATTTCTATGGAAAATTTTGTCAAAATTTTATTTCTATAGAAAATTTTGTCAAAATTTTAATTCTACTGAAAATTTTGTAAAATTTTTTTTGTATAGAAATTTTTGTCAAAATTTTATTTCTATAGAAGGTTTTATCAAAATTTTATTTCTATAAAAAATTTTGTCAAAAATTTCTCAAAATATTATTTCAAAAGTACATTTTCTTAAGCTTTTATTTCTATAGAAAATTTTCCTAATTTTTAAGTTCTACTGAAAATTTTGTTGCTAAAGGAAATTTTGTGAAAATTTCATTTGTATAGAAATTTTTATCAAAATTTTATTTCTATAGAAGCTTTTATCAAAATTTTATTTCTATAGAAAATTTTGTCAAAATTTTCTCAAATTTTTATTCCAATAGTAAATTTTCTTGCACTTTTATTTCAATAGAAAATTTTCCTAATTTTTTAGTTCTACTGAAAATTTTGTCAAAATTTTATTGCTATAGAAAATTTTGTCAAAATTTTCTCAAATTTTTATTTCAATAGTAAATTTTCTTAAACTTTTATTTCATTAGAAAATTTTACCAAACCTTTGTTCCTCGGAAATTTTTGTAAAAATCTATTTCTATAGAAAATTTTGTTGCAATAGAAAATTTTGTCAAAATTTTACTTCTACGGAAAATATTGTCAAAATTTTATTTCTATAGAAAAATTTATCAAATTTTTTTTCTATAGAAAATATTGTTAGCATTTTATTTCTACGGGAAGTAATGTCAAAATTTTTATTTTGATAGAAAATTTGCTCAAACTTTTATTTCTATAGTAAATTTTCTTAAACTTTTATTTCATTAGAAAATTTTACCAAACATTTATTTCTACGGAAAGTTTCGTCGACATTGTATTTCTATAGCATTTTGTCCAAAGTTTTTTTCTATAAAATATTTTGTCAAATTTTTATTTCTATTGAAAATTTTGTCAAAATTTCATTTCTATACACATTTTTGTCAAAATTTTATTTATATACATAAATTGGTCAAAATTTTATTTCTATGGAATATTTGGTCAAAATTCTTTTGCTACAGAAAATTTTATTTCTATGGAAAATTTTGTCAAAATTTTATTTCTATAGAAAATTTTGAAAAAATGTCAATTCTATAGAAAATTTTGTCAAAATTTTCTCACATTTTTATTTCAAAAGTAAATTTTCTTAAACTTTTATTTCTATAGAAAATTTTCCTAATTTTTTAGTTCTACTGAACATTTTGTCAAAATTTTATTGCCATAGAAAATTTTGTCAAAATTTTATATGTATAGAAATTTTTGTCAAAATTTTATTTCTATAGAAGCTTTTATCAAAATTTTATTTATATACAAAAATTAGTCAAAATTTCATTTTTATGGAAATTTTTTTTTCTGTAGAATTAAAATTTTGTCAAAATTTTAATTTTACAGAAAAGTTTGTCAAAATGTTGTTTCTATAGAAGCTTTTATGAAAATTTTATTTCTGTATAAAATGTTCTTACCCTTTTATTTCTATAGAAAATTTTCCCAATTTTTTAGTTCTACTGAAAATTTTGTCAAAATTTTATTGCTATAGTAAATTTTTTCACAATTTTATTTCTATAGAAAATTTTGTGAAAATTTTATTTCTATGGAAAATTTTGTCAAGATTCTTTTGCTACAGAAAATTTTATTTCTATGGAAAATCTTGTCAAAATGTTTATTTCTATGGGAAATTTTGTGAAAAGTTTATTTCTGTAGGAGATTATGTCAATATTTTCTTTTTATAGAAATTTTTGTCAAAATTTTATTTCTACAGAAAATTTTGTCAAAATTTTATTTCTATAGGATATTTTGTCAAAATTTTATTTCTACAGGAAATTTTGTTAAAATTTTATTTCTATAGAAATTTAGGTCAAAATTTTATTTCTATATAAAACTTTGTCAACATTTTATTTCTATAGTAAATTTTGTTATGTGTTTTTTTATAGAAAATTTCGTCAAAATTTTATTTCTATACGAAATTTTGTCACAATTTTATTTCTACAGAAAATTTTGTAAACATTTTATTTCTATAGGAAATTTTGTCAAAATTTTATTTCTATAGAAAATTAAGTCAAAATTTTATTTCTACAAGAAATTTTGCCAACATTTTATTTCTATAGAAAGATAGGTCAAAATTTTATTTCTATGGAAAATGTTGTCAAAATTTTATTTCATTAGCAATTTACAAAATTACTAAAATATAAATTCTTCATAGAAAATCTATTCTTCTACAAAAATTAGTCAAAATTTTATTTCTATGGAAAATTTTGTCAAGATTCTTTTGCTACAGAAAATTTTATTTCTATGGAAAATTCTGTCAAAATTTTTTTGCTACAGAAAATTTTATTTCTATGGAAAATCTTGTCAAAATGTTTAGTTCTATGGGAAATTTTGTGAAAAGTTTATTTCTGTAGGAGATTATGTCAATATTTTCTTTTTATAGAATTTTTTGTTAAAATTTTATTTCTACAGAAAATTTTGTCAAAATTTTATTTCTACAGGAAATTTTGTTAAAATTTTATTTCTATAGAAATTTAGGTCAAAATTTTATTTCTATATAAAACTTTGTCAACATTTTATTTCTATAGTAAATTTTGTTATGTTTTTTGTTATAGAAAATTTTGTCAAAATTTTATTTCTATACGAAATTTTGTCACAATTTTATTTCTACAGAAAATTTTGTAAAAAAATTATTTCTACAGGAAATTT
Source organism: Haematobia irritans (assembly GCF_050003625.1). NCBI lineage: Eukaryota > Metazoa > Arthropoda > Insecta > Diptera > Muscidae > Haematobia > Haematobia irritans. The sequence continues at coordinate 154,108,843 of NC_134401.1, forward strand.
TGTCAAAATTTTATTTCTATAGAAAATTAAGTCAAAATTTTATTTCTACAAGAAATTTTGCCAACATTTTATTTCTATAGAAAGATAGGTCAAAATTTTATTTCTATGGAAAATGTTGTCAAAATTTTATTTCATTAGCAATTTACAAAATTACTAAAATATAAATTCTTCATAGAAAATCTATTGAAAATTTTCAACAACATCGAAAGCTCTTAGGAATAGACTTTGAAAATGTACACTTATAAAAAGAATCATGAATGACGGTCTCATGTCAAAACGATCCGTTCATGAAAGAACGTCTTGCATATATTTTAAGATATTTATGGCCGAAGAAAACGAAAGCCGTTCATGAAATCATGGACGCCCGTGGACAAAACCATGAACATTCCGTTTTGATTTTTCGTGAACGTTTCCGTTTCATTTTGTTACCGTTGGTTCACGATTTTTAAACGTTGTTTCTATTTGTGTATTTCCATAGAAAAATATTAGCAGATTTTTATAAAAATTTCCCTAATCTATCTTTGCTTATTGGAACTTGTCCATCCAGCCAAGAAACCTTAAATGAAAAAAAAATCTCATTCATTGTCTATGGTATTTGCCTATAAGAACCAACTCGCTTAACAGAAATTGTTTCTGCTTAAATTCGATCTGTAAGGCTGTTAAAACAAAACCAAAAGGAAGGAAAAAAAGGAAGATTTTTTTCCAATAAATCCATTCAAATTCCCTATGCTTGTAAAAATTCACAAGAAACGAAGAAAAGCTATTAACAAGGCAACTCAAAGTGAGCCCAATAATCTCTGACAAACATAAAGGCAATTTGAGACCACATTTTCCTTTTATTCAGATTAAGGGTCTCTATGAGGACCTAGGCTAAAATCGAAGAAATAAAAAGAGAAGACGCGAGAGAGAGACAGAGTGAGTGAGAGCAAACCTCCATATGGCGAAACATGGTAACAGGCCTACAAGCACAAGCACCAGAAAGCAATTAAACCGAACGAAGCGTGTAATAACTTACAGCATGCTTTTTCCCCAATATTGTTGTTGTTGGTGTTTCTGTCGCTGTTGTTGTTGTTGTTGTTGCTGCAGCTCTTAAGACAAAGAAAGTGGAAGATGCGAAGGCAAATGCGAATCATAAACTAGAAAAGTAAGTGAACGAAAACAACCCAAGTGCGAGAAATAAGAGAAAATTAAGCGAAATGTAAACCTCTTGAGAGTCAAAAGTTAATTTAGATATATCTCAAGCCATTTATTCCGCAAAACCTCCTACAAGGCAAATGGAACAGTGGAAGAGCTTTGTTATATTTTTTTATTTTTATTTACAAGGCATTTTAATACATACAATTAAAAAATCTTACCTTCATCTAAAGATTTTTAAAGTTAGTCAAGGATTTTGGTATTAAGACATGTTAAGACTGGATTTTTTTTTGTTATTATTATTAAATATTTTACTTATTAAATATTATGTGGAAGTCGCCAAACTTTATATATACTTTGAAGTTCCGAAAAGAGCGAGCGCTCACAGATGTACAAAAAAGAAAAACAAGTAATACGAGTCTAAAGTCAGGCGGTTCCGACTAAATTATACCCTGTTCCACTTTGTAGATCCATATCGTAGCAAAATAGATAAAATAGCTTTCGCACCTGGGCCATTTTGGAGAATTAGGTTGGCGAAAAAATACCAAAGAAAATGGGCAAAAAAAATATCGCAGATCCTTTTTCGAGCAGCAGGTAATGGTTTCGTTGTTTATTCCCCCCTGTGATTTTGAGACAACTCGTTTTTCTGATTTTTTGAAATATTCATATCTGACAGTGACTTCAAACTTACCCATCCAGGGAATTGGAATAATTACCTGAAATATATAAATATATTAAAATTAATAAAATTTTTATTTAATAAAATTTTCATCAAAGATTATTTTGGTATATATGGATCCTTGTTTGATATAGCCCCCATTTAGACCGATATCCCGATTTGAATACTTTAGGGCAATAACGATGCAACTGGCATCCGATTTGTTTGAAATTTGAAATGTATTATAATTTTAATTACCAAATTTGGTACCTACCTGCCAATGTTTTGACATAGGCCCTATAAGGCCTATGTCAAAATAGTTTTTCTATAGAAAAGTTTGTCAAAATATTACTCCTATAGAAAATTTTATCAAAATTTTATTTCTATACAAAATGATAGCATGATTTTATTTCTATAAAAATTTTTGTCAAAATTTTATTTCTATAGAAAAGTTTGTCAAAATTGTTTTTCTATAGAAAATTTTGTCAAGATTTTATTTCTATAAAAAATTTTGTCAAAATTTTATTTTTATAGAAAATTTTGTCAAGGTTTTATTTCTATAGAAAATTTTATCATAATTTTATTTCTATATAAAATTTTATCAAAATTTTATTTCTATATAAAATTGTATTAAGATTTTATTTCTAAAGAAAATTTTGGCAAAATATTAATTTTATAGACAATTTTTTTTCTTTTATTTTTTTATACAAAATTTTCTCAAAATATTATTTCTATAGTAAATTCTCTCAAAATTTTAGAGCTAAGAAAATTTTGTCGACATTGTATTTCTTTAGAAAATGTTGTCAAAATTTTATTTCTATAAAAATTTTGTCTATATTTTATTTCTATGGAAAATTTTGTCAAATTTTTTTTTTTTTATAGAAAAGTTTGTCAAAATTTTTTGTCTATAGAAAATTTTGTGAAAATTTTATTTCTATAGAAAATTTTGTGAAAATTTCATTTCTATAGAAAATTTGCAAAAATTTTAGTTCTATACAAAATTTTGTCAAAATTTTATTTTTATAGAAAATTTTGGCAAATTTTATTTCTATAGAAAAGTTTGTCAAAATTGTTTTTCTATAGAAAAGTTTTTGAAAATTTTGTTTCTATAGAAAACTTTGTCAAAATTTTATTTCTACAGAAAATTTGCAAAAATTTTAGTTCAATAGAAAATTTTGTCAAAATTTTAATTCAATAGAAAATTTTGTCAAAATTTTATTTTTATAGAAAATTTTGGCAAAATTTTATTTCTATAGAAAAGTTTGTCAAAATTGTTTTTCTGTAGAAAAGTTTGTCAAAATTTTACTCCTATAGAAAATTTTATCAAAATTTTATTTCTATACAAATTTTTATCAAAATTTTATTTCTATACAAAATTTTATCAAGCTGTTATTTGAATAAAAATTTTTGTTAAAATTGCATTTCTATAGAAAATTTTATCAAGATTTTGTTTCTATAAAAAATGTTGTCATTTGTGTAGAAAAGAGTGTCAAAATTGTTTTTCTATAGAAAAACAATTTTTATTTCTATAAAAAATTTTGTCAAAATTTTATTTCTATAGAAAAATTTGTCAAAATTTTATTTCTATAGAAAATTTTATCAAAATTATATTTCTATATAAAATTTTATCAAGATTTTATGTCTATAGAAAATTTTGGTAAAATATTAATTCTATAGGCAATTTTTTTCTTTTATTTTCTTATACAAAATTTTCTCAAAATTTTATTTCTATAGTAAATTTTTCTCAAAATTTTTGTGCTAAGAAAATTTTGTCAATATTTTATTTCTTTAGAAAATGTTGTAAAAATTTTATTTCTTTAGAAAAAGTTTTCAAAATTTTATTTCTCTAGAAAATTTTGTCTATATTTTATTTCTATGGAAAATTTTTAAAAATTTTTTTTTTCTATAAAAAATTTGGTCAAAATTTTATTTTTATAGAAAGTTTTGGGAAACTTTTATTTCTATTGAAAAGTTTGTCAAAATTGTTTTTCTATAGAAAAGTTTTTGAAAATTTTATTTCTATAGAAAACTTTGTCAACATTTTATTTCTATAGAAAATTTGCAAAAATTTTAGTTCAATAGAAAATTTTGTCAAAATTTTATTTTTATAGAAAATTTTGGCAAACTTTTATTTCTATAGAAAAGTTTGTCAAATTGTTTTTCTATAGAGAAATTTGTCAAAATTTTACTCCTATAGAAAATTTTATCAAAATTTTACTCCTATAGATAATTTTATCAAAATTTTATTCCTATACAAAATTTTATCAAGATTTTGTTTCTATAAAAAATTTTGTCAAAATTTTATTCCTATAGAAATTTTTATCAAAATTTTATTTCTATAGAAAATTTTGTCATTTCTGTAGAAAAGTTTGTCAAAAGTGTTTTTCTATAGATATTTTTATCAAAATTTTATTTCTATAGAAGATTTTGTCAAAATTTTATTTCTATAGAAAATTTTATCAAAATTTTATTTCTATAAAAACAAATTTCAAAATTTTATTACTATAGAAAATTTTATCATTTTTTTTTTATATAAAATTTTTTTCTATATATAAATTGTTCTATATAAAATTTTGTCAAAATGTTATTTCTATAAAAAAATTTATTTCTACAGAAAATTTGGAAAAATTTTAGTTCTATAGAAAATTTTGTCAAAATTTTATTTTTATAGAAAGTTTTGGCAAAATTTTATTTCTATAGAAAAGTTTTTCAAAATTTTATTTCTATAGAAAAGTTTGTCAAAATTGTTTTTCTATTGAAAAGATTGTCTAACTTTTACTCCTATAGAAAATTTTATCAAAATTTTACTCCTATAAACAATTTTATCAAAATTTTATTTCTATATAAAATTTTGTCAAAATTTAATTTCTATAGAAAATTTTATCAAAATTTTACTCCTATAGAAAATTTTATTAAAATTTTATTTCTATATAAAATTTTTGTAGAAAAGATTGTCAAAATTTTAGTTCTACAGAAAATTTTGGCAAAATTTTATTTCTATAGAAAAGTTTATTAAAATTGCTTTTATATAGAAAAGTTTGTTAAAATTTTTCTTCTATAGATAATTTTATCAAAATTTTATTTCTATATAAAATTTTATCAAGATTTTATTTCTATTAAAAAAAATTTATCAAAATTGACTATAGAAAACTTTATCAAAATTTTATTTTTATGGAAAATTTTGTCAAAATATTATTATTATAATTTTATTTCTGTATAAAATTTTGTCAAAATTTTAGTTCTATAGAAAATTTTATCAAAATTTTATTTCTATATAAAATTTTATCAAAATTTTATTTCTATATAAAATTTCATCAAAATTTTATTTCTATATAAAATTTTACCAAAATTATATTTTTATATAAAATTTTATCAAGATTTTATTTCTATAGAAATATTTGCAAAATATTAATTCTATGGACAATTTTATCTTTTATACTTTTATACAAAATTTTCTCAAAATTGTATTTCTATAGTAAATTTTCTCAAAATTTTATTGCTAAGAAAATTTTGTCAACATTTTATTTCTTTAGAAAATTTTATCAAAATTTTATTTCTATACAAAATTTTATCAAGATTTTATTTCTATAAAAAATTTTGTCAAAATTGTATTTCTATAGAAAATTTTGTCATTTCTGTAGAAAAGTTTGTCAAAATTGTTTTTCTATAGAAAATTTTATCAAAATTTCATTTCTATAGAAAATTTTGTCAAAATTTTATTTTTATAGAAAATTTTATCAAAATTTTATTTCTATATAAAATTTTATCAAGATTTTATTTCTACAGAAAATTATGGCAAAACATTAATTCTATGGACAATTTTTTCTTCTATATTTTTATACAAAATTTTCTCCAAATTGTATTGCTAAGAAACTTTTGTCAACATTTTATTTCTTTAGAAAATGTTATCTAAATTTTATTTGTATAGAAAATTTTATCAAAATTTCATTTCTATGGAAAATTTTGTAAAAAAAATGTTTTTTTTTCTGTAGAAAAGTTTGTCAAAATTATTTTTCTATAGAAAATTTTGTAAACATTTCATTTCTATACAAAATTTTGTCAAAATTTTATTTCTATATAAAATTTAATCAAAATTTCATTTCTATAGAAAATTTATCAAAACTTAATTTCTATAGAAAATTTTGTCAAAATTTTATTTTTATAGAAGATTTTATCAAAATTTTAGTTCTATAGAAAATTTTATCAAGATTTTATTATATTCTGACAAAATTTTATTTTTATAGACAATTTTTTCTTTTATGTTTTTTATAGAAAAATTTCTCAAAATTTTATTTCTATGGAAAATTTTCTCAAAATTTTATTTCTATAGAAAAGTGTGTCAAAATTGTATATGTTATGATATATAAAAGAGTATATAAGTTTCCCATGTTTAAAATGGGAAACTTATATACTCTTTTTAACCCCACTGTATGCAATGCCAGTATATTTGCCTACATTGTAGAGTGTTGGGTTCTTGCAAAATCATAATACAGACATAATGTTAATCTTATGAATTGTTTTTTGCTTTGATTCCTTACTTGGGTTTTTTTCGTTTTTTTTTTCTTTCTTTTAGGTCCTAATGTCGTTTTTCTTCTGCTCTCGCTCTCTCTTCTCACTTACTTACTTATCTAAGCTGTTTCTGTTATGCCTTTGAGATGGTAAAGAAAACAAAACATTTAAATCACTTCTAAGGATTTTGGTCTCATATTTTGTTTTTCTTTTGGTTTGCGAAAAATCTGAATACAATTTTTCTAAAAGCTAAATTGAGATTTGCTAGAAAGACTAGACCTTAAGCACTAGGAGAAATCATAACTTGACCGTAATTGAGTGTGTTTGGATTTAGAGGATATTTCTACCATTTTTATACAAATTAATATTTTTCCATTTTCTTTTATACAAGCAGTAGGAAATCTTGTCAAAAAGAATTTCTTATAAGAAATAAATAAAAGTGAATTTATTTTCAATGTTTTAAATGGGGAAATAGGGGAAAATTTATATTTTGACAATCTGGATTTTTGGTTTCATTGGTTGATTTAAAGATTTTTTTTTCAATTTTTTTTCTAAAACAAAAAGTATACACTGTCGAAAAATATATGTTTTCCCCATTTATTTTAAGAAATTTAAAAAATAAACAGTAACAAATTTTGTCAAAAAGAATTTCTTACAAGAAATAAATAATAATGATTTTATTTAATTTTTTTCAAAACAGGGAAATGTGGAAAAATATATATTTTGACAATCTGGACATTTTGTTTTATTGTTATATGTGTTACTAGTTTGATTTAAAGATTTTATTTATATTTTTCCAGAACACAAAGAATTTTTTACGCAATATATATTTCCCCCCATTAAATAAAGAAATGTAAAATTCAATTCATTTTCAATGTATATTGGAGATCAGTTTGCTATGGAGATAAAAGAAGGGATGTCTCAAAGCTTAAAAAAATCTGTATTTCTATATTTTATTATATATTTTTATTATATATTTTTTTAAAATTTTGATTCTTAGCAAATTTTGTCAAAATTTCTTATGCATAGGAAATTTTGTCAAAATTTTATATTTATAGCGAATTTAGTCAAACGTTTATTTCTACAGAGAATTTTGCTAAAATTTTATTTCTATAGCAAATTTTGTCAATATTTTATTTCTTTAGAACATTTTATGAAAATTTTATTTGTATAGATAATTTTGTCAAAAATTTATTTCTATAGACAATGTTATATCTATAGAAAATGTGATTTTCAAAGAAAATCACCGCTTCACCCAATATTTTATTTCTATAGAAAATTTTGTTAAAATTTTATTTCTATAGAGATTTTTGTCAAAATTTTATTTCTACAGAAAATTTTTGCTAAAATTTTATTTCTAAAGCAAATTTTGTCAAAATTGTATTTCCTTAGAATATTTTATGAAAATTTTATTTGTATAGAAAATTTTATGAAAATTTTGTCAAGATTTTTTTTCTTTATTTGTATTGAAAATTTGTGTTTATTTGTATAGATAATTTTGTCAAGATTTTATTTCTATAGAAAATTTTGTCAAAATTTATATTCTATAGAAAATTATGTTAAAATTTCACCCAATATTTTGTTTCTATAGAAAATTTTGTTAAAATTTTATTTCTATAGAGAATTTTGTCAAAATTTTATTTCTACAGAAAGTTTGCTAAAATTTTATTTCTAAACCAAATTTTGTCAAAATTGTATTTCTATAGAACATTTTGTCCAAACTTTATTTCTATAGAACATTTTGTCAAAACTTTATTTCTATAGAATATTTTGTCAAAACTTTATTTGTATAGAAAATTTTATGAAAATTTTATTTCTAAAGAAAATTTTGTCAAAATTTTATTTCTATAGAACATTTTGTCAAAACTTTATTTCTATAGAAAATTTTGTCATCATTTTATTTCTATAGAAAATTTTGTCAAAATTTTATTTCTATAGAAAATTTTATCAAAATTTTATTACTATCGAAAATTTTGTCAAAATTTTATTTCTATAGAAAATTTCGTCAAAATTTTGTTTCTATCGAAATTTTTGTCAAAAATTTATTTCTATAGAAAATTTTGTAAAAATTTATTTCAACCGAAATTTTTGTCATAACTTTATTTCTATAGAAAATTTTGTCAAAATTTTATTTCTATAGAAAATTTTGTCACAACTTTATTTCTATAGAAAATTTGTTCATAATTTTATTTCTATAGAAAGTGGTGTCAAAATTGTATTGCCATAGAAAACTTAGTCAACATTTTATTTGTACAGAAAAATTTTTCAAAATTTTATTTCTACAGAAATTTTTGTCAAAACGTTATTTCTATACAACATTTTGTTAAAACTTTATTTCTATAGAAAATTTTATCAAAATTTTGTATCTATAGAAAATTTTGTCAAAATTTATATTCTATAGAAAATTATGTCAAAATTTCATTTCTATAGAAATTTTGTCAAAATTCTCTTTTTATTTAGAATTTTGTTAAAATTTTATTTCTATAGAAAATTATGTCAAAATTTTATTTCTATAGAAAATTTTGTTAAAATTTTATTGTTATAGAATTTTATAGAATATTTGTATAGAAAATTTTGTAAAGATTTTATTTCTACAGAAAATTTTATAAATATTTTTTTTCTATAGAAAATTTTGTCAAAAAATTGTATCTATAGAAAATTTTATCTACATTTTATTTCTATAGAAAATTTTGTTAAAATTTTATTTTTATAAAAAATTTTATCAACATTTTATTTCTTTAGAAAATTGTGTCAAAATTTTATTTCTATAGAAAATTTTGTCAAATTTTTATTTCTATAGAAAATTTTGTCAAAATTTTATTTATGTAGAGAATTTTGTTCACTTATTATTTCTATATAAAATTTTGTCAAAATTTTATTTCTATAGAAAATTTTGTCAAAATTTTATTTCTATAGAAAATTTTGTCAAAATTTTATTTCTATAGAAAATTTTGTCAAAATTTTATTTATATAGAAAATTTTGTCAAAATTTTATTTATATAGAAAATTTTGTCAAAATTTTATTTATATAGAGAATTTTGTTCACTTATTATTTCTATATAAAATTTTGTCAACATTTTATTTCTATAGAAAATTTTGTCACGATTTTATTTCTATAGAAAGTTTTGTCAAAATTTCATTTCTGTAGAAATTTTTATCAAATTTTTATTGCTGTAGAAAATTTTGTCAAAATTTTATTGCTACAGAAAATTTTATAAATATTTTATTTCTATAGAAAATTTTGTCAAAAGTTTATTTCTACAGAGAATTTTGCTAAAATTTTATTTCTATAACAAATTTTGTCAAAATTTTATTTCTTTAGAACATTTTGTGAAAATTTTATTTGTATAGATAATTTTGTCAAGATTTTATTTCTGTAGAAAATTTTGTCAACATTTCATTTCTATAGAAAATTTTGCCAATAGTTTATTTCTACACAGAATTTTGTTAAAATTTTATTTCTATTGAAAAGTTTGTCAAAATTTTATTTCTTTGGAACATTTTATGAAAATTTTATTTTTATAGAAAATTTTGTCAAGATTTTATTTAAATAGAAAATTTTGTCAAAATTTCATTTCTATAGAAAATTTTATTGCTGCAGAAAATTTTGTCAAAATTTTATTGCTACAGAAAATTTTATAAATATTTTATTTCTATAGAAAATTTTGTCAAAAATTTATTTCTTTAGAACATTTTATGAAAATTTTATTTGTATAGATAGTTTTGTCAAGATTTTATTTTGCCAACAAAAAAAATTGGCATAATTTCATTTCTATAGAAAATTTTATCAAAATTGTATTGCTGTAGAAAATTTTGTCAAAATTTTATTGCTACAGAAAATTTTATAAATATTTTGTTTCTATAGAGAATTTTGTCAAAAGTTTATTTCTACAGAGAATTTTGATAAAATTTTATTTCTATAGAAAAGTTTGTCAAAAATTTATTTCTTTAGAACCTTTTATGAAAATTTTATTTGTATAGATCATTTTGTCAAGATTTTATTTTTCCAAAAAAAAAATGTCAAAATTTCATTTCTATAGAAAATTTTATCAAAACTTTATTGCTGTAGGAAATTTTATAAATATTTTTATTTTTATAGAAAATTTTGTCAAAAATTTATATCTATAAAATATATTATCAACATTGTAGTTCTTTAAAAAATTATATCAAAATTTTATGTCTATAGAAAATTTTGTCAAAATTTTATTTCTATAGAAAATTTTATTAAAATTTTATTTCTGTAGAAGTTTTTGTCAAAATTTCATTTCGATGGTGAATTTTATCAAAATTTTTGTTTCTATAGAAAAGTGTGTCAATATTTTATTTCTATAGAAAATTTTATTTTTACAGAAAACTTTGTCAAAATTTTATTTCTATAGCAATTTGTGTTAATTTGATAGCAAAATTTTATTTCTAAAGAAAATGTTGTCAAAATCTTATTTCTAAAAACAATTTTGCCAAAATTAATTTATTTCTATAGAGAATTTTTCAAATTTTTATTTCTACAGGAAATTTATCAAAATTGTGTTTCTATAGAAAATTAAACTTTTATTTCTACAGAAAATTTTGTCAACATTTTATTTCTATGAAATATTTGTGAAGTACATCTTAGTTGGAGAGAAGTATTTAGCAAAATCGACCAAAGCATCTAGAATTCTACCAATTTTCCAAACAGTAATAAATCTGCCTCTTTTTGGTAGAATTCTACGAACTGTGGCAGCCGTGCCTTTCAGTCGATCTAAATATGTTCGTCTGAACGCCTGGCCGTCCGTCTCTCTGTGAACACATTTTTGTGACCAGAATCAAGGTCGCAGTTTCAGTCCACTTGTTTTCATATTTGGTATAAATATGTCGGTATTGGGTTAGAATAAAACCGCTTTTATTTTGGCAGAAATCCGTTTATATTTAGATATAGCTCCCATATGAATCTTTCGTTCGATTTTCATTTATATGGGCATAAAGGCCAAAAATTTTCTCCGATGTACGTGAAATTATCACAATGGACTGGATAGTCTAAGTGAGCCTGAAACTAAATCGGGCTGCCACTTTAACCTTTTAACCTACGTGAAATTTTCCACAGAGAGTAAAAATTAACGTTCATTGATTTGATATGGCATCGACAGTGTTGATCCATAAAGTGGTGTAGAGTATAATACAATTGGCCCCACCTGACTTTAGACTTTCCTTACTTGATTGTAAACTTACTCGCTAGAGCAAGTAGGTTAGGTTAGGTTAGGTGGCAGCCCGATGTATCAGGCTCACTTAGACTATTCAGTCCATTGTGATACCACACTGGTGAACTTCTCTCTTATCACTAAGTGCTGCCCGATTCCATGTTAAGCTCAATGACAAGGGATCTCCTTTTTATAGTCGAGTCCGAACGGCGTTCCACATTGCTGCGAAACCACTTAGAGAAGCTTTGAAACCCTCAGAAATGTCACCAGAATTACTGAGGTGGGCTAATCCACCGCTGAAAAACTTTTTGGTGTTCGGTCGTAGCAGGAATCGTAGCCACGACCTTGTGTATGCAAGGCGGGCATGCTAACCATTGCACCACGATGGCTCTCTAACGTCTAGAGCAAGTAAAAAAAAACCAAATTTAAATCAAAAAAAAAATATCTCACATTGAGAAAAATTTATGTACAACAAATTAATGTTCATAAACTAAAGTAGAGTTAAAGTAGCTATTGAAATTTTCGTTGGATTTTTTCGCCTGGGTGTGACTAAATTTAGCTTCATTCTCATTTCTCCTGTTTGTTACAAAATTTGTATTTATTTTTAATTTTATTTATATATTTTGTTTTGTTTTTTTTTTCATATTATACATTTCAATTACAGCTAAAAATAATGTTTATGTTTTAGAAATAAATTCATATTTTATGTTACGAATTTCAAATTAAGTTGTCGTTTTGTGCTCGCATTAGATTGTTAAATAAATTTACCTAAACCTAATGAAATTCCATTATTTTTTCAAAACAAAAAAAAAATCGTTTATCGCATTACGCCCCATATAACAGTGATGCGATAATATTCATTTTTTCTTCCACCATAAATAAACATAAAGGTACAATCAATGATTTATAGTTGGATGAATTGGCAAGAAAATATGATTTAAAAAAATATATTCCCAATTCTCCAGAATCAACAAGGCTACTACAAGCAAACTAACTCTATGTGAATTTGAATACAGTGATAATATTCTAAATATTATTAAAATATTCTACATTTAATATGAATATGCATGGATATTAGAGAAGAATAACATTATTCGCGATATAACAGGTTGGATGATAAGTCCCCGGTCTAACAAAGAAAAACACATTTTTTTTGTCAAAATTATAAATTTTTTTGTCAAAAAATAATATGCATTTAATACTAGCGACGCCATCTATGTGCCATACCGGGGACTTATCAGCCAACCTGTTATGTAAATATCGCAGCAAAAAACCGTAATAATCTTTTGCCATCTGTGGTCATATGAATGTAAATCGGATGAAAGATATGGTATATATGGGAGCTATATCTAAATATGCATAGATTTCAACCAAATTTTGCATGAACATCTAAAATACTAAATCTACCCTCTGTACAAAATTAATCAGAGTAACACTTTGGCCGCTCTGGTCATATGAGTGTAACTCGTGGAAATTTAATTGTTGGATTTAAATATGAACCAATTTTAAACTGAATATCCGGCGAATGATATAAATAGGAGCTATATGTAAATCTGAACCGATTTCCTCCAAAACCTATAGAATCCTCTTCCGACCCGAGACCCAATAATTGTGCCAACTTTTATGTTTATTGACCACACAAAATGTGTTCACAGACAAACGGATAGGTGGACAGATGGACGGACGGGCACGGCTAGTTCGACTAACTTCTAATACCCTGTTCCACTGTGTGACGAAGGGTATACGAATGAGCGTAGATAAAGGCCATTGAAGTTCCAAACAGTACGCAAGGTCACAAAAACAAGTTCGACTGGAATGAATCCAGGAGTTGTTTTCATAGTTAGCACTCGAGCCAAAAATAATCTACCAAAGTTTGGAGATTTTTTTTTTTTGACAAGAAAATTTTTTCAAAATTTTATTTCTATAGAAAATTTGGTCAAAATTTTATTTCTATAGAAAATTTGGTCAACATTTTCAATCGAAAATTTTATTCCTATAGAAAAAGCTTCTCTAAGTGGTTTCACTGCAAGGTGGAACGCCATTCGGACTCGGCTATAAAAAGGAGGTCCCTTGTCATTGAGCTTAACATGGAATCGGGCAGCACTCAGTGATAAGAGAGAAGTTCACCACTGTGGCATCACAATGGACTGAATAGTCTAAGTGAGCCTGATACAACGGGCTGCCACATAACCTAACCTAACCTAACCTATTCCTATAGAAAATGTTGTCAATATTTTATTTCTACAGAATATTTTCTCAAAATTTCATTTCTATAGAATAATTTCTCAAAATTTTACTTCTATAGAAAATTTTGTTAAACTATTATTTCTATGGAAATTTAGTCAAAAATTTTTTTCTATGGAAAATTTTGACAAAATTTTATTTCTGTAGAAAATTTCGTTAAAATTTTATTTCTATGAAAATTTTAACAAAATTTTAATTCTATAAAAAAATTTTGTCAAAATTTTATTTTCATAGAAAATTTTGTCAACATTTTATTTCTATAGAAAATTTTGTTAAAATTTTATTTCTATGCAAATTTTGTCAATATTTTATTTCTATAGAATATTTTGTCAAAAATTTTGTCAAAATTTTATTTCTATAGAAAAGTTTGTCAAAATTGTATATCCATAGAAAATTTAATCAGAATTTTATTTCTAACGGAAATTTTTTGTTATTTCTACCGAACATTTTATCAAAATTTTATTTCTGTAGAAAATTTCGTCAAAATTTTATTTCTATAGAAAATTTTGTTAAAATTTTATTTCTAAGCAAATTTTCTCAACATTTTATTTCTATAGAAAATTTTGTTAAAATTTTATTTCTATGCAAATTTTCTCAAAATTTTATTTCTATAGAAAATTTTGCCAAAAATTTTGTTTCTATAAAAAAATATGTCACAATATTATTTCTAAAGAAAATTTTATTTCAATAGAAAATTTTGTCAAAATTTTATTTCAATAGAAAATTTTGTCAAAATTTTATTTCTATAAAAAATTTTGTCAAAATTGTATTTCTATAGAAAAATTTGTCAAAATTTTATTTCAATAGAAGATTTTGTCGAAATTTTATTTCTATAAAAAATTTTGTCAACATTTTATTGCTATAGATAATTTTTTGTTATTTCTACCGAAAATTTTGTTTCTATAGAGAATTTTGTTAATATTTTGTTTCTATAGAAAATGTTGTTAAAATTTTATTTCTATAGAAAATTTTGTCAAAATGTTATTTCTATAAAAAATTTTGTCAAAATTTTATTTCTGTAGAAAATTTTATTCCCATAGAAAATTTTGTCAAAATTTTATTGCTATAGCTAATTTTGTAAATTTTTTGTTATTTCTACTTAAAATTTTATCAAAATTTTGTTTCTATAGAAAATTTTGTTAATATTTTGTTTCTATAGAAAATGTTGTTAAAATTTTATTTCTATAGAAAATTTTGTCTAAATGTTAGTTATATGCAAATTTTCTCAAAATTTTATTTCTATAGAAAATTTTGCCAAAAAATTTGTTTCTATAGAAATTTTTTGTCAATATTTTGTGTCTATAGAAAATGTTGTCAAAATTTTATTTCTATAGAAAATTTTGTTAAAATTTTATTTCTATGCAAATTTTCTCAAAATTTTATTTCTATAGAAAATTTTGCCAAAAATTTTGTTTCTATAGAAAATTTTGTTAAAATTTTATTTCTATAGATAATTTTGTCACAATTTGATATCTACAGAAAATTTTTGTTATTTCTACTAAAGATGTTGTCAATATTTTGTTTCTATAGAAAATCTTGTTAAAATTTTATTTCTATAGAAAATTTCGTCAAAATTTTATTTCTATAGAAAATTTTGTTAAAATTTTATTTCTAAGCAAATTTTCTCAAAATTTTATTTCTATAGAAAATTTTGTTAAAATTTTATTTCTATGCAAATTTTCTCAAAATTGTATTTCTATAGAAAATTTTGCCAAAAATTTTGTTTCTATAGAAAATTATGTCACAACATTATTTCTACAAAAAATTTTATTTCAATAGAAAATTTTGTCAAAATTTTATTTCTATAAAAAATTTTGTCAAAATTTTATTTCTATAGAAAATTTTGTCAAAATTTTATTTCAATAGAAGATTTTGTCAAAATTTTATTTCTATAAAAAATTTTGTCAACATTTTATTGCTATAGAAATTTTTTTGTTATTTCTACCGAAAATTTTGTTTCTATAGAGAATTTTGTTAATATTTTGTTTCTATAGAAAATGTTGTTAAAATTTTATTTCTATAGAAAATTTTGTCAAAATGTTATTTCTATAAAAAGTTTTGTCAAAATTTTATTTCTGTAGAAAATTTTATTCCCACAGAAAAATCTTATTTCTATAGAATATTTTCTCAAAATTTTACTTCTATAGAAAATTTTGTTAAAATGTTGTTTCTATATAAAATTTGGTCAACATTTTATTTCAATAGAAAATTTTTTCAAAATTTTATTTCTGTGGAAATTTTGTCAAAATTTTATTTCAATAAAAAAATTTTGACAAAATTTTATTTCTATAGCTAATTTTGTCAATTTTTTGTTATTTCTACTTAAAATTTTGTCAAAATTTTGTTTCTATAGAAAATTTTGTTAATATTTTGTTTCTATACAAAATGTTGTTAAAATTTTATTTTTATAGAAAATTTTGTCAAAATGTTATTTATATGGAAATTTTCTCAAAATTTTATTTCTATAGAAAATTTTGCCAAAAAATTTGTTTCTATAGAAATTTTTTGTCAATATTTTGTGTCTATAGAAAATATTGTCAAAATTTTATTTCTATAGAAAATTTTGTTAAAATTTTATTTCTATGCAAATTTTCTCAAAATTTTATTTCTATAGAAAATTTTGCCAAAAATTTTGTTTCTACAGAAAATTTTGTTAAAATTTTATTTCTATAGAATATTTGATCAAAATACTATTTGTATAGAAAATTTTGCCAAAAATTTTGTTTCTATAGAAAATTTTGTTAAAATTTTATTTCTATAGGTAATTTTGTCACAATTTGATATCTACAGAAAATTTTTGTTATTTCTACCAAAGATGTTGTCAAAATTTTGTTTCTATAGAAAATGTTGTTAAAATTTTATTTCTATAGAAAATTTTGTCAAAAAATTTATTTCTATAGAAAATGTTGTTAAAATTTTATTTCTATAGAAAATGTTGTCAAAATTTAATTTCTATAGAAAATTTTGTCAAAACTTTGTTTCTATAGAAAATTTCGTCAAAATTATATTTCTATAAAAATTTTGTAAAAATTTTATTTCTATAGAAGATGTTCTCAAAATTTTGGTTTTATAGAAAACTTTGTTAAAATTTTATTTCTAAGGAAATTTTATTTCTACAACCCTGGTTGCATTGCTTGCACGAAAATGGCCAGTAAACGAATTTGCATTTTCCGATGAGAAGGCATTCCAAATTAAGCCATTTGCGAACGGACAAAATGATGGATTTACTTGCCAAAGGGTTCAACTGAAAATTTAGCCACCAGAATTCAAGCGCCACCAATGGTAATAATGTCGGCAGCCTTCTCACCCAATGGTCGCTTCCCGCTCGTATTCATCTACCTTGGAGACAAATTAATATTATCCGGGAATTGCCCTATAGATAGTATTGAGATCCTGGATAGACTAACACTTTGGCCGCAGACCATGGGCATTCCAACAGGGCTCAGTAACATCGCACTCAGCACGCATCAACCAAAAGGGCTTCAAAAGGAGGTTCCCCGCTTTTCATCCTGGGCCATTTTAGAGAGGAAATTTAACACTAAAAAAAATACCAAAGTGTCCATCTCATTTAGTAGTAGCCGTTAACAACAATCGATATATTTCCGTGAATTTTCATTTGTTTATAACACTGTTTTTTTTTTTTGTAGATTTCAAATCAGTGTTGTAATCTTTGCAGGTGGTTTGAGCCAAATTGTGGCAACACCATAAAATGTTATTCCCTTTGTATACAACATTTGTTCCCAAACGAAATAACCATAAGGAAAGACTAACGTCGGGCTGGGCCGCTTATATAATACCCTGAACTAGATTGGAGAGTATATTTGGAATGCATAGCTAAAATGGTAATTTTAATTCCTGTGCAAAATTTCACGTAAATCGGTGTAAAACTTTGGCCTCTATGGTCATATGATTGTATATCCGGCGAAATATATATATATATATATATATATATATATATATATATATATATATATATATATATATATATATATATATATATATATATATATATATATATACATATCGCAGCTATATCTAAATCGCAACCGATTTCAACTAAATTTTGTAAATTTTACGACACTATTTATTGTGCTACTTGCGCAAAATTCAAGGAAATTGGGATAAAACTTTGACTTTAGGGCCCATAAAAGTGCATATCGTACATAAAGTATATATGGGAGCTATATCTTAATCCGGACCGATTTGTTCCAATATCAACAGGGTTCTATTTTGGCCCAAAGCACAACAAAATTTGACCCAAAACACAAAAAAAAAATTATCTCAATTGGGCTAAAATTGTGACCTAGACTTTAGTCACAAAAATGTGTTCACAGATGGACGGACGGATGGATGGTCAGACAGACATGGATACATATACTCCTGAAAAAAAAAACTTTGGATAGGTAAAGAATTCAAATGTAAAATATAGAAATAACAAGTCTACATTTTTATAATATGTATGAAAGAAGAAAAAATAAAATAAGAATTTTTAGTTAAGCAATTAGAAATAAAAATTTTTTGTTTAGTAAAGCTTATAGCTAGATTGTCTAACGGACCGGCCCTGAGCAATATTGCTAAAGACATGATGTATCTATCGTGTCCCTCTCTAAGGACAAAAACTACATTTTCATTATTCTTTCTAGCTACACTTTTTTTGCTACGAATTATAACGAAACTTATCAAATTTCCTCATATACAAAAAGATGCAATTTTTATACCCTCCATCATAGGATGGGGGTATATTAAATTTGTCATTCCGTTTGTAACACATCGAAATATTGCTCTAAGACCCCATAAAGTTATATATTCTGGGTCGTGGTGAAATTCTGAGTCGATCTAAGCATGTCCGTCCGTCCGTCCGTCCGTCTGTTGAAATCACGCTAACTTCCGAACGAAACAAGCTATCGACTTGAAACTTGGCACAAGTAGTTGTTATCGATGTAGGTCGGATGGTATTGAAAATGGGCCATATCGGTCCACTTTTACGTATAGCCCCCATATAAAGGGACCCTCAGATTTGGCTTGTGGAGCCTCTAACAGAAGCATATTTCATCCGATCCGGCTGAAATTTGGTACATCGTGTTGGTATATGGTCTCTAACAACCATGCAAAAATTGGTCCACATCGGTCCATAATTATATATAGCCCCCATATAAACCGATCCCCAGATTTGGCTTGCGGAGCCTCAAAGAGAAGAAAATTTCATCTGATCCGGCTGAAATTTGGTACATGGTGTTGGTATATGGTCTCTAACAATCATGCAAAAATTGGTCCACATCGGTCCATAAGTATATATAGCCCCCATATAAACCGATCCCCAGATTTGGCTTGCCGAGCCTCAAAGAGAAGAAAATTTCATCTGATCCGGCTGAAATTTGGAACATGGTGTTAGTATATGATCTTTAACAAGCGTGCCTGAATTGGTCCATATCGGTCCATAATTATATATAGCCCCATAAAAAACGTTCTCCAGATTTGACCTCCGGAGCCTCTTGGAGGAGCAAAATTCATCCGATCCGGTTCAAATTAGGAACTGGTGTTAGTATATGGTCGCTAACAACCATACCAAAATTGGTCCAATCACACAAAAATTGGTCCATATCGGTTCATAATCATGGTTGCCACTAGAGCCCATAATTTTATTTCTATAGAAAATTTTATCAAAATTTTATTTCTATAGAAAGTTTTGTCAAAATTTTATTTCTAGAGAAAATTTTGTTAAAATTTTATTCGGTTCATAATAAAATTTTCATCATTGTCAAAATTTTATTTCTATAGAAAATTTTGTTCAAATTTTATTCGGTTCATAATCATGGTTGCCACTCGAGCCAAAAATAATCTACCAAGATTTTATTTCTATAGAAAATTTTGTGAAATTTTTTTTCTATAGAAAATTTTGTTAAAATTTTATTTCTGTAGAAAATTATGTCAAAATTTTATGTCTACTTTGTCAAACTGAATTATATACGTATTGCATCGATCTTTTTTGATTTAATATATACCACGTATGGACTTACATACAATTTAGAGGATGGTGTTAGGAGGTTTTAAGATACCTTGCCATCGGCAAGTGTTACCGCAACCCAAGTAATTCGATTGTGGATGACAGTCTTCAGTAGAAGTTTCTACGCAATCCATGGTGGAGGGTACATAAGCTTCGGCCTGGCCGAACTTACGGCCGTATATACTTGTTTCTCTTTTCAATGGTCTTTGAAAAGTATAAAATAGAAACAAATTAACAATTTGGCTTGTTTTTGATTTAATTTACAAACACTAGAGATAAAATTTCATCACCTAAAGTGCTTTGTAACATTGAGATTTTTTTTACACACAAATTCTATATATTTTGTCATCAATTAAAAACAAAAACTGTTTTTAATTTAGCAGAAAAATGTAGCTACACGTTCTATGGGCCTCTATGCTAAAGAGTCCATTGAAACTATAGAAAATAAAAATGACTTTGAAATATGTTATGTGACAAATCTATCGATTTCCAAAAACTAAAAAAAAACAAACAAACAAGAAAGCATCAATACTTGATTTGATTGTAATGTAAACTTTCCACTTCGAAGTGAAATGAATACACCACCATGGCATGATGGTTTCGGTTTTATATTAACACTTCAAAATTGGACATCAATTCACAGGAAGATCGAAAGAATAAAAATTAACAAGTAAGGCCGTAAGTTCGGCCAGGACGAATCTTATGTACACTCCACCAAGGATTGCATAGAAACTTGTACCAAAGACTGTCATCCACAATCGAATTACTTGGATTGCGGTAACACTTGCCGATGGCAAGGAATCTTAAAACTTCTTAATACCGTCGTCCAAATTGTCAGATAGTCCATACGGGGTATATATTAAAAAAGAACGATTAAATACGTATATAGTTCAGTTTGACAAAATTTTCTATAGAAATAAAATTTTGGTAAAATTTTTTGTAGAAATAAAATTTTTACAAAATTTTCTATAGAAACAAAATTTCGGCAAAATTTTGTATAATAATAAAATTTCGACAAAATTTTCTATAGAAATAAAATTTTGACAAAATTTTCTATAGAAATAAAATTTTGACAAAATTTTCTATAGCAATAAAATTTTGTCAAAATTTTTTATAGAAATAAAATTTTGACAAAATTTTCTATAGTAATAAAATTTTGACAAAATTTTCTATAGTAATAAAATCTTGACAACATTTTGTATAGTAATAAAATTTTGACAAAATTTTCTATAGTAATAAAATTTTGACAAAATTTTCTGTAGAAATCAAATTTTGGTAGATTATTTTTGGGGATTGGCTATATGTAACTATAGACCGATATGGACCAATTTTGGCATGGTTGAGCTTAACATGGAATCGGGCAGCACTCAAAAAAAAAATTTTTTTGGCAATAATTTTTATAGAAATAAAATGTTAACAAAATTTTCTATAGAAATAAAATTTTGACAAAATTTTCTACAGCAATAAAATTTTGTCAAAATTTTCTATAGAATTAAAATTTTTACAAAATTTGGATAGTAATAAAATTTTGACAAAATTTTCTATAGTAATAAAATTTTGACAAAATTTTCTATAGTAATAAAATTTTCTATAGAAAACAAATTTTGGTAGATTATTTTTTGGGGATCGGCTATATGTAACTATAGACCGATATGGACCAATTTTGGCATGGTTGTTATGGGCCATAGAGCCACCGTGGTGCAATGGTTCGCATGCCCGCCTTGCATACACAAGGTCTTGGGTTCGATTCCTGCTACGACCGAACACCAAAAAGTTTTTCAGTGTTGGATTATCCCACCTAAGTAATGCTGGTGACATTTCTGAGGGTTTCAAAGCTTCTCTAAGTGGTTTCACTGCAATGTGGAACTCCGTTCAGACTCGGCTAAAAAAAGGAGGTACCTTGTCATTGAGCTTAACATGGAATCGGGCAGCACTCAAAAAAAAAATTTTTTTTGGCAATAATTTTTATAGAAATAAAATGTTAACAAAATTTTCTATAGAAACAAAATTTTGACAAAATTTTCTACAGCAATAAAATTTTGTCAAAATTTTCTATAGAATTAAAATTTTTAAAAAAATTTGGATAGTAATAAAATTTTGACAAAATTTTCTATAGTAATAAAATTTTGAAAAAATTTTCTATAGAAATAAAATTTTGGTAGATTATTTTTGGGGATCGGCTATATGTAACTATAGACCGATATGGACCAATTTTGGCATCGTTGTTAGGGGCGATAGAGCCACGGTGGTGAAATGGTTCGCATGCCCGCCTTGCATACACAAGGTCGTGGCTTCGATTCCTGCTACGGCCGAACACCAAAAAGTTTTTCAGCGGTGGATTATCCCACCTTAGTAATGCTGGTGACATTTCTGAGGGTTTCAAAGCTTCTCTAAGTGGTTTCATTGCAATGTGGAACGCCGTTCGGACTCGGCTATAAAAAGGAGGTACCTTGTCATTGAACTTAACATGGAATCGGGCAGCACTCAAAAAAAATTTTTTTTGGCAATAATTTTTATAGAAATAAAATGTTAACAAAATTTTCTATAGAAATAAAATTTTGACAAAATTTTCTACAGCAATAAAATTTTCTCAAAATTTTCTATAGAATTAAAATTTTTACAAAATTTGGATAGTAATAAAATTTTGACAAAATTTTCTATAGTAATAAAATTTTGACAAAATTTTCTATAGAAATCAAATTTTGGTAGATTATTTTTTGGGGATCGGCTATATGCAACTATAGACCGATATGGACCAATTTTGGCATGGTTGTTAGGGGCCATAGAGCCACCGTGGTGCAATGGTTAGCATGCCCGCCTTGCATACACAAGGTCGTGGCGTCGATTCCTGCTACGACCGAACACCAAAAAGTTTTTCAGTGTTGGATTATCCCACCTCAGTAATGCTGGTGACATTTCTGAGGGTTTCAAAGCTTCTCTAAGTGCTTTCACTGAAATGTGGAACGCCGTTCGGACTCGGCTATAAAAAGGAGGTCCCTTGTCATTGAGCTTAACATGGAATCGGGCAGCACTCAGTGATAAGAGAGAAGTTCACCACTGTAGTATCACAATGGACTGACTAGTCTATGTTAAGTGAGCCTGATACATCGGGCTGCCACATAACCTAACCTAACCTAGGGGCCATATACTAGCGCAATGTACCAAATTTCACCACGTTCCAAATTTCAACCGGATCGGATGAGCTCCGGAGGTCAAATCTGGGGATCGGTTTAAATGGGGCTATATATAATTATGGACCGATGTGAACCAATTTTTGCATGGTTGTTAGAGATCATATACTAACACCATGTACAAAATTTCAGCTGGATCGGATGAAATTTGCTTCTCTTAGAGGGTCTGCAAGCCAAATTTGGGGGTCCTTTTATATGGGGGCTATACGTAAAAGTGGACCGATGTAGACCACTTTTTGCATGGTTGTTAGACACTATATCCTTACACCATGTACAAAATTTCAGCCGGATCGGATAAAATTTGCTTCTCTTAGAGGGTCTGCAAGCCAAATTTGGTGGTCCTTTTATATGGGGGCTATACGTAAAAGTGGACCGATGTAGACCACTTTTTGCATACTTGTAAGATAGCATATAATAACACATTGTACCAAATTACAGCCAGATCGGATGAAATTTGCTTCTCTTAGAGGCTCCGCAAGTCAAATCGGGGGATCGGTTTATATGGGGGCTATATATAATTATGAACCGATATGGACCAATTTTTGCATGGTTGTTAGAGACCATATCCTTACACCATGTACCAAATTTCAGCCGGATCGGATGAAATTTGCTTCTCTTAGAGGATCCGCAAACCAAATCTGGGGATCGGTTTATATGGGGGCTATATATAATTATGGACTGATATAGACCAATTTTTGCATGGCTATTAGCGGCCTTATACTAACACCACGTTGCAAATTTCAACCGGATAGGATGAAATTTGCTTCTCTTAGAGGCTCTGCAAACCAAATCTGGGGATCGGTTTATATGGGGGCTCTATATAATTATGGACCGATATGGATCAATTTTTGCACGGTTGTTAGAGACCATATACTAATACCATGTACCAAATTTCAGCCGGATCGGTTGTTAGAGACCATATACTAATACCATGTACCAAATCTCAGCCGGATCGGATTAAATTTGGTTCTCCTAGAGGCTCCGAAAACCAAATCTGGAGATCGGTTTATATGGGGGCTATATATAATTATGGACCGATGTAAATCAATTTGTGCATGGTTATTAGAGACCACATACAAAACCACGTACCAAATTTCAACCGGATCGGAAACGAATTATTTGTGGACTTGTCCAAAAGGACTATATCGGAAGTGGGAAACATTTATAGTGGATTACGGGATGCGCTTTAAAAGAAAAGTTTGTAGAACAACTTCCAAATTTTTTTCAGGGTAATAATGGATCAAGGGGGCTATTTATATAATTTTGCATGGTTGTTAGTTGTGATGTACTAACATTACGTATCAAATTTCAAAAGGATTGGATCGGTACGGCCCATTTGCAATACTCTCTGACCTACATCAATAACAACTACTTATGCCAAGTGTCAAGTGGATGGCTTGTTTGTTCGTGATTTCAACAGGCAGAGGGACAGATAACGCTAGATCGACTTAGAATTTCATCACCACCCATAACATATGTACCTTGTGGATTCGGAGACGAATAATTCGATGTGTTACAAATGGGGTTAAGAAATTAGTATATTCCCCATTCTACGCTGAAGAGTATAAAAACAACTATGCTGGGTATAGTAAACAATGATTGAATTGCCAACAATAATGGGAGAAAGTAACAAGAATTGAAAACTCTATGGTGGTGATGACGGCATAGCAATAAATTTGTCTTTCCTTAGGAAAACAAAATTTATACGGATGTAGAAAAATATTAAAATAAATAAAACAATAATCATGCGTAAGACTAGCTAGCTTGATTTAAACGAAGTTTTTTATGGAGTTCTTCAATTATCAATTTAATTTATTTAATGAATTTTTGCTTAATATAAATTGTATTTCCAAATTTTTTTTTTTTATAATATCTATTTTGAATTAAGATAAAAATAGATATTCCTTAAATTGTAATTATTTATAATACGCATTAGCCATTTTAACACAAATATCTTAACATTTACTTCTTCCAATTTTTCAGATTAAATTAATATTCATTCATACATTCATTATTCATAACAGTAAATTAGAGAATATCTTGTAATTCTATGTAAACATATACATATGCCCATTGGTGCGTATACATGTTATTAATAGGAAAAACCTTGGGGTCGTATAATGAACAAGACTAATTGTTAAATAATAATAATAATACGCACTGGCTTACCGCAAAAAGCAAACACATGATTTTCTATTCTTGTATATGACAAAGCAGAATAAACTTTTTTTTCCCCCTTCCCCCATTTTCAATTGTCTAACTCTTGCTAAACAAAAGCAAAGCAAAAAGTGAAAACGTTTGCCTACATTGCAAATTAAATTCCATTATAATCATTTAACACAAAAAGTCATGGTTGTTTAAAATACAATTTATTCAAACTACTAGGCTCTTGTGTCACATGGTGGTAATTCCCATTAGAGCTACAATGGAATTTTTCAAAAGAAACAAAACAACGAAGCCACAACAAAGCAACTCTGAATGATTTTTAAATTTTTTCTGTTTCGTTAGGAAAAAAACAAGCATACACGGCCGTAAGTTCGGCCAGGCCGAATTATATGTAGCCTCCACCATGAATTGCATTGAAACTTGTACTAAAGACTGTTATTCACAAACGAATTACTTTGGGTTGCCGTAACACTTGCCGATGGCAAGGTATATTAAAACTTCTTAACACTGTCTTCTCAATTGTATGTTAGTCCATACGGGGTATATATTAATCAAAAAAGCCGATTAAATATGTATATAATTCAGTTTGACAAAATTGTCTATGGAAATAAAATTTTGACAAAATTTTCTAAAGAAATAAAATTTTGACAAAATTTCCTATAGAAATAAAATTTAGACAAAATTTTCTATAGCAATACAATTTTAACAAAATTTTCTATAGAAATAACATTTTGACAAAAAATTTCTATAGAAATAAAATTTTGACAAAATTTTCTATAGAAATAAAATTTTGACAAAATTTTCTATAGAAATAAAATGTTGGTGCATTATTTTTGGGGATCGGCTATATATAACTATGGACGATATAGACCAATTTTGGCATGGTTGTTAGCGGCCATATACTAGCGCAATGTACCAAATTTACACGGAATCGGATGAATTTTGCTCATCAAATCTGAAGATCGGCTTATATGGGGGCTATATATAATTATAGACCGATATGGACCAATTCCTGCATGGTTGTTAGAGACCATATACTAACACCACGTGCCAAATTTCAACCAATTGGATGAATTTTGCTCATTCACGAGGCTCCGGAGGTCAAATCTGAGGATCGACTTATATGGGGGCTATATATAACTATAGACCGATGTGGACCAATTTTTGCATGGTTGTTAGAGACCATATGTTATACTAACACCATGTACTAAATTTCAGCCGTATCGGATGAAATTTGCTTTTCTTAGAGGCTCCGCAATCCAAATCTGCGGATCGGTTTATATGGGGGATATATATAAATATGGACCCATGTTGACCACTTTTTGCATGATTGTTAGAAACCATATACTAACACAATGTACCAAATTTCAAACGGATCGGATGAATTTTGCTTCTCTTAGAACAATCGCAAGCCAAATTTGGGGGTCCGTTTATATGGGGCTATACGAAAATGTGGACCGATATGGCGCATTTGCAATATCATCCGACCTACATCAATAACAACTACTTGTGCCAAGTTTCATGTCGATAGTTTGTTTCGTTCGGAAGTTAGCGTGATTTCAACAGACGGGACGGATGGACGGGCATGTTTAGATCGAATCAGAAATTTCACCACGACCCAGAATATATATACTTTATGGGGTCTTAGAGCAATATTTCGATGTGTTACAAACCGAATGACATAGTTAATATAGCCCTCATCCTATGGTGGAGGGTATAAAAACCGGAGAATCTACCATGCATGAATTATTCCCCAATTGCATATATAGGTAATGATGATAATAAGAATAATCATCCGCCTCGTCATCTGCAAATAAAGATTACGTATACGCCCACCATGTACACACACACTCGCACACAGAAGTGGTTGTGAAAATTTGAAAATCATCATTTTACACTGGCTCGTTTTTTTTCGTTCTTAAATTAAGATCATCACAGACAGTCATGAATTTCAATAGTCATCAGAAGATGTTTTACATCTGACATAAGGCCATAGAAGTGGAAAAATGTTAAAGTAATTCACCCATCATACCAACTGACATAAAGCCTGAATTATTTTGACATGGAAACTGGGCAAAACAGACAGACAGAGAGAGAGAGAGAGAACGAAATTAAATACGCCAAAGAAATTTAAATGGAATTTTGTTTGGCATTTTTATGACCCAACAGAAAAGCCCGTGCCTATTTGCGCAACAATCAAAAACTGATAAGAAATTTTACATGACTTGAGTTGAGTTTTGCTGTTTTTTTTTTTTTAATAAGACCATTGGCAAGATGAAGAAAAACACCCATAGATTGAAATTGAATTGATAAGCCAAAGAAATTCATAACAATGGAGATTTTTTTTGAATGGTATTCCTTGTAAGCTGAATTCACGGTGAAAAGGACAAATATTGAATGGAGATATTAGATGATGATGATGATGATGCTTCAATGGGCTTGAGGTAGGATCAACAGACATAGGATTTAGCATTTGTGGTTTTGAGAATAGGGATTACTCACTGCCGTTTTGGGAAAATCATAAATCCATATCCCGATGCATCATGGGCTGAAGTGTAATAGGGAAAAAGGGTGATGCTGAAATTTTGGCCACACAAAAAATGTTTTTGCTTCAGTCACAATATTGTTACAATTAATTGTTTTATTGAAATTACTTACAATCACAAAGTAAAAGAATTAATTAGAAATAAAATAATTAGAAATAAAACAAGTCTAAAGTCTGGCGGGCCGACTATATTATACCCTGCACCACTTTGTAGATCCATATTTTCGATACCATATCAAAACCGTTCAATATATATGTACGAGGGCAGTTCGGAAACTTCTTAGACTAGCACAAAAAGCGCGGTATAAACAGAAAAAAGTTAAGTGTTTTGGAAACTTCCATCTCTGTTATGAACACATGTTAAATTTTGTTTCAATCTGGCAACTCCTTCATATAGAAACAGGTTTTCAAAAAAGACGCATCCGCAATTTTTTTACAATGGAAAAATTAGAAATTCGTGCCGTCATTAAATATTTGCATAAACAAGTATATACGGCCGTAAGTTCGGCCAGGCCGAAGCTTATGTACCCTCCATCATGGATTGCGTAGAAACTTCTTCTAAACACTGCCATCCACAATCGAATTACTTAAGTTGCGGTAACGCTTGCCGATGGCAAGGTATCTTAAAACCTCCTAACACCATCTTCTAAATTGTATGTCCATACGTGGTATATATTAAATCAAAAAAGATCGATCCAATACGTATATAATTCAGTTTGACAAAGTAGACATAAAATTTTGACAAAATTTTCTACAGAAAGAAAATATTAAAAAATTTTCTATGGAAATAAAATTTTCACAATATTTTCTATAGAAATAAAAATTCTGACAAAATTTTCTATAGAAAGAAAATTTTGACAAAAATTTCTACAGAAATAAAATTTTAACAAAATTTTCTATAGAAATAAACTTTTGACAAAATTTTCTATAGAAATAAAATCGTGGTCGATTATTTTTGGCTCGAGTGGCAACTTTGATTATGAACCGAATAAAATTTGAACAAAGTTATCTATAGAAATAAAATTTTGACAAAATTTTCTATAGAAATAAAATTTTGGTAGATTATTTTTGGCTCTAGTGGCAACCATGATTATGAACCGATATGGACCAATTTTTGTGTGATTGGACCAATTTTGGTATGGTTGTTAGCGACTATATACTAACACCACGTTCCTACTTTGAACCGGATCGGATGAATTTTGCTCCTCCAAGAGGCTCCGGAGGTCAAATCTGGAGAACGTTTTATATGGGGGCTATATATAATTATGGACCGATATGGACCATGTTCCAAATTACAACCGGATTGGATGAAATTTGCTTCTCTTGGAGACTTCGCAAGCCAAATCTGTGGATCGGTTTATATGGGGTTTATATGGGGGCTATACGTAAAAGTGGACCGATATGGCCCATTTTCAATACCATCCGACCTACATCGATAACAACTACTTATGCCAAGTTTCAAGTCGATAGCTTGTTTCGTTCGGAAGTTAGCGTGATTTCAACAGACGGATGGACGGACGGACGGACATGCTTAGATCGACTCAGAATTTCACCACGACCCAGAATATATATACTTTATGGGGTCTTAGAGCAATATTTCGATGTGTTACAAACGGAATGACAAAGTTAATATACCCCCATCCTATGATGGAGGGTATAAAAAGGTTTATCGGGACAAGCAATTCATAATGATATGGTGATATGGTGTTTGGTGAAAGTGCTCCTTCATATGCAACAGTAAAAAATTGGGTTGCTGAATTTAAACGTGGTCGTCGTACAAGCACTGAAGATGAACCACGTAGTGGACGTCTAAAAACAGCAACAACAACAGAAATTGTAGCCAAAGTGCATGATATGATATTAAATGATCGACAAATAAAAGTGCATGAAATTGATAATATCATGGGCATCTCAAGTGATCGAGTCCATTTAATTTTGCATGAAGAACTACAGATGAAAAAGCTTTCTGCAAGATGGGTGCCGCATTTGTTTAGGAGATATGGCCAAAAGAAGTTTTTATACCTTAAACCACATAGTGCACGCAAAAAAATAATTCTTTTCTCCCAAACGAAATTTTAGACAAACAAAGTTCGTTTCTCTTTTACTTTTCGTTGGAAGGAAGTGTATTTGGAAGAAAAGTATATACTTTTTGTGATAAACGTTTATTCTTTTCCACGATGTAAAAACAATTTCATAAAGACTGCCTCAAAAAGAAAAATTCTAGCTAATTGCATTTTCCCTCACATCTTTCTCACTTACACGAAGTTTTTTAGTCATTAGCACCTTTTTCTGTAATACAAACAATGTAGAAGAAATTATACGATTTTATAAATTTAAATTTTTTTACCTTTCGCCTGGACGGAGAATCGAACCGCGGACCATGCCATTTGTAAGCCAACACACTATCCACTGAGCTATGTAGCCGTTATTGTCATCAATAAAAATATAAATTATATTTGTATAGCATAGCTTGCGGCGCCCACGAGCTAATTAAACAAAGTTTATTTAACAGAAAAATACATTTAGTTGGGCACGGTGGAGCAGTGTTTGCTACGTCCGACTTGCATGCCAAGGGTCGTGGGTTCGATACCTGCTTCGACAAAAGTTTTTTTTTGTTACATATATTCCAGATATGGTCGGAAGATTCCGAAAAAATGTTCAACATTACATTCTACTATATTAAATTTTTACTATGAACTGTAAAATGTGCCTTATTAAAGACCTAAAGTCAGAAAAGAACAGTGTTTGACATAAACGAAATGGACTGTGTTGTTGGTTCAAAAATAACATTTTTTATTGAAAAAATAAAAATTTTGTAACAAACGAATTTTTTTTGGTGATAAAAGTGTATACTTTTCGAAGCAATTCAAAAAACTCTAACAAAAGAAAAACGTTTTCGGTAGACGTTTTCCAAACGTTTTTTTCTTTGCGTCTACAAATTGGAGTAAATTTTACAAGTTATCGACTTAGCAGTGGTGATTTTATAAGCAAGCTATGTTGAAATCTGCAACGATTTCAACCAAATTTGGCATGCATATTTAGTATTTTAAATCTACTCCCTGTGCAAAATTTCACATAAATCGGACTACAACTTTAACCTCTGTGGTCATATGACGGAATATCCGGCGAAAGATATATATGGGAGCTATATCTAAATCTGAACCAATTGTACTCTTAGTGCAAAATTTCAACCAAATTGGGCTAAAACTCTGGCTTCTGGGGCCATATAAGTTCACATCGGGCGAAAGATATATGGGAGCTATATCTAAATCTGAACCCATTTCAAAAAAATTAAGCACACTTCTGGGTCCATATAAGTCCATTACGGGCGAAAGATATATATGGGAGCTATATCTAAATCTAAACCGATTTCTTCTAAAATCAATAGGGTTCTATTGGCACAAGTTCCAAAACAGGAACTTGTGCCAAATTTGAAGGCGTTTGGACATAAACTGCGACCTAGACTTTGATCACAAAAATGTGTTCACAGACAGACGAACGGACAGACGGACATGGCTACATCGACTCAGGGACCCACCCTGAGCATTATTGCCAATGACACCATGTGTCTATCTCATCTCCTTCTGGGTGGTGTATAAAAATACAGCTACTCCAAACAAATTTGAAACTTTCGTGTCCCACATTTAAAGAACAAAATTTTGAAATCGAAGATAATGAACATTATTTTAAATCAAATTTCTTTATTGTAAAAGAAATTTGTCCTAAATATTGTGTAATTTCAATATTCACAAATTTTGGTTTAATAAACTTTCATATTAGGTATATTTTTTCCTGTGTAGCCACCTTCAACAAATTAGTTTACTCAAAAACTCTGAGCATAGGTGCCTTGCAATATAAACGAAAAATCTTCTTAGTGAATTTTATATCGAATCATCACGGAAAAGGAGAAATAATTCTGTCTGTCCATTTAAAGCTAAATATGAAGTGTCTGGCCCCAAAGCCGAGAGTCCGGAAGGATGGATTCTCCAGTGTCCACATATATTTTAAACACCCAGAAGGAGCAAAGATAGACACGCGGTGTCTTTGGCAATATTCTGTGAACACATGTTTGTAATCAAAGTCTAAATATGGAGTGTCTGGCCCCAAAGCCGAGAGTCCAGAAGGATGGATTCTCCAGTGTACAATGTGCCCCAAAAGGAGACACGATAGACCCGTGGGAGCCACCGTGGTGCAATGATTAGCATGACCGCCTGGCATACACAAGGTCGTGGGTT
Organism: Haematobia irritans; assembly: GCF_050003625.1. Taxonomy (NCBI): domain Eukaryota; kingdom Metazoa; phylum Arthropoda; class Insecta; order Diptera; family Muscidae; genus Haematobia; species Haematobia irritans. Next base: position 154,140,703 of record NC_134401.1, read on the forward strand.
CGATTCCAGCTTCGACCGAACACCAAAAAATTTTTCAGCTGTGGATTATCCCACCGCAATAATGCTGGTGACATTTCTGAGGCTTTCAAAGCTTCTCTAAGTGGTTTCACTACAATATGGAACGCCGTTCGGACTCGGCTATAAAAAGGAGGTCGCTTGTCATTGAGCTTAACATGGAATCGGGCAGCACTCAGTGATAAGAGAGAAGTTCACCAATGTGGTATCACAATAGTCTAATTGAGCCTGATACATCGGGCTGCCACCTAACCTAGCCTAATCTAACCTAACCAAGTATAAGGTCTCTAATGACAATGCAAAAATTGGTCCACATCGGTGCATAATTATATATTATATCACCAGATTTGACCACCGGAGCCTCTTGGAAGGCCAAAATTCATCTGATGCAGTTGATATTTGGTACGTGGTGTTAATATATGGCCTCAAATACCCATGCAAAAATTGGTCGAAATCGGTTGATAGGCCCCATATGACCTCCGGAGCCCCTTGGAAGAGCAAAATTCATCCGATTCGGTTGAAATTTGGTACGTGATGTTGGTATATGGCATCCAACAACCATGCAGGAATTGGTTCATATCAGTCCATCATTATATATAGCCCCCATATAAACCGATCCCCAGATTTGACCTCCGGTACCTTTTTGAAAAGCAAAATTCATCCGATCTGGTTGAAATCTGGTACGTGGTGGTAGTATATGATATTTAACAACCATGCCAAAAGTGGTCCATATCAGTCCATAATCATAAATATATGGCCCCCATATAAACCGATCCCCAGATTGGACCTCCGGAGCCCTTGGAAGAGCAAAATTCATCCGACTCGGTTGAAATTTGGTACGTGATGTTGGTATATGGTATCCAACAACCATGCAGAAATTGGTTCATATCAGTCCATAATTATATATAGCCGTCATATAAAGCGATCCCCAGATTTGACCTCTGGTGCCTTTTGGAGAAGCAAAATTCATCCGATCTGGTTGAAATTTGGTACGTGATGGTAGTATATGATATTTAACAACCATGCCAAAAGTGGTCCATATTAGTCCATAATCATATATAGCCCCCATATAAACCGATCCCGAGATTTGGTTTTAATTAGAAATAAAACAAGTATATACGGACGTAAGTTCGGCCAGGCCGAATCTTATGTCCCCTCCACCATGGATTTCGTAGAAACTTCTACGAAAGACTGTCATCCACAATCGAATTACTTGGGTTGTGGTATCTTAAAACTTCTTAACATCATTTTCTAAATTGTGAGTTAGTCCATACGTGGTATGGGGGCTATATACAATTATGACCTTGATATGGACCAATTTTTGTTTGATTGAGGATCGATTTATCTTAGGGCTATATATAACTATAGATATGGACCTAGTTAGGCATGGTTGTTAACGCTAGTATATCACAATGTTCCAAATTTCAACTGACTCGGATGAAATGTGCTCCTCCAAGTGGCTCCAAAACCAAATATCGGGATCAGTTTATATGGGGCCTATATATGATTATGGACTTATATCGACCACTTTTCGCATGGTTGTTAAATATCATAAACTACCACCACGTACCAAATTTCAACCAGATCGGATGAATTTTGCTTCTCCAAAAGGCACCGGAGGTCAAATCTGGGGATCGGTTTATATGGGGGCTATATATAATTGTGGACTGATATGAACCAATTCCTGCATGGTTGTTGAAAACCATATACTAACACCATGTACCAAATTTCAGCCGGATCGGATGAAATTTGCTTCTCTTAGTGGCTCCGCAAGCCAAATCGGGGGATCAGTTTATATGGGGCTATATATAATTATAGACCGATGTGGACCAATTTTTGCATGGTTATTAGAGACCATATACTAACACTATGTACCAAATTTCAGCCGGATCGGATGAAATTTGCTTCTCTTAGAGGCTCCGCAAACCAAATCAGGGGATCGGTTTATATGGGGGCTATATATAATTATGGACCGATGTGGACCAATTTTTGCATGGTTGTTGGAGACCATATACTAACACTATGTACCAAATTTCAGCCGGATCGGATGAAATTTGCTTCTCTTAGAGGCTCCGCAAACCAAATCGGGGGATCGGTTTATATGGGGGCTATATATAATTATGGACCGATGTGGACCAATTTTTGCATGGTTGTTGGAGACCATATACTAACACCATGTACCAAATTTCAGCCGCATCAGATGAAATTTGCTACTCATAGAGGATCTGCAAGCCAAATCTGGGGGTCCGTTTATATGGGGGCTATACGTAAAAGTGGAATGATATGGACTAATTTGCAATACCATCCGACTTACATCAATAACAACTACTTGTAACAAGTTTCAAGTCGATAGCTTGTTTCGTTCGGAAGTTAGCGTGGTTTCAACAGACGGACGGGCGGACGGACATGCTCAGATCGACTCAGAATTTCACCACGACCCAGAATATATATACTTTATGGGGTCTTAGAGCAATATTTCGATGTGTTACAAACGGAATGACAAAGTTAATATTCCCCCATCCTATGGTAGAGGGTATAAAAATCACTTGATTAAACAATGGTACTTTCAGTTAATTAATTAATTAATTAATTAATTTAATTACAACTCAATTAATTAATATTTAAATTAAGGCATTCAATTATTTATTGTATTTTTATTTACTTATAATTATTTCATATTTTTGATTAAATAATAATTCATATGACTGAGCACTTTCTTAGGTATTAGACTTTACACATTTGTTTTTTTTTTTTTTTGCAGTGTAGGTCACAGTTTTAGTCGCATCAGCATCAAATTTGGCACAAGTTTCTGTTTTGGGTCAGAATATAGATTTTGGAATTAGTAATATACGTACACCCATAGAAAAAATCATGAACGGCGTGGTCATTTCGAAACGATCCGTTCATGAAAGTGAATCAACACACATGTGTTGTCAAACTGAGAACAGATGGGGTCAATCTGACAACGTAAAAATGACACCATACGTTGTCAAAACAACAACCAGCGTTCATGATCTGAAAACGTAATGGTTACGAATTTATAAATAAAATAAAAAAAATATTTCCGCTACCGTGACTCGAACCTGTGTTGCCTGCACGATACGCGTTAACAGTCGCCTTAACACATTGCACCAATGGCGGAGTTGCCATAACAACGTCTAACGATTATTTTAAGATTTTTCATGGCCAAAGAAAAAGGAATGCCTTTCATGAAATCGTGAACGCCCGTGAACGAAATCGTGAACATTCCGTTTTGATTTTTTTGTGAACTTTTCCGTTTCATTGTGAGAACGTCCGTTCACGATTGTGAAACGTAATTTTTTCTATTAGTGTATATGTCCTTCATTAAATTTGATTTTGAAATATATCGGTTCAGATTTAGATATAGTTACCATATATATCATTCGCCCGATATGGATTTATATGGCCCCAGAATTCATAGTTTTACTCTGACCGATAAATCATAAATCCACTTTTGTGAAGTTGCATCAAAATGGCTATAGATTTAAAATTTTCCATATTTTGTTTTTACTAACATTGTGCTACGCCCCAAGGCATTAGTCGATTTAAATTTTTCTTCTCTGCGTAGAGAACCTAAAAACCATAACTGCACAACAATGTTATCAATTTCGGTCAATGTCATTGTGAAAGACCATCTTGATTAGATTTTTTCTCAAACCATGGTGGTTGGTGCATAAAATTCGACCCACCCAAAATTTCGACCCACCCAAAATGTCGACTTTATATATTTGTGATTCTCAATCAGTCCAACAATAAATTGTCCAAATGCAATAAATTTCATAATTGTTGTAATACAAATATGTTTTAGTTTAATCTGACTTGTCACCAATATACCAAGCACTTCAATTGACTTTTAGATACAGCATCCACATGTAAAATTTTATCGTCGCCCGACTTAAACATAACTCCATGTTTTTATTTTATTATTAATATTTTTTTTCAAAAATTTCTTTTTAAAAACATTTCCATAATGTTGCCAATAATTATTTCTAATTGTCCACTTAGGCCATCCCCGATGATTTTCTCATTATCCCTTTTCACTTAGTCTACAATTACGATACAACTTGAAATTATTCCATTTCAATGGATTTTTCTCATTTATACCACCCTTACCTTTGGCTGATTGCTAAGCAGAAATTTAAAGTACAACTGGGATCTTGTTATCCAATGCAAGATTATGCACTTTGTAATGTAATGTGAATTCGTTGAAGCACAATATCACTTGGGAAGGAATAATTTTGCAAAAGAAGTAGAAGAATTTAACCGGTATGAATCCTCGGAGAGATTATTTTCTTTTTTTATTTACACCTATAATAGTTGTTAATATTTAAATTTTATTTATATTTCATTTATTTATATATTGTGTTAATATTTAATTTTTTATTTATATATCATTTGGATAACTTATTTTTTTATTAAACTTTGCACTTAAAATAATTTTCGTATTAGCATAAACATGAGACCATTTTCTACTCCAATATATTGCTAAGATTTATTTGACACTGATGTTATTTTTACCACATTTTTTTAGGTTTTTTAATAATTTCAAAATATTTTTTTGGTTTTACTTAAAGATATTGAAGATGTTTAATTTTTTTTAATTTAGTATTTTTTTTTTTCTAATATTATAGGCGTTTCTATTGTGAATATTTCAATTTGTTATTTTCCTTTTTCACTCGCGAAACATTGCCCTATGATATATTCACATATTAATTCCTTTTGATTACTCTCCCCAAACTGAGTATTAGGGAATAATTTTGTTGTTTTCCTTTAACAAAGAGATTTTAGTAACAAAAATCTCCGTAAACCGTATTGCGAATGTGTTCAAAACAACCGTTACGCGCTACGTATATCGTCCGACTGATGAAAGTGTTCAATGCATACTGCTGGCATTACCGACCTACCGACCAACAAATAACTCTTACACACCTACATAGCCTTACTTTGTACACGCACACACACACATACACCCCAGAGAAATTGGGTAAAATCTGCGAAACTCAACAATAACAACAACATCATCAAACGAAGGCATCACAAGAGCAACGATAAACAGTAGCATCACTAACAGTAAAGAAATCATACAGACACACATACATACATGCATAAACATAGCTTTGTACATATCTATACACACACCACACAATAAAGTCATGATGATAGTAAGTATGGTGAATTGAGTGGTGATACCCAAAACACGAACAAAGAAATCACGAAGTATGTCTGTAGGCTATTGGGGAAATGGGTTCTTGTCAACGAAAGTGAAATTGCCCACACATACGAAAAAAAAACACCCACAGAGGCTAGTGAGAAAATTTTCGTTCTCTCTTATTACTCTCACCATGGGAAACATAGAATGTTAATGTTTAGCCTTACTGAGAAAATTGTTAAGGCAGGTTAAGACAATGTTATGAAAATCAAAGAGAATAATAAAAACTCTTAATACTAGCACTATTAAAAATAACATAAATTTAAATTTTTAAAAATTAAAAAAATTATTTTTTTTATTATTTTTATTAATAATGGAATCTCCTTGGTTTTTTACTTCGAATAAAAAATAAATTTTCATTCAAAGCTTGAGGTTTTGTGTTTTATTTTTTTATTGGAATATTTCCGAAATCAAAAATTTTAAAATATATTTAAAACATTAATTAAATAGGTCATTTTAAGTTAAAAACTTAAAATAAGAAGAAGTATATACCGCCGTAGGTTCGGCCAGGCCGAATCTTATCTACCCTCCACCATGGATTGCGTAGAAACTTCTACGAAAAACTGTCATCCACAATCGAATTACTTGGGTTGTGGTATCTTAAAACTTCTTAACATCGTTTTCTAAATTGTGAGTTAGTAAGGTATGTATAGGTAAGTCTACAAATAATTACGAATCTATATGGACTTTTGCACGGGACGTAGAGAGCCATAATTGAAATTTGGGGGTCGCTTATATGGGGGCTATATACAATTATGAACTTGATATGGACCAATTTTTGTGTGATTGGGGATCGATTTATCTGAGGGCCATATATAACTATAGACCGATATGGACCTAGTTAGGCATGGTTGTTAACGGTCACATACTAGCACAATGTACCAAATTTCAACTGACTCGGATGAAATTTGCTCCTTCAAGAGGCTCCAAAACCAAATCTCGGGATCGGTTTATATGGGGGGTCTATATGATTATGGATTGATACACTCCAAAAAAGTTAACTTGAATCCAAAGATTTTGACTTTTCTTTAAGGATTCTGGTATTGATTCCGAGCCAAAGATGCGGCTTCTTTAAAATAAGGAAATTTTTTTTTATTTGTTTGTTTGTATGTTCCGAGTTGGCTCCCAAACGGCTGAACCGATTTACATGAAACTTTCTGAGATCGTAGGGGGCGTCCATGTGGTGAAAATAGGGTACCTCATTTTTTGACACCTGGTCGCGGAGGGGGACCTCCCCTTTGTCGGACTTTTTGAAAATTGGACCAAAGTTGACCAATTTGCTTGAAATTTTCATTGAAGGTTGGGGTTGGCATCTACACAAAGATCCGCTACTTTATATTTCGATATTTTGTGGCGGAGGGGGACCTCCCCTTTGTTCGACTTTTTTTTAAGTACAGTGAAAAAAGTAAAATTCTCTAAATTATCTGAGATTTACAGAGAATATGCAGTGAGGTTATGGAATTAATATGGGGTACTTGATGATTTCATATATGGACGGGGAGGGGACCTCCCCATTGCCCTACTTTTTGAAACTTGGAAAAACTTAGCGACTTGCTTTTACGAAAAAAAAGGGTGAGATTATGAAATTTATATCAGGTTCCTGATTTTTTTATAAAAATAAAAGGGCATAGGCAGACATCCGCTTCTCTTAAGTAACTACATACAGAGAAACAATTAAACTTTACCGAGTTACTTGAAATTTACAGAGGACTGGGGAGAGGTTACGATATTAATAGTTGATACCTGATTTTGCGATATTTGGACGGAAGAGAGGCCGCCCCCTTTAGGCTTATAATTTGCTTGACATTTTCTGAGATACGCTACATCACTTCTCAATATTTGGTCGGGGAGGAGGTCCTCCTCTAAAACTGCAAAAAGAAATTTTAAGTTTTCTTGAAATTTACAAAGGCAATGGGGCAAGGTTATGAACGAAGAGGTAACTATCCTTGCTCCACACTTGAAGGAAAGTTTCAAGAATTTTCAGGGAAGGTTAGGGGTGCTATTCACTACGGTGTTTGTCGATATTGTATCGGGGAAAGTGACGTCCCTTTAAAAAAATAGAACAAAATTTAAACATCTCCGATCTACTTGAAATTTACAGGGAACGTGGGAGGAGGTGATTAAATTTATACATGACTTTTAGTGTATGATTTTTCGATATCTTGTTGGGGAAGGGGAAAATTGAAATAAACTTTGTCGATTTACTTCAATAGAATTTATAGGGACCATTGAGTAGTTGTGAAATTATTATAGGGTACGTGATAGTCCGATATCAGGTCGGAGTGGAGCAAAGGTGGGCAGAGGGTTCCCTTTTGTCCGTTTTTCTTTTTATACCCTCCACCATAGGATGGGGGTATATTAACTTTGTCATTCCGTGTGTAACACATCGAAATATTGCTCTAAGACCCCATAAAGTATATATATTCTGGGTCGTGGTGAAATTCTGAGTCGATCTAAGCATGTCCGTCCGTCCGTCCGTCTGTCCGTCTGTCCGGCTGTCCGTCTGTGGAAATCACGCTAACTTCCGAACGAAACTAGCTATCGACTTGAAACTTGGCACAAGTAGTTGTTATTGATGTAGGTCGGATGGTATTGAAAATGGGCCATATCGGCCCACGTTTACGTATAGCCCCCATATAAACCGATCCCCAAATTTGGCTTGCGGAGCCTTCCGGAGCAGCAAAATTCACCCGATACGGTTGAAATTTGGTACGTGGTCTAAGTATACGGTCTCTAACAACCATGCCAAAATTGGTCCATATCGGTCCATAATTATATATAGCCCCCATATAAACCGATCCCCAGATTTGACCTCCGGAGCCTCTTGGAGGGGCAAAATTCATCCGATCCGGTTGAAATTTGGTACCTGATGTTAGCATACGGTCTCTAACAACCATGCCAAAATTGGTCCATATCGGTCCATAACTATATATAGCCCCCATATAAGCCGATCCCCAGATTTGACCTCCGGAGCCTCTTAGAGGAGCAAAATTCATCCGATCCGGTTGAAATTGGGTACGTGGTGTTAGTATATGGTCTCTAACAACCATGCAAGAATTGGTCCATATCGGTCCATAATTATATATAGCCCCCATATAAATCGATCCCCAGATTTGTCCTCCGGAGCCTCTTGGAGGAGCAAAATTCATCCGATCCGGTTGAAATTTGGAACGTGGTGTTAGAATTTGGTCTCCAACAAACACGAAAGAATTGGTCCATATCGGTCCATAATTATATAAAGCACCCATATAAACCGTTCCCTAGATTTGATCTCCGGAGCCTCTTAGAGGAGCAAAATTCATCCCATCCGGTTGAAATTTGCAACGTGGTGTTAGTATAAGGCCGCTAATAACCATGCCAAAATTGGTCCGTATCGGTTCATAATCATGGTTGGCACTCGAGCCAAAAATGACCTACCAACATTTTGTTTTTATAGAAAACATTGTCAAAATGTTATTTCTATAGAAAATTTTGTCAAAATTTTATTTCTCTAGAAAATTTTTTTTTAAATTTTATTTCTATAGAAAATTTTGTCAGATTTTTATTTCTATAGAAAATTTGATCAATTTTTTTTTCCAAAAAATTTTTTTTTCCAAATTTTACTTCTATAGAAAATGTTGTCAAAATTTTATTTTGTCGAAATTTTATTTCTATAGAAACCTTAAACTTAATTATATACGTATTTAATCGGCCTTTTTTAGTTTAATATATACCACGTATGGACTATGTGGTATATATTACGGTGTTAGGAAGTTTTAAAATACCTTGCCAACGGCAAGGGTTACCGCAACCCAAGTAATTCGATTGTGGATGACAGTCTTCAGTAGAAGTTTCTACACAATCCATGGTGGAGGGTACATAAGCTTCGGCCTGGCCGAACTTACGGCCGAATATACTTGTTATTTATTCATTTTTAACAGATAAAAAAATAAATCATTATTTTATTTTAATTTAATTTATATTTTAATGGAATTTCCTTGGTTTTTTTATTTTGAATAGTAAATAAATTTTCATTCAAAGCTTGAGGTTTTGTATATTATTGCGTTTGTATATAAATCCCTATATTTTGCAATTGAAAAGTTTTAAATTATATTGAAAACGTAAATTAAATAGGTATTTTTTAAGTTAAAATATTATATATAATATTAAAATAAAAATAAGATTTTTTAAAGATATTAACTTAAGTAATAAATTAATAAGACTTATCTTTTAACACTTTACTTTAAAGGCGAAACATAGCCTAATGTCTGCTTGATGTCGTATCTGAATTTGGAAATTTAAGCTGTCGTCAAAACGTTTTCAAATGATTTTGAACAACGAATAAATATAAATAAAATTTGTTTCCTAGAATCAAGTACGGAAAACTCAAACCTAAACGAGGATTGTATCTTAAACTTATACTTACATGAATTCTCTGCTTCTTTGGATCGGATCAAATCACAAAATCTTTGGCATCGGACATCCTTTTTTTAAAGTGCAATTATTTTTTTTTATTGTGAATTCATTCCGTACTACAACGAAAATAAAAAAGTAAAACAATTAAAAATTTAATAAAAAAATTTTAAACAATTAATTTCTACATTATAAGTCAATAAGTTATTTTTTTTTTTACTTAAAACCTTAAATCACAAAATGTTATCATTCAAAAACATTGAAAACATAGAATTTTCTTGCACATGCGTTTTCTCTAAATGACTCCCTTAACTTCTTCTCTTTGTAGAAAATTCTCTTATAGCCCATTTTTCTCTCGCAAAATCTCAATTGCTAACAAAAATTCACCACTTTTTATCAGATATCAAATTTCAACATCAACAGTGTAGGAAATACTATCACAAACAATGCTTCACACACTCCCATACATACAAAGAAATGTTATGATAACAACTGATAAGAAATGTTTGTTATTGAAATGTTTTGAAAACAGACGAGAAGACCACGTGCTTCAAATGTTGCACAGGTGCGAGGACAAGTATTCGTAATTAGGGTGGATTAGGTCGTAAAAGCTTTTTGAAGTGAGCAATGTTGATTTGGGAAAGGGGTATAATCTTCAATATGGTACACTAGCCGAGACCAAGTGAAAAAAAATGTAATAAAATTTTGTAGTAAAAAAACAATAAAATTATCTGCTGGGATTAAACTTCATATATTCTCTACCCTGTCCAAATTTTTCGTAATAATATAATAGGGTTGGCTAGTAAATTTCGGGATTAGAGAACAAAAACAAATATTAGTCATCGAAAATATATAGTGCAAACTTTATCAACATTTTATTCCTATAGAAAAATTTGTTAAAATTTTATTTCTATAGAAATTTTTTTCAAAATTTTATTTCTATAGAAAGCCTTGTCAACATTTAATTTCTATGGAAAATTTTGCCAAAATTGTGTTACTATAGAAAATTTTGTCAAAATTTTGTTTCTATAGAAAATTTTTGTAAAATTTTATTTCTATAGAAAATTTTCTTAAAATTTTTTTCTTATACGAAAATTTGCCAAAATTGTATTTCCATAGAACATTTTATAAAAATTTATATTATATTTCTATAGAAATTTTTGTCAAATTTATTTCTAGAAAATTTTATTAAAATTTTATTTTAATAGAACATTTTGTCAAAACTTTACTTCTATAGCAAAATTTGTCCAAATTTTATTTCTATACAAAATTTTGTCAAAATTTTATTTCTATAGAGATTTTTGTCCAAATTTTATTACTGTAGAAGATGTTGTCAAAGTTTTACTTCTAAAAAAATTTTTGTCAAAATTTTATTTCTATAGAAGTAAAATTTTGTCAAAATTTTATTTCTATAGAAAATTTTGTCAAACTTTTATTGTTATAGAAAATTTTGTGAAAATTTTATTCCATAGAAAATGTTGTCAAAATTTTATTTCTATAGAAAATTTTATTTCCATAGAAAATTTTGTCAAAATTTTATTTCCATAGAAAATTTTGTCAAAATTTTATTTCCATAGAAAATTTTGTCATAATTTTATTTCTATAGAAAATTTTGTCAAAATTTTATTTCTATAGAAAATTTTGTCAAACTTTTATTGTTATAGAAAATTTTGTGAAAATTTTATTTCTACAGAAAATTTTTTATAAATTTTATTTCTATAGATTTTTTTTCAAAATTTTATTTATATAGAAATTTTTTTCAAAATTTTATTTGTATGGAAGATTTTGTCAAAATTTTATTCTTATAGCAAATCTTTTCAAAATTGTATTTCTATAGATTTTCTATAGAAATACAATTTTGAAAAGATTTGCTATAAGAATAAAAATTTGACAAAATCTTCCATACAAATAAAATAAAAAATCTTCCATCAAAATTTTATTTCAAAATTGTATTTCTATAGAAAATGCTGTCGAAATTTTATTTCTATGGAAGATTTAGTCAAAATTTTATTCCTACAGAAAATTTTGTCAAAACTTTATTTCTATAGAAAATTTTGTCAAAATTTTATTTGTATAGAAAATTTTGTCAAAATTTTATTTCTATAGAAAATTTTGACAAAATTTTATTCGTATAGAATTTTTTTCCAATTTTTTTTTTTCCTATAGAAAGTGTCACAATTTTATTTCTTTAGAAAATTTAGTCAAAATTTCATTTCTATAGAAAATGTTATTTCTATTGAAAATTTTATGAAAAATTTATTTCTATAGAAAATTCTATGAAAAATTTATTTCTATAGAAAATGTTGACAACATTTTATTTTTATAAAGTTTTCTTCAAGATTTTACTTCTATAGAAAATTTTTTTAAATTTTTATTTCTATAGAAATTTTTTTCAAAATTTTATTTCTATAGATTTTTTTTTTACATTTTATTTGTATGGAAGATTTTGTCAAAATTGTATTCTTATAGAAAATTTTGTCAAAATGTTATTCGTATAGCAAATTTTTTCAAAATTGTATTTCTATAGAAAAAGTTTTCAAAATTTTATTTCTATAGAAAATGTTGTCAAAATTTCATTTTTATGGAAGATTTTGTCAAAATTTTATTCCTACAGAAAATTTTGTCAAAACTTTATTTCTATAGAAAATTTTGTCAAAATTTTATTTCTATAGAAAATTTTGTCAAAATTTTGTTTTTATAGCAAACTTTGCTAAAATTTTATTCGTAGAGAATATTTTTTCAAACTTTTTTTCCTATAGAAAATTCTGTCACAATTTTATCTCTTTAGAAAATTTAGTCAAAATTTCATTTCTATAGAAAATTTTGTCAAAATTTTATTCTTTTCCTCTGTTGGTTAAGCTACACTTGAAGTTAAGTCAATGCATGGTTTTAAGCCGACATCAAAAACAACAAAATTATTGAAGAATAAACCAACAATAACAAAACAAAACGAAAATTTATTTCTATAGAAAATTTTGTCAAAATTTAATATCTATAGAAAATTGTATGAAAAATTTATTTCTATAGACAATTCTATGAAAATTTTATTTCTATAGAAAATCTTGTCAAAATTTTATTTTTATAAAGTTTTTTTTCAAGATTTTACTTCTATAGAAAATTTTGTCAGAATTTTATTTCTATAGAAAATGTTTGCAAAATTTTATTTCTATCGAAAATTTTGTCCAAATTTCATTTCTATAGAAAATTTTGACAAAATTTTATTTCTATAGAAAATTTTGTCAAAATTTTATTTCTAGAGAAAATTTTGTCAAAATTTTATTTCTATAGAAAATTTTGTCAAAATTTTATTTCTAGAGAAAATTTTGTCAAAATTTTATTTCTATAGAAAATTTTGTCAAAATTTTAATTCTATAGAAAATTTTGTCAAAATTTTATTCCTGTAGTAAATTTTGTCAGAATTTTATTTCTATAGAAAATTTTGTCAACATTTTATTTCTAGAGAAAATTTTCTCAAAATTTTATTTCTATGGAAAATTTTCTCAAAATTTTATTTCTATAGAAACTTTTCTCAAAATTTTATTTCTTCAGCAAATATTGTCAAAATTCTATTTTTATAGAAAAATTTGTCACAATTTTATTTTTATAGCAAATTTTCATAACAAATTTTGTCAAAATTTTTTTTTCATAAAAAATTTTGTCAAAATTTTATTTCTATCACAAATTTGTTAAAAAAATTAATTCTATAGAAAATTTTCTCAAAATATTATTTTTACAGAACATTTTCTCAAAATTTTATTTCTATAGAAGATTTTGTCAAATATTTTATTTCAATAGAAAATTTTATTTTTATAGCAAATTTTGACAATTTTTTTTTTCTCAAAATTTTATTTCTACAGAAAATGTTGTCAGAATTTTATTTCTATGGGCCATCTTGTCAAATTTTTATTCCTATAGAAAATTTTGTTAAAATTTTATTTATATAGAAAAATTTGTTAAATATTTTATTTCTAAAGAAAATTTTATTTCTACAGCACATTTTGACAAAATTTTAGTTCTCTGGAAAATTTTCTCAAAATTTTGTTTGTATATGTTAAATGTTAAAATTTTATTTGTATAGAGAAATTTGTCAAAATTTCTATAGAAAATTTTTGCAAAATTTTATTCCTAATAGAAATTTTTTTTCAAAATTTTAGTCCTAATAGAAAATTTTTTCAAAATTTTATTTTTATAGAAAATTTTTACAAAGTTTTATTTTCATACAAAATTTAGTCACAATTTTATGAAAATTTTATTTCTATGGAAATTTTTATGAAATTGTTATTTCGTTTTGTGTTGTTATTGTTGGTTGTTGAAATCAAAAACAACAATAATGACTGAAGAATAAACCAACAATAACAAAACAAAACAGAAAATGTTGTCAGAATTTTATTACTATAGACATTTGTCAGAATTTTATTTCTATGGGCCATTTTGTCAAATTTTTATTCCTATAGAAAATTTTGTCACAATGTTATTTATATAGAAAAATTTGTTAAATATTTCATTTCTAAAGAAAATTTTATTTCTACAGCACATTTTGACAAAATTTTATTTCTCTGGAAAATTTTCTCAAATTTTTTTTTTTTATATAGAAAATGTTAAAATTTTATTTGTATAGAAAAATTTGTCAAAATTTCTATAGAAAATTTTTGCAAAATTTTATTCCTAATAGAAATTTTGTTCAAAATTTTAGTCCTAATAGGAAATTTTTTTAAAATTTTATTTTTATAGAAAATTTTTAAAAAGTTTTATTTTCATACAAAATTTAGTCACAATTTTATGAAACTTTTATTTCTATGGAAATTTTTATAAAATTGTTATTTCGTTTTGTGTTGTTATTGTTGGTTTATTCTTCAATCATTATTGTAGTTTTTGATTTTTTAAGCTGAAATCAAAAACAACAATAATGACTGAAGAATAAAGCAACAATAACAAAACAAAACGAATGAAGTAAGAGAAAGCACGCTCAAAATAAACCCAGCCAACTGCACTCAAATCGATGATTTGAGAGTGGCAAATGAAAAGAGAGATGATTGTACAAAGAAGAGAAAAGTTCACCAATGTGGTATTACAATGGACTGAATAGTCTGTCACCTAACCTAACCTAACCTAACCTTGTAGAAAGATTTATTTCGGCAAAAGCCGACTATCATAAATCTTTTTTCGGAAGGTTCAAGTGTAGTTTACTTTTGGGTTTAGTGAACTGCCTGAATTTATTCTGATAATTGTTTGATAGTTTTTGAATGTGATATGCGTCCATCCACACATCTTGCAATCTATAGGGCTTTGCCCAAATAAATTTAACAAACATTCTTTTCCTCTGTTGGTTAAGCTACACTTGTAATTTAGTCAATGCATGGTTTCAAGCTGAAATTAAAATTTTATTTCTATATAAGATTTTATGCAAACTATCAAAAAAGTAGAATTATCCCAACTGTGGCAACCGTGCTGATGAGTCGAACTTGTCCTACTTGTTCATCATCTAATGTTTCCCTTGAAATGAAAAAAATTGAGCTAATTTTTTAATTTACAATGAAATCCATTTAAGTGTCTTTTATTCTCGCATTCAAATCACAGCCAATCGCCATAATAATTGGGTCAAAAAAATTAACCATAACAGATTGCCCTACAAAATCAATTAATAGCAATTAAGCATTTTTCGCACGATTTTTAATTTGTTGGTGCAGTCAATTCAATTATAGCAAATTGCAATTTTTAAGCTTCCATGCCCATATTTAATGCATTTTTGTTTAACGGTTGCTTTGGTTAATTTGAAAAATTCTATGAATTTAAACGCTAGCCATCAAAGTGAGCTTGCACTAGTCACCTCCCACACACACACACATCCACAGTGTAGTCAACCTCTATTAAAAGTTGTTTTAATATTAAGTGCGGTATAATTTGAAAAAGCAACACTGCACAAGGGGTCCAACGAAACTAAATGGCCAAGCATTTATCTGTGTCTGATAACTATTTCAAGTACACTCACAGCTTGAGTGTTGGCTTGGTTCTGCAAAAGAATGCAATAACGATCGTTACAGTATTTTCACAAAATTGTTACTTTTGTTGATTCATTCAATTTATTTAATTTGGATTTGTTTAGAAGAATTTCAAGAAATTATGGTATACAAAATTCAATGAATTCTTAGAATTATAGAAGAACACCCACTTTTGCACAAATAATGCTAAGATGTTAAAGTTCAACAATTTTTTTAGAAGTTGGGTATTCACATAGTTCTTTGGAAATACATAACACAGAAACACATCTATTTTTATATAAATAAAATTATGGCTAAAATTTAACCTAATACATTCATAAACAAATATGAAAATTAAATCAAACAATTTTTATATAAATAAAAAAAAAAATTTAAACAATTTTAAGTAATAAATTTCAACCAAAATTTTCTAGAAAAACTAAGGAAATTCAATATAACATATTTTAATTTATATTTCCATATCCATATATTTTAATGTGAACCGATTTTGACAAAATTTTTTACACTTCTACAAAATCTTTAACCTTAAAATTTAAAATCTTTTAAATGTTAGTACAAACCAAGAAAGGAAAATCTAAAATTGCCACCAGGGCTGTGGAGTCGAGTCAATTTTGCTCGACTCCGACTCCAACATTTATTCTTAGCCTCGACTCCGACTCCGGAGTCGACTCCAGGTGGTGTACCTAAATTTCATTTTAACAGTATTCCAATTGAAAATTTTAAGGTGTAGTGTTCCAAAAATAGACCGATATACGTTTTTTATTTTGCCATATTTTATATGTCCAAAAGAAATCTAATTTTAATTTTTGATACGACTCGACGATAAATCTCAGCATTTTAGCGATGTACAGAACACTGCATTTTAATTTCAGGCCAATAAATTAAAATACGACACAAGACTATATAGAGACCACATCAAAATATGGGTAGATAACAACAATCTCCAGAATATGCATTTATAAAAACACAAGATTTCAAAAAATAATTGGGCTTCCACACTGAAAAAAATATTGTCGTGAGGTCAAAGATTTCATGTCTTTAAAATACGAATACAAATTTTGCTGAGCATAGAAGACGCATTTCTCTAAAATAAAGTTATTCTCCTTGTCCAAAAGTCGATAAACTTTTCAATGAAGTCGTATTGTCCTTATAATTAAGTGATTTGACTTAAAAATGGGTATCTTAACATGAAAGAAAAAATTTATAGGCTAAGGTCAACTTGACCTTAATAATTCAGAAAAATTCTTTAAATTTAATGAAATTGTCTTTAAATTTGTTGTCTTTTGGCATCCTGACTACAAAGCAAAAACTCGTTCAAATATAGGACATGTTTTTCAACACTTTATTTTAAAGACGTTTTTTACTTGAAACACAGCATAATTTCCACTGGAAGTCGAGTCCTAATTTGGAAAATAAAGTTGCCGTTAACTCGTTTTTAAAGGACTTTGATAGCATATGAAGAAAAAAAGCTGAGAAAGCGAAACATTGAATTTTGCTTCCTAGAAGCAAGTACACAAAACCAAAATTTAAAAGAGAATTGTGTCTTAAAAGTATCCTTACTTGTATTCTCCGCTTCTTTGGCTCGGAATCAATACCAAATTTTTTAAAGTAAAGACAAAATCTTTGGAACCGAGTGTGTTTTTTTTTCAGTGCAGAAGTTTAAGAAGTAAAATCCCGGTATTAATCTATATAGGCATTTTATAAAGAATAAATCTATACAAAAACAAGTAAGTAAAGTCTAAAGTCGGGCGGGGCCGACTTTATTATACCCTTCACCACCATGTAGACCAAAATTTTTTTTACCATTTCAACTACTTCAAATTTTCTGGGAGATATATAAAGGTTTGCATTTCCAGATATAAATACTTATAATGGAGACAATTTTTTGTACTCTACAAAATCTCTAGAATTACAATTGAAATCGGCTAACGCTCTGGAATAAAACACAATGTTAATAAAACAAAAATATGGGAAATATGAAGCGAGAGAAATTTTGATGCAATTGTACAAAACAGCATTTGCGATTTATCAGGCGATACTTATGTATTCGAGATATAGGACAATTTGAGTAACATTTACAATTTTTCCTACTCAGCAATGGCGATTTTACAAGGATATTGGTTAGATCTTGCCAAGATATGTGGTCAAGTGTGGGTTGTGATATATTACTTGGTCAAGTCGGGCGACTTGGAGCCTTATTTAAAACTCAACCGTTCTGTGGAAAGTCTGGCATTACAGTGTGTAGGATATGACTAAGATATGGGGAATGGGATGAGTTGTGTGTAAAATATGAAATAGTCTACCATATTTTCCCAACTCTGGTGCATATATAATGTGAGCTATATATATAGTGAAGCGATTTCGACTAAATTTGACATGCATAGTTAGAATAATAATTCTGCTATCTCTGCAAAATTTCACGTAAATGGGAGTTTAACTTTTGCCCCCGTGGTCATTTGAGTATAAATCGGACGAAAGATATATATGGGAGCTATATATAAATCTGAACCGAATTCAATCACTACTAATTGTACTCCTAGTGCAAAATTTCAAACAAATTGGGCCAAAACTCTGACTTCTAGGACCATATTAGTCCATATCGTGCGAAAGATATATATGGGAGCTATATCTAAATCGGAATCGATTTCAACCAAATTTGGCACGCATAGCTACAATGCTAAATCTACTCACTGTGCAAAATTTCAACCAAATTGGGCCAAAACATTGGCTTTTAGGACCATATTAGTCCATATCGGGCGAAAGATATATATGGGAGATATATCTAAATCTGAACCGATTTCAATCAAATTTTGCACACTTGACTATACTACTAATTTTACTCCTAGTGCAAAATTTCAACCAAATTCGGCAAAACATCTGGCTTCTGGGGCCATTTAAGTCCATATCGGGCGAAAGATATATATGGGAGCTATATCTAAATCTGAACCGATTTCTATCAAATTTTGCACACTTGCCTATACGACTAAGTGTTATGTTTGTACAAAACTTCAAGCAAATCGGTATACAACTCTGGCTGCTGGGTCCATATTAGTGCATATCGGGCGAATGATATATATGGGAGCTATATCTAAATCTGAACCGATTTCTTCCAAAATCAATAGGGTTCTATTCCGACCCAAATTAGGAACATGTGCCAAATTTGAAGGCGATTGGACTTAAATTGCGACCTGGACTTTGATCACAAATATGTGTTCACAAACAGACGGACATGGTTATATCGACTCAGGGACCCACCCTGAGCATTATTGCCAAAGACACCATGTGTCTATCTCGTCTCCTTCTGGGTGTTGCAAACATATGCACTAACTTATAATACCCTGTTTCACAGTGTGGCGCAGGGTATAACAAGTATACACAGCACTAAGTTCGGCCGGGCCGAATCTTAAATACCAACCACCATGAACCAAATACTAGGGTTTCCTTTGAAATTTCAGGAGGGCTTGAGGACTCGAGGACACTTCCCGAAGATAAATTTAAAGATTTCACCTATGAGGACTATATCAGATTCTGGATTTATAAGAACCATTTTTGTTTGAGTTTTAGAGGAATCATTAACATCTCTCGTAAGTGTGCAAGAAAATTATAAAATAACGTCTTGACTTGAAATCCTAAATCTGTAGAAGTAAAATCTGGAAATTTTACATTGAGTTTCAAGCAATTTTCATGATCAGTGCGCCTTCAACACCCTCAGAAGTGAAGTCGGTCTATATGGAGGCATTACCAAATGGACCGATAAACATTTAATCCGATACACGTTTTTGTGAGCCTAAAATACCAGAATATTTACAATTTCAGGCAAATCAGATAAAAACTACGGTTTCTAGAAACCCAAAGAGTTAAATCGGGAGATCGTCCTTATGGGGGCTATACTAAAATATGGACCGATACTCACCGTTTTCGGCACACCTCTTTATGACCCGAAAATGCCACTAGATTTCCAATTACAGGCAAATAGGATAAAAACTTTGGACTTTAGAAACCCACGAATTAAAATCGGGAAATCGGTCTATATGGGGGCTATACCAAAATATGGACCGATACTCACCATTTTCAGCACACCTCTTTATGGTCCTAAAATACCTCTAGATTTCCAATTTCATACAAATTGGATAAAAACTACGGTTTCTATAAGCCCAAGACCCCAAATCGGGAGGTCGATTTATATGGGGACCATACCAAAACATGGACCGATACTCACAATTTTTGGCACACGTATTTTGTGGTCCTACAATACCTCTATATTTCCAATTTCAGGTAAATTGAATAAAAACTGCGGTTTCTGTAAGCCCAAGAAGTAAAATCGGGAGTTCTGTCTATATGGGGGCTATACCAAAATATGGACCGATACTCACAATTTTTGGCACACGTATTTGTGGTCCTACAATACCTCTAGATTTCCAATTTCAGGTAAATTGAATAAAAACTGCGGTTTCTATACGCCCAAGAAGTAAAATCGGGAGATCGGTCTATATGGGGGCTATACCAAAATATGGACCGATACTCACCATTTTTGGCACACCTCTTTATGGTCATAAAATACCTCAAATTTCAGGCAAATTGGATAAAAACTACGATTTCTATAAGCCCAAGATCCTAAATCGGGAGGTCGGTTTATATGGGGACTATATCAAAACCTGGACCGATATAGCCCATCTTCGAACTTGACCTGCCTGCGGACAAAAGACGAGTTTGTGCAAAATTTCAGCACGATTGCTTCATTATTGAAGACTGTAGCGTGATTACAACAGACAGACAGACAGACGGACATCGTTATATCGTCTTAGAATTTCTCCCTGATCAAGAATATATATACTTTATATAGTCGAAAATCGATATTTCGATGTGTTACAAACTTATTATACCCCCGTCACCATCCTATGGTTGTGGGTATAAAAATATGGGAAACATTTTAATCTGAACCAATTTTGAGGCAACTTCGCAAAAGTGTATTTTTGATTTATCGATCGATAGATATGTGTTAGATATAAATGAAAATTTGAGTCACTTTTATAAGTTTTCGACTTAGCAGTGGCGATTTTATAAGGAAAATGTAGGTATTGTGACCATTTTTCCCAAGTCGGAAAACATATATATGGAAGCTATATAGAAATCTGAACCAATTTCAACCAAATTTGACATGCTTATTTAGTATTTTAAATCTTCTCCCTGTGCAAAATTTCACATAAATTTGACCTCTGTGGTCATATGACGGAAAATCGGGCGGAAGATATATATGGGAGCTATATGTAAATCTGAACCGATTTCAATAAAATTTAGCACACTTGACTATACGACCAAGTGTTATGTGTGTTGAACATTTCAAGCAAATTGGACTAAAACTCTGGCTTCTGGGGCCATATAATTCCATATCGGGCGAAAGATATATATGAGAGCTATATCTCAATCTGAACCGATTTCAACCAAATTTGGAACACTTGACTATACGACCAAGTGTTATGTGTGTTGAACATTTCAAGCAAATTAGGGTAAAACTCTGGCTTCTGGGTCCATATAAGTGAATATCGTGCGAAAGATATATATGGGAGCTATATCTGAATCTGAACCGACTTCTTCCAAAATCAATAGGGTGTTCAACTTAAAAAAAATATTCATATAATCTCATGACTTCTTCAGTCGGCACATTTATTCGGCGATGAACCGACATACGTCTTTATATACGTCTTTAATCTCTTCAATGTTGAAAATGAACGTTCGGATGAGCACGTAGTAACTGCAGGGATGGAAAATGCAGTACTATAGTACTTTTTCAATACTTTTTCACCCCGGTCAGTACCGTAATACCCCCGCGAATGATTTAGTACCTTTTATGTAGACATTTTTGAGTCGATATCAGATTTATGGTACAATAGCTTTGACAAACTATTTTAATATTTTGAGAAAGTCTTTATCAATCTTATTTGCTAATAGTCTTTTACAAATATGGCAAAACAGACATGTTCATGTGGGAAGAAAATCTCGATTTTGTAAAAGACATAGTCAGAAAACAGGATTTTATTGAACTTCAAGAATGTTTTAGTCGAGAAAAGAATGCGATTCTATATTATCGATTTTTTATTTCAGTAGAAAATGTTGTCAAAATTTTATTTCTATATAGAATTTTTGCAAAATTTTATTTTTATAGAAAATTTTGTCAAAATTTTATTTTAATTGAAAATTTTGTAAAAATTTTATTACTATAGGAAATTTTTGCAAAATTTTATTTCTATAGACAAAATTTTGCAAATTTTTTTCTATAGAATTTTTTTGCAAAATTTTATTTATATAGAAAATTTTGTCAAAATTTTATTTTCTTTAAAATTCATTCTCTTGACAATAATCTTCCAGTGAAATTTTTGTTGAAATTTAGTAAAAAGTACCTCTCCGCTCAAAAATACCTTTTTTGTACTTTCTTAAAAATTATAATTTCCATCCCTGCGTAACTGGCAAAGTGACCAAAAATTTTAAAAGAATATGCACGTTTGGAAATATCTCTTTATTGCACTCTCCAAGTGCTTCCATCGCTGAATTAGGCAGGTTCTTTTCGCAGGTTTTGCGCCATTTCAGTTACACATGTGTGTTTGGCTGTTTCGTTGTTGCTGCTATGGCCAAACAAAGCGAGTCATGTTCACAAAAAGAACAACAAACACACATAAACAACAGGAAGGCATTTTCCAAAAATGAAATTTGTGGTGCGAGAACAAAAACAATTTGTTTTTTTCCGTCGTTTGACGGGCTTTTCAACTAGTATTCTATGATTTGTGCAAGTTTTATAGGTAAGCGTTCTTCAAAATAAAACCTCCAGCTTTTCTTCAACATCTTCGATAAAATTTTTCTATGCAGCTAAAAAATATATATTTATTTATATTAAAATATTCATTCATTTCGGGGGGGTTTGATCCCCCCCCCCCCCCCTGAATACGGCCTTGCGAACATGGCTAGATCGACTCAGGGACCCATCCTGAGCATTATTGCCAAAGACACCATGTGTCTATCTCGTCTCCTTCTGGGTGTTGCAAACATATATACTAACTTATAATACCCTGTTCCACAGTGTGGCGCAGGTTATCAAAATAAATC
The DNA here is from genome assembly GCF_050003625.1 of Haematobia irritans. Classification (NCBI taxonomy): domain Eukaryota; kingdom Metazoa; phylum Arthropoda; class Insecta; order Diptera; family Muscidae; genus Haematobia; species Haematobia irritans. The sequence goes on from NC_134401.1 coordinate 154,163,437, forward strand.
AATAATTATAAATCTTCTTTTAATTAAAAATTCCTTATTTTGCCCATAATGTTGTTGAAATTATGTGTCCCAAACAGTTTCATCATCCTTCCTTCATATTACCTCAATTTCTTTTCAATGTTGTCAGCTATTACCGTACTTACCTACTTCTTTGCGTTTTCTAGTTTTTGTGTGTGCCACATTTAGTAGTACTTGTTAAATGCTCCAAAAACCTTTGTCCTGATTGCATTCCTTTCAAATGCCGTACATGTGGTGACACAACGTTAAACGATTCCTATTGACTGTGAATATCACAAACACCGTCAATTGGTTGTCAATACAATCATAATCTTTTCTTGTTTTCAACAATGAAGCCCCTCTACAGTAAAGAGAGGAGCTCTTCAATCCCATGAGTGAGCGTAATTTGTAAACACTAAAGTGTTTTTGTGGCATGGGGAGGGGGGATCGGGGTAAGCATCGTATAATCTGGCATGTGAATACCCACAAATGTTCAAGCTTTTCACACACATATTTCATGAGCTGAATGATTGTGCATATTTGAGGTAGTGAGAATAGAGAGAGACTTCCCCGATGTGTGTCTTCACTGCATTTGTAACAGAAAGACTCACACACATAGGCAAACATACCCATAAAAGTTTTTAAAGAGACTTCTAAAGAAAAAGAGATGATAGGTGAGATAGTTAGATTTAAGTAAATTTAGAGAAAAAAGTAAAATACAGTGAGAAAAAATTAAATTGTACACTAATATGAAATAAATTGTGAAACGATACCGAATATATGAAGTAAAATTAAAGCTTGAGATGCGAGCTTTAATTTAAGGTAAAACTAATAAATATTCACTTTATATTTTCCATATCGTTTGACAATTTATTGCATATTAGTGTACATTTTTGTTTGCTCACTGTATATTGCTTTAATATATTAAATCGATTAATTTCTTTCGAAATTTACCTATTGCTTATATTTCCATAGAAATTTGATATAAATTTAATTATCTACTATTTATTATAATAACCACTTTATTGATATTATTTACAAATCATTTAGAAAATTAAAATTATAAAGAATTATGAAATTTCTGCAAACATCTTCATTAGTCAATTGCCATATTATTTGATTTCACACCTAAATAATATACAATTGGTCTCAATCGATTCATATTTATTTATATTCTCCACAAGCTTAAGCTTTTCACTTTACCATAATTTTCCAAAGATAAAATATTTCTGTCACGATTTTCCATAACTCCAGACAAGAGTTAATACAAAAGTTAAATGTTTGCAATAGAAAAATTAACAAGAATTCCTAAATTGGTCCAATGGCTAGCTGGAGGAGACCTGAATGCTTGGATGAAGCTCATTGATATGCGAATCATAGTGGCATTGATTTTCTCACATTTCCATGGAATTCCAGTTGGTTCACGTTTCTGTAGCCACGAAGCCACAAAAACATGGTAATTCGAATGATGAAATTATATAAGTGCGTAGACGTTTTCTAATCTAAATGTCGGTGGTCAAAAGAGAATACGCACAATGTTGACCTATTTTTATTCTTTTGTTTTTTACCTTTCAATCAAGGATTTTTCAAAATATTTCAAGATTTCGACTTTCCAAAATTTTAAAAACATGACTTTTTGCCATAAAAATATTTTTAAAATTTGTAAAAAACGATTTTTCTATATTTGATTTTTCGACTTTTCTATATTTTAAAATTTTTAAGAAAAGTTCTTTTGTCGATTCTTGTCACAATCAAAAGTCTATTTTGACCAAAAAAATCTATTTACTAAAAAATAATAAAAAGTCAATTATAGAATTTGAAGATAAGGGAAAGATTACTTCTGCTTGCCATTTTAATGTGGAAAATTTTGTCAAAATTTTATTTCTAAAGAAAATTTTGTCAAAATTTTATTTATATCGCAAATTTTATTTATATATAAAATTTCATCAAAGTTTTTTTTCCTTAGATTTTTTAAAATTTTATCAATTTTTTTTCTCAAATTTTTTTCAAATTTTATTTCTTTAGAAAATTTTATTTCAAATTTTATTTCTTTAGAAAATATTGCCAAAATTTTGTCAAAATTTTATTTCATAATTTCATAAATTTTATTTTTGTAGAAGATTTTCTCAAAATTTTATTTCTTTAGAAAATTATGTCAAAATTTAATTTCTATAAAAAACTTTGTCAAAATTTTTTTTCTATAAAAAATTTTGTCAAAATTTTATTTCTATAGAAAATATTGTCAAAACTTTATTTCTATGGAATATTTTAACAAAATTTTATTACTATAGAATATTTTGTCAAAAATTTAATTCTATAAAAAATTTTATCAAAATTTCTATAGAAAATTTTGTCAATTTTTTAAGAAAATTTTCTCAAAAATTTATTTCTTTAGTACATTTTTCAAAATGTTGTTTCTGTAGAAAATTTCATCAATTTTATTTTTTTAAGAGATTTCTCAAAATTTTATTTCTTTAAAAAATTTTGTCAAAATTTTATTTCTTTAAAAAATTTTGTCAAAATTTTATTTCTATAGAAAATTTTTCAAAATTTTATATATATAGAAAATTTTGACAAAATTTTATTTCTATGGAAAATTTTAACAAAATTTTATTTCTATAGAATATTTTGCCAAAATTTTATTTCTATAGAAAATGTTATCAAAATTTCTATAGAAAATTTTGTCAAAGTTTTATTTACATAGAAAATTTCATAACTTTTAAAGAAAATATTCTCAAAACTTTATTTCTTTAGAAAATTTTCTCAAAATTTTATTTTTAGAACATTTTGTCAAAATTTTGTTTCTATAAAAAATTTTGTCAAAATTTTATTTCTAGAGAAAATGTTATCAAAATTTATAGAAAATTTTGTCAAAATTTTATTTCTATAGAAAATTTCATCAATTTTATTTTTTTTAGAAGATTTTCTCAAAATATTATTTCTTTAGAAAATTTTGTCTACATTTCATTTCTATAGAAAACTTTGTCAAAATTTTATTTCTATAAAAAATTTTCTCAAAATTTTATTTCTATAGAAAATTTTTCATCAATTTTTTTTAGAACTGTGTCTCAAATTTTATTTCTTTAGAACATTTTGTCAAAATTTTGTTTCTATAGAAAATTTTGTCAAAATTTTATTCCTATAGAAAGTTTTGTCAAAATTTTATTTCTATAGAAAACTTTGTCAAAATTTTATTTCTATAAAAATTTTTGTCAAAATTTTATTTCTATAGAAAATGTTATCAAAATTCTATAGAAAAATTTGTCAAAGTTTTATTTATAAAAAAAAATTCATCAATATTATTTCTTTAGAAGATTTTCTCAAAATTTTATTTCTTTAGAAAATTTTCTCAAAATTTTATATTTTTAGAACATTTTGTCAAAATTTTATTTCTATAGAAAATTTTGTCAACATTTTATTTCTATGGAAAACTTTGCCAAAGTTTTATTTATATAAAAAATTTTGTCAAAGTTTTTTTTTTTATATAGAAAATTTCATCAATTTTTTTTAAGAAAGTTATCTCAAAATTTTATTTCTTTAGAAAATTTTCAACATTTTATTTCTATAAAAAAATTTTGTCAAAATTTAATTTCTACAGAAAATGTTATCATAATTTCTATAGACAAATTTGTCAAAGTTTTATTTATATAGAAAATTCCATCAATTTTTTTAAGAAAATCTTCTTAAAACTGTATTTCTTAGGAAAATTTTCTCAAAATTTTATTTCTTTAGAAAATTTTGTCATAATTTTATTTATATTATGGATGTTTTTATTATATTCGACCTGTATATAGATTTTCCAATTGATAATTGTTGATAAAAACGAGCCCGAGGTCTGGATGATTAATTTTTATTTATTCAATATTTCGTCTTTTCATTGAAAGACTTCATCGGGAAAATTTTTCTGCGTATACAAAATAGAAAAGAAAATATATACACAATACATTTAAATACGTACAAATTGCATGTTACATTAAAAACACTCACGAAAAGAACAAAAAATAATACACCAACTGTAGAGTAAATAGCTAACGACGGTGTCTGTTGCATTACTAACGCTTACTCTGCTGCGCTTTGCTTTTTCTAATGAGATTTCTGTAGCTTTGCGCCAAATTGTCAGTGTCTGTCTTATAGTTTATTCGCTTCTGTGTTGGTGTATTGAGAATGTGCAACATCTCCAGTGTTAGTCTCTTGTTGTAATTACTCTCACACTGTAACACACGCGCTCTCTCCAAATCTGGGTGATGGTGTTCTCCTGCACAGTGGGTTGATAATGCTGTTTTTTGCATAGGTCTCTGCAAACGGTGTTTCAGATCTGATTTGTGGCCTGATAAACGAGTTTTTAATTTATTTTTTGTAGTTCCTACGTAAACCTTGTCACACACGTCTTTTTCGTTCCCATTGCACTTTATTTCGTATATTAAATTGGATTTATCCATGTCGTCAATTTTTGGTTTTAGATTAGTAAATAGTTTTTGTAGTGTATTATTAGTTTTCGGGGCTATTGCGAAGTTACTTTTGTCAATGAAATTGGCATTACTGAATCTTTCGTGTAATTTTGGAATATACACGACCGATTTGTAACAAAATTTTTGCTTCTCTTTGGCTGGCTGTACTTTGCTGTTGTTGATCAGTTTATCAATGGTAGATAGAGGAAAGCTGTTTTGCTGGAGTATTTCTTTAATTTTTTTGATGTTCGGCTGGTGAAATTCTTGGCTGCTTATGTTTAATACTCTGTTCACAAAATTTTGAGCAGTATTTTGTATAACTCTCCTGGGGTGGCTGGAGTAGAAATTTACCAATCTGCCGGAAGAAGTTGGCTTTTGGTACCAGTCGGTTTTAATTTTGTTACCATCTCTGATAATTAAAATGTCCAACTATGATAGAAAGTCACACAAACAAACAACATTTAACGGAGAGAGAGAAATATTATCTACGCACAGTGGAACACACACGACATTTTCTAAAGCACAACAAGAATATAATCATTTTAGAAGCGGACAAAGGAAATGTTACCGTAGGAATGGAAAAATTGGAGTATGATACGAGAATGGAGAAAATTGTAAATGACATAATGATGTACAGAAAATTAAAATCGGATCCCACTAACAAGCTACAAAGAATAAATAACGAACTTGTCGACGAATTGTTCAAACACAATATTATAGATGACTCGGAAAAACGGAGAATGAAGACCGAGGCTGCTATAGCACCCAGGATATATGGTCTCCCAAAAATACACAAACAGGACTACCCACTTCGCCCCATATGTTCGTCTATAAATTCACCATCCAGCAATTTATGCAAACACTTGACAACCATTTTAAATAGACTAACGGAAAATTCCAAATATAACGTAAAAAATTCCATGCAATTCAAATCAAAGATAGAAGACATCAAGATAGACGAAGACGAGACGATGGTATCTTTTGACGTTGTATCTTTGTTTCCGAGTATACCCGTTGAATTAGCCCTAAAAATAATAGAAGAAAAGTGGCATTTGCTGGAGAAGATAACTAAGATTCCGAAGAATCTGTTCTTCAAGATATTAAGATTCTGCATAATTGACAATAGATATTTTAGATATAAAACCAGTTTTTATCAACAAAGAAAAGGTTTACCTATGGGATCTTCAGCATCTCCGATAGTAGCCGACATTGTGATGGAAGAGCTATTGGATAGATGTATGGCAAACTGTGATATTAGGCCTAAGATTCTTACTAAGTATGTTGACGACCTTTTTGGGATTGTGAAAACAAGTGCAATAAATAACCTCTTGACGATATTCAATAACTTCAACCCTAGTATAAAATTCACATTGGAATACGAAAAATGTAGACAAATTCCATATCTGGACATTTTAATTATCAGAGATGGTAACAAAATTAAAACCGACTGGTACCAAAAGCCAACTTCTTCCGGCAGATTGGTAAATTTCTACTCCAGCCACCCCAGGAGAGTTATACAAAATACTGCTCAAAATTTTGTGAACAGAGTATTAAACATAAGCAGCCAAGAATTTCACCAGCCGAACATCAAAAAAATTAAAGAAATACTCCAGCAAAACAGCTTTCCTCTATCTACCATTGATAAACTGATCAACAACAGCAAAGTACAGCCAGCCAAAGAGAAGCAAAAATTTTGTTACAAATCGGTCGTGTATATTCCAAAATTACACGAAAGATTCAGTAATGCCAATTTCATTGACAAAAGTAACTTCGCAATAGCCCCGAAAACTAATAATACACTACAAAAACTATTTACTAATCTAAAACCAAAAATTGACGACATGGATAAATCCAATTTAATATACGAAATAAAGTGCAATGGGAACGAAAAAGACGTGTGTGACAAGGTTTACGTAGGAACTACAAAAAATAAATTAAAAACTCGTTTATCAGGCCACAAATCAGATCTGAAACACCGTTTGCAGAGACCTATGCAAAAAACAGCATTATCAACCCACTGTGCAGGAGAACACCATCACCCAGATTTGGAGAGAGCGCGTGTGTTACAGTGTGAGAGTAATTACAACAAGAGACTAACACTGGAGATGTTGCACATTCTCAATACACCAACACAGAAGCGAATAAACTATAAGACAGACACTGACAATTTGGCGCAAAGCTACAGAAATCTCATTAGAAAAAGCAAAGCGCAGCAGAGTAAGCGTTAGTAATGCAACAGACACCGTCGTTAGCTATTTACTCTACAGTTGGTGTATTATTTTTTGTTCTTTTCGTGAGTGTTTTTAATGTAACATGCAATTTGTACGTATTTAAATGTATTGTGTATATATTTTCTTTTCTATTTTGTATACGCAGAAAAATTTTCCCGATGAAGTCTTTCAATGAAAAGACGAAATATTGAATAAATAAAAATTAATCATCCAGACCTCGAGCTCGTTTTTATCAACAATTATCAATTGGATAATTTTATTTCTTTAGAAAATTTTGTCAAAATTTTATTTATATAGAAAATTTCATCAATTTAGTTTTTTTAGAAGATTTTCTCAAAATTATAGTTCTTTAGAAAATTTTGTCAAAATCGTATTTCTATAGAAAACTTTGTCAAAATTTTATTTCTATAGAACATTTTAACAAAATTTTATTTGTATAGAATATTTTGTCAAAATTGTATTTCTTTAGAAAACTTTGTCAAAATTTTATTTCTAAAAAAACTTTGCCAAAATTTTATTTCTATAGAGACTGTTATCAGAATTTCTATAGAAAAATTTGCCAAAGTTTATTTATATAGAAAATATCATCAATTTTTTTAAGAAAATTTTTTCAAAATTTTATTTCTTTAAAAAAATTTTCTCAAAATTTTATTTCTTTAGAACATTTTGTCAAAATTTTATTTCTATAGAAAATTTTATCAAAATTTTATTTCTTAGAAAATTTTGTCAAAATTATATTTCTGTAGAAAATTTTGTCAAAATTTTATTTCTATAGAAAATTTTGTCAAATTTTTATTTCTATAAAAAATTTGTTGTCAAAATTTTATTTCTATAGAAAATGTTATCAAAATTCATAGAAAATTTTGTCAAAATTTTATTTCTATAGAAAATTGTTCATCAATTTTTTTAGAACTTTGTCTCAAATTTTATTTCTTTAGAACATTTTGTCAAAATTTTGTTTCAATAGAAAATTTTGTCAAAATTTTATTCCTATAGAAAGTTTTGTCAAAATTTTATTTCTATAGAAAACTTTGTCAAATGTTATCAAATTTCTATAGAAAAATTTGTCAAAGTTTTATTTATAAAAAAAATTTCATCAATTTAATTTTTTTAGAAGATTTTCTCAAAATTTTAGTGCTTTAGAAAATTTTGTCAAAATTGTATTTCTATAGAAAACTTTGTCAAAATTTTATTTCTATAGAAAATTTTAACAAAATTTTATTTGTATAGAATATTTTGTCAAAATTTTATTTCTTTAGAAAACTTTGTCAAAATTTTATTTCTAAAAAAATTTTGTCCAAATTTTATTTCTATAGAAACTGTTATCAAAAAAGTTTTAATTATATAGAAAATATCATCAATTTTTGTAAGAAAATTTTTTAAAAATTTTATTTCTTTAAAAAAATTTCTCAAAATTTTTTTTCTTTAGAACATTTTGTCAAAATTTTATTTCTATACAAAATTTTGTCAAAATTTTATTTCTTAGAAAATTTTGTCAAAATTAAATTTCTATAGAAAATTTTGTCAAAATTTTATTTCTTTAGAAAACTTTGTCAAAATTTTATTTCTAAAAAAATTTTGTCAAAATTTTATATCTATAGAAAATTTTGACAAAATTTTAGTTTTACAGAAAATTTGAAAAGTCGAGTGTTCGAATTTTTAAATTTCTACTTTGCGGTTATTGTAAGGTCGACTTGTATTGCGACTTCACAAGTCGACCTTTCAATACACGGTTTCAATTTTTGGATTAATTTTAATCGTAAAAAAACCTAAAACACCTTTCCTTTACAACGCAAATTCGACGATTGCACTAAAGTTCCATTAATAGATTTTGGTCACTATAATATGTCGATTAGTCGGTCTTGGCCAACATCAAAAACCGATATTTTACTTTATTTTATTTTATTAGTTTAGTTTCTTTTCTTTTATTTATTTTTAATTTATCCGATCAGTAATTTTATTGTCCCTCCATAGTTTACTTAAAACAATATTAGTATATACGGGTTAAATTGCTTTATTACCCTTTAGGGATATTTTATAAAAAAAGGAGAAATAGAAAATTGGATAATTTTCCACTCGTTTTTGTCTTTCCTTCATTTCGTTTTAGCAATTATCTGCTTGTGTAAATCATTCGAAATGCTTCGATGTTGAAATCATCTTAACCGCCAATATGTGTCAACATTTGTCCAACTGATAGCTAACAACGAACCACCAAAGGGACACAATCATCATTGAATACGAACCATAGATAGAATAGCAGCAAAAAAACGGATGCTGATACATATTTGCGGTAAAGCAAATATCAATACAATTGTCATCACTTTGCTGTTATCCTTGTAACAGATATCGCAAAAAACTTGAAGTCATTAATCAATGTAGTTAACAGCAGTCTACACGAAAGGGTGAACTGGATGTAAGGCATGATCTCGCCGGTATAGATAAGACTTATAAGAAATTTTTTGAAACTAACAAGAATTGAAACAATTTTACATATTGGAGATGGCATGGATTTGTATCCATGAGCCATCCCCATATGGAACTTTTTCAAAATTTTATTTCTATAGAAAATTTTGTCCATGTTTTTTTTTGTTAATTTTGTCAAAATTTTTTATAGAAAATTTTGCCAAAATTTTATTTCTAAAGAAAAATCACACATTTTTTTTCTTCAGAAAATGTTTTCAAAATTTTAGTTATATAGAAAATTTTGTTAAAATTTTATTTTTAAAGAAAATTCCCACAATTTTTTTTTAGAAAATTTTCTCAAAATTTTATTGGTGTTGAAAAATCTGTCAACATTTTATTTCTATAGGAAATTTTGTCAAAATTTTATTTCTATGGAAAATTTTGTGAAAATTTTATTTCTATAGAAAATTTTGTTAAAATTTTTCTCATATAGAATTTTTCATATATAGGATTTTGTCAAAATTTTATTTCTATAGAAAATTTTGCCAACATTTTATTTCTATAGAAAATTTTGTCAACATTTTATTTCTATAGAAAATTTTGCCAGAATTCTATTATTAAAGAAAATTTTGTATAAATTTTGTTTCCATAGAAAATTTTGTCAAAATTTCATTTCTATAGAAAATTTTGTTAAATTCTATTTTTATAGAGAATTAAGTCAAAATTTTATTTCTATACAAAATTTTGTCAAAATGTTATTTTTATAGAAAATTTTGTCAAAATTTTAGTTCTATAGAAATTTTTTTTAAAATTTTATTTCTTTAGAAAATTTTGTCAGAATTTTGTTTCTAAAGAAAATTTCGTCAAAATTTTATTTCTGTTGAAAAATTTGTCTAAATTTTATTTCTTTAGAAAATTTTGTCAGAATTTTGTTTCTAAAGAAAATTTCGTCAAAATTTTATTTCTGTTGAAAAATTTGTCTAAATTTTATTTCTATAAAAAAGTTTGTCAAAATTTTATTTCTATGGAAAATTTTGTAAAAATTTTCGTTCTATAGAAAATTTTGTCAAAGTTTTATTTCTATAGAAAATGTTGTCAACATTTTTATTTCTTACAAATCAGGGAAAAATTGACAAAATTTGCCATAGAAATAAAATTTTGATAACATTTTCTATAGAAATAAACTTTTTATCAAATTTTCTATAGAAATAAAATTTTTATTAAATTTTCTATAGAAATAAAATGTTGACAAAATTTTCTATAGAAATAAAATTTTGATAAAATTTTCTATAGAAATAAAATTTTGAACAAAATTTTCTATAGAAATAAAATTTTGATAAAATTTTCTATAGAAATAAAATTTTGAACAAAATTTTCTATAGAAATAAAATTTTGACAAAATTTTCTATAGAAATAAAATTTTGATAAAATTTTCTATAGAAATAAAATTTTGATAAAATTTTCTGTAGAAATAAAATTTTGACAAAATTTTCTATGGAAATAACCTTACGGAGGTCAAATCTGGGGATAGTTTTATATGGGGGCTATATATAATTATGGACCGATATGGACCATATAGAGATCATATACTATCACCATGTACATTCCGTCCGTCTGTTGAAATCACGCTAACTTCCGAACGAAACAAGCTATCGGCTTGACACTTGGCACAAGTAGTTGTTGTTGATGTAGGTCGGATGGTATTGCAAATGGGCCATATTAGACCACTTTTATATATAGCCCCCATATAAACGGACCCCCAAATTTGGCTTGCAGACCCGCTAAGAGAAGCAAATTTCATCCGATCCGGCTGAAATTTGGTACATGGAGTTAAAGTATGGTCTCTAACAACCATGCAAAAATTGGTCCACATCGGTCCATAATTATATATAGCCCCATATAAACCGACCCCCGATTTGGCTTTCGGAGCCTCTAACAGAAGCAAATTTCATCCGATCCGTCTGAAATTTAGTACATGGTGTTAGTATATATGGTCTCTAACAACCATGCAAAAATTTGTACACATCGGTCAATAATTATATGTAGCCCCCATATAAACCGATCCCCAGATTTGGCTTTCGGAACCTCTAACAGAAGCAAATTTCATCCGATCCGTCTGAAATTTGGTACATGGTGTTAGTATATATGGTCTCTAACAACCATGCAAAAATTTGTACACATCGGTCAATAATTATATGTAGCCCCCATATAAACCGATCCCCAGATTTGGCTTGCGGAGCCACTAAGAGAAAAAAAATTGCATGCGATCCGGCTGAAATTTGGTACATGGTGTTAGTATATGGTCTCTAACAACCATGCAAAAATTGGTCCATATCGGTCCATAATTACATATAGCCCCCATATAAACCGATCCCCCGATTTGGCTTGCGGAGCCTCTAAGAGAACCAAATTTCATCTGATTCAGTTGATATTTGGTACATTGTGTTAATATATGGCCTCAAACACCAATGCAAAAATTGGTCGAAATCGGTCCATAATTGTAGATAGCCCCCATAAAAACCGATCCCCAGATTTGACCTCCGGAGCCCCTTGGAAGAGCAAAATTCATCCGACTCGGTTGAAATTTGCTACGTGATGTTAGTATATGTTATCCAACAACAATGCAGGAATTGGTTCATATCAGTCCATAATTATATATAACCCCCATATAAACCGATCCCCACATTTGACCTCCGCTGCCTTTTGGAGAAGCAAAATTCATCCGATATGGTTGAAATTTGGTACGTGGTGGTAGTATATGATATTTAACAACCATGCCAAAAGTGGTCCACATCAGTCCATAGTCATATATAGCCCCCATATAAACCGATTCCGAGATTTGGTTTTAGAGCCTCTTGGAGGAGCAAATTTCATCCGAGTCAGTTGAAATTTGGTACATTGTGCTAGTATATGGCCGTTAACAACCATGCCTAACTAGGTCCATATCGGTCTATAGTTATATATAGCCCTCAGATAAATCGATCAACAATCACACAAAAATTGGTCCATATCAAGTTCATAATTGTATATAGCCCCCATATAAGCGACCCCCACATTTCAATTCTGGCTCCCTACGTACCGTGCAATAGTCCATATCGATTCGTAATTATTTGTAGACTTACCTACACATACCTTTTTTGTCAAATAAATATATACCACGTATGGACTAACTCACAATTTAGAAAACGATTTAAGATACCACAACCCAAGTAATTCGATTGTGGATGAAAGTCTTTCGTAAAAGTTTCTACGCTATCTACATGGTGGAGGGTACATAAGTTTCAGCCTGGCCGAACTTGCGGCCATATATGCTTGCTTTCTTTGAACTCAAAAAAAAAAACACCTCTTATTGGAAAGCCATTTATTATCAGCCCTGGGACCTTTCATTCAACTTGTAACATTTGCAGGACAGCTGAAATAACATAAAAATGTGTATTCATCCATTTAATAGCTGTTTAACATCTAGTTTCATTTTTCCCCCCTTTGGTAATCATAAATTTTAATGTCCAGCCAAAATATGACTTAAACAAATTTGCACACCAAAACATAAACATAAAAGCGCAATATAACATAGACCACCCCCATAATGCCTTTCGAAAGATTTACAAATCATTTAGTATGCTTAAGTCACAGTCAAAATCAGTTTTTGATATACTCGCGACATAATGTCCTTTGGTGTAATCGCTGCATGGATAGCAGGACAATGCAAAAAGAAATGTGACAATGACAGTAAAAAAACCCAAAGATACAACCAAATATGAGACCAAAGCTAAAACTCACAATTCCCACCAAACAAGAAAAAAAACCAAAATCCAAACAAATGGTCAATTGTCTGTTAAGATGAACGGACATTGAAATGAACGAAAGATGACAATCCTAATAAACATTAAGGACTCGTAAAACATAGCTTAAATATACTGAATGAATTGGATGAGTAAAGGGATATGGTCCAATGATGCATATATGCACACACACACACACAGGCAGCTGCCCAAAATGCCAAATATTCTCCCAACTGAACTGTTAATAAAGTTCTATTTTCAAGCGCATATTAAAGGATATCCTTGATATAGTATGCTATCCCCACATATACATCTCCAACAGGACAATAACAAAAGGACGAGGAGAAGAACAAAAAATAAAAAAAAAAAAAATCATACAGACAAAAATATCAGCATTGACAACAGGGTAATGGAAAAATCCACAAAAAAAATCTAAATAAAAAGAATTTACGAATAAATTTAACCAAATGATATCCTTGCAAAAAAAGAACAAAAGTTTTTTGCAGTGTGGGATCAATGTAGTGAGATCTCATGCACAGTGGAAAAAGCTATAGAAAATTAAATTAAAATTTAATTTTTTATAAAATTAAATTAAACCGAAAACGGCCATCACAATAAAGTAACAAAAATTCAAAATTGATAGTCCGCCACAGAAAGACGAGAATGGGTCAAAATACTGCATAACCAATTCGTGCCAGGATGACGAAAATTTTTAAAACTGTACGATAAAGGGTTTCTTTCCGGTGTTAAAGGGGGTTTCTTTTAATGAAAGATTGTGTTTACACTCTGGGCAGACACACATTTCGGCCGCTGACCATGGACATTCCAATAAGACACAACAAGACATCGCACTCAGCATGTATCAACCAATAATGCACTAAAAAGCCTCTACAATCTTCTCTCAATCTCAATCCAATGGAGCTTTGCCCCTGAGGCATTTCAGAGAGTAAGGTTGGCAATAAAAAACAAAAAAAGTGTCGATCAACTCCAGACGGCGTTTCGCCGAGAATGGTTTAAAATCACGGCTACCACTCGTACCAAACATAATTTACAAAACTTTGAAGAAAATTTTACCAAAAATCTACCAAAATTAAAAACTCTTTTTTTTTTTTTTTGAAGGCAATTTGTTAAAATTTTATGTCCATAGAAAATCTTGTCAATATTTTATTTCTATAGAAAATTTTGAAACAATTTTATTTCTATAAAAATTTTTGTCAAAATTTAATGTCCATTGAAAATTATGTCAAAATTTTATTTCTATAGAAAATTTTGTTAAAATTTTATTTCTATAGAAAGTTTTGTCAAATTTTTTTTCTACAGAAAATTTTGTCAAAATTGTATTTCTATAAAAAATAAACTAAGTTTTTCAATATATTATTTCTATAGAAAATTTTTTCAAAATTTTATTTCTATACAAAAAAACTTTGTCAAAGCTTTATTTCTATAGAAATAAAATTGTGACAAAATTTTCTATAGAATTAAATTTTGACAAAATTTCCTATAGAAATAAAATTTTGAAAAAAATTTTAATAGAAATAAAGTTTTGACAAAAATTTCTATTGACATTATATGGTGACAAAATTTTATTTCTATAGAAAATTTTGTCAAAATTTTACTTCTATAGAAAAATTTTTTAAAACTTTATATCTAAAGAAAATTTCGTCAACATTTTATTTCTAAAGAAAACTACGTCAAAATTTTATTTCTACAGAATTTTTTTTTTTAAATTTTATTTATACAGAAATTTTTTTCAAAATTTTATTTCTAAAGAAAATTTTGTAAACACTTTATTCCTACAGAAAATTTTTTCACAATTTTATTTCTATAGAAAATTTTGTCAAAATTTTATTTCTATAGAAAATTTTGTCAAAATTTTATTTCTATAGAAAATTTTGTCAAAATTTTATTTCTATAGAAAATTTTGTCAAAATTTTATTTCTATAGAAAATTTTGTCAAAATTTTATTTCTATAGAAAATATAGAAAAAAACTTTATTTCTATAGAAAGTTTTGTAAAAATTTTACTTCTATAGAAAATGATTTCTATAGAAAATTTTGTCAACATTTTATTTCTATAGAAAATTTTCTCAAAACTCTATTTCTAGAGAAAATTTTGTCAAAATTTTATTACTATAAAAAATGTTCCCAACAATAATTTATTTATATAGAAAAATTTTTAAAAATTTTATTTCTATTTAAACTTTTGTCAAAATATTATTTCTTTAGAAAATTTTGTCAAGATTGTACTCCTATACAAAATTTTGTCAAAATATTATTTCTATAGAATTTTTTGTCAAAATTTTATTTCTATAGAAAATTTTGTCAAAATTTTATTTCTATAGAAAATGTTGTCCAAATTTTGGAATTTTGGAAAAATTTTATTTCTATAGAAAATTTCGTAAAAATTTTAATTCTATAGAAAATTTTGTCAAGATTTCATTTCTATAGAAAATGTTCTCAAAACTCTATTTCTACAGAAAACTTTTCAAAATTTTATCACTATAGAAAATTTTCTCAAAAACAGTTTATTTATACAGATATTTTTTTAAAAATTTTATTTCTATGAAAACTTTTGTCAAAATATTATTTCTTTAGATTGTACTTCTATAGAAAATTTTGTCAATATTTTATTTCTATAGAAAATGTTGCCAAAATATTATTTCTGTAGAAAATGTTGTCAAAATTTTATTTCTATAGAAAATTTTGTCAAAGTTTTATTTCTATAGAATATTTTGTCACAATTTTATTTCTATAGAAAAGTTTATCAAAATCTTATTTCTATCGAAAATATTGTCAACATTTTATTTCTATAAAAAAAATTTTTAAAAATATTATTTCCATAGAAAGTTTTGTCAAGATTTTATTTCTAAAGAAATTGTTATCAAAATTTTAATTCTATATTTTTTTTTTTAATTTTATTTTTGTAGAAAATTTTGTAAAAATTTTATTTCTATAAAAAAATTTGTCAAAATATTATTTCTATAGAAAATTTTGCAAAAAAATATTTCTATGGAAAATTTTGTCAAAATTTAATTTCTAGAAAAAAATTTTCAAAATTGTATTTCTATACAACTTTTTGTTAAAAATATATTTGTATAGAAAATTTTGTCAAATTTTTATTTCTATAGAAAATTTTGTCAAATTTTTATTTCTATAGAAAAATTTGTCAACATTTAATTTCTACGGAATTTTTTAAAAAATATTTATTTCTATAGAAAATTTTTGTAAAAATTTTATTTCTATAGAAAATTTTGTCAAAATTTTATTTCTATAGAAAATTTTTGTACAAATTTTGTTTCCATAGAAAATTTTGTCAAAATGTTATTTTTATAGAAAATTCTGTCAAAATTTTATTTCTATAGAAACTGTTGTCAAAATTTTATTTCCATAGAAAACTTTGTTAAAGTTTTATATCTATAGAAATCGTTTTCAAAATTTTATTTCTATAGAAAAATTTTTAAAAATTTTATTTCTATAAAAAATTTCGTGAAAATATTATTTCCATGGAAAATTTTGTCTATATTTTATTTGTGTAGAAAATTTTTTAAAAATTGTATTTCTACAAAAAATTTCGTGAAAATATTATTTCTATAGAAAATTTTGTCAAAATTTTAATTTCTATAGAAATTTTTGTCAAAATTTTAATTCTATAGAAAACTATGTTAAAATTTTATCTCTATATTAAATTTCGTCAAAATTTTATTTCTATAGAAATTTTTTTTCTATATTAAATTTCGTCAAAATTTTATTTCTATAGAAATTTTTTTTCTATAGAAAATTTTGTCAAAAATTTTTTATATAGAAAATTTTATTTCTATAGAAAGTTTTGTCAAAATTTAATTCTATCGAAAATTTTGAGAAAATTTTCTTTCGGTAGAAAATTTTGTCAAAATTTTATTTCTATAGAAAATGTTCTCAAAATTTTATGTCTATAGAAAATTTTGTCAAAATTTTATTTCTATAGAAAAGTTGGTTAAAGTTTTTTCTATAAAAATTTTTCTCA